>NC_139143.1:148575975-149834731 GCF_964270905.1 Leucopleurus acutus
GTAAGAAAAAGCTTTGTATCTCTTGGGCTGCTATAAAAGGACATTTGGTTCTGGAGTCAGTCTTACAAATTGGTCTGACGTACTGCTGTCCATCATTCTTATTTCAAAATTTTTAATGTTTTGTGGTTGCTGTTAACTGTAATAATAATACTTATTATGATTAGAACAGAAAACCATATTACCCTTATAGATCTTCTTAATTAACTAGTAAGATGGAGCTGGCTTATTTTTGTTGCGAGCAAATATTTAACAAGTTTCCATGTGGATGGCAAGTTGCTCAGAGTAGCAACACTAAGGCTGTAGTGGGGGAGATAGACAATGAATATAAACAAACATCATGTGGTGGCAAGTACACAGGGGAACAATTAGACAGTAGATAGTGGGGGTGGGATTCTATTTTAGATAGGGTGGTCAGGGAACGCCCTCCTGATAAAGTGATGTTTGGCCAGAGGCCTGAATGAGGTAAGAGTGGTGATATGTGGGTATCTGGGGGAAGAGTTCCTAACAGCAGTGAACCTGGAGACCAGAGCATGCCTGATAAGTTCAAGGGATAGCAAAGAGGGCAGGGTGGCGGGATTCAGTGGGTGAGGGGAAGAGCGGTAGCTGTGGTCAGAGACTGAGGAGGGGACCAGATCATGTCAGGCCTGGTAGACAACAACAAGGACTTTGCTCTTACTCTGAGTCAGGGGCAGCCACTGGAAAGTTCTGAGCGAAGGAGTAACGTGGACCAACTTACGTCTTAAAAAATTAAATCTGGGGCTTCCCTGGTGGCGCAATGGTTGAGAGTCCGCCTGCCGATGCAGGGGACACGGGTTCGTGTCCCAGTCTGGGAGGATCCCACATGCCGCAGATTGGCTGGGCCCGTGAGCCATGGCCGCTGGGCCTGCGCGTCTGGAGCCTGTGCTCCGCAACGGGAGAGGCCACAGCAGTGAGAGGCCCGCGTACTGCAAAAAAAAAAAAAAAAATTAAATCTGGCTGTTCTATGGAAAACAGGTAAGAATGAAAGCAGGGAGATTGGGACTTCCCTGTCGGTCCAGTGGTTAAGACTTTGCCTTCCAATGCAGTGGGTGCGGATTTGATCCCTGGTGGGGGAACAAAGATCCTACATGCCTCGCAGCCAAAAAACCAAAACATAAAACAGAAGCAGTATTGTAACAAATTCAATAAAGACATTAAAAATGGTCTACATCAAAAAAATCTTATAAAAATAAAGAAAGCAGGGAGACTAGTTAGGAGGCTACTGCTGTAAAGCAGGTGAGAGAAGATGCAGTTAACCCTTGAAAAATGGGTTCAAACATTTGTGGGTCCTCTTTTTTTTTTTTTTACTCCTTTTTAAAATTTATTTTATTGAAGTAGAGTTGATTTACAATGTGTTAATTTCTGCTGTACAGCAAAATGACTCACTTATACATATATATATATTCTTTTTCATATTCTAACTTTGGAATTCCTAATGATTATCCTCTAAATGATGGTGACAGCTCTGGGGATATGGATGGATGACCTTGCCTTTGAGACTATGTAGAGCCGGAGAGGGAAGAAGATCTAAGCCAGCATTTAAGGCTGAATAGAAGATGAAGAAAGAAGAAGGGCCAGGAGTTGCCAGAGAAGCAAGAAAAAAACCAAGGGAGTGCGTGGGTCCTCTTACACGCAGCTATTTTTCACTAAATCTGTACTACAGTACTACACAATCAGTGGTTGGATGAATCCATGCACGTGGAACCGCGAATATGGTGGGCTGACTGTAAAGTACTGTGCAGATTTCCCTACTGCACAGAGGGTTGGTGCCCCTGAGCCCTATGTTGTTCAAGGGTCACCTGCAGTGACTGGGACCAGAGTGATAGTGAAAGCAATGAGAAACAGACAGGTCTGGGTCTATTACGAAGAAAGAGTTGATGAGAATTGCTGGTGGAATGGTTGTGGAGTATGAAAGAAAACGAGTCAGTGCTATGGACTCTGAGGTTTTTGGCCTGAGCAGTTGGTAGACTGAAATTGCCATTTGCTGAGATGGGAGAGGAATGGGTTTACGGTGGGGTAAGTATGATGGGTTAGTTAAGTGTGGCTGCATATAACTGAAAAACTCAAAATAATGGTGGCTTAAGTAACATAGAAATTTATACTTTTTTTTTTTCACATAAAAGGAGATCCAGAAATAGGCTGTCTCAGGATTGCTTCCTGAAGTTATCAGGGATTCAAGCTCATTCTAGCTCTCTACTTAGCTAGCTTCTCATCCTCATGGTCCCAAACGGCTGCTAGAACTACAGCCATCATATCTGTATTCCAGGAAACAAGAAGGAAGAAGAGAAGAGAGAATGGTGAATCCCCTCCCTTTCAAGGAGACTTCCTAAAAGTCCACACACTTACCCTTGTATCTTATTGGCTGAAGCATAGTCATGAGGCCATATCTGGCTGCAAGGGAGCCTGGGAAATGTCTTTTGGAGGTTGTATGTGACTCCTAAATAAATTGGGATTCTGTTACTGGGGCTCTAAATGAATATTAACATAGGCTGTGAGCCGTCTCTTCTCCAGAGTTTGAAGTTTGATTTTGGAAGAAGAAAGTTCTAGTCTGGCATCATCCAGCTGTGTGACTTTGTGCTAAGATTTCATCACTAAACCTCTATTTCAACTGCAAAATAAAAGAATTGGACTGAATGATTTTTAAGTTCCCTTCTAACTAATTTTGCATGAGTCTTTGAGTTTGTCACATAGTAAGGTAAGTATAGTTTTCACAAAAGAGATAAGAAGTCTGAGAAGAAAATATTATGGTAAGAAGATGTCTGTCAAATATCTTAAAATTGATTTTTGTGATTGAAAGATTCATTTAAAACGTATCCACGAATACCATTCCATTCTATTTTTCAGAATGCTTTCTGCCTATAGGTATCGATGATTTTAATACTCAAAAAGAAGCATATGAATTACATAATACTAGTGTATACTGGATGAACTTGATATTTACTTTAACAAATTAAAATATTAATTAATAAAAATGTGAATAATCAACTATCTCATTCCTTACTCCATATATACATTTGTCGTAGCCTCATTTGCCAACTTTTTGACCTCTTCAAACAATTTAGTACATGTGTTCAAATCCACACACCACTGATTATCTCTCATACACATAGAAAGTCTGTGCCTTCAAGGGGTCTATAGTTTATAATTGGGTATGTAATAAGGCAGAAAATAAATGCTCTGAGAGGGGCTTTGTGTGCTAGTGTTTGGTTGGGAGGGGAAGCAGGTTATGTGGACAAGGGGCCATTTGAGGTGAACCTTGGAGATCTGGATGGGTCCAGGTAGGAATGGTCAGCCACAAAGGCACTCTGGATGAAAGGAAAAGAAAGGTCAGGTGACAGAGGATGTTCCAGTTCAGTTGGAGATGAGGTACAGTGGCATGACAGGAAGACCATGGCATTTAGGGTCAAGCAGACCTAGGGCTGAACCCTGAATCTGCCACTTGCTAGTTGAAACCTTGGGCAAGTCACTTAACTTATTTGGGTCTCATTTTCCTCATCTGTAATAGGAACAATACCACTCTCTTCATAGGTTGTTGTCTGTATTAAATGTATATATGTAGTGTCATCTGCAGTAATTTACATAAAAGAACCTGCCACAGGGCATGGTACTCTGTGCTTCCATAAATAACAAGACCCTTCTAAACAGACAACCCAAACTGTCCCTCACAACTTTTCAAGCTGTCGATTCTTATTGTCTTCATTAGCAGCATTTGATGTGCATTTTATGTTAAGTCTGATTCTGTTTCCCTACAAATACGATGATGTGCTGGAAACCAACTAATGTTTTTATGGAAAAGCGGTTGCATAATAATGAGTGAGGAAGGGGTATAACTTAATGGCCTGTTAATTGTGACACTTTGCTTCTAGAAAATCACCCTTAAGGATGAAGAATGCTTTGGGCCACCCAGGGGAAGTTCCAAACTCTAAAACTACTTTTCTTCCAGATACTCAGCTTCTCCTTTGTCTTCACTCCCATCACAAGGCTTGTCAAGTTTCCTTCCTCAACGAAGCTGCATTCCAGCCACCTCTCCCCATCTCCACCAACCCTTGGCTCCTCAGCATTTCTCTCTGGGATTATCTCCTCACTAGTCTTCCATTATCCACACCTGCTGCTTTCTCAATCCATTTTCCACACAACAGCTAGAATGATATTTTCAGAACAGATCTGATCATGTCAGTCTCCAACCCAAAGTCCTTCACTGATTTTGCCCGCAGCCCTTTCCCTTTCCCAGTCTCACCTGATGTCTTCCCTCCTCTCACTCTGTGGCTCCAATCACACTGCCTCTCTTTTGCTGCCTGGAAGGAATATTATTCCTCTCATTTCAAAACATTTGCACCTTTTGCACGTACTCCTCCATCTTCTGGAAAGCTTTTCCTCAACTCTACGACAAGTAACTTCTTATCCTCTTAGATTCTAGTTTAATCATCACCTCTCAGGGAAGACTTCCTTGACCCTTTAGACTCCGTCAAGCCTCCGATCCCCGCTCCCCACTTCACATCCTCTCATAGCATGGGGCATTTCTCCTTGTTTGTAAGTATGCATTCATTTGTATGATTAGTTGAATACTTTTTTAAAAAAATTATTTTATTTATTGATTTTTGGCTGCATTGGGTCTTCGTTGCTGTGCGCGGGCTTTCTCTAGTTGCGGTGAGTGGGGGCTCCTCTTCCTTGTGGTGCGCGGGCTTCTCATTGCGGTGGCTTCTCTGGTTGCGGAGCCTGGGCTCTAGGTGCGGGAGCTTGCTCCGCGGCATGTGGGATCTTCCCGGACCAGGGCTTGAACCCGTGTCCCCTGCATTGGCAGGCGGATTCTTAACTACTGCACCACCAGGGAAGTCCTAGTTGATTTCTTTTTGTCCTCCACCAGTCGGAACGTCCATGAATCTCTGGCACCTAGGACAGTGCCTGGGACATGGTAGGTACTCAATCAATATTGTTGGACAAGGAAAGAGATTGGGATACAAACGCTGCTTCCTCCTTGCACTCTTAGCCATTGTCTTCTGACTTCTCTGAGTTTCTTGAGGGCCTGCACATCCTTTAACTCCTTCATTAACTTACGCATTTATTCAACCATCATTCACTGAGTGTGCATGGATGGTAGGCCCTGTGCTTCGTACTAGAGCTACAGAAGCAAGTGAAACAACTCCTGCCCCCAAAGAGCCAGGGGCACTCAGAAGGCTTTAAGCTAGGAGAGCGATATGGTTGGATCAGTGATTTAGAAAGACCACTCTGGTTGCAGGGAGGAGGATGGATTGGAAGGGCCAGGCTGGAAGCAGGGAGACCCAGATGAGAAGCTGATCCAGTGGTTCAGGCTAGAGACGATGAGGCTTGCAAGGGCCACACATGTGGAGATGGAGAGAAGGAGCACTTACAGAAGGTACATTGGAGGTAGGAATCAGAGGCCTTGGAGTCTGAACATAGGTGAAGAGAGAGAAATGAGCCTAGGATAACTCCCAGGGTCCCAGCTTGGTGGTGTCATCATTCACGTAAGAGAAAACAGGATGAGGAGGAGAGAAAGGAGAGCGAGACAGGGAGAAAATGAGTTTGGTAGAACTTGGCTTCTCAAGCCGTTTAACAGTTTCTATTTCTAGAGAGAGCCTGATTAAACTGAATCTTCATTCAGAAGAGACTACTTTTAGGAATAATCAACTTGACTCTTTTGTTTTAAATTTACATACAGTAAAATTCAATGTACATATCTACAAGTTTTGACAAAAGCATAGAATCATGTAAACACCAAGATACAGAACAATTCTCTCACTGACCGTTCCTCCCTCAAATTTCCTTATTCCTTTGCAGTCAAATTTATCTCAATTCTTAATTCCTAGCAGCCATTGATCTGTTCTCGGTAATTTTGCCTTTTCCAGAATGTCACAGAAATGGAATCCATACCGTCTGTAGTCTTCTGAGCCTGGCTTCCTTTACTTAGCATAATGCATTTGAGATTCATCCACATTGTTATGAATACCGATAGTTAATTCCATATTATTGCTGAGTAGTATTCCATTCTGTGGCTTTACCACAGTTTGTTCTTTCTGCAGTTGAGGACATTTGGTTTCCCATTTTTGCGGATTACAAATAAAGCTGCTAAAAATCTTCATGTACAGGTTTTCGTGTAAACATAGGTTTTCATTTCACTTGGGTAAATATTGGGAATGGAATTGCTGGATTATCTGAGTTGTATGATAAGTATTAAGTTTAACTTTATAAGAAAATATCAAACTGTTTTCCAGGGTGGTTGTGCCTTTTGCATTTCTACCAGCAAGGTATGAGAGTTCCAGTTGTTCCATACCCTTGCCAGCATTTGCTATTGTTAGTTTTTTGTTTTATTTTTAAATTTTAATCATTCTGAAGGTGTGTAGTCCTATCTCAATATGCTTATACTTTGCATTCCCTAATGCTGAGCATCTTTCCATCTTCATATTTTTTTTGTGAAATGTTTGTTTAAATCTTTTGCACATTTAGAAAATTTGTTTTTCTTTAAGTTGTAAGAGGGCTTTATATATTCTGAATACAAGTCATTTGTTGGATAAATGATTTACAAAAATTTTCTCCCAGTCTGCGGCTTGCCTTTTCATTCTCTTAACAGCCAGTATCTTTTACAGAGCAAAAATTTTAGATTTTTGATGAAGTCCCATTTAATAATTTTTTATTTTCTGGATTGCGCTTTTGGCATCATTATCTAACTACTTTTTTTTTTTTTTTTGCGGTACGCGGGCCTCTCACTGTCGGGGCCTCTCCCGTTGCGGAGAACAGGCTCCAGACGCGCAGGCTCAGCGGCCATGGCTCACGGGCCCAGCCGCTCCGCGGCATGTGGGATCTTCCCGGACCGGGGCACAAACCCGTGTCCCCTGCATCGGCAGGTGGGCTCTCAACCACTGCGCCACCAGGGAAGCCCTATCTAACTACTTTTTTACCTAACCTGAGATCACAAAGATTTTCTCTATGTTTTCTTCTAGAAGTGATAGCTTTGCATTTTGGTCCATTTGGGGTTACTTTTTGCATAATGTGTGAAGTACAGGTTGAGGTTCGTTTTTTCACATATGTATGTGCAGCCTTTCCAGCACTGTTTGTTAAAGGGCTATTATTTCTCCACTGAATTGCTATTGTACCTTTGACAAAAGCATATGGTCCTATGTGGGTTCCATAGAATAGGAGTATTCTGTTCCATTGATCTATGTGTATAGTTTTTTTGCCACTGTCACAGTCGTGATTACTGTAGCTTTACAGTGAGTTCTAGAATCAAATAGTGAGTCCTCCAATTTTGTTCTTCTTTTTCAAAATTGTTTTGGCTATTCCAGCTCCTTTCCCTTTTAGAATTACTTTGTTGATTTCTATTTAAAAATTCCAGCTAGGATCTTGGTTGAAGTTATGTTGAATCTACAGATTAATTTGGGGAGAGGTGACATCTTAACAATATTGAATCTTTCAAACCATGAACACAATATACCTCTTCATTCATTTACATATTTTCTGTGATTTCTTTCATCAGTTTCATGGTTTTCAGCATACGGATTTTGCATGTTTTGTTAGATTAATATCTAAGTATATACTTTTCAGTGCTATTATAAATAGTATTTTTAAAATTTCATTTCTAATTGTTTATTGCTAGTATATGTAAATACAATGGATTTTTTGTATATTAATCTTATATCCTGCAACCTCAATAAACTCATTTATTAGTTCTAGGAGGAACCTGTTTTCATAGATCCCATGGAATTTTCTACATAGATGATCAGGTTGCCTGCCAACAGTTTTATTTTTTCCTTTCCAACCTGTACGCCTTCCTTTTTTAAAAAAACATCTTTATTGGAGTATAATTGCTTTACAATGTTGAGTTAGTTTCTGCTGTATAACAAAGTGAATCAGCTATATGTACACATATATCCCCATATCCCCTCCCTCTTGCGTCTCCTTCCCACCCTCCCTATCCCACCCCTCTAGATGGTCACAAAGCACCAAGCTGATCTCCTGTGCTATGCGGCTGCTTCTCCCAAGCTATCTGTTTTACATTTGGTAGTGTATATATGTCCACGCCACTCTCTCACTGCGTCCCAGCTTACACTTCCCCCTCCCCATGTCCTCAAGTCCATTCTCTACGTCTGCGTCTTTATTCCTGTCCTGCCCCTAGGTTCTTCAGAACCTTTTTTTTTTTTAGATTCCATATATATGTGTTAGCACACAGTATTTGTCTTTCTCTTTCTGACTTACTTCACTCTGTATGACAGACAATAGGTCCATCCACCTCACTACAAATAACTCAATTTCATTTCTTTTTATGGCTGAGTAATATTCCATTGTATATATGTGCCACATCTTCTTTATCCATTCATCTGTCGATGGGCACTTAGGTTGATTCCATGTCCTGGCTATTGTAAATAGTGCTGCAATGAACATTGTGGTACATGACTCTTTTTGAGTTATGGTTTTCTCAGGGTATATGCCCAGTAGTGGGATTGCTGGGTCATATGGTAGTTCTATTTTTAGTTTTTTAAGGAACCTCCGTACTGTTCTCCATACTGGCTGTATCAATTTACATTCCCACCAACAGTGCAAGAGGGTTCCCTTTTCTACACACCCTCTCCAGCATTTGTTGTTTGTAGATTTTCTATGATGGCCATTCTGACCAGGGTGAGGTGATACCTCATTGTAGTTTTTTAAAATAAATTTACTTATTTATTTATGTATTTATGGCCACGTTGGGTCTTCGTTGCTTCATGCGGGTTTTCTGTAGTTGCGATGAGCAGGGGCTACTCTTTGTTGCGGTGTGTGGGCTTCTCATTGCGGTGGCTTCTCTTGTTGTGGAGCATGGGCTCTAGCCGTGTGGACTTCAGTAGTTGTGACACGCAGTCTCAGTATTTATGGCACCCAGGCTTAGTTGCTCTGTGGCATGTGGGATCTTCCCGGACCAGAGCTCAAACTCGTGTCCCCTACATTGGCAGGTGGACTTTCAACCACTGCGCCACCAGGGAAGTCCCCTCATTGTAATTTTGATTTGCATTTCTCTAATGATTAGTGATGTTGAGCATCCATTCATGTGTTTGTTGACAATCTGTATATCTTCTTTGGAGAAACGTCTATTTAGGTCTTTTGCCCATTTTTGTATTGGGTTGTTTGTTTTTTTGATATTGAGCTGCATGAGCTGCTGTATATTTTGGATATTAATCCTGTCAGTTACTTTGTTTGCAAATATTTTCTCCCATTCTGAGGGTTGTCTTTTTGTCTTGTTTATGGTTTCCTTTGCTGTACAAAAGCTTTTAAGTTTCATTAGGTTCCATTTGTTTATTTTTATTTCCCTTACTCTAGGAGGTGCGTCAAAGAGGATCTCACTGTGATTTATGTCATAGTGTGTTCTGCCTATGTCTTCCTCTAAGAGTTTTATAGTGTCTGGCCTTACATTTAGGTCTTTAATCCATTTTGAGTTTATTTTTGTGTATGGTGGTAGGGAGTGTTCTAATTTCATTCTTTTACCTGTAGCTGTCCAGTTTTCCCAGCACCACTTATTGAACAAACTGTCTTTTCTCCATTGTATATTCTTGCCTCATTTATCAAAGATAAGGTGACCATATGTGCATGGGTTTATCTCTGGGCTTTCTATCTTGTTCCATTGATCTATACTTCTGTTTTTGTGCCAGTACCATGCTGTCTTGATTACTGTAGCTTTGTAGTATAGTCTGAAGCCCAGGAGCCTGATTCCTCCAGCTCCATTTTTCTTTCTCAAGATTGCTTTGGCTATTCAGGGTCTTTTGTGTTTCCATACAAAGTGTGAAATTTCTTGTTCTAGTTCTGTGAAAAATTCCATTGGTAGTTTGATAGAGATTGCATTGAATCTGTAGATTGCTTTGGATAGTATAGTCATTTTCATAATGTTGATTCTTCCAGTCCAAGAGCATGGTATATCTCTCCATCTGTTTGTATCATCTTTAATTTCTTTCATCAGTGTCTTATAGTTTTCTGCTGTATGCCTTTTTATTTAATTATTTTCTTGCCTTACTGCACTTGCTAGGACTTCCAATATGATGTTGAATAGGAATAGTGAAGGTAGATATCCTTACCATGTTCTGGATCTCAGGGGGAAAGCATTCAGTCCCTACCACTAAGTGTAGTGTAAGCGTGTGATGTTAGCTGTAGGTTTTGTTTTGTTTTTGTTTTTGTTGCTGCGCTTATCTAGTTAAGAAAGTTTCTTTCTATTCCTAAATTTGTTCTTATT
The DNA here is from genome assembly GCF_964270905.1 of Leucopleurus acutus. Lineage (NCBI taxonomy): Eukaryota > Metazoa > Chordata > Mammalia > Artiodactyla > Delphinidae > Leucopleurus > Leucopleurus acutus. The sequence continues at coordinate 148,586,201 of NC_139143.1, forward strand.
CTCTAATCATATATGAGTGTACATATAAAACATCATCTTTGGCCTCTTGTGACTGTGTTCCATATTGGGGTTCTCCAGGGTTTTGTTTGTTTGTTTGATTTGGTTTTCATTTGTTTTATTTTTTAAATAAAAAATTAAAAAATTTTTTTGGCTGCATTGGGTCTTCATTGCCATGCATGGGCTTCTCACTGCAGTGGCTTCTCTTGCTGTGGAGCACAGGCTCTTGGCACACTGGTTTCAGTAGTTGCAGCATGTGGGCTCAGTAGTCGTGGCACTCAGGCTCAGTAATTGTGGCTCGTGGGCTCTAGAGCTCAGGCTCTGTAGTTGTGATGCACAGGTTTAGTGGCTCCATGGCAGATGGGATCTTCCTGGACCAGGGATCAAACCTGTGTCCCCTGCACCGGTGGGTGTGTTCTCAACTGCTGCACCACCAGGGAAGTCGCTGATTTGTTCTTTAAAAGAGCATCTTCAAGTTATAATATGAATTCTAGAAATGGTAGGAGAAGTAAATTGGGTATTTCATTAATCATCATCATTACCTCTCATTTTCCAATTGATTTTACCTTTTTCCGCCTTCTCATTGAGTCTCCACAGAAGCCTGGTGGGTCAGGTACTATCACCTTTATTTGACAGGTGTAGTATCGAGGAACCAGGGATGGTGACTTGCTCGTGTCCCTCAGCTTGATAGCACCAGAGCCACAACCATTATAGAAGCTCTGCTATGGACTGACCCCAGTGAGAGCCCTGAAATGCAGTGAAAAGTCCAGGCTTTGGACTCAGGTAGATAATCTTTTAAATTTTAATTACATTGAAATTTTTTATTGCAGTGAAATTCATATAACATAAAAGTAGCCATTTAAAAGTGAACAATTCAGTGTCATTTAGTACATTCACAATGTTGTGTAACCACTACCTCTACCTAGTGCCAGCATTTTTTCGTTACCTCAAAAGGAAACCTATACCCATTAAGCAGATACTTCCCATTGGTCCCTCCCCCGAGCCCCTGTCAACCACTAATCTGCTTTCTATCTCCTATGAATTTACCTATTCTGGATATTTCATATGAGTGGACTCATACAATACATGGCTTTTGTGTCTGGCTTCTTTCACTTAGCGTAAGGTTTTTGAGGTTTATCCATGTGTCAGTACTTTATTCCTTTACATATATTTTTTCACAATTTGTTTATCCATTCGTCCATTCATTCTTTGATGAACATTTGGATTGTTTTCACAACAATGTTCTTTTGGGCATATACCTAGACATAGAATTGCTGGGTCATATGGTAATTCCATGTTTAACTTTCTGGGGAATTGTCAAACTGTTTTCCAGTTGTGGCTAAACCATTTTACATTCCCACCAGCAATGTATGAGGGCTCAACTTTCTCCACATGCTTGCCAATATTTGTTATTTTCTGTTCTTTCGATTTTTTAAAAATAAATTTATTTATTTATTTATTTATTTTTGGTTGTGTTGGGTCTTCGTTGCTGTGTGTGGACTTTCTCTAGTTGCGGCAAGCGGGGGCTACTCTTTGTTGTGGTGCACGGGCTTCTCATTGCACTGGCGTCTCTTGTTGTGGAGCACGGTCTCTAGGAACATGGGCTTCAGTAGGTGTGGCACGTGGGCTCAGTAGTTGTGGTTCCTGGGCTCTAGCGTGTAGGCTCAGTAGTTGTGGCACATGGGCTAATTTGCCCTGCAGCATGTGGGATCTTCCCCGACCAGGGCTTGAACCCGTGTCCCCTGCATTGGCAGGTGGATTCTTAACCACTGCGCCACCAGGGAAGTCCCTGTTCTTTTGATTTTTAATTTTTAAAATTATAGCCATCCTAATAGGTGTGAAGTGATATCTCATTGTGGTTTTGATTTGCATTTCCCTAATTACTAATAATGTTGAGCATCTTTTCATGTACATACTTGTTGGCCATTTGTGCATCTTCTTTGGAGAGATGTCTATTCAAGTCCTCTGCCCATTTTTTTTTAACATCTTTATTGGAGTATAATTGCTTTACAATGTTGTGTTAGTTTCTGCTGTATGACAAAGTGAATTAGCTATATGTATACATATATCCCCATATCCCCTCCCTCTTGCGCCTCCCTCCCACCCTCCCTATCCCACCCCTCTAGGTGGTCACAAAGCACCTAGCTGATCTCCCTATGCTGTGCAGCTGCTTCCCACTAGCTATCTATTTCACATTTGGTAGTGTATATATGTCAGTGCTACTCTCTCACTTCATCCAAACTTACCCTTTCCCCCGCCGCATGTCCTCAAGTCCATTCTCTATGCCTTTTGCTCATTGTTTTGATTGGGTTGTTTTTGTTGCTGAGTTGTAAGCGTTCTTTATATATTCTGGATACTAGACTCTTATCAGTTGCATGATTTGCAAATATTTTTCTCCCATTCTCTAAGTTGTTTTTTCACTGTCTTCATAATGTTCTTTGATGCACAAAGGATTTTAATTTTGATGAAGTCAATTTATCTATTTTTTTCTTTTGTGCTTGTGTTTTTGGTGTCACATCTAAGAATCCATTGCCAAATCCAAGGTCACATAGATTTTACCCCTATGTTTTCTTCTAAGTGTTTTATGGTTTTAGCTCTTATATTTAGGATGTTGATCCATTTTGAGTCAGTGTTTGTATATGGTTTGAGATAGGGAATCCAACTTCATTCTTTTGCATGTAGATATGCAGTTGTCCTAGCACCATTTGTTGAAAAGATTATTCTTTCCTCAATGAGCGATCTTGGCACTCAGTATCAAAGATAAGTTGGCCATAGATGTATGGGAGGCAGACACTTTTGACCATGAGAACCTTGGCAAATCAATTTTGAGCTTTTATTTTTTTCATCTATAAGATAGGAAAGATATGCTCTTTTTCTCAGAGTTGTCAGAATTAAATGAGATTCCATATGGAGACCATCAGCCGTAGTACCCGGCACAGAGTAGTTTCCCCAGTGAATGTTAATTCTTCCCTTTGCTGCAAGAAATAGAGGCAGGGTAAGCAGAGTAACATCTATCACCTCTATTCCTTCTCCTTCCTCATGTCTCCAGGACACAGGAGACCCTAGACATAGAAATGTCTATTTTTTCTGAGTATATGCTTATAAAGGTGGTGAGGGGGGAGGTCACAATAGGATGAAGAAGCACTTAGCCAGAAATTCAGGCAAGCAAAGGAAGTAGTGGTCATTCTTTAATAATTCAATCAATATTCAATAAACACTTAACTAGTGCTGACTTTGTGCCTGAATCAGTTCTAGGCTCTGGAGTTACAAAGGCAAAATGTGCTCCTGCTCTCAGAGAGCTCTCAGTCTAGAGGGAGAGACAGATAGGTCATTATAAAGCAGTGTAACAGGTTCTGAGATAGAATGAAGCAGAGATTGCTGTGAGAATATGTAGGAAGAAAATAATTCTAGCCAGAGGATTCAGGGACGTCTTCTGGAAAAAAGTGACGCTTGAGCTCGGTACTAAATGATTCTTAGGAAGGAGTGAACCAAAGGGAAAGTGTTAGCATAGGAAACATCATATACAAAGCTATGAAGGCACGAATATGTGTTCCAGGTTCTAGGAGATGAAAAATTTTCTAAGGTACTTGGAACATAGGATAGAGCTAAGAGGTGCGGTGAGAAAATGGTTTGACTTTATTTAGATGGCCATTGGAAGTTGTTAATGAGGCTTAAACAGGGAAGTGACATGATCAGATCTATATTTTAGAGATTTATAGGGAGACCAGTACGGAAAATGAATGATTGGGAAGAAGATGAAGCTGGAGGCAGGAAGAAGAGTTGGGAAGAGATGTAGCAGTGAGGAGTGAGGATGGAGAGGAGGAGGACTATTAGGTATATTCATGGCAGATCAGATACAGGAGTATGGGAGAGGAGGAGGAACAAAGTCAGAGAAGAAATAATGATGTTTGTTTTGGCAGATGGATACAGATGGAGTTACCTAGTAGACAGACCATATGTGGGACCAAAGGGCAAAAATAAAAACCAAAGAGGGCTTCCCTGGTGGTGCGGTGGTTAAGAATCCGCCTGCCAATGCAGGGGACATGGGTTTGAACCCTGGTCCGGGAAGATCCCACATGCCATGGAGCAACTAAGCCCGTGTGCCACAACTACCAAGCCTGCACTCTAGAGCCCCTGAGCCACAACTACTGAGCCCATGTGCCACAACTACTGAAGCCCGCATGCCTAGAGCCCGTGCTCCACAACAAGAGAAGCCACCGCAATGAGAAGTCTGCACGCCTCAAAGAAGAGTAGCCCCCACTCACCGCAACTAGAGAAAGCCAGCACGCAGCAATGAAGACCCAACGCAGCCAAAAATAAATAAATAAAATAAATTAAAAAAAACAAAAACAAAAAACAACCCAAAGAAACCCCAAAACAGGATGGACTGTGTTTGAGCAGGCACATTGGTTAGTGTAAAAAAGCACACATTATTGCCTGGCCTGCTAGAGGGAGAAGCGGACTTTATTTGTTTTGCTTTGTTTTGTTCTTGACAATTAAAATATTAATGAATTTTATTTTCATACTAAAAGTATAAGGAAAAAAATTACAGTCCGTAATCCTACTACTCTTAAATAACCCTTGTTGAAAGGGAGAGAGGAAAATATATATTGTTAGAAAATACAAACAGTTCAGAGAAGTGTAAAATGAAAAGTACAGGCTTCCCCCCAGTCCTCCATTCCCTTAACCACTGTTAACACTTCTTGTGTTTTCTTCTAGGAAAAAAAAAAATGTATATACCCGCTGGATTCTGTACATCTGCAAAGAGGTCCTGCCACATACCACGTTTAAGAGGTCTGTTCTATTGAGTAGATTAACCTTCTTATTGCTTTGCCAGGCTTCACAAACCCATCCGTCCTGGTAGGGTGGAGCTGTGAGTTCACTGAGGGAAAGGCAGGATCTCCATGTCCCTAGCTCAGGCATGGGACTTGGATCAGGGTAGGTGCTCAGCAAAGAATAACTAAATGAGCTGTTGCTGCAACCTGGAAATTTGGAGAATCTTTGCCTGCAGTTCCAGTTCATTAAGTGACTTCTACAGCAAATGTTTCCTGAGTTCTGACTAAGTGTGCAGTGCTGTGCGTGTGGGTATGTGTGTGTACGTGTGGTGGGGAGGTAAGGCGGAGGACTTGGTTCCTGGCCTCACCAAAGAGCAGAACTGGAAAGGTCAGTGATCTCCCAGTCCTCTTGCTTTCTGAGGGGGAAACTTAGGTGCAGAATGAGGTCCTGATTCACCTAAAGCCGCAAGGCTTATTGGTGCCAGAACCAGCCCTAGAGCTTCAGAAGAGTGAGGGGGTGGGGGAGGAGCACCTGGTGGTGCCTTGGAGGCATTGGTGAGCTACTCTTACTCCTTCCATCCCTTCCCCTCCTGCCATATAAGTAGCAGTAATACCCAACTCCAGATCCTCGGGTAGAGGCAAGACCTTTGTGCTCTTATGCAGCCCATGGCCCTTGGCCTGTGTGCAGTGCGTGGGATTGGCTGACATCCTGTACCTATTCGAGGCATCAGGCTGGTATAGAGGAAGAGTGCTGGACTAGGAGTCGGGAAGCCTGCATTCCAGTGCCAACTCTGCCACACCCCACCATACTATGGGCCGGTCACATCTTCTCTCCTCTGAACGTGGGGGTGGGTCTAATGAAATCTCCAAGGTCCTTCCTACCTTTATTGCTCTCTAACTTTAAGATGCTACATTTAACCAATGATAGGAAATCAGATTTTAGGATTCTGTGATTCTGAAATCCTGGTTTTCCAAGAATCCGGGGATGCTGCTTGAGGTCTCTTAATCTGTGTGGACTCCTGTGTTGTGAGGTCTGACTTGTTGAGTAGTAGGGAGGGGCTCCGTATACATTTTTCAATTTTCGACCAAGGCCAAAGAGACCAGACCCCTCTCTTCAAAGAGTGCGGAGCCAGGCAGGCTCCTTGGAGTGGGCCCAGATCACCAGTGAACAGTGTGGAGCAGGGCAGGCCAACATGAAATGCAGAGACAGTCTCAAGGACCTGGGTGGAACCTCCAGTAGCCTTGGCAAATAGACCTGGCCTGGGTGAACAACCCCATTTTACACAGGAGGAAACTGAGGCTCAGAAAAGGGAACTGAGCCACTGCTTCCAGTCGCCCTGAGGTCTTGTTCTTAGTCCAGTGTTCTTTGTTACACATTGGGCAGGACTCACTGGGACACTGCTGTCTGTGAGGGGAGCCAGAATGCAGGGGAACCAGGTTGCAGGTCCTGGAGGAACTTAGAGGAGTGGGTCTCAACCCCCAGGGCTGTAAGCACCTCCTGGGGGCTCGCTAAAATTCGAGGTGCTGGGACCCTGCTCCCAGACAGATTCACAGATTCACTTGGGGGTGTTTTCTAGTTGGGATCCGGGTATCTATTTTTGTTTAACTTCGGAATGAGACCCTCTAGTCTGTTTCCTTTTTGGTGAAAAACACCACAGAAACAAAAACTTAAGACAAGTGGTCTGAGAGCCGTGGGTTCGGTCCCAACCTTGCTGCTGACCCGCTGTGAAAGCTGTGGGAGCTCTGGAGTGAGCGGGTTGGATTCTGCAGGAAACCTTTAAAGCACTTTCACATCCATTGTCTCCGCGGTAGCAGGGTTGGCCGGTCCCGTCTGACCAGGAGAAAACTGATGCTGGACAGGGCAAGAAGGGTCTTGTCTCAGCCACTGGGAAAAGCGGAAAAGAGCCAGGTTGAGCCCGGCTTTCCTGATACCCAAGGCGTTCCGCCGCCCTGGCCAGCCCAGCCCCGACGACAGAGCCCAGGCCCTGCAGCTCGCGGCGCCGCCCCGCGGGCCTGCCCTCCTCGGCAGCCTGAGGAGGGGGGCCGCGCAGCACCGGGCGCCGCCGGCCGCCGCCTGTCAAACCCTCCGCCCAGCCTTGCGCCCGGCTGGCCCTGGCCCGAGGGCGGACGCCCCGCCCTCGCGCCGCGATTGGCTTCGGTGGGGCGGCCGCAGCGAGCCAGTGGCTGGAGAGGCTGTCAGGCCGGCCGAGGCCCCGCCCCCGCCCCGGGGTGCCGCCCCGCTGGACTCTGCTGCTGCTGGGGCTGCGGCGCCAGTGGAGGCGCGCCTAGCCTCGCGCCCCGGGAGCAAGCTGCTGCGGCCGCCGCGAGGTGAGCGGGGCGAGGTGAGAGGGGGCGCGGCCCGCGGCCCGGGAAGCGGGCGGGCGCCCGGCCAGACATCCGAGGCTGGCGTCCCAGGGAAGGTGGAATTGGGGAGCTTTGGGAAGGCGCGGGGAGCGCGAGGGGAAAGGAGAGTTTGGGGGCCCGGGGCCCTTTTCCAGGAGGGACGATGGAAGGCCCAAGGCTCTGTGGAGGTGCACGCAGCGCGCGCGCGCGGGGAGTGTGAGACCGTGTGCGGCTGCTAGTGTTGCTGAGAGTCTGAGCGGGTGAATGAGGGTAGTGTGTATGGCACGTCGTGTCCCCGAGTGTGCATTTGCGGGGTGTTTGTGGAAGCGGGCGTGCATGGGCTACCGACTTTGTGCAGGTCTGCACGCGCGATAGGTTCGTTTTCTCAGCTGCGCGTGGGAGTGTGCGTGTGATGGGTTCGCGTCGCGGGAGTGAGCGCCTATCCTCCGACTCCCATTTTCGCAGCTTGGGTGGTGGTGGTGGGATCTTAGAGGGTCTCTCCCCCGGCCTGTGGGTGCTCAGTCCGCGGTCCCTGCGCGCAGCCGGCTCCCAGAGCGTCCACGAGGCGAGGAGTGCAGCGGGTGACCTACCCCGAGCAGTCTCCGCGGCTTCGCCAGAGCCCTGCTCCGGGAATCTCTGGTTGCCGCTCGCTCTGTATCTCACTGGGTGACGCGCACAGGCGCTGTCCCTTCTCCAGGCCTCAGTTTCCCCATTCGTCCAAAGAGGGCTTGGTGGGGGCGGATTGGGTGGCCGGGCCCTCCACAAGCCAGGGAAGAACGGCCAGCCGCTCCTGCGCCCTGGAAGGGGCCTTTTACGCGGATCAGGTTGGTTAGGGTGAGTGTCACGTTAGGGTGAGTGTGGTGGCGCGAACCCATTTCAAAAAGGAGGAATAAACGGAGGGATGGTGACCTGACCAAACCTCGGCCTCCGGACGAGAAGGGGACCGCTCCGCTCATTCTAACGCGCCTGTGCTTTCTCCCCTCCGCAGGAGCCCGGCGCGACCTCCAGCGGTGCGCCCCGCCCCGGCGCCATGCACTGCGAGGTGGCCGAGGCGCACTCAGACAAGAGGCCGAAGGAGGCCCCCGGCGCTCCGGGTCCCGGCCGGGGGCCCGCTGGCCTCGGCCCGCACATGGCCTTCAGGGTCACGGTGAGCAGCGGGGGCTGCGGGGATGGGGGTCCGCGTGACTTGCTGCCCGCGCCACTGCGCGCCCACGACCTCCTCGAGCCCCGGAGCCCCCGAGACTACGGTCCGTCCAAGGCCTCTGCCGCCGGTAAGGGTAAGTCTGGCCCCGCCGACGTGCCTGGCCGTGGGTGTGGAGAGATTTGGGCTCTCTGACGTTTCTACCGCAGGCCTTTGTAGGAATCCTCCGGAGAAAACTTGGTAGAACTTTGTCCGGAGTTCATCAGTTTCTCTCGAGTTGTTTGGGACTCGCTTGTCATTCTGAAACGATGATTGTTTAGGAAGCATCTAATTTAAACTCAGTAGCCTATATTGGGGAAGATGGGTGTATAGACAGCTCAGATTACATAATTTTGCTTCTGTATGTTTCTGATAAAAGTTGTGTGAAACTTGTCAAAATCTTATTATAAATTAGGATGAGTAGCAACTCGAGTATGTCTATCTCTGAGGCTGCTAAAGGCATCCTTTGAAGTATTCCAGTCTCCCTCAATAACAAAAACCAGAAGCCTTCAGCAAGACCCCTTGCCTGTTGGGACCTCAGTTTCCCCATCTGTCAAGTAAGGAATTAATTATACCAGATGATTTCTGGATTCCTGATGGAAAATTTTATGAATCTATAATCTAGCCTGAGTCAAGTCCCGACTTTAACAATGACTGTTCTGTATTTGTTGCTTCAGAAGCATAGTTTTGGGTCAAAAGTTAGTTTGCAATACCCTTCCTCTACCCAGTGAGGCTGGTGGGTATAAGGTGCAGGCTCCAGTATAATTAATGGGTCAAAGTCAGCAATGAGGCTGGATTCTCATGAACATGTTCTTCTCATCACAGTTAATTATTATTGAGCCATTATTTATAAGTTTCATGCTGACAGATAATTAACCAGAAATTGGGGAAATTGTTGAGGCACCGTGTCCTCCCCCCTGCCCCCACCTTTTTTTCCCTGGGAGAAACCAAAGCTTTGGGGTTTCATTATTTCAGTGTTTGGGACCTCTTGGTTCTATTTCCAGCTGATTCTTAAGGAAGGAAAAAAGTGTGTTTTATGGCTCTGTAGGCATCACTACTTTAGCATCAATCAGCCCCAGCAACTTAGAAAAGGTAGGGTGGCTTGCTTTTAGAGATGAGAGCTCCTCTTAGGTTAAAAACAAAACAAAACGAAAAAACCCCAACTCCCCAGTGCAAAGACTAGTAAAATGATATTTATTTATTTATTTATGGCTGTACGCGGGCCTCTCACTGTTGTGGCCTCTCCCGTTGCGGAGCACAGGCTCAGCGGCCATGGCTCACAGGCCCAGCCGCTCCGCGGCATGTGGGATCTTCCCAGACCAGGGCACGAACCCATGTCCCCTGCATCGGCAGGCGGACTCTCAACCACTGCGCCACCAGGGAAGCCCTTGTCTCGTTTTAAATGTCAGTCTCTTCTCCAAGAGATAGAGGTCGTTTTTTAAAGGGTAGATATAGAAAAAAACACCTTTAGCGTATTATTACTGGAATACACACATGAGGTTCTCTTTTACTAGGGAGAGAGAGGGCTGTGCAGCAAGACATGAGTAATATTTGCTGCCCTGAGCTCCCTCCCTTGCCCCACTCCATACACAATCCTCCCTTAAATAGACACCCGCCTGCAACATTTTGTGTTAAAAAAAAAAAATAGCTGTCAATTGCAGATCGAGTTCTCTGCAGACCTAATAAATGGCTCTCCCAAACATAGCCTTTGTTCCAAGCCGTAGTTAGAGACCTTTCGTCTGGATGCATTGTGTACACCTTCTGACTTCCATTCCCCCAAATCCCAATTATTTTTATCCACACACCCCCAATGTCTAAAACATGAGATCTTTAAATCAGGATTATATTTGAAAGGGGCAGAGGAGGATAAAAGAATGTGAGGAAGCACCTCTTTCTTTGTACCTTAAGATGGTTGTACTGATTAAATTTTTTAAGACGCTGCTGTTTTCTTCATAGCCCCCAGCAAGGCTGGTGGTGTAGGATTTGTCCCATCCATTTAAAAGATGAGGAAACTGAGGCCTACTGGGTGCGGGGTTTCTGGCCAGCCCATTGCTTGGACCTGGCCTCTGTCCCTCTGTGCGAATTTTTCCCCATAGTCAAGCCAGGCAGTGGCCTGTCACAAAACCAGAGCTGGGCAGCCCTCTTGAAAATGCCGTAAAGGAAACCTTCTTACTGCCGCCATTCCCACCCAAATATTCCCTAGACATCGCAACCCTTTGAATATTTGGTGTCTAGCTCCAAGTCTCAGGCTTATTGGAAACAGACAGGTAAGAATACCAACTGAAAAATATTTATTGACTGTGCTGGAAATTGTAAGACTCTGCCATCCAAGATCTGTGGGACCAGGGGAAGTTATTTCTCTTCTCTGAGCCTTAGTTTCCTCATTTGTAAATCTACTGTGTGACTTACTTGGAAAGACTGAAGAGAGCATTAGTGATAGAGTGTGAAAGGGCCGCCTCAGTGCCTGGTTATTTTGGAGATTACTCTTGTAATGTGTTTAACGTTCTCAACTTCTGGTTTTCCATTTGCACGAGAGGTAATAATGCTTCCTCCCAAGGGAAAATGAAACAGTTGTTGTAAGAATACTTTATAAACTAAGAGGGAAAAAGGGGTCACTTTTATTAATTCTTGTAGGGCACCGTGTTATGGTCAGCGATACTTGAGATAAAGAGGGTAGGGTGAGGAGGGAGAGAGGTTTGATTTTTTAAATGTTGACTTTAACGACTTTAACTCTGGTGCCCTAGCCAGAGGAAGCTGAGAGGAGCCAAGCTGCAGGTCTTTTGTGGCCACTGCTGCCTGGTGACCGGAGAGAAGACAGTATTGCTTGGTTTGGAATCGGGTTTCAAATGATCTGCCTTCCGTTTCGGACAGACCCTAAGCCGAGGAAGGGAGTGAGCTCTCGAATCCAGCAGCTTGTCCGTAAATGTTGGGGTCCTCTGCGTTTCCAGATCTGGAGTTAGGAGGCACTGGGGATGGTGCGTCGTCATGGACTAACATTGTCATCATTTACAATAAGAATCACGATCTGTTTATGACAGAGTCCTGTTTATCCAGATTCCAAACAGCTGAAAAGGCCAAATTACCAGATGCTACATTTTTTCTTCCTTATTATTGAATACCCGACACTCTGCTTTTCGAAGTCCTGACAAGGAAAGAAAGTAAACATCTGGACTTTATGGAGGCCGCCAGCTTTGTGGCGATGGCCCGATGATGCTCGCTCCCTGTGCACAGTGCTTTACAGTTTTCAGCGTGTGTCCCCCACACGTTCCCTCATCTGTCCTCATGCCAGCTGAGCTCTGCCTACCTTGCGGGCTGTTCCGAGGGGACAGATGTAGAAGCGCTGGCTTCTTATTACTGTGATTCCCATTTTATAGATGAAGACATTAAGCTTCAAGGATGTGCTCAAGGCTACAGACAGTAAGTGGCAGTTTCTAAGGCTTCCTGTTCCAAAGTTTGATTCTGGTTCCACAACTTGCACCTTCTATGTGTGTGTGTTGGGGGTCGAGAGCTGGGTGTTAATGACGGCCTCCCGAATGTTCCCAGAGAATTTAAAATATTTTTGCTTTCGGTATTTCTTCTGTCTCGAATCTTTGGAAGTTGGTAACTAGTATCTATGCCATCATTAGATAACTTCGCAGTTTACCAGAAGATTCTGTTTGACCAGAATTACTGCGCTCAGACCAAACCAGATAATGAGCTCACTGTTTAATTCTCAGCGACTCACTGGGCCATTTTCATTGTGCTCTGAGACTAGACACATCCTAGCAATAAAAAGGAGGCTGATGATCATGACAAATGTGGACTCTGCCATTAGTAAAAGGCCATCATAACGTGGCTGAAAATTCCAAAAAGTAGTTAATCTTGTAACTTAAAAAAGAGTTAGTATATATATTTTTCTTTAAAAATGAAAACAAAAAAGGAAAGCAGTTGTAGATTGCATTAGGGGCATTAGGGGCTGGTGGTGGAAAGTAAGACATGACAGTTTTGGTTGGCATTACCTGGTAGAGTTTCTTCATCTGAATCAGAAGCCACTGTGATGTTCTGGGGAGGCTTTTGAGGGGCCAGCACATCCATAATAGAAAGGTATGAGTTATTTTGAAAGCATTTACCCCCTCCGGCTCTAGTGGGCAATTTGCTTGCATTTCATCCATTTTAAAGTGCTGGTCCTGTGATCCGGAAATAATCAGATCCAAATTTTTTCAGTGCTTGAGGTTTCAAATAAGGGGGAGAAAAACCTGCTGGCCAAATGTCAGGCTCAGTGAGACAAAGAGAAACATGTATGTGTGTGGGTACACAAATAAGATAGGAACATGTTACGTCTACAGTCATAAGAATTATGTACCCGACAAATCTTTTATAGACATGTAGCGGAAATATAATTCCCAAAGATTCCCTAAGAATCTTGTGTGGCTAGAATTCCTCTTCCCTTCCTGCCTCCTAAGCTCTCTAGAAGCTGCTAAGACTTGGCGTGCAAAATGGAACGGGGACCAGCACATGAGATCGTAACTTAATTTAGGCTTAGTTGTTTCTGAGTCGTTTACCTGAAGTGCTCAGCTGGGCTGAGGTCTCAGGACTATCTTGGCTGCGGAATCATATCCATAGGCTGTGTTGCTCCATCTGTGATGAAAATACATGTTTCTTTATATGCCGTGGTTATACGCCGTGGTTTTCCTTCACACTTCTCCTCCTTCTGGAAAAAAAAAAAACCTCACCCCATCTTTGAGTTCTTCATCTCCCTGCGTTACAGTTGCATGAGAAGCGAAGTGCGCCAGCACACTTATTTTTACAGTGTGTTAAAATCCCATTACAGGCATAAGTGCACAATGAATCATTTAAAAAAATATATTCTTATGTTCTTTGTTCTGAATGTTGCATAATTATCATCATTTTCTTTGGTTTTATTTTGTGGAGTTTGGCCAGCATCCTAGAAAAGGGGAGAAACTAAAGTTTGGAATGGGGTTTTCAACCCTTTTTTGGATAGGAATAGGGAAAAAAAACAACAAACAAATAAATACCAACTTTATTTGTAAATTGACCAGTGACTGTCGCTAACGGTGACTTTTGCATAGAAAGGATAATCTCCCTTCTTTCTCTCAATTTTCTTAGAAAAGCAGTTCCTTGTTTTGAAGGTGATATGGTAGTATTTCAACAACCTCACCTTGTATCTGTGATTATATTCAAAGTTAAATTACAGTGTGTGGTTTGCTATTTTTTTTTTTTCCTAATACAGATTTTAGTTGCAATTAGTTTAGACCTAGAGACTTGCAGTTGTTTCTTCTGGTAGGGGGTAGTCTATTTTTGTGTTTAAAGAAACAAAGACATTCAGTTCAAGGGGGAGAAGAAATGAAACAAACTCTACCCTGGGCTTTGAAAAATTCAGCTGCAACATGCAGAAAGCCCAGCTGCGATACCAGGGCCAGGAAAAAAGAGCAACCTCCTGAAATATTTGTGCAGCTCGCCTTCCCTGTGCTAATGATTCTAGCAGTTTAAAACGGACTTCTTGTTTATCAACAGCCGCTGCCTGAATTAATAGTTTACAATGAAAAAAAAAAAATGCTTTGGCGTTAGAAGCAAAGTCCGGGACTGATAGCTGAGTTACTGAGTTAAGGGAAGCAGAAAAGAGAGGGGAAAAGTTTTGTGGCTGCTTTGGTCTCCTAAAGCCTTATTTATAAGAAACTGAAAGAAAACAGAGACCTGAGGTGGGGTGGGGTGGAGAAAATACAACCCTAACCCAGTGTCTTTTAGTTTAAAGTCACTTGAAGCATCTGTTTTCTCCTTTTCCCCGTCTTTCCCTAAACTCCAAAGGGTTATTCCTTCAGAAGGTTTCCGGTGGATTGAGGCGGATTGTGTTAGCATTACGAGCTGTGTTTTTAAAGTCAGCATTTGAGTCAGATGCACTGAGAGGAGCCCTTCAGTCCGCTCACTGAATAATGCATTTCCTGCATGGCCTGAATTTTTTTGGTGGTTATGGTTGGGACTGTCTGGAGCAAACACATGCGCCATTGTACAGCCTCAATGCATGTGGGCCATGCCCTTGGCTTTGAGTCTTGGTTTCCCCATCTGTAAAATGGGAAGCAGTTCCACAGGATGACCCATAGTCTCTTCCTACTCTGTTGCTCCGGGATTCTACATGAACTTGGCTGGGGCAGTTGGGAAGGATCTAGGGTATGGAAAGAGGTCAGGTTCTAGATTTGATCTCTTTGGAACTCTTGACTCCTGAAGTAGAGCACAGAAGGAACCGGAAGAGGGCGGGAGGTCAACTAATCTTTATTGAACACCTACTCATTGCCAGGCCGAGCAGTTTATAGCTGTCATTGCACTTAATAAAGCCCAACAATCCTATGAGGAAAGGAGGCATTATTCTAAATTTACAGATGGGGGAAATGAGGCTTGGAAAAGTTAATTGATTTGTCCAAATAATGAGCTTACGATGTAATTCACAGTGACTCACTGTATAGGTAGCAGGTAATAGAGGCTGGAATTTGAACCCAGCTCTGTCTGACTGCAAAGCCTGTGCTTTCCCCCTAAAGCACAGAGCTCTCACGGACGGCCCTTAAAACCCAAGTAGTGGCAAGGAGTCGCCGTGGCTGCAGAGTGTGCCCCGACCCCTGGGGGAAGGCAGCAGAAGGCCACAGGCCGGTCTGGATGACCAGTCCCCGGAGCAGACGTCTGAGTCTCAGCTAACAGGCTGAGGTGTGATTTTAGGGGGAGCTCTGCCTCCATCGGGCTCTGCCCACTGCTCGGCTGCAGAAGTGGTAGAAGGACAGTGGTTCCTGGTTGTGACATGGAGTCCTCAGGTAAGGAGTCCGAGACCGGAGGGCCCCTAGAAGCAGCCCCTTCTCAGAAGCAGCGCATACACTCATTCCGCCGGTTACTGCAGGTTCAGGTCCCTCTTTGAGCCTGTCATGCAGTTTGGGGAGCTTTGTTGCCCGAGCCCTGGCTGCGGTCGCCCTTCCATCGGTTATGAAGACATCTGTTTGAAGAGAATTCCTCATGATCGCATCACACGTCGTGTGTAGAATGCATGCTTCACTGGACATGATGGTTTGAGATCTATTAAATAATTATTTCTTATTAAACGCTTGGTGGGATGAAGAAAGGCTTGTGGGGAGAACAGACCAGGGATCAGAGTGAACTTGAGAGTTTGTGGGAAATGGGTCTTTTGTGTCAAATGATGAATGAGTCAAATGACCCTCTATGGAAGGAAGAGGTCCCACGGCTGGGTTGTGTCTGTGGTCTTGCATGGGGGTGTGTGCATTCATGAGAATGTATGTGAGTGTGGACATTCTCAAGGGATCATACTTCTTCTGAAGTGGAAATTGCAGGAGGCTTTATTGCCCAAAGCTTCTTTGCCTTTGGATGTTGACCCTGGGTCTGAAAGGGAGAGTATGAAGGGGTATCAGGGATGGCCTGCTTGCATTGTGGCCCAGTCTCTTCCTATTTGTGTCTTTTCTAGCAGCCAGATTACTCTTTTAGATGTTGTTGCTTTTGTTTTTAAATAACAGGTTTGATGGCAAATAAGGCTTTAGCAAGAAACCAGGGCGTATTATAAACCCAGCTTTAAAAATACAGATCCCATTTGCTGTTTTAAGCTCTCCGGAGGGCCTGGAGATTGGGTTTATTTTGGAACGTTGGTGGACTGTATGAATTACTTCTCTGAGGCTTGGGTATTTAATACCTAATAGAAGTTTGTATAAGAGTTGATGATGTATTTTGCCGACTTTCCAACCCTGTAAATAAATTACACGTGCCGGCAGAGGCTGCCAGGATCCACTGTGTCAATTGAAGCTTAATTTTTATCCCAAACCACTTAATACTTTTGTCCTAGTGAGTAGAGAAAATTCCCGGGTTTCGCCCAGCAGCGGGCCCATTCCGAGATGTAGACGGTTTCATGAGCCCACGAACAGGCCTCCGTGGATTCACCGATCTTGACACAGTTTTCAGTGGTTAAGTAGCTTCAGCCCTCTCAAGTCCAACCCCCAAGGCAGAGAATGATAATATAATTTTAAGTGTATCGTAAAAATGAAACTCAATCGCTTCCACTCCCCAAACCTGTCTCGCTCCTCTTCTCTCTGGAGAAAACAGCCGTAATTGTGTGTTTAATCTCAGACCGCCTGTGCATTTTATCTTATTTGAGTGCAAAGCCCAGGTAATAACGTTGGCATTTCCAGTGCGAAACAAAATCGGGTTTCTAATTTGGAGACACTATTAAATATTTCATGCTTCAACCAAACTCAATTCTTTTTTCCTATAATAAGTTTAAATATTAATTCTCTGGAATGTCAGATGCCTAAAGCTAGGCATTTAGTGATCTGCAGTTTCAAGTATCTCGAAGAAGGTTTATGAAACAGGATATTTCACTGGGAGGGATGAGTAGTGTGTTTCAGAGATATCTGAATTCAAGGCAGTGTCTTCTGATTTACTTTTTAAAGGGAAAAGGTCATAAAATAAGTTGCTTTATGTGCTGAAGTATTAAGTGGCTTAGGCTGAAATAACAGCAGAGACTTTACTGTTTTTCCCTGTTATATTTTAACAATGCTTTTTGGGGGAGGGGGTGGGTCATTTTCCCGCCTGCTTGTCTCCTCCCCCAGCCACCCCCCCCCCCCAAACCAGATGGCTTTAATTCTAACCAAATCCCACGCTGAGGCCAAATGATTGATCAAACAGTCATTTGTACTTACGTAGCTCTCTTTGTGAGAATATCTCTGCATCGGAGCTTTTCGCCGGGCTCGGCTCATCTTTGGGACTTCAGATGGTAGATTTCCAGCCTGGAGAGGTGGAGGTATAGGGGTAGGTGGAGGGCAAAAATCCCAGACCTTCAATCCAAAGAATTCCTTGCTTAAAACCTTTTTGTTACTTCCCATCCCTGACAGCAGGGGTATCCAGGTTTTCTAAATACAAGGACAAAAATCGATCCCCTGTCCAGATAGCTGTTATATTTTTAGTATCTGTTGATGGAGAAAATACCTGGAGGTTACTAGTTTTAAGGGCTCTTTTAAATAGATTTGTATTTTATCAACCACTCACATATCTGTAGAGACATCGATTTGTTCTGTAGACAGTCTTTGCCTTCAAGCTCTCCCCTGAAATTACAACTTGGCATGTAGATTCACAACCAGTTGACTGATGGAAGAAATCTGAGCCCCTTGGTCTGGCGTTCAAGGCCTTCCCGCCAATCCAGTTCCACCTCTTCCTAATGTCTGCTTTGCTTGTCCTCCAGCAGCGTTGGATTTTTCTTTTTCTTTTTTTTTCCTTATAAATTTATTTATTTATTTTCATCTTTGGCTGCGTTGTGTCTTCGTTGCTGTGTGCGGGCTTTCTTTAGTTGCGGTGAGCGGGGGCTACTCTTCGTCGCGGTGTGCGGGCTTCTCATTCCGGTGGCTTCTGTTGTTGTGGAGCACGGGCTTAGTTGCTCCACGGCATGTGGGATCTTCCCGGACCAGGGCTCGAACCCGTGTCCCCTGCATTGACAGGAGGATTCTTAACCACTGAGCCACCAGGGAAGTCCCAGCATCGGACTTTTCCTTGCGCAGCTTCAGACCTGGAATCTTCTCTTGTCCTTCTGTCCTTACACACTTTGAGCTTCTTTTTATTCATTTCTGTGCCTTTTAAAATCAATTTTGGAACATAGAATAGTTCATATTCAAATAGTCATCTTTGTAGCCTTACATCCAGTACCAGGTCTGGCAAAGTACATATCTGAGAAGCAAATAGTGTGCTGGTTGGGGCTGTAGGTGTGGAACCAAATCACTATGTTTGAACTCTGGTTCCAGGTACAAACTTCGGGATATTGGGCAAGTTATTAAGCTCTTTGGGCCTCAATATTCTTACCTGTAAAATGGGGATAATAATAGTAACAGTTTCAAAAGACTGTTACGAGGGTGAAACGAGTTAATACATGTATAAGTGCTTAAATACAGAGATTGGCACATGGTAAGATGCTCAATTAATGTTGGGGTTATTACTGTTATTGTTATTGCTACCATGTAAATGTTTGGTAAACAGAATCTCTTAGAAGGGCCTTTCTTCCCTTCCTTTTCACCAATCTGACTCCTACTTATTCTTTAAGACCCAGCTCAGGTGCCACCTCTTCCTGGAAGCCTTCCCTTTCTCCCTTGGCCTGGTTATGCTAGAGCTCTGGCACCCACACCTTTATCCTTCCTTCTGCGGTAGCACAGGTCATACTCTGTGGCGATTTTCCATTTACTTATGTGTCCTTGAGGACAGGGGCAGAGTCTCGTTATTCCAGCATCCCAGTGCCCAGCACAGGGCCTGGCTCAAGGTGGGTGTCAAGGAAGGTTGGGAATGGACTCCAACCCAGTCTCTGCCCTCAAGGAGCTTGTAGCCTAGAAAGGAGAAGCTGAGTTTTATGTCTTTGTTTTTCCTACAAGGTTAATCACATGGTAAGGTCTCAGCACATGTGAGACTCCAGTGAATACACAAGGAGTTCTCAAGTACAGACACAGCCCTATTCTCCTTCCCACACCGTCTTGGGGCATTTCACAACGAGGTCTGTCCTACTTTTCTAGGTGACATTGGGCAAGTCTTCTCACCTGTCTGGGCCTCCCTTTCCTCTCCTTTCTGGGAGGAGTTGGCTTCAGTGATCACAGATCTTTCTTGGTGGCTGCCAGGCCATGGGCCAGGTGGAGGAGCTAGGGGCCTGACGGCTGTCCCGAGTGACTGGCCTGGATCGTAGGCCCACTTTGCCACACACCTGCCCCCCGTCTAGGCAAAGTCCCAGGTGCTTTAAAGTGTGTCTCATCTTACGGTTTAAAGAGCAGGTATTGGTGGTTGCAACACATCTGACCCAGATTTCTCTAAGATGAAGAAGAACCCTGGAAATGAGAGCGAGGAGCCAGCTCTTGGTCACCCTGCTGGGGTGGAGAGTGATGTATACACCCTGGATCTCCACTTCAGGACAGGCTTTGACAGACCCCGGGGGGATTGTGTTGGCCTCCTGGCCCCTCTCTGGGTACTGTTGTGGTTTGAGCTTTGTTAACTGTAGAGCTCTGCCCAAATCACTATTATTCATTCAATCCCCCTATGAACAGATGGGAAAACTAAGGTTCAGAGAGGTCATGTTACTGTGCAAAGGTGGCCACATGGCTTTTGGAGTCAGAACTGAGTTCAGATCCTGATTATACCATTTGCTGGAACTTGCTTGGGCAAGTTCATTGGACTCTGAGCCCCAGTCTTTCTCATTTGTAGAATGGAGATAATGCCTATCTCAGAGTTGATGAGGGGCTTAAGGTGAGGAGTCTGTAGAGCACCTAGATCAGGGGCTGGCACATAGTAGGTATGTACCACAGGTAAGCTGCTGTTACTGCTCTTACTGAGTGGCAGAGCTGGGCCTAGGTCCCCAAGCCTGACTTGGTCTGATGCTGTTTCTCCTCTACACTGCAGTATCCCATCCCCTTACTCTGGTGTTTTGTTTTGTTTTGTTCTTTCTTTCTTTCTTTTTTTTTTTTTTTTGGAGA
This sequence comes from Leucopleurus acutus, assembly GCF_964270905.1. Taxonomy (NCBI): domain Eukaryota; kingdom Metazoa; phylum Chordata; class Mammalia; order Artiodactyla; family Delphinidae; genus Leucopleurus; species Leucopleurus acutus. Next base: position 148,605,973 of record NC_139143.1, read on the forward strand.
AATTAGAAGAATAAGGACTTCGGGGTTTCAGAGACTGAGGTCCTAACCCCAGCACTGGAGGACACAGATCTGAAGCACCTGGGCTTCACTTAGGGTTAGGGGAAGGTTAGGAGCTGTCTATGTCCCTTGCCCAGGTGGGCATGGGCTACCTCAGCACAACTGTCTGACAGGTCCTGGCCCTGGGGTCAGTCCAAGACACTCACTCAACCGGTGGTGGCTCTGGTGTCTGGCAGGAGGGGGCTGGGGCTGTTTCTGGGGTGGGTCAGGAGGTACAGACCTCCCTCCCCCTGTTCCTGGTTTATTGGGTTGGGAGTTGCCTTCAGACTCTAATATCCAGGTGAATTACCTTGCTTCTGCCTCATGATGCTGTTCCTGTTCTGCTCCCACATCCCTGTGCTTGCGGGTCTCTGCAGCACTGTGGAGGCCTCCATTTGTTGGGCCCTGCTGTGAGCAGATACCCCAGAAGCCATTCACTCCTCGTGAGGTGAATATCATCACCCCCATTCTACAGATGGGAAATACTGAGGCCCAGAGAGACCAAATGACTTGCCCAAGGTTCTAGAGCTGGTAGGTGGTAGCTGCAGGCCTGACTCCAAGACCCCGCCCTTTCTCACACCTTGCCACCGCTCTGGGCCGTTCCCCAGGCCCTCTGAACTCTGCTGCCTTGGGTCCAATCTTCCCCATTCGTCTCGGTCGAGAAACTGCCTCCTCCAGCCAGAATTACCGTTACCCTCCTTCATCTTCCACTGCCCTTTGTCACTTTTCTCCCGTTGAACAGTTGGGTATTATAGATGCTTCCTCCCTGACGAGACTGTGAGCTCCATGGAGCGGGGTCTGTAATGACTGCATCTCTGACTTGCAGAAGGAGTGTGGACCAGAGAAGAGAACGAATGCAGGATCCCAGCAGAATTAATCTGTCCCTCTGCAGTCCAGGTGTGGCTTCCTGGGGAGTTCCCCAAGCAGATTTTCAGGACAGCAACCCAGAGTGGCTCTCTATGTCTGAGCCTCAGACAGTGGTCTCTGCCTGGCCAATTGTCAGGAGCATATGGGATGAAGTGTGGGGAAGTATCTTGAAAACGGAACGGCTGCATCCGGGTTTGGTTGTTGCTTGGTTCGTTCATCAGTGTTTTGAATGGCTGCTATGTCCCAGGTATTGGGTTGGGCCCTGGGACACTGTGGTGGGCTAACAGATAGAGCCCGTGCCTGCATGGGGCTCTCAGTCAGGAGGGCTGGGGGACAGTGGGCAAGTGTGTGCAGGTTCCCTCCCAGCCCGGCCGGGTCCCCAGTCCTCACCTGTGCAGCTTCACCACCTCATCACCTGGCTTGCTGTCCTAAGCAGACTCCTGAGCTCCAGACAGTCTGAGACCCATGACCTCAGCCAGTCTCACGGAGCCTTGGTTTGCCAGCTTATAAAATGGAAATATTTACTAGCTAGCTCCCCTTGTGAGGCCAGCGTGAGAATCAGTGATGTCAGCAGGGAAGGGGCTGACTGCGGGGCCTCTGAGGGTGGACGGGAACAGGGGTGTGTAGAGCAGCCCTCTGCAAGGACGCTGGTTGTGGAGCCACACAGGTTACCCAGTCCCGGGGGGTGGGGACACCTTTGCCAGCCCTTTTCCTGCACCTGTTGCCACTTCCTGCTTGCATAAGCCTTCCTCTTGGAGGGAATATCCTTTTTCCTTACCTGTGGCAATAAAAAAAGGCCAGAGGGCTTCCCTGGTGGCGCAGTGGTTGAGAGTCCGCCTGCCTATGCAGGGGACGCGGGTTCGTGCCCCGGTCCGGGAAGATCCCACATGCCGCGGAGCGGCTGGGCGCGTGAGCCATGGCCGCTGAGCCTGCGCGTTCGGAGCCTGTGCTCCGCAACGGGAGAGGCCAACAACAGTGAGAGGCCCCCGTACCGCAAAAAAAAAAAAAAAAAAAAGGCCAGAGTTTTCCTTTTGCAACATGTTCAGAGTCTCTCCTGTCTCAGCCTCACACCCCTCCCTTCTTCTCACTCATTCCAGTCTTTCATTCTCCCAATGGCTCTAGCTGTTGGGTACTCAGAATACAGCAGAGCTACTTGCTGGGGAGTCATGGAGACAAGTAAATTCCCATTGTGTGATATTGGCCAGGTAGGTGGGGGCTTGGGGGCTGTTGGGAACCTTCCTTCTCTTCCCCCTCCTCCTCCTCATTTTCAGTATCCTGCTGTGATCATCTTTTGAGTACGGCAAGACATTGGATCATCTCTTTTTTTTTAATGGATCATCTTGTAATTACCCTGTGATGTAAGTGTTCTTATGGAAGAACTTATGGCGATTTACATTTAAATTAATTACAATTAAATAAAATTAAAAATTCGGTCCCTGAGTCTACTAGCCACATTTTAGTGCTCAGTAGACCCATGTAGCTAGTGGCTACCATATTAGGCAGCAAATATAGAACGTTTCCATCACCAGAGAAAGTTCAGTTAGACGGTGCTAGTCTAGAGTATCTTTCTTTAGTTTATTCATTTGTTCGGCAAACATTTCCTGGAGCCCTATCATATACTAGTCTCTCTGTTAGGCTCTAGAGAAGTAGGTATAACCCAAGCGCGGCCTCTGCTTTGGGGAACATCTAGTCTAGAGGGCAGGCAGATGGACATACCAGCTTGGAGGTGGGGCCAGCGTGCTGGTTACTGGGCTCCTGCTGGGGATGCAGACGTGAGTCTTAGGGTCTGCCTGCTCTCAGAGAGCTCACAGGCTACCACTGACAAGACAGAGATCAGAGCAGCCTTCCTGGAAAGGTAGCATTTGAATGGCCGGGCCCTAGTGGGTGTGTTCTGCTGATTCCCCAGGAAGCAGTCCAGAGAGGGCAGATGGTTCATGCAAGTACATCCCTGAAGCTGGAATCACGCACAGGGTCTCCTGATGGCATCCTGCATAGCCACTTAGATAGGAATGGGTTCCTGCCCTCCAACAAATTACTTGATCTTACTCCTAATCCTTCTTTGGGAAGTGGCTGACCCTTTAAAGATAATTTAATAATTGTTATTTTCCCCACTTATATCAGTAGTATATACTTATTGTAGAAAAATTGGAAACTCTAAAAACATTTAAAGATGGAAATAATCTCACCCCCAGAAGTGATCACCATTTACATTTTAGTATATTTCTTTTCAGTCTTTTTTCTATGCTTATCTGTATATTAATAGTTTTCATTATCATTGGTATCATTCTGAATATAAAGCCTTGTGTACTGAAACTTAACATTCTAACATAAATCTTTTCCATGCTGTTAAATTTTTTTGTAAACATTCAAAAACGTATTGCATTTTACTACATCTGTTAAATTATTTTGAATAGGTGATACATTTAAAATGGTTCAAAATTCAGAAGACCCACAAAAGGGTTCTTAGGAAGAGCCTTCCTTTTCTCCCCCCAACCCCCAGTTCCCCTTGCTGGAGGCAACAGTGACACCCCCTCTTCCTTCCCCTATTTTTGTTTACCCTCTCAGATAGTTGACGTAAGTACAAAAAAATATGTATATATATTACTTGCGTGTGCGTGATGCTTAGAGTTTTTCACCTTTTCCCTTAGTCTAGATAAAGCTGCAGTGACTATCTTTATGCAGTAACCATCATTTGCATCTATGATTGTTTTCTTAGGCTAGATTACCAGAATTGAAAATTACTGGGCCAAAGGCTAGTGGCATTTGACACACATATTACCAAATAGCTCTTTAGAAGGTTGCACGAATTTTCACAACTGCAAGCAGTGTCTTAAAGAACTTACTTCCCTGAGTCTTCACCAGTGTTTCCAAAGGAATTTCCTAATTGGAAGGTGGAAGTGACAACTGGTTATTGTTTCATCTTACGTTTATTTGATCGTTAGTGTAGTGGAATATATACTGTGTATTGATTCACAGTTCATAGCTCCTCTTTTGCAAGTTGGTGTCTGTGTCGGGGTCTGAACATTTTACGTATAAAATGTAAAACTTTACATATTTTAAAGTGTTCAGCAAGTTAGGAATGTTAATATTTTGTTCATATTTGTTGCTAATATTTTTATGAATCTGCTGTTTAAATGTTTTTTATGATGATTTTGAAACAAAAATTCAAAATTTTTATATGGTCTTAATTCCAAGATTTTCCTTTGTCATTTCCTCCATTGCTTTTCTTTTTGTCATTGGCCAAGTCCTATTGTTTGCTATTATTACTATTTTGGGGAGCTTGTTTTATTACCATTCTAAAAATATTTTTATTTTCAGCAGAATAATGCTAAACATAGTTCTAAAATCATCTAATACTGCTAAGACTTTACAGGGAGTTAGTCCCTTACCTTCACTGTCACACTGCTGAGAGGCAGCTGCCTTCAGCCAGGGCTGCTGGGACGCTCACTTCCAGTGGGCATCACTTACCCTCATCTACGTGGATGGTGCTCCCTGGACTTGCGCAACACAGGGCTCCTGCCTTCAACTCATTTAGTTGTCATTTTCTAGTGTTTTCTCCCATTTGTCTCAGTTACAAAAATAAAAGCGATAATAGCTAAACGTGGTGCTTATTACCGTGGTCCAGTCATGCTCTAAGAGCATTCCGAACATAATGCCTTTGATTCTCCCAACAACCCCATGAAGGAGTTGCTGTTATTATCCCTGATTTGCAGATGAAGAAACAGACCCAGAGGAGGGAGCCATGTGTCCAAGGTTACACAGCTGGTGAGTGGTGAAGCCTGAATTGCTAGGCTGCACAGCCTCTAAGTAAGACTTAGGCTGCTGTTTTTAGATCGGCTGTATTCATCGGCTGCTGGCTTCTTGTATGATGGGTGAGGATTTAGTTCTCTTGAACACCCCCCCACCCAGTTTTTATCCCGCTCATGCTGGCCCTCTCCTCCCTCCTGCTCTGGTTGTAGCAGTTCAGCCTGTGCACAGGTGGGACTGTGGGTAGCAGGATGCCAGTGGGCGGATTTTGCTTGCTTGGTTCTGGCTGAGCCCCAAGACGATGGGTATTGATAATAGGCATTGGCTGCTACCTTCTAGAGCAGGATTTCAGGTGCCTAAACTTAACTCTGGTTTTGGGATCCTTAACTGGCACACACTTTGAGGGTGTCAAAGGGTTGAGATGGAAGAGACGACAGAGGGCATTTCCTTAGAGAGAGCTGTTGAGAAAGCTGTGACACTTCCTCCCCCGTGCCAGGTGGGCGGGGAGGGGGTTGCTTTCTCCTCACCCAGGACTCAAGTGAGAGGGGCTCTGAGAGCCCCACTCAGAGGAACGATGTGTTTTTCCATGCCTGAAGGTATTGAAGATGAAAGCTGTAGTTGGAGCCCCTGCCTGGTAGCAGAGTGAAGGGGGTGGCTGCACTGTGGTTGTGATGGACAGAGGGTTCTGTTCCACGGGTCCTGCCTGGTGGGCATTTTCAGATTGACCCACTCTGCCAGAGAGGACTTCTTGCCAGGCAGAGGGGAGAGAAACTGGAGGTGTCCCATGGGACACAGTGGGGTTCTCTCCTGGGAACCCACGGAAGTGGGCACTGAACACGCAAGTCCAGAGAGCTCCCCTGGTACCTGGCAAGTGAGTCCCTTCTTGCCACTCCAGTAGACAGAGAAAAGGGCACTGGTGACATTGCCCCTCCACCCCTGCTCAGGGGCCCCAGCAGGAGGCAGGCCCGAGCTGGGGGAGGGGAGGAATTTGGCTGTAAATGAAACTCAGAGTTGAGATTATTAATCTGGACGGGACATCTTAATAACTAAGATGAGACTAAAAGTGTCTGGAAGATGTTTTATGATCCAAGAATGGTTCAAAGAGTTAAGGGAACTTCTAGAGACTTCACAGGGGTGGGGAGTGGGGATGGGGAACAAGTCTGCAGATTGGGTTTTAAATAAGGGCCGGTGGGGTAGGGTGGCACGGGGTAATGACATTGTTTCTGGAGCACCCTCTGGGGTCCACTTTTTCAGCGTAGAGTTGGCTACATTTGAAACAGGATGTTGAATTAAGTCACGCACTGTGGGAACTTTCCCTTTGGGGTATAGCATTTTGTTTTCCTGGGGTTAAATAGGATCTTTTTTTTCATTTGCTTAGTTTTATATTTATGTATCTATTACCACTTTCCCCTAAATACGCCATCAGTTTTGTCAAACATTTGTCAGTCATACTTTCTTAGATGCTCAAATGCATCAGGTTATCTTAATTCCATTTCTCATGCACCCCAAAGAAGTGGGGAGCACTTCTATTGCACCTCCTGGGATTGTCACTGATGCTCTCCTATGTAGGATTCCCTAATTCTTGCCTCACACATGTATCACATTATCTGGCTGATTTAAGCAGAAAAGAGATTTTATTAAAAGGATGCTGGGTGGCTCTCAGAATTACTTACTAAGGTTTGGAAGCTACGTAGCTGAGAACTGTACCCCAAAGTCTGCCACAGGGCTGTGCAGCGAAAACAGTGGGTGCCAGACATTGGCAGCAGAGCCCCATCCCTGGTCACTGGCTGTCGCTGACTCCTTGGTTTTGCTTGTGTAGACCGATTTGAGCCATACCCCTAGGTTTATGCTTCTAATTGGCAGAGCCTGGGCCATGTGCCCATGCCTCATCTCCAAGGGAGGCCGGGGAAAACACAATCTTTTCACGCAACATATTTTTACTGAGCACCTGCTAGGCACCCTTCTAGAAGCTGGGAAAACCAGCAAACAGGCAAGAATCTCTGCACTTACATTTTAGAGGGGGAAGATACAGTGATCAAATAAACAATCAAATATAATGTTTACCAAATGGTGGTACATACTTTGGAGAAAAAGCAGGGAAGAGGGCTGGGGACTTCTGCTGAGCAAAGACAAAGTACGTGAGGGATGTGACACTTTCAGCTTCTGTGTGCATTTTCAGTGTGCGCGCGTTATGTGTGTGTGTGCGTGCATGCGTGTGTGTGTGTATGTATGTGTGTGTTGGGGTGGAGTGGGGGTTTTTTACCTTGGAAGGTGAGTGATTTTCCCAGTAGAAGAAAGGTGTTCAGATGCTGAGCACCCAAAAGAAAGTCAAATGTCCTTCGCATTGTATTTTCCTTTTTCTTAGTTTAACCCCATAATTTGCTGGAGCCCATCCTCCAATGACTTTGTAAGAAAGGTAAGTAAGGGTGTTTGTCTGAAAAGTGTCTCATTTCTGATTAATAGTTTGGCTGGAGAACTTTAATAAGAAGAAGAACTAATCTTTAAATGCTTATTACCATATGCCAGGCATAGTCCTGAGTGCCTTACATCAGTTAATGCATACTCACAACAGTCCATTGACTGTTATGCCCATTTTACAGATGAGGAAACTGAGATCCAATGAGGTTAAGTAACTTGGCCATGGTCACACAGCTAAGTGTCAGGGCCAGGATTTGAACTCAGGCTGTCTGGCTTCAGAGCTGATCCTGTTAAGAATTTTGACGATAGTGTCCCATTGTCTCCCAGCTTCCCTCATTGCTGTTGAGAAGGCAATGCCATGGTGATTCCTGAAACTCCACGTAGGTCCCCTTCCTCTCTAATCTATTTTCTAGCTTTCGGGTCATTCTTTTCATCCCTGATGTTCTGAAGTTTTCTAGTGATGTGCCTTGATGTGGGTTTTCTCCCATTAATTGGACGGAGTACTTGTTGTGCCCTTTGTTTCTGAAGATCCATGACCTTCAGTTCTAGATGTTTTTATGTAGCAGGTCTTAGAAGTTTTTTTCCATGCCGTTTGTCTATTTCTTTTCCTGGAAATTCCACTAGTTGCATGTTTTGGTTTCTGTATCCATCCTCTCGTTTTCGTATCTTTCTTTAATATGTAGCTCTTTGTCTTTTTGACCTGCTTTCTGAGAACTTCCTTGACTTTCTCTCCCATTTTATTTAAAAATTTTAGTTATTTTTGGTTTGCAGAAGTACTTTCTTGGTCTCCAACAGTTCCCTTTCATGCATTTTGTCTCTGGTTATGGATGCAATATCTTATACCTCTCTAAGGAGATTTTAGGATTTTAAACCATCTTTTCTCATATCCCCTGTGTTCCTGTTTTCTGTTTGTGGAGTTCCATTTGTTACTGTTTGGTCTCATTCTTTCAGGTTGGGGATTTCCTCCCATGCTGGTGACAATGACCTGATCTTATGAAGACATCTTGTCTACTAACCCTATCTCTTTTTTGCTGCCCATTGCCCCTTGTGTCTGCCCTCCTTGCCCAGCTTAGAGTCCATCCTTATACTTACTCCTTTCCAAGCAGCTCTTCTCATGTCAGGCCCCAACCCTGGTTCAGACTGGACCACCTGAGCCTGCCTGTTGATGGGTGCTGGTGGAGACAGCCGTGCTGAACGGTCGGGTCTGCATCCGTGAGCTCAGCGACAGCAGGCCTCTCCGCAGCCCGGCCATCAGTTCCTCCTCGCTGTGTGCCCGCAGGGCCCCTGCTTTGGTCAAGGCCAAACTGTCCTTGTTCTTCTCATCCTGTTCTCTCTCATTTTCCTCACAGACTTTGCTTCTTCACTTCCCTTTCCTGCAAGTGTGAATTTCACCCTCTCTAGAGGTCATTCCCATCAGCATACAACCTGCTCCAGGACCTTCCAGCCTGAAAAGCAGAACCAACATTGCTTCCTTGAGCTCACACTCCCTCCTGCTACAGCTCCTTTATCTGCTTCTGCTGAGGCTGAAACTTCCAGAAGGAGTCACCTTGGTTTACAACCCTCCTTCAGTCATGTCCCAGTTTCTGTCCTCCCCTGTTTGCAGACTGCTTGTGTCAAGGTCCCCGTGGCCTCCGCGTGGCTGGAGCTAACCACTGTGCCCATCTCCATCTCACTGCCAACGCAGCAGCATCAGTGCAGTGACCGCTCCTGGTTCTCCCTGGCTGCCCCCCTGCTCTGGCTGCCCCTTCTCACTGCCTTTGCTGGCTTCTCCACCTGCAGTGCCCAAGTTCTAGTCTCTGGGCTCTGGGCTCAGCCCTGCATCTCCGCCACCTGGTCCATGCCGCTCCCCGGCACCCCTCTCCTGGGAGTTGCAGCAGTCACCTCACTGGCCCCTTGCTGCCACCCTGACCTCTCTGGAGTCCAGTGCAGGTATGAGTTAAAATGCAAGTCACGCCACACTTCTCTGTTTAAAGCCCCCCATCAGTTTTCTGTTCTGTCCAGGCCCATGAGGCTGACGTGATATCTGCCCTCATCCTCTACATCCTCTCTGCCTCCCTCACTGCACTCTAGCCACACTGACCTTTCCGTCCTGTGAGCACGGTAAGCTTGTCCTCTCGTGAGGGCCTTAGCACGGCCTGTTCCTGCTACCTGGCTTGCTTTTCTAGTTCATCTTTGCACCATAGACTCAGGTGTCTGCTTAAGGGTCACCTCCCAGAGAGGCCTTCCCTGACCACCCAGTTTCTTTGTGTTATCTTACTCGTGGGTTTTCATCGGAGCACTTGTTATTACTGCATGTTTTCTTTTTTTTGGGGGGGGGGACAGTGTTGGGTCTTTGTTGCTGCACGTGGGCTTTCTCTAGTTGTGGCGAGCGGGGGCTACGCTTTGTTGTGGTGCGAGGACTTCTCTTTACCGTGGCTTCTCTTGTTGCGGAGCACGGGCTCTAGGTGTGCGGGCTTCAGTAGTTGTGGCACTCGGGCTCGGTAGTTGTGGCTCGTGGATTCAGTAGTTGTGGCTCGCGGGCCCTAGAGCGCAGGCTCAGTAGTTGTGGCACACGGGCTTAGTTGCTCTGCAGCATGTGGGATCATTCTGGACCAGGGCTCGAACCTCTGTCGCCAGCATTGGCAGGTGGATTCTTAACCACTGCGCCACCAGGGAAGCCCCTACTCTATGTTTTCTTGTTCATGGTCATCCTTCACTCCCAAGAAGGAAAACTCCACGAGATACAAGGACCCCACAGGGCCTAGAACAGGTGGGCAGAGTGCCCTCCCACTGCTCCTATCTGTCTTGGCAGCGGTCACACTGTGATGTCTGTCTCCCAGGGAGGCAGGGCCACGCTTCATCCACCTCTGGGCTCATCTTTGCACGCGGCCTGCGGCTTCCGCAGAGGCGTGGCCACTTTTTGTAGGAAAAAAATGCATTTCTTTTTTTTTTTTTTTGCGGTACGCGGGCCTCTCACCGTCGCGGCCCCTCTCTCTGCGGAGCACAGGCTCCAGACGCGCAGGCTCAGTGGCCATGGCTCACGGGCCCAGCCGCTCCGCGGCATGTGGGATCTTCCCGGACCGGGGCACGAACCCGTGTCCCCTGCATCGGCAGGTGGACTCGCAACCACTGCGCCACCACGAAGTCCAAAACATGCATTTCTTGTTAATCCTGTGTGGGCCTTGGTTTTGATGCTGCCTGCAGCTGGTAGAGTAGAAAAGGTGGGGGCCATTGTGGACCTGAACATCCATACTGTTTTGAGCACTGGGGGCTGCCATGGAAGATCTCTCAGTTTTCTCTTCTGTGAAATGGGGCAATAATTCCATGCCTGGGCTCCCGTGAGGCTCAGGGGAGAAACAGGATAGGAAAGGACTTAAAAAAAAAAACAACCTAAAAAGAGGGCGTTTGTCTAACCCATTCTGCAGTTCAAATGCAGTGACCATTTATGAAGCACCTACTGCGTGCTGTACTAAGGGGCTGTTCTCATGTTTACATAATTCATTTAATCTTTCAACACTCTTGTGAGGCTCCTGGTGATCTTGCACCTGAAGAAGCCAAGACTCCGAGAAGAGGAATGACTTGCTGATCATTTGTAGAGCTTGTGATACCTGTGTTTTCTTAGGCTCGGCTCAGTTTCCTACTAGTTTTGGACTTTGTCTTTAGACAAAAAAAAAAAAAAAAAAATTCTAATTGCTGTTTCCAATTTCTTTCTTCATTTAGTAACTTTACGGGGAAGGGGGAGGATTGGGGAAGGTAGAAGGAAATGGGGAGATCTCAGGACTTTCCCTGTCCAGCCACATACCCCAAATCCCATCCCAGCATGAAGAGGCTAAGGCCCTCAGGGGACCAGACATCATTTGTGAGGAAGCTGTCCTACCCCCTCTAGATTCATGTCTTTTCGGGATGAATTAGCTATAATCTTAGGGGCTGTCCCCTTCCCCTCCCTTTTCAAAATTCTCTTCTCCCCTGTTTCTCTTCTCTCCTGCTCCTGAGCTCTGTCTCTCTATGTACTTGGTCCCCTCTTCTTTCTGTGGCCGTCCCTATTTCCCTCCTTTTTGGTGTCTCTCTTTATACTATCTCTATTTCTGACTTTCCCTTTTTTTCCTTCTGCATCCTTCTATGTCCTTCTATCCAGGCTTCTTTCTGGCTCACTTTCTGTGTTTTTTCCTTCCTTCTCTCTGGTGCTGCCTTTCTGGGTCCATATCAACGTTTAGGCTACTGCTACCTGCTATTGCTGAAAAGTGCCCCTTTGGAGTTGTGTTTACAAAGAATCCACGTGGTGGCCCAGGGCCATGGCAGCTCTTCTCTGCACCTGAACTGCCTGGAAACCTGCCCCAGTGGGCAGGTCTGAGAACGACCCTGCTGCCCATGACCATATTCAGCTGGGGGACGCTCCTGCCCCTCCCTCTGTGAAAGTCCTGTGCTGGACACCGGGACATGCCCCACTCTCAAGGGGCCTTGCTGGGGACACGGACGGGGAAGCTGCTTGTCGTGAGCATCGCTGGGCGGTGATCATCAGTTCCACACACAGGAGTCCTGCTGGGGCTTTATGAATCCTGCTTCGGGTGCAGGTGTCTCAACAGAAGGGTTGCTTGAGCCAGGCTTTGAAGGGTGAGGAGGCCCTTTACTAGGTGGTGAGCAGGGAGAAGGCATTCTAGGCCCTCGCTACTCAAAGTGTGATTTGCAGACGAGCAGCATGGGCACCACTAGGAGCTTCTTAGAAACACAGAATCTCAGCCCTACCACAGACCTGCTGAACCAGAATCTGCTTTCTAATAAGATTCCCAGGTGATTCATGTGCGCAAAAGCTGGAGAAGCACTGCACCAGCCAAGACTGTGTAAAGGTCTGGTGGGAGAGAGCCCGTGTGTTGGGCAATGGGGAGGCATTGGGTGTTGTAGGACATTGGCTGAAAGTGGCCAGAATGAAGGTAGAAACAGAAGATGGACTCAGGTTGTGCTGGGCCTTAAATAATCCACTCAAGATGAGGACAGAGCTGGAGCCATGCTTGCCGCTTCACAATACCTGCCAGACCCACAGACCCACAGGCCGCCGTTTCAGTGAAGCCCTTTAGGGCAGGGGTCCCCAACCACCGGGCTGAGGACTGGTGCCGGTCTCCGGGCTGCTAGGAACAGGGCCACACAGTAGGAGGAGAGCGGAGGGTGAGCGAGCGAAAATTCATCTGCTGCACCCCATCGCTTGCATTACTGCCTGAACCATCCCCTCTCCCTCCACCTGGGACCATGGAAAAATCGTCTTCCACGAAATTGGTCCCTGGTGCCAAAAAGGTTGGGGACCACTGCTTTACGGCTCATCAGGTCCTGTCTTCTCACGAGATGAATGGGGAGACTGAAGCCCAGAGATACCAAGTGACTAGCTTAAGATCACACAGCAAATTAAGATGAGGGATGGGATGAAAAATCATGGCTCTCAGACTCCACAGTTCTCTGACTCTTTTGGGAATGTGTTTGCTCGTAATAAGAATGACTACTGCTGGGACTTCCCTGGTGGCGCAGTGGTTAAGACTCCGCGCTCCCAATGCAGGCGCCCAGGTTTGATCCCTGGTCAGGGAATTAGATCCTACATGCATGCCACAACTAAGAGCCTGCATGCCAAAACTAAGGAGCCCGTCTGCCGCAACTAAGACCCAGTGCAACCCAAATAAATAATAAATAAACATTAAAAAAATAAATAAATGCATAAATACAATTTAAAAAAATGACTACTGCTTATTAAGGTCATGCTATGGGCCAGGCGTGGAACTAAGTGCTTCCCATTGGGTTAATGAAATAGTTCATTTCCCTATTGTGATCTACCTTTTTTTTTTTTTTTTTTTTTTTGAGTTTTACTAGGGAATTTAATTCAACAATTCAGGACCTACTATTAATATACAAGGTAGCATGCTACATGCTGTGGTAAATATGAAAATAGTAGTGCTTGCCATCATGTAATTATCTTTGGGGACAAGAGGTACAGTCTTCCAACCTTACAGTGTGTTGTGGGTATTAAGAACGTCTGGCACATACATTTCAAAATAGAATCTTTAGCAGTAAGTTATTCAACCACTAATAGGGAAGACCAGCTGTGCACACCAGCCTTCGTACCCACTACCACCACACACACACACACACACACACACACGCTTTCATGAGCTCCCTAAGGTTCTTAAACTAGCAATGTGTTGCACTGTTTTTGAAAATTTCACAGCTAATTTAACCAGTCCGTTAAGATGCTTTTTTTTCCACTCCAGCTTCCATTGGTACACTTTCTCTCCTGTTGGATGACATTGTACCAACCAATTTTAAGAGGCAGTTACAGTTGATCACGTCCTGCTTGGCTTCTAGTATGCCACTTTTTGGTTCTCCTTCTGTCTACTTTGTTGAATCCTCATCTTCCCACCTGTCCCTGGAATAACCCAGAACAGTCTTCTCCATGTATTGTTCAATCCTTAGACTTTAGGGCTTAGATCTCATCCAGTCACAAGGATGAGATCCACAAATAGCATCAATTATTCATACTGAGGACAACCAGTTGCATCTCCAGTCCCAAGCTCCTGTCAACTCCAGATAAATGCCTACTTCACAGCTCCACGTGAATGTCTAATAAGCATTTTGAATTTAATATGCTATAAGCTGAACTTTTTCTTCCCTAAAACAACTTCTCAGTCCTAGCTCAATAGTAACTCTACCCTTCCAGTTGCTCAGGCCAAAACGCTTGGAGTCATCCTTTGCTCTCCCACAACTAATCCATCAGCAAATCCAGTCTTTTTCCTCTTCAAGAGGTCACTGTGACTACCTCAACTACTCTTATCCTAGCCCAAACCAAGATCATTTGCCTAAAATATTCCAATAGACTCGTTTCCCTGTCTCTACCCCTGCCCCACTAAAGATCTACTTTTGCTCACAAGACCCATTTTAATCACTCCCCACCCCACCCCTTCCACATACAAATAATTGAGAAATTTACAAGTTTTGCTAATTATACCAAAAGCTAGGACTGCCACCACCAGGTAAATGCTCAGAGCAGGTTTTAGTGCTAGCCTTCTTTCTCAAAATCAATTTTCTGTAGTTTTACTTTCACTGCCCAGCTCACTGTAGCCAGTCTACTCAAAAGACAATTTGTCTCAGGTTATATGCTGGATGCTCCTGTATATAGTGGGCACTTCATGGAACAAAAGATGTTAAGTATAAAAATAAAACTGGGATTTACCAGAGTCCAGCAAGAATACTTTTATATAACTGAAGGAAAATAAGACACATATTGTGAAGACGAATCCACTGAAGATAATTTTTAAAAGATTTCTATGAACAATTGGCTATTACATTCACATGAAAAACATTCATAACTGAAGTTTTAAATTTTTTATTTTATATACAAAGAGTTAGTATTGTTTCTGAGGAAGGTAGATATGCGTGATGACCCATTCAAGAAGTTCACACTTAGTCCAACTTAATGAAGCCGATGTCTTTCGCGTACTGGCGGAAACACTGGCGGCACATATTGAGGCCGTATTTCCGGATCAGACCGTGCCGGTTTGAGCAGACGCGGCAAGAACGAGAACCCTGGCCGAATTTTCTCGGATGGCTCCAGTAGAGCTGCTGGTGCCCCATGTTGCTTCCTTGGCTGCAACAAGGCAAAAGGTACCTTTTTTTTTTTTTAACATCTTTATTGGGGTATAATTGCTTTACAATGGTGTGTTAGTTTCTGCTTTATAACAAAGTGAATCAGTTATACATATACATATGTTCCCATATCTCTTCCCTCTGCGTCTCCCTCCCTCCCATCCTCCCTATCCCACCCCTCCAGGCGGTCACAAAGCACCGAGCTGATATCCCTGTGCCATGCGGCTGCTTCCCACTAGCTATCTACCTTACGTTTGCTAGTGTATATATGTCCATGCCTCTCTGTCGCCCTGTCACAGCTCACCCTTTCCCCTCCCCATATCCTCAAGTCCGTTCTCTAGTAGGCCTGTGTCTTTATTCCTGTCTTACCCCTAGGTTCTTCGAGACATTTTTTTTTTCTTAAATTCCATATATATGTGTTAGCATACGGTATTTGTCTTTCTCTTTCTGACTTACTTCACTCTGTATGACAGATTCTAGGTCTATCCACCTCATTACAAATAGCTCAATTTCGTTTCTTTTTATGTCTGAGTAATATTCCATTGTAGATATGTGCCACATCTTCTTTATCCATTCATCCGATGATGGGCACTTAGGTTGTTTCCATCTCCGGGCTATTGTAAATAGAGCTGCAATGAACATTTTGGTACATGACTCTTTTTGAATTTTGGTTTTCTCAGGCTATATGCCCAGTAGTGGGATTGCTGGGTCATATGGTAGTTCTATTTGTAGTTTCTTAAGGAACCTCCATACTGTTCTCCATAGTGGCTGAACCAATTCACATTCCCACCAGCAGTGCAAGAGTTGTGATCTACATTTAACACGCAAGAAACTAAGGCTCTGAGAGGTAAAGTCATTTGCCTAACAACGAGTGACTTAAGAGACAGAGCTGGGCTCTGAGTTGATGTGTGGCTGATTCCAGGGCCTGCTGCTCTACCCACCTGGAGGACAGGCAGAGAATGTGAGCTTTATCCCAGAGGGGATGGGAAGTCATAGAGGCTTTTGAGCAGGGGAAGGAGCTGGTCAGGCCCGGTTTTGGGGAAGCTCACACCAGTGTGGCAGTCCCTGAGCTCTTTGGATGGCCTTGGTTGAGCAAGTCCCTTCTTAGTTTCCTCACCTGTTGGGTTCTAGTAGAGGCTCTCGAAGGTCCATCCTGAGTCTGGCTTTGGGTGTGTCATGCTGTGACTGCAGAGCTGCTGGTGGGTGCCGTGGCCCTGGACCTACCAGCGTGTGGGTCGTTTCAGTCCTGGGGTGGGAGGTGGGGGGGATGTGTCGTCAGAGAAATGCAGAAGGAGTGGTTGTGCCGGGGGGGAGACTGACCAGCCTCCCCTCCAGCTCAGCCACCATCGCCAACTCCGTCCCACATGTGATTCTGATTAGGGGGCCTGTGTAAAAGTTACCTAAACACCACTCTAATTACTCTGTTTAGGAACATTCACATGCGTGGGAGGGTTCCTGGCCCTGGCTTCCCACATGTGCTGGGGGTCTGCAAGGAGGCACCACGTCTGCACGAGCATGAAGGCGCTGTGTCGGAGCTCCGCAGTCGCCCGGGCACAGGGACCCTGCAGGACCCGCTCAGGGAGTTCTTCCCGGGCCCTGGCAGGCGGAAGGGTGGGAGTGACTGGTCTAGGCAGGCGGTTGTAGAGGAGAGCTTGTTTAGAATCTCTCATCCTCTTGTGAAATAGGTGGTGTTGTCCCCGTGAGGAGAGACAGCCTCGGAGGAAGGTATCGCGACAGAGCACGGGACTCGGAGTCAGCGAGACAGCCTGTTCACTGTACGACCTTGGGCAAGTGCCCTCACCGCTTTGAATCTCGGTTTCTTGGTTTGTCTAAGACCACCTGTCTTTCAGGCTTGTTGTGAAGATGACATGAAGCACGTGAGAGGACTTGAACTGTTGTCTGACCGGGGCTGCCGTAGCTCACAGCTTCCCCGGGCTCCACTTGCAGTGAGAGTGCACAGGCTCTGCGGCCACACACAACTCCTGCGTGTGACGTGTAAAAGACTGTGGGGCTGTTTATTTCATTTACAGCCTGGTCGGGGAGACAAGACACCTTCCGGCCGAGTATGCTTTAGAGCGCCCCCTGGAGGCGGAGAGGCGTGGCATTTGGGGGCCTTGGGTGAGCAGAGAGCTGCACCCAGGACTCTTTGGAGCTTCAGGAAGAAGGAGCCCCCCCTCCGAGCTGAATGGGTGGTCCCAGCGGGGGTTTGCAGCTAGTGGGCTGTCAGCGTTTCCCTATTCCTGTAGGGTTGGATGAAGGGGTGTGGGCAGCATGAAAAATGATGACATAGAAAAAGGTTTCTTGTGCCTTGTGCTTCCCCTGCCCAACCTCCCTGTTCTTCTGTCCAAGGATTCCCCTCCCATCCTTCTGTACATCTGTGGGTACTCCCCTGTGCCTCCGCATCTGTCCACCCACCATTCCCCCAGCAAGAAGGCTTCCAGATACCCACTGTTCTTTCGCCCACCCAGCTCCATATCCATCTTCATGCCTCTTTGTGTGAACACCCATCAGTATTTGTATCCATCTAGCTAGTCACCCATCAGCCAACACTCACCAGGCCCCATCATGAGCCCTGCTCTTGCTCTGTACTAGATTACACGAGATGAATCAGATTTGCCTCTGTGAGGAATCATTGAAGGTGGTTGTGTCTTTTTGTCTTTGACATCAAAGAAAACCATAAACTCCTTGACCTTCCTTTAAAGATGAATCAGATCAGACAGTAAATCTGAATGAGTCTTTGCCTTCCACCTTTCCTTTCCCTTCCACCTACTTGTCCGTTTACTCATTCATGTGTCCATCCATCTTGCCATCTATCCAGCCACCTACCCACTCACCCACCCATCTATATAACCCACCATGAAGCCATCTAACTGCCACGAACCACCCAACTATCCTGCGACCCATTCAGCCACCCAGCTACCTATCAACTCATTCACCTTTACACCATCAACAAATCTATTTTCAAGATCCCAGTAGGTATGTATGAAGTACTGTATTAGATTCTGGAATACTAGCCTAATATATGCCCCGGGTCAGTTGAGTTACTGGGATTTGCTTTTAAAGTTCCTTCCAGCTCTGACATTCTGAAATACATAGAAGCACAAGACAGGGATCCTACTCCCATTTATTCAGCAAATCCACATATTCAGCAGTTGTTGAGTGCCTACTGTGTACCTGATACTTTTCTAGACACTTGGGATACTGTGGTGAACAAGACAGATAGTCCTCAACCTTGCTGAGTTTACATTCTAGTGGGGGAGACAGACAGTAAAGGAGTAAATAAATTACAGTAAGTGTCTCTGTGTGCCAGCGGTGGGTGAGGCTCCCTCAGGGAGCTTCTAGTCTAGTTGGCAGTGAGACAAGTTTGGACAAAGATAAAACTCCCAGACTCTGTCTGTGTGTGTTGTGTTCCAAAGTGGGATGCACCTGTACAGCAGGGACTTCAGGTGGTTAGAGGGGTAGCTGAGGAGGACCTCCCGGAGAAGGGAAGCCAGAGTTCAGCCTAGGACGTTACAGTACCCGGGGACCTGCCGCAGATGAGGTCCCTCAGTGCCGTCCGATTCCCGGATCCAGTGTTCAGTTCACTAAACTTGCTGGATGAAGCCAGAGCCTCGCCCACTCTGAGCCCCCGGCCCAGAACCACAAAATGAAGGGGTGGGATGAGATGAACTATAAAGTCTTCTGGACCATGACTCTGAGATCTATGAATTTAATTAGTAGAGGAGACATAGTTATGTCATGTTTTATGGTGGCATTCTTTTTTTTTTTGCTGTACGCGAGCCTCTCACTGTTGCGGCCTCTCCCATTGCAGAGCACAGGCTCTGGACGCGCAGGCTCAGTGGCCATGGCTCACGGGCCCAGCCGCTCGGCGGCATGTGGGATCTTCCCGGACCGGGGCACGAACCCATGTCCCCTGCATCGGCAGGTGGACTCTCAACCACTGCGCCACCAGGGAAGCCCTATGGTAGCATTCTTGAATATACCATTTCGAGTAATAATCCTTGTAACAATCTTGTGAGGGAGGAGGTGCTACCCCCATTTTGCATATGAGAAACCTGAGTCTTCCCCCTCTATCAAGCCGCCTTTTAGCCTTTGATTTCCTTTCAAAGCTTCAGGGAGAGCTTCACTGCTGGGTGGATGGACATGTGTGTCTGGAAGCGCCTGCCCTGAGTCGGGCACGTGTTAAGGGGTACAAGAGCTCTGCCTTCATCTAGTAGGTATCATCTTTGAAGATGACAAATGCTTTTTCATTTCTTTTTGAGGGAAGAAGTCAATAAATGGTTTCGATGTCTTTAATAGCAGGGACACTGGAAAAGAACATATTGTAATTAACTGCTTTCCTATTAGATGAGGGTCAGACAAGATGCTGGCAGTGGTCACTTGGTCTTAAGTGGCAGAACTGGGACTCAAACCCAAGGCTGTTTGACTCCCCAAGCCTCATCCTCTTTCCCTGTCTCCATTTCAGGGCTTTCTGAAGAGCCTGGGAGAGTGCCAGGGAGGAAGGGGATTGAAAGGGAAGAGGGAAGGTTTTTATCCTATCACCCTCTCCTGTATTTTCCCTATGAGGAAAATGGGGAGTAACACTCCTTCTTTTCCAAAAGAAGCTTCTTGGGCCTTCAGAGTCTTTTTGCAGTGGAGATAGCCAGTTTCTGGTCTAGCTGGGAATGCTTTGGAATGATTTAACAGGTGCTGCTGACGCAGAATCTTTTGTTGAAGGGCTCTGTGTGCACTTTCATTATGCACGGGACCAGCTCCAGTCTCTCTATTAATTATGAACATTTAGAAATGTTCCTCACTATACCCAGAGTTCCCGCTTGTGAAACTCCACACAGGTCAGAGGCCACACATGTTTTGATTTTCTTATTTGAGGTATTATGTGTTCAAGGTAGATTTATGCTGCAACCTTTGTTTATTGACTTGTACTTTTCCCTGTGAACCTAATGGAACATGACAGATGATATTTACAAGGCACGTGTTTCCGATTAAATCATGTGAGACATTAAAGCCCGATAAATGAAAGCCCCTTTGAAAGGCCAGGTTCAGAGAGAAGGAGGCAGTCCCTGATGGGGCCTGGATGGTGGAGTCGCCCCTCAGCTGGCTGCAGGAAATGCGGAAGGTGGCAGGCAGTCCCTTTGCTAGGGTGGGACCCATTTGTCGCGATTTCCCACATAGGGATCTAGGCTGCATAGAGGTCTGAAAAAAATGGTCACAAAGGGCCCCTCTTACTCTCAACTGCCTGAGGAAGAAGGAAGGGAAAGAGTGCTCCCTTTTGGAGCGCTTACTGTATGCCAGGCTCTCTTGCAGAATGCTTTCCTGCAGAGTCTAGCTGAACCTCGTGACAACTCTGAGGTTGTTACCTTCCTGAAAGGGAATCCGAAAGGCATGGGGTTGAGAATGTTGACTGCAGCCCGCTTTCAGGTCCTGGCTCTGCCAATTCACTGTCACTAAGCCTTGGCTGCTTTACCTGTAAAGTGGGGACAATACCATTATTGTCTGTGCTCCATGGTACATGAGCCAGTGTTATCAAATGGAGGCACCGAGAGGCTAACTTGTCAAGGTCACTGCCAGTAGGAGATTACAGCCAGAACCCAGGCCTTCAGGTTCCAAAGCCTTTCCCGATGCTGCCCAGGCTGCTCTGATGGGGCTGTGCTGGGCAGCAGATGGCCAGCAAGGACCTGCCTGCTGACTCCTGCACTGGGATGTGGGGTATTCCCTTGGCCTTCCTGAGACTTCCCAGGAGCATTAATGGGAAAGCTTGGTAGGCAGGATTAACCTAATCGGGAGTCTTTCCATGGAGGTCAATTAAAGGATTTGGGTAAATATAAAAAGTGGAAACAGCTTGGGATGGGAGGCTTTCCCTGCCCCCATCTCCCTCCCTCTCTCTCCCTCCTTTCCACTTCCTCCCTACTTCTGCCTCAGAAGGGATCGGGTGGGGGTGGGGGTGTGGCTGCTGACCCGTGGGACTGAGCACAGCCGGAAGACTCACCTTGTTCTCCTTTTCTGGACACCTGGTGGCAGGTGACCTGAGAACTAATGAGAACAGGATTGGATATTTTTCATATTTAAAATTTCTTTTTAGGACCTCTAACTAGCTTAGCTGCTTTATAGGAGCAGAGACTGACAAAGAGGAGAGAAGGAAAGATGCCAACCCCCCTCCACTTCCCATAATAGAAAAGCTTGCTTTTGGAAACATTGATTTCCTTTCTGTGTAAGAGCCTTTATGGACCGTCATTGGCCATTTCCCTGAAGATTAGACATCTGATTTTCATCGCGATGCAGGGGTAAGGCAGGGATCTGTGGAGTAGTGGGGAGGCTGGCTCTGGAATCTGCCCACTTGGATTTACCCCCTGGCCTTGCCACTTGCCAGCTGAGCATCTTGGGCAGGTTGCTTTCTCCCTCTGGGCCTCGGTGTCCTCATATGACAAATAGCTGTTATGGGAGTCAGGTGCCATAGTAGATGTGAAGGTTTTGGACTGGGGCTAACAGCACGTTAGAATTTGCCAGATCTTCCGAGGAAGCAGCAGGGACCTAGGAGAAGCCCTAAGGAGCCAAAGCCTTCTTCATTCACTGCTCAGTGCCGTAGGTGTGTGCAGGGAGCTGGTGTGAGTGCGAGCTCCCCTGCTCATTTCCCCTCCCTCGGCCTCCCTTTACTCATCTGCAAAATGGGGATGAGAATCCCTCTTCTGCCTCCCAAGAGGTAGCTCTTATGAAAGTACTTGGAAAACTGCAGACCCTACAAATAAAGTAATGATAGCAATGATCATGCTTCCCATGGAAGGTTATAAAGAACATCCTCCTTTAACTTCCCAGCACTCCCCTGGGGTGGTTGTCATCTCTCTCACTATGAGGCAGTGCTGGGAAGGGAAGTGATTTGGGGACTACGAGGTCCCAGAGAGCCAGGAGCTAACCTGAGGTCTGTCCACTGCAGGTCAGGCCTGCTTTGTCCCCGCCCAGAAGCCCCACTCTTGCAGAGACCCTGGATGCCTGGATTTGGAAGGGCTCATTAAGCAGGAGGTTCCTCTAGTTCCCTTTATCCTAAATGAGCTCTCCTCTTCCCCCTCTCCCTCTTCTCTCATCCTTTCGCCTCCCCCTTCTTCTCCACAGTCCATCGACTGACCCAGGCTTAGGGTGGTGTGGCTGAGTGGTGCAAGACGGGGAGTCCACTGAATTAAAAGCTCTGTGTACGAACAGGTGAATGACACTGCCGCTAACTTTATGTGTCCTTGGGCAAGTTACTGTCTCTTTCTGTGCCTTGATTTCTCCAATAGTAAAATAGGATTGATAACATCTGCTTTATTCCTGCCACAAATTTGTTACAATGGATTAAAAGTAGTGCCCACAACGTGAGCATGTGGGACCCAGTTAAAGGAGTTGTCGCACAAGGTGCCCTTATGGCACATTGATCCTGGGAGAAGACCCTGTGTCTGCAGCCTCGGCTGTGACCAGACATTTCTAAGTGGAGAGAGAAGGATTTTTAAAGGCCACATATGGTCTTTTTTTATTTTTAATTTATTTATTTCATTTATTTATTTTTGGCTGCATTGGGTCTTCGTTGCTGCACGCGGGCTTTCTCTAGTTGCGGCGAGCAGGGACTCCACTTCGTTGCGGTGCACGGGCTTCTCATTGCAGTGGCTTCTCTTGTTGCGGAGCACGGGCACTGGGGCGCGTGGACTTCAGTAGTTGTGGCACAAGGGCTCAGTAGTTGTGGCTTGCAGGCTCTAGAGTGTAGGCTCAGTAGTTATGGTGCACGGGCTTAGTTGCTCCATGGCATGTGGGATCTTCCCGGACCAGGGCTCGAACCCGTGTCCCCTGCATTGGCAGGCAGATTCTTAACCACTGCGCGACCAGGGAAGCCCCCACGTATGCTCTTAAATGCGCAAGTGGGACCGGGGCAGGGGGAGAAGAGTTTTATTTCTTTAGTAGGTAACGCTGATTCTCAGAACAAGCTAAATGAATCCCCCTTTACTGAAGAATGTTGCTCGAGGCTAGGCTTGATTAGAATCGGAAAATCTAAGAGGCTTAAACGTGTGCGGTTTGGAGGGATCCGGAGTGCTTTCCCTGCCCTGCGTCTCCCTGGCCATGGTTATAGGATCAGGAGGCCGCAGAGGGTCTGTGGCAGTGATCAGCCCATCCAGCACCACAGTGGGGAACTGGAAAGCCTTCTCCCTGGGCAGGCAGAATCCACAGCACCTCCCCTGGCTCTGGATGCCCCGGGTCGGGAGGTTTGTGTTGAGGGCTGCATGGCAACCAGTTTGCTCTGTGGACTCTTTGGAACAAGGGCAGTCCTGTTACTCTCAGGGACCCCAAGCCCTGCCCCCATCCATTCAAGGAGAGAGGACTCATGCTTTGAGCAGCTCTAGATGCCAGGCGTCCTGCATACGTGTCTCCCGTACACCTCTCTCTGTCTTGTTTCTTCGTCTGTAAAGTGGGGATCCTGACAGTGTCTACTTCATAGGGTGGTGGTGAAGGTAAAGTGAGTTAATACATAGAAAGAGCTTAGAGCAGGGCAGGGCACAGGGTAAATGCACAGTAACATCAGCTCCCGTGAGGACCCTGCCAGGAGGGATGAAATTACTTTTTTTTCTCTTGCATTATGGTTTATTTCAAGATATTAAATGTAGTTTCCTGTGTTATACAGTAGGACCTTGTTGTTTATCTATTTTATATATAGTAGTTTGCATCTGCTAATCCCAAACTCCTAATTTATCCCTCCCCCATCCCCTTTCTCCTTTGGTAACTGTAACTTTGTTTTCTATGTTGGTGAGTCTGTTTCTGTTTCATAAATAAGTTCATTTGTGTCATATCTTAGATTCCACATATAAGTGGTAACATATGGCATTTGTCTTTCTCTTTCTGACCTACTTCACTTAGTATGATAATCTCCAGGTCCATCCATGTTGCTGCAAATGACATTATTTCATTCTTTTTAATGGCTGAGTAATATTCCATCATGTATACATATATATATATATATATATATACATATATATATATATATATATGGCACATCTTCTTTATCCATTCATCTTATGATGGACATTTAGGTTGCTTCTATGTCTTGGTTATTGTAAATAGTGCTGCTGTGAACACTTGGGTGCACGTATCTTTTCGAATTATAGTTTTCTCCGGATATATGCCCAGGAGTGGGATTGCTGGATCTACTTTTAGGTTTTTTAAGGAACCTCCATACTGTTTTCCATAGTGGCTGCACCAGTTTACGTGGAATTACTTTTTATGTTGAATGTGGATGAAGCTGACAGAGGTGAAGTCATTTGCCCACGCTGGTGAGTGGCAGAGAAGGAGTTCGAGCCTGGGTCTGGTCGATTTCGAAGCCAGAGAAGGTCTGTTGGCAGAATAGAGCTTTGACGCCACGAGGCATCTCCGGCTGCAGGAGCATCCCCACAAGGGACGCGCTGTCTCCAGTGCCACTTCCCCCGCGAGCCCTGTGGGCAGGCTGGGCTTCTGAGGACGGGATCCCGAGCATGTGGGAGAGCTTTAGCAGACTGGTCAGGGCTGGCGCTCTGCTTAGAGTTTTATGGCCACGCAGAGAATGCGGCCAGAATCTTCTGTGGCTGAAGTTCCAAGGCAGATGGTCCCTTGCTGGCAACTGTTCCTCATCACTTGTTCAGGGCAGACTGCCAAGTGGAGAGCAGCCCGCACCCTTGCACTTCTGCTACCTGGGGTTGCCAGCAGGGGTGCCCTGGTCTGGGCTGTGAGTGTGACTGGGGTTGGGGGTCGGTGAGAAGTAAGCTGGCCCATGGCCGGGTGGCTCGGGGTCGGCATCTCTCTCTCCTCTGTTCCTACCACAGCCAGGAGGCCCTGCCACCCACTCCCCCGGGCTGAAGATCTGTGCTCCCCACACTTTGGAGAGGGGGCAGATGCAAGGGAAGCCTCCCTTGTGGGGGCCGATGGTTACTGTACGTTCGTCCTGAGCCTGGCTCTTTTCTAAGCTCCTTCTCTGTGTCAACTCACTTAATCTTCACCGTAACCGTGTGAAGTATCTGCTATTGTTACCCCATTTTACAGGTGAGGAGAGAGCCTTGGCATCCTCCTGGAGAGGCAGCCTGGCGAGGGGAAGGAGTACTGACCTTGGAGCCAGGACGGAGGTCTAGCGCACGTCCTGTCTTGACCCTGTAGCCCTTGATGGAAGGGAGTGGGAAGGAATTTGAGGTAGAAGCAAAGCTCCGGGAGCAAATGCAGGGAGGGAGAAGTGCGTGAAGTCTGCCTGTCTCCTATAAACATTTACTAAATGCCTACTGTTTGTTGGGCATTGTGTCAGTGGCTGGGGCACTGGGCTGACTGCAGAGGAAGCTGGGCTTTATGGTAGCAGTGATCGCAAGTGGTGGTGCAGTCCTTTAGTTTCCAAACCAAGTGTGTTCCCAGCATTGTCTTTTTTGACTCAGGAGGCAGAAGGTGCTAGTGGTTAAGAGCCAGCCAGGTCTCTGGAGCCAGACTCCTAGCTTTGAGCCCTGATTCTACCACTTACCAGCTTGGGTAATAACTTCTTTCTGTGCCTCAGTTTCTGTATCTGTACAGTGGGGATAACAGCAGGGCTTAGGACAGTACCTGGCACATCGTGAGCACTCTCGGTAAGTGTGCCTTTTTGCAGGAGAGGAGGGTGTGGAACAGGAGGGAGAGGAGGTGGAGCAGATTCTGGGAGCCTCTAAACCCCAAAGTTATTCTTTATGGGAGAAGAGGACTATCCCTGAGTCAGGAGTTCACAGCCCTGCCTAACCACAAAGAGGTGCCGTGGCATACCTACTAGGAAGGCTCTGGTAAAAAAGACGGATGCCAGCGAGTGTCAGGCAGGATGTGGAGAAACCGGAATCCCGTACCCTGGTGGTGGGAATGGAAAATGGTGCTGCAGAAAACAGTCTGCAGTTCCTCCAGAATTTAAACATAGAGAGACCATAGGACCCAGCAGAATTGAAAACATGCGTCTACACAAAACTTGTACATGAATGTTAATAGCAATATTATTCATCATAGCCCAAAAGTGGAAACAACCCAAAATGTCCATCGGCTGATGGATGGACAAACAAAATGTCATCTATCCATACAAAGGAATGCTATTCAGCCATAAAAAGGATTGAAGTACTGATTATGCTACAACATGGATGAACCTTGAAAACGTTCTGATAAGTGAAAGAAGCCAGACACAGAAGGCCCCATATTATATGGTTCTATTTATAGGAAATGCCCACAGTAGGCCAATCTATAGAGATAGAAAGTAGATTAGTGGTTGCCAGGGGCTGGAGGGGAAAATAGGGAGTGACTCTTAACAGGTATGAGTTTCTTTTTGGGCTGATGGAAATGTTTTGGAATTAGACAGAGATGATGGGTGTACAGCTCTGCAAATATACTAAAACCACCAATAGTACATGATAAAAGTGTTAATAATAACACTTTAAAAATAAAAGATATCTCAATTTTTAGAAAACAAATAAGAAAATCAAAACCCCTCCCTGACTTGACCCCTTCACTCGCTCTGGGGACACATCTCGCTCTGTGCTCCAGGCAGTAAGATCTGGTGCAGCCAGGCCTGTGCTCATCTGGTTCTCCATCCCATTCCCCCTTGGCAGGCTGTCTGGGCCAAGAAGTAAACACTTCATAGATGATATCTTGGGAAGAAACCCACGGCTTTGGAGCCACCGAGCCTTGCATTTTCCCATTCATGCCCCTTCTTCTGAGTCTCAGTTTCCTTACCTGAAAGCGAGGAGGATAGAATCTCTGGTGTAGGACTCTTGTGAGGGGGGAAATGAGGGCAGTCAGTGGCTTGGGGTAGGTATCAAGAGCAGGAGCGTCTGAATTCTCCATCGTGCATTAGTTCCTCCAGGTCAAGTGCCTTGTGCACAGTAAGTGTTCCAGAATGTTTAGTGTAGTGTAGGACAGTGGCCAAGGCCCTGGGTGAGCAGATAGCTGGGCTCTGCCATCACCTGATAGAGGCAGCACCAGCTCTGAGTCCCAGCTATGGGTCAGGAAGGCCTAGATTTGAATCCCAGCTCTTCTCTTCCTAGCTGAGTGACCCTTTGCAGATGGCTCAACCTTTCTGTGCTTCAGTGTCCTCTGTAGTAGACACGGGTTGTCATAGGCATGCTTTGGACTGAATTGTGTCTCCTCTCCAATTCATGTGTTGAAGCCCTAACCCACTAATGTGATGATATTTAGAGATAGGGCCTCATCTAAATCAGGTTTAGATGAGGTCATGAGGATGGGGTCTTCATGATGGGATTAGTGCCCTTATAAGAAGAGACACCAGAGAGCTTTCTCTCCTTCTCTCTCATTCATCTTTCTCTGCCATGTGAGAACCCATCCAGGAGGTGGCCATCTACAAACCAGGAGGAGAGCTCTCACTAGAAATTGACCATGTGCCACCCTGATCTCAGACTTCCAGCCTCCAGACTGTGAGAAATAAATGTCTGTTGTTTAACCCCCCCAGCCTGTGGTATCTTGTTATGGCAGCCCGAGCAGACTACATGAAGACATTAGAAACAGTAGTGGATGTACAGTGTGGAGCGCAGTGCTTGGCATGTGGCAAGCATGCCTGCTATTACTCTCAGGTGTCTCCATTTATGACTGTGATGGTCACTAGTAGCTGTGGGGCCTTGGGTGAGTCACTTGACTCTCTGAAATGTTGTCACTTCCTCCTCTGTAGAATGAGGTCAAGACGCTGCCCACTCAGGGCTGTGGCATGGTCAGATAAGATAATCTAGGTCGAGGGGCTCGTGAACTGTGAGATGGCATGCCTGTCGAAGGGGCTGGGTGTTTATGGAATGGAGCTTGGCGGACAAACGTGGGATGGAGTGTGAACAGCACCGTGATGCAGTGGGTCTGGCAGGCACTTCTGGCTGGGAAGCTCTCCGTGTGGTCCTTTCAAAGTCTCTGTTTTGGCAGCAGCATCTGTCAATACCTGTACCCAGGTGGCTGAGCAGAGGTCCCTAGGCTTGGTGTTCTGGGCTCAGTGTCTCGTCACTGAATGGGGAGCCAGGTGGAAGGGAAGAGGGGCCCATGCCCAGGGGCGGTGGTGTGTGCTCAGGACTCGGGGTGGAGGAAGACCTGCAAACAGCTTGTGACCTTGCCGCTTGGCAGTGTCAGACCCTGAGTAGGGGAGAACCCTGGGTAACAGGGAAGCCTCACAGGCTGAGTCCAAAAGCTGCCTTTGGGGAGCTGAGGAGACCAGGGAGCACCAGCCGAGCTGCCTCCTGATCCTGCTCTGTGACATCAGGAACTCGGAAGTCTTCAGATGGAAAAGCACTGTCTGGAACTCCTTCTGTGTCATCCTCTGGAGCACGTCCCGAGGGGCCCTAGCCCATTGCATTTGTCTTCAGAGCTGTGGGCTGAGGTCGTCCCCCAGCTCAGATGTCCCACACCGGGCGGCGGGAGGGGCGTGTTCCCGGGAGAGTTTATGGGATTTTCTGGTTGGTTCTTTAATCATGTCCTGTTTGTTTGCTGTCTGGTCTGGGGCTGTGGGGTGGGGAGTCCTCGGAATGTTGGCCTGGGCAGTACAGAAGGCCTCTCTGGGGCACTGGAGGGCAGACGTCAGAAAACGGATGTGGAGACAGGGAGGTTTTCAGACATAAGGGGTAGGGGGTTTGGTTGCTAGAATAGCTCTGGTCCAGCCACACCCCATAGGTCCTTGTATTTCAGAGAGGCATCGGCTGTAGTGGTTAGAACCACTGGCGCTGAACCCAGTTCCACCGCTGATGGGCTCTGTGACCTCGGCAAGTTTCTTAACCTCTCTGTGCCTCCATTCCCTCATCTGTAAAATAACAATAGTAGCACCTATCTCATAGGTTGTTGTTAAGATGAAGTGAGGTGATACAGGCAAAGCATTTAGAACAGTGTCTGGCACAGAATAATGCTAAGTAAACCTTCACTGGACTGTGCAAGAGGCATGGAGGACAGGGCGGTCCTTCCAGAAGAACTGTTTCTCCTTCTTCCTCCGAGTTCCTGTTTAGTTCAGCTCCACTGATGCTCATTGAGCCCTTCGCAGGGGTAAGCGCTCTGCTGGGAGTGGATTCAATCCTCTGAGCCTATCTGGGAATGCTCACAGCTTGGGTGAAGGGAGGCTCAAGAACAGACAGTGGCCCCCCCAAGGGAGGGAGGGATTAGGGAGGCAATAGTGGGCTCTGTTTTGAAGGATGGATAGGAGTTTCCTAGGCAGAGTGGAGGGGAGCAATTGCACTTGTAAGGCGACTAGGTTCGGAAGTGCAATTGGAGAATTGGGTGACGAGGCTGGTAATCTGTTCACAAAGGGCCTTGAATGCCAAGGTAAGGAAATCTGCCCAATAGGCAGGGGAGCCATTGAGGGATTTCTGGTGTTGTCTTCCCCTTATTTTGCTTAGTGAGCCATTGCATCATTCTCAGGGTTGTATGCGTGTGGCTGTCTCCCCCACTACCTGGTTAGTGTCCTGAGGGTCCTTGTCCTGCCTCCTCCCTTCCTGGTCTTGAGGGAAATAGACCTCAGTGGTTATGGAGTCCATCTCTTAGTTCATGCAGTGGAATTGGATGCACCTCCTGTAAAATCCTGGGCACCATGCCAGGCACAGTGGAGGGGTGTGCAAAGATGGGTCAGTTGCAGGGTGATACCGTGTTGAAGGTGTTCGGTTCTAGTCGAGGTGGCTCTCCCAGGAGGCTATCACCCGAGGCCAAAAGGAGAAGGTCTTCATGAGACAGAGAATGCTGCTGGAGTTCCATGAGTGGATGACCTGCTCCAGCTCAGGAATCGGGCATTGGTGGGAAGGGAATTCCAGGCAGCGCCGTTGGTACGGGCACAGGCACGGAGGTGGGAAAGCAGAGGGCGTGCGTGAGGAGCGGCCATGGGTTCTGCTTGGCTGGAGAGAAGGGTCTATGGAGGGAACAGAGAGAAATAAGGTTGGAGGGGCTTGTGTGCCAGGGCAAGAGGAGGGGCGAGGGGTGAGGGGAGTTTTGTTTGTTTGTTTGAGAGCTTTTTGCTCTGGTACCCTTAATTTTTATAGACTATGATTCTTTGGAGAAGGGGCAAGGAGTGAATTTATTGGTCTTTAAGATGGGGGTGGGTAGAAAGGTAACTTGTAATGAAACCATTATAAAAATCCTCAGAGATTTCTGCCTTAATGAAGGAGGCAAGTCGTCTCCCACAGATTCTTTAAAACTTTGGTTTTAAGGGGGGAGTAGCGATACATAATTTATTTCTCCTGGTGCTTGATCTGAGATCTCATGGGAAAGAATAGGAAGGAATTAGTGAGCTCTATATTACAATTTAATTGCTTGGAGGAAAAATATTATTTTTTATTGTTAGCCATTAGCTGCTTCTAGTTTTATTAAATTCAACCCTCTGCTGAGCACAGCATTAGCCATTTGGAGCTTGCCGGGAGGAAAACCCTCAGAATGGTCCCACCTTGTAAAGCAAGGGTTATTGCTGGGATCCAAGTGGCCCCGGGGATTCTGGCGTTTCAGGCATCTTTGTACTTGGAGTGCAGCCTCCTGATGGGTTCAGCCCTCATTCTGTCCCCTGATACCGGGAACAGAGGTCAAGGAGGTCTGAGGAAAGGATCCTGGTGCCTGGGTCGGGTCTGGGTCTCTCCTAAGATGGGTGAACTTGGCTGCGTTGCTTAATCTCACATTTTACAAATGGGGAGTTTTCATTTCTAGGGGTAATTGATAGGGATAAATGAGACACTATATGTAAACAGAATACTCTAGTATTCAGTGGTGCTCAATAAATGCCAGTTAATGGGTCCTAGTACGGCACACTTCTCCAGGCTGTTTCCCCTCCTTTGTTCTGACTCCAGGCTCCAAGCTCTTGCCTACCGGAGCCCTGCTCCAAGGGCCAGTTCCCACCCCACTCCCCATGCACAGGGCAGAGGGGAGAGGCCCTGGCTCAGTTTGACCCCTCCACCATGATGGGCAGTTCACTCCCTGATGCCTGCTTTAGACAGGCCCCTGCCCTAGACAGGCCCCTGCCCTTAGGGAGCCCCCAGCTGGATGGATGAAGACAGGTGAGTGAACCACCGTAATGTGCGGAGTGGCCAGGCGGGACCTTATCCTGCCTGAGGGACGGTGGAAGGTTTCCCGCTCTGAGGGACCAGGAGAAATGAGCTCGCTGCGGGAGACTGCCTTCTTGGCTGTCACAGCACTGTGGCGGCCACCTTCTGGCTGGAAGGTGTCTGCTCACCCAGCCCCGAAGGCCTCTCCCTGACCTCCACTTCCTCCCTCACCCGGCTCGTTCGCTCTCCACCTACACCTCCTCCGCATTTACACACATCTTCTCGGTGGACTTTCACCTCCACCTTGGAGGCTTCTCACCCACCCCTTACAGGCGGGAGACCACCTAGATGGGCATCTGGCCGCAGTCTGGTAGAGGGCAGCAAAGCCTGGGGCTTTCCTGGGCCCCAGCGACCCTAGCAGACCACTCAGCGGGCTTTTTCACAGATATGGGCCTACTGTGGATTGTCACGTTTCCACTGACTTACCTTCCCCATTTACTAGGAACCACTTGCTCCCTGGCCTTGGTCCCTCCTGTAGGGGGTGGGAGAGAGCCAGTGTTTTTCTGCAGAGTGGCCCTGAGCAGCCTTCCACTGTGGTTGCCCTCTCCTCCGTCCCTGCCCCACGGCTGCGGCTGCCCTCTGCATTAGAGCTGCTGCCCGCACAGCATTTCATGCTTATCGAATGACCCTATGGCCTGGAGTTTTGGAGAGAGCCTCAATTTACTCAGATAGTGAGAATTTACCTCCCACTCCCAGACACTTACGGTGCGTGCAGGACTATGCTGGAGCCTTGTGTAACCTTGTCCAGAGCAACTCCCTTTACCGCAAGTCCGGGGTCTGAGCTCGGGAGTGACTTGCCCGAGGTCACACAGCCGCTACGAGGCAGGGCCGGGGTCCCCACAGCATCTGTCCAGCCTGGGCTTTCTCCCTGGATGGCATTCCTGCCTCATCGGTCTCCCTTTGGCATCATCTTAATTAATGGGCGGGTCCCAGTTTGGAGCCCAGAAGACTATGTCAGCAGGGCTCTCCTGGAACACTGGGTCCCAGCCCAGGGACCAGAGTAGGCAGATGGGGTCCAGGCCACAGGGAGCCAGCTTGTGGAGAGGGAGTGCGGAGCCCTGCGCTTGGACCTGAGTCCATGGGGGCGTGCGGGGATGGGAGCATACTGTGTGCCTTGCCCTTTGCTGCGTCATCCCTCCTTGTCACCTCCCCAGCACCCCAGCTCTCCTTACTCTGAAACCACCACACTGCCTCCATCTCCACATTTTTACCCCCACCCTGCCCTGCCTGGAGGGCCCTCCCCTCCTTCTTGATTTGGCTAACTCCCTCTGGTCTTTTTTTTTTTTTTTTTTTGCCGTACGCGGGCCTCTCACTGTTGTGGCCTCTCCCGTTGCGGAGCACAGGCTCCGGACGCGCAGGCTCAGCGGCCACGGCTCGCGGGCCCAGCCGCTCCGCGGCATGTGGGATCTTCCCGGACCGGGGCACGAACCCACGTCCCCTGCATCGGCAGGCGGACTCTCAACAAGTGCGCCACCAGGGAAGCCCCCTCTGGTCTTTTAAGACGCATTGCAAGACCCGAGGAGACCTGCCCTGACCCCCAGGCTGGGTTGGAGCTCTTTCTTGGGGCTCCCGCAGTCCCCGGCCCATCCTTTCGCAAAGCACTGACTCACCTGTGTGGTGATCGCTTGTCCGTCTCCCCCACCAGGCAGCAGATCTTGGGGGCTAAGACTGTGTTTATTCCTCTCTGGCCCCCCACCCCAGTGCCCTTCATCAGGCCTGGCACACTGGGGGAAGGCTTGTCCAACTTGATTAGTAATGATAGTCCCCTCGTGTTTGGACTGTATTGTCTGTTTTCCAAAGCATGTTCACGTCCATGGTCCCTTTGAGCCGCACAACTGTTGGAGAAGAGTTAGGTAAGGCAGCGGTGATAAGGTTCGGAAGCAGAAGCTAAGGAAGCTGCCCACGGTGATGGTGGTAGAGCCTGGCCTTCCCATGTAAGGCTCGCTGCGCTGTCTCCCCCCACCGCGTGCGTGTGCCGCGATGGCGCCCACACCCTTGGCAACCCTGAGGCCGGGACTGCTTGTAATCAGATTGCCTTCCTCCCCACTGAGCTCATGCTGCTGAGGGAATGGAAATTTGCACCAGCGGGCGGGGGTGGCTTTGGCTCAGGTGCTGGGGGACCAGGATGAGTGGGGGGTCTGGGTGAACAGACTTAGTGGTTCTGGCCTTTGGCCCTGGGGGCTGGTGAAAACCATCCTAAGTGGTTGGCCAGAGGCCTGCTGCATGTATCTGGGTATCCAGAAGGTTCTGGATGGTCAACAGCAGCAGGGAGGTGGATCAGACTCCTCTGGCCTTTTGAGGTTAGGTTGGCTATGTTGGTGGCCTTCAGGCACTGACTGCACCAGGGAGACCTGGTTCAAGTTCTACCTGGTCGGTAATGCCACTGACTTGACCTGAGGCTATGCAAGTCACTTCCCTTCTCTGTGCTTCAGTTTTCTTACGTATAACAGGGATAGTAGTAATCTCAGAGGGAGGATTAAATTATTAAACAGCGCCTGGAACATACTGAGTGGCACAGTCATTCCCTTTTCTGGGTAATGGCCTTTTACCCTGCTCTGGTCATCTCCTTGGGTTGTCATGAGGTCCACATGAAGCGGTCTGTACCCTGTGAACTGCTGTGCACCTGTCTTTTCTTAGAAAGAAGCAGGGTGGATGTGGAGGACAGACCCCTGGGAGCCAACCCAGGGCCAGGCTGACAAATGGGCCAGTCCAGCCAGCAAAGACTGGGCATGTCTGGCCAGAGCTCAGGCAGGCAGTTGGTGGGTTCCAGGAAGAGCTGGGGGGGTGGTTCTCAGGGTGGCAGTGTCCATCCGTCCAGAGAACTGGGCCTGCAGGGATTCCCAGGCCAGAGTGTGCTTCCAGCCCAGTGGGGAGAAAGGAGCCTGCAACTGAGGTGGCCTGGATTTCTCTAACTTCCCCTCTCAGCCCTGCTCCTGACTGCAGCCTCTAACCCTAAAGCAAGGACAATAATAGCACCCACCTGGCAGGGTTGTTGTGCCAGTTACTATAACCCTGTGAGGTCATGGAAGTAATATGTGTGGAGCACACAGTAAGTGCTCAATAATTGTTAAATTATATATTTTTTGTTATTGTTACATTCTTCACATTATTGCTCCATTCTTTGCACACACATCCTGAGTACGTTGGATACCACTTGCTGTTTTATGGTTGGGCTGAGTACTTTTATCCTTCAGGCCATGGAGAGCCATGGAGGGCTTTTGAGCAAGGCTGTGACATAGAGCTGGGCTCCAGGATGATTAACCTGGCAGTGGGTTTAAGCCTCATTACAAGGTGTGGTTAGCTCAAAAAGGGACTTGTTGTTTTATGGTATTTTAAAAAATGACTTTTCAAATCCTTTCCTATTTAGTTGAGGGGAAAAGAGAGGTTGGAGGAAAAGGAAAAGAAGGTTTGTGTTAAGAAAAAAGAAAACAGTCGGAGGAGGTCAGGTATTTAGCAGAGATGGGAAGACCTGTCGAGTGGGCCGCAAGACTGGGCCTGGGGTTGCCAGTGTCCTCAGGTCAGACTGTGGTATGGAATCTCCCCACCCCATCACCCCCATACCTGTGAGACTTGAGAATAATCAGAATGTAAATCATCTCTGTGCCTTCAGGGATGCAGACACGTGGGGTGGGGCTGCTTTGAACACGGAACCTGGTATTGCTCGTGGGTGTGACTCTGGATTGGGGTGGGAGGAGGAGGGAGGCTGGGATTGACCATGAAAAGAATATAGAGGCCATTTAGAGAAACTGGAAGTTCGATAAGGTGGGGCTGTGCGGAAATGACGAACCCCTTTTTTTTTTTTTTTTTTTTTAGCAAGCCCTGGAGCCGGGCTAGTGTATGATTTGAGGCTGGCTGAGCAGGCTGCAGGGAGTGGGCTTTGGAAAAGGCAGAGGGGAGGCTGGAGGGGTGTGGGTGGAGGGGTGAGGGAGGAGGAGCTGAAGAGGGAGGGAGGGAGGTTTGGGAGGTGGGGGTGGGGGTGAGCAGGGCACTCAGCTCCTCTGAATGTGTGTGCATTTGGGACCCTGGGCCTAGGGGTCTTCCCAGGCTCCTTTCTTGGTGGTTCTGACTCAGGGAGTCCAGGGTGGACCCAGAAATCTGCATTTTCAACATGATTCTGTGGACAGAGGCAAAGACCAGACTCTGAGGAACGCTGATTTAGGTCCACCTCTGGCCCCCGTGGTGGGTAGAGGGATGATGCAGGCAGCAGATGTTGAGAGGGGCTGAGTCTAGGCATGAGGGGCTCCCAGTGGAGGGATGGAAGGGGTGGACCTAGCCTGAGTGGAGGAGAGGGACCCTGGCCTGGGTGGGTGGGAGTGAGCCTTTAGAGAGCTTTGATTAGAAGCTGGTCGTGAGAGATGGTAAAACGGGTGTGTGTGTGTGTATCCATGAGTTGGATGGGGACTGGAGGGGGGTCAGACCAGGGAATCAGACTTCGGGGGGGGTGTCGAGGAGCAGGGGTGCACAGTTAGGGAGACAGAGGCAGGACCAGAGCCAGCCTGACGATGGTGTGGATGGTGAGGACACAGTGGTCTTTCCCAGAGAGATGGGCTGAGGTCAGAGCAGGACCAGTAAGTCGCCCTGGGCTCCTCACTCTGGGTCCCTTAAAACCGTCACCAGCAACTGGTTGGATCCCAGAGCCTGGGCGGGGAGGAGTGTGTGGGGCTGGGGCGGTAAGTAGTCCCAGCCAGTGGTGAGGGCTGCCGGCGGGGAGCTAATGTTACAGATAGGGGGAAATGCCGAGCCTCTCCATTCATTCATCCACGTGTTTGCTCATCAAATATGAATTAAGGGCCAGGCGCTGAACGGAGTGCTTTCACATGCTCCTGTACTTTTCAGGAGGCTTCTGGAGCCTGGGTTTGCATCGTCCTTGCTCCTTCCCCTGCCAGCTGCCTTGGGAAAGGTACTTGATCTTTGTGTTTCATCTGTAAAAAGGGGGAAATAATTGTCTCCACCTCAAGGGGCTGTCATGAGGGTGAAGGGTCTAAAGCCATGCGGGGTAGTTAGAGCGGTACCCGGTCTTGATTGTTCTTGCTCCAGGCGCGCCCTTGGACAGCCCAGGCATCGTCACCAGTGTCTCTTCCTGCTGATGCCAGTCCCCCTGCCGCAGTGCCCTCTCTTCGCATCTCTGCCTATTAAGGCCCAGGTCGAGTGTGCTGCCTTCTGACTCATTTCCTTAGCTGTAAAAAGGGGCTAATCATCCCTGTCCTGCTGCCTCAGCGGGTGACAAAGGGACAAGAGACAGCCTTGGCACACGGCACGGTGCTGCGCGACGGAAGCTGCTCTGCAGTCTGACTTGTTTTCCCACGTCCCTTTCAAGGTGAGAAGTCGAGCCTGAGAGGTGCTTACTGTGTTAGAGTCCCCTCCATCCTGGGGTTTGGCAGGTCAGTTCAGGCAGAGGGCACTTTGGTATTTGGTTTTGGGAGGAGACCCTGCCGTGTCCCTATGAGACCTGCTGAAGCTGTCCCAGCTGCGTCCCGCATTACAGACCTTCGGTGGGCCTTGGACGTCACACCTTCCCAATCATGGTGCTGCCGGGGGGACTGGAGTCAGGGGTGTGAGAAGACAGACACAGCCCATCCCCGCCTGTGGCCCTGGAGATGCTCCGCCATGGTGCTGAGTGGGTGAGGCTCACTTGCCCGATGCCTTTATTACAGCACATGACTCAGGCCTCAGCTGGACCTGCCTCTTTCTGATGCCTGTTCTCTGTCCCTTCTGGCTACTGCTGGATGCGGGGGACTCAGAGACAAATCAGATCCAGGCCTGTCTCGGGGAGCTCACGGCTGAGGGGTCAGACAGCCGGGTGTGAAATGATGACCACACAGAGTGACTCAGGGTCGGTGAGCCCAGAGGGAGCCAGGCCCAGTGCAGGACATGAGAAAGCTTCGTTCCAGAAGAGGTGTGCTGCCTGGAGAGCCAGGAGCCCTCTGTCTTCCCTCTGTCGCTCCCGCTAATGTCTGCGCCTCCCGGCCTGGCCTGCCTCTGCAGGTGGCTCCTTCTGCCCCCTCCCCTGGGGGCGAGGACCCGGCCGGGCACACAGTGCCTGCTGCACTCTGCCTCGTCTGTCTTGCTGCCTTTACTCCAGTCATACTGAACGGTGTGCTCTTCCCTCACTTGGCTGTGCCTTTGCCTGTGCTGTTCCCTCTGCCTGGGCTGCCCTTCTTTATGTTGTTGCCTATTTCCTACCTGCTTTTCAATATCCAGCTTAGATGTCACCTCGGTGGGGCCTTCCCTGAGACCGCCTTCCCTCTAACTGGGCCGGTGGCCCCCCCGGTGCTCCCCCCCCACCTCCTTTCTCGGTGTCTGTCTGTCTAATTCACTCTCTTGAATTAGACAAATGGATAAACTGTGACTTTGGGCTGGTCTCTTAACCTCCCTCATCTCACAAGGGTGGCGACTTACGGAGACAATGAAATAACCCGAGAGAGAGCACTCAGTGTCACACAGAGTGCTGTTAGAGCCAAAGGCAGTGCTGCTGTTCCTGACATTCGTGTTTTATGCCCCCTCCATGCCTGGCATTGAGTTGGCCCCTGACCTGGGGGTGTGGATGGTGCCACGTGGACCCAGCTCCTGGGCCTTTGAGGGCCCTGCCAGCGGGTGCCCCTCCAGAGTCCTCCAGGTGCTCACTGAGTGAATTCTCTACCATTCAGTAACAACGGGAAAACTGTCGGAGTGAGAACATTTATTTATCGACTTACTTGTGAGCAGGGTTTTCCTTACTGTGGTACGTGATGCTTTATGGGGGCTGTGGGCCTGCTGTTGAGGAGCTTGTGGTCTCGTGGGGAAAGCAAGCATCAGAGAAAGAAGGAAGCTCAGGGCAGGAGGGCGTCATTCCCAGTGGGGGTGAACCCGGGAAGACTTCGTGGAGGAGGGGGCATGTGCCCATGGCGTTAAAGAATGGGAAGGGTTTTAGGGGTGGTGATGGCAGGGAGAGCAGAGGGTGGGGGGGGAGGCAGGCACAAAGGTGGGAGGAGGACTGGGGGCTGCTTGGCAGCCCCAGCAGGAGCACCTTCTCTCCTCCCACCTCTTCCCTCTTCCCCACCTTTCCCTTGCTAAGAGCTCAGAGCACGTGTTGTAGGGACTAGTCAAAATACAGACTCAGACGGACTTATCCCCCGTGAGCCCATGGTCGCATTCCTGGGCACAGGAGGGGCGGCGGGCCCATGGAGATGTTTGCAGAGAAAACAGAGCCTAATGAGAGTCTGATGAGGGGGCTCGCCGTGAACCAGGGGTGGGGCAGGCATCTCCTGCCACACACAGGGCCGAGCTGGCTGTGCAGGAAACTCTGCTTATCTGGCGGTAGGGCCACTCTAGCCTCCTGTGGGGCGGCCCACAGTTCCGCAGCCTTGACAGTGTCCTGATGGCACGAGGGAGGGTGGGGAGGCTGGGGTTCTCCAGGCCTGAGATGGGGCTGTGTGGCCCCAGGTGGTCTAGTTTACCTCTGCGACTGTTTCCTCACCTGTAACTTGATGGATGCTCTGGCCTCCCCAAGTCAGGGTGAGAGTTAGATGCAGCGAGGTAAGCCCCTGGCCTAGAGCCTGCACCTGGGAGGCTGTCAGCGTCTCCTGCCAGTGGAGACAGTGATCACCATCACCTGGTGATGTGGGGCTGCCATCAGGGCCTGGGGCTGCCCGCCCGGTTAACTGGAACCCCCATTAGCCAGCACCCCTGCCTCACTGTCGTTGCCATGCAGAGGAGGTGACCAGATGGTGTAGAAAAGACCCCTGGGCTGGTGGCGGGAGGTGGGGGCTTTGGTCCAGCGCCATCACTTCTTCTCTGGGTGGATCCATCATTTGTTGAGCAAACCTTGTGGACTGAGGAAGAGAATAAACAAACACATTCTCTAGCTGGGCGACCTTGGCTTGTCATTGGGGTACGGGTAACAGGGATATAGTGGTATCTCCCATGAGGCGTTCCTGTGGGGATTAAACCATGCAAGGGCTGACACAGGGGCCTTGAATTTTGGTGAAAGCAGGGTTGGATGGTTGGACCAGGTAGTAGATGTTGCCTCCAAGTCTCCTTGGAATGGCTGGGGATGAGTAATTAGTGAAAGAACCCCAAGGGAAGGCCTCAGGAGATCCTCACTTTCTTTCCTCCTGCCTGAGAGAGTTGTCTGAGAGACAGGCGGGTGGGCTTTGGAGGGTGTGAGAGGTGATTTGAGCTGGGTCCACCCCCTCCGACGTCTGTCGAAGAGGCCGCCTTGCAAGTCCAGCTCTCCTGCCTGGCTCTGGTTCTGGCTCACACCTCCCCTTGCTCATCTGCCTCCATCCTGGGAACTTCTGCCCTTAACTCTGGAAATGCTGGGTTCCAGCCCAGGCTCTGCCCCTCACAGGCTGTGTGACCTGGGCTAAGTCACTTGGCTTCTCTGAGCCTGTATCCTCACAGGAAGGACCCTGGCATTGGAATAGCTCTCAGGAGCCGTGTATACACAGCTCTGGAATCCTTTGCATACAAAGGCAAGGGAAAGGCTCAACACTGTCAGGAAGTTCAGTTCGTGGCAGACATAGTGATCCTGCAGGACATGGTGTAAGCTCCCGCAGGCCCTTCATGATCTGGCCCCAGTAAACTTACCGCTCCGCCCCTGCTCCATTCAGGCCACCCTGAACTTTTTCCATTCTCTGAACATACCATGTGCTCTCGTACTTCTGGGCCTTTGCACGGTCGCTCTTTCCTTGGCTGAAGAGCTCCTATTTATTGCTCAAAACCCAGATCTGATGTTCCCTCTTTGAATCCTTCCCATCTCTTTCAGGCAGTCAGTTACCCTGACTAGGTACAAGCAGTATTTTCCCCGTGTTCTAGTTTATCTGCCCCTCTCTCTGGTTCCCTCAATAGGCTTTGAGCTTCCCAGGGAGAGGAAGAGGGCCTGGTCCAGACCCCTTCTGCACCCAGCTCAGGGTCCGGCACAGACCAAGCAGGACCATTTTCCTCTGCTTATGAGGAGTTTTGCTCCATTCCCACCTGCTCTTCTTTTTCCCTTTGGAGGAAATAGCACTGTAGGTGAGAACAGTGTCCTCTGTCTGGGAGGCATAGGAGCTGGTGGAAAGTAGAATGGGGCTGAGACAGGGAGGGGAGAAGTGTGCTTTGTGGAACTGAAAGGTGAGAAGGGGCCAGGCTTTGACCACCAGTGTGCTGCCTCCATAGTGGGCTGCAAGGGGTCTCCATTCATTCATTCAGTGAGCATTTTGTGAATACCCGACTTCATGTCCAGCATTGCTGTAGTTCCCAGGGAAACAGTGGAGAACAGGAGAGAGACCCTGCCTAGAGGGGCTCACAATCTGGTGGGAGAGATGGAAGAAACAGTGACCATAGGTGGGGCAACTGGGAGGCGGAGGGAAGCCCCCAGGACCCGGAAGCTGAGAGGAGCCAGCCGGCAGCCCGGTGTGAGAGTGAGGCAGAGCCAGGCGTGTGAATGATGGGGAGACGTGGACTAGACCATGAGGTCCGGTGGAGGGGAGGGTGTGTTTCCGACAGAACCTGTGGATGAGAGTTGGTGGGAGGTCACAGGTCAGGCTGGAGGGGTCAGCAGGGAGCCATTCCTGAGGCCGGATGTCTGGGAACGGGGGTGGCTCTGGTGTGGCTGTGGTGTGGGTTGGAGGGGCGAGGCAGGGCAGGAGGTGCAGACTGGGATAACCTGGTTAACCATGACCAAGGCCAAGGCCACCGGAGAGAAAGGGATGGGTCAGGGCCCGCTCTTTGAGACTTGGTGACTGACTGGATGTGAAAGATGAGGGTGAGGGAGACAGTCACGGGCAAGTGGGGAAGTGACAGTTGTCTCAGGAAGTAACTCGTTGGAAGAGAGGGGAAAAACACAAAGAGCTCAGCAGGGATCTCTACAACTCAGGGTAATTCTGGCTTTGGAGAGCCAGCCCTGCTAATCAGATTGTTAAAATCAGGTACCGGGGTTTTTGCAGAAAACGAAGCAGATCAAAGCCAGGGTCGATTAGGCTCTGATTAAACATGGCTGAGGAGGGTCAGACTCATTACGGAGGAATGTACACAGGCCGGCAGCGCTGACGGAGGATAATAACAGATCGCACCCGGCAGCGCAGACACCACGGCGCTCTGGGGACGCAGCACTCCGCGGCGGGGCGGCCACAAGGAATGGTATGTCCGCAGGCTCCAAGGGGAATGAAGGTGACAGGGGGCGCGTGTGCAAGCCTCGTCCCCTCTCTGTGGCCTGTCTCTTTCCGCAGCCTCTGCGTGGGGACTGCTCCATCGGCACAGGTCAGCCAGAGCGCTCGCCTTGCCGTTTTCCACCTCTGTGAGCTTGCTCGTGCCCCTCCTGCTGTGTCAAATGCCTCCCTCACCCTTTCCTGTCTTCTGTTTCCCTCCAGGACACCGCTTGCTTGCCCCTCCTCCAGGAAGCCTTCCCTGACCCCCAGCCAGGTCAGGTGTCTCCTCTGGGTCCCCACAGCCCCCATCACTCAGGGTTGTCATCATCTGTGTCCACATGTGGCCCCCAGTCCCCTCCTGACTGTGAATCCCTGGATGGCACCGTGCCTCTCCATGTCCTACGTGTCCAGCTCAGTGCCGGGCGCAGAGCAGATGTCAGGCCGTGTTCACTGATGTGGGCAGAGCCCAATCTGTGAAACCGCACAGCTGGGCAACAGCAAAGCAAGGTCAGCCTCCACCTGCCTGCCGTGGGAGTAGTCCCAGGACTTCTGCCGAGAGGTGCTCGTGGGGTGGGGACGGGGTGCAGGCCAGGGGAAGGTGTCCCCCGGATCTCCCCCACCTGCTGCCCAGCCGAGGAGAGGCAGGTGGCTCCACCAGGCTGAAGTGCATGAAAGAGACGCACTGGAAGGGATGATGGGAATGTGGGTGCCAGGCTCAAGAGCGTGGACTTGACCCTCTGGACACTGGGGAGCCATTGAAGATTCTTGATTTGGGGCAGTGACAGAAACTGAGCTTCAGGAGAAGCCCAGGTTTCTTCTGCCGTCAGATGGGATCCCTCTGCACGCCTAGCTGCCCTGGTGGATCTGACCCCCACTAGCTGCTTCACTTCGCAGTGCAAACTGAGGCACACCTGCACTGGTCTCCGTGCATGGCCTCAAGGGGCCTGGCCTGGTCCTGCACAGACAGGCCACTTCAGCCCAGGAGTGAGAGGGAGCAGGGCTGGACTAGCCTGAAATCAGGCTGAGCTTGGTTTACACACCCCAGAAACACCTACTGTGTGCCACACCTACTGTGTGAGCCCTGGGGATGCTCTGAGGTTCTGGCAGCCTGGCTCCCTCCGGAGATGGGAAGAGGAGCCGGACTACAGAGGTCTGGGAGGGGGACGCCCATCTGAGGGAGACACGGATGCCCCCAGGCCTGGCTGGAAACGTTTGGGGTTTAGAAGGAAGGAACACAAAAGCCCTTAACCTCCCAGCTGGAATGTGGACACTTCATCCATCCTGCTCTTCTGTCCCTCCACCAGCCCCATAAACGTCCAATTTGGGGAAAGGATTCAACTCTAAGCCCTGGCAGAATAAGGTTGATTAAGAAACTGAGCTCCATAAAATTGTCCTTGCTCTGGCAGGCTGGTGGGTGGGGAGAGTCACTGGAGCTCAGGCCTGGAAAGGACGGTACAAAGCCCTCCTCCTTCTAATTCAGGCCCTCCCAGCGCCCGAATCCCTTCTGCAGCAGCCCCAGCAAGTGACCACCCATGTGTGCTTGAGTATCTCCGCCCACCCCCACATGGTATGCCCACTTCAGGACTGTAACACTCATTACTGGACAAGCATTTACTGGGCACCTGGGGCGTTCCTTTGTTCCACATACCTGCCCTGTGCCAGGCCTTCCCAGTGTTGGAAACACAGACTTGCTCTGGCCAGGACTGGCTTACATCCTTTGTGCACTGTGAGCCAGACATGGTGCTGACTGACTTGTGCGATGCTCTCGTTTGATCTATGTGGGGACTCTCTGTGGTAGGTGGTACCATCGTATACCCATTTCACAGATGGGGTCCACAGAGGTAGAGTAACTCACCTCAGGTCATGCAGGAAATGAGAGGCAGAGATGGAGCTTGAGCCCAGGATTCTGACCCACGGTCTCTGCTCTCGGTCACTGTGTACCATGGCTTGTTGAGAGGGGGGCCTTTGGTGAGGGGCTTAGGCTCTGGAGACTTTCTGTCTGGGTTACAGTCACATCCACCAGATTCGAGGGCTGTAGAAAGGGAGTTATGGGTGTAAGTGCTTAGAGGAGGCCCCACACTTGGTAGATGCTTGCAGGTGTTAGTGGCGTCTGGCTCAGTGTTTCTGGCTCAGTGGAGGGCGCTGCCCCCAATACCTCAGAATTGTTCTTGAGGGCAGCTCCCTACTCCCTATTCCCAGTTCCTCTGCAGGCTCTATCCTGTAACCTCCTGCGTCTCTCTTGAGTGTGTCCACTTGTCTCCATCCCCACTGTCACCACCCCAGTTCAAGCCTCCCAGCTGGGCTCCCTGTCTCCCCTCTAGGTTGTTTCCCTCCCTGTAGTTAGGGTGACCTTTTATTTTATGACACAAATGTGATCCTGTCACATACCCTCAACCTGCTTAAGACTTCACCAGTTTGCTGCTGTTTTCAGAACAGCATCCACATTTTGCACCTTGACCCACAGGGTCCTGCGCAGTCTGGCCCGACTGCCCCCGTGGCTTCATTCCTCCCTCGCTGCCCCCTCACTGTCTGTACTCCAGCCACACTAGTTCTCTTTCCTTCCCTCCCAAAGCACTGTTATCACTGCCTGGGGGTCTTTGCACAGGCTATTCCCATGGCCTGGAATGCTCTTCCTTCCTCTTCTGAAACCTTTGCTCACTTTATATTTACTCATAATTCATGTCTTGCTTCAAATGACACTTCTGCAGGGAAGCCTTCCCTGATTTTTCTCCTGTGTTCTCATTGCCCTGTCCACGCACTTCGTGCCACTAACAGAGTTTATTCTGCATCTGTTTGTGCGGTTCTTGGTTACTTTAGCATCCTCCCTAGGTGCTAAACTCAAGGCAGGGACATCTGTTTGGCCCATCATTTTGTCCATAGTGTCCCATACATAGTAGGCCCGCAACCAATACTTGTTGAATATAAGTTCAAAGAAAAGAAATCAGAGTACCTGGGAGGAGAGGAAGAGGCTCCAGTGAAGCTGGCCCGGGTCTCAAGGTGGTCAGCGTTTGCAGGGACCCTCCCTGTGACAACTCCACTTCTTGGCACCTTGCTGGGGAGCTCGTGGGCTGTGGGCCAACATCCTCCTCCAGCTGCCGGGACCTTTCTGTGGTGGGCAGGGGCAGTGTGGACTAATGAAGCTGGCTTCAGCCTTTTTGCTGGACACCTGGCCTCCTGTCCAGGTCCTGTCCCTGCCTCTCTGTGAGGCCTGGGGTAGCCCCTCTTCTTTCCTGGGCCTCAGTCTCACCATCTGTAAAATGGCAGGGCTGTCTGAGACCATCTTTTTTTTTTTTTTTGTGGTAGTGGACCCCTCTCACTGTTGTGGCCTCTCCCGTTGCGGAGCACACGCTCAGTTAGCGCAGGCTCAGCGGCCATGGCTCACAGGCCCAGCCGCTCCGCGGCATGTGGGATCCTCCCGGACCGGGGCACGAACCTGTGTCCCCTGCATCAGCAGGCGGACTCTCAACTACTGCGCCACCAGGGAAGCCCTGAGACAATCTTTGAGGTCCCTTCCTACTCTTTCGTTGTATGATTTAATGCATTACTCCTGCACTTTCTTCGGGGTAGAAGACAGATCCTCATAGATTAACCATTGGTAAAAAACCCTCTCCTAATTCTTGTCCTCCTTGACTGCCTTCTTTGGCTCTGTGGTTATTGCTTAT
Organism: Leucopleurus acutus; assembly: GCF_964270905.1. Classification (NCBI taxonomy): domain Eukaryota; kingdom Metazoa; phylum Chordata; class Mammalia; order Artiodactyla; family Delphinidae; genus Leucopleurus; species Leucopleurus acutus. The sequence continues at coordinate 148,650,439 of NC_139143.1, forward strand.
GAAGAATCAGTTCACAGGAGGTCGATGTATTCTAATAAGTGATGCCACATCCACCCTGGTGAAAAGTTACCAACCCGCAGCACCAGCACTCGGGGTCACCGCTAGGGCTCTTGGCATCCGCTTGTGCCCCGATGTTCCTTACGGGGACACATGTGGAAAGGTAACCCACAGAGGAAGGCCCTGTTCTGATTACGTGCAGTTTATTTTAGCCACATCTACAGGGTGAGAGGTGCATAGCCCTAGGCCATCTCCCCCCAGAGTACACCCTGAGCTCCTTGTGCAGGGACTTGGGGACCGTGCCTGATTCACCTTGCGTCCCCGGCCTAGCCCAGGGCCTGCCGCCAGGTGTCAGCTCTACGGACGACTGTTAGCTGCACGGCTCAAGGAGAGAATGAATGGTTACAGAGTGGGTCCCGCCGTGGGGCTTGTTGAAGGGGTTGCAGAGAAGGAGAGAGGCTCCCCACCTTTACAACAGGAAGCATCTGTGCAGAGTTGGTGCCGAAGCTGCCTGGAATGGCCCCCGCCGGCCAGATGCCAAGAGTTTATTGCAGGCAGCCTAGCAATTTCAAATTTCCTTTATTCTTCAAGAGCTGATGAATTAGTTGAAAGATTAAGAACACTTGCAAAGTAGCCGACAAAGTGGTTTAAGTTAGTGTAGAATAAACTCAGCACAGGAGTGTGTGTGTGTGTGTGTGTGTGTGTGTGTGTGTGTGCGTGTGTGTGTGTGTGTGTGTAGCGGGGTGACAGTCAGGGAAGGACCCCAGGAGAAGGACCCAATGGCTGACTGGGTGCTTGTGGTTCTATGGAAAGAGATGATGGGAGATCGGAAAACAGGGTTTTGAGTCCCAGCTCCACCACCTACCAGCCATGTGACCTGGGGCACTTCTCTTACCTCTGAGCAGTTTGGGAGGAGGTAGGACATCTGTCGTGAGTTCCCTGAGGGCAGGGCCGAGTCCGGGGCAGAGCGGGTGCTCCACACGTGTCTGTGGGATGGTGGTGGCCCCAGGCCCTTCTAACTGCTCCTCCTTGGTAGTCCTTGAAAAGCAGTCAGCCTCCCAGAGCTCTGGAGGTTTGGGGAAGTTCAGCCTCTCACTTGGTCAGCAGAGACAATGTGAATGTTCTCTTTCTTGGCCGCCTTTGATTGGAGACATTGGTCCGGGCGGGCGGCATCCATTTCTCTCATTTTGCTCATGGTTTTACAAGAATTCTCCCAAGTCTCTTTTCGGGTTCCGGTCCCTCCTCCCACCCTGGCTCTGATCAGCATATTCCACCCCACTTGGCATCATCCCTGGAGCAGTGAGGGGACCGTCTCAACAGCCCAGACAAGAGGCAGCGAGGCTGTGCAGCTCTGCCTCAGTGGTCTTTGCCCCACGGCTGCATTCCTGGTTCTGCTGCAGTTGTGCCATGGGCCCATCCTAGTCCATTCACAGCCAGAACGCATCATGCAGCCGTGAACTTGGAAGAGAGCCCTGCTCTCCTGGTGCAAGTGTAGATCCCAGGGCAGCTGGAAGAGTGCTTTAGTTTTCTTTGACTTAATTTAGGAGACTTGGGGCTTGGGTGGACCCAAGGCCGGGAAAGAGGGGTGTGCACGCCTCCCTCTGACACCAGCAGATGCTATCAGTGCAGTCAGGCCCCAGGCCCAGGAATCATTTACCCAGCTGTGTCCAGTCTTGAGATGATTGGGCCAGTGTCCGCTGCAGGGTGAAAGTGTCAGATGGTGGCGATGTGTGTGCCAACTTTTGGAGAAGTTCACCTTGGGTATGGAAGGGGCGAGGCTCTTGCCCACAGTCAAATCCAAGTCCTCAGGCATCTCACCCTGCTCTTTAAATGCAGTGTGTGTGGGGGGGTGGGGGTGGGGTAAGGGGGATTTCCTGGTGGTCCAGTGGTTAGGACTCCGAGCTTTCACTGCTGAGGCCCTGGGTTCAGTCCCTGGTCGGGGAGTTAAGATCCCACAAGCTGTGCAGTGCGGCCAAAAAAAAAAAAAAAAGGCAGTGTCATTGGATATTTTATTCCTACTGCTATTAGGGCTAGTTAGTCTTGGCACGCATTCAGATGGCCTGAGGAGCTTTGCTTTTGGAATATCATTTATTTATTCATTCACTCAGCCTGTATGAGGAGCATCACACACACTTGCCTATATCTAACCCTTCCCCGAATAAGATTGATTTGTTTTCTGATCATGTGAGTTTTAAAACTTTCTCTGATCATAACAGGATGGTGGCCCCTCACATTTCCATGCTGTTTACATTTCATGCAGCATCTTCCCTTCCATTATTTCATTTAATGTTCACGAGGAGAGGGGGATTTATTGTCTCTATTTTGTAGGAGAAGGAAACCGAGGCTCAGAGAGGTTAAGTGTCTTGCCCCGGGTTATGTAGCTCGGTCAGTAGCAGAGCTCTGTGGCTGTCCCCACTCTCTGCACTGTCCCTGTCTGGTACTGGTGCCACTGGGTGAGCAGTTCCCATGCTCACAACACAGATAGCATCCACTTCCTGCCAAAGAACAGGGATTTGTGGACAGGGAAGTAAGTTCCTAATCTGTTTGGGCCTCAGTGTTCCCATGATGATATCTGTGTGATGGAAATCTCTCTTCTTGCCTTTCCTTATGAGGACATTAAGGGCAAATGTTGTAATTGACAGGAAAAGGTTTAAAGCTATTAGCTGAGACTTGATGGACAGTCAGACCCTTCCTGGAGTGAGTGGAGGCTCTCTCCCTCCCTGCCGTCTCCCTCCTTCATTCAACAGAATGTCTGGGGACCACTGCTCTGTGTCCAGCTCTGGGCTGGGACTGGGGACCAAGAGAATCCGACCTGTACCTGACCTTGAGGAGTTCATAGAACGTGGCAGTGGCCCTTCTCAGGTGGGTAGCCTGGGGGTCGCTCTTTGCAAGAAAAGACCGACAGGCTGGAGGGAGAAGTAGGGAAGTGGGCTTGTGTTGCTGTCCTGGAGCCCCCTGTGGCCAGCCCTGGGGCAGGGCCTTTCTAGATCTCCCCGACATGCAGGAAGTGGGCGTGTGCTTTCCAGCTGAGGAGGTAGGCTCAGAGCAGCACAGTGACTTGTCCAGGGCTGCACAGCTGGCATTTGAACTTTCATCTCTGAGACTCTGAAGGCCAGACTTCTTTCTGGGACACCTTGCCTCTGAGTAACCCTCTGCATCAGTGGAGGAAGCTGACAACGGAGCTGGAATGCTGGCTTTCTGGGTCCTGCACAGCCTGTGGTTTGGGGCAGGGGTCTGGGTCTCTGGGTCTTCACTGTCTTGTTCTGGGCGGCCCCTGCTCCCCAGGCGTTGCAGGGCTCCTGCCGGAGCAGCAGATGCTGCAGGTCAGACGTTCAGCCTCACATCTGGTCTCCCTCCTACTTTCATCTGAAACCCAACTCAGATTGTCTCAGTAAACAAACAGTAAATTCAACAATACAGTCTTCTTGAAATGCCTTGTAGTTATTTTAAGGCTGTTTGGGGGTTTATTTTAATTGCGGGCCCAGCTCCCACAGTCATCCAGCTGCTGCTGGGGGCATTCGTGGCTGCTGCCTCCCTTCCCCCTCCTTGTGGACCCCATCACCTTCCCACCAGGGGCCCAGGGTGGCCTGGAGGTAGTGGTGGGAGATAAAATGAGGTGTCAGGCCTCTCCCTCCCAGGTCGCTGATGCATCTAAGAACTCGAGGGGCTGCAGTGGCCAAGAGGGCGGCTTTGGACCTGGGCCTGTGGGAGGAAGACACAGCGGAGGGGGGATGACCTCCCAGGCTGAGGAGGGTCGCTAGGGAAGGAGCAGTCCGGCCCGGTTGTAGGCTTACACTCTGGTTACCAGGACCACAGTCACACCCCACTTTATAGCAGAAATGGGCTGGAGAGTTGGGTCTAAATAAGTCAGTTTCTGGCTAGGGTAGGGCCCTGGGGGTTATCTTGTCCAGTGCTTTCCTTTTACAGTTCAGGAGACTGGGGTTCAGAGAGCGAGGGGCTCACTTCCCCACACCCAGAGGTTTCACTCTTACTCTGCTCCCAGCTAATTCTGTCTGTGTCCCGGCTGATAGCACCAGGAATGACTGACCCCAGGCACACCCTCAGTGATGTTCCATTCAGATGAGTGGCTCTGGAAGCCAGAGCCTTTAAGTCCCAAGGGAACTGGGCACTCAGGGTGGATGTTAGTACTTGGACAGGCTGTGAGCCGATGTGCCATCAGCGTGTCCTGCGTTGACCTCCCCATCATGACTTGGGGTGGCAGGTACCAGCTCTTTCTCATCGGTGTGAACTGGAAAATATTGGGACTGGGAGTCTAGAGACCTGGCTTTCTCCATGATGCCAGGCAAGTGACCTCACCTCTCTGGGCCTCTTTTTCTTCTTCCGTGTGGTGGGGAACAGCCCGAGCTGCCAGACCTGATGGGCAGTCTTTTGTGTTTGACGACAACTCCACAGCAAGTTTCCTGACAACAAGGTCGGCTCCCTCGGGGGTGTAGCGCGGGGTACGCGGTGTGGATCCCCAGGAAGGGGCGCAAACTGTCTCCAGGGCCTGGTCTGGTGGGGAGCACAGTCAGGAGTAACGGGGGTGCTCGCTGCCCCAGGAGCTTGGGAGGACAGGCTTGGCTGAGTTTCCGGCGATCCACAGCCAGTATGTTTCCCAAGGACCTGAGGGCGCTGGGGAACAGTGGGGCCGTCTCCTAAGTGCCAGGCTCTGTGAGCAGGGACTTCAGGTGCTTTTGTTCTTGTAACACCTCCGGCAGAAAGACATCACTTCTCCCGTTTTACACATGAGGAGACTGAGGCCCCCCTGCACCTCACAGCAGGGAGGTGGGAGGCAACCACCAGAGACCTTGCTTCTCCCCTGGGGCAGGGGGAGAGGGACTGTGCAGTTCTTGAGGTGACAGCAGAGAAGGGGGTGGGGAGGGGAGGGGTGCAGCAGACCCCAGGGATGGCGCGAGAACAAGTGAGAAGTGAGGGTACTCTGCGTGGCGCCCTGTGCCAGAGCCAATCAGAGCGGGGCCCAGGCCCGGGGGGACGGCTGGTCTGGACCTGGCCGAATCCCCTCTATTTATTTGTACATCACCAGATGTAAATTAATTTGTTTACCAAGAAAAAACACATTTTTATTGCCTTCTAAACTGGGCTGTTTTTCCTCCGGTCGGCGGTCGCACGTTGAATGGCCGAGCTGGGAGCAGAACTTTTGGGAACACGCTGAGGTGTTGGTGAGGCCAGGCTGTCATTTGCAGGGTGTTTCTCCACGGTGGACCCCGGAGCCAGCACCCGGATTCCAGCCCCATCTCGGTCGCCGCTGGCTGTGAGACTTTGGCAAGTTGCTCGGCCGCTTTGTGCCCTCATTTTCTCACCTTGGAGACAGGGACGACTGCACGTCCTGCGCAGAAAGGGGCTCTGGTACCACCAATCTTGTTCATTGGTGAAAAGCCGTTTCAGCGATCATTAACTCCCATTACAACTAATCCACGCTCTGCACCCTGTTAATGGAACCGTCAGCCCCAGAGTGAAGCCTGCTATACCCCCGTGTGCATTTGTAATTACGAGCTGTGGATAGCGGTGTGCCCTGTCCTCATATGCAGAAACAAGGGAATGTGCCCTGGGAGGGAGGAGGGGAGGAAGGAGAACTGGGGTTTCCGGGGTACCTACTATGTGCCAGTTGCTCTGCTGGGTGTGATCATTAAGTGTTTGTTTGTTTGTTTGTTTGTTTTTGTTTTGGCTCCACCATGCGGCTTGTGGGACCTTAGTTCCCTGGCCAGGGATCAAACCCTGGGCAGTGAAAACCCGAAGCACAAGTCTTAACCACTGGACCGCCAGGGAATTCCCAATCATTAAGTGTTTTGGAGACAACTCCACAGCAAGGTTCCTGACGACAGACAGGCTCCCTTGGGGGTGTAGTGCTGGTACGCGGTGTGGATTCCCAGGAAGGGGTGCAGAGTGTCTCCCGGGCCTGGTCTGGTGGGGAGCACAGTTGGGAATGATGGGGGCACTCACCACTCCAGGAGCAAACTAGGTATTATTGATATTGAGACCCTGCCAATTCGGGATTATTGATATTCAAATTTTGCAGATAAGGCTCAGGGAGGCCAAAGGGCCTGCTCAAGGTTGCATGACGGGTAAGTGGGATTTGGAGGCATGTTTGTCCAAAACCCATACCCCTTCTGGTGTGAGGCAGGAGGGAAAGAGAAATTTTAATAACTTCAGACTCCTCAGTGAGGCCAAGGAAGGGGTTACAGCCCTGGAAGGCTCAGCCTGAGGGTTGGAGAAGGACTGGGCACCTTGCTTGTTTCAGCCTGATTTTTCTTAAGCAATGTGTCTGTGACAGGCCCAACGGGTAGGTGATTTCTGACTGAGAGCCTGATGTGGCCAGGCCTGGGCCTGGCACGGGGACCTGCTCGCAGGGGCCCCCCCGTGCAGGTGGGAGGTGGAAGGATCGTTGGGAAGACCAGGGCAGGCCGAGGGGGGGACGTAGTTGGAACCCTCAGGCTCAGACGTTCCAAATCGGGTGGCTGTACTAGCGTCGTCAGGGGCGACGCTGGGCTCTCCTGCGAGCAGCCAGGAGGCTGGTCCAGCACTCTCCTTGGCTGGAGGAGGAGATGGAGCTGGGCAAGGAGGGATGCTTCTCAGTCCAGGCCTGGACTGCCTGCTCTTAGAACTTTAAGGAGAACCGGGACTCCTGCCTGAAGGGTCTTTTTTTTTATTCCCTGTCCCTCAGATAGAGCCATTGAGGCCGATGCCTTTGGGGCCTGTGGAATGAGGTATCCCCAATTGCTGCTTCCCACAGACTTGACCAAAACTTCAAACCCCAAACTGGAGCAAATGGTGCTAATGTGCTGGATCCCACACCAAACCCAAAGATGAATCTTTTTTCCTTGAACTGTGAACCAAGTATCCAGTTTCTTCCTCGCAATAAAAGAAGGTTCTGTTCAAGAAGTTTTGCCTCTTAACTGTGTCTCTTTTTGCCTTTCTGCTTTTGTCTGGGGTTCCTTGGCCAGGGTCTTGGTAGCTGCTGGCTCCAGGCTGGATTCCCTGGGCCAGGTAGGGAGAGGAGGTGGACTGGGTAGGGTGGGAGGGCCGTGTGCCAGCAGTGGTTATGGGAGGAGGTTTGGAGAAAGAGGCGGCAGGACAGTGAGAGCCCCGGTGGAAGGAAGGCGCCCTGGCCCAGGAGGTCAAGAGCGGGCTTTGTTGCGGTATGCCTCTCTGAGAGATGTGAGTCTCAAAGTCTCTGTTGGAATGGGGGAACCCTTGTAGGGTGGTGAGGAGAGATCCCCTGCAGGTGTCTGTCCTTGCAGTCAGGGTGAGAGGTGACCAGGCAAGGACTCCGCATGTTTTCACATCTCCTTGTTTCCGTCTTCTCGTTAGATTTCTCCAGACAGGCCCGGGAGATACATGATATTTTCCCCGCTGTCTTTGGGGCATCTGGGCTCACTCAGATGGAACTGTGACTTGCCTAATCTGGAACCTAATGTGGGGCTAAACCAGGCACAAACCCAAGCTTCTAATTGAGGGAAGCAGCAAGAGCACGGGTGGAGCACGGGCTTTGGTGTCAGACCACCCTACTCTGCCTCTCTTGAGCTGTGTGACCACAGGCAGGTCATGTAACCTCTCTGAGCCTCATCTCTAAAAGCACAGTGATAATCCCACATGAATGATTTTCTTGTGCTTGCTGGGATTAGAGCCACCCGCACAGAGCCTGGCATAGGAGGTGCTCAGAAAGTAATTGTCAAATGACTAAATGAATGAATGCGAATTTAAGAGTCAGAGTTGGGGAAAGAGGCTGCTTTGAGGAGGAATTCCAGGTTGCTGGAATTATCTGGACCCCCCACTTTTAACCCCAATCCAGCAAAGCAGGGGGCCCAAGAAAACCAGTTGTCACCAGCTGGGATGCTGTGGCTCCTCACCTTGAATGTCAGCTCGTGTGAGGCTCCTGGCCAAGAGCGAGTTGGCCCCTACTGTATGCAGGTAGCCTGTCCCTACTGCTCTTGGGCTGAGGTGAGTGAGGGGGTCCTGCAGTGGGCACTTCTGCTTGAACTCTGCTGCACATAGAAGCCTACATCCCAGGCTGGGTGACCTCAGACCAGCCTTGCCCCTCTCTGACCTCAGTTTCCTCCTGTACAAAATGGAACTTGCAGGTTCCTGTAGGTTCCTAGTATCCTTTATGGGGACAGCTTCAGCTCAATGCCGGGGGCATCTGGGTCAGCTGTGAGGTTTCACTCACGTGACCCCAGCCACGCCGCCAAGCGCGTCATTACACCCGCCTCGGTGTTACGTGCCTTTATCCCGAGGCTGAGCTCTGGAGCACAGAACTCTGGAGAGCAGGCTGGGCTGTGTCCCTCCCAGGGCCTCCCGCGGGCTGTCGTCAATTAGTAACAACAGCCTGCCTGCGACTCTCCTGAGCACATTTACATGTCTTATACCCGCATTGCAGAGGTCGAAACAGCAACAGAGAACTTAAGTAACGTAGACCTATGATCAAAACTAGTGTTTCTCAAACTTTCCTATGCAGTAAAATCGGCTGACAGGCTTGTTAAGATCCAGATTCCTGGGCCCCATGTCCAGAGAATCTGTTTCAGTAGGTCTGGGGTGGGGCCTTGGAATTTGCATTTCTAGCAAGTTCCCAGGTGATGCTGATGCCGCTGGACTTTGGCCCACACTTTGGGTGGCCCCAGTCCAAACCACCCTCACACTGGTATTTGCAGTGTTCTCACTCGCATCTCCGCTGATCTTTACCACCGTAGGAGCCAGGCCACTCAGGTTTCCATTCATTCCTGCCTTCGTTCAGCCGTTAGCATCTACCTTGCACCAATCATTGTGCTTGGCACTAAGGGTATAGTGGAGGGAGGCTTAATTCTTGTTCTAAAGATGAAAAATAGGCCCAAAGAGTTGAACTTTGTTTGTTCTTTGTTTTTCTATCCATCTATTCATCTACCCATCCAACAAAAGCCCACTGGTAGCTCCTCTGCCCCAGGCCCTGAGCTGAGTGTCCCTGACTGGGAAGGAAATCCCAGTGAAGTAGGAGATGCATGGGAAGCTCAAGGAATAGTTGGTGCCCATAAATAGGGGCTGGTCAGGGGCAGGGGGTGGATCAGGGAAGGCTCCCTGGAGGAGGTGACTTGCCTAAGACCACATGGTTGATAAACATCAAGTCAAGGCTTGAAGCCAGGTCTCCCCTGCACTGTGCTCCTCTCTATAAAGTGCTTTTGGCTCATTTTCTCAACATAGTCTAACTGGAGGCATGGATTTATTTTGTTTTTCCTCTGTGTCTGGGGCTGGGTTTTTTTCCCTGGGCAAGTGACCCCAGTGTTAATCCAGGCCCTTTCAGAGTAATTTTATCACCACTATCTCTCGAGACCACTCCAGTGTTCCGCTAATAAAAAAAATTCTGTAGGGATGGTGTGGACAGGAGGTTAAAGACATTAACACTTATGGTCCTAAACTGAGCATGGGCTCAGGGAGCTGGACCTCAGTCTGGGGACCCAGACTGGAACGAGGCTTCCATGACCACTGGCGCCTCTCTGGCCTTTTATAGGCTTGAGATTGTGGGGAACATGGCGTGCTTGCCAGCTTAGGGAATAATGCACCCAAACTGGAGTGACCTGGCTGGGCAAAGACCTGGGGACAGTCTGGCCCGGCTGGGCCTGGGGGAGGGCCCTGCACTGCTGCAGCCTGGTGAGTGGGATAAGGAGTGGCCAAGAGCCAGGCGGCCAGTCCCAGTGGAGAGGAAGGGTAGGGCCACAGCAGCTCCAGGGCGCTCTCGCTGCTGTGCACAGATAGATTTGGAGAGGTGTGGTCCTATTACGTGCCCATGCCTGAGCTAGGTGCTGGGGGGCATAGAAAGGAGAGAGAAAACAGCGTTTGTGTGGGGGAGGCAGGGTGAAAGGAGCAGGAGGAAAAGCTGCTCTCAGAGGCTGCAGGGAGTTTCCACAGAGATCTGCAAATGCCATGCTGGTTCTGGGTTAGCAGAGAGGCCTTGTTGTCAATCCAACTTATCAGTCTGTGCAGCTGGAGACACACAGCACCTGCTCCAAGGCCCACAGTCACATAAGTAATCCAGGGATAAGGGATGTTCTGAGTACTAGAGAAGAACAGAGTAACTCACTCTGGGCCCAGGGATAGGCAGTGATCAGGGAAGGCTTCATAGAGTAGGTGACTTTGGGGCTGGGCCTTAAAGGATGTGTAGCAGTTCACAGACAGGATAGTGAGAGGAGGTTTGGGCAGAACTGCGTGCAGCTTTGAGTTGGGCCAGGTAGATGGAATGGTTCCATTTTGCACAAAGGAAAGCAGGGCTCAGGAAGATGGAGTGACTTGCCCAGGGTGATGGAGGCCAGACCTCCTCCTGATTCCTCATCCGATGTTCTGCCCACTGCCCCACACTGTTTCCTAGGTCCACTCTCAGGCACTGCAGGAGCCCTGGGAAGGCTTAGGATGTGCCCTGGGCGTCTGTTCCACTTGAACTCCTGGACTAGGGGGAATGGCTAGGCAGGGTGGCTTCAGGGCTGCTTGGAGGCAGGGCCTGACCCCATTGGCCTTGGCCCTCCTACCCTGCAGGTGGGCCACTGCCAGCTTGGCCAGGGCCTGCTGTGTTCCCACCACCACAGCTTATAGATGGAGAAGTTGAGAATTGCCTCATCCTACAGGAGGAGGAAGTCTGAATGACGACTAGAGTGTATTCTTCTTTTTTTTTTTTTTGCGGTACGCGGGCCTCTCACTGTTGTGGCCTCTCCCGTTGCGGAGTACAGGCTCCGGACGCGCAGGCTCAGCGGCCACGGCTCACGGGCCTAGCCGCTCCGCGGCATGTGGGATCTTCCCGGACCGGGGCATGAACCCGTGTCCCCTGCATAGGCAGGCGGACTCTCCACCAGGAAAGCCCTAGAGTGTATTCTTGATAATGAAGGAAATATTTAAGAAGTTAAAGGTCGGAGTGAAGGGAAGGAGCTTTGGAGTTGGGTGGATCTGGGTTCTAATTTCTGCTCTGCCTTGGCTAGCTTTGAAAGCTTGAGAAAACCATTTCACCTTCCAAAACCTCAGTTTCCTCATCTGTAAAAATCTATGAAGATCCCATGAAATAATATGTATTTAAAGTGTATTCCAATTTATACGGGTGCTGAATAAATATAAGTTCTATTTCCCACAGCCTGCATGAAATTCATCTGCTTATCTCCCTAAAATATTCCCAGACTGGAAAATATTCTCCTGAATACCCCTAGTGATGGGGGAGCTTCCTACTTTCAAGACAGTATTGAGCAAAATCTGACCCGTGTAGCTTCCCCCACTGATCCTGGTTCTGCTCTGTGAGGCCTCAGGCGCTGGAGGCCAGTGAGCCTTCCCTTATCCAGGAGCCATATCCTTGGGGCCATCAGCTCTGGGCATCCTTCTCAGAAGGCAGGGTACCCACACTGTTTTTAGAATTTGTTGCCAGAATCTGAGCCTGGTTCCCCAGGTAACCTAGCTGGGCCTGGGAGTAGAGTTTTACACCTGAATATTTGCAGCAAATGCAGCTTGAGATCTCAACTTGTAAACTCAGTGTATATAAGCATCTCCGTCCCTCAAACCCCTCTATCCTTTAAAGACATCCTCTGCTATTAAGACAGGTTTCCACCTTCTTGTTCTTCTGTAAGTGACTTTTTAAAAAAAATTCTTCACTGATAACACTATAGCAATAACTAATTCCAAATGAGATGCATTTTCCCATCTGAGCCCAAGGCACTTCTAGAGTTTGCCCAGAATTACTCTTTTCATCCTCGTGTAATTATTAAAAGAGTCCCCTTTCACTGTCACAAGTGTTCCTGGTGGGGTTAAGTTACAGTAACTTCCTAGTGTTAGTCCTTTTGGTTTGAGATAGGGAGGAGGTGGGAGGGAGAAGGAGGCAGCAGATTGCGGCTTGGGGCAGCAGTCTCGCTTTGGGGGGATTTATAGTCAAAAGGTTTGTTGCCTTGTTTGATGTACCTCACGCTGCCCAAGTTATTCCGTCTGTTTGGCCCTGCGCTGTGTGACTTGGGAAGCCATCTGCCCTCACTGGAGATGTGGGTTTGGGCTAGGAGAGAACTCAATTCTTGTCAGCTGAGCCATTCTTGGCCAGAGCTGGTTGAGTATTGAATCCAGAGAGAGATCCAGTCCAGAACTAGGATTCCCGCCTGGGCTGTGGCTGCCGAGCCGCTTTGGTTTTATGCTTTGGGTCACTTAGATAAAAGCAGGTAGGGACTTCCCTGGTCATCCAGTGGTTAAGACTCTGTGCTTCCACTGCAGGGGGCACAGGTTTGATCCCTGGTCAGGGAACTAAGATCCCCCCTAATGTGGCACACACACACACACACACACACACACACACACACACACACACACACACACACACACAAAGCAGGCAAAAAGCTTCAAGTGTCTGCTCTGCTGCTGGTCTGACAAAGCAGCGCTGGGCTGCAGGCTGCCCTGGTCAGGAAGTCCTCTCTGGAGCAGACAACGTCCCTCACCCCAATCCTTGGATGCACTGTTTGTTCATTTCAACCAGCAAGTGGTCCCTCAGGGCCAGGCTGGTGCTGGGTGCTGGGTGTGGGCACACAGAGAGGAGATAGACCCCACCTCTGCTTTCAGGGAGCTCTTGGTTCATGTGGGGCAGATACTTACCAGGCAATGACCAGGTGGTGGGAGGAGCTGGGACGGAGGGAAGTTCGGGGGCTGTGGAGCTGGACATCCTGCCAGCCCGTAGGGTCCATGAGGGCTTGTTCTCCACAGTACCTTCAGCTCTCCATGTTGCCTGGCACAGAGTAGATGCCCAGTAGATACCTGTGAAATGAGTAACTAGGTAGCGCCTAATCCAGCCCAGGTATGCTTGTTAGAGGGGAATCAGTCATCAACCCAGTCTTACCTGCTAGGAAACAATCTTCCCTCCCTCTCTTTGTCTTTCCTTTCTCCCTTTCTTCCATCTATCCCTTACTGAGCTCCTGCTGGGATCCAGGCCCTGTGCTGGTAACTGGGTATACAGAGGGGGCCCCCAGGGAGGAGAACATGGAGCCCTGCTCTCACCCCACCCCATTCCTGTGGGTCCTCCATCGTAGCCCCCAAGACACTTCAGTGTACTTCTGTGTGTCCATGCCTCCCACCTCGAGCTCCTCCAGGATGGGCAAGGGCTTGAGCCCAGGACCAGCAGTGGAGAAGGGATTTGGGAAAGTGCTCTCGAGGGCATGGGGGTGGGTGTACATGATTATTGCCACCATCCAGGGGCTTGCCTGGGCTCCGTGCCTCTCTGTGCTGGGCTTTAAGTCTGCCGGACCAGGGTTTGGATCCCCAGGAATGACAGCAGACGGGTGGGAGGTGGGGCAAAAGATGAAGCTGGAGAGGAAGCAGGCAAGACTCTGCAGGGACCCCAAGAGCCGCCCACAGTGCTTAGACTCTGTCAACCGGTGGGATTTGGGCACCCCAAGTCAGGGGTTGACCCTGTCCCTGCCTGAACAGAGTGTCCAATCCAGTGGGACCCTGGAAGCTATCAATTAAGGGCATAGGCATTGGAGTCACCCTGACCTGGGCTCGAACTCCGGCCTCACCTCTTGCTAACTCCAAGCCCAGCTTTCCTCATTCGCGAGGTGGGAAATCACAACTGACCTGCAGCTGGTGGAGGGAGGTTGCAATGCTGTCTGGGCGGTGTAGTGAAGAGCTAGCCCTGGCACATGGCGGGTGCTCAATAAACAGGCGGCTGTACGTCCATAGGAGTGAAGGATAGCAAAGCAGAGTGGGTGAGACCAGAGGCCCTCGGGCCACCTTGCCCAGCTTCAAAGCCTGGCTGTGTGACCTTGGGCACTCTGGTGAGCCCTCCCTGAGTCTCTTTTGTTTTTGTTGTTTTTAATTTATAATGATGAGAAAAATCGTACTGACCTCCTGGGATTGTTGTATCAAATGAGTTAACGCCAGCTTTCTCTCTTCCCATTCTCTTTGAATCCTCTCCACTCAGGCTCTCGCCGCCATCACAGGAGTCACCCAGTCAGGGTCAGCAGTGCCCTCCGTGTTGCTGGATCTGGGAGTGGTTCATCGTAGTTGACCTTTCTGCAGCATCCGACACAGTTGCTCACTCCCTCCTCCTTGAAACACTTTCTTCGTCTGCTTCCAGGACACCTCTTGTCTCTCCCTCCTCCTCCCTCCCTGGCAGCTCCTCACTCACCTCTGCTGGTTCCTCCTCCTGATGTCTGAATGTCCCTGTGCCCCAAGCTTCTCATCTCTGCATTCACCCTTGGTAATCTCCTCCACGCTCATGGCTTTAATATCACTGGGTGAATTCCACATTTATACTTCCAGCTTGGATCTCACCTCCGAACTCCAGACTGCCCTGCGTTTCAACTGGATGTGTCTAATCGATATCTCAAACTTAGCACATCCAGAGCTGAACTCCTGATAACACCCCAGCCTCCCCCATTTTCCTGCTAGTTGCTCAGGCCCAAAGCCTTGGAGTCCCTTCTCTCTCCGACATCCTACATCAAATTCCTCTGCCTATCTTGTTGGTTCTGCCTTCACCACACAGGCAGACCCTGACCCTTTGCATCCCGTCCTTTCCTTGCTGTCATCCTGGCCCACACCACCATTGTTCTCACCTGGATTATTGTAGTTGCCTCCTCTCTGGCTTCCTTGCTTCCATCCTGGTCCCCTTGTGGCCAGGGTCCTGTTCTGACAGGAGCCCAGTGATGTCACTTCTCTGCTCAGAACCCCCCAGTGACTGCACACCAGAATCTCCAGTGAGCTGGGCCCTCCCTGGAATGGCTACTGGGTGGACGCTGTCAGGATATTTCAGACTCTGGCTGGGGCCTGACTTAGTGAAGAGCACATTCCAGTTGTCCCTCTTTTTCTGAGCTGGCTTTCCTGCCCCCTCCCAATCAAGGGGCTAGGGGAAGGCAAAAGGGAAGGGAGGGGGAAGGGAGGGCAGGCTTGGGATGGGGCCACCCGGGCTAGTCTTGTGCTGCTCTCCCGGCTGCTTTAATAGGTGTCTGGAGCCGCATCAGAGGAGGCTTTCCTTACGACCTGAGCCCATAAATCATGACTCCTTGTAAAGGCCAGTGCCTGGGGCTGCCCGGCCGCTGGCCCAGAGGGAGCCACAGCTCCGCCTCGGAACATTTTGTCCTCCTGACCCCTGGCTCCGGCACCCTTCCCCAAGAGAGACCTCTGTGGAGTAGGGGCAGCCAGCGTTGCTCCAGCTCTAGCTCCATGCCAGAGCTGCACCCAGCCACCCACTGATGTGCACTCCTCCAGCTGCCCTGACAACCCTTCAGGAAGGCGTGGCTCACCCCGCCGGACAGACAAGGAAACTGAGGCACAGCACAGCGAAGGGCCGTGAGGTGGGGCTCAGGGGTCAGCCTCATCTCCCATCTGAAATCATGCTGATCGCTCACCTCTGCAGTCCAGAAGAGAACTCTCCAGCTGGTGGAAAGGAAGGAGCCTGGATCTGCCCAGTGGCACAGTTGTACCTGGAGGGGTCCTCCCGTGAAAGAAATGGGGTGAGGCGTGGAAAGCACTCAGTCCATTCCTGGCACCCACAAGCCGTCCATTTGCTGCCTGGGGCCCCCTCCCCAGCCTTAGCAGCCCCCAGGCTGCCCGAGTGGGTTTGCCTTGGTTCAGTGCACTTGGCGTTCCTTGATGCCGGCCTGCTTTGGGCCCAGCCTTGGGCTGGGCCCAAAATTTGGAAACCTAGAAAAGAGCCAGACAGGTCCAAGCCCTTGAGTTACTCACCCTGGGTGTGGCAGACAGGTGGCCATACGGGCTGAGGTGAGAGGTGCTGGTGGCCTGGCCTGGGGCGATGGCGGTGGTCACAGCGTGGAGATGTGAAGTGCATTTAGGAGATGGGGGGGCAGTTCGTTGGCTGCATTATTTACCAGCTGCGTGACCTTGGGCAGGTTACTTACCCTTTTTGTGACTCTGTTTCCTCAGCTATAAAATGGGGGAGTGTTAACAGTCCTTTATGAGCTAGGGGAGATGGCCTTCAAAAGGGCTCAGAGGGTCCCCACATATGTGATGCTCTCATTAGCTGTCATTGTTATTGGTGGCTGATCAGATGGGGGACTGGGGCAGAGGGAGGCATCTAGGATGATGCCTTGGGTATCTGGAGGTGGGAAAGGAGGAGCAGGTTGGGGGTGGGGTCGGAGGGAGCTTGGCTGAATCCGGGGTACCTGTGGGGCATCCCATGGAGATGCGCAGGCCCTTCTGGGCTTGGCCAGGGCTGTTGAAAATTGCTTCTCAGCCACCTCCAAACCAGGAGGCTGATGGCCCCGTAGGCGACAGGTCTGCTTTCAGAACCTATGGGTTGATTATTTTTGGCCGCTTGGGGTCCCTGTGGCTGGAGATGGGAGAACAGTGATCATCATCACCATCACCACCACCATCATCATGATAATGGCAATGATAACAACTACCATTTGTGCGGGGATTTACATTTTACAAAGTGCTTTCTCCTCCATTACCTCATTGGGAACACATGGTTCCAATAGAAGGCAAGGATGCATTTCTCCTGGGTCCTGTGGGGCCCACTCCTCTGAAAGTCTGTTTCAAATGATAATAATGCCGTGCATTTTTATAGTTCTTTGTACTTTGCCAAGTGCCCTCACATCCATGCTCACATTTGGCTCTCACTATGGCTCCTCACAAGGCCCATCAACCAGGAATGAACATCCTGTTTGACAAGAAAATCTGAGGCCCTGAGAGTTCCAGTGACTCGCTTGAGGTGACGAGGCTGGGACTTAAGTGGTAAAATGAGGGATTTGTGGGGTCTTCATTTTCAGTTTAGCCTTCCATACAGGGCAGGCCTCCCTTCTGTAGCAGCAGCTCAGCCACTTGATTACATACCTCTAGGGATGGGAAGCTCACTACCTGAGTCAAGCAGAGGTCTGTCCCCCAAACCGTGATTCTCCATCCCTCCCACTGGTCCTAGCTGGTCTGGCGATGCACAGCCTGGCTGAGACATCAGGACAGGAGGTTTGTCTCTCCTGATATGCAGCCCTGGGCTGAATGACCTTTCAAATGACCAGATGTTATCCAGGTGTTCCCCCCCACTCCACCCTGTCCCACTATCCCTGCCTATCTTGCCCCCTATTAGGACACATCCTGGGGCTGTCCCAGAAAGGGGGCAGAATAGAGACCACATGGGGAGTGGTGTGCAAAGGAGCCTTGGGCTGGGCATCTGGGGATCTGAGCTCTGCTTGATCCTGGCACATCAGTATCTTCCTAGTCCTCCTTGAATCAGAAGGTCTTTAAGGTCCCTCCAGAGCCCAAAAACTCAGTCGTGTCCTCTCTAGCCCCTCCCCTTTAAGGGCCTTCCACCTGTGTGGGCCTGTGTGGAATAGTCTAGGGGAGCTTGGAAGACCAGGCCTTTGGAGGGGGGTTCAGTGTTGAGGGATTGTTTTTGATAAGAGCAAATTAGGCTTTTTTGGGAATTTTGTTTCAGGAGACAGCTCAAATGTGTAGCCAAGCAAACAAGCCATCGTGGTGGGCCTGGCCTGCCTTTTCAACCCTTCCTTTGTCTCTCTGCCCCAGTTCGCTGCCCTCAGTTTCCCCACCTCCATGCTCCTGTGCAGCTCAAATACCGCCTCCTCCAGGAAGCCTTCTCTGACTTCCTTGACTGGGTGAGGGGCCTCTTTTGGGCTCCTGCAGTCCTCAGTCATCTCTCTGTCACCAACCATTTGCTTTCCCATCTTCTCAACAGTCAGGGACCACAGCCTTGTCCCTGACTCCCAAAAAGTGTTAGTATTTCTCACTTGGTGCCTCTCCCAGTTATATTCTATGAGCCAGGCAGCACTGAAATATATATACATGTTCACCCACATATGCATTTATCTCCTTGCTCAATTCTACAACCTGTGGAGTGGGTATTGCCCACGGCCCCTCGGTGGGCAGGTCACAGAGCCACATTCAAACGTGGCTCTGCCAGTGCACGTTCCACCCAGCCCGGCCACCTCCCCGGGGAATTGCACTGTGGCTGCTGAGTGCGGTTCACTCTGCGCGGCTGGGAGAGCGGGCTTGCCGGTGGACTGAGCTTTGATTTGCAGTGACCCACTGCTCGCTTTGTAGTTGATCCTCCCCACTGAGCCCTGGGGGGACACATTCCTGTAAACTTGAGCATCATAGGGAGCCCCCACCTCCCCCAACCAGCCAGATGAGAAGATGAGAGGGAGGAATGTCCAGGCTGGGCTCAGCTCAGGGGTCCAAATCTGCATGCATCCCCTGGGGCCCCGCGTTCCCCTCTCCCTGCCCCACTCCAGGCTGGCCCAGGCTCTCCCCTTTTCCCCACTCCTGGCCAGTGGTCAGGTTCAAGGGGACTGTGGTCTAAGCTCTCTCCCTCTTCCTGGGGTCCTTATTCAGCCTGGGGTCCCAGGAAGGTACCTGAGGGTGGAGTGTGTGCTTGAGGTCCAGTGTCTTTCCTGCCACCTTACCAGAGTGGCCAGGGTCAATGTGACCAGGGGCCAGTCAGTTCCCCTCTCTGAGCTGGCTTTCTCAGGGTCAGATGGGGTATGCTATCCCCATCCAGGAGTGGCTGTGACAGGTGAAATTACATAGGTGAAGGGCCTGGTGCCCAAAGTCCTACATAGTAGATGCTGAATAAATGTTAGCTCTTTTTACTGCGTTGATTAGAAACCAGCCTCTTTCTTGCTGGGAATGGGGGACGGTGGGGTGAGAGAGGCATGGGGGCAGGGTGCATGTGAAGTGAGCCAAGAAAGACCTTGCCAGAGGTCTGGATTATGGGAACAAGGCAGTGGCTCCCTGGCCTCCTAAGGAAGGCCCTAATGCCTTTCGGATGTTCCCCCAACCTGAGGTGTCTGGAAAAGGGGCCAGGCTTCTCCTATGCTAGTGAGATGGCTCCCCAACTCAGAGAATGTCTGGGAAAACCTGAAGTAGATGTGAAGAATTTTTGAGCTGGCTAGGACCTTTGTGATCACTTACACAAATTGCTCACTTTAGATGAGGCAAAGGGACTCAGAGAGGAAAAGAGGCCTTCCTAAGGCCACCCAGCCAGAAGGGAGCAGAGCTGGGTCCTTTCCATTCCAGTGACTCAAATGGTTTAAAAAAAAAAAAAAAAAGGCAACAACTGACATTTATTGAGACTTTGCAACATCCTGGGCCTGTTCTGAGTGATTTTTATCTTTTATTTTGTTAGTCCTCACACAAACCCTTTGAGGTGGGACCTATTATTATTTCCATTTTATAGGTGAGCGAACAAACTGAGGCTCAAAGTCGCTGAGCAGCTTTCCCAGGGTGGCACAACCCTCTTGGTGCTGCAGAGCCTTGGGGTTAGGATTTGGCATCAGTGGGAAGGGGCCTTGGGGTGTCTGGGGGTGGAGTTTGCCTATAGGCCCCCTCATAAGCATCCCTGGCTCTCTGGGTCAGCTGAGAAGGGTCTATGGGGAGTGCTGTCTTGATTGGGAGTAGGGAGGACAGGGTGCAAGTCTTGCTCTGTCGCTAACTCACTGTGTAACCTTGAGCGAGGTCTTTTGCTTCTCTGGGCCTCAGTGTCTCCATGTGCATAATGAGGAAGATTGGAAGACTCTCCGGACCTGAGATTCTGAGGTTACCCGATTGCTAAGTGTCTTGTGATGGGCAGCTCACTACCTGTCCAGTCAGCCCACCCCAGCGCTGGACAGCTCTCCTCCATGTGGAACCAAACTCTCTTAGTGCTCCAGAGTTTCTCTGCTGCCTGTTGCCCTCCTGGTTCCCCGCATCTCTCCCCGAGTGTGACAGCCAAGCCTGGGGCCTGACCCTTGGCTGCTGCTTTGGAAACGTTTCCATCCCTTTCCTGGGCCTTCCTTGTCCAGAGGCCTTCTCCAAGGGGCCTTCAGGGCCCAGGCTCATCCCCTAGCAACCCCAGAAGCTCAGACTCGTGTCTAGTGGGCATCAGTGCGCACTACTCTGTGCCAGGCGCTTGTGCACTAACCTGCCGCCATCCCTGGTCCCAGAGGGGTAGCTGTGGGCTTGCAGGTCAGTGCCCTGTGGCTCCTTGGTGCCTTCTTCAGGCCTCTCTGACCCTCCTCCTCCCACAGTGCCTCCCTAACCTCCCCCTCCTTCATTCAGCAACTAGCCTCTTCCTGCTTGCTCTGGCTGGGTCCCCCTGCTGGTCCCTGTCTCTGAGAGGGAGGAGAGACAAGCAAGCAAGTTAGAATGCCCTGGTGGAGGTCAGCTTGTCCCGAATCCCCCAGGCTGGGCTCTGGGGATGCAGCAGTGAGTGGGGAGCGGGGTGCGTGAGCAGCACCCGTGATGCGCTCAGGCGAGTGCAGCTAGTGGGAGTGCAGAGGGCGGCCTCAGCACGGAGGAGGACTCTCTGGAGGAGCTTCTGGAGGAGGAGGCTGTGACATCAGCATGGTCTTCCTCTTCCAGGAAGTCCTCTCTGGCTACTGGGGCCCCAGTTTCCTCTGCCTTCTCTGACTTGAACCCTTAATCTCTGCTGTGCTGCTTGTTGGAGTTCTTTGTTGGAATCCAACTTATCATGTTTTCCTTTCCTCTAGACAGGTTGGGCCAGGACGTGTACTGAACTTCCTGCATCATGCATTTATTTTATTAACTTATTCAATAAAACTCTATTGGATTCTACATCAGGTGTCATGTTAACACTGGGCAGAGAGAAACCCAAGAGTGTCTCCCTTTTCTCAAGTTGCTTCTATAATGAGAGTCAAGCGTATAATGACACTACAGGATGGTGAAGGCTAAAAATTCCCAGGGGAGGGAGCTAACAAATGCCCTGGATTTGAGCTGGGCATTGAGGGATGAGTAAGAGTTTGCCAAGAGACAACAGGGAGCAGGGCATGAGGCAGAGGGGACAGCATATGCAGCAGCAAGAGGGGCTTTCAAGAGTGTGCTCCCTCTGCGGAATGATGAGCCTACAGGTGGGAAAGGGAGTAGTAGGCAGGGTGTTGGAGAGGTGGTCAGGACCTCACAGGGCTTTGGGCACCAGTGAAGAGGGTGGATGTGATCAGAGCCTCAGCTTATTTAGCAAGGTCGCTGGAGCCAGAGGGATCTGACTAGTAGGAGGCCAGATAGGAGGCTGGGAAGCCAGGCCAGGGCAGCTCTCCAGGCTGAGATGATGAGGAATGAAAGGGAGGGAACAGTGAGTCTGGGGAGGAAGGGGGCAAGGGTGGATGACTCACATAACGAGCCACCCCAAAATATAGTGGTTTAGATCACCAAACATTTCACTGTGTCTCACAGTTCTGTGGGTCAGGAATTTGGGGCAAGGCTCTTCTGGGTGAACCTTCCCACATGACATCGACTGGGGTCACTTTGGTGGTATTCAGTTGGCATGTGGTCTGATTGGAGGGTCCAGGACAGATTGGCCGTGTGCTGACGCATGGATGAGGGTGACTGGGAGGCTGGGCTCAGCTGGGCTCTCTGTCTCTCTGTGCAGTCTCCATGGGGTGCCTCCAACAGGGTAGTCAGGCTTCTTATGTGGTGGCTCAGGGCTCCAGGAGCCCAAGAGGGAAGCCACTAGTCCTTAGAAAGGCAGGCTCAGGAAAAGGCTCACTTCCACCATGCTCCACTGGTCAAGGCAGTCACAGGCCAGCCCACATTCAGAGAGGAGACACAGCCCAGCTCTTAGTGGGAGGACTATCAAAGAATTTCGGCCATCTTTAATCCACACGCAACCCCTCTCCTCCATCTCCATCAGAGAGATTTGAGTCCCTCTGAGGACTGGGAGGTGAAATCTTCCAGATGCTGGGTGTCAGGCACTTGGTAAAGAAGCTTAACTCTGGGGCTTCCCTGGTGGAGCGGTGGTTGAGAGCCCGCCTGCCGATGCAGGGGACATGGGTTCGTGCCCCGGTCCGGGAAGATGCCACATGCCGCGGAGCAGCTGGGCCCGTGAGGCATGGCCTGTGCTCCGCAACGGGAGAGGCCTGTGCTCCGCAACGGGAGAGGCCACAACAGTGAGAGGCCCGCGTACTGCAAAAAAAAAAAAAAAAAAAAAAAAAAAAATAGAAGCTTAACTCTTAGCACAGATTTGAATCTCTGACCTGTTAGCACACACCTCAACTCCTGAACCATTCCACACACTTGAACCTGGAGCTTATTAGCATATATCGAGATCATTGGGAGCTTAAAGCACACCTGTTTCCTTCAGTGCCCGAGCAACACACCACTGGTGCTCCAGCCTCAGCACACACCATGAGGCCCCCCAGTGCTTGAGCCCAGGGCTGGCAAACAGGTTTCCATTCTTAGCTCAGCTTCAGTCATTTGCTAGTGCTGCCTGGAGAACTGTGTTGAGCAGGATTCTGAACTTAGCAGGAAAGAGATGGTGTGAATTAGTGACGTCTGCTTTGTGCAAGACAAGGGGAGAAGCAGTATCACTGTTCCTCAGCTCACTGATTCTGTTGGCCTCTTTCCCCTTAGCACCTCCAGGAGCACTGCCATTGTAAGGATCCCTCTAGTCTAGCCAAGGATACCCAGAGGGTCAGCAGATTTGCAAATGCCTGTCCCTTTGAAAGCCTGTCAGCACCCCTCTGCCCCCAACCCATCACCACAAGCCGGACCTCCAACCCGATGGCACGTGCCTGGGTTTCGGATGCACCAGCGCACCTAGACCCTCCCCTGCCAGCTGGTACCTGAGCAGGGCAGACGCTCAGCTTGACGGTTGCTAACACCAGCCTTTATCAGCCTCACACCACATTCCTTAACTTCACCATCTCCCTCTAGCCCCCTCCGACCCCTTTCTCAACCACGGAAGGTTTAATTGTTGCAAATGGAATCCGTGTTCTACAGAAGTCCAATAAATCTGCAGTCTGTCTTCCTGGTAATCAATCACAGATTGCAAATCGCACGAGGAGAAGTCTATAAGATATGTTCTTCATGTCTAGTATGTTGGGTTATTTTCATGTCTTGTGGTTTGAATTTGGCCACTGTCATTTTAGAGGAATTTCCTGCCATCTGCGTTCAATTGAATTTTCTCACAGATTTGTGCTTGCTTGTAAATACTAGGGGCTGGCAGAAAGGGGAGCTTTGTTCTTGGTGACATTTCAGAAATCCGTTAATGCAGGCTTGCCAGCTGATCTGCAGCTCGGCCGGGAGGGAGGCGTGAGATGAAGGGAAGGTGCAGATTCCCTAATGGCAGCGATGCGTCTCTGGCTCAGGCCAGGAGACTGGGTGGAGTGGGGCGGGACGGCCAGGTTAGGGTCTCTGTCCCCTGCAGCCTTTCCTGCCTACAGCCAGGCTCCATTTTCCTCTGTGCTTCTGCTAATCATGAGGGGTGTGTGCATTTGCCCAGCGAATCCTTCCTCTTCTGCTGGGGGGCTGGGCGACATTCACGCTAAGAGCCAACCCTTGCCCCCCAAGGAGCCAGAATTCGGGCAGTATATTCTGGCTGCACCTCTGTGATGGGGAGAGGCCACTACTAGCCAGGGCACTAGGCAGCCGGCTGCCCCAGCGTGGCCCCAGCTCTGCTCTAACTTGCTCTGCGACCTTAGACCAATCACCTTACCCCTCAGAGCCTTAGCCCCTCCCATTGTAGGTGGAATGTCAGTGCTCACCTCAGTGGTTGGTGCAGGGATTAAGTGATGTGCGGCTCACGGTTGGGCCTCAACAACGGTGAGTCTTAATTCCAGCAACAGTTTGTTGCCCACTTGCTGTGTGCCAGGCCCTCTGCAAGGCATTGGCGTTAAAAGGATGACTAGACGCATGGTCCTGGTCCTCGGGGACCTCATGGTGCGGCCCAGTGATCACTAAGGTGGGACACCAAGACCATCTATGGGGTGGGGAAGAAATATTAGAGAGTGATTTATGTTTATGACATAGCTCATTTCTGGTATAGTGACGTTGATGATCTTGCGTGTCAGGCACTGTCCTGAGCACTGCTTGTGTTTTGAACTCATGTGGTCTTCACAACGAACATATGAGGTGGGTCTCTTATGGGTGAGGAAACTGAGGCACAGAGAGGTTACTTGGGCCACGTGCCCAAGGCTGCACACCTAGCATGTGGTAGAGTGTTTTTGATAATACATATAAGAATAGTAGTTTATGTCTGTGATTAAAAATGAATACATTTTCTCCTGATAGGGATATGAGATAAAAAAAAAGTCTGATGCCTGCTGGCCTAGAGCAGTGATTGTCATACTTCTGTGTGGGTGAGAAACATCTAAGGAGCAGGCTCAAATGCAGATTCCTGCCCCACTGCAGTGGGTAGAGGAGGTGTTTGAGCAGGGCGCAGGTGAGGAAGGAAGGAAACTCCTGGAGACTGCTCTGGAGGTGCAGGTTAGCCATTTCCCCTCAGCGTCCTCATCTGAAAAATGAGGACAGGTCCCCCTGCCCACCAGCCTGTGGGATGTGTGGGCGTCAGACAGACTGTGCACTATACGCCCTTCACCTGCTCAAGGACGCGACCCCAGCAGGCCCCCTGCTCCTGCCATGTCAGCTCTTCCTTTCTGCTGAGTCATTCCCAACCCCACGTAAGCAAGCTGTTTTTTCTACCATATTACAAACAAAACAAACCTCTGGACCCACTTCTCTCTTCAGATACCACCTCGATTCTTTCCTTCAGAGCAAAGCTCTTTGAAAGAGTCGGCTGTTCTCTTTGTCCCATTTCTCTTCTCTTCTCTCTGGGCCTGTGCTAGGCTTTCACATGCACAGCTGTACTGCTGCTGCTCCTGTCGAGGTCCCTGTGGCCTCCGTGTTGCCCAGGCCACCATCACCTCTCAGTCCCTCTGCCCATCAGCAGTGTTTGCCTGTGCTCACTCCCCTCCTCACCGACCCCGCGCTCTCCTGATCTCCCCACCTCTCTGCTGCTTCTGGCCCCCTTCCCTGGGTCCTCCTCATCTCACTGACCTTTCTCCCTCTCTCAGTGACCTCATCCAGGCTGTGGCTCTGAAGAATATCCATCTGTTGATGACTCCCCATTGTATATGCCCAGCCCAGACCTTCCCCTGGAGCTCAGACGTGTACATCTGGCCGCCGTCCCTGCATCTCCGTGTGGTTGCCAGTGGTTGATTATGTATGTTGCTTGCTGTCCATCTCCTCCACTAGGCTGTCCGTTCCACATGGGCAGGGGTTTTTTGTCCATCTTGTTCCCACCCTGTCTAGGTTCAGGACCCAGAACCATGCCTGGCACAGAGGAGTGCTTAGTAAGTATCCGTTGAATGGATGGGTGGAGTGTCAGGACCTTGGAAATTATGAAGTGCTGGCCTGTGTGTGCAGGTGACCAACATTGCTGTTGTGCTGAGGGGTTCTCAGCCCCAAGACGGGTGGGTTTGGTGCTGTCACTCACAGAAGGATCCCCCTGCTTCTGGCCAGGGTGGTGGTACTTTGTCTGGGAGCCCCTTAGTGAAAACTAAGCCCAGTGGTCCCATGGTACCCATTGATTAGGGTCTGGTCCAGGTGGCACCCTCTCCTTTGGGTGCCCCCCTTCCTCCTCACCTGCTGCTGGCATCCAGGAGGGAAGTGCCAGGGGTGGGGTGGAGGTGTGATGCACGGGTAGGGTGGGGCATGGCAGGGACGCTGGCCTCCCCCTGCTTTGAGCTGGATCACAGCTGGGCTTCAGGTCATGCCCCCTTTCAACAGGGATGTCTGCCTTGCCCTTATCCTCTCTCACTGCTTACAAGCAGTGTCTCCCTGGATAAAGCATCTGCAGACACACCTGTGCCAGCTGGAAGCTAGGCTTTCACAGGGGGACTGGGAAGACAGAGGGGCGATGGGTTGGAGGGAAGGAGAGAAGGAAAGAGAAGACAGAGAGAGGCCGAAAAGAGAGGCAGACATCAAGAAAGATGGATAAATATACCCACCTACTGAGTAAAACAGAATGAGACAGAAAGTCAGAGAGTGAAGGAACCGAGAGATGTCCAGGAAGAGACAAATAGGGACAGCGTGGGAGGCAGACACGTGGGCTGGGTCTTTGGGCTGTGATGCACGCTGTTTACAGGCCTTACCATGGGGTCACCAGAAGAATGTGGGTCTGGGTGTGGGTTTTTGAGGACAGGGCATAGCAGACTGCCTCCATGGGAGCAGAGGGGACCGAAAACTAGAGGTTTGAGTCTTGCCCACTCCTTCGTTCATTCCTTCGTCCCCAGCCGTATGTCCATCCCTCTATTTATCAGTCCACCATTTACTAAGCTCCCATTCGAGCCAGGCACTGTGTCCACTGCCGCCTTTTCTTTCCCTCCACCTTTTCCAGGCTTGGCGATGCTCAGGACCCCCACTGGCCTCTAGGCTAGCCTCCAGCCTGGGCTTATCCCCCAGGCCACAAAGCCTTGCTCACAGTAGGCGCGCAGTAGAAGTCGGTGGCGAGATAGAGACAGAGAGAGCTGGAGAGAGATGGGAGCTCCTGTGTGCCCAGCACTCCTCATTCCCTTCTTTTAGGTCACTTGGTCCTCTCGGCAGCCCTGGCAGGCAGAATGGCTGCTTCATCCCCACTTACGGATGAGGAAGTGGAGGCTCAGCCCCCTCCTCCTTTTTGGTGGCCTTAGCCGGTCCTCGTGTCTCCTAGGACTGGCCCCAGAGTCCAGGTTCTTCTGTGACGCCTCAGTTTTAAGAGCCCTGGGAGGCTTGTATCGCATGGGGATAAATGCTTCCACCCAGGATGCCCTCCATCCTGAACCACAGGAAACATAGGGAAGATGTCGTTGGGGGCTCACTTGTTTATCAAGAGCCATCACTGCGTTTCTGTCTTTTCCTGGCCTGGCTGGGCACCGAGGACTCAGGGAGGAGTCAGACACTATCTTCGCCCTCAGGGGGCTGATGGTCACAGGGCCTGAGGGACATGGACGTATAAACCATCCATCTCAGGGTGGCCTGGGGTTCCTGGAGGGTCCTTGGTTGTGTCTTCCTGGCCTGGCTTCCTCAACTGTCCTGCCACCCCCATTCCTGGTCAGCACTGGTCTGAGTGGCCAGCAGCTGAGGACACCCCTTCAGGAATGGCACACGTGGGACTCACCCATGAGCCTCAGATCACAGCCTCCTCTGCCCCTGAGCTCCCATGGCATGCCATGCCTCCCGCTCCAGCGAGCTGGCTCTCCACCGGTGCCGTGACCGATTCTTGTCTCTGCATCCTCAGCACGGAGTTGGCTTAGAAGGCAAGAAAGGGCCCAACGTCAGATGACACCCTGCTGCATGCCGAGTGTGTGCTGAATTCTGTATTGACAAGGACACATCAAGTTCATAGAACAGCCCCATTTTACAGATGAAGACATTGAGACCATGGAGCTAGGACGTGGCATAGCTGAGATTTAATCCATCTGTCTGACTTCTGGTCCTGCAGTCTTTCCCCTTGACCAGCTGCCCCACCGCGGGTGCACCGTCAACGCTTGCTGACCACATGTCCCTGGAGAGGCCTTGGGGACTTGTGTTTGTCTCATCCACTCCTCGCTACTATGGTGGAGCCCGGGACCTCGTGTGCCTCGCTCATTCACAGATGGTTGAACAAAGAGAACAGCACCCCATTCACCAGTCCATGGCACCCACGAGGCCGCTGCCCTGCCCAAACCACCTGAAGGCAGCATCATGGGGACTTGGGTCTCGGTTCTGAGTGGATCTGCATGCTCCTCTGGGTTACATGTTTCAGAACAACAACAGCAAGGCTGGGAAAATGTTCTTGGAAATTATGTGGTTAATTTCGTGTTTTTGTTTAGGCAGGGCTGGGAGTGGGAGCCCATAATTATTAGTATAAGTTTGGAAAAAATACTGAGGCATTCACGGCCAACTGCTTAATAGTTTTCACTGAATTAATTTTAAAATGAGAACCTTGTTTCCCTTATTTAATAGTGGAAAACGACTTCCACATTCTGCCCAGTAACAGCCTGGGTTACGGGCTCTCCACAGACAATATGCACATTAAAGCCATCACTCTGCCCATATGTGGAATGAATAATTTTGTGCAAACTATTTATTATAAGTACACGATGCACTTAAACTTTTTTTTTTTTTGATTTTCATTTTTTACTGTCATGGTGACAGATCTAGCCCAGAACTGGAACGTTAAAAAAGACTCTGACTCTCTGACTCTTTCAGGACCAACATTTGAGAAACACCATAGGGTTGAAAGGAAATTGTTAACTCACTTGGCCCAACGTCCAGGGCTCCCTGGGCCGGTGTGTGATGCTGGAGAGAGGGTGGTGAGGGGGTTTGAATAGAGGCTGCACTAATTAGGCCGGTGCTAGCTGAAATGAAACATAAGCATAGGGAGAGGATGCTGGTGGATGGGCGGGGTGAGACACTCATTGAGGGTCATGTCCTGCTTCACCTGTGGGTTTGTCCATCTGTCTTTCTTTTTTCCAGTTTTATTGAGATACTATTGACATAGAACCCTGTGTAAGTTTGTGTGCAACATGATGATTTGATATATGTATATATTGCAAAATGATTACCACAATAAGCTTAGTTAAAATCATCACCTCACATAGTTACAGACTTATTTTTCCTGTGATGAGAATTTTTAAGGTCTGCTCTCTTAGCGACTTTCATATATGCAATGCAGTATTGTTAACTGTAGTCACCATGCTGTACATTACCTGCCTAGGACTTATCTTAAGAGAACATCCGTCTCTTCATGCAGAAATTATTTATTGGAGATCTGTCTTGTTCTACATGCCGAATACAAATTTAAAAAAGTATATTTATTCCAGCTTTAACAGAGCACGACATCACTTACTTGTCTCATGACCCCATGAGGTAGGTGGTGGTGTTCTGATTCCAGTGATTTCCTCCTGGAATGTGGTCCTTTTTAGGTATTTATGTTTTTAATATTAAATGCATAGAATTGGATTAAAGCCCATTATTAGTTTGTGTCACTGTCTTCTTTGGTCCGTTAATGTGCCCACCTCTCTCTCTTCCCCTCTCCCTCCTCCTCACTGTCCTTTCTCCTCCCCACTCATTCGACCACTAATAAGAAAATACATTTACCTGTGTGCTCTCAGTCACTTTACTGAATTCTATTCCTGTTATTCCATTTTAATTGTGTTTTCATTGAAGTAAATCTTACCTGTAGAAAAGTGCACAAATCATGTGTGCAGTTTGATGAATATCACAATGCGGACATAACTGTGAGACCAGTACTTACTTAGGTCAAGAAATGGAATATCACCATCACCCCAGAAAGCTTGGCTCCTCCCAGTATCCACTCCCTGCCTCCTCCCCCAGGTGAATACAGGCCTGCTTTCCAACACCACAGCCTGGTTTTTCTTGCTTCTGAACTGTATATAGCTAGGGTGGTATCGTACATTCTCATGTTTAGCTTCTTTCACCCAGCAACATGTTTCTGCAATCTGTTCATGTTGTTGTGTAGCTATGGTTTACTTGTTTTTATAGATGTATAGTATTATAGTTTATTGATCTTTTCTTTTTTTAAAAAATTTTTATTGGAATATAGTTGATTTACAGTGTTGGGTTAGTTTCAGGTGTACAGCAAAGTGAATCAGTTATACATATACATCGATCCACTCTTTTTTAGATTCTTTTCCCATACAGGCCATTACAGAGTATTGAGTAGAGTTCCCTGTGCTATACATTAGATCCTTGTTAGTTATTTATTTCATATATAGTAGTGTGTATATGTCAATCCCAATCTTCCAATTTATTCCCCCCGCTCCTTACCGCCGGTAACCATAAGTTTGTTTTCTACATCTGTAACTCTATTTCTATTTTGTGGATAAGTTCATTTGTACCCTTTTTTTTAGATTCCACATATAAGCGATACCATGTGATGTTTGTCTTTCTCTGTCTGACTTACTTTACTTAGTATGGCAATCTCTAGGTCCATTCGTGTTGCTGCAAATGGCATTATTTTGTCCTTTTAATGGCTGAGTAATATTCCATTGTATATATGTATACATCCTTTTTATCCATTCCTCTGTCGATGGACATTTAGGTTGCTTCCATGTCCTGGCTATTATAAATAGTGCTGCAGTGAACATTGGGGTGCATGTCTCTTTTCGAATTACAGTCGATCTTTTTATCTGCTGGCGAACATTTGGGTTGTGTCTGGTTTGTGACTGAGTAACATTACTACGAATACAGGTGTACATGTGTTATGATGCACATACACTTGTGCTTCTGTTGGGTATATACCTAGGAATGGAATTGCTGAGCTATAGGGTTCAGATGTGTTCACTTTTAGTGTGTAATGCCATATGGTTTTCCATAGTGACCACACCATTTTAACTCTCCCGTCAGCAGCGAAACAGAGTTCCCATAGCTCATTATCCTTGCTAACACTTGGTGTTGCCTGTCTTAAGTTGCAGCCATTCTGATGGGTGTGTGGTGGTATCTTACTGTGGTTTTGATTTGCATTTTCCTGATGACAGATTATACAGTCAGCACTATTTCATATGTTTTTTGACCATTGAATGTTCTCTTTTGTGAAGTGTCTATCCAAGTCCTTAAAATTTTTTTTCAGGGGCAATAATTTACCTTTTTTTTTGTAGAAGATCTTCATTCTAGATCTAAGCCCTCTGTTAGTCAAGTGGGCTACAAATATCTTTTCCCACTCTGGCTTGTCCTTTTCCTCTCTTCATGGTGCCTTTTGAAGAGTAGAAGCTCTTAATTTTAAAAGTCTGCTTTATCGGTTGTTATTTTTATGGTTAGTGCTTGAGTCCTAGTTAAGAAATCATTGCCTACCTCAGATTGTGAAAATAGTCTTTTGTATTTTCTTCTTGAAGCTTGGCTGTTTTACACCTCATATTTAGATCTATAATCTATCTGGATTTTATTTTTGTGTATGGTGTGTGGTAGGGGTCAAGTTTCATTTTTTAAAAAATATGGAGTATAATTGCTTCACAATTATATAATTATTGGAGTATAATTGCTTCACAATACCGTGTTAGTTTCTGTTGCACAACAAAAAATCAGCCATATGCACACACATGTCCCCATATCCCCTCCCTCTTGAGCCTCCCTCCCGTCCTCCCTATCCCACCCTCCAGGTCATCACAGAGCACTGAGCCGATCTCCCTGTGCTATGCTGCTGCTTCCCAACAGCCAACTATTTTACATTCGGTAGTGTATATATGTCAATGCTACTCTCACTTTGCCCCAGCTTCACCCTCCCACCCTGTGTCATCAAGTCCATTCTCTATGTCTACCTCTTTATTCCTGCCCTGCAACTAGGTTCATCAGTACCAACCTTTTTTTTTTTTTAAGATTCCATATATGAAATATATGGTATTAACATATGGTATTTGTTATTCTCTTTCTGACTTACTTCACTCTGTATAACAGACTCTAAGTCCATCCACCTCACTACAAATAACTCAATTTCATTTCTTTTTATGGTTGAGTAATATTCCATTGTATATATATATGCCACATCTTCTTTATCCGTTCCTCTGTCGGTGGACATTTAGGTTGGTTCTAGGTCCTGGCTATCGTAAATAGTGCTGCAATGAACATTGTGGTGCATGTCTCTTTTTGAATTATGGCTTTCTCAGCGTATATGCCCAGTAGTGGGATTGCTGGGTCATATGGTAATTCTATTTTTAGTTTTTTAAGGAACCTCCATACTGTTTTCCATAGTGGTTGTATCAATTTACATTCCCACCAACAGTGTAGGAGGGTTCCCTTTTCACCACACCCTTTCCAGCATTTATTGTTTCTAGCTTTTTTGATGATGGCCATTCTGACCTGTGTTAGGTGATACCTCATTGTAGTTTTGATTTGCATTTCTCTAATAATTAGTGATGTTGAGCATCTTTTCATGTGCCTCCTGGCCATCTGTATGTCTTCCTTGGTGAAATGTCTATTTAGGTCTTCCGCCCATTTTTTAACTGGATTGTTTGTTTTTTTGATTTTTTTAAAAAAAATTATTTATTTTATTTGTTTTTGTCTGTGTTGTGTCTTCATTGCTGCATGCAGGCTTTCTCTAGTTGTGGTGCGTGGGGACTACTCTTTGTTGCGGTGCATGGACTTCTTATTGCGGTGGCTTCTCTTGTGGCGGAGCACGGGCTCTAGGCATGCGGGCTCAGTAGTTGTGGCTTACAGGCTCTAGAATGCAGGCTCAGTAGTTATGGCGCACGGGGTTAGCTGCTCCGCAGCATGTGGTATCTTCCCGGACCAGGGCTTGAACCCGTGTCTCCTGCATTGTCAGGTGGATTCTTAACCACTGCACCACCAGGGAAGCCCCTGTTTTTTTGATATTGAGCTGCATGAGCTGTTTGTATATTTTGGAGATTAATCCTTTGTTGTTTCATTTGCAAATATTTTCTCCCATTCTGAGAGTTGTCTTTATGTCTTGTTTATGGTTTCCTTTGCTGTGCAAAAGCTTTTAAGTTTAATTAAGTCTCATTTGTTTATTTTTGTTTTTATTTCTGTTACTCTAGGAGGTGGGTCAAAAAAGATCTTGCTTGGTTTATGTCAAAGAGTGTTTTTCCTGTGTTTTCCTCTAAGAGTTTTATAGTGTCTGGCCTTACATTTAAGTCTTTAATCCTTTTGGAGTTTATTTTTGTGTATGGTGTTAGGTAGTGTTCTAATTTCATTCTTTCACAGGTAGCTGTCCAGTTTTCCCAGCACCATTTATTGAAGAGGCTGTCTTTTCTCCATTGTATGTTTTTGCCTCCTTTGTCATATAAATTAGGTGCCCATATGTGCATGGGTTTATCTCTGGGCATTCTATCTTTGATCTATACCATTGATCTATATTTCTGTTTTTGTGCCAGTACCATACTGTCTTGATTACTGTAGCTTTGTGGTATAGTTTGAAGTTGAGGAGCCTGATTCCTCCAACTCCGTTTTTCTTTCTCAAGATTGGTTTGGCTACTTGGGGTCTTTTGTGTTTCCATATGAATTGTAAGATTTTTTGTTCTAATTCTGTGAAGAACACCATTGGTAGTTTGATAGAGATTGCATTGAATCTGTAGATTGCTTTGAAGTTTCATTTTTTTAAGTATAGAAATTGAGGGAGCCAGCAGTTTTTATCAAATACCATGTCCTTTCTCCACTCTCCCTCACATCAATTCAGCGAGTGGGTCTGTTTCTGCATTCTCTGTTCTGTTCCATTGGTCTGTTTCTCTTTTTGCCAATTTCACAGTCTTAGTTAGCGCAGTTTTCCAATGAGGCTTGATATCTAATAGTGGATGCCACTTCATTTTTCTTCACAATTACCCTGGCTGTTCTTGGATGTTTGGATTTTAATATAAATTTTAGAATTAGCTTGGTGATTTCCACACATGAAAAGACCCTGTTGGGATTTTGATTTAGATTGCATTGACTCTCTAGATAAATTTGAGAAGATAAATGTAGAATTTGCAAATTCATGTTTGGGATCTTTTGGTGCATGAATATGATATATCCCTGTTAAGTCTTAATTTCTCTCAATAATGTTTTGTAATTTTCTCTGTGGCGGTCTTGCACGTATTACGTTAGATTTATCCATAGCTGTTTGATGTTTTTTGATGTTATGGTAAGTGCTGTCTAAAAAATTTCTTTTTCTGTTTATTGCAGATTGACACCCAATTGATTTTTGAGGATTCAACCTATGTGTACTGACCTTGTCAAGTTCACTTATTAATGTTGATCATTTGTTTCTAGATTCTTTTTGTCATCTGTGAATGCTAACAATTTTCTTTCTTTCTTTTTAATTCTTACATATTTTGTTTCTTTTATCCCTACCTAATGTAATTTTATGTTTGTCATTCTATTTCCTTAAAATAGTTTTATCCAAAAAATAATTTTCATCACATACATATGTGTACCTAAACAACATATTGTTTAGTTTAGTTGAATTTGAACTTTAATCTATATTCTGGGACTCATTTTTTTAAATCCAGTGTTATGTTACTGGTCATGGCAGGTGCCTCTAGTTCATTCATTTTCACTGCTGTGTAATGTTTCATTGTATGAATATACCATTGTTATTATCCACTCCAGTTGATGAGTATTTGGATTGTTTCCAGTATTTAGGCTGGTTTCCAGTCTTGACTTGAGTGTCCTTGTAGTCCCAGCTTCCTAACTCACGAAGAAGGCCTTACGTCATCCGACTCCTATCTCCTGTTTTAGCCTCCTCTTACAGGTGTCCATCCAGACTGAAGCATTCACCTCCGGGCCTTTGCACCTGCTGTTCCATGCATGAAATACTCCTCTTCACCTCGCTCTCCCTCCCATCCCCCTTGTTCACTGCTGCATTCCTCAGGACCAAGCACAGGGTCAGGCATGGGCTGGCAGGTCAATAAGACTTGGACTGAATAAAAACTGGAAGGATTAAATAGTCTCGGGTTCAAATCCCAGTTCTGCCATCTCCTAAATTCTGTGATTATGGGAAAATTAGTTAGTTTCTCTGAGCTTCAGTCTTTCCTCTTGAGTAGAACAGAGATGATGATGCTTAGTTTGTATGGTTACCATGAGATAACTTTATGAAGCCACTTACCATGGGATGGCACGGCCCTTCCTTCTGCTCTGGCCTCTGTCTCCAGGCTTATGGTTAACAGGGGGTCTTGCTGTTGGACAGGGGGTCCTCACAATCGCTTGTTGCCCTGGCCTACCATCCTGCTCACTGAGGTTGGACGAGGGAGCAGGCAGGAGGAATCACTCACTCATTCAGCAAACATTTCCTGGGCTTCTGCTGTGTGTTAGCAACTGTCCTAGATGCTGCGGCTCGATCAGTGAGTAACATAGAGAAAAGTCTCTAACTTCCAGGAGCCTATTTTCTAGTGGGTGGAGACAGTTAGTAGGAAAGGAAAATAGAGAGTATGTCATTTGGTAACAAGTGCAACAGAGAAAAAAATGAGCAGGGAAGAGAGATGGAAGTGCTGGAGGGGGGTATTTGGTATACCTGAGGAAAGGCCTCCGGGTCCATGTGATGTTTGAGCAAAGGTCCGAACTGTGGGAATAAGCCATGAAGATATCTGGGGAAGAGCATTCCAGGAAAGGTACGCAGTAAATGCAAAGGCCCTGAGGCTAGAGCGTGTTTGGCTTGTGTGAGGGCTAGCCGGGAGGCAGGTGTGGCTGGGGCCCTTGTTGGCTTGTTTGGTCAGTCATTTCACAGACATTTAATGAGCACCTGTATGTGCCAAGCTCTGTTCTCGGCACTGAGGAGATAACGGTGACCAGCTCAGGGCAAGTGATGCCCTCAACAACCTCATATTTTTGTGGAGGAGACGAACAATAAACTAACAAACAGGCGAGACAGTCTGCTCTCAGCACAGCAGCCCGAGAGATCCTTTTATTCTGTGAGTCACATCTGTCTTTCCTCTGTCATTGATCCGTGCTATTGTGAGATGACTCCCCGTTTCACTCAGAGCAGGAGCCCGAGTCCATGGTGGCCTGCAGTACGATTCTGGAGCGCTCTGACCACAGCATCATCTACTTCTCTCCTTCTTACTTCCTCCACTCCAGCCAGGCACACTGGAGTGTGCCCTCGCACTGTCTGTTCCCTTGGTGGGGCATGCCCTTCCCCCAGATATCTGCGGGACCAACTCCTCCTCTTCTCTGTGGTGCCCACCTCAGCACCCTATTTTAAAATGCCCCCCTCGACCCACCCTGTCATGCCTAATCTCATTACTCTACTCAGTTACTTTTCAAATAACTTTTCACATTCTAACAGCCTATACAGTTAACTTATTTATCCTGTTTATGATGTATTATTTATCTCCCCTTCTGGTCTGTAAGCTCCAGGAGGGAAAGGGTTTTTGTTTGTTTTGTTCATTTCCCAAACATCTACTACAGCTTCTATGTACGTAATAGGTACTTAGTAAGTATTTGTTGAATGAGGAAAAAATTGATGTTGTGCCTGGCAGTATGATATATGGTGATTTTAGAAAAGGCAGGGTGAGAGCCTGGGGACTGATAGGGTGGAGGTGCTATTTTAGCTGGGTGGGGATGGACTCTCTGGGGCGGTGGCACCTGAGCACAGGCCTCAGTAGAGTGAGGGAGGGGCCCAGCGCTCTGCAGGGAACAGGCAGCCTGACCGCAGTGGGAGCTAGCGACTGGGGAGGGACAGAAAGAAACAGAGGCAGGTCTGCCGACCCTAAGTGGTGTCTTGTAGGCACATCTTCCAGTATATTTGAGTCGACCTTAATATGGATCCTTGCCCCTTCCTCCACTTTGCCTCTTTTTTCAAAACACGTTGGCCTGGAACATTCTGTGTCAGGGGAAGAACACGGGGCTTGGCATTGGGAGTCCAGGGCCGGGTCCCCAGCTCAGTGAATTACAGGCAAGTTAAGACCTCTCTCAGGCCTTGTTTCTCTCATCTTTTAACATGGAGATAACATCATGTACCTCCTAGCTTGCTTGAGGGATACACTTGGACAATAGATTTGGAAGGGCCTCGTGTCCACGTGTCCGCATCTGTCGGCTGAGGACGGTGGGAGAAGACCCACAGGAGCAGAATGGGGGGCTCACTGTGTGCAGAGCACTGGTCTGCACCCTTCTCCAGCACAAACCCCCATAGTGCTCATGGCAGCTCTTGACACAGGTCCTGGTGCCGTCCTGACACTGTTCCCCCATATTAGAGATGTGCAGAGTGAGGCAGAGAGCCTCAGTAGCTTGTCCAAATCACATAGCTAGTGAGATTCGAACCCACGGCTGCTGTTATGCTGCACCCTTGAACATTAGTGGTAGATCTGGCCTAACTTCCTCCTTCCCTAAGGCCATTGTACGGATGGGGAGACTGAGACCCAGACTGGAGAGTAGCCTGTAAAACCACACCCATGGGCATAGCAGAGTCTGTACTAGAAGCCGGGTCTCTGGGCCCCATCCATTGCACCTGGTTCAGGTGACTCAACCTACAGGGTTAACGGGAGGGCAGGAGCATCTGGGAGCCCCTTCTCCTCCTGAGTCATAATGGGCCATTTCCTGTTGCTCTGAAGGGTTGTTCCAAGGGCTTGCTGGGGCAAAGGTAAAACTTTACAGAGCTTCTGGAAAGAAGAAACCTGAGTGTAAATCAGGTTTATGGCCTGGATAATAAAGTGTCTATTCCAACTGATACTTTATTCCTCAGTCCTCTTGATTCCTTCCATATGAAGCCTTCTGCGCTTGGGTCATGGCAGCCCTCAGTGGTTTCATTTGTCAGTTATTAGGAGCCGGGGCTTGTCAGTCTGAGAAGACAGGATTCAGGGGATTCAGACCACAGTCTGTGGGCCTCAGATTGTCCTGCCCCTTGACTGTTTGATAGCGAGTGAATGCACGTCTTCAGCACGCATTCTCTGAGCTCCTGCTGGGTTCCAGGCCTGTGCTGGGCACGGGGGACAGAGAGCTTCTAGGTTAGGATGGGACACAAATGTGCAAACTGACAATTACAGCACAGTAGGCAAGTGTAGGTAGCTGGGGGGGAGGGCGGGGCAGCACCCAAGGCAGCCTGGCAGCAGATCAGGGAGGGCTTCCAGAGGAGATGATGTCTAATCTGAGGCAAGAGAGTGAGCTGGAGTTAGAGCTGCAGGGGGAAGGCAGAGGAACCGGCATATGCAAAGACAAGAGAAAAGATGGAGTTTAGCTCATGTGAGGCTGGAGAGACAGGTCTTGCAGCAAGGGGAGGGAGTACTTTACTGTATGGAGTGCTCAGAAGGCTTCCAGGAAGAGGTGGCATTTGAGCTGGGTGTTAGAGGATGGGAAGTATCAGCATGCAGATAACCTTCGCAAAGGCCTGGAACTGTGAAGGGACGTGGTGAGTGTGGATAGCAATGAGCAGTTCTAGTTCCAGCGGGGTGTTGCGAAGGTGGGGGTGGAGGTGAAGAAGTCGGCGGGGTCCCATGGTGAAAGGCCTCGTGTGCCATGAAGCAGCTTGAAACTCCCTAGCAGTGTGCTGGGAAGTCGGAGCAGAGGACCCTGGCTCCTCCTGCCTCCGATGTCCAGAACAATCTAAGTTGAGCCACGCTGCTGCTTGCCCCCCATCAAAGCAAGGCGGCTCCCCTGATCCCAGATTGCTGAGCTGCTGATGTTTATAATTACAGCATCCCACCATCAGAATCTTTGTTCATCAGGCTTCATGAGCCTGATTTGTTTGACGGGCACTGGTCCTCGCTTATAATGGGGAACAGAAGCAGGGCGGCACGCTGCCCGGGGATTCATCAGGGTGGGTGTGGCCTGGCCCAAGGGGCTCCGCTGGGCCCCTGAGGTGTCCTGGCCCTGCCCAGGTGGCCCCAGGAGCGGCCTGTGAGGCCCCATGCCTGGCAGTGTCTAAGGGGAGGCTAGACACGTGGTCAAGGAGAGCTTTGGACGCAGCCTAGAGTGGGAGACGCAGAAAAGACAGGCTCTGGGGTGGGAGTGCCCTGAGTGTGAGACCTGGGCCAAGCATCTCACTTCTTGGCATCAGTGGCTGATGCTTTCTGGGGCTGGGGGATTAGCTGAGGTGCTATCTATGGCAGTTCCCAGCACAGAACAAGTGCTCAGTGATCATTCATTCCCCTGCTTTTTTCCAGCACAGGTGAGCAGACTATTCTGTCCCGGGAAGCTGGAGGTGAGGTGGACGTGTGTCAGGAGGGCGTGTTAGGAACATCACCCTCACTGCATCACTGAGGTGGTGCCTGTCCCATCATCATTACTAGAGCCCCCGCCATTGTCCTTGTCTATTTAAAGCTCCATAATTCACAAAGTGCCTCTGTACTCTCAATCTCATTTGATCTGTATGACAGCCCCACAGGGCAGAATTTGTCACTCATGTTTTTTTCAGGTGAGGAGCCCAAGGCCCCAGAGAGGGGAATTAAGTTTCCCAAGGTCACACAGTTGGCAAGTGATGGAGTCAGGACTCACCCCCAGGACCTTTCCCAGAGTGCTTGGGCTCCTTTGGCCTTCTCTGCCCTCCTCCTTCCCCAGACACCGCTGGAGCACCTACTGTGGGAGCTGGGACATTCCTGCCTTAGAGGAGCTAATGCATGGGCGTCAACAAGCGGGCAGAGTTGTTTCACACTGTGCCACGCAGGGCATGAGAGAGAGGACACACAGGAGCACAGGAGAGGGGTCAAGGAGCGTGTCTTGGAGGACGTGCACACTGGAGCAAGCCTCCTAGTAAGAGAGGGACTTCTCTGAGGGGAAGGGCTTTCCTGGCAGAGGAAACAGCATGTACCTAAGCAGGAGGCCAGCTTTTGCTGAAGGACCTTGGCCCCTTTCATTCATGGGAGGAAAACCGACATTTTCAGGACATTCTGGTTTTGCTGCTCATGGATGCCTTTGGGGTAATGGCCCAGGAAGGCAAGTAAGGCTCTTTGTCCTGATGGATGGGGTGGACCAGGGCAAAGGCAGCAGGGTTCATACCAGGTCTGGGTTCAGACTGTGCCAGCTCCACGACTGACCTGTGTCTTTGGGCAAGTCTTCCTGCCCCTCTGGACCTCTCTGTGAGACATGAGGCCGAAGAGTCTCATGAGGGAGGGAGTTATGGTCTGAGTTGCCATCAGGTGAGGCTCCTGGATTTTCCCAGGGCTGGGTGGCTGGGATTCTTGGGCCTTTGGTTTTAGATTTCTCCAAGTACAAAGTGTTTCTGAGCTGCTCCAAAGGGAAATGGTTGGCCAGATGCTCCCAGGTCAGGCAAGGGAACAGGCAGGAGGGTGAACAGGGCTTGAGTTGGGAGGCATTTCTGACTTTGTCGGGAGGAGAAGAATAGAGAACACGACAGTTTCTCTGGTTGAGTGGGGAGGGAGTGCTGGGTGTGTGTGTGATGGAGTGGGCACCTGACCCCGTGAGGATTTTCATTCTCAGAGCCCTGAGGATGTTGGATCGGGCAGTTTGCTTCTTCTGTCAGAAAACCTACCCTCCAGGAGTTCTGTGCTTGAACCTGCTGTGGCTCCCTATTGCCGCCGATAAGCCGTAAGCACCTTGAGAGGCAGGCAGCGAAACGGCAAAATGACAGGCACTGGGGTCAGACAGACCTGGGTTTGCGTCCTGGCCTGGCCTCTTTACTTGGAAAGCCCTCACACAGGAACGGGCTCTGAGTGTTCATTTTGAGGGTCCATCTGTTTGTCCAGAGCTCACACAACCACAGCGACCCTCTGGAGCCAGGAGGCCTTGATGCCACTGGTTGTCGAGTCCCAGCTGGGCCGTTGATTGTTCAGAAGAGCTGGGGGCTCTTTCAAAGGAAACTGCAGTCAATTAGTGGAGAGTGGAATTTGAAAGGCCCAAATCCCTTTTTTCCCCCAAACTTCAAATCTGGTTTTCGTCAGTGGCTTTGAAAACAAATACTGAAAGAACCCTTTTTTTGATTATTTTTTTCCGTCTCCCCTTTTCCCTACCCTCCTTTGCATGTTCCTGTTTCCCAGGCTTTTATCTCTTTGCAGAGTCAGCTCTGGCAGCTCAGCCCGCCTGCCTGCCTTGGCCACACTATGGTGGCCAAGCAGGTGGCCATTGGGTGGCACAGCCCCCTCCCTCCCAGTGCTGGTGGTTGCTGGGAGAACCCAGTGCGACACTTTTACCTGTGAGTTGCAGTCCCTCCTGAGTCCCTCTGGTGCATCTCCATGTTCCCCGGGCCCAGTCCAGAGAAGGGGTCAGTACGGGCATCCTAAGGAGCAGTGGGAGGGAGGTGGATGGATAGAATGCCGTCAGGGAGCAGAAAGGACTTCACAGTGGGAGAGGCACAGAGCTGGGTCTTCAGGGAGGTGTTCTGGCCACCCATCACTGCCTCATCTATCTGCTGAGTTACTGACTCATTCATGCCACAAACATCCACTAAACATCCACTGAACATCCACTGACCTGGGCCAGCCCCTGTGCTGGGGACCCCAGTTGAACAGACACAGCATTAGCCCTAAATGAGCCAGAGCCTGCTGGAGGAGAGTATGTAACAGCTGCGTCCACCCAGGGTGAGCAGCCTGAGCTAGAAGAGGCACCAGCCTAACCTGTAGTAGTCAGAAAAGGCTTCCTGGAGGAGGTGGCTGATGAACTGAGTACTGAAGGATGAGTTAGGAGTTTGCCAAGGAAAAGGGTAAGGAAGGACATTCTGGGCAGATAGGTTCAGAGAGCAGAGGCCCAGAGTCAGTAAAGAGCCAGACTGCTCTGTGGGAGGTTGTGGGTAGCTGTACCCTGAGAACAGGTCATGGTGAGAGGTGGGCAGAGGCCAGGCTGTAGAGGGCCTTGAGGGCCAGGCTGAGGCCTGTGCTGTCTGCATCTTGTTGTAATTCTCTCTGCTTGACTGTCCCATTAACTCCTAAGGGCAGGGAGGCTGTGTCAGGTTCACCTCTGAAACCGTGTGTCATCTGGTGTAGTTTAATCTATAGGACAGCCCTGTGAGGTAGGTGTTATCCCCATTTCACAGATGAGGAAACTGAGGCTCAAAGATAATAAGGTCACAGTCCTGCTATGACTCTCAGCTGAGCCTAGACTCTGGGCGCTGCCTCAACATAGGCGGGGTGTGTGTGTGTGTGTGTGTGTGTGTGTCTGTTGTATAACGGAACAGGGTAAGGGTAGGGGCAGCAGAGTGGCTGAGGGGCCAGACTGCCTGGGTTTCAAATCCTGCCATTACCTCTTTGATGACTTTGGGTCAGTTACTTAACTTTCCTGCCTGATAACGTTCCTCCTCTGTGTAGTGGGCACAGTGCTGGTGCCCCCCCACCTTATCAGGCTGTGGGGAGAAGGGAGGGAGACAGCATGATGCCCACACATAGCGAGTGCTCAGTAAACTCTGTGGTGGTTAGACTCTACATACCCTTCCGACAGGCAGGCTCAGATCCAGGCCCCTCAGACAGATGGGCAGAGCGCTGGGGATCTCAGAAACCTGCCATCAGATGAAAAGCTGAGATCCAGGGAGGGGCAGGTCGGGATTTTAGCCAGAAGAGGTGTGTGGGGACTGGCCTGTTTTTAAACCAGATGCGTAGCTTTTTTATATTCCTTCTCTTTGGTTACAACAAAAAGTAGTTGTCAACTTGTTCTGGATGCAGACTCAGATACTTTCCCTACTTACTGGACATTCTTCATGAAGGGAGTTGGTGTTTGCCTGGCCTGAAGCCTGGCCGCCCGAGGAACGGGCTGAGTTGTGCTGGGTAGGCACCTCACTCAACTCCAGCTTCCGGGTGTCACATCCCTGCCTCATGGGATGGGGCCCAGCACAAAGGCACACCCACTGTGGTGATTCTTCTTTTCCTTTTCTTCTCCTTGACTGCCTGCCCTGGTGCCCCCTGTACAGGGGGAGGGGCCAGCCAGTCCAGTGGGCTGCAGAGAAAGCCGTGGAACCAGCTGGAGCAGGCGGCTGACCTCCTCCACACGACGACGACATAGTGTATGACATAGGGTGACAGGGTCTACAGTATGACCTTGTCATAGGGCTAGCCATCCCTTCTCTGAGCACTCAGAATATTATTAACACCAACAGTGACAGTCTATTGAATATCTAAAATGTGCTGGTCCTGGGTAAGCTATTAACGTATATTATTTTAATTTAAATCTCACCTTTCTATGATTTGTCAAGTGTATTATCCCTATTTACAAAATAAAAACGTAAACTGAGGCTTGGTGAAGTGTCTGACCTGGGGCTTGAATCCGGGACCATCAGGAGCAAAGCTTCAGCTTTTAGCCACAGCTACCCTCTGCTGGTTTCCTCAGGCAGAGCCTGGGAGGGAGCTTGAGGAAAATGGAGTCCTATGGGGGAGAGCGTCTGCACACTGGGAAGCCCCACAGCAATGCTGGCCATCCTTGCTACTGGCTTCCCCAAGCCTGGGGGTCTATAAATATGCACTGAGTAAACCTGGGTTTGCTGTCAGCCCAGGATAGAGGGCTGGAAAAAAAACCGCACCCTGTCTCCGAGGTAAGACAGGAAAGAAAATATTATCGTCACCCTCTGGTGGATCCAGGCCCGGCCCCGTCAAATTGTGAATCACCTGAGAGAGTCTGGTTTCATGGCAACCGTAGGAAAGAGCCAAGGTTCCAAGCAAAACAACGTGTGTGCATCTGCTTGGAATTTATTGATTGGTTTATAGGGCGGCTCCTGCCAGCCCTGAGGAGATGGACAGGCCTTCTCAGAGTTGCCA
This sequence comes from Leucopleurus acutus, assembly GCF_964270905.1. Lineage (NCBI taxonomy): Eukaryota > Metazoa > Chordata > Mammalia > Artiodactyla > Delphinidae > Leucopleurus > Leucopleurus acutus. The sequence goes on from NC_139143.1 coordinate 148,693,200, forward strand.
CCCTGTGGGCCAAGGGGAGAGGGAAGGAGAGAAGCCCACCGGGACCAAGGAAAATGCCTCCGAATGTGGTGAGAAAGCCCAGCTGTGGGCTGGAGAGGCTTCCCCAGAAGCCTGGCCGGATGGCCGCAGATCTGGTGCAGATAGGAGAGGCAGCGGGGGCCTGGCAGAGCCCACAGACCACGTCCTCCCTTAGCGTCCCCTGGGGTCATGCTGGAGAGTGTGGCCATTGTCAGATAGCTACTCTGCGTCACCTGGTGTAGTTCAATCTCTAGAACAACCCTATGGGGGGGGTATTATCCCCATTTTACAGATGAGGAAACTGAGGCTTAGAGAGACTAAGGACTTGCTTTAAGTCACATAGTTCCCAGTGGCAGATCCTGGTTTCAGTCCTTTGTTATTCAGGCTTGTGCTGTCAGTGTGAAGCTGAAAGACCCTGGACGCCACAGGTCCAGCTCACTCCCCCTGACCCCAGTTTGTGGATGAGGAAGTCCAGGCACCAAGGTGGGATGTGACTTGCCTGAGCTCTTCTGGTGAGTCAAGGCAGCCCCTAACCACAGCAGCCTCCTTCCCATTGCTGCCTCTGTTTTCTAGCTGCCTGGACCGGCCCTGCCTCTTCCAGTGGCCTTCCTGACCGGTTCCTCCATGGTCACTTCTGGTTTTATGTCCATTGGCTCCTTCTGGCTCCTTTTGGCTTCTGGGTGTGTGAAATTTTAGGGGTGGAAAGGAACTTATTGACTGCCGTCTGGCCTGAGGCTGCGGTGAGAGGAGCTGGCTAGGGCCACACGATGGTGGCAGTTGGGACGTGGACACGGGACTCTCTGCTCCCAGGCTCTGTGCTGCTTCAGTGGCCCACTGGGGTTGGGAGGCAGCCAGGCTGGGGAAAGAGGGAGGACAGACCAGGTTCAGGACTGCCATGGCCACTTATAGACTCTGTGACTCTGCAGTGGCCCCTGGTTAACTCTGTGCAGGTCTTGGCCTTACGTGTCTGCTGAGGGAGGGACCTGGACTCCTGACCAGCTGGGCCTTTGCTGACGTGGAGGAAACCTGTCCTTTTAGGCCAATATCTGTTTCGCTCAGTCTTTCCTTCCTGCAGCCAATGCCCAGTATAGTTGCTATGATGGTGAACAAGCTGGCAGGCATGCTTTCCTTTGGATCTTTGGTGTCCATCACCAAGCAGGCCTGTAGTTGTTATCTGTCAAAATGAAAAGAAACACAGAAACCCCCCTTTCCTCAGAGATGCTCTCCCTGGTTCCCCTGCCACGTACACTGCCATGTACACATGCCATGTACAAGGGGTCGGGCACCCCCTTGGACATAGCATGGCAGTTACCACCACGGTTACGGATCCTTCTTCACACCCAACCAGAGTGTACTCTCTAAGCCTAAACTGGATGCTGGCTCTCTCCTGCCCTCAGGACAGCATCTAAGTTCTGGGGTCTGGCCCACAGGGGCCAGCTTCTCTCACACATGTCCAGTCAGCGTCCTGGCATTGGATCCTCCAGCCAGGCCCCCTGAAGCATGAGGTTCTTTCATGCCCATGTCCTCTGCTCACACGTGTCCTGTTTTAGGAACTTTCTTCTCTTTCCTGTCTGCTTGGCACATGTCTGTCCGTGCCTGCTTGAGTGCTCAGCAGTCTTGGTGGTTATGGTGCCGCTCACGAGGGGGATGGTGACACTTCCTTCCCAGGGATGGGGTCACTGCAAGGCCTCTGTCCGGCGTGCTCTGCCCAGTGCCGGCGAGACCCTCGCGTGTTGGATTGAGTGTCTGTTCCAGCCAGGAGGTCAAGCTTGGCCCTGGGGGGATTATTTTGGATCTTGGCCAGGGTCATGGGTGAAAGTGGACAGCAGTTGAAGCTCACTTGTATCTTTCTTCCCCTAAATCTGGAACCGTTCGATTTTGCCATCCTCAGGATATAGCCCAGATTCTTAGAACCCCGGGGTCCAGGGTGGGCTTCAATGTATGTGCACAGTTTTATGATGCATCCATGCATTCTTCTAGCAGGAGGGTTCACAGTTCCATACATTCTAGGAGCGACGTCTCTGGTCTCATTGTTCCCTGCTGACTCTCACAGTGCTCTACCCGCAGGGACCCACTTGTAGCTCTTCAGCCCCAAACATCCTCCCACCTCCAACCTCCTTTAGACAATAACACCTCTCATATTCTGTAGCTCAGTTTAGAAGCCCCCTCCTCCTGGAAGCCTCTCCTGATCTTACAGGCTGGGTCAGGCACCTTCCTGCTCCCAGTGCTCTGTGTGGCCATTGTCAGCACACCAGGGAGGGGCTGGGTCTCGGTGTGCCCCTTTATGTCCCCAGTGCTCCCAGCAGAGGGCCAGTATAGAGTAGCTGCTCAGTGCAGGGCAGCGGGAAGGAAGGAAGAAATGAAGCAGCTGATATATGTTGGTGAAGCAGGAAGCCCTGCCTGGGAGACAGTCTTGCTGCTGCTGTCATCTTCCATCTACTCACTTGTCATTTAGTAAGTGGGCTGGGACATGCTGTGTGTGAGGGGCTAGGAGCCCAGGTGGATCAGACCTGGTCCTGCCCACAAGGAGCTGAAGAAGCAGAGGTCGGGACAGTGCAGCTCCCCGAAGAATTCGAGAGTGGGCCCAGCCCCCCGCATGCAGTCTGTGAGGAAGAGTCTTCAGAAACACACCACAGGGCAGAGCAGGGAGAAGCAGAAAATGTCAGGTGACCAGTGGGTTCACAGAAGGCCCAGCAGGCATTCGCTCAGGGCGTAGGGGGAGGATTCAAGACCGGTGAAATGGAAAAAAAGAAAAGACAGGTAAAGCACAGGTTGGAATCAGAGGTGGGAGTCCTCTGTATGAGCTGGAATCAGAGAAACCTGGGTGTGGATTTCAGCTGTATTCATACATCCTAAATCTTTTTATTTCTTTTTTTCTTGCCTTTCTGTTCTGGCTACGACCTCCAGAATATAATATGTAAAAGTTTTATATAGCACATACTATGTAATATAGTTGGACTGGAGGATGGAGGATGGAAGTCAAGGATGGAGGGTACCCTTTCTGCTTCCAGTGTCAACGGGAGGTCTTTCAATAGCTTATCACTAACTGTGAAATTGACTGTTAGCTTTTTCTAAATACTCTTTATCATAGTAAGGAAGTACCTTTCTTTTCCAGATTGACTAACAGTTTTCTTTTAAAATCATGAATGGGTGTTGAATTTTATCAAATGCTTTTTCTGCAATTATTGAGATGCTCATTTTGTTTTTAAATCTGTTAATGTGATGAATAACATTAAATGATAAACCAACTTTGGATTCCTCGAATATACCCAACCTGGTCATCATGTAGCTTTCCTATTTATGTACTGTTAGATTCAGTTTATTAATATGTTATTTAGAATTTTCCCATCTATGTTCATGAATGAAATTAACTTGTAGTTTTCCTTCCTCATACTGTCTTTTTTTGAGGCTTGATATCAGGGTTTTCCTAGCCTTATACAGTGAATTGTGGAGTATTCCCTCTTCTAGTTTCTGGAAGAGTGAGTATAAGATTAGAAGTATTTCTTCCTTGAACGTTTGGTAGAAATCACTGGAAAAGGGATCTGGGCATGGAGTTTTCTTTGTGGGAAGATTTCAGACCATTTATTTAATTACTTTAATGCCTATAGGACTAATCAGGTTTTCTATTCCTTCTTTAAAGTTTTGTTAAATTATATTTTCCTAGGAATTTGTCCATTTTGACTACGTTTCAAAATTATTGGCATAAAGACATTTAAAATACTGTCTAAGTATTTTTATGTTGCCTGTAGCATCAAGTGTTGTCTTGTTTTTCATTCCTGGTATTACTTATTTGTTCCTCCTACTTTTTTCTTGTGATCTGTCTTGTCTGTTGTTTGTCAATCTTATTTTTGTTTTCAAAGAACCAAATTTAGGCTAATTTATTGATCCTCTCTATTGTGTATGTGCACATCTATGTATATTTTCTGTATTATTGATTTCTGCCTATATCTTTATTATTTCTCTCGTCCTGCTTTATTTTGCTCTCTTAAAAAAATCTTGAAATGAACATTTAACTCATTAAATCTCAACATTTCTTTTCTGATAAATGTGTTGAAGACATTAAAAACCATAAAGTTTTCTTAAGTACTGCTTTAGAAGTATCCCACAGTTTTGATATGTAGATTTCTCATTATCAATTACTTCAAAATATTTTCTAATTTCCATTCTATTTTTTGACCCACAGTTACGGGGCATCTTTTCAATTTGCAAACGTATGAGATTTCGAGTTATCTTTTACATTGTGGTCAGAGAATAAGTTCTATTCATTTCAGTCCTTCGAAATGTGTTCAGACTCGCTTTGTGGACCAGTTTTGTAAATATGACTGTGGACCCTCCTCTCACTTACTCAAGGACAGCACCGCTCCAATAATTCTCCGCTCTTTCCTGCATCAATTTTTGCCTTCCCCCTGGGTCATTCCCATCAGCATACATGCCTGCTGTTATTTCTAACTTCTTAAAAAAAAACAAAACCCAAACCCTCTCGTGCCTCCATATCCACCTCCAGCCTCCTTCTCCTCTCTCTCCTTCCCATTTGTCTTAGCCTGCTTTCCCCCGACAGCAGAGAGTTTCATGCTCTGGGGCAGGTAGTTTCCTTGGGAGGTGATCCCAGGGAGCAGGTATGAGAGCTGAGGGAATGAAACAGAGCGGGGAGGGGACGTGGGGAGAGCCAGTGCAAGAGTGCATTCCTACAAACTGGTACAGCCACTATGGAGAACAGTATGGAGGTTCCTTAAAAAACAAAAAATAGAGCTACCATATGATCCAGCAATCCCACTCCTGGTCATATATCCAGAGAAAATCATAATTCGAAAAGATACATGCACCCCAGTGTTCATTACAGCACTGTTTACAATAGCCAGGACATGGAAGCAACCTAAATGTCCATCAACAGAGGAATGGATAAAGAAGATGTGGCACATATATACAATGGAATATTACTCAGCCATAAAAAGAAACGAAATTGAGTTATTTGTAGTGAGGTGGATGGACCTAGAGTCTGTCATACAGAGTGAAGTAAGTCAGAAAGAGAAAAACAAATACTGTATGCTAACACATATATATGAAATCTAAAAAAAAAAAAAAAAAAGGTTCTGAAGAACCTAGGGGCAGGACAGGAATAAAGACTCAGACGTAGAGAATGGACTTGAGGACATGGGGAGGGGGAAGGGTAAGCTGGGACGAAGTGAGAGAGTGGCAAGGACATATATACACTACCAAATGTAAAATAGATAGCTAGTGGGAAGCAGCTGCATAGTAGCACAGGAGATCAACTCGGTGCTTTGTGACCACGTAGAGGGGTGGGATAGGGAGGGTGGGAGGGAGACGCAAGAGGGAGGGGATATGGGGATATATTTATACATATAGCTGACTCACTTTGTTATACAGCAGAACTAACACACCATTGTAAAGCAATTATACTCCAATAAAGATGTTAAGAAAAAAAAAAGATGTGGTATATATATACAGTGGAATATTATTCAACCATAAAAAGAACAAAATAATGCCATTTGCAGCAACATGGATGGACCTAGAGATTGTCATACTGAGTGAAATAAGTCAGACAGAGAAAGACAAATGTCATATGATATCGCTTATATGTAGTACCTAAAAAAAGGGTACAAATGAACTTATCTACAAAACAGAAATAGAGTTACAGATGTAGAAAACAATCTTTTGGTTACTGGGGGGTAAGGAAGTGGGGAGAGATAAATTGGAAAATTGGGATTGACATATACACACTACTATATATAAAATAGATAACTAATAAGGACCTACCGTATAGTAGCGGTCCCCAACCTTCTTGGCACCAGGGACTGGTTTCGTGGAAGACAATGTTTCCACGGGCGAGGTTGGGGGTGTGAAGGGTGGGGGGGATGGTTCGGGGGTAACGGGAGCGATGGGGGGCGGCAGATGAAGCTTCGCTTGCTCGCCTGCCGCTCACCTCCTTCTGTGCGGCCGGTTCCTCGCAGGCCGTGGACCGGTACTGGTCAGCGGCCCGGGGGTTGGGGACTGCTGCTGTATAGCACTGGGAACTCTACTCAATACTCCGTAATGGCTTATAGGGGAAAAGAATCTAAAAAAGAGTGGCTGTATGTCTATGTATCAATATAACTGATTCACTTTGCTGTATACCTAAAACTAATACAACATTGTAAATCAACTGTACTCCAAGAAAAAAGAAAAAAGTGCATTCCTGAGCTGGCTCACTTTCCAAGGGGTCTTTAAAATTCCTCTCAGGGACTTCCCTGGTGGCACAGTGGATAAACTCCATGCTCCCAATGCGGGGGGCCCGGGTTTGATCCCTGGTCAGGGAACTAGATCCCACATGTATGCCTCAGCTGAGGAGCCCGCAGGCCGCACCTGAGACCCTGCACAACCAAATAAATGAATAAATACTAAAAAAAATAAAAATAAAATTCCTCTCAGAGCACTGTCTAGGGGACAGTATTTATTCATGGGCGTCCATACCCACTGGTCAGGGGCACAGCAGAAGCGTTAACCCGCCACCCACTTTAGGGTCGTTGTCTGAGGTTGCCTGGCATGCGTGTGTTTTGTAGGAGACGCCGTCAGCCTGCCCCTGCCTGAAGCCGGGAAGCATGCCTGCACCTGGCTGCTGTGGCCAAGAGGGGTCTGGGAAGCCATTTCAGCAAAATGAAAGAGCTGCCTTTGCTCAGCGTCTTACATTGCTCTCCTCCAGTGAAGCTCTCACTCCACCCTCACCTCCAAACAGCTCTTGGCTCTAGCCAAGGTTTCTAGTGCCTTCCATGCGGCCCAGTGGACAACGCTCAGCCTTGGATGCAGTTGACCGCTCTCTACTCTTTGCAGCACCGCCCTCTCACAGCTTCAGGACACGGCTCTTGCTCTTCTACTCCTCGGGCTGCTGCTCGTCAGCTCCCTGACTTCTAGTATTGGCGACCCTGGGCTTAGTCCTTGGACCGCTTGCTTTTCTGTTTATGCTGTCTCCCTTGGTGGGTTCATCTTGTATCACTTTGTTTCAAACACCATCACTTGCTGCTGATCCAGAGTCATGTCTTGGGCTCTGATCTGGGCTCTGAACTCCAGACTTGTCAATCTGGTTGCTCTCCAGGGTCTCCATTGGCAGGTCTCATACATACATGACCGAAACAGCTCCTGGAGTCTCCCCAGACCTGGTTCTTCTCCTGTCGTCATCTTGGTAAATGGCAACTATGTCCTTCCATATCTTCAGGATCAAGCCCTGGTGTCATCCTTGACTCTTCCCTTTCACTCCCTATAGCTGATCTGTCAATAAATCCTGGTGCCTCTACACTCAGAGTATATACAGTCCAGCCACTCCTCACCACCCTGGCTGAAGCTACTACCATCATCTCTCACTGATTGACTGCAGTAGCTGCTCAGTTGGGTTCTCTGTCTCTGCCTTTGCCCCCATCAGCCCAGTAGTCAGAGTGATCTTGTTAAAGCAGTGGTTCTCAACTGGGGGCATTTTGCCCTCCGAGGAACAATTTGGCAGTGACGTTTTTTAATTGTCACAGCCGTGTGTGTGTGTGTGTGTGTGTGTCTGTGTCTGTGTGTGTGTGTGTGTGTGTGTGTATGTGTGTGCACGTACAGGCACACATGTGAGCTACTGGGGATGCTGCTAAACATCCTGCAATGCACAAGACAGCCTCCCAGAGCAAAAAATTAACCGGCCTCAAATGTCAGCAGTGCTGAGGTTGACAAACCCTGTGTTAAAATATTAGTGATGTTGCTCTTCTGTTTAAAATTCACCAGAACTCTCATCTCATCCAGATGTGGAGGTAAAGCACAAAGGCCTGGGAGGTCCTACATGATACACATACACACCCTTATTCCTCTGGCCTCAGCTCTTCCTTCATGCCCTCAAGCCTGCCCCACCTCAGCCATGCTGGCTTCTTGCTGATCCTGGAACATGCTAGGTCTCCTGCTGCCTCAGCACCTTGGCACTGGCTGTTTCCTTTGCCTGGATGTCCTCCCCCTAAAGCCAGACATCCATATGGCTCAGCCCCCAACCCAGGTCTTTATCCAAGTGATACTTCTCAGTGAGGCCTTCCCTGAGCATCCTATGTAGAAGTGCGTCCTCCCCTCAAATACTTTCAGTCCCCTTTCCTTTATATTTTTCTCATTATCACGAACATCCTGTATAATTTACTTACTTATTTTACTTCCCCCATTAGAAGGTGTGCTCCATGAGAGCAGAGATTATTATCTGTTTTATTCACTGCTGGATTCCTAGCACTTAGAAGAGTCCCTAGTGCATAACAGGCACTCAGCAAAAACGTGATGAATGAATGATAAATGAATAATGCTTTGTAAAGTGTAAGTCATACATGTGATATTTGTGATTATTATTACACTGTGGTGCTACTAATGGAGATGGTAGAAACCCTGCCATAAGGGTCTTGAAAAAAATAACACAGATGGGGACAATTGGTTAACTATTTGGGGAAAAAAATAAAGTTAAATCCTCACCTACATTATCCTGCAAAATACATTCCAGATGGATTAAGGAGTTAAGTGTGAAAAATAAAACCACACAAAAAATTAGAAGGTATTATAGGGAAATATTTGTCTTATGTCTGGTTGGAAAAGAACTAGCTTTACTTAAAGCCCATGGAAGTGATCTCAACTAAAGACTGTTGGATTAGACTACTTGAAAATTTAGAACATTTTTATGTGTAAAAATTTATAAACAATAATGAAAGGCAATAAGCAAAATGAGGAAAGTATGTAAGCCTGATGTATTTGATACCTAAGAAAAGCTCCCCCCAAAATGATAAGAAAAATGCAGAAAGGATGGGAACAGGCATTTGACAGAAGAAGAAATATGGATAGCCAAAGATATTTTCAAATGTTTGCCCCCACTAGTAATAAAAGCCAAATAAGAATGAAGTCTGATTTCAGTCTCACAAATTAGCAAAGCTAAAGGAAATCCTGTTGCTTATTGTTGCAACGTGCAGTGAAGTTGGCCCCCTCACCAGTCACTGGTGGGAATGTAAATGGGGACAGTCTTTCTGGATGGCAATTTGACAATGCGTTCTGTGAGCCTGGAAAATATTCAATCCCTTTGACCCAGGACTTCCTCTTCTTGGAAGTTGTCCCGAGGAAGCGTTCAGAGATGCAGACAGTGATTTATGTTCACGGGTGCTCATAACAGCATTATTTATAAGAGCAAAAAATTGGAAACACCCTACCTAAATGTCTAACAGTGAGGAATAACTAAATAAGTTATGGTGAATTCCATGATGGAATACTATGCAGCTGTTCAAAGGGGGCTTTTGAAGAATCCTTAGTGACAAGGGAAAAAATGCTTATGATTTGATAGTTAGTGTTACAAATACTAAAGTGTCAATATGCAGTAAAATGTTAAATATGTGTGTGTATGTGTATATGCACAGATACAATCATACACATAGGTGTAGTGGAAAAAAATGAACATTTTAAAACCTAAGCAGTCTGAGGAAGCAACTCAAGTGTCCATCGACCAATGAATGGATTACCAAAATGTGGTATATACATACAATGGAATATAATTCAGCCTTAAATAGGAAGGAAATTCTGTAATATTCTACAAGGTGGATGAACCTTGAGGACATTATACTAAGCGAAATAAGCTAGTCACAAAAAGACAAATACTGTATGATTCTACTTATATGAGTGGTCAAAACCATAGAGCCAGAAAGCAGAATGGTGGTTGCCAGGGGCTGGGGGGGAGGGGAGAATAGGGAGTTCTTGTTTAATGGGTACAGAGTTTCAGATTCATAAGATGAAAAGAGTTAGGGTGATGGATGGTAGTGATGGCTGCATAACAACGTGAATGTATTTAATACCATGAACTGCACACTTAAAAATGGTTAAGATGGTAAATTTTATGTTCTGTGTATTTTAACACAATTTTTTATAAAAGAAATCTAAACTGTCTGAGAGATAGGGTTATGGAATTTAAAACAATTTTTGAAGATATTTGTCCCTTAAAATTCATGACACATGAACATGGTGAGTCAGATAGGAGAGGAAAACCCAAGGCTCACATATGAATGGTCTAGGATGGCTTTCTCAGGCCTGTGTGTGTGTGTGTGTGTGGGAATGATCAGAAAGGCTCTCCAGGCTTTCCAGAAACCACTTGATTTAGCCAATATTAGTCCCTGCCCTCATGGAGCTTGTGTTCAAATGGGGCAGACAGATGTGAGCAGCCAGATACTATGTAGGCAGTGGTATGTGCTAAGAAGGGAGATGAAGCAGATGAGGGGTTAGTGAGTGGTGGGGCCTGGGGGCGGTCAGGGAAGGCCTCTCGTAGGAAGGGAGGTCTGAATGACAGGAAGCAGGCATCCTTGAACCCGGGGCAGAGGAGACAGCTAGTGCAAAGGCCCAGAAGGAGGAGCAACCTCCCCGAGTGGGACGAGGCCAGTGTGTCTGCAGTGGGGCTGGGACAGTGGAACAAGGAGCCCGGTGATGCCTCCCCTTCTCCTCTGTATCTTTGGGTCATGGCCTGTCCTCCGAGACCATCTCATGCCTTGTTCATTTCTAGGACACCGTTCTGAGCCAGGTGCTTGGCCAGTGAGTCAGGCTGGCGGGAGAAGTGCGGAGAGGCCCTGAGGAGCCAACAGTCCAGTGATGGGGATAGCGGGGGCCCAGCGGGGGCTAATTCATGGGGCTATGAAGCATGGAGGAGTTCAGGGAGGAAATGTTTGAGCTGGACCTTGAAAGATAAGTAGGATTGAATTCCCCAGGTGGAAGTGGGTGAAAGGCATTTCAGGAGAGGGAACAGCATGAAGCATGGGGTGGGGTGGGCTTGCACATTCAGGGCTTATCAGGGGAACGGTAAATAGCTGTTAGGCCTGGACTATATGACTATATGGGGTGTGTGTAGTCTTGGAAGATCAGACCAGAGGAGTGGTTTGGAGCCAGGCTGTGAAGGGCCTTGAGTGTGCCAGGCCAAAGAGGGAGACTTTCTTTTAAAGTTTGGTGGTGGCCAAACACTAGGCTAGCAGCAGGATCAGCTCAGCAGGACCCTCTGGAGCACTCATACAAGGCAGCTTCCCTGGCCATATCCCACGAGATTCTCATTTGCTATATCTAGGGCAGGGCCCAGATATATTTTTCATAAGTCCCCCAGGCGATTCTGATGTGCCACAGAGTGTGGGGCTCACCGCTGTGGACGAAGAGTCATTGAATTGTAAAAGGGAGATCCGGGACCCTGTTTGTTCTCTGCCCTGGGAGCCTTCCCTGATGGCCGTCCCTTCTGACCTCTCAGGGTCCCCCTAGGTCGAGAGGGTTAAATTAGTTAATAAGGTGCCTGGTACTCAGATGTAAGTTCCATGTGGGCACTATGTCTGGTTTATGATTCTATCCCTGGTGCTGGTACAGAGAGGGCACCAAAAATGCGTGAGGTGCTTCATGAATATTAGCATCTTGCCTTGGCCATCCCCCTGTCCTTGGTAGATGTGATGCTCGTATTCAAGGTGCTGGGGCATCAGGGAATGATAAAAACAGCATTGAGCATCTCCTGGGTGGCCATGGGAGGATACAGGAATGGATACGGTCATATTTATTTGAGGGAAGCCTTCTAGGGATATATAACACAACTATAAAAATGCTATAATTCAGGGCACCCTCTTGAGGGCAGAGACCCAGGCTGGGTCCTGACATGATTGTGAGTTCAGGACGTGACCACTGAAGGCACCCCAGGCAGAGGGCACAGCAAGACTGAAGGACCAGCAGTGGAAAAGGGCACTGATCCTTGGGGCACTGGCCCCTTGGGGTGCAGAAGCTCATACACTTGCTGTCTGTCTGTCTGTCTCTCAGGTGCTCTGTGCTGTCACGTTGGGCCATCTGTTTTCCTGCATTCTTTTGGGTGGAAGGAGTAGAGCTTTGGTTTCAGGGAGGCCAGGCTGTGTGGCCTGGAACAAGTTATCTTGGAGTATCTTAGAGTCTTCATCCATAAAATGGGAACAATATTGTCTTCTTCACATGGTTGGCTTAAACAAAACAAGTCATGCCAAGCCCAGCGCCTGGCACACAGCAGGTACCTAATTAATGTCGGTTCTTATGTCTCTCCTCCCTTTCTGTCCCACTTCTTCTCTGGTTGATAATCAGCCATAGGAAGTCCCGGTGGATTTCCCAGCCAGGCACGTTGGCCCGGCATTCTGCTATCTCTTCGAGATAATAAATATACGAATAAAACCGAAATCCATTATTAGCTTCTTCTAGACTGTCTGCATGATTTATGGCTTCAAAGTGTCTCTAGTTAATCTGTTGAAAGGGATTTTAAATGTCATCCGTCTTCCCTGCTGGCAGCCTCCTCTACCTTGAATTCAGCTGTTTGACATGTCTAGTACCGGGGTCCCATTTTAAAAACATTTACAGTGGGCCGGCAGGAAAAAAAAAAATCAGAGATGGAGCAGCAAGCAGGAGGCTCAATTTGGCACATCTGCTTTTAATTCTACGCATCTCCAAAAGTGCAAATAACTTGAAAGTTCTCCCAGGGAAGAAGTCCGCTGTGCCCACGAGGGCTACCTTAGGTGACTTTAAAGGAGAGATGGATAATTACTGAAAATGAATTGTCACTGAAATGGAACCCTCCCGATTGGTCAGGCTGACCATCTGCTGCTCACATGTGCAGGCAGCTCTCCACACCCCTCCAGGATTGCGGAGCACTCAGCTCTGTGGTTTTCTTAACCTCTGCCTCCTGGCCGCTCAGATAATGAGTTGTCCGACTCACGCCCACTGAGGTGGGGGCTGCACAGGGCCCATGTGCGGCTGTGGCTATTGGCCTTGGAGTTAGGGCACAGGCAGAATTGCCCAGAATTCGGTTCAACAGACCGTGCGGTAAGCCCCTGTGACTGTCAGGCCCTGGAGTATGTGTGTGTGTGTGTGTGTGTGTGTGTGTGTGTGTGTGTGTGTGTGTGTGTGTGTGTGTGTGTGTATGTGTGTGTGCATGTGCGCATGTACATGAGTGCCCGCTGTACTCTACTGTCGACAAAGCCCTTTTACATTTATCACAGGTGGGGAAGCTGAATTGCATTCATTTATTTATTCAGAGAAAATGTGTTCATTCAACCCCTGAGGCGTACCAGTCCCTATATTAGGTGCTGGACACAGAGATGAATCAGCCACAGCCGGCCTTTGGGCACCAGTGGGAGAGATTTAGGAGGGGTTGGTGTGGTCTGCACCTCTGAGAGATCTGAACAGAGGTGTCCAGGAAGGTTGCACTGAGGCAGCATCACTTCAGCTGGGCCTTGTGGGATTCATGCACGTGACAGTTGAATTGTTGAATTCCTATTATTCTGAGGCAGTGCTCTCAGATCTAGGTGGTGATCAAAACAGACCAAGTTCTTGAGAGCAGAAAATAAATAGGTGAGTAAAGAAACAAGACGCTTTTAAATAATGATGAGTGCTATAAAGGTGGTCGAACTGGACGGTGTGAGGGTGAGGTTCCCAAAGCATCAGGGAAGCCCTCCCAGATGAGGTGGCTTTTGCTCCAAGATGTGAATGGGGACAAGGAGCTGCACAGACATGAGAGAAGAGAGGCCGGAGAGACTAGAAAAACAAAGCCCCTGAGGTGTGTTTGGGGACAGGGCATGTGTCTTAGCCGCTCAGGCTGCTGTAACAAAAATACAACAAACATTTAATTCTCAGTTCTGGAGGCTGGGAATTCTGAGGTCAAGGTACTGGCAGATTGAGTGACTGGCGAGGACCCAATTCCTGGTTTGTGGGTGGCCATCTTCTCACTGTGCTCTCATATAGGGGAAAGTAGAGGGAAGTATGCTCTCTTCTGACTCTTAGAAGGGCACTAATCCCATTCATGAGGGCTCCACCCTTGTGACCTTATCTAATCCTAATCACTTTCCAAAGGCCCCACCTCTAACACCATCACACAGCAGGTAGGGTTTCAATGTGAATTTTGGGGGACACAAACATTCAGTCTGTCACAGTGGATGTGGCAGGAGCAGAGCAGTGAGGGGCTGATAGGCAGAGGAGTTACCCTGGCTAGCTTGGGGATCCTCTGGACACAGGCTGGTGACCACCAGGCCTGGGGAATGAGGGCCACTGGAAAGGGTTTGGAGCAGAAATGGGGGTCCCTGGGGTGAGGTGGCAGTGTGTAGAGCCTGTGGCTGCCAGGCTGTGGAGGACAGACTTGGCAGGAGTTCCAGAGAGAGGTGTGGGGAGCTGTCTCCTGGGGAAGCTACGGGTTGTGTCTGCTGTTTGTTTGACTTACTTCTAGATGGATTAACAACTAGCTGCAGTACTGGGAACTTCAGTATTTGGCCAGGGTCTGGTCACACCAAAGGGAGATGTGGGCTTGGCGTGGAAGAGGCTGGACCTTGGCACCATGCCTCCTTTGCACTCTGGGCCTGGTGTTTCCACCAGGAGGCAAAGGGACAGAGCATCTGTTGTCATGAGCGGCTAGAGAGGGGAGTCCGTAAGACCAAGCTGTTGCCCTCCCTACAGCTCCACGGTCACTCAGCCTGGGCATGTGGGGGCTGGCCTGGACCTCTGTGAGGGAAGGTGGCTCCCCCTCTGATGGGAGAGGCAAGTCACGGGCAGACAGGTGTGAGCACTCAAGGGCAGCACTGTGAACACCTGTTCCCCTGTGCTGGTTACAGGGCCTGGCCTGCAGCCTGTACTTGGGTATTGTTTCTGCACAGATGGATGGATCAATCTGAATGGGGGTTTGGGAATCATATAGGCCAAGGTTTGAATCAGTTTCTTCTCTGAGCCTCTCATTTCTTCATCTACAAAATGGAGAAAACATGAAAGTTAAATAAGATTTTGCTTATATAGTATTGGGTCCAGCACCTGGCACCTAATAGGAGTTCACTCTATAGTGGCTGTATATCCCAGAGAAAGAGCCAGGGCTGGGAATGCAGTGTGCTCTCTAGGCTGGGGAGACAAGAATGTCAACAGCAGGTGCCCAGTAAATGTTTGTTGAATGAATACTGGAGTCAATGAAGAACGAATGGATAATACAGTTTGCATGCTGGGACTTGGTCCAGAACTGGACCAAGTGATAGAATCTGTGACTCCATTATGATAGAGGATAAAGTCCAAGGTTACTGAAGTGGCCCACCGGGCTCCACCTGCTCCAGCCCCTGCTCATCTAATTCCTGGGCTTTTCCTAATCCCAGCTCTGAAATACTCAAAGCTCCCGATACCTCCTGCTCTTGCATGTCTGCTCCTTGCATTTTTGATGCTCTTCATGCCCTGTTTTCCTGGCAAGTAATCTTTCAGTATTTAGCTTGAGTCATCTCCTCTAGGAGGTTTTTCTGACTTTTTCCTGCTCGGAGGAAAAGGAGGTCCATACAAATGAAACCAGGTGTGTCATCCAGACCCAGAGCTGCAGGAAGCTGGACTTGTATTTTGTTTTCTCTTCAGAACTGGCCAGTAGGAAGAAAGTCCTTCATTATAGCAGCAATCATTAGCCCTTCAGTGAGTGTCCAGTTACCCACATTCCAATAAGCCAGTGTTGCTATTGTCCCCTGGTTTTACTTTAATTTCCCTGATGATTAGAGATGCAAATCATCTTTGGATCTTCCTATGTGCATATCTTCTTTTGAGAAATCTATTCAAGTCCTTTGTCCATTTTTCAATTGGGTTATTTATCCTTTTATTATTGAGTTGTGAGAGTTCTTTATATATTCAGGATACAAGTCTTGTTAGGTATATGTGTAGGGAATATTTTCTCCCATTATCTGCCTTGCCTTTTCATTTTCTAAATGGTGTTTCTTAAAGAACAAAGATTTTAAATTTTGCATCAGTCTAGTTTATCAACTTTTTCTTTTGTTTCTTGCATTTTTAAATAAACTTTTGCCTGTCTTGAGGTATACTCTATTCTAGAAGTTTTATGGTTTTAGCTTTAAATTTAGGTTGATGATGCATTGTGAATTAATTTTTGGGTACAGTGTGAGATAAGGGTCAAGGTTCATCTTTTCCATACCGGTATCCAGTTATCCTAGCAACATGTGTTGAAGACACTTCTTTTCCTTATTGGTTTGTCTTGGCACTTTAGGGAAAAATCAGTTGACCATATTAGTGTGGGTTTATTTGTGGGCTTTCTGTTTTTTCCACTGATCTATGTGTATTCGTCTATTCTTATAACAACACCATGCTGTCTTGATGACCGTAGCTTTATAGAATGTCTTGAATCAGATAGTGTGAGCCCCCAACTTTGTACTTCATTTTCAATTTTTTTTAGCTATTCTAGGTCCTTAATATTTTCATATATATTTTAGAATTAACTAGTCAAGCTTTACCAAAAAACTAGCTAGAACTTTGATTGGGATGACATTAAATGTAGAGATTGACTTGGATAGAATTGACATCTTAACAATATTGAATCTTCCATCCATGAACATAGTATCTCTCCTCGTTTATTTAGGTGTTGATTACTTTCTCTCGGAAGTGTTAATAGTTTTCAGTGTAAAGGTCTTACAAAACTTTAACTTTGTTCCTAAGAATTTTATGTTTTTTTGATGTTATTATATGTGAGATTGCTTTTTAAATTCTATTTCCCCATTAATTCCTCTAGTATGTAGAATTATAATTGTTTTTACATGTTGACCTTGTATCCTGTGACACTGCTAAATTAATTTATTCTTTCCATGTTTTTCTTTTTGGAGATTTCTTAGGAATTTCCATGTAAGTAATCATGTCATCTGAGAGTAAAGAGTTATGCTTCTTCTTCTATTTTCATGCCATCTTCTTTCCTTCCCTAATTGTACTAGCTGTGGGACCTCTAATATGTTGAATAGAAGTGGTGAGTATGGGCATCCTTATTTTGTTCCCAATCTTAGGAGAAAGCCTTCAGTGTTTCACCGTTAAGCTTGATGTTAGCTGTAGTTTATCATTGATGTACTTTATTATATCGAGGAAATTATTTTCTATTCCTAGTGTGCTGAGAATTTTTATCGTGAATTTTTTTCTGCATCAGTTGAGCTGATCATAAGGCTCTTCTCCTTCATTCTTTGGATTTAGTGAATTATGCTGATTAATCTAGAACCTTACATTCTGAGGATAAACCTCACTTGGTCATGACGAATCATCCTTTTCATATATTGCTGGATTTGATTCATTAGTTTTTTTAAAAGAGTTGGTATCAAATTGGATACTTTAACCATAAATGTGAAATTGTAAAGAGTAAAAGAAGTTGGTTGTAAACCATAAAAAGTACTAAAAGATACTTAAAGTAATAAATAAACTAAGAAGTAGCATATGCAGCCCTATCACCATTGTGTGTTAATTGCTAGAAACAGACAAACTAAAGTTAACAAGTTTCTTGAGAAATTATCAAAAGAATCCCCCCCTCCAAAAAAAGTAAGAATAGGCAAAACAGAAAAAGACATTAGATAATGATGAAAGAAATGTGTATCAGTTTCCTGAGGCTGCCGTAACAAATTACCACAAACTTGGTGCTTAAAAAACAACGGAAGTTTATTCTCACAGCTGTGGAAGATTCTGGCATCAAGGTACTGGCTCTGGAGGCTTGTGGGGAGCATGCATTCTTTGCCTCTTCCAGCTTCTGGTGGCTGTTGGCATTCCATGACTTGTGGCTGTGTTGCTCCTGTCTCTGCCCCTGTGGTCATGTCATCTCCTCTCTGTGTCTCTCCTCATATGGATCCTTCTCACTGGATTTAGGGCCCACCAGGATAATCTCTTCAGCTCAAAATCTTTAATTTCATTACATCTGCAAAGACCCTTTTTCCAAATAAGATGACATTCCTGGTTCCTGAAATTTGAAATGGACATGTCTTTTCAGGAGCCACCATTCAACCTACTGCACAATGTAACTTCAAGATTTCCTGTATGAAACGTTGACATTTGATAACTGATAATGAAATGCACTGAATAGTAAATGTAAATAAGAGGACTAAATCAACCCATGAGCCTTGATTTTGACCAGCTTAATATTCTTTAAAATGCTGCTCTGAGCACAAAATCAAAACTTATTAACTAAAACTAAAACCATCTCCTCCAACACAAATGGTTGTCATCTTTATAAATGGCTAAAATAAATAAGTTTTGGGTAACTGTTGAGGTAATTTGGGAATGTAGCCACTTGGCGAAGTAATTTGTGGCTAATTGGCTTTTGATGAATTGGTCATTTGACACATTGATTTTCGGCCAGCTGGCACTTGAGAATTGATGTTCGTCAAGTTGGACAGCCTCCCACACGGGCCTGGGGCTTAATGTCTGGGGCCAGGCTGTGAGGCCCACATGGGCGCCTGGCAGGCTGAGCGCTTGGTCAGGGATCCAGGGATCATCTTGGACCGGGAGGGGAGAATCCAGAAGACCTGGCCACTCCCCAGCCTTGGCCACCCGCTTCATCCTGAGAGCCTGCTCTGGGCAAGGCTCTGTGAGATTCGGGGCATACACATCCTAACAGAATGAGAGTGACCTTTTATTACTGCATTATAAAACGCCTGTGAGCATTGTCTCATTTGCCCCTCACCACTGCCGGTGCAACAGGTATGATCATTTGTATCTTACAGATAAGGGAGGTTCAGAGAGGTTGGGTTACCTGGCCAAGAACACATCAGTGGGTCAACGGCAGAGTTCGGATTCCAGACCAGGTAAGTTGTCTGTCTCTAAGGCCCATGCTGTTAATCACTGGGCCAAAATGGATTGGATGTAGTTCTTGTCCTCAAGCAGCTGCTGGTGCAGTCAGCTCCTTCATCAAGTATTTCTGAGGGCCTCCTTGCAGCCGACAGTGGAGCCCTTTCCTGTTTCTCCAGATGAGGAGGCTGAGGCCTGGACGAGGTGTGAGTTTTGTCAAAACAAAAGTCACCCGGTATCTGCGTCAGAGCGAAGATTGGAACCAGGCGGGGCCTCGTTCCTCCCCACCCGGCTGCCTCCACCTCCAGCCTGGCTCCTGGATTTCTGTCTTTGTGTTCTTGTCTCCGAAAGTGGGACAGACCCCAGCGGCCTCCTGCCTTCCATCCCCCAGCCCTACTTGTTTATGTCCACGTTAATGGGCCTTTGCAGGCTGGCCCAGCTGCCGAGCGCGAGCCAGCGAGCCACCTGGAGCTGCGTCTGCCACAGAATGTTTACGGTGCACGGAGCCGAACCGAAACAACATCCATCTTGTTGACTGGTCCCAAACACTGCACTCATTCACGGCCTGTCCGCTGACACGGTCCCCGTGCTTGGCAGTGAGCTGCCGCGGCTCACCAGGCAAAACCTGGCAGTGCGATGGTGAGAAGAAAGCAGGAGGGCTTTGGGGAAATCACACCCTGAGCCCCAGGAGGCCCTCTGGCCCGTTTTCTATTCACCCCATCCTTTAACCAGATTCATCCGTCAGGATGGTACACTGTGACGTCAGGGTTGGTCTGAAGAAAAGATGCTGGGCACTGAGCTGGCATCAGGAATGCAGGTCAGTGCTAGCCACAGGCCTCGGTGAGGACGGATGAGATCATCTGTGTACACGCGGAGTGCCACGTTGTTGGAGGCCAGCGGCCCAGCACCCTGGAGATGGCCGGGGCTTTACCCTAGACAGACCTGGCTTGAATCCGGGCATGGCTCTCGTCACCTCCCAGACTCAGTTTCCTTATCTCTCGATGATCCCTACCTGGCAGAGCTTATGGGAGAAGCTTTAAGATACACTCGTAAACCAAGTTGTCCCGTGAATGTCCCATCTCTGCCAGAACACTAGGGAGAGTGTTACCCTCTCCAGCTGCCTTTAAGAGGTAGCAGTGAGGTGCCGTGGAGTGAATGCCTGATGGAGACTCTGGAGAACTGGGTCTGATCCTGACTTGGCCACTGGCTGTATAAATGTGGACAAGCCCCTTGCTCTCTGTGGGTCTCAGTATCCCTTTTCTGTAAAATAGGAGGCTGAGATTAGATTATCTTTCAGGGCCATTTTAGCCCTGACATCTTATAATAGAGTAACTGAGGGATGCTCCTCAGGGAGTGTGCACTTCCTTCCCTCTAGGAATGGCCTCTCTGGGCCTCTGGGCAACCCTGTGGGTGGGGTGTGGGATGATCACTGCAGCCGTGGCTGAGGACTGTAGTCTGGAATCACCAGCCCTGTGATTGAATCCTAGGTCCGTTTCTTTCCAAGTGTGTTACTCAGGAGAAGTCATTTTGCCTTCCTGGGCCTCAGTTTCCTCATCTGTAAAATGGGCTAATAGATCTATCTAGCAAGACTGCGGAGAGGCTTGGATGAAACATTTAGCTCTGCCCTCCAAGGTATGGACACATCACTTACATCGTATGGTAAGGGCTGCGGGGGAGTGATTCCCAGAGTGCCTGGGAGCAGCCAACCACGTGGGGAGAGGGTGGCAGAATCAGGGAAGGCTTCATGGAGGCAGTGGTCATGCTAGAGGAAGGATAAGAGGAGGCAGGTATGCTGCTTCATCCTTGTAGAGGGAAGAGGAGTGTGGACTTCAGTTCTGGCACTGATCCACCCCAGTCTTTTTCTGTTTAAGGGTTCATGTCACTCACGAGACTATGGGCTCCTGAGGGAAGCACCAGTGTCTGGCTCACCTCTGTGTCCCAGTGCCCAGGCCTGGCACACATAGGAGCTCAGAGTCGGTGCGTGGATGGGTGCTGACTCCAGCCCATTCCAGAGAAAACCGTGGGAAGTGGCAGGCCTGTCAGGTAGTAAGGAGTCCCAAATGCTAGGGCTGGCGGGAGGGAGAAGTCAGGGTCTTGTTCAAGACCGGCCCTCACTCTAGGTCATGAGGCCTCTTGACAGGGCATTCATGATGGTTCTTTGGGGTGAGAAGAGAACAGGAACGTTTAGAGACACCTCCAGTCCACTCCCCTTGTTTTACAGCAAAGGAAACTGAGACCCAGGAGCTGGGGGCTGCCCAAGACATGTAGTGAGTCCTCTGGGAAGCCCAGAACACTGGGCTCAGCTTCCCTGTCCAGGGGGCCTTTCCCCGGACTCTTAACCTGAAGTATGAAAAAGGGGCTTGGGGGGCTTCCCTGGTGGCGCAGTGGTTGAGAGTCTACCTGCCGATGCAGGGGACGCGGGTTCGTGCCCCGGTCCGGGAGGATCCCACATGCCATGGAGTGGCTGGGCCCGTGAGCCATGGCCGCTGAGCCTGCACGTCCAGAGCCTGTGCTCTGCAACGGGAGAGGCCATAGCAGTAAGAGGCCCACGTACCAAAAAAAAAAAAAAGGGGAGGGGGCTTGGGACTGAACTCGGGGGCTACTGCACCAAACACACGAGCACTGATTCATTTATTTTGGATTGAGAACCCAGCTCCCTCCTCGTGGAGTGAATTGTGACCTCGTGGACCTTTCTCCTCTGTGACATATGTTGATGGTATGTGCCTGAATAGGCTGCCCCGTCAGCTGTATCTTCCTAGACACCCTCCCTTGCAGTCTCAGAAGTCGGGGCAGTGTGGTCCTGTGTGGGCCGGGCAGTCCAGAGTAGAGCCCAGGCTGGGCCAGGGCTGGACCTACAGTCTCCCCGCTCCTCACCGAGGCCTGCTCCTGTTTGGAATGAAAACACTTCTAGGTGCTGCTTCAAGTTCCCTCAATCATGTTTTTGGAAATGTTCCTTATGTTTCCATCCCCCACCTTTCCAGGGAAATCAGAGAGTTTCAGCCAGGAAAGCTGTAATGGCTGGAGTGGAGTCTGCAGCCTGACCGGCACCCCCTTCCCCTCCCTGCCCCGACTAGGGGCCTGTGTCTTTGAGAAAAGGCTTCTGTCTGTCTTGTGTTTCTAGGTCTCTCTTTCCTGGTAGCAGAGGTTCAAGTGTCATTCAAGGCCTTGCTCAGCTCTCGCCTGATGTATTCTTCTCTGCATTTGTCCTTCACTGTCATCTAATGCACTTATACATGGGCCACACACACAGTGCAAAGGGAGCTGTGACGGGGGCCACATGGGGCTGGCGTAGCACAGAGGGAGTAGTGAAGGCTGCTCCACAGGGAGACGGCAAGGGCAAGGGCAGTACT
The DNA here is from genome assembly GCF_964270905.1 of Leucopleurus acutus. Classification (NCBI taxonomy): domain Eukaryota; kingdom Metazoa; phylum Chordata; class Mammalia; order Artiodactyla; family Delphinidae; genus Leucopleurus; species Leucopleurus acutus. Next base: position 148,715,114 of record NC_139143.1, read on the forward strand.
TACAGGGCAGGTCTGGGGGGCTGTGAGCAGCCGGGTGCAGCTCTAGGCTGGCGGTGTTGGGAACCTGCAGGAAGGGGACTGGACAGTGGGAACAAATAGAAGGTACAGGGTTTTGTTTGCCTGGCTTAGGCATTCAGAGGGGATCTTGTGGGTAGTGGGAGCCATGGAGGGTTAGGAACAGGGGGAAAACCGGACAGATTTTTGTGCTTTGGAAAGATCACCTTGGCCGCAGTGGAGTGACTATGTCACGTCTAGGTGAAAGGTGGTGGCGGTTTAACTGAGGCAAAGATGGTGAGGACGGTGAGGGAGGGATGGATTGAGAGCTGGCAAGTGGCGGGCATGGGGGCTGAAGGTGAGGAGAGAGCTGGGTCAGGGGGCACAGCAGGAAAAAGGGAAGGTATAGGGTGGGGGGAAAGGGAGTGGGGAGGTGAGCTTGGTCCCAGTCTCAAGCCTCAGACTCTGCTCCCAGGCCTGGGAGCCTCACCTGCCTGAGGCCCTCTGTCTGGCTTGCCTCTCCCAGGGCTTCCAGAGTCAGCCTGGCACACCCACACCTCCTGTGCCTGGCACGGGGCCTGGGCTGCCCACTCGCCTTCTCCGGGGAGCCCGCATGGGAACCGTGTGCCTGCCTTCCTGGGGGTCCTTATGGGCCCAGGGCTCTCTGTGTGTCACTGAATCCAGAAACAGGTCCTGGGAGTCAAAAACATCGTACCAGGCCTATCCTCGGAGTGTCTCAGGGCTGCAGAGTCAGACACACCTGGCTGAATCCCAATCTCCCCATGCTCACCTCGCTATGTGACTTTGGAGGACACATCCCCATCTGGAAAACGAGGAGTTGGCCTGGTCAGTGGTTCTCAGCACTTTCTTTTTCTAACAGGACCCTCTTGTACTGCCTCCTTTACACTCTTGAAATGAAATTGGTAGATAATGGAACCCGTCGGCACCATAGTTCTTAAAAATTCCATATAATATTTCAACTGTATTATAGAGAAGAAATGAAAGGGAAGAAACCCTTAAGTGATGTGTGCTTCCCCATATAAGCGCCTAGAGAAGTTGCCAGTTGCTCACACCTGTGCCCGGCATCCCTGACCAAACCTGCCAGCTACAGACGCATAGACGTCACAAACGGAGGGACTGAGGGTGACCTCATTTTATGAAATGGTGAACAACTGGTCAAGTTCCAAACAAAACACAGTACCATTTTTCCTCCATGTACATCGTACGTAGTTCCATTCCTGGAAAATTCAGTGTATGTTAAAACCATAAAGAAAATACTTTGTGTTTATGTGTAAAATGGGGCTATGTTCTAGACTTAGATGACCAGGTTGCTTGCTTACAGATATTTTGAATATCTGGCAACATATTCAAAAGTTAGTGTAGGGCTTCCCTGGTGGCGCAGTGGTTGAGAGTCCTCCTGCCGATGCAGGAGACACGGGTTCGTGCCCCGGTCTGGGAGGATCCCACATGCCGCGGAGCGGCTGGGCCCGTGAGCCATGACCACTGGGCCTGCGCGTCCGGAGCCTGTGCTCCGCAATGGGAGAGACCACAGCAGTGAGAGGCCCGCGTACAGCAGAAAAAGAAGTTAGTGTAGGGCTGACCCACCCTGGGCAGTGAGTTGGCCATCCCTGGCTCTTCCCCACTAAAAGACAGTGACTCCCAGTCATTGTGATGCCAGATATCCCCCCAGGGATTTTCAGTGTGCCCCCTGGGGTGGAACTTCCACTCTGGGGAATCCCTATTGCAATGATGGCTGAGGGAGGGCGCCTCGTGCCCTGGTGAGTAAGGGTGCAGACTGGAGCACTGGCTGTGGGTCCTCGAGGAGGGCAGAGGAGGAGAGCAGAAAGCCCTATGGGATATGGCTGATCAGGGAGGGCTTCCTGGAGGAGGGACCCTGGGAGCTGAGTGATTTCGGCTCTGGGGCCCAGGAGAGGGGATTTTTCATAAGCCAAATCAACATCTATGACTTCCTCAGTAAGCTTTGCCAGCCTTTCTGGCCACACTGTGGAACAAATGATCTTTTCCAAGAGTCAAGAAACTCTGAGCCTCTCTGAGGTACAAGGAACCATTCTCACTGCCTGCTCCATGCTGCATCTCTGGATGTACCCTTTTCTGAACGTTGGAACATCTTCCTTGGGATGGTGGTATTTTTTCAGTCATAACAACTGATCCTTCCCCAAGGACCCGAGATGGAGGGAGGGGATTTTAAGGTGCTGGCATCTTGTGTGCCCAGACCTGCCTGCAGCTGCCTGGAGCTGGGGATTTCTCCTCATTGCCTGTATGTCTTCCTTCTTGCTTTATAGATATTTTTTAGCAGTTTGAGGGGATGTTTCATCGGTTAGGAGGAAAAAAACTGACATGGGCATAGGAGTTAACTAATTAGCTTGATTTAAGGGGAGGGAGTTAAAAAAAAGGCCAAACATGAAATGTTAAATATATGCCTGACATAAATATTTATGGTCCTGTATTTACTGAAAAAACACAGATGGAATATGTTTGTCTTTGAGAAGTTTTTATAGATTTTAACAGCCATTTCCTCTGGATTTCTTGTCATCCCATTACTCTCTTGTTTTCGTCTTGGACAAAAACAAAGGGGTTTTGGTGACCATAACTATTGCCCCCTGATGATTTAGGCCAGGCAGGGACTAATGTGGGGGTCAGGGCACCCTAGGAAGTAGCAGGCTTTCCGATCCGAGAATCATGGGTTTTTACACCCTTGGAATCAGAGAATTTCCTTATGTCTGATCCATAACATCGTAGACTCTTAGAACCATAGTAATTTACATGCTTAGCTTTATAAAGTTACATCATCTCAGAATGAGAGAGTCATGGAATTTTAGAATCCCAGATGCATGGAAATCTCTAATCTTAAATTTTGGAACCGTGATGGCTCAGTATGATGAAATGTAGAATCTGAGAATTTTAAGGGCTATCAGAGTTTATTTACTAGACCCCGCTTCCCTTACCCCTGGGAAATACATAAATATGCTGAATATGTGCAGTGCTTTGTTCTGGCAGCCCTGGGGCCCCTGCTTTGTGTTGCTCCCTCCTCACTCACTCACTCAACCTGGAATCGTGTGTGTGTGTGTGTGTGTGTGTGTGTGTGTGTGTGTGTGTGTATCTTCCTGGGCACTCCAGCAGTCATTTACACCTAGTGTAGGTGCAGCCTTTCCAGGGAAGGATCTGAGAGGAGGGGGAGGAGGGGGGGGAGGAGGGAGACTGTGAGATTGCAGTAGGAACAGAGAGAGGACAGAGGCTCTGGCAGAACAGCCTGAGGAGGGGAAGCCCTGGGTCCTGAAGACTCACTGGACTGTGCATCTCTCCTGTTCACCGTCTTATCTCGTGTGAAGGTGCCTGTCTCCTTAGGGCTGTCCTCTTCTGTGAGCCTTCAAGAGGAAGGGTACCCAGGGGTCCTCTGGTCCAGTGTGGGGAGTACCCACACTCCCCCTGCCTGGAATTGCTGGTGATGGGCTGGGAAGGACGGGGCCTGTTCACAGATCCATGTGCTGGACGATGGTCCATGCCGAGTTAGGGGCAGCAGTCTATCCCAGCTCTATCTTTGGTCTATTCTCAAGGACGGATTTGGGCACATTTTTTTAAATTATTGAAACAATATGAAATATTTTGAAATATGTAATACAGAGATTTTAAAATCTTTTAAAATTTATGTACAGTAAAAATCACTAAAACAGCGTGTGTATGAACAGTTCTGTGAGTTTTGATAAATGCAGTCATGTTATCACCATTACAATCAGGAATCAGAATAATGCACTCAATCCAAAAGGAATGGAGGTTTTAGGAAGCATTCTGTTAATAAAGCCACCACTCTCCCCACAGCTACTGTTTTTCTTCTTTTTTCAACACAAACTCAGACACCCTTCCACACCATAAGTCAAGTCTGGTCTCTCACCCTTCCGCGGCTTTCTGCTACGTTGGTACAAAACCCAGAGCTTCGGGAATTCCCTGGCGGTCCAATGGTTAGGACTCTGTGCTTCCATGCAGGGGACACAGGTTTGATCCCTGGTTGGGGAACTAAGATCCCGCGTGCCGCGCGTGGCATGGCCAAAACAAACAAAAACAAAACAAAACAAAAAACAACAACAACAAAAAGCATAGTTAAAAAGAAAAACCTGAAGCCTCAACAGGACTCTCAAGACCCTGCTGGTCAGACCCAGCTGGGTCTCATCACCTGCCTCTCTCATCCTTGCTCACTAGGCTCCAGCCACACCTGGCCTTCTTGTGTTCCTACCCTGGAGAACACTCCTACCTCAGGGTCTTTGTACTTGCTGCTCCCTCTGTGTGAAAGCTCTTTCGCCAGGTGTCCACATGGCTCCCTTCTTCCCTTCACTAGGGCATTTGTGTAGATGTCCACCCCTCGGAGAGACCTGCCCCGACTGTCCCCATCTCTCTGCACTTTCTAGCTCCTTACCTTTAATTTAATTCACATTTATCCCTACTTCATATTATAGTATATATTTATGTGTTTACTTTTGAAATTGTCTTCTCTCTGATCAGAATGTCAACACCGTGAGAATAGAGATTTTTTTTCTTGTTCATCATTGCATTCCTGTGCCTGGTGCCTGGTCCTTGCACAAAGTAGGTATTCAGTAGACATACGTTAAATGAATGAATGAGTGATTAATGGTTTTTTAAATTTATTTTATTATATTTTATTTTTGGCTGTGTTGGGTCTTTGTTGCTGTGTGCAGGCTTTCTCTAGTTGTGGTGAGCAGGGTCTACTCATTATTGTGGTGCGTGGGCTTCTCATTGTAATGACTACTCTTGTTGCGGAGCATGGGTTCTAGGCGCGCGGGCTTCAATAATTGCAGCGCACAGGCTCTAAGGCACACAGGCTTCAGTAGTTGTGGTGCGTGGGCTCAGTAGTTGTGGCACATGGGCTTAGTTGCTCCATGGCATGTGAGATCTTCCCAGACCAAGGATCGAACCCGTGTCTGCGTTGGCAGGCAGATTCTTAACCACTGAGCCACCAGGGAAGTCCGTGATTAATATCTGATGTATTGATTTTCCATTTTTTTTCTATTCAAGTTAGTTTTATGCATGTGGAATTTTGAATCTTCTTTTTATTTAATTCTTATAAATATTTTCCCTTGTAATTAAAACCTTTAGTAAATCCAATAAAACTCATGATAAGATACCTTGTGATAAGATGTCTTCATATAAAACATGGCAGTAGCTCCTGTCCCCTGTCCAGCCTCTTCACAAAAGAGTTCTTCTTTTCTCTGGAGGTTGCAGGGAATTATGGGTTAGGAAGTGGCTGCATCATAACGATTTGAGGTTTTCTTAGTTCCTTGTGTAGTGTGTACTTCGTGATAAGTGGGCTGTTTCTGACATATCTAATAAATGAAAACATCTTTTTCCCATATATTAACTGGAAAAAACACCAAAATACCATTTTAAAGGAATTGAAGATTAATTGCATTATGATGGAATTCTACTATATTTAATGGCTACATAAAATTTCTGCTGAGTAACTTTATGTAATCATTTTCCTGTTATTCGATATACAGACTATCTCCTATTCTTTTCTATTATAAGTCACCCTGAACTGTTAAAGTAACAGATTTTTTTAAAAATGAGAATACCTAGAGTGGTGAGAGTGCAAGGAAACAGGGGCTTTCCTGCACTGCTGATGGTATAAATTGATATATTCCTTTTGGAGAGCAGTTCGAATAGCAGGTAGCAAAATTCTTTAAAATTTTGCATGTCCTTTGACTCAGCCATCCATCTCACATCTAGGAATTTATTCTAAGGCTATAAATATGGGTGGACATGAAGACAGGTCTGTAAGGACATTCATTACATGATAGTTTCTGGTTTTAATCTTTTTAAACAATATAAATCCTAACTGTGGAGAATGGATTAAATAAAGTATGTACAAGCATATTATTGAATACTATGCAGTTATTAAAATTGTATGTTGGAAGGGGCTTTTTGCATCTGTTTATAGCAAATAAGCTTATATCAGACTAACCTTCCCTCTGAATAAAATATAAAACCCAACTGTTTGAAAGCATCATGAACTACCAAGACAACCAGGACTTGTGGCACCAACACCCTGAAGAGAAGGGAAATACACTGACATGAATCTGACTCTGCACAACTTCTTCCTTTCAGGCATTTGCCAGATTGCAAGTTGTATAGGACCAAGAATTGGAGAAATGAACAGAGCTTTCTGCAGCCTTACTATGCTGGAGATACAAAAACTGGAGTTTAGGGCCACCAAAATAGGCAAATTTTGAGGGGCCAAGGTTCCATGGAGGTAGGAAGTGCCGAAAAGTGAGCTGAACATTAAGTGTTGCGTTTCCTTCCAAAATATTTGTTGATTCTTAAGTGGCATAGGCTATACGGCTGAGAAATCAACAGTGTGGCAGTTAAGAGGTTGAGGATCTAAGCGAAGCTTTCAACAGCCTCAAGTTCTGGGAACTTATATTGACATTCAGTGTCAACCAGGGAGGAGTCCGGGCATCCCAAGTTTTCACTTGGGGACCCTGAAGGGCAGCATCCTAGGAGAAAGGATGAACCAGAAAGAGAGCAACCTTTACAAAGCCTAAAACTGAAATCCTAGAGTGGATAAAGATCATCTTCCTCTCTTTTAACTGCCTTTGAGAAGCAAAAGAAAATTCTCTCTGGAGGAAGGTATCATCTGGAGCCTGTACAGACTTCATACACAATGTTGGGCATTCAGTCAGAAAGTACCAGGGATACAAGGAGGCAGGACCAATGGGGGGGGGGAAACATACAAAAACAGACTCACAGGTGGTCCACGTGTTGGATTTGTCAGGTACAAGATTTAAAATAACAGTGATTAATGTGTTCAAGACAATAGATTACCAAATGGAGAATTTCAACAGATATCTGAAAGCTATAAAAATTAATCAAATGGAAAATTTTAAACTAAAAAATAGAAAAATTTAAGAACTCAAAAGATGGATTTAATAGATTTTTAAAAAATTTTTATTGGAGCATAGTTGATTTACAACATTGTGCTAGTTTTAGGTGTACAGCAAAGTGAATCAGTTATACATATACATATATCCACTCTTTTTCAGATTCTTTTCACATATAGGTCATTACAGAGTATTGAGTAGAGTTCCCTGTGCTATACAGTAGGTTCTTATTAGTTATCTATTTTATATACAGTACTGTATATATGTCAACCCCAATCTCCCAATTTATCCCTCCCCCTTTCCCCCTGGTAACCATAAGATTGTTTTCGACATCTGTGACTCTATTTCTGCTTTGTAATTAAGTTCATTTGTACCATTTTAAAAAGATTCCACATATAAGCAATATCATATGATATTTGCCCTTCTCTGTCTGACTTACTTCACTCAGTATGACAGTCTCTAAGTCCATCCATGTTGCTGCAAATGGCATTATTTCATTCTTTTTTTTTTTTTGCGGTACGCGGGCCTCTCACTGCCATCGCCTCTCCCGTTGCGGAGCACAGGCTCCGGACGCACAGGCTCAGCAGCCATGGCTCACGTGCCCAGCCGCTCCGCGGCATGTGGGATCTTCCCAGACCGGGGCACGAACCCATGTCCCCTGCATTGGCAGGTGGACTCTCAGCCACTGTGCCACCAGGGAAGCCCTCATTCCTTTTTATGGCCAAGTAGTATTCCATTGTATATGTGTACCATGTCTTCTTTACTAATTCCTCTGTTGATGGACATTTAGGTTGTTTCCATGTCCTGGATATTGTAAATAGTACGGCAATGAACATTGGGGTGCATGTATCTTTGTGAATTAGGGTTTTCTCAGCGTACATGCCCAGGGGTGGGATTGCTGGATCATATGGTAGCTCTATTTTTAATTTTTTAAGGAACCTCCATACTGTTCTCCATAGTGGCTGTACCAATTTATAGTCCCACAAACAGTGTAGAAGGGTTCCCTTTTCTCCACACCCTCTCCAGCATTTATTGTTTGTTTTTTGATGATCACCATTCTGACTGGTGTGAGGTGATACCTCATCGTAGTTTTGATTTGCATTTCTCTAATAATTAGTGATGTTGAACATCTTTTCATGTGCTTTTTAGCCATCTGTATGTCTTCTTTGCAGAAATGTCTTTTTTTTTTTTTTTTTTTTGCCGTACGTGGGCCTCTCACTGTTGTGGCCTCCCCCGTTGCAGAGCACAGGCTCCGGAGGCGCAGGCTCAGTGGCCATGGCTCATGGGCCCAGCCGCTATGTGGCATGTAGGATCCTCCCGGACTGGGGCACAAGCCCATGTCCCCTGCATCGGCAGGTGGACTCTCAACCACTGCGCCACCAGGGAAGCCCCAGAAATGTCTATTTTTAAAAAAATAAATTTATTTATTTATTTTTGGCTACATTGGGTCTTCATTGCTGCATGCAGGCTTTCTCTAGTTGTGATGAGCGGGGGCTACTCCTCATTGTGGTGCACGGGCTTCTCATTGCAGTGGCTTTTCTGGTTGTGGAGCACAGGCTCTAGGTGCGCAGGCTTCAGTAGTTGTGCCTCACAGGCTCTAGAGTGCAAGCTCAGTAGTTGTGGTGTACGGGCTGAGTTGCTCCAAGGCATGTGGGATCTTCCCGGACCAGGGCTCGAACCTGTGTCCCCTGCATTGACAGGCGGATTCTTAACCACCGCACCACCAGGGAAGTCCTGAGAAATGTTTATTTAGATCTGCCCATTTTTTTGATTGGGTTGTTTGTTTTTGTTATTGAGCTGCATTAGCTGTTTGTGTATTTTGGAGATTAATCCCTTGTCAGTTGCTTCATTTGCAAATATTTTCTCCCATTCTATGGGTTGTCTTTTTGTTTTGTTTATGGTTTCCTTTGCTGTGCAAAAGCTTTTAAATTTAATTAAGTCCTATTTGTTTATTTTTATTATTCTAAGAGGTGGATCAAAAAAGATCTTGCTTCGATTTATGTCAGAGAGTGTTATGCCTATGTTTTCCTCTAAGAGTTTAATAGTATCTGGCCTTACATTTAGATCTTTAATCCATTTTGAGTTTATTTTTGTGTATGGTATTAGGAAGTGTTCCAGTTTCATTCTTTTACATGTAGCTGTCAGTTTTCCCAGCACCACTTATTGAAGAGACTGTCTTTTCTCCATTGTGTATTCTTGCCTCCTTTGTCATAGATTAAACTATGGATGTGTGGGTTTATCTCTGGACTTTCCATCCTATTCCCCTGAACTATATTTCTGTTTTTATGCTAGCACCATACTGTTTGGATTACTGTAGATTTGTAGTATAGTCTGAAGCCAAGGAGCCTGATTCCTCCCGCTCCATTTTTCTTTCTCAAGATTGCTTTGGCTATTCAGGGTCTTTTGTGTTTCCAAACAAATTGTAAAATTTTTTGTTCTAATTCTGTGAAAAATGCCATTGGTAATTTGATAGGGATTGCATTGAATCTGTAGATTGCTTTGTGTAGTTTAGTCATTTTCACAATATTGATTTGTCCATTCCAAGAACATGGTATATCTCTCCATCTGTTTATGTCATCTTTGTTTTTTCATCAGTATCTTATAGTTTTCTGGGTACAGGTGTTTTGCCTCCCTAGGTAGGTTTATTCCTAGGTATTTTATTCTTTTGGATGCAATGGTAAATGGAATTAGTTCCTTAATGTCTCTTTCTAATCTTTTGTTGCTAGTGTGTAGGAATGCAAGAGATTTCTGTGTATTACCTTTGTATCCTGCAACTTTACCTAATTCACTGATGAGCTCCAGTAGTTTTCTGGTAGCATCTTTAGGATTTTCTATGTATAGTATCATGTCATCTGCAAACAGTGACAGTTTTACTTCTTCTTTTCCAATTTGTATTCCTTTTATTTCTTTTTCTTCTCCGATTGCCATGGCTAGGACTTCCAAAACTATGTTGAATAAAAGTGGTGAGAGTGGACATCCTTGTCTTGTTCCTGATCTTAGAGGAAATGCTTTCAGTTTTCCACCATCAAGAATGGTGTTTGCTATGGGTTTGTTGTATATGGCCCTTATTATGTTGAGGTAGGGTCCCTCTATACCCACTTCCTAGAGAGTTTTTATAATAGGGACTTAATAGATTAGATACAGTTAAAGAGAAGATTGATAAATTGGAAAATAAGTTAGTAGACAATATCTAGACAGAAGCATGAAAGTTAAAAAAAAGATGAAAAATTCAGAAAAGAGCATAAGAGAGATATAGAACATGGTGAAAAGGTCTAACATACATTGTTGCCCCAGAAAGATAGATAACGGGCAAAAGTACTGTCTGAAGTGATGATGGCTAGTAATTTTTCAAAACAGACAATTTTGCATGTAGGGGAGTGGAGGCTGCTCTTTCCCTAGTGTCAGAGAATTTCCAGGCCTCTGTCTAATTAACCCAACTTGCATTACATGCCTATCTCTGAGCCTGTCACTGTGGCACTGTGGCTGGGGAGATGAGACCATGCTGATGGTCTAACCTACCCTGGAAAATGAATAAGAACAACAGTGAGAGCAGGCATTTATATAGTGCCTACTGTGTGCCAGGTGTACTGTTCTATGTACTTTACATTTGGTATATAAACCCATTTTAACATCATAAACTGTGGCACAGAGAAGTTAAGTCAATTGACTTAGACAAGGCCACAGCTGGTAAATGGCAAAACCAGGATTCAAACCTAGTCAGTTATGCCCCAGAATCTGCATTGTTATCTGCTGTGCTATACTGTCTCTTCTTCTCAAGCCCCATAGATAGATATGGAAATACGGGACCCTATTAAGGCGAGGAAAGGAGGGAATGAATATTAGGCGTTATGGACTGGATGTTTGTGTCCCTCCCCAAATTGAAGCCCTAACCTATGTTGAAGCCCTAACCTATAGTGTGGCTGTATTTGGAGATGGGGCCTCTAAGGAAGTAATGAAGGTTAAATGAGGTCATAATGGTGGAGCCCTGATCCAATAGGATTAATGTCCTTATAAGAAGAGATACAGCACATGTGCGCTCTCCCTCTCCTCCCCACCACCTCCATGCATGCACTGGGAAAGGGCATATGAGGGACATAGTGAGAAGGTGGCTGTCTGCAAGCCAGGAAGAGAGCCCTCACCAGAAACCAAATCATCAGGAACCTTGATCATGGACCTCTAGTGTCCAGATCTGTGAGAAAATACATTTCTGTTGTTTAAACCACCCAGTCTGTGGCCTTGTGTAATGTCAGTCCAAGCAGATGAATACAAGCAATCAGCTGCATTGACCCTAAATTTCTTAAGGATGTGGAACAATGTCTGGGTCACCACTGCCTTCCAAGTCTGAGAGAGCTGGACTTACATTTTGATTCCACCATTCAACAGATGCATGACCTTGGGCAAGTCACTTATTCTTCCTCTGGGAAATGGCATTAGTAATTCTGGCATGGAAGGAGCCTAGTACTGTGCATGGCACATAATGGGCACTCTATAAACTTTAATATTCATGATATATTACTAAATGAAAAAAGCAGAATACAAGAAAATAAGTATATCATCCTTTTTGTCAAAAAATTATAGGGATGCTTAGGGAAATACCATAGAGGTTCATGTGTCATCATGTCTGCTGGGGCTCTCTGGTTTGTGGTCTTATACATGATGTCTATTTTCTAATTGTTGCCTCAATACATTTTCTAATTTTTTCTACAGCAAATGTGGGCTAATTTGATAGCAATAAAAGAGTCTGAGGGAAGACTTGGCCCACATATATGTTTATATACATACCTGCATCTCCACGTGCAGCCAGCCTTGGGCTGCTCACTTCCTGGCCCTGGATGGGACAGAGTTGCAGGCTCACTCTGGTTTCTCTGTGGCACCTCCATGCTGCTCAGGTTTTACTGGCCTGAGTCCCCGTAAATCTAGCTTAGCTTTAAAGGGGAATTTATGGAGTTTTTTGTGACCTGGGATAAGAGACGCCAGGCGGCCAGAAGCCTGGCGTGAGGCCTCGAGCATCAGGCTCTATAGCTCCAGAGGCCCTGGAAAGGTTACAGGCCCCCTGATGGGGCCTGGGACACCCCAAGCCAGCTCTGCATCGAGCAGCCCGTCTCACTGGACTGTGGAGACTGGAGAAAAAGCTCAGACGTCCACCGTCCTGCTTCTCCTCTTTCAGAAGCCCCCACTTGCTGCTGATTGTCAGGCCTTTGGGTTTGATGAGGAGGGGAGAGAGGGGATGACGAGGCAGCACGGAGGCGGAAGGGGCCCCGGAGTGTGGGTGCAGCACAGGCTTGGCATCTGCTGAGCGTCCTTAGAGAGCCGGCGCTCACCTCCCTGGCCCTGAGAATGGAGCCTGATACCCCCTGCTGTTTGGGGTCTCTAGTGCCCCTCCTGCTCGGGCCTGGCCCTCCCACTACTCAGAGGGGAACGCTAAGGCTCAGAAAGGGGGCCTGCAGAGCCCAGGCTCATACTCAAGACCCGTTGGCCTGAGGCTGCCCTCTGTGGCCCCTGGGGCTCACTGCCTGGGGAAGTGGGCCACTGTTGCTGGAGAAACACCACCTCAGGGTGCTGTGACCATGTGTCTCCTGCCTGTCAAGAAGGCAGTGGAGGGACTTTTACTGAAGTGCTGACTGCACCAGGCACCACACTGCTACATGTATTCTCTCATTTACCCCTAACAGCCACCCCTTGGAGCTGAGATTCTTATCTCTGTTTTACAGATGAAGAAACTGACGCTCAGAAGAGTAAGGTAGCTCATCTAGGGTGAAGCAACCAGAAAGTTAATGGTGGAACTAGGGCTTCAACCTAGGTGTGTGTGTGCAAAACCTTGTTCTGTTTCCCCAAGTCACAGTGTCTGATGTAGAGGAAGCACGAAAGTGAACTTTGGATAATCCTCCCAGCCACCCCGCCCCCTTCCCAGTGTTTCCAAGCACCTACTGTAGTTCTAACCGTGTGCTAGGAATGAGGGGAATATCCCCAGTGGGGCCCAGGTGTTGAGAGAACCTGCTTGCTGTGTGACTAGGACGAGCCTCTCCCCCATCCGGATCCCTGTTTTCTCTTCTGTATATGAAGTAAGTTGAACAAAATCATGTGTCAGAATGCACTGACATTCAGCCGCTCTGGAGCTCCAAGACCTTGTCCTGAAGGATTTCACAGACTCTAGATGAGGCGGGACTTTAACCGCACTTACAAGCGTCAATGTGGCTGTACAGAGTATTATAGTCCCCACCTTGTGGTGATGTTGTGGAGATTTAGAGATCAAACATGTCAAGTATTTGGGTCTTCCCTGGTGGCACAGTGGTTAAGACTCCGCCTGCCAAGGCAGGGGACACGGATTTGATCCCTGTTCTGGGAAGATCCCACAGGCCACAGAGCAACTAAGCCCGTGCGACACAACTACTGAGCCTGCGCTCTAGAGCCCAGGAGCCACAACTACTGAGCCTTCGTGCCACAACTACTGAAGCCCATGTGCCTAGAGCCTGTGCTCCATAACAAGAGAAGCCACCACAACGAGAAGCCTGCGCACTGCAACAAAGAGTAGCCCCCACTCACTACAGCTAGAGAAAGCCCGTGCACAGCAACGAAGACCCAACACAGCAAGAAAGCAAGAAAGAAAGAAAGAAGGAAAGAAAGAAAGAAAGAGGGAGGGAGGGAGGGAGAGAAAGGAAAGAAAGGAAGGAAGGGAGGAAGGGAGGAAGGGAGGGAGAAAGGAAGAAAGGAAGAAAGGAAGGAAGAAAGGAAGGAAGGAAGGAAGGAAGAGGGAGGGAGGGAGGGGGAGGGAGGGAGGGAGAGAAAGAGAGACAGAAAACAAAGGAAGGAAGGAGGAAGGAAAAAAGGAAGAAAGAAGGAAAGAAAGAAAGAAACCACATGTCAGATGCTGGGTTAGGTGCACCCTAACAGGCAGCTATTCGCAGGGGCTGCTGTGTGCAGAGGTGGGGAAGCTTGAGGGAGGGCGGGAGAGACCAAGGAACGTTCCAGAAGGAGATGCACTTCTGCTGAGCTCTGAGGGCCCAGAGAGATTTGGGAGGTGTCAGGCACCCTGACTGGAGGGCTGGGGTGTGTACAGCGCAGCAGCAAAGCACTGTGGGAGTGGGAGGTAATGCCCAGATAGGGGGTGAGCCCAGGCTGTGGGGACCCCTGAGCCAGGCTGATAGCACCTCCCATTTATCAGGTACCACCAGGGGCTGGCCCTGCAGTCAGAGTCGACAGTGGTTCTCCTGTCATCAACACCCATAAAATGCTCCTCGTTTTACAGATGCAGGAAAGTCTTTCTAACTGCAAAGCCCACCTCTAACTGCTGCACTAGATTGGGGTCAGCATGTTACAGCCCAAGAGCCAGTGAGCTCTTTTTCTCAATAAAGTTTTATTAGAACACAGCCCAATCTTCTGTTTACATGCTATCTATGGCTGCTTTTCATGTTACAACAACAGAGCTGAGTAGTTGTGGCATATATGGCCTGCAAAGCTTAAAATATGTGTTATCTTGCCTGTTACAGAGAAAGTTAGCTCTCTGAGCCCTACACTTGCCATGTGAGCTTGGGTAAATTGCTTGCCCCCTCTGAGCCTGTCTGGCCAATTTCTGACGGTTGTAGCAAAGCTTATAGGTGATGGCTATGAAATGTTTTGACTGTAAAGTGCAGTACCCTGTCACCAGCCTGGCACCTGGCGAGCACTGAAAGTCTGCTTGTCCATGAATGAGGAGCAGTCATCATGTAGGCCTTCCTAGACCCAGCCAATGGCTGCTTCTGGGACAGCAAGGAGGCGGCATCTGGGCCCGAGATGCTGAATGCATCATTGTCCCTCTCATGCAGACTTGGCAGTTTTCAGTGTAAATTAAAATTCCTGTGGGGAGTCACCTTATATGTGGTACCACTTTATAGCCAAGTCATTACGGTAATTTGCAAAGCTCTGTGGTGTGTAACTGGAGCCATTTGCTTTGGATTTGCTGGCTGTGACCTCATTCAGGCTGCCCAGTTCTGCATTTGGTGACCCCTGAGACTTGGGGGCTTGTCCTCCTGAGCCTGGCCTCAGGGTCATCCAGACCTGACCTTCTTGGGGATAGAATACTTCTCATACAGGCCCTGCCTGCCAGCCCCATCCTGAATTCAAGGATAAATAGAAGAAGTAATTATCATTATGATCATCATAACTTTTCGAGTGCTTGCTGTGAGATAAGCACCGTGCCACATGCCTTGTGTTTGTAATTTAACTTAATTGTCACCACAACCTTGTGAGGTAGGTGTTAGCACCATTTTACAAATGAGAAAACTGAGGCTTGAAGAGGAAACTAAACCGAACTCTTACCTAGCCCTGGGGGTGCCAGTCCAGGTTCTGCTATGGATTTGCTGTGTGATTAAAGCAGAGTCTTTCCCTCTCTGAGCCCCAGTTTCTTCATCTATGAATGAAATAGTCACTCAGTCCCAGCCCTGACATTCTAGGTTTTCTCATCAATCTGTAAAAATGAACAGAGGACCTTCTCATCCTCCAAGCCTCCAAAGGAGCTTGATGTATGTGGGGAGAGTCAGGTCCAGGGTCTGCTCGTGGCCCCCTGTGGCACAGAGGGAGGCATGGCTGCTGGGTGCCAGTCCCTTTTCAGGGCATCCCCCAGCCTGCCTCAGGGCAGCGGGGCTGACATGCCCCTCTCATTCCCCTGCCTTCCCAGAGAAAGACACCATCCCTGCTCCCTGGAGATAGAGAGTAAGCCAGGGTGGGTCCTGTGATACCCTTGGGGACAGAGAGGCAAGATGTCAATGGGCAGGAAGGCAGTGGGAGGGCCCAGGGTTGAAGAGTGACTGTAGCCACATCTCTCCAGTGGTGACAGCACCGCTGGGACAAAGCCTCTGGTTTAATTTCCAGGCTTTGAGAAAGCAGGTGGCCTGGAGCAGAATCCAGCATGGGTTTGGGGAGACCTGGGTTTGGACTCAGCTATGCCAGCAATTGCCATGTGACCTTGGGTGGCCACTTGCCAACTCTGGTGCTCATGTCCTTCCCTCTGTGAGGCGGGGAGGGCAATGCTTTCATCAGGGTGCTGTGAGAGTCACATGAGACAAGGGCTTGAATGGGCTTGGATCCCCGAGCAGTGCCAAACTGTGACCTGAGGGACTCCTTCCCAAAGCTGTGTGTTTATATATTGTAGGAAAACTTCTTACTGTATCCAGTGGAAAAGAAGCCAATAGTCCCCAACTGTTTGTCTGGTAATGACTGTTTCTTCCCCCAGAGGTGATGAGTTTGCATCCCAACTGAGCCCCTTACTCCCTGTTTGACCTTGGGTAATGCACTAAATTTCTCTGAGCCTTCGTAGGCTCATCTGAGATGGAGTGGTCTTACCACCTGGCAGAGTTGTTGCAAAGATTGAAGTTTAGCAGTCATTGTAATGGTTGCACGTTGACTTCCCCAAAGGCTCCCCAGCATGATCTTATTGGAGTCAAAGTTGGGGATGCCTGTTTGGGGGTCCCCAGTCGTTCAGCATTTGGCTGAGAGGCAGCAGGACAGGACTTGAGCTCTGAAGTGTGAGAGATCTGAGTCTGAATTGTGGCCCCGCGTCTTACAGACTCCAGAGCCTGGTGGAAGGCACCTAATCTCTCCAAACTTCAACTTTTCTCATCTGGAAAGTGGCTGTAATGAGCCCACCTCACAGGGATGGACACTTAAAGGAATCAAATGTTCCTGTTGATCAAATAGGAAGGGCTGACGAATAGGGCTTGATACATGCTGGGCTCCCTGGCGCCTTTCTGGGGCCCCGCCTTCCATCTCTCCGTACATCCTCCTGTGGGAAGGAGGGGTAGGTAACCCAGAGGTCCCCAACGGGCCTCGTGGGTCCTTGAAAGAAGCTTGGAACCATGTCCCTGACCCAAAGACGCTGGAAGAAAGACCCTGGCAGAACAGCCCCATGTGGTGATGAAGCTCTCTTTGCGCCAAATGCTATTAACAGTCATAAAATCATCCACAGTTTTCTCAGGCCCAGTCCCAGGGTTTGCCTCAATGGGACAATAAAATCACAAGCAGAAACAATTTGGAAAAGGCAGAGACCGCCTTGCAGAGGAGGAGTTAAATGAGCGGCAGCCGGCTCTCATTAACTCAGGCCATTCACATTTGTTACCAGGGATTTCTTTTTAATTAAAAAACAACCAAGTTATTAAAAAATAAGCTTGTGAGGGGCTGGCCAAGCAGCAGCCCAAACCAGCAGGAGTGAGCGTTCCTCACAGCAGGACGTTGGCCCAGTGCTTGGCCTGGGAAGGGGACCAGAGGTCCACTTCTGAGGAAGTACTTGTCTGGAGACTTGTCACCAGCCCTGGGACCTTGAGAGCATGGCATTCTCATCTGCAAACTGTAAAGTGCTCGGCAGGTGAATGCCTAGTGCCTGTTCGGAGCTTTGGGCACGCGGCGAGTAAGCACTGAGCGTCTGACCTTCTGTGAAGGGGCTGCCTGGGGGTGGGGTAAAGCTAGAATTAGGGTTGGGGGAGCCGGATCCTTGAGGATGAGGTTGGACTTCTGTCTTCCTAAGAGGCCACTTTTTATTACATAGTGATTAAGACATGGGTTTGGGTCTGATGGACCTGAGCCAGAGATCCAGCCCAGACTCTTACTAGCTGTGTGATCTTGGGTGAGTAGTTTAGCCTTCCTGAGCCTCTGCTCTCTCCTCTGTACAATGGGCATAATACTGACCTCTCCCTATGAGGGCTGCAGGAGGCCCCAGTGAGGCAGTGGAGTCAGGGCCTGCACATCCTGCTTAGCTTCAGGGCTGATCGTGTACTGGTGTCAGCTCTTTTCTCATCTTAATGGTTTATCTCGCTCAGTGTTGACAGTCCCTGGACAGTCCTTGGGCCTGTTAATAATGTTTTATTGCATCTGTCAGACACTTTATACTCTTCAAAGTGCTCTTTGACAATACGAGCACTTTCCACTCCAGGTGCACCACCTACTAGGCACCCGCACTTGGCTAGGGCTCTGCACCTCAGCTCTCAACACCTCACAGCATCTCTGGAGAACTGGTGTGGCTATCCCCATTTGACACAGGGGGACCCAGCCTCTGGAAGGGACCTGTCCGAGTCACAGAATTGCTTGGGGGCAGTAGGGGCTCACACTGGGCCCATCAGGCCCCAAAGCCCTTTCCTCCTTAGCATAACCCTGCCAAGTGACTGGGCAGAAAGCCCGAGAAGATAGTCTTCAGATTAACCCTCCTCACACTATAGACGAGAAAACTGAGGCCCAGAGAGGGCAAGTGGCTTATAACAACCATGTCTAACATTTTTATTATACTTTATATAGTTTTTGAGGGCTTTCAAGGGCTTTATATAGATTTCAAGACTAATTGAGGCACGTCTGCCTCAGTTTGTCTTCCTAAAAATCCCAGGAGTGGGGCACAGCGGGCATATGATAGTTAGGCTGTCAAAGAACCGTGGAGGATGCAGAGGCGTGAATAACTGTATACTGTGCTTCTATGGGGTAATGCAATTTGGAAAACAATGTGGATTCAGCTTCAGTGATAAGAAGAACACATGCTGTTTAGTGAGTACCTCCTCCTTGACCTACAGATGTTAGTGATGCTTGCCTGGTCTGCTGGGCAGCCAGCCCCAGCCATGGCCTTGCAGCTTGTCAAATGAGTGCCAGGATCATAGCTTGTAAGCTCCAAGAGGCAGGAGTGTGTGTCTAGCTCACCATGTTTCCTGCACCCGGAGAGTGTCTGGTATGTTGTAAGTGCTCTGTGTTTGTGTAAAGATCAATTACCCACTGGAGCTCAGCATCTGCATCTGAGAACTGGGGATTTTATTATTGATCCTGCTGGTGATTATGGGAATTAATAGGTGTCCCCAGTGCCTGGAATGCAGCAAGGGTTCAGTTAGTGTTTCTCAAGGGCACTCTGTCCCACCTGGTACCCCAGTGACTGCCCTCTGCAGGCCATCCCCACTCACTTTGTCTCCTTTTCCTGTCTCTCTCTGCATAGTGAACGGGAGCTACGGCCACTGCACTCCAGGCTCGGAGAAGAGTCTACTGGACCTGGACCTTGCTGAAGGCCCTGGCCCCCCCTGCCGCCAGGGCCTGTTTCTCCCTGCAGGAAGCCCACCACCCCGGGGCCACCCCTCAGCCTGTGAGAGGCTGCTGCATTTCCCCCACCCCAGCAGGTATGTGCTCCGACCCCATGCACCAGCTGCCTTCTGTGGACGGTAGCTGGAAGCCGCAGATCTAGGGCCTCCAGACCTCACCTGGTCTGCCTGGCTCGTGGGACACACAGGGAAACTGAGGCACAGGAGGGCCAGAGACCAGCCGGAGCCCAGTAGCACATGGATGGCCGCCTAGTCTAGGCTCTGGACCTCAGCATTGCAAGGCCCCATGAGAGACAGGAATGGCTTTATTGAGGTTTCCCTGTTGCAGAAGCTGAGCTGACTTTACAGAGAATCAGTCATTTCAGAAGAAGAAAAAGATTCAGAGGATGAGGGGAGAGGTTGGGGAGGGAAGACCCAGCTCAGGGTTCACGCATGCTTTAGTGATGAACCCTGGACTGCTCCGAGAGCCGAGAGGGGTTCCTCCACCCAGGCGTCTCCTGCCCCAGGAAGCCATCACCCCATAGAACTCTGTCAGGTAACCATCATTCAGTGCTGGTGCGTGTTCACCTCTGGACAGATGTTCTGCCAGATTGCATATGGGGCTGAACTCTGCCTCCTGCGGCTTCTCCCAGGATCCAAGCCATGCCTCTGTGCCCTCTGGTTTGCGGGCAGGCAGAGGCCAACCACAGACAAGCCTCTGCATCCACCTGCTCAGCCCTAGGGCCCTGAGCCAGTGCCTGGGGCTGCTGGCCTGGGGCCTGTCTCACAGATCACAGAGTCTAAAAACTGGCCCAGTTGCCTGTTTGCAATTGGTTCCTTCACCAGTCATTCATCAGGGGTGGGTGCCTTGGTGAAGGAAGCAGAGATCTCCCCGACAGAGTTTACTTTCCAGTGGGAGCTCCACGGTGGGAGATATTACTAGTTAGCAGGATGCTTATTCTTCCTACATGGAACCATTTTTCTCTGAGGATGTAGATTCCCTGTGGCTTTCTTTGGTCTTAGTGAGACTTCTGATTTACAGGAGTGTGTTCGTCTGCTTGTTAGTATGCTTTGCCATAAGAAAACACCTCAGGTTGGGTGGTTTAAACAACAGACATGTATTTCCTCACAGTTGGGGAAGTTGGAAGTCCAAGATCAAGGTGTCTGCAGGTTTGGTTTCTCCTGAGAGCTCTCTCCTTGGCTTGCAGATGGCCACCTTCTCATTTGCTGTGTCCTCACATGGCCTTTTCTCGGTGTGCACACCCCTGGTGTCTTTTCTTCTTACAAGGACTCCAGTCTGGTTGGATCAGGGCCCACCCTATGACCTCATTTAACCTTAATTACCTCCCTGAAGGCCCTATCTCTAAATCCAGTCACCAAGGGGTTTAGGACTTCAAGCTGTGGATTTTAGGGGGACACCATTAAGTACATGATGAGGAGCTCAGCAAGCATCTTTTAGACTTGGAGCTGCGCGTTGTTTGGTGACAGTCAAATGCATTTACCTGCTTGATTGTTCACTGAGGCCCCCCTGGCAGCATCCAGTTTCTCCAGTGAAATTCGATCTCATGGCAGAAGCTACAGTCACCTAGTGAAAGCTAAGGAAGTGGATTTTTGTTTTCTTTTCTCTTTAGGTAGAGACGATCAGAAACATCATTTGTCGTTTTGAATGTCATTTGACAGGGCACAGGAGAGTCTGTACCCAGAACCCTATGCCAGCATCAGTCTGAGTTGCTGCCACCTCTGCTGCTGATCTGGCTCTCCCAAACTCCCTCATTTTCCTAAGGAAAAAGAGGGCCCCAGCCCCTATCCCATACCCAGCTGGATTCTATGCCTTCTCCCTCCCGCCAGATTGCCCTGTGTTTGGGGTCTCTCGATTCATGCGGCTCCCTCTGATTCAAACAGATCCAGGTTCACATTCCTGCTCTATCGCTGCCTGCCTCTGAGGGCTTGGGCAAGTTGCTTTAGTTTTCAAAAGTGTCAAACAGATAGTAGTCTCTCCCTTGAAGAACTTGGCCATGCCTTCAGCTACCATGCACCGTTACACTGTTAGGATTCATGAGACGGCCCCTGGGAAAGCGCCTGGAGTTGTCCACTTTTTCTAGGGACCACACTCTCAATTTCTAGAGACGTGATGGGATTTGCCTGGGGTGTACAGGGCTCAGTGGCAGAGCAGGACCAGGACCACTGCCCGGCTCCACAGGGACACTGAGGGCAAGGGGAGGGGCTGCCTTAGCTGGCATTCGGAGCCCGGAAACCCTAAGGCCTGAGCTGCCCCGTCCCTGCCAGATGCCATTCGAGGTTTTGCTGTTGATTATTCGGGTAACTTCAGTCACAGAACACCACAGCTGTTCTCTTCTGGTGTTGGTTGCTTTAAGCTGGTGCTGTTTTTAAAGCAGCTTCAAACAGATGCTTGCCTGGCTGCCCTTCCCCATCCGTGCCCACTTCTGCCAGGCCCAGGATCATGACCACGCAGGGAACAGCTGTGCACTTATTTTTTTTTAAGCTTCACGAAGTCACAGCTTCAAATCCGATCTTTAAGCCGCTCGGAGCTTTCTGCTGGCAGTGGTGGGCCCAGGATCCCCAGCCCTGGAGATGGGGGCGGGGGTATGTATTTGCTCCTTCTGATTCCACCTGGTGACCATGCTCTGGACAGCAGAGTTCCTGGGAGGGAAGAGAGGTCTCTGGTGAGTGAGGCAGAGAATTGTTCAAGTGTAGTTGAGAACCAAACAGAAGAAGAGCCCCTCCCCCAACCTCCTATCCAGGGAGCACTTCAGGTTAGGTCTACACAGGAGAACTCTACACCTGGGAGGGAGAAGGGGAGCCTGGGTTCTGGTCCCAGCCCTGCTGCTGGTTTGCTGCTTGTGACTGCGGTGAACCCTGTGCCCTCTTGGTAGCGATGGGGTTGGAGCCGGTGCTCTGGGAGGGCTCCGGGCTCTGACTTTCCTTCTCCCCTGTCCTGTCCCCTCCCTTCCACCTCAGGGCTGGAGCGGAGGATGCCACAGCTGCAGGGAGCCCGAGAGGGAGGGGCTGGGGCTACAGGGCCATGCTGGGAAGCAGAGGGACAGGTGATGGTGCCACAACCCCTGGCTGCAAAGAGCCCCAGGACAGCAGTGTTCATGATGGCAGTGCTGATTGCACCATTCACCCTGCTGTCCTCTTCCCAGAGGGCTGTCACGGCATCTGTTTCCTCCCTTGATCCTGGCAGCCTCCCTCTGAGGTAGGGAGGGTTAGTCCTCATTTCACAGGTGAGAAGACTGAGGCTCGGATGGGGACAGGTATGAGGGCACGTGGGGTATCCTAGTCAGACTTTGGGCACATAAGTGGGCCTCCTGTTCTGCCCAGCCAGCTCCTGGGGCTTCTCGGACCCTGAGCTCACTGTCACCTTGCTGGTCTCTTCCCTTCCCAGAGTCCTCTGATGACCGGCAGGCCCTGATATCTCTTTCTGCACTTACTTGTCCCACATTTGGGAGAGGCCCCTTCTAGGAATGCATGTACCACATGTGTGATGATGATAGCATCTTGGCCAGCTGGGTCCTGCCCATCACTGTCCTCACCCTCAGGAGAACCATTCTCCTGTAGCTGGGCTACAGGGAGAGGCCCAGACCACGTTGCTAAGTAAGGTTCACTGAGCTGCGAGTGGCTGAGACCTGAGGGTTAAGAGATGTTAACCCAGGTCTCTTGCTGCCCCACCTGGCCTGCCTGCCTCCAGCTTCACTTTGTACATTCATGACCTTGAAATTCTGCACATTCTCCCCAAGAAACTTTTCCTCAGTTTTTCCTAGGATGACCCCTCACTGTGATTGTGATTCAAACCCCACCCGCTGACGTTCACAGTGGAAAGAACAGATTGCTTGGGGCAAAACATCACATTTTTAGAAATTAAGAAAGATTACAAGAATTAAGAGAGATTTAAGGGACAAGTAAGCAGAATTTAAAACAAACTGGACCTGGTATCCCTCAAAGAGCCATCCTCAGCCTTCTTCCTCCAGAAGTCACTAGAAGGTCACAGGAGGGGGACAGGGCAGACCCGGGGAGGCTTCAGTGGCAGGACGGACAGCACTTGGGCTGGAGAGGGTGGGCTGGAATTAATAAAAGGATGAAATGCGCTCCTTTCTGGCATCCTCCTGGGCACATTCATGTCTCTTGAACCTCTTCCCAGCCTCCTCCTCTTCCTCTCTCTCCCCTTCTCCCTCCACATTCTTCCCTGCTGACTGGGCAACCAGTCCTGGTCTTTCTGCTGCCAGCCCTCAGCCTCCCTCTCTTGCTCTTGGCTTCTCCGCCCCTCGGTCCTCAGGCTCCCCACCGTCCCCTTCCTGGACCTCCCCACTGTGGAGTGCCCATCCTCTCATGACCCCTGTGCACTGTCTTCCAGGTCGCCCAGGCCCCAGGCCACCTATGTGAATGGAGGCCTCCCGGCCACACAGCACATCAAGCAGGAGTCCCTGCCTGACTACCGGGCCATGACGGAAGCTCGCGCACCCCTGTCTGCCCACTGCCGGGCCCCGCCAGCCACGGGCCTGCACACAGACCTGGACCTCTCGGGCCGAGGCCTCGCCAACCCCGCACCTTCCTGCTACCTTCTGGGCAGTGAACCCAGCTCTAGCCTGGGCCCCCCACCTGAGGCCCACCTGCCCGAGGGTGGCCTGAAGCGCTGCTGCCTCTTGGGCCTGCCCCCCGCATCCTCAGCCTCCGCCTCGCCCTGCGCCTCCTCCGACATCACCTCCATCATCCGCTCCTCCCAGACAGCTCTGGTCACCTGCGTAAATGGACTCCGGAGCCCCCCTCTGCCGGGAGACCCGGGGGGCCCTCCCAAGAGGGCCCGGCCCAGCCCTGCGTCCACCGAGAGCCACGAGGGCAGTTTGCAACTTGAAGCCTGCCGGAAGGCCGGCTTCCTGAAGCAGGAGCCCGCGGACGAGTTCTCAGAGCTCTTCGGGCCTCACCAGCAGGGCCTGCCACCCCCCTACCCCCTGTCTCAGCTGCCGCCTGGCCCGGGCCTTGGAGGCCTGGGGCTGGGCCTGGCGGGCAGGGGCGTGGCTGGGCGGCAGGCGTGCCGTTGGGTGGACTGCTGTGCAGCCTACGAGCAGCAGGAGGAGCTGGTGCGGCACATTGAGAAGAGCCACATCGACCAGCGCAAGGGCGAGGACTTCACCTGCTTCTGGGCGGGATGCGTGCGCCGCTACAAGCCCTTCAATGCCCGCTACAAGCTGCTCATCCACATGAGGGTGCACTCGGGTGAGAAGCCCAACAAGTGCATGGTGAGTTCCCACGGCCGCCGGGCTGTGCGCCCGCCACCCCCAGCAGAGCAGCACCCACCTCACTGCCCTGGGAGAGCCCTGCCTAGGCTCCTCACCCTGGGCGCTGGCTGGGATGTGGCCACAGGTCACAGTGGTCAGTGCCCTGTCACTGGGAACCTTGGCAGAGGGCCAGGTACCCCATCCTCCACCCTCCATGGCCTGGTGTCACACACACTCGTTCAGGTGGTGACACATGTGCTCTGAGGTCAAAGCAGCTCGGCCAGCCTTCTCTCTTACATACAAAGGCTCAGTGTCACACCTGCCGATGGCCAGGTGAGTCATGGAGAGTATGCTCTCCCCCAGCACCGGCTCTTCACCTGGAGTCCTTCCCAGGGAGACTCTGGGGCCTCCTGGAGCAGCCACAGGCTTGATTTCCTCCAGGGAGCACCGGGGGCTCACAGGCATTTGGCTTGAGAGCTGTGGGTACCCAGGGTAGGCGTTGGGGTAAGGCCAAGGGTTAGCAGATAAGGGCCTGGATAGCACCTGCAGTGTTCTGGCTGAGGTTGAAACTAAGCTTTCCACGGAGACACACACACACACACACACACACACACACACACACACACACACACACACACACACAATATAGGCACCCAGGCCTCCAGCCCTTCTAAGTGGTCATTTGCATGTTCTGCTCTCACTGTGGTGGAAATCCGTATCAGAGGTTAGAAATTTAGTCTTAGTCCCTGATATCTTTAGCCAAGCCACTGTGCTTACCCACAGGGCCCAGCCAGCCCACCAGGACAGGCGCCTGCCTGGGGTTGGAAGGGCTGATGGAGCCACGAAGGCCCAGCTCCGTCTTCCCAGCTGCTGGGGCTTGGGTACGGCAGAGGAAGGAAGCAGTGTGTCTGGTCTTCAGGGCCAGTGTCGTAGCCAAAGTTGAGTTCTTCCAACACTTGTGTGCTGTCACTGGGCCCATGGAGAACTCAATCTGGGAATGGGTGCAGCTTGGGGAGAGGTGCACCTCTGTCCCTGCTCCAAATGCAGGGCAGCATTTGCAGGACCAGGGAGGGGCAACCAGCGGCATAAACTCCATCCTCCTGGGACCAGATGTTCTCCCTTGGGGCACATCTCCTTGTGGAGCTGTGAGCTGGGTACCCACTGAACCAGCTTATTCAGCTTTGAGGAGGCTGGGTCTTGAGGATGAGAAGGAATTCACTTTGCAGACAAGGGAGGGTCAGGGTTGGCATGCTGGGGTTGTGGGGAGGGGCTGGAGTGAGCAGGCTGAGAAGCTGACTGTATCGTGTGTCTTTGGACTGAGAGTGTGCTGGAGGCAGAACTGGTGGCTGGGCCGATTCCTGGCGACACCCCCATTCCTTTGGGGTGTTGTGACATGTGCCTTGTGGGAGGGCACGCCCCTGCCTGGAAGGAGATGCCCAGCGGACATCGCAGGGTAAGGCTCCTGGACCGCAGACAGTCCTGTCTCTCTCTGAAATCCTGCAGTTGACAGCTGCCAGGCTACAGTTCTCCTTCATGTCTTCTCTCCTGGGGTGATCCCAGTGGTGTATGCAGGGTCCTCGAAGAGGCTGCCTGGCCTGAACCCTGGTGTGGCGTGGTCAGTGGCCTTCTCGCACGCAGGCTCCCGTGTAGAATCGCGGCATCCAGGAGTTTCTGTGTTAGACATGAGGGACCTTGGAGATGATCTAGGCCTTCCCTGTCCATTTTCCACGTTGGGAAATTGATGCCCAGTGAGCGGGTCACAGAGGCTCAGATCACTCAGAGCAGTCTCAGGACCTCTCTGTAGGGTTTCTTCTCTGGGGCCAGCCTGCCAGAATCTCTTTTGGTTCAGCAGATTCCACAGAACACTGGCTTATACCTGGCTCTGGAGACAGACCTGGACCTGCCAAGATCTTTGCCTGAGGGCACTCACAGTCAGAGATGCGTGGGAGATGGGTGTGGAGATGAGTGACAGGGTCTGGGATGGAGTTTGCATCGGCCCAGGGAGGAGAGATCTAAAAGGACTTCATACAGGAGGTGATGTTCAAGCCATGTCTGTACTTACCCATGGCTGCGTTTAATCTTTACAAGAGTCCTGTAAAACCAAGGGTTTTTATAGACGAAGAAACAGACCCCACATTGGGGGTCAGTAGGGTCCAGCTGGCCTTCCACCTGCTGCTGTGAGAACACTTCATCTTGCCTCTTAGGGGGGTTAGGATTGTGGTAATAACACCAGCAAGCAGCTCCTGAGTGCTGACCGTATGCGGGGGCTATTCTAAGCCCATTGTCCTCATACTCCATGTGGTCCTCACAACAACCCTATGGGGCAGATACTATTAGTCCCCATTTTACAGATGAGGAAACTGAGGCTCAGAGAGACGGCATAATTTACCCCAGGCCACACAGCTAGTTAGAGACAGACCATAACAACAATAATAATAGAGGCTAATAATCATGATAGTAATAATAGTATTGATAACAACGATAAAAATAACTTGCCCAGGGTTACACGGCTAGTAACCGTTGGAGTGGAAGTTGAACTCACATCTTTCTAAGCCGTGATGCTCTTGTTTGTGTATATCTTCTCCTGTTAAACTGATTATTCTCTGGGGTCCAGGTACCAGCCCTGCCGGGTGCCATCCTCTGGAGATGGTAGCAGAGAGCTCTGAGCTCCGCCTTGTCCGCAGTGGGGGTGCTCCCCCTTCCTGCAAGGCTGGTGCAGTAGGTAACCCAGGGGAAGGGGCGGGCCCTAACCTGCACCCCAGATAAATACAATCTCCCTTCCCTGTAAAATTATTAATTTCTCATGACAGGCCTCTGCTACCATGTGCTGTAATAGACAAAGGAATTTTGGACCCGGAGCCTCTGGAGAACAGGAAATAGATGAGACACTTTGATTGCAGAGTAAATGGCCCACTAAAATAGCAGTTAATCCTTTTATTATCTTTCCAGCAGCCGTTTCCACAGTTCTTTCATGAGGTAAGCCTTCCCCGCCCCGTCCAACTGTAACACTCCCATCCTCGCAGCTGGTTCACATTTAGCCTGTGGAGCCTCTGCTTCCGCACCGGGCGGGCCTAGAGGTGCCTGGAGGAGCCCAGCTCCCCTCTGTCCAGGCCGTTCATCCTCAGGCTCAGCCGGGGACCCAGGACTCGCCTCACTGGCCCACAGGGGGCACTGCCCGCCCCCCACCCTGCCCTTTCCACAGCCCTTCCACGCCGTCCAGCGGAAGCTCCCTAATCTCTTTGCAATATCCTGTTATGTTTCTTACGTTGTCGGAGTTGTCTTAGCCTTATTATATTTAGGGTTTCATCTGTGTTACGATAGCAAGGTTACGTCCAACCCAAATACTGACGCGACGCCTCGAAGACGTTAACTTTGAAAAGATTACTTTCTTGCTTTCTTAGGTTGGCTCTCTCAGACGGTTGGAATTCTGATTGTCTGAGACTGCAGAAATTAGCAGACTCTGAGTTTGCATTTGTCCACATCGAGAAAAAGACAGGCAGAGGAGAAAGAGGAAAACTTCTTATAACCTTGGGTTTTATGAAATAATCATGACAACAACCCCTGACTTTTGTGAAGAGCTTGACCAAAGCTGTGAGCTCAGCATGAAGGTGTAAAAGGCAGGTGAAAGCCCAAGTCTGGAGTCACACCGACCTCGGGCCCTGCCACTTACCAGCTGTGTGACCTCAGGCAGGTGACTTAACCTTTCTGAACCATAGCATACTCAACTGTAAAACGGGTCCTTTTAGGACCTTTTAGGACTTTTAGGACTGTCGTTTTAGGACTGTCGTTATTAGGATTAAAAGAGATGACATAGGGAACTGCTTAGTTAATTCTCATCTTCCCCAATCACACTCTTCACACTGATGATCTTAGGAGATTCATACATTAGCCCTAGGAGTTAGGACAGGATCTTTGACAGCTAGTTTACAAATGAGGAACCTGAGGCTCAAAAGAACCTGTCAGGAGTGGAACCTGGACTTGAGGTCAGCTAACTGCTGCAGCCTCTGCTGTTGGTGAGGTGGGCAGAGCTATCACATGTGCTGGTGGCCTTGTGGTCAGGTGTCTGCCAGCGATGCAGAGCCCCTGCTCGGTGCCAGACAGTGGCTATTCGGGGTAAGAAGGGAAAGCCAGGGCAGAGGCACAGGGAGGAGGCTCTAGTCCCTGCTCTCCAAGTTCTGATGCACAGCTGGAGCCTTGAGGCTGGACTTAACATCCTGCCTGGGTCCCTCTGGCAGCTGCAGCCGCACTGACCATTGGTCCCCATCCCTCACCCTGCCCAGTCTTTCCTAGGTGCCACTGGACCTGGGACCAGGGATATACCTCAGAGAGAGGCTTGACAGGGGGTCTGGGATAGCATCTTATGGGAAGTCCTGAGGGAGAAGAGACCTAATATATTCTGAGACAGTCTCTCTCCAGCCAGGGATTACCATGCCCATTTTACAGAAGAAGAAACTGACATTCAGAGACGCAATGGCCTGCCCTGTATCACCAGGCACAGCTGCCTGGACCATTCCACTGGCCACACTGCCCTCTACCACCCGCCTTTGCCCAGCTTCTCTATTCAGCAGAGTAGAGTCCTCTGTGTGTCTCACATCACAGTGTGTGGGGTCCCAGGGCATCTGCTCCTTCCGGCCCCCATGTCCTGAGACCAGCCTGGTGGGTTGGGCACATTCCCAGGCCAGCTGACGCCCCTGACTCATCTCAACATCTCAGGCTCATCCCAGGGAATTATCTGGGAGTTCGAGATGTCTGAGCTGGTGGCTTTACCAGTCCATCCTCATCACGTAGGGAGAGGGCATGGGGAAGACAGGTCCTGAGAAGATGGGGGTCTAGGATGGCACAGCAAATGGGGCAGCTTCAGTGGGCGGGGGGGTTCCTGAAGGGGCCGGTAACCAAAAGTTGGGGAAGTTAGACTGTGGGAAAGTGACCCTCATCCTCCCCTTGAGACACTTGCCTCACTGGAGGGGCCGCAGCCTCTCGTGTGTGCCAGGAGTCGGGGGTCCGGAGACAAAGATGATGTGATGTGAGACTACTAGCGCCGTGGGAAGGACTCTGCCCTTGAATCTTGCCATCTTATTGCTGGATGGTGGAGGGAGGGAGGGAAGCCAGCAGCTGAGGACTTGAGCCTTGAGTCAGTCAAGGGGGACAGGAACGTTATTGAAATACTCATTGGGTGTTTTTCAGTATTGAGGGCTTCCACACATGTGTGATCTCAGCACTCAGAACATTCCTGGGGACTGAAATTATCCCCATTTTACAGATGGGGAAAGGATAGTCCAGTTCATGCCCAAGTTCAGGCCCCAAGTGCATCATGGGGTCAAATTTGAACCCAGGTCTCAGCCTGACTCCAAGGACTGTGTGCTAGCCATGACCCCAAGCCACCTCCCAGGCAGAGAATCATCAGTCTGCTTGCAAATGTCGAGAGAATACCCAGATCTGAAACTTATTGGGCAAGCTGACACCGAGCGCCTCCTGTGTGCCAGGCCCTGGTGGGCCGTGGGGTCACAGAAGGGAATCAAAGCCAGCCTGGCCCTGTGGAGCCCTGATGGAGCAGGGAAGCAGATAGACGTCTGCTTTTAACTACTTTTCCCAAGCCAGCGCCCCCATCATCTTGAGAGCCTGCAGGTCCCTGCCCTGCTGACATGGTGGGTCTTTTGTCCTATATGAGAGGAGAGAACACTCATGGGATGAAGAATAAGACATTTTACCTTTTTAAAAATAAATAAGTCACCTGAAAACAGTCTCTGTTTCTGGAGGCTGGGGTTTCTGGTAAGATTAAAAGGCTGCAAAATTGAATATGGTTTTAAACCCCTTGCCCTGGAGGAGCCTGCTGTGCATGAGCCCATAGAGGCCAAGCTGCTCCAACCAGGTCAAGCCCACCCACTTTGGAAACAGGGGCCTGAGCCTCATCTCGTTCTAGGGGTGGGGGTCGGGAGGAAAACCTTTTTGAGCAAAGGCAGCCATCTAGTTTGCATCCAGATATGCCCTCGTTAACAACCCTTACTGAAGTCCCTCCTCTGGGCCTTGGCTTTTGCTGATACCTCTGCCTGGAATGCCTTTCCCAACCCAGCAAACTCCTAGCCATCCCGCACAACCCAGTCCAGTGTCCCCTCCTCGGCACCCCTTTTCTTCGTGTGTCCTGCTCTCCCAGCACATGTCGCCCCATTTATAACAGTGTTCCTGGTATGGCTGAGTGTCTTGGGGACCACATGCTCTTTGGCACCTGGCCTGGCCTTGGAGGCAGAGGAGTTGAGTCTGCTCCCTAGTACAGAGGCTCTGCCCTAGTGGCCATCTACTCTCTCTGCTCCAACACTGTGTGACGTTGCCCAGACACTGCCCTCCAGAGCAATTTCCCATAAAGTTACAAGAATGGAGGGACATTAAAGATGGTCACATCCATCCCTCATCTGGTGCTTGAAGTTTTCCTTCAAGAAAGCCTTAATTCGAAACCTGGCTTTTCTACCTAGCAACCTATGATTGGTGTGCAAGTAACTTGATTTCTGTAAGCCTCTGTTTTCTTACCTGTAAAGTGGAGGGAATAGAACTGTTGTGAGGCTTCGATGAGGTACTATACATGAGATGTTGCGTACTGCCTGGCACACAGTGAGTGCACAACAAATGGTCTGACTGCTCTGGGCACTTTGCATTAGGAAAGGAGAAGAGGGAGGGTCTAAAAAGCATAGGGGCCATGCAGTCATGAGCATCCCCAAAGGAACAGAAAAGGCTGTTGTAAGTCCCAGCTCTGCCGTGGATGTGACCTTGGATGGGTCACTTGGCTATGCTGAGCCTCAGTTTCCTGAACTGTGAAATGGGATTAATGCCTAGCACTCTGTGTTCCTTGGGTGCTCAGCAGATGCTAATGCCCTTTCCCCTCTTGAAGCCAAGGTTCCAGCTCTACAGATCTTGGCTTACACTG
The DNA here is from genome assembly GCF_964270905.1 of Leucopleurus acutus. NCBI lineage: Eukaryota > Metazoa > Chordata > Mammalia > Artiodactyla > Delphinidae > Leucopleurus > Leucopleurus acutus. The sequence goes on from NC_139143.1 coordinate 148,746,180, forward strand.
GATGCCTTCCTATCTCCCCCAGTTTTTAAAAATCAAACTCAGGGACCTTCATAAGGAGAGGCTTTCTGGGAACTCCAGCTTTGCATTCAACTCAGAGCCCTGAGGGCCCCCTCTCACCACTGTCCAGAGGGGGAAACTGAGGCCACAGTTGGAAAAGGCTTGCCTGGGAAAGAGGAGAGGAAGGAGACAGGTGGAGCTGGAGACTCATCCCAGCTCTGCTGCTCACTGACTGTGCCACCTTGGACAAGTCACTTCACTCCTGAGCCTCCGTTAATGTATCTATAAAATAGGGCTTCTGATGCTCACCCCAGAAGAGTCTCTGTGAGGGGTGGATACCTGTGGTCCACAAACTGCAGAGAGCTCTGCAGAGGGGATCAAGTTGAGTCCCCATCTCCCAGTCCAGTGCTCCGGCCTGTAACCCGGCCCCAGAGTACACAATCACCCTCATAGGCGTGTCCCTCCCAGATGGGTTTCCCATCGGGCACAGAACCTTTTAGCCACATGCTCCCCAAATGCAGTGCTTGGCCTTTAGGCCTCTGTCTGCAGCTCTTCTAGCTTCCTCCTTCTCTGCTTCACAGTGCCCCCGTACGTTCCCCCTCGCCCTTCTACCTCTATCCCCCATCCCTCCTACTCCCATTCACTTCCCCATCCCTACCTCATCTCCATCCCTGGCTCCCCGCCCTCCATCTTATTTGAATTCTGAGCCAGAGTTTGGTGGGCCAGGGTGGACCAGTGGCTAAAGGTATAGGATAACTGTTGGGGTTCAAATCTCTGCTCTGACCCTTAACCAGCCGTGAGACCTCAAACACGTCACGTGGTCTCTTTGAGCCTCAGTTTCCTGTCTGTGTAAAGGGAGAGTGTTGTGAGAATTAAATGAGATCATGTATGTGGAGCACTTACCTCATACCTGGCAAAATACTCCATGCTTGAAAACAGGAGCCCTTGTTCCTTTTTTTTTTTTTTTTGAGTCATCAAACCCGAGCTCTCATAGAGATGAGAATTCCTGGGAGCACCAAACTTGAGGGTACAGGAACACTGGCCAAGTTTTGTGAACGCCACACTGCTTTATGGAATATGAAAAAAATTAAGGATAAAAAAAACACAGCCCTCTGAATTGAATTTAAAATAATAAAAGGAGAGAAAGCTTTTGAATTTAATGTAAATGGAATTGAAATGATTCTCTTATTGGACTGAGAAAGTCAGATAAAATCAACAGTGACTTGAAGAAAGTGTCCAGAACATGTTTTCTAAGAGGGACATCCTGGAAATGGTAAACTTCATGATTGAGCGTCAATAGGCTCTGTCTCCACAGGATGGCAGATGGGTTATCTGAGCCAACTTCATGCACCTCACTTGGCCTGCTGCAGTGACTGACCTCATCCGTTAAAGGGGTGACGGGCCACACCAGCGCTATGGCCTCAGTCACCTCCAAGACCCGGGACACTCAGCTTACCTGCTCCCCTCCCTCGGGAGAGTGCCTTGGGCTCAGCTGTGCTGTCTCCCCCCTCACTTCTGCCACCTTTTCAACACAGCTTTATTGACACCCATACTGTGCCAGGTTTGATGCTAGAAGCAGGAGGTGCAGCATCAAATGAGGAATGGTCTGGTGCCGCAGGAATTAACCAAATGCTGCAGAGGCACAGAGGAGGGAGAAGGCTTCCCCCAGGATGTCATGAGAGCTGGGCTTTGAAGGGAGGGTAGGAGCTTTCCAGGTGCAGACCATGAGGAAAGGCATTTCAAGAAAGGGAACAGCATATAAAAGATGAGACAGTCTTGGCCGTTGAGGGGAGCATAGGAAGCCTCTTGTGCTTGGAGTGTGTTCCGTGCATGGGGGCTGGGAGTAGAAATGGCAGTTGGAATTGAACCTTATAGGGCCTTGAAGTCCAGTATGAAGAGCTTGGACTCTGTTCTGAGGGCAAGGGAGAGAATGGTGGAAGGGTTCTGAGCAGGAGAGTGACACGATCAGCATTAACATTTAGAATGTTGGTCGTGTGGTGGGTGCGTGCAAGGGGGAGCAGCAGTAGGCAGATGAGGACGCAGAGGCCCAGGAAGGAGCCTTCTTCCCGGGTCCACCAGAGCAGACAGCAGCACCTGGCTGCCAGCCAAGGCCTGGGCACCACGGGCCAGGCCAGCTCAGCCCAGCGAGCCATGCTGAGCGCAGTGTCTGTACCTGATTGGGTACCGGGGCTCAGTCCCCCTTTGGAAACAGCATCCAGCACATTTACCAGTGGGAAATGGGAAAGGCATTTCCCATAATGTGGCTCCGTAAAGTTTGCACAACTGTTCTTTGTTTTCCGTCCATCCCCACAATAAATCTTCCTCCACTGCCAGGACTGGGGCCTCCGTGGTCTGTAAGTGATTACAGCGCTGACTTGTGCAGTGCTGCCCCTTCAAGATGCATTCTTCTGACGTGGGTAATGATAAAATGAGAGTCCATCACTGAGACTCATGGCCTTGCAAGTGGCCATTTCCAAACAGCTGGGAGGTGGCCGCCTGATGGAGGACAGCCTGCTCTTGCCTCCTGCACGTACCCCCCAAGCCTCCCTTGATAAGTCTGCCACGTTGGGAGCATGAGCCTTGGAGAGCAGAGAGAGTGGTACTCCTGGGCTGTGTGTTTCTTGGGGAGATCGGTCTCTGCTGGGCATGGAGGACGGCAAGTGCCCTGTGAGCGTTCAGCTGATGTTCCATGAGCCAGCCTCTTTGTTGTACTGAGCCAGAAAGTGTAGGGTTTTCGAGCTGAAAGTAACATTTGTAGCTTCCCAGGGCATGACCAGGCCCTGGGGTGCAGTTTTGATGGGTGTAGTTCCTTCGCTCAGGGAATGCACAGGGCAGTGGCAGGATCCCTGTTTTATAATAGGCTCGCAGAAATCCACGGAGGGGAAGCTACCTGGCTGGGTGTCACATCTGGGACTCCACCTCCTGTCCCTGGCTCCATGCTCAGTCATCTTCCCACTGCCCACAACTGCCTTCTGCTCCTCTATTTAACAAGTCTGTGCTCCCCAGAATCTGCTGATGAATCCCTCATTTGGGGAGTCAGTTTGGCCTATGGGGTCATTTCTGACCAGGTTTAGTTGCCAAGGAACATGATAGCAATTGGAAGTCAAGAGAGTTTGGCCCCAGGAAGAAAAATGAGTCTGCTGTGCCTCCAATACTTCCCCAAGATCCCACCCCCCACTGACTGCTCCCATTGCTTCTCCCCAAGCATCCAGGACCTGAGGAGGTGGCCTCGTGGAGGCCACAAGTCCGAATGCCTGTGTTTGCACTTTTGCTGTTTGCTGCTGTGGGAACTGAGGCACGTAGAGAGGGTTTGGCTTATTGAGATCACGGAGCAAAAGAACCAAAGCTCAGGTCCCTTGCCTTCCAGTGCAGTGCTCGTCCTGCTGTGCAGAGCCGCAAAGTCTGTTGAGTACCTACTATGTGCCAGGCCCCGTGTTGAGAGCTGACTTGCATTGCCTCCACCTGTACCATCACTGCCTCCCAAATTCTGGAGAACGCTGGCTTGTGTTGTGTTCACACTGGGGAAGAACCTTCCAGGGAATCTCTGATGCTGCTCCCAAGCCCTGCAGCACCTTTTGACAAATGGGGACTCGAGGCTCAGGGTGGGGAGGCAACCCCCCTGGAGGTCACGCAGAGGAGATGGCTGGCAGCTTGTGCAGTCCACACGTGTCAGAATCACCTTCCCTCCCAGCAGGATCGGGTTCAGGCAGCACTGTCCAGCAGGCTCCAGGGAGGCTGTAATCAGCGGTGGGTTTCAGACATCACAGCTCTTTACGTGCATTAGAAAAGCACGATGATTGATTGCCGTGGGTGTTAGGCCCAGAGGAAGCCTGGCTTGTGCAAAGGCCCACACGGGTGTGCACCAAGAAGAGTCTGCAGCTCCTCTACCCAGCCCCACCCCTTCTTCATGCACACGGAGCCACCTGGACTTGGGCCTCAGTTTCTTCATGTGTGTGACAAGGACTTTGATCAGTCCCAAGCCCTTAGGTTTCCTGACCCTGACTCCCGCAGTCTGGGTAGAGACAGCGTGGGCCAGGGCTCAGCGCTCGGTTCCCTCCCCAGCTCTGCATCAGACTGCCTTATGGCTCTGGGAGAGTCACCAGACCCTATGGGGCCTCCGTTTTCTCATCCATAAAATGAAAGGACTCCAGAATCCCTAAGATGCTTTGAACTCAGACAGTTACCTTTCCACATTCCTGGCAGGGCCCTAGGGGAGGAGGAAAGAGGTGAAGGACAAGGAAGGGGCAGGTGTGGGCCTCTGCTGAGCTCTCTGACCTCAGTTCCTTCCATACTCCTCTCTTGCTCTGCTCCAGCCACACTGGCTCCTGGCTGTTCCTCACACATGCCAGCTTCATTCCCACCTCAGGCTCTGCATGGCTCTTCCCTCCATCCAGAAATCTCTTGCTCCAGCCCCACCTCCCTTCACTCAGGCCCATGGAGAGCTTTCATGGAGGTCCATGTCACCTCCTCCAGGAGGCCTTCCCTGACCACCTGTCCAATGTAGTATCTTCATCCACTCTCTGCCCCTCATACTACCCAACACTGTGTGTTTGTCTCTTATCTGTTCCCTCCACTCAACCGTAAGCTCCATAAAGTCTAGATCCTTTTATGTTTTGTTCCCTGTTACGTTTCCAGGGTCTTGAACAGTATGTGATTGACAACTGTTTCCTGAATGAATGCGATTGAGTGAAAAGGGGGCGAGCCGGACTCAGTGATGGGCAGAAGTGATGGAGTGTGCTGGGAAGGGCCCAGGCTGAGAATCAGGAGTCTTGTCTTGTAAAGTGAAGGTTTTTGCAGCAAACTCACAGGGCCGTGGTGAGGACTGCATGGGTTGCTGTCTGAGGGGCATTTCTGGGATAGGCTAGATGGGTAGTGTGCCCAGGGGGCCCAGCCAAGCACCCGGTGTACAGTGTTAGTTCACTCCTCCTACCCCATCCCCGCCTTGATTTCCCTCCCTCCTTAATCTGCAATATGAGGGTAAAGGAGAGTCTGCACCCCAAGTCCTCCAGCTCATGGAATGTCAGACCCAGACAAGAGCTTAGGAACCATCAGCTTGGAAACCATCTGGCTCAATCCTGTTTGTGGATTTGGAAACTGAGGCCTAGAGAGGAGGAGTTCTTGTCCACATTCCCACGCTTGGAGAGAAATTTACAATCAAGCCCTCCACAGAGTAGAAGCTCTGTAATTAGCTGCTGCTGCTGCTGCAGCTGTTTATCGTTAATTCAGTCTCCACAGATCCTGTTTTTATGACCATGGGCACAGAGATAGAGTAAGAGTACAATTTTGCATTAATTGACAACAAAAGGACTATTATAGCCAAGAATGCAGCAGAGGAAATGATTAAACTACCCCAAAGCAGCTACTTTAAAGTGTGAGGAAGGAGGGAAAGTGGCATTTTTTTAGGTACGTGCTCTTCTCCAGATAGCAGATTAAGCCCTTTGTTTTCTCAGTGAATCTTTCGATGTTGGCATTACTGTCCCATTTTATAGATGAGGAGACTGAGGCTCAGAGAAGTTAAGTGCTGGGGTTCCAATCCCCGGCCACCCACTGCTCCAGGATGTCCTCTGTGTCAGCATGTTTTTCTGTAATTGATCATGAGCTGATCACTCCCTGTTTTCATTGAGCTCAGCCCAGAGAATGCCTGTCAAGACATCTTAATTAGTTCCTGTGACTCCTCGAAAACAATCCCATGTAATCTGGACTTTGCATGGATCCTTGCACTTAACCTACACTGTTCGGGGGTGGGGTTTGCTTTATCCAGAATTAACACCACGAGCCCAAGGCATCCTCTGCCCCACTTCCCTGGCTTCTTGTGCAGGGAGACAGTGACCTCACAGGTTAGGGGAGGCGTGCAGGGGTCAGAGGAAGGGAGGGGTTCGGGGGCAGCTACCTGGGGCTCCATCCCTGAGACCAGGTGAGAGAACCAGGTCGGGATGGAGGCCTCTGTGGCCCATGCCTATGTACACGGGGCAGGAGAGAGAATGTGGGGAGGTACCACAGCCAGTAAGAGTTGGAGTTGGGATTCGAATCCAGGGAAGCCTGAAGGCATAACTGCTCCTCAGGAAGAACTGACCCCTACCTGCAAGGCTTCTGGAATCCAGTTCTGATCCCTTATTCACCATGATGCTGGCTAGGCAAACTATTTCCTTGTTCTGGTCTCAATTTCCTTCTGTTTAGTGGGAATGATAATCCTGCTTCATCTGCTGGAGATTGTTTACTGCCCGTCATCCCATGTCATCCTCACAACCATTGCCCCATCTTCTCAGGGAGGACACTGGGACCTGGTGAGGCAGGGTGACCAGTGAAGGGTGCCCAGGGCCACACGGTGCATCCGCGGTAATGCCCGGGGTCACACGGCGTGTCAGTGGTGATGCCCAGGGCAGGCTATCCCCCTGCCGCCCCTCTCCTCTGTGTTCCATTGCTGCTTGTACCCCAGGTGGGATGGTGGTATTTGTCAGGCCAGCTCTGCTCCCGCTGTGGCCCCCGCAGTGAGCCCAGCTTGTGAGCTGGGGAAGACGAGGTGTGGTCCTGAGCCAAGCAGAACAGAGGATCTGCGGCCCGCAGTCAACACCTCTGTCAGGAAGTTCGCGGCTCGTGCCTTCCAAGTGCCAGCCCTTTCATTGTCTCCACGCTGTGAACCCAGGAAGGTTTGTCCTGACAACTGGTTGGCAAACTCAGCCAGGGGAAACGCCTCCACCCCGCAGCCAGGAGGTGGTTTCGGCCTTTCAGGAGCTCTCTGAGGTGCTTACTACTGGGTATAAATTAGATTCACCTGGCAAGGCCCCACTTCCCACTAGAATCTTCATGAAAATGCTCCCTTTGGATCCTGTCAGAGAGGGAAGTGTGGAGGAGGCCTGGGTTCCCTGGAAGCCAGCAGGTGGAAAGTAGAAGCTTCCGGGACTCATTGGTGAGATGCGTAAAGCGAGCAGGGGCTCATCATGACATTTGCTGACCCCAGCACTTTTGGCTTCAGCCTCTTCCTCCATAAAAAATACTAAAAATTACATTTTATGACAGCATTGGTTTAAAGACAACATATTAATTTTATGTATTAAAACATTTTCTTTGACCTAAAAGTTCCTTTTTTCTTCTAATTAGAAATTAAATTCAAACATTTTCAAGGGCTCCTAAAAGTACTGTAGACTCTATGTACTGTGTATGCTGTGCCTGGTGGACAAGGCAACCCAAAAGCAAGGCCTGCAGAGGCTGGGAGCACTTGAGGTGCAGTCCAGGCCTTGCCTCCCCCTCCCCTTCTCTAGACTTCAGTTTCATCCTCTGTGAAGAAAAATGAGTGGAGGAAACACTGGAAAATCCTGCTGTGATGTTCTACTATGTCCCATTCTGTTCTAGTCCATTTTATTCCTGATCATTGAGTTCTTGTCTTTCATTAAGAATTCACGGGTATTTACTACAAAAGATCTATATGCAGCTAAACTGACATAGAGAAAAGGACATAAATATGTGAAAAACCTAAGCTCACTTAGTTACTGCGATTGAACCCTATATTTACTGGAGCTTCCTGGAAGCCAAGGCAAAGAAGGCAAGTTGTTGAATTGTAGAATTCTTATTGTCTGGGAAAGGAAGAAGAGCAGCCAGCTTGTGTGTTGGGGCCAGTTGTGTCTGGATATCAAATCTTTATGAGGCCTGATGAGAGTCACACAAGTTGATTGCTGGAGGAAGGCTGTACGAATGGTTGATGATGATACAGAGTCACTGAACAAAGCCATAGACCTTGTTTTCACAAATAACTTTGCTAATGTTCTTTGAGAAAAGCCAGGGCCAAGTAATACTGGCAATGAAGGAACCTCACCCGTGTCTTATAGTCTATGTTATATTCTTAGTCTGTTCGTACAGCAGCCCTCTGAGGTAGCTGTCATTATTCTCACTTTACAGATGAGGAAACTGAGGCTCAGAGAAGTTAAGTGACTTGACCCCGATCACTCAGTGGGAGCTGACTTCTATAGCAAGTGGCCTCTCTCTACAGACTTCACGGGTCAGTCTGTTACTTGGGGCAGACTCGGCCCCTTGCCCAAGGAGCTCATAGCCTAGTGGACTCTGCAGATCTTAAAAAGAAGAGGGCGACACCGTGATACGTGCCTTGAGGGGTGCTCAGGGGTGATGGGGCCTAGTAGAGGGAGCATCTGTCAGCCAGGACCTAGGGTGGAGGAGGGGACCAGAATGACATCATGGAGGAGATGAGATAGGGCACTAGCGTGGGCAATGAAGCCTGGATCTGGGTGGTGGCAGAAGGGAGAGAAGCAGCTGCCTGCTAAGTTTCTAACTTACAAGCAGCAGAAACCAGCTCTGGCCATAATGAGCCCTGCATCCCCTCCCTCCCCACCCCCTAGAATTTATTGGCAGGCCCTGTGACCACAGACCATTTGTCTAAGGAAAGAGGAGCAGGCTTTGAGGACAGGCAGGATCCCAGGACCCCAGGGGCCTAGAAGCAGGGAACCTAGACCTGCTTCTCCAGACAGCAGACTATCCAGACACCACACTGGGGTCCTCAGCCTCTGTGCTCTCGCTCCAGGGCCAAAGCTGTAGCAGGGCATCCCACTGACCAGGCCTGTCTTGGGTTCCCCCCACCCAGGTTGACGGGGGTTGCCCCCCCTCCTTTGTGGGAGGCATAAATGTCCTCCCTATTCACACCTTCACTTCCCACACTGAAGGATTCTTTAACATGGGGAAACTGGGCAACCAATCAAACTGGCACATCTGCAGCTACAGAAATGATTGGATCTGAGAGGTATTCAGGAGAGACAGTCGACAGAAAGGGATGGGAAGCCTGTTACATGTGGGGTTAGAGGAGGAGCTCAGGTTGGTGCTCCACTCTCCCGCCTGCGTTCATTGTGTGGACATGAGTACAAGCCCTGGCAGCACGAGGGAGGAAGGTGTGAGTTGGTTTCAGGTGTGCTGAGTAGGGAGGTGCCTGCCAGAGGGCCCCAGGGGGCTAGAGATGTGGGAGTCTGGGGCTCTGGAGATGGGGGTCATCAGCCTAGAGGTGGGCCTGAGAGCATAAGGGGCTGGAGGATCTGGTCAGGGAGATGGGTGGGGGCCGGGGACTGGAGAGAGCCATCACCCTCCTGACTGTGCTTGCCCGTGTCTCCAAGAAGAGATAGCAGGCCAGCAGGCTGGGATGCCTCCTCCTGCTGGGATAACAGAGGGCCCTGACGAAGTCCTCCTGTGCGGTGGCTCCTGCACCATCTCCAGGGGCCCAGGCTGGCACAAGGGCCAGCTCAGAGCAGCCTCTGAGCGCGTGCAGCTGTGCTTGTGTGTGTTCATTCATTTACCACCACGCGCCTGCTCTGTGCTCTGCCTCGTCCTGCCCTGGAGAAGCTCGCCATCTAGACTCTGGGGGCCAGTCTTTGAACCCGAGTTACAAAATGCCACGATGAATCCCCTGGAGGAAAATAAATGGGAACTCAGAGAAGAGGATTTAATACCAGGTGGGGAGGCCTCCAGGGAGAAGGTAGGTAAGAGTTATCCAGGTGCAAAAGGAGGGGAAGGGTGTCCCAAGGAGAGGAACAGCATAAGAAAAGCCTGGAGGTGAGAGTTTCGAATGGCTCAGTGATGGAGTGATGGGGAGAGTGATGGAGAGGTGAACAGGGGTGGTGACAGAGGACCTTGTGTGTCCGATGGAGGAGCTCGGGCTCTGTCCACAGGGCTGCAGAGACCCGAGGGTGAGTTAGAGCAGGAGGGGCCTGAGGTGCATGTGAACATAGATGTGTGTGTGCTTCCTTTGCCTCTCAAGGGCCAGCATGCACACAGTCATGCCATCAACTAAAATCTCTGCCCAGCTCGTGTTAATTAACAGGTAATGACTTAATTCTAGAGGCTTGTCTAAGAACGGAGTTAGTGCCTTTGGTTGCAGTTTCCCAGGTCTCAATGACCCCTTTCCTCCAGATTTATATAGGCTGCTGGAGAGCACTGCACTTGCAAGTAGTTTTCCAACTTGGCCCAAGAATCCTCTGTGCTGGGCCAGGGTGTCCAGTGAGGGCCCCTGACAAGATATCAGGTCCCGAGGGGGGCCACCACTCTGCCCCTGGACTGATCACACTGTTTATGGAGAGGCTCCCTCTCAGGGAGCCCAGGGTTTGGGCCGGCTGAACGTACCCCCTCCAGCGGGCCTGTGGTCAAACCCTGGCTGAACTCGGTCCTCCTCTTCTTAGACATATTCACATGGCTAGGTGGGGATCACAGCGCCCCTTGTTAATGGTACGGCCGGAAGCACGAATGCGGCTTGGACACAAGGGCAAAGTAGGTCTGCTTCCTTTACCCGTATTCGGGACCACCAGACATTGGGACCTCACCAGCCTCCCGACCAGAGGAGGAGTGGGGGGCTGCCTCCCAGAGCGAACCCCCAAGGGCAGCTGTGCTGTGTGTCATTGGGAGAGTGACTTTACCTTTCTGAAGCTTCCATTTCCTCATCTGTAAAACGGCATTTAGGTGGATGTCCCAGAAGCAGACCCTGAGAGGAAGATTTGTGTACAAGTGATCTCCCAGGGGGGGCCGGGGGTGAGGGTCTGCCACAAGTGGGGGTAACGATGCCTGTCTTCCAGGGTGGGAAGGGGGGTCATTCATTCATTCCACACTCTTATTTAGTCTTTGAAATATGCCCGGCATTGAGTGAAGTGCTGGGGACAGAGGTGAATGGGACCTGGGAGAAAGGCAGGCTGGGTGGAGAAGCTTCAGGGGAAGCTGACCAAAGGCCCGGTGACATCTGGGAAAACTGAGGCTCAGAGTTGCGCTCCACCAGGGCCTCACCCAGCGTGACCTTGGAGCAGCTCAGAGCCAGGACCACAGAAGTGGATGTCAGAAGTGCAGACGGTCTCGCTCGCTGGGTGAGGCCCTGCTGGGGTCGCAGCGTCCTGCTGTCCGGAGCGCCTGGAGTGGACTGCAGGGGCGGTGTGGGGAGCAGCGGGGTCTCTGTTTGCACAAGCTAACCAGCCTGCGGCAGTTGCTGCTCTAACTGTCATTGTACTGCAATTTGTGCGACAATTTGTACGGCATGGAAGGGAGCAGAGATTATGCCCTGAATGTCTGTTTATGTCATCTCTGAAAATACCCCTCAGATGCCAGGCTTGCTGAACAACCAACGGGCGACCTGTGGTCTCCGGCATCAGCCTGAGCTGCCCCCCAGGGACGTGTCCAGGGTAAATCAAGTCCAATTATAGGAAAGCACAGAGCCCTCCCCCACAAGGGGCTCTGACCCTGGCTCCCCAGCTTCTGGAGTTCTGAGAGCCCACGCTTATGTGTGTTTGCCTGTCTCTGGGTGCCTGTCACCAGGTCTCTATGTGCTTGTGGGGTGTGTGTGTGCACGCACGTGCGTGCGTGCACCCTCGCAGGCCTGTGTGTTAGTGTCTGTGTGCATGTTTGTGTTGTTGAATGTGTCCCCAAGGGCCAGGGTGTTGTGTGTGTTCCTCTGAGTGGGTTGATTTGTAAGTGTGTATCTGGGGTGTGTGTCTGCACATCTCTGTGTGTCCATGCAGCATATGTCTGTGAATGTGGGTTCTACAAGCCTGAGGAAGGTGTCATTCCTCCTGGTCAGGGTGGTCAGGGGAAGCACCACTGAGAAGTGCAGACTGGATTTGGACCCTGGCAAGCGTGTACAAATGGGGTGTGCAGGCGCTTCTCCTCCCCACTGTTCTTCCCCTGTTCTCAAAACTTGGAGGGAGGCAGCTGCCAGGAAGCACGTTGAGCCCAGTACCAGGAAGGACTTTATAGCACGCAGGACTTTCCCCAGTGGAGGGAAGCGTGGGAGCAGAGGCTAGCCTGCCACTTGGCAATTTCATTCAGCAAACATTCCCTGAAGTGTCTTATTCTTTATCAGGCCTTGCTCTGGGCCCTGGGACAGACGGAATTCAGGTTGAGTTCCAGGACCCACAGGCTAACGATATTAACCCTTGAGACTGGGTCCCAAAAGGCATAATAGCAGTTAAAGTGATGGACCTCTTACACTGCTGGGCACCGCCCTAAGCTTGCTAACACATTTGGGCCAGGTGCTGTTTTACAAATGAGAGACGGAAGCCCGAGTGATGAAGCCGCTTGCCTGGGGTCCCTGCAGCAAGCAGAGGCACAGCTAGGATTGGAACCCGCATCCCTGAGTCAGGAGGACTTGAGCTGCTGGCCCCCCTCCCTTGCCCCAGCTCTAGGCGATGGTGCTGGCCAGGGCCTAGAAGAGGCTGGTTTCTGCCCCCAGAGCTCATGTGGAGGTGCCTGTGCCATCCTGCCTGTTCCCTGCCAGCCATGCTCTGAGAGCTCTTAGCGCTAGGCCAGGTTATTAATCAAGAAGGCCCAGAGGCCACCGCAGTGCTGGCTAAGGATTTCAATCCAGCAGGAATGTAAACGTCCCCTGATTGCATGGGGCTGTTGGCCATGGTGCTGCCTGAATCAGTTGCCCCTCTGACAAGGCAGGAAAGAGTCACCCTGCTGCAGCCCACAGGGGTCTGGGGGCACCAGGCAGAAAGGACAGCATAGTAAAAGCAGTAAATTGGGAGTTGGGGGTGGCCTGGGTCCCTGCCCTGCCACTGCCTATGCTTATCACTATTAATAGTAATAATAAAAATAGCAAACCCTTACTTAGTGCTTGATACGTGCCAGATACTGTGCTAAATTAGGATTGGCTCTCAACACCCCAGGAGAGGGGTGTTGCTAACCCCATTTTACAGACGAGGAAACAGAAGCTTTGGAAAGGGAAGGATTTGCCAGGGTCACACATTAGGAAGTAGAGACAACCAAGATTTAGACTACATTTTAAAAAATTATATCCTATTTGACACATTGAAAATAATACATGCAAATATGTGTAAATAATAAGGCATAGCAAAATGAACATCCATGAATTTCTGGAACCACTGTTTATTTTCTGTTTAGGATCACACGTATATATCTATAAACAACGTATTGTTTAGTTTTGCTTGGTTTAAAACTTTACAAAAATAGTATACTGTATGTGGTCTTTGCCATATTTTCACTTAATGTTATATTTGATTATATCCATATTACTGTGTGTAGCTATAATTCATTCACTCCTACTACTGTGTAATATTACATTGTGTGAGTAAACTTTAATCATTTTCTTGTTGATGGACATTTGGGTTGTTTCTGTTTTGTGCTAGCTCACAATGCTGCTGTGAACATTCCTCTTCGTGTGTCTTTTTGGACGAGTGGAAGAGTTTCACTAGAGTGTGAGCCTAGAAATGGAATTGCTGGCTCAGAGGATGTAAGATGGTGCCATATTGTTTTCAAAAGTGGTTCTACCAGTTTACCCTCCCACCCACATGGTGTGTAGAAGTTCTGTTGTTCCACAGCCTCAAAAGCATTACGTAACTCTGTCAGTCTGGTGGGTGTGAAATGGTATCTGGTGGTGGTTTTAATTCTCATATAGATGATTACTAATGAGATTGTGTGCCTTGTCATAATTTGTAGGCCATTCATGTTTCCTCTTCTGTGAAATGCCTTTAATGTCCTCTGCCCATTTTTCTATTGGTTTGTCTTTTTCTTATTGATTGATAGGAATTCTTGGTATTTTCTCCCAGTTGGTGACTCATATTTTCTTTCTTGATGGTGTTTTTCTTGAACAGAAGGTCTTAGTTTTGTTGTTGTTGTTGTTGTTTTTTTGCGGTACGTGGGCCTCTCACTGTTTGGCCTCTCCCGTTGCGGAGCACAGGCTCCGGACGTGCAGGCTCACCGGCCATGGCTCACGGGCCCAGCCGCTTCGCGGCATGTGGGATCTTCCCGGACCGGCGCACGAACCCGTGTCCCCTGCATCGGCAGGCCGACTCTCAACCGCTGCGCCACCAGGGAAGCCCAGAAGGTCTTAGTTTTAATGAGTGAGTCTATCAGTCTTTCCTTTAATTGCTTAAATCTTCTCTTTCTTAAAAGAAATCCTTCTCTACCTTGATGTCACAAGTAAATTCTCTTGTATCATAATGAGAGGATTTATTTTTAAGTTTTTAAAGTCTTACTTTCATTTAAGGTTTTAATCCATTGGAGTTAGAGGGTATGGTGTGAGGTAGGAACCCAATTTAATTTTTTTCCATCTGGGTAGCCATTCACTGAATTACCCATCCTTTGTCCAGAGATCTGCAATACTGCCCTGTCATATATGTTTTTATGTATTTATTAGTCTGTTTCTAGGTGATTCTGTTCCATTAGTCAATTTTTTTTAACCCTGTACCAGTATTACACTATCTTAATTACCATAGTTTTGTAAGAAGTCTTTGCTAATATCTACTAGGAAAATCTATCCCCCTACTCTCACTCCAGTCTTCTTTAGGTATTCCTTGGCTATTCTTAGGACTTTACTCTTCCATATATATTTTAGAATCAACTTTAAAATTTCAAAAACTTAACATTCTTTATTGCAATTCTGCTTACAGATCAACTGGGGGAAATGGACCTCTTTATGATATTTATTCTTTCTGTCTATAAACATGGTCTTTGTTAATGATTTTCTGCAAGATTTTATGTTTCTCCATACATGTATTGCATGTATTTCTTTTAAGTATTTATTCATAGGCTTCTTTTGATTTTTGCTGCTAGTGTGAATTATATCTCTTTTCAAATTATCTTTTTTGTTTGTTCCTGGTGTATAAAAATACAATTGCTTTCACTATATGTATCTTATACCCAGCTATCTTGACAAATTCTCTTATTATTTCTATTAATTTTTATGTAATAGATTCTTTGGGGATTTCTATACAGACTCTCATATATGTGAATAATGATGATTTTACTTCTTCCTTTTGGATCTTTATACTTTTATCTCTTTGAAAAGAAACAATGATAGTGGATATTGTTGTCTTGCTCTTACTTAAAATACTTCTAACATTTTACCATTAAGTATAAAACTTCCTATCTTGTATCAGATAAAATGCATTACTTTTTTAAAAAATAGATTTTATTTTTGAGGGAAGTTTTAGGTTCACAAAAAAATTAAGTGGAAAGTACAGAGAGTTTCCATCTATCTTCCGCACCACCCTCCCCCCGCCCCAGCTTCCCCCACTGTCAACATTCTGGACTAGAGTGGTACATTTCTTACAATCAGTGAACCTACACTGACACATCATTATCACTCAAAGTCCATAGTTTATATTAGGGTTTACGCTTGGTGTTGTACATTTATGAGTTTGACAAATGCATAATGACATGTATCCGCCATTGTAGTATCATACAGAATAGTTTCACTGGCCTAAAAATTCTCTGCTGTGTCTAGTCATCCCTCCCTTCCCCCTAACCCCAGGCAACCACTGATCTTCATAATTTTCCTTTTTCCAGTTGGAAATCATACAATATGTATCCTTCTCAGATTGGTGTCTTTCATTTAGTAATATGCATTTAAGTTTCTTCCATGTCTTTTCATGGCTTGATAGCTCATTTTCTTTTTGGAATTGAATAATATTCCATTGTCTGGATGTACCACAGTCTATCCATTTATCTACTGAAAGACATCTTGGTTGCTTCCAAGTTTTGGGAATCATTAATAAGGTTTCCAAAAACATCCATGTGCAAGTTTTTGTGTGGACATAACTTTTCAACTCATTTGGATAAATACCAGGAGTACAATTTCTGGATCACACAGTAAGAGTATATTTATTAGTTTTGTAAGAAGCTGTCAAACTGTCTTCCAAATTGACTGTACCATTTTGCATTCCCATCAGCAATGAATGAGAGGTCCTGTTGCTCCACATTCTCTCCAGCATTTGGTGTTGTTAGTCTTTTGGATTTTAACCATTCTAATAGATATGTAGTGGTATCCATTATTGTTTTAATTTGCAATTCCCTAATGACATAGGATGTGGAGCATCTTTTCATATGCTTATTTGCCATCTGTATATCTTCTTTGGTGAGGTTTCTGTTCAGATATTTTACCCATTTTTAAAAATTTTATTTTTTATTTATTTATTTTTGGCTGTGTTGGGTTTTTGTTGCTGTGTGCGGGCTTTCTCTAGTTGCAGCAAGCGGGGGCTAATCTTCATTGCGGTGCAAGGGCTTCTCATTGCGGTGGCTTCTCTTGTTGCAGAGCACGGGCTCTAGGCACAGGGGCTTCAGTAGTGTGGCTCACGGGCTCTAGAGTTCAGGCTCAGCAGTTGTGGTGCACGGGCTTAGTTGCTCCGTGGCATGTGAGATCTTCCTGGACCAGGGATCGAACCTGTGTCTCCTGCATTGGCAGGCGGATTCCCAACCACTGCACCACCAGGGAAGTCCGTTGCCCATTTTTTAATAAGGATAATATTCCTTTTTCAGATATGTCTTTTGCAAATATTTTCTCCCAGTCTGTGGCTTGTCTTCTCATTCTCTTGACAATGTCTTTTGCAGAGCAGGAGTTTTTAATTTTAATGAAGTCCAATTTATTCCAATTAGAATAAATTATTTCTTTCATGGATCATGCCTTTGGTATTATATCTTAAAAATCATTGCCAAACCCAAGTTCACCAAGATTTTCTCCTATGTTATATTCTGGGAGTTCTATGGTTTTACATTTTTTATTTAGGTCTGTGACCCATTTAGAGTGAATTTTTGTGAAGTGTGTAAGGTCTGTGTCTAGACTTTTTTTTTTTTTTTGCATGTGGATATCTAGTTGTTCCAACACCATTTCTTAAAAAGCCTGTCTTTTTGCCATTGTATTACCATCTCCCCCTTTGTCAAAGATCAGGTGATTGTATTTATGGGGGTCTCTTTCTGGACTGTCCTGTTCCACTGTTCCATTTGTCTGTTCTTTCACCAATACCACACTGTCTTGATTACCATATCCTTAGAGCAAGTCTTGAAGTCAGGTAGCGTCAGTTCTCCAACTTTGCTATTCTCCTTTAATATTGTGTTGGCTATTATGAGTATTTTGCCTCTCTTATGTAAACTTTCAAATAAGTTTATCAATATCCACAAAATAACTTGCTGGGATTTGGATTGAGATTGTATTGAATCTATTAACTAAATTGGGAAGAACCGGCTTCTTGACCATATTGAGTCTTCTTATCCATAAACATGGAATATCCCTCCATTAATTTAGCTCTTCTTTGATTTCTTTCATCACAGTTTTATAGTTTTCCTCATATAGATCTTGTACATATTTTGTTAGATTTATACTAGGTATTTTATTTTGCGGGGGTGTGCTAATCTAAATTCTATTGTGTTTTTAATTTCAATTCTATTTTTCATTGCTGACATATAAGAAAGTGGTTGACTTTTGTATGTTAACCTTGTATACTGCTATAATCACTTATTAATTTTGGTAGTTAATTGATTCTTTTGTATTTTCTACATAGACAATCATGTCGTCTGCAAAAAAAGACAGTTTTATTTCTTCCTTCCTCATCTGTATTCCTTTTATTTCCTTTTCTTATTGCACTAGCTAGGATTTCCAGTATGATGTTGAAAAGGAGTGGTGATAGGGGACATCCTTGTTTTGTTTTAAGGCATTCCTTTTTATTCCTAATTTGCTAAGAATTTTAGAATATATGAGCATTGAATTTTAATCAAATGGTCTTTTAAAATCTGTTGAGGTTACCATATATAGTTTACTTCAATTTGTAAATATGGTAAGTTAAATTTATAGATTTTTCTGATGTTAAGTTGTTCTTACATTCTTAGAATTCACCCAGCTTGGTTATGGTGTGTTATCTTTTCTTTATATCACTTAACTCAGGATTTTTACATCTTTGTTAATGAGTGATATTTGCCTGTAGTTCTCCTTTCACATACTTCTGTCATTTGATTTTGGTATCAGGGTTTTATTGGCCTCATAGAATGTGTTGAGGAGTAGTTCTCTTTTTTCTATCCCTTGACGAGTTTGTATAAGATTGGAATGATATGTTCTTTGACTATTTGGTAAAACTTGCCTGTAAAACTGAGTCTGGTATTATCTTTGTGGGAAGATTTAAAACTACTCTTTCAATTATCTTAATTGGCATAGAACTATTAAGGCTTTCTTTTTTTCATCTGAAGTCAGTTCCCCTACCCCTATCCCTCATTCTTTTAAAAAATTTAAAACAATAAAAACTTGCAGAAAAGTTGAAAGTACAGTATAAAAATTTTTTTCTGAATAATTTGATAATAAGTTGCCAAATGATATCCTTACAAAAAAGGATAAAAGTTAACCATCAAAATCAGGAAATTAATACTGATACACTGCTACCATCTAATCCTCAGGCCCCATTCAAATGTCACCAACTGTCCCAGTAATGTTCTTTATTAAAAAAGGATCCAGGTCAGAATCATTCATTGTTCTTTTTTGTCTCATCTGTTTTGTTTCACCCAGCCCTCAGACTTTCCTTGACGGTCATGGCCTTGATACATTGGAAGATTACAGGCCTGCTGTTTTATAAGATGCGCCTCATTTTGGGTTTATCTGATGTTTTCAAATTTATTGTCTTAAAATTGGTTATAGTGTTCCCTTTAATTTTTAAATCTTTTGTGGATCTGTAGTTATGTCTCCCTTTTTTTTTTTATGTCTCCCTTTTTTAATCCTAATATTACTCTTCTTGTATGCCTTTTCTCTTGTTTTCTTAATTCATTTCACCAGAGGTTTGTCTCTGTTATTAGTTGTTCCAAGAACTAATTCCTGGCTTTGTTGGTTCTCTCTATTGTATCTTTGTTTTCAACTTTATTCACTTCTGCTTTTATATTTATTATCTTCTTCTTTTTATATTTTTTATTTTATTTCGCTGTCCCTTTTATAATTTCTAAAATGGATTGCCTAGCACATTAATTTTCAGACTTTCTCTTTTTCTAGTATAATCATTTGCAAAATAATTTTTTAATGCTACTTTTACTGCATCTCAGAATTTCTTATATGTAGTATTGGTATTATTGTTCAGTTCTAAGTAAATATTTTAAATATCCATTATGATGCTTTGATTGACTCAGTAAGTCTTTAATTTTCCAAACATAGGAAAATATGTTTCCCTTTTGGTTATTAACTTGTAATTTAATTTTACGGTTATTGGAGAACATTTATTTATATGATATCACCCATTATGACTGTAATTATGACAGTTTTCTGTAAATGTTCCATGTGCTTGAAGAGAATGTGTTTGTTTTATGTTCAATAGATCAAAAGTCTTGTATTATTCAAAATTTCTATAACTTTACTAATTTTTTCTCTTGTTTGACCTATTAATAATTGAGAGAAAAGTGTTGAAATCTCCCACCAAGATGGTAGGCTTTGCATTTCTATCACTATTTGCAACATCATTAGATTCCTAGAAGTTTAAAACTTTTATCATTAGATAACTCCATACCTAATAATTTTTTGGTTTAAATTCTACTTTATCTAATATTAATAGGCTATAGCATCTTTCTTTTGTATAGCATTTACATGATATGTCTTTTTCTATCCTTTAACTTTCAACTTTTTCATGTCCTTATGCTTTAGGTGTGTTTATTATAATTAGCACATAGTGGGAGGTGTGATTTGTTTTGTTTCTTTAGTTCATTCTGATGTGCTCTCAAGTTTAGTCCATTTTCAGTTATGATCACCAACGTATTTGGACATGTTTCTGATATCTTACGTTTTGCTTTCTACTTCTGCTTTTTCTGTGCTTTTTTGTTTGTTTTACCTTAGTTTTTTTGTTGTTCATTTTATTTTGCTTTTTTGATTGATTACGAGAGGTTGGGTTTTTTTGTTTTTGTTTTTTTTTTCTCCGTATTACTTTTCCCTCTCTCTGCTGGTGTGGAAGTTATACACTCTAGAAGTCTAATGTTAATACCTTAAGCCTTTCCCCAGCAGTACAAGACAGAGGTAGAACAAGACAGAGGTAGAACACTACCTCTAATTCCTCCATCCAAACTTGTTCCTATTGTTGGACAGTATTCTAGTTCTGTCCTTGTTTCAACTCCACAAATTAGAGAACATTGTTATTTTATAAAACAATGTTTTTTTAGCTCCACCTCCATGTTTACAGATTTACAAATTTATTTGCCCTTCATCAATTCTTGCACATTTTATACCTCCCTTCTGGGATCATTTTCCTTCTTCTGAAATTTATCCTTTAGAAGTTCCTGGAGTAAGTTTGTCTGTCTCGTTTGTTTATCTGAAAATATCTTTTCTTTCACCTTCATTTTGAAAGATAGTTTTTGGAGTACCCATTCTATGTTGACAATTATTTTTTTTCTTTATTTTATTTATTTTCTTATACAGCAGGTTCTTATTAGGTATCCATTTTATACATATTAGTGTATATATGTCAATCCCAATTGCCCAGTTCATCCCACCACCAACCACCCCAACCCTGCCACTTTCCCCCGCTTGGTGTTCAGATGTTTGTTCTCTACATCTCTGTCTCACGACAGTTATTTTCTGTCAGCACTTTGAAAATACTAGTTCATTGTCCCTTGTTTCCATTTTGTTGTAGAAAACCTGTTGATATAATTGGCATTTTTTTTTTTTTTTTTTTTTTGCGGTATGTGGGCCTCTCACTGCTGTGGCCTCTCCCGTTGCGGAGCACAGGCTCCGGATGTGCAGGCTCAGTCACCATGGCTCACGGGCCCAGCCGCTCCGCGGCATGTGGGATCTTCCCGGACCGGGTCACGAACCTGTGTCCCCTGCGTCGGCAGGCGGACTCTCAATCACTGCGCCACCAGGGAAGCCCTAATTGGCATTTTTTTTGTGAGTTTTCTCACAACACAGGTTTTCTCTCTGTTATTTTCTATATAAAGATCTTCTACTTTGGTGTTCTGAATTTTCACTACCCTGTAAGTAGAAGGGGATTTCTTTAATTTTTTCTTTCCTCCTTGTAGCGCTTGACAGTTCTCAGCCATTAGCTCTTCAAATATTGCTTCTTTTCCATTTTTTTTCTTTGCTTTTGAAACTTTGATTAAAGGTATATTATGCCTTTTTTACTCTGGCCTCCAAATCTCTTATTTTCCAGCTACTTATCTCTCTGATCTGAATTCTGTGAAATTTCTTCAGCTTTTCCAGTTCAGCTGTGTCTAACCTGCTGTTTTATCCATTTTGGTTTTTAAAAATTTATTTTAGCAATTACATTTTTAATTTCTAGAAATTCTGTTTGACCTTTTTCAAAGGTCACTGGGTTTTTTTTGTTTGTTTTTTGGGGTTTTTTTGCGGTACGCGGGCCTCTCACTGCTGTGGCCTCTCCCATTGCAGAGCACAGGCTCCGGACGCGCAGGCTCAGCGGCCATAGCTTAAGGACCCAGCCGCTCCGCGGCATGTGGGATCCTCCCGGACCGGGGCACGAACCCGCGTCCCCTGCATCGGCAGGCGGACTCTCAACCACTGCGCCCCCAGGGCAGCCCCACTGGTTATTTCTGATAGTCTCTCACTACTTGCTCATATGTTTTGATTCCATCCTTTATTTCTTTAAACATTTCACCCATAGTAGTTTATATTCTAGATCTGATAGTTTTAAATTTGAAATGCTTGGGGCGGTGGATGGCTACTTTTGTGATCCTTTGTCTCTTCGGGTTCTTCCTCTGCTTGTCCCCTTGTGTGCCGGGTAGTTTTAAGTGTGAGGATGTGTGGGTGATCTTTATCTCTGGGTACCCCGGAAGCCTGAGATGAACATGCTTGTCTCCCTAGAGGAAATCCAGAAGCCGGGAACCCTCAGAACCAGGTTGCCCCAAACCCCGGCCAGGTCCCCAAGCTTGGTGTAGGAGTTGAAGGTCTAGCCCCCCCACTTGGCTGCAGTCTGGTGTCAACACCTGCTTCAGGGCAACCCCATGCTGCAGTAGTCTATTTTTAGCTCATGATTTCCTCCTTTTGTCTCCCCTAGCCGCTGAGATTTTCCTTACCTTCTAGGATACAAGCAACTCAACAAAAACCATGTTTTATATATAATCTGGTTATTTTGCAGCAGAAAGGCCCAGAAACAAAACCTCAGTTTCCTCATCTGTAAAATGGTCACCAGTCATAATAACAATAATAGTAACAACAACTCCCCCGTGAGTTGTTACGAGAATCATAGGAACTCAGATATGGCAAAGCACCATAAATGTGTTATTTTAAGAATCGGCTGTTGATATGTTGTTGGTCTTTTACAGTGCTGAGTGCTTTACATGCATTATTTTATTTAATCCTCCAACAGATCTGGTTCTGTTATCACCCCCGTGAGGAAATTGGTTCCAAGGGGTGAAGGGTCATGTGCCTCACCATTGCTATTATCATGATTGTTACGTTGTTGGAGGAGAGGGAAATGAGAATACCTGTGGGCAGAGCGGGTCCAAGGGAGCGGGGCGGGGTGCCTGCCTATTGGCTGAAGGGCCGTGCGGTGCAATGGGGAGTGCTGGGCTGGGACTCAGGAGAAAGGGTGGGTTCTTGCTGGGTGATCTTGAGCCAGCTCAGCTCATGGTCTGGGGTGCTGGCTGCAGAATCCCAGCCTGCTCGTCTCTTGGGAGCGGAAGGGTGCGTTGTGGGTACAGGAGCGTTTCCATACACTGTGAGTCACCATGGAGGTGCAACCCCAGTTGTTTCCCAGGTAGGATTATACTTCTCTGATGTCCCCGGGTTTCTTCTGTGTTTCATCTCTGTGTGCAGTAGAATCCTTGGTGCCCTGTTTTCTGTTCAGCACTTAGTTCCTTGAGTGGCTGAACTCCTTGAAGGCAGGCACTGATTCTGCTTGGCTCTTTGTGACCTGGCAGAGGCCTGGCACACCGCAGGTGTGCAGCAAACGATGATGACAGGAATTCACAATGGCTCTTCTCTACCGCATTGTGCACAGACCCCATCTGCAGAATCTTTGTAAGCCTCTGTTCATTCGTCTCTGGGACGCTCACTCCTTTCCCCAGTATTGTGTTCTGGCATCATCCCACATGAACATGCTCTGTTGCGTTGCCCTCATAACCACACTCGTTATTTGTCATTCCTGGGGGACAGATTTTTGGTTTGGCAAATATGATCGCTGTTACCTGTCTGCTCCAAGTCGTCTCCTCGTGTGTGACATGGAAAACGTCTTTGGAACTCGGCAGCCCTGGATCCAAACTGGCTTCTCCACTTGCTGGCTCTGTGGACAAATAGTGTAACCCCGTGAGCTTCAGTCTCCCTACCTCTAAAATGGGGAGGGGGAAGCCAGCCTCCCAGGGGTGGGGAGAGATTCGCGTGCTGTGGGCTCGTGGTAAGGGTGAGTTCCCTCCAGTTTCCCTGGCCGGCCTCTGGACCTGCTCTGTTTGCTGGCGTGCTCCACACAACCAGAGCACTGTGGCTCCCATGGGCCTAAAGCCCCTTTTACTCCATACCTTAGGATGACGACTCCATGAACTGCTGGGCCCACTGGCTCCCTTCGGCCTCTGCCAAGCCCAGCATGTTCTGTGGCTTCCTGAGAGCTGTCTGGGCCCCAACCCCAGGCCCATTGCTCTAGTTCTTGGCTGGCCGGGAGGCAGCTGCCAGCCAACTGTTTACCTTGGGAACATGGTGTCCTCTGCGGCAGCATTTGCCAGCCATGGAGCGAGGGCAGATTTATGAAGTTGGTCGCACAGAAACGATTTAAGGCCCTGGTTGGCCAACAGTAATGTAAAGATATACAGTGCCTGTCTGCAAAAGATTGCATTTAGGTGCCCACACTTTGGTCTGATTTACAGCATAGACCAAGGCTCCAATTAGCAGTCATAGCCGTCTTTTAGCCAAAACCTAGCACCTTTCAGGATTATGCAGACTTTCCAGGGCCTGGCCTATGATGAAATTATAGCTGGAGGCTTGTAAGTTCATGCGCCATTTATAAAGGCAGTATATTCTTAGCTGCCCTGCTGCTCAGCTTACCTGCAAGGTCTGGGCCCTCGTGGCCTAGCTGCTTGTGAAAGTGACCCTAGGAGATTATTGGAAAGTGGGACCTGGTTTCAATCCTGGCTCTCTATTCCTTGCTGCGTGACCTTGGAAAGTGGTTTAGTCTCTCTGATCCTGAATTTCTTCATCTATAACTTGACTAGTGTGGCAGGACGGGACTTGGGAAGAGTAGTAGACACTTTGCTCTGTGGGGATCAAACAAACTGGGTGACAGCTGTAGAGAACCCATCACAGTTTCTGGCACATAGTAGGTGCTCAGTGATGGCGTGTACGTTAGAGTTCCTAAAAGGGACGACAATCCAAGATGGGACTGGCCTCTTCTCCGGTACTCTGCCTAGCTGCCTGGCAGGGGCGGGGGGGCAGGAGCGGGGGACAGGCGGCAGAGTGTTATCTATTGCCTGTGGTCCTTCAGGCAGCGAGGCCTGGAGTCCTGAGGGCAGGGTGGGTGGTCCACCCTGGAGAGAGTCCAAAGACTCATCTGTCACAGGCTGCATTTGAGCAGTCTACTGAGCAGCTGTGGCTGAGGCCTTCTTAAAGCACTTGCTACGTGCACTACTGCTCCAGTGCCTAGCCCCATGCTGGACTCATAGCCGAAGGCATGGTAAAGCCAGGTATGCTGATGTGTCCTTAGGCCAGCTATATGCTGTCTCCAGTCTCCCCTGCGCCCCACCCCATCCTCCTCACTGCAGCTTCTGCCCTCATGGGGAGGGGGAGGGCTGTCTGATGGGTGTTGGAGGGAAGCTGATGTCAGGTCAGCACGTGGACAAGTTTCTCCTGATAAAAACTGTCCACAGGTAGAAACCCTGCCCTTCAAGCAGGGAGTGAGCTCTCATCCTGGGTAGGCTGAGTGCTGTGAGGGGATTCAGTCACGGGGAAGATAAGCAAAAGGAGGGACTGACACAGGGCTGAGGACCAGGCCCTTATGCCACATGAAGGCGATCGGGCTTGACGCTGAGGACAAGGGGAGCCGTGGGGTGAGAATGGGTTGGGAGGAGTAGGCCTGGCAGCTGCATACCACTAGAAGCCTGCTGGACATCATCCCAACCTTCAGTGGCAGGAGGATCAGGACAGGGGCCAAGCAGATGGAGGGATGTTTAGAAGGGCAGTTACCAGGACTGAGGTGTCAACAAGCAGTCAAGGGAGAGGACAGAGCCCTTCTACCTTGGGAAGTCTAAAGTCCTGGGCCAGTTCTGAGATTGAACACATGACAAGGTAGGGCTGTGTCCTTGTGGGCTCTGGGGTCTTGAGGTCCTCTCTCCGGTCAGCAGGCCCCCATGCCTGTCCACTCGGTGCCAGTTCAGTCTCTGAGGGGAGTGGGCACAGCCAAGAAAGACTTGGTCCCTGCCTTCAGAGAAGCCAAAGTCTGAAAAGACAAGGTTTATACGAAATGGCCGAGGCCGGCAAAGCCCACCGCATTGTGTGTTACTGTTTCTAAGAAGCCCCAGGTTTCTAAGACCTAGAAAAGTTTTCAGGCCCTTCTACCTCTGGGTCCGATTCTTCTCTCTGCTACAGCAAACCCACATCAGTTTGGGCTTTGCATCGTTCCTGCTGTTCGGTTTCCAGGATGGCACAGACAAGTCCAAGACTACGCTCCGTTTACCTTCAGGCCGTAAGGCACTATGACAGGTTCTAGGTGTCCCAGAAGAGCAAAGAAGTACACACTAAGGGTGTCCTGCACATACAGGGTCCTGAACCAAGCGAGGTAAATGGCTCACCCAAGGGGAAGTGGGTGGTCCTTCACTCATTGACTCAGCCTTTACCAAGAGCTCCTCTGGACCAGGCCCTGGGCTGGTGCTGGGCACCATGACACGAATGGGCCACCCTTCTCAACCCTTGTCCCAAGTCTTGGGGGGAGCCAAACACTGGAGCAAGGGGAGTGGACATAAGCGTTGGCCCAAGGCAGGGTGGAGTTTATTAGGAGGAGAGGTGAAGGACAGTCATGTTGTGGGAATGCCTGGGAGTTTGCTGGGGCTGGAGTAGAAAGCCTGGGGTGGAGAGCAGCAGATGGGAAGGTTGATTGGGGCTGGATCACATAGAGCCACGCATGCAGAGGAACTGGGACATTATCCTGGAGATCCGCTGAGGGCCGCTATCATCAGCGGCTGCTTTCGAAAGATCACTTCGATAATGACAGGTGAGGGACTGAACCCCAGGGGATGGCGCTCAGTATGACCCTGGGCCTGCCTCCAGGGGTCACTAAGCTACCCCGCTAAACTGGACCCTTTGAATGTGTCCCTCTGCCTTTCCGCCCCACCTGCATGCCGTCGCACTTCCCAAGCCCAGGCTCCCATCACATTGCTTACACACCTTGTGCGTTTGACAGTGAGCCCTTACAGCCTGACAAGCAGTGCCCACTGCAGGCCTGGTGCTGCCAGCCCTGCTGGCCTCATCCCATATCATCCGGAGCCCCATTCCCCATCTAATCAGCGGCTCCGTCCTGCTTTGATTTGGGGCTCTCCTAAGGACATTTGATTGGCAGTAACTGGAGTCAACCATAAGCTCATGCAAAAGGGCAGATTATTTATGTGTTTTCTGCTGTTCTGTTAACAATGACTTCAGAAGGGCATATGGAATGGATAAGGGATTATTTAGAAATCAGAAATTTGCAGGAGACTGGAAAGAACTTGATAAAAACCATTTAGGTACTATAATGTGCTTCACTTAAAAAAAGGTATATATTTACCTTGTCTGTCTGATTATACAGGAAGTGAATTAGGAGAGGTATTCCGAAATGTTATTGGAGTGACAAGATATTTCATGGAAGCTGCTGGACAGCACCGTGTGAGCATGTGCTCTGCCACGTGTGTGTTTCAAGGCAGACCTGATGGGCTCAGAGGGTTGGTCCCTCCCCAGCCGGCCTCAGCCGTGGGATGTGGTTGCTCTGCATCTGGATACCTGCTGCTGCCCCCACCCCCTTCCTCCACAACCCCAAGAGGCTTTCTGGATGCTTTCTCACCTCCCTATGTTTCGCTGGTTACCAAGTGCTGATGACTCGGACTCCTAAACCTCTCTGTCCAGCCAGACTGCCTGAGTCAAATCCTACCTGCTACTATAGTCATCCCTGTAGTAGGGACTCCCCAGCCGACCCACACAGATACCAAAATCTGCGGATGCTTCAGTTCCTTATGTAAAATGGGCTAGTACAGTCGACCTTCTGTATCCGTGGGTACCATGGGTACGAAGTTGGTTGAATCCACAGGTGCGAACTGGTGGCTACAGAAGCAGAGTGTACTTTCCATCTGAGGGAACAGCGGCAAGTTCCATAGTGCTGTGTGCTTCAGTTCCTCCATCTGTAAAGTAGGGACCATGATGATATCACCTACCATTGGGGCCATTCTGGGGACTTGATGATATAATGTACAGCGTCCAGGGTGGCACAAGCATGACGGAACAGATACATTTTGTTTCCAGCCCCAGCCTGGGGTTTAGGGAGGTGAGCGGGTCTGGGCGCTGGGCACAAACCGCGCTGAGCTCCAGGCTGGCCGTGAGTGCTGGATGAGCGTGGTCTGCAGCGTAGTGCTCTCCTCCCACACCTGGGAGTAAATGCTTCTTGTTTTGACTGATTGCACCTTCCCAAGGTGCCCTGTTTCAGAGTTGAGGGGCTTTTGTTGCCCAGGCTCTCCCAAAGCAGGACAGCACAGCCCCAAGCCCACTGGGGCAGGGTAACCCGGTGCCCTCACGTAAGCACACACTCACCCGCACACCCTCTTCAGGTCCCCTTCAGTCCTGCTCTGTGCCAAGGCCAAGCCACAGATGAGGTCTGCGGCAGGGGATTTTCAGAATGAGGGTGGCCCAAGAGGCCACTGACACACTGCTTTGCAGGGAAGACAGTGACCTGGTCACCTGAGGCAGGGGCAGGGGTGGCCAATCTTTGGACCTGAGAGTCCCCGTGGAACTTTCTGGAACATGCTAGCCTTTCCTATCTGAGCCCAGAGAAGCTACCCCTGCACAGCACTCAAGTCTGCCCAGAGAGACAGCTCAGTCCCTCTCAGATCCCCAGGTCCCCTGCCCTCCTTGTGAGGCCTTATCCATTCTGCACCCCAGAGCATGTCTCCTTCAAGCCTCACAGGCCCTGACGGAGCCTGGGAGGATAACAGAGTGTCCTTCACTGGTGGCTTCAGCAGGGTCAGAGGGGATGTCAGGGGTGGGGAAGCCCTCCTGAGCCCCGTGAGACAGTGGCTCTTGGGATTGTCCCCCAGCTTCTCAGAGCTGGCCAGTAGGGCCTGGTAACAGGTCAGGACTGGTGGGGCCTGTGTCACTGCCTGCCTGATGTGACCCATCCCCACCTACACCCTTCCCCAGTGTCCCTATTGCAACAGACTCAAACCTGAGTCCAGATCGACAGCAGAAGAGGAAACTTGCCTGAACTAATGAGCTGCTCGATTAGTCCCGTGGTGCCAGACCTGAGTCAAGTCCTGGCTCCTTCTCCGATTTGCTGTGTGACCTTAGGCAGTCATTTACCCTCCCTGAGCTTTGGTTCTCTAGTTTTATAAGCTAATACATAGAAATAACCTGGGACTTTGCCTGGTCCCTACTGCCTGCCCCTACCTCAGTTATCCAAACGTTACCCCAGAGGGCTGTGTGTGGCTGGGTTGGTGGGATCCTCTGGATACCCCAGAAAAGGGCTTGGATTCAAATCCCACTCACTGTCTGACCTCAGGTGATAGTTCTGCCTTCTTTGTGCTTCAGTTTCCTCATCTGTCAAAAAGAAGTTGTCATGACTGTCCCTCCCTTCCTTGTTTTGAGGATGCTCAGATGGGACTGCAAATGTGAAAGTCCCACAAGGGCAGGTAATGGAAGGTGAGATGTTATGTCCAGGAACTCAAGGTAGGGTCTTCTGGCCTTGTGGGTGCCCGATGGCATTCTCTGCACTGACAGGAGTCCTTGAGCCAGACTTTGGGGGAGGCCCAGAGTACTGGTTTCTCTTTAGGGACATCCAGGGAGGGGCTGCTGCTCCATCTGCTGGAACACTGGCCAAACCCTCGTCTGGCCAATAAGGCAGGGCCCTCCACCTCTCTAGACCCTTCTGGCCATCCTCCCCCTTGCCCTCCCTACTCCACTCACACTGGCCTCCTTGCTGTATCTCTTTTCCTACCTCAGGGCCTTTGCACTGGTGTTTCGTCCTACCTGGCATTCTCTGTCCCTAAAGCTTAGTGCGCCTCGCTCCTTCTCATTCTTGAGGTCTCAAGTCAAATGCCACCTCTTCACACTACTTCTGTCCCATCACAAGGCCAAGTGCTTTTTCCCATAGCACTCACGTGGTCTGACATTATCTTATTTACTCACTTGGCTAGTGTCTGTGTCACCCCAATAGCATGTTACCTGCACAAGGGCAGAGGTCATGTGTGTCTTGTTCACCGCTGTGTCACCATCTGCTGGAATGGTACCCAGCATCTTGTAGGCACTTAACATTAGATTAGATGGGTGAGTGTGGGGATAGATGGGTCATAGATGGGTTGGATGGAGAGGTGGTGGATGGATAGGGAAAGGCTGCCTCAGATCCGGGGTACCATCTCAGCAGGTGTGTAAGCGAAGGGGAATGGTCCCTGGCAGGGGGCCATGGAATGGATTCCTGTTCTTGGGGAAAGTGGATGAAGTAACCCCACAAGTCCCTCCAGCCTTGGCTGTGCTTTCCTGGTGTACCCCAGATCTGAAGGACAACCTGTATTCACCAAGGCTTCCAGGGGTGGGGTTGGCGGCAGCTGCCAGACCAGCCAGTGGGGGAAATGTCTTAAGAAAGGCAGACCTACTAGAGCAGGGACTTGGGGATATGGGGAGGAGGAGGCTGTGACGAGGTGAGAGAGTGGCATGGACATATATACACTACCAAGCGTAAAATAGATAGCTAGTGGGAAGCAGCTGCGTAGCACAGGGAGATCAGCTTGGTGGTTTGTGACCGCCTAGAGGGGTGGGATAGGGAGGGTGGGAGGGAGGGAGACGCAGGAGGGAAGAGATATGGGAACATGTGTATATGTATAACTGGTTCACTTTGTTATAAAGCAGAAACTAACACACCGTTGTAAAGCAATTATACTCCAATAAAGATGTTAAAAAAAAAAAAAAAAAGGATGGCAGAGAAGGTTGGTGGTCCCCTTGCTGGGGCTGTGGATCAGCTCGAATACCAGCTTTGTGTTGCCTTGGTTGGGGCCTGACACCAGCTGAGGACTGGAACAAGTTACTTATTACCTCTAAGCTCAGTTTGTTCGTATGTAAAATGGAAATAACACTAGTACCTCCCGGCCCCCAGGTTGTTAACTGTTTAAGAGGACCGATTAAGCCAACAGGAGTCTTCGGTTCTGTTGCTGAGGAAGTTTGTCTCTGCCTGCCCAACTCCCTCCTCTAGGGTTGATGATAAAAATAAAAACAGAAAACTCTCATAGAGATAGTCTCACGTAGGGCTGCGGTCCAGGGTCCAGTCAGGTCCTCCCTCCGCCCCTTGGCCTCCAGGCGGCAGGGAGGGGACCAGAGGAACCTTCCTTGCGAATGAGCTGAGCAGGCTGAGGGGATGGTGAGCAAGCAGAGGGGGAATGTTTCTATTAGGCTTTTGGAATGTTTTCTTTTTTCCTCCAAGAACTGGTTGTGGTCATGTAAATCATCCTGGAGGAAAATCAGAGGGTCCCCATACGCATCTGTTGGTTTTGGTTTTTATAAAAAAAAAAAAAAAAAGACGAAGACAGCAATCTTTGCGGTCTGTTTAAAAGTATTTTAATCATCAATGAACAAGGGAAGAGTAAACCCCTGGAGCAGGCAGGAATGTGGCCAGGGGACCTGAGGAGGCAGGCCCCGTGGGGCTGCCCATCCCCCGTGGGGCTGCCCATCCCCCTGCCACCTGGGTCCCTCTGCACAGAGCCAGCCCACGCAGGGGGCTCGTGTGCAGGCTCATGGGGTCCCTGCCTGCTTCCACTCCATGGGGTCTGTCCTCCACCCATAGAAGTTTAGGGTTGGGGTGTATGGTGAGGCCCGGAGAGCAGGTAAGGGAGAGTCCAGGGGGTTCCATCTTTGGGTGTGGGCAGGGGGTCTGTGAGCGTGTGTGTGTCTGCGCGTGATTGCCTGTACCCGGGTGTGTGTTAAGCACTGGGGGGATTGGGCCTGCGTGTATGTACGAGTAGGTCTGTGTGGTGTGTGCGCGGGTTGTTCGCAGTGTGATTGAAATGTGTGCGGTTGTAGAGCTCGTGTTTGGGATTGGGGTGTGGGGGAGGTTTGGTGTGGGATGGGGGTGTCCGTGCAGTTAAGTACATACGTACTGGGGTTATGGTTGGGGAGTGTGTGGCAGAGATAGACATATACCCACTGCACACCCCGTGTATCCCTGTATGTCAGCACCCACAGCAGACGCAGACACTCCCAATGCCACACCCATGCACACACCCAGCACACTCCCAGAGCACACTCTCCAACACCCTCCTCTGGTAGATGTGCATGTGTGTGTGTGGTTAGGTGAAGTGAGTGTGAGTGTGCATATGTTTGTGTGGGGTATGAGTTTGAGTTTAAGTTTGGGGGTGGGTGGTCATGGTCTGTGCTTGTGTTGCGGGGAGTAGTTTGAGTGTTTGGGTGAGTGTTGCACATTCAGCGTGTGTGTGTGAGGTGCATGGTGTTGTATTGGGCGTTGACTCTTTTGGGTGTGCACGTGGTCAAGGCACACGTGTGTTTGGAGGAGTGTATTTGAAAATCTGTTTGCTGTACGTGCGTATATATTGGGTATGGGCATGTATGTTGGCCTTGGGTTCGTGTGTGTGTATTTCGGTGTGTGGTAGGATGTTGGATGTGCGTTGGGGGGGCGTGTGTGTCGGGTGTAGGGTGAGGGAGTAGGGCTCACACTGACTGGGAGAGATGAGTCTCCTGCCCAGCCCAGGCTGTGATTTGAACCCAGGAGCCTGTAGCCCCCACTTCCTCCTCAAGTTGAGGACCATGTGAGGTGCTGGAGGGGGCATCTGGGAGAATCTCGGAGGGAATGAGATTGAGCAGGGCCTGGAGTGGTGAAAAGAGCACGGTGTCCAAGGACTTTCAAGGCAGAGGGACCAGGAGGCAGATCAGCCAGTGCATCCAGGAAAGGAGTGGAGTGTAGGGGGAGGGGGGGCAGAAGGAAGTGAGGCTTGGGCCATGGCATGGTGAGTCTGAATGTCAAGCCCAGGAGTGGAGACTTGATCCTGTGGGCAGAGGATGGAAAAGATGGAGCAGGCATGATTGCAGAGCTCACAAATGGAAGAGGCCCTAGTAGGGGCGGTAGTGCCAACAGCACTATCTCGGGTACTCATGGGGTCCCTGAGAAAAGCAGCCCCTTCCTGAGGCTTCACCTTGGTCCCCCAGGGCTCTGAGCTGCCTGCAGCAGATCACTGTCTGACCTGGCCTCCTCCCAGCATGCAGGGAAGCAATAGCGCAGAGGTTGTTACCCCGTTTGGCAGATGAGGACACTGGACCAGAGGGGAGGGAGGAAGCGGCCTGAGGCTCCTCCCTCCCCGCCTGAGCATCTCCCACTAGCTGTGAGAGGCCTCCATCCCGGGGACCTGGGGTTTGGGTGCTGAGTGTAGGTGGGCTGCCACAGTTTCCAAAGTGCTACGTCGTGACGTCCCAAGGGCTTCCTTGCATCCCCAAGAGGTGGGTGTTTCGGGTGTTCTGAATTTCTCTGAGTGTGACATAATCACTTGCTAGAAATTTTGCAAAACCAAAAAGAACAGATGACTCAGACCACCACAGTGGAATGTTTTCTTTGGTCATGAGCCCATCCACGTATGACGTGGTGCTTAGCACAATGTCTGGCGCATGGTAAGTGCTCAACAGGGGTGATTTCAGATTCATTGCCAGGATTTTAGAGTGAGAAGGGTCCAAGCTATGGACCAGTCCAGGCCTCATCTCAGATGAGGTGCTTCACTTCTCTGTGCCTCAGGTTCTCAATGGGGTTGTTGAGAAGATTATTAACAATAATGAGCGTTGATGAATTTAGCACTGGGGCTAAGAAATTCCCCATGATTCCAGGTGCGTCATCGCGATCATTTTCCATAGCCGTCTTGTAGTCCATCATGAGGACTGTGGTGCAGTCTACTCAGCTTTTCTCCCACTGTTGGATATTAGGTTGTTCCTAATTTTCCACTATTCATATTTGGTAACAAGAATGTTTCATTAACCATCTTCTTGCACAAAGTTTGTCTGATCTTAAGCCTGGGTGGGCCCCCAGAACCCAGATGTCAAACAGCAATGGAACCTGGCTCTGTGTGAGCCAGTGTTCGTTCTGTCCACCGTCACATCTAACCCTCCAACCCCGGGGGCAAGGCTTTCCCCCTCTGAGCCCTATGTTCCATCGGCACCACCTCCTTCCTGCCCAGGCCTACTGCAGAGAAAGGCCAGGGAAGCTCGCTTGCTAACGTGTTAATGGGCTGGGCTCCCTCTGGTGCTAATGGCTGAAAACGTCACCCATGATTTGCAGTGGGTCAGTCTGCAATCTCCACCCAATGTGAGCATGCATGGCTGAAGGAAACTGAATCCTTCCTGAATAAAATTGAACCCAGAGTCCCTGAGGCTGGCAGAGGAGACCACAAGAAAACCTTGTGAGGTGGGCTCAGTCTTGTGGCCCTGTCTCCTGTCCCACAGCTGAGTCCCCTTTTACGGGTCCCTGGCTGCTCTGCCCCATATCAGTCCAAGGAGGCGTCACTTCCCAGTTTGTCCCATGGCTCAAGGGTTTGCCATGACCTTCCGTTAGTACCCCAGAACTTCCGCTTTGCCCCTTCCTAGGTGGGTGACTTGAAAAGGGTGCTGCTCTGTGACTCTCTTTACTCATCTGTAATATGGGGATGATGACAACAATAAAACCTACCTTGTGGAGTTGTTGTAGGATTAAAACACTTTTGCATGTAAAGCACTTGAAACAGGGCCCAGCACATGGTAAGCACTCAGTAAATGTTAGCTGTTGTTGTTTTAGCTCAAAAATGACTTTACTTTTGCAGTCACTTCTCTGATAAGGGACTTGTACCCAGCATATATTCAGAACTCTTACAATTCAATAATGAAAAAGATAAATAACCTAAGTAAAAAATGGGCAAAGGACTTGAACAGACATTTCTCCAAAGAAGATGTACAGATGGCCGTATGAAGAGATGCTCAACATCATTAGCTGTCAGGGCAATGCAAATCCAAACCATAATGAGATACTACTTCACACCCACTAGAATGGCTGTACTGAAAAAGATGGGCAGTAACAGGTGTTGACAAGGACATGGACAAATTGGAACCCTCATACAGTGAGGATGGGAAGGTAGAACAGTGCAGCTGCTTTGGAAAACAGGCTGGCAGTTCCTCAAACAATGAAACATAGAATTACCATGTGATCTAGCAATTCTGCTCCTGGATATATACCCAAAATAAATGAAAACGTGGGTCTTCACAAAATTTTGTACATGAACGTTCACAGCAGCATTATTCACAATAACTAAAAAGTGGAAGCAACCTAAATATCCATCAACTGATGAATAAAATGTGGTGCGTCCATAGACTGGAATATTATTTAGCCACAAAAACATGAAGCGCTGATACACGCAACAACATGGATGAACCTTGAAAACATTATGCTAAGCAAAAGAAGCCAGCCACAAAAGACCACATATTGGATGATTCTGGTTACATGAAATTTCCCAAATAGGCAAATCTATAGAAATAGAGAGTAGATTAGTGGTTGTCAGGGGTTACAGAGAGGGAGGAATGACTGCTAATGGGTATGGGGTTCCTTTTAGGGATGAAGAAAATGTTCTAAAATTGATTGTGGTAATAGTTGCACAACTCTGTGGATATACTTCAAAACACTGAACTGTGTTCTTCAAATGGATCAATTTTATGGTTATGTGAATTACATCTTAACAGAGCTGTAAAACAAAAAGAAAAGGAAAAAAAAAAGACTTTATGAAGGGCTCATGGAAGACCACAGGGAAGCAGACACAGAATGACATCGCCCAAAAAACCTGGCCCACCCTCAGCATTCCTCCTGGTCTGCTTTCATAGGGTAGAGGCCATCTAATCCTCATCTTGCCATAGCAGGTCAGCAACTTCTGAACTCATGCAGGCCTGTCCCCAAAAGCCAGGCCCAGAGTTGTGGTCGCAGTGAAAGACAGTGTGGTCAAGTGGTAGGACCCTGAGCTGGGATTACGTTAGCGTGACACCATTGTCATAGGATTAGCAGAAGTCATAGGCGTAAGCATGTGGCCCAGAGCAGGGGTCCACATATCATGTGTGGCCCTCCTCCCCTGCCCCTTACTGCCATGCGAGTGCCCCCCCACACTCCCATCCATCATGGACATGGCACTGCCGATGGCAGCATGCTACAGGTCTGGCAGATAAACACCTACTCAGTGCTGCACAGAGACCCCAGTTCTCCAATTAGAGACGTGCACAAATAGGGCCTTTTGCTGGAAAGGGCAAAGTCCGATGTTGGTGTGAGTACGGAGGCCCTCAGAACTCACCCCTGAGCCCTGCCTTCCGGTGCCTGGCGGTGCACACGAGGTGTGGCATGCCAGAGCCAGAAGGGGTCTGTGAGACCATCTTCAGTCCCTTCCCCTTTATTTTATTTTATTTTATTTTTTGGCCACAACATGCATCATGCAGGATCTTAGTTCCCCAAGCCAGGACCCAAACTGTGCCCCTTGCAGTGGAAGTGCCAGGGAAGTCCCCCTTTATTTTATAGATGGTTAACTGAGGCCCAGAGAAGTGAGGTGGTATAGTGGGAAAGAGGAAGTGCACTTTTGCATTCAGGTCCCGGTCAGCCAGGGACTCCTGTGGCGACCTTGGACAGGAGTCATCTTTAAAAGGTGGAGTTGCTAAGAAGGTAAAGCCAGCAGACACAAGGTCCAGTTAGAGCTTGGCAGCTGGAGGGGAGAGATTCAGCCCGTGTTCAGCAGAAACCAACCCCGTATAAGGGAGCAATGAGAGACAGACCAGCAGGGAGAAGTCGGAGAAGCAGGAGGATTCTGTCCTTGAGTTTTTAAAAATAAATATTTGTCAAAGTTTTTATATGCTTGTTGCAGAAAACATGGAAAACACAATAAGCATAGGTTTATAAGAAAACAAAAGTCCTCTCTGCGGCTCCCACACAAAGAGACTCTCAAGTTGGACCTCTTTGGGCTGTTCCTGGCTCCTTGAGGAAAATGGAAATGGACTTTATGAAACATATTTCGAATGAGGAATTACCGTCATTCTTCTCTGGTGATCCCCGGCAGCCCAGCTTGGCTCGCACAAAGGGAGAGGCCACAAATAGGATTTGCCAGACCCAGTCTGAGCCCGGTTCACCGAGCTTGTGTTCCAAAATGCACAGTCATTCAAAAGTCAATGAAAACCCATTGTGTTGCACGCAGTTAGCAAATACGTTAGACTGGGCCCGCGGGGTCCACTGGAGGGCTCGCTGGTGGTGAAGTTCTGGGAGCTACCTGTGTCGGCGGGACTGCCTGGGTTAGGGCCTGAGAAATGGGACCTTACAGAGATAAGGAACACCTTCCATCCATTATAGGCAGGAGCGTGAAAGGTGGAGAAGAGCTCGGGACCCAGGAGTCAAGAGCTAGTTCTCTGCAGATGCAGGAGGAGAGGGAGGGGCCACAGATGAGGACCCACTGTTGTTACCATCTTCAGCCCATGTTGAAACTGGAGCTGCTGCCTTTTTTCTGGGTGTGAGGAGGAGAGTGCCCCAAGGCCAAAGGTCAGGGAGCACTGGGCTGGGAGCCTGGAGTCTGGGCTCCCTGTCTTGGTGTCACCATTGACTTGCTGGGCAGCCTTGAACCGGTCTCTTCTCCTTCCCCAGCCTCAGTCTCCCCGGTATAAAACGGGCAGACTTATTCTAACACCTGTTCCAGTCAGACCTGTGATTTTAAAAAGAGCCTTTTTCTCCTTACCCAGGGTGGGATGGGACATGGGTGGCTAACCCCAATTGAGCCGATTGTTTCAGTAAGCAAACATGCCCTGAGCCCCTGCTGTGAGTACAGTCTACTGCTGGGCCCTGGATGAGAGGCCAGCTGGTGGGACCAGCACTATTCCGTGTGTGAGTCACAGCCCTGGTGGTGGGAGCAAGGGACCCAGAGGCAGACAGTTAGGATCTTGAGTCCTAGGGTCTGTGATGAGGGAAGGTCAGGGCTGTGGGACCCCAGGGGAGTCTTGCCCTAACAGTAGGGGAATCAAGGAAGGCTCCCTGGAAGAGGTGGCATATGATCTGAAACTTGGAGGATGAGCAGGATTTTGCCAGGTGAAGTGGCAGGAGAAGGGCACCCTGAGTAGCAAGTGATGGGAGCAGAGGTACATCAGTGCAGGCTGCATGGAGAATGACACCCATGCCTGGCATGCAGTAGTGCTGGGGCGGGGGCCTGTCCACGCCCAGAGGTGGAAGGCCCTGCCATCTCCCTCTCTCTTTTTAATATTTTAAAGTATTGTTGAAATATAACTCACAAGATTCATCTTTCTAAAGTATACAGTGTTTTGAGTATATTCACAAAGTTGTGAAACCATTATTACTATCTTAATTCCAGAACATTTTCATCATCCCCAAAAGAAACCCTGTACCTGTTAGCAGTCACTCCCATTCTCCCCTCCACCCAGCCTCTGGCAACCACCAATCTACTTTCTGTCTCTGTGGATTTGCCTATTCTGGCATTTCACGTAGATGGAATCATACAGTATGTGGTGTTTTGTATCTGGCTTCTTTCACTCGCCATCATGTTTTCAAAGTTTACCCATATTGTAGAATGTATCAGTGTTTTACTTCTTTTTATGGCCAAATAATATTCAATTGTATTGATATACTATTTTTGTTTATCTGTTCATCACTTGATGGGTATTTGGGGTTTTTTCTATATGATTTGATTTAATGATTTGAAAAATTAAACTTATTATTACTGATTCACTTGTAGGAGTAAGAAATGGTAGATCCCATGCAGTCTCTTATCTCATTTGGCCCTTACAATAAACCTACAAGGAAGGAGTGTTAACTGTTTTCCAGAAGACAGCTCTGGGCCAGAGCGGCTAAGTACCACGCCTAAGGGCAGGGGCCAGTCAGCAGCGGGGCTGGGACTTGAACCCAGCTCTGCCTGCGCTAAAGCCCGCAGCCCATCCAGCTGGCTCAGAGACGTGTCCCCAGACATTCAGCTGAGGCTGCAGAGAAGGATGTTGAAGGAGCATTTGCTCCCCACGGCGCTCTGTGGCTCACGGCTGCTGCTGCGGTGTGAAATGCAGCCTTGCCCGCCCCCATGCAGTCTTGTGGCTCGGACCTGCCTGTGTGTCCTCTGCCCTAGGAGTGAGCTTGTTTGTGTCCACTGTTTACTTAAGTTGGCCGCTCTGTCTCCTGAGACTCCTCAGTCATCACTGGTCACCACGTGGGAAACAGCTTGGCGATATCACTCTGTGAGGAGCCGTCCCTCAGTGCATCCCATGGGGTGGGCCTGGGTTCCCTGATGCAGCCACACAGCTGTCATCGTCATGGGCTGTGTCACCACCCATGAAAGTGGGTCACCATCCATGTCTTCCTTGGTCCTCAGATCCCCTCTGGAGGTCATCATGTTGTTGCCATGTATTTGTGTGGAAACTGAGATCAGAGGGAAGTCCTTCGCCCACATCACATAGGACAGGGGCAAGTGTCGGATCCAGACCTGACTCAGCTCTTTCAGGCTCCACATCGAGGGTGGGAACATCCCCAGGTCGTGTTATGCAGGACAACTCACCCAAAGCCACATGCAGAATTAAGAAGGAAGTCTAGTTCTTCTGCAACCTAGATCTATCTATGAAAGTATCACACTGGCCACCGTGAATTTTTTTTTAAACTTCAACAAAACAGAGTAATATAAAGTATAAAGCAAAAGCATAATGTATCAAGAGGTAGAAAGTAGAGAGTAAAGTATGAAGAAAAAAGGAAAAGTTACCTCTAACTATAGTACTCAGAAATAACCACTGTTTAACATTTTGGAGTATTTTTCCAGACTTCTCTGTGTATATGATAATTATACTCTTTACAGGAAGGGAATCATACCAGATATGTTGTTTGGTAATTTGCTTTCTTCACTGCAGTGTATTTTGGACACCTAGCCGTGTGCACTTAGCTGAGTGAATAAATGAGTGAGGAAATGAATGAATGACTTGTCTGCTCTCTTGTGCCACTGGACAAGTCAGGCTTTGTGAACTCTGCCCAGACTACCTTTCCAGAGCCGGGAGCCTTCGTCTCCATCCTGTCATTGATTCCCTGTCCTCTGTAGCCTTGGACCTCGGTTTCTCTGTCTTCACAGGGGGTCACTGGTGGTGACCCGTGGTGATAGAGCAGAGCCTGGTGCCGATTCTCCACAGCCCTGGGAGTGGGTAACACTATACCATCATTGCCATCCTTGCAATGCCAACAAAGATGTTGAACCCCAGAGAGATTAGGTGATTTGTGCCGCTCATAGAGTGGAAGGGATTTGGGATTTGAACTTCAGCCTGGATGACTTCAGAGCACTCTTTAACCCAGAATGAGCATGCCCTGAGAATCCAGGGGTCCAAAGCTGGGGGCAGGGGCAGCCATGCCCTCTCTGGGCTGTCGTGGTGTCCCCACCTATAACACAGAGGCCTCCGAGGGCCAGCCAGTCCTGACATTGTGTGAGTCTCAGGTCCCCACGCAGCCCAGCCCAGCCACCTTGCTATTACCCCTGAGCCTAGGAGGACCCAGAGAGGAGTCTGGCCCAGGACCTGCCCCCAAAGCCCAGAGCCTCTGCAGAGGAGCCACCATTGGCACTGAGCCCTGGTGTCTGAGGGAATTCCAGGCTGAGGGAACAGCATATGCAAGAGCACAGAGGTGTAAAGTTCCAAGAGCCCAAGTAGTCAATCTAAGTGGAGACTAGAGAGGGAGGAGGGAGCTTGGGGAGGCAGCCACCGCTGGAAGGCCTGCAGATGCAGATGGTGGGAAGCTGGAAATGCCAGGCTGAGGGCCTGGGGTTGTATCCTGAATGTAGTAGGCAGCCATCGAAGGGTCTGAGCAATGTTGGGGGCAGGTTGCCATTTAGGAGTCTCTGGCTGCAGGACAGATGGTGGATTTGGGGGCAGTGACCAGGGTGGAGACAGTGAGGAGAGTGGCAGGATTGGCATATAACTGGCACTGCCAGAGGGAGTGAGTGGTTGGAAGACCTCACCTGGGCCCCACTCAGGCTCCCAACTTGATTCCCCCAGGACGGAGCTGGAGACTCCTCTCTCTGTCCTCAGCCCCTGCTAGCAGGGCACCCCGGCTGGGCCCCAGTGTAAGGCAGTGATTTTTTTTTTCTGTAAATTATTGGTGCCCAAGTCATAGCTGAGTGGCTCAGCACAATGGCATCCTTCTCTTTTTGTCCTCCTTAATTTTAGAATCCAAAGCTAAATGTTTTAATTTTACATTATTCCTGACATAATGCTAATGAGTTCCAGGTGTCCCCCTGAGTCAGGCTGTGCAGCCAGCCATCTGGGTGGGGCCCTGCTCCCCAGGACGCCCCTCCTGCCACCCTCTCGGTTCTCAGAGAAGTGCCTCGCAGTGTGTTCCTCCTTAAGGACCCCTTCCTGCTTTATCATATGGTTGTAATTTTTTTCAGTTTACTTGGTCGTTCTTTTGTGTGGTGACCACAGGGTGATTCTCCCTTGCTCGAGGGACGGAAGGTTCCCACGAGAGTCGGACAGCTTGCCTGGCCCAGCAGAAGACATGCTTCCCTTTCAGACCCCTGAGGCACCAGGCGCAGGTGAGGGGTGGGATGCCTCCCCCAGACCCTTTCCAGCGCTTTCCAACCTGTGTTGGACTGAACATCTGGAGAATTTGTGTGTTAAGGGAAATAAACACTCTCAGGGGATCTGAAAAACAGTGTGGTGGCTATTATCGCTAGTATTGTTATTTTCTGGTGACGTGAAACATTTACTTCTTTGTTTCTAGTCATTTCTTGCCCATGGCCTAATGTTTCCTAAATCTTCAGACCCGTCTGCTTTTTGTTGAATGAGATGTGAGAACAGGGACAGGGCTTTGGCATCAGACAGCCTTGGGTTCAGTCCGGCTGCTGCTCTTAGCCCCTGGGCGCCCTGAGCACAGGCTTTCTGGGAAACAGGGTGATAGAGCACCTTCTGTCCAGGGTGCCCCGAAGAGCACAGACGGCGGTGCACAGAAAGGGGGCTGCACAGGCCGACTCAGAGGTGCACACCTCAGGAGCAGTTTTCCTCCCTTCTGCCTTTTCCACATCCTCATAACAGAGCAGACAATGGTCTCTATTTTATTCATGTCAGATCTGAACCTGAAGTCCACAGACTTGAGTGTGAGAGAGTGTAACTTGAAAGTCTTCCTTGAACTCCCATCCTGTTCTGAGTCTCCGGAGCTGAGTAGCAGATCTCAGGCAGTTCACAAAGCCCTGCGCCAGTTCTGTGGGTGGGAGGGGCTTGCACTGAACCGAGGGGTCCTCAGAGTCATTTCTCACGCTGGCATCTTCTGAGCCGTCCTGCACCCCACCTCATCTTTGCCCAGAGCCCAGCGGTCTCCCATCCATCTGAAAGGCTGCCCTGGGGCCAGCTTGGACTCAACATCTGGGTGTGGGACCTCCTGAGAGATCCAGAGTCCTGCCCGCCTGGGAGGAGCCCTGCTTCAGGTCCCACAAGCCTAACTGGGGGTGCTATCAGCACACCAGAGCCTGGCCCTAGGGTGAAAGGGCAGAGCTCTGAGCCTCCCCACTTTGAGGGAGCCCTGCCGTCTCCCCATGTCTTGCTTTCCCTCCAGCGTCCCCTTCCCAGCCAGACATTTTCCAGGGGTGGGAACACAGGAATCTTTGCTCTTCCTCCTGCCTAGGCTTCTCCTGGGCTCCACTCATTTGGGGGGCTCCCTGCCCTGCTCCACACTTCCCTCAAGGTTCATATGTTTGTTGCTTTCTTCTTTCATTCATTAACAGATATTCACACACAAGCCCACTGTGTGCCAGGCCTGTGCTGGGCACTCTCAGATGGCGTGGGGCAGAAAATCATTTGAAATATTTACTGTGTGTGACTCATCTCTGTGTCCAGAGTTCTTTCCATTTGGCCCTGAGACCTGAGATTTTGAAACCCAAAAGCCAGGAGTTCACTCCTGTCTGCTCTGCTTTCTGCCAACTTATCTCCTCCAGAAGCACTTGGGTGGAGGCACAACGCTATTACTACATACCCATTTGACAGATGAGAACTGAGGCCTAGCAGGGAAAGGGACGTTCCCAGGACACCTGGCCCAGGGGAGTCCTCTGTGGCTGAACCAGCCAAGTGCACAGCTCACAGCTGGATGTCTCTTGCACAGTGGGCCAGTTGGGAGGCATGAGCAGTGGCTCGAGAAGCCCGAGTGAGCCTGTGAGCCTCAGTCCTGCCTCTGGCGGGGTTGCTGTGATACTGGTTAGACCAGGGAAGAGAGGTGTCCTGCAGACTGAGGCACTTGGTCACTGGAAAGTTCTGCCCTGTCTCTTCCTGTCTTCTCGTCCTTCCGTAGGTTGGATTTCATTTGTTTTGTTGTTGTTGTTGTTGTTTGTGTACTTGGTTCCTAATGGCAATTGACCTTCCTTCATTAGCTCGATTGAAAGCTGGGCTGTCATCGTTCCTTCCATCCACCATTATTAGTGAGTCCAGGCACTGGGTTCAGTCAGTGGCAGCAGCGAGCGTTGTGGAGCCATGTGACCCTCTTCAGCGTGTGGCCCTAAGTTGCCATCACAGGGCCTCCCAGAGGATCTGTGGCAGGTGGGAGAGTGGTGGCAATGCTGAGGCAGGTCAGCTTGGCCTGTTTATCCCACTGGGCCCCAGGTGTCGGATCCAACCCAATTTAGAGCCATTGGATATCCCCGAAGGTAACTTACAAACCATCTTGCACCCTCCAAGCAGCCCTGGTGAACATGCAGTCACCCGACTCTGTTCCTGAGCGCCTGGGAATGGGTCACTCATGTCCTCTCCAGTAGGGCTCCCCCAGACTGAGCACAGCCCTCTGTGGCTCCCCACACCCTCACTACGACCTCCACAGGCCCCTGCTACCCCAGAGCTACACACCAGCAGTCTGGCCCAGCCGTGCCCCTCCCCCCTCCCAAGGGGCCCAGAGCCTCACGGGACATTCCTGGTGGGAACTGAGCCCCAGGTGCACATGGGGCAGGTTGCTCCCACCCATGACCTCAGAAGGGAATTTTGCACGTGTACATTTGTCATGATTCGCACTGACCCGACGTGAGGTTTTATTTCAGGTGATGGGTGGGATGTCTTGGATCTCCTTTCTCCCCGGGCAGCCCCAGGGTGCTGCGGGTTGTACAGGGCTTAATTCATGCAGCCGCCACCTGTGCACTCGCCAGTCCTCGGCAGGCGGTGGGTAATTAAGCTCAAGGAAAGCAGGTGACTGGTTTAAGTTCACACAGTAACCTGTGACAGAGCCAGGGCTGGAATCAGGTCTTCAGACCCTAATGTTTTTCACACCATGGACCCATCCTCTGTTGTTTCTTCTTGGAATTCGGGAGAGGAGCCGAAAAGAGGACTGAGCACCTGCCCTGTGCCCAGTACCAAGGCCACACCCTGCTGTCCATAATAGGCCCCTGAGGCCAGGAGTGTCATCCCCTTTGCAGGGAGCACACTGAGGTTCACAGGGGCCAGGAAGAGGAGGAGTTGGACCTGAGACCCAGGCTGTGGGCGCAGGCTTATTTGGGGGGAGTTGAGGCTGGAGAGAACCCTTTCATTCATTACAGTCCCTCCCCTCCTCCTCCTGGAGCAGCGCTCACCTGCCTTACCCCCAGCTCTTAGGATCAGATGTCGACGCACCTGGACAGGTGTCTCCTCAGCAAATGGGCCAGGTGCTTCTGCTTCTCAGTTGGCTGTGGAGGTGGAATGGGCTGCCATGTCGCTTTCCCACCTGTGCCTGCCTCCCCTCTTGGGGGTGAGCTCTAGAGGCCGGGCAGCATCTGTCAAGGCCCAGGGGGTATGCGGCATCCGCAGAGAGGACGAGCAGTGAGAGACAGGCCGTCCTGGCCTCAGTGCCTCAGGGTGGTGTCCGGGCGCTCAGGGCAGGGTGGGAACAGGGGCGATTAGGGAAGGCCTGGCACAGGAGGAGGGGAGGGCTGAGGCTTGAGCCAAGACCAGAAGGGCAGGGAGGACCGGACAGGCGGAGGACACTGCATGGTCAAAGGCCTGCGGCTGGAGCTTAGGAAGGGGGAGTGGGCACTGGGCTAGAGGTCAGTGGGACCAAAGGGTGGCCTGTGGCCCTGTCTTGGAGTTCTCTATGGCCACATGTTCCCTCCCCAAAGCCAAGCCTGTCCAGCTGCCGTGGGAAAATCAGGAGGTACAGTGGGCTCAGCTGGCTCGTCCCACCTGCAGCCTCCTCTCCTGGGCAGCCTGGAGCCATGGAGAGGCGTGTGGGAGCGTGACTGTCCGTGGGTCTGGCTGTGTTGGGTGTGGAGATGTTGGTGTGAGGACTTGTCTTTATCCACTGGCCTCTTGGAGGAAGCCTTTGCTGGACTTTGTCTCTGGGTGTCTCTCCCTGTGCACACACAGAGCACCATGAGGCCATCTGTGTTCTGATATGTGAGCCAGTTTCTGCTGTGCTGTACGTGGGGCTGTGTGTCAGTGCATCTAGAGTCTGCGGAGTTTGTATGTTTGTGCCTGTGGTGGGGTCTGGGCTTGGGTGTCCTTGGGTATATGTATGAGTGTGTGTGTGTGTGTGTGTGTGTGTGTGTGTGTGTGTGTGTGTGTGTGTGTGTGACATGAGTCATGATGTGTGTGTGTGTGTGTGCGCGCGCATGTACTGTGTGTTGGTGTCCTGGGGTTCTGTGTCTTTGATGTGTGGCTTGGCTGGCAGAAGAGGTGTCAGAGTGTGTGCGTGTCTGCATTTCTGGGTCTGCGGCTGGTGGCTCGCTATGTGTGTGTGCGTGTGTCAGCCATTCTGCGCAGTCTCTGAGCCCTGGCCCCTAGCCGAGCCTCTCTCCACACCTCAAGCCATGTGTCAGCACGGGGAGCCCCCTGGATCCCACCTGTCTACTGGGTGAGCAGACTCAACCTCCCCGTGCACCTCCTTCT
Source organism: Leucopleurus acutus (assembly GCF_964270905.1). NCBI lineage: Eukaryota > Metazoa > Chordata > Mammalia > Artiodactyla > Delphinidae > Leucopleurus > Leucopleurus acutus. Next base: position 148,790,893 of record NC_139143.1, read on the forward strand.
CTGGGGAGCTCTGCCTACCCTGGAAAGGTGGCCTAGCCCTCTTGGCTCTCTCTGGCTGGGAACAGGAACCTGTTTCTTGCCCAGAGAGGGACTTTCTGCTGGAAAAGGGCCCAGCCCAGAGCCTCCAGCGCAGTCCTGGTGAGGAAGAGATGGGGAATCTCCAGCCCGCACCTTGCTAGCTTGAGAAATCTCCTCCCAAGGGCAGGCCCAGTCTGACCGGCTCTGGAAAGGAGGCCTGTGGCCCCCTAGCCCAGCCTCTGTCTGCCTTCTCTAGGTGGTCATGAAGGCCTAGAGAGCTGAGAGATGCTCGCCTTGGATCTCATGGCGCCCCTCGGTCCTGGCTGCCTAGGACAAGAGTGGGCCCAGGCACAGAAGGGCACGGGAGGCAAACCCAGGCTCCATCCCTCATGAGCTCGGGGTCTCTCTCACATAAACTCCCTGGGCCTCAGTTTCCACCTCTGTAACAAGGGGACCTGTCATGCTGGTTAATGGGACTAAGGAGACGTGTTTAGGGAGAGTTTGGCCCAGTCCCCCACCTAGTAAATGTGATAGCTGCTGTTACAGTCATGGTCTCCCTCCTGCCCCCATCTGCCCGTCCATTCATTCACTCAGACGGCACTAGGTACCCAAGGCTGGACCAGACCCTCACAGCCTTCACAGGGCACAGTCCAGGCCAGTGCCATCCAGCCTCACCTCCCAGGACTCTCCACTTTTGTCCCTCCCCTTACTGCCTCCACCTACCTCTGAGGACCCTCGAAGCACAAGGCCCTGAGAAGAGCCTCGTGGAAAACCCATGAGGTTCAGAGGACAGTAACTGCAGCGCAGCATCCCTCTCCCGGGGAGCAGGGTGAGGCGTGGACCGCAGCTCCCGGCTGGCTGGCCTTTCGTGCTGGCCAAACAGAATTATTTGACATCTTGGAGAAGGTTCTGGCACCGTGCAGCTCTCCCATCCAAATCACTGTTGTAAAGTAGGTTAAAAGTTTGTACGAAAATGAAAAGTTGATCCCTGAATGGCCTGCCAGACTGTTGAAACCCAATATATTTTACCCTTAAACCAGAAATGTGTTTGTTTAGAAGCAAGTCATTGGCAAAGGCCAAAACTGGAGGCATTTCCTCTCCTGCCCCCACCCGTGTGCCCCGTTCCCCCAAACCTCCTCCTTGCCCTTTGTGTCCAGATCCTTAGCCAGAGCATGAGAAAAGGGCCTCCCTCCTCCTTGGCCCATGTCAGCCACAGGGAGGAAACTTGACATTCCTCAGGGACCACTGTGTGCCAGGTCCCGTGCTGGGCATGTCCTTTTATTTACTTCTAGCAGCCGTTTGTGGTGGCCCATTTTAGAGAGGAGAAAAATGAGGGCAGAGGTGGGACATGACCTGCCCAAGCTCGTGGCGGTCGGTGGTGAGTCCCCGGCACAAACTTCTGTCTGCGAGACCTCGTGGCCTTCGGCCTGTGGCACAATGTCCCACACCTCACATGTGACACAGGGCCCTTGATCATCCCCCAAGGCCCAGAGGGAGAGAACAGGCGTGCCCGGCACCAGCTGGCTCCGTGCCGGGGCTGCCCTGAATGAACTCGCTCTGCCCTTTCACAGGTGCGAGAAAGGCTCAGAGACGGCAGCTCGCTGAGTGGGGTGAGCCCAGCCCTGCAGATTCTGATGCCAGACCCAGTGCCCTCTCCTTCCCCCAGCCAGAGTTTGAAGGGTCCTTGGGCTTGGTCTGGAAGGGAAGAGGGTGCCCCCTCCCCAGCTCCCGGGACGGCTCCTCTCAGGCTTTCATCTCCTGCCCTTGGTTCTGTGAGCTGCATGCAGCGGTAATGGATTGCAGTGGACTTTTTTCAATTAGGTTCTGATTTTCCCCTGCCTGTTACTATAAAACTCCAGATGGTCTAGGGCTTCATGGTTCCAGGGGTATTTTCCCCCATTATTTGAATCTTCTTTAGTAACACGCCCCACATGTGGGAACTGGGCCTTTCAAGACTCAGTGCCTCAGCCGGGCTCGCTGTTCTCTGCTGTGTTGCCGCGGCTTTCCTTTTTGTGTGGTGGCATCTCCTCTCGGAGGCCCCGGGAGGAAGGAGGGTGTCCCCTTTGCCCAGCATCAGCTCTGCATCCAGGGCTGGGCCTGATTTTGCCTGGGAAGGGAACCCAGGTTGTGAGCCCAGTTGGAAATCATGGTCATAGTTCCCGAGTACCAGCCTGTTTTGGGTGCTTTCTATAGGGGTCCCTGAGGCGGTAGCCAGAGCACTTAGGGACACACATATACAGACTTGCACATCAGCCAGACCTGAGATCCAGTCCCAGCTCTGCCGCTTACTGGCTGTGTGACATCACTTAGGGCCAGTGATGTCACATCTCTGAGCCTCAGTTTCCTCATCTGCAGCGTGGCGCTAGAAAGGAGCCTCACCAGAAGAGCATGTTGTCACAATTAAATGAAGTACCACACAAAACACACAATGGCTCCCAGCTCCTGATAGGTGACTGAGAGGGTGTCACCCAGTCACTAAGGTCATTCTGAATTCACCCCAGTTTCATCTTAGTACGTATTTTAATGTTTATGCCTTCTAAGTAAATAAGAAAAACCCAGCACTCACTCTTACATTTTTCTAGACTGTCAGATAGCTCTTCTCTTCCTTCTCCCCTCTCCGGGTACGCCTTACCCACAGTAGCGGCCGTCTCTGTTGCCCATGGCATGTGAGTCTTTGCTTCTGGCCAGATAGATCTGTTGTGTTTGGTTGTGTGAACTGGTGTGTTGCAAATTCATCCCGAATAAGAGGTGCCTGGGTAATCCTCTGGGTGCACGCAGTTGGCATCAGGGCTCTGGCCACAGGACGCTGCATATACCCTGTGGTTCACAGAGAGCACCCACCCACCATGTGCCCGGGTGTGCCCAAGTGGATGCCCCCATTTACAGATAAGGCACCTGAGCTCTGACAAGTGAAATGAACTTGCCCAGGTCATCCAGTTCGGAAGAGTGGGTTTGAACCCAGGCCAATTTGATGCTGAAACACAGTGGTGGGGGGCGTGGGGGTGGAGGGGGCAGACATCACCAAGCTGTTACCAGGGCCAGGTCGCACCAGCCAGAATGCTGGGGTGAGGGTCTGTACTTGCCCAGGCACTGGGGAGCCATGCAGGGTGTGAGCGGGGGTGGCGGGGAAAGGGGGCTCGGACACACCTATAGGCTTCCGTCTTTGTTCTAGATACTGGATATCATGTGGGAATGAATTGGGAAGGGAGAGTGGAGGCAGGATGGCTGGTACAGTCACCTGGGTGAGCAGTGCTGGGGTGTGGACCAGAGTAGTGGGCGGATGTGAAAGATGTTTAAGAGGTGGCATTTCCCTGGCTTAGCAGATGGTTGGATGCAGGGGCCAGGGAGGAGGGAACAGGTTTCTGGCTCAAGCATCCAGGTGGAAGGTGGGAGGTCAGTGGCCAGGGAGTCCAACCAGCAGAAGTGGCACCAGAGTTCTGCAAGTGAATAGCCCTGTGTTGCACCGTTGGCTGGGCCATGTGAATGGTTGCACAGGGCAGTTTCTGTGGACAAACAGAGCGGAGATCATAGGCAGACTTGGAGGGGTGGTGTATATTCTGGAAACAGCTAAGCATCTGCTGAGCCAGAATGAAGGGGAGGAAGAGAAGGAGATCTAGAAGTAGAAATGGGAGGTCACTTCTTTCTAGAAGAGACGGCAGTCCTGACTGCAGCCGAGCCCGGGCTTGGTGCCCTCTGGCACAGTGGGGGCAATTACACCTCCTTGCCCCCTTGCAGTGGGAGCAGGGGTGTTCCAGGGGATGTGCTCTGCAGGTTACACACCTGGACATGGACAACAGGGCAAAATCTGCCCTAGAACCTCAGGAGACTGGAGTGTTGGGAGAGGAATGTCAGGAAGGCCCCACCCTAGCATGTACCCGGTGGGGTGCAGACCCTGCGGAAGCATCATTACACCCTTGGGTCGCCATAGCATTGCCTTAAGGCCCATCCTCCACCCGCCTCAAGCAAACGGAGACCCAAAGCCCGGATGTGCCCGTTGACTCCATTTCTGTTCCAATAAGACCCATGTTTCCATTCTGGCAGCATCTGTACCCCATGACACAGCAGTGGTGGGGCACCTCTCCCTGCTGTTCCCCCAGACCCCACACAGTCAGTGCATGGGGCCCCTTCAAGCCATTCCCATCCCAAAAGGCAGCCTCACTCTCTTTGGAGGTGCCCAAAGGGTACTCCACGGGCTTGGCGTAGAAAGAGTTTTAGGGCCACACCAATCAATGGCAAACACATCAACAAGGGCCTCCTGTTCTTTACTTCTGGGGTCAGTAAAACCTGCCCCACAGGGGTGTCCTCCCTCAGGGCAAGACACCACCACCACCACGATAATAGTGACAACACTGACGTCCTGCGTGACATGCGGATATGCACGTTGCCCCACTGCCACAACTCTGTGAGCTGCTTCCTCGCATCTTCATTTTACAGAGAAAGAAACTGAGCCACAGCGAGGGCACTGACTTGCCAAGATTACAGAGCCATCTGCTTTCCAAGTTTGAACACTTCATCCCAGCCTCTGACACACCAGACCATGGAGGGCATTGAATGCCAGGCTAAGGGGGTTGACCGGATGTCAGAAGGCACAACGAGCCCTGGAGGGTCCTGAGCAGGGGTGACCTGGTTAGATTTACAATTTAAAAATGGACTCATAAAGCATTAGAGCTCGAGGGGTCTTGGGGGCTGTCTGGTGAAGCTGCTGCTGTAAGGCAGCAGAGAAGGACTCATGAGAAACTCAGGTGCCCCAGCTCTAGGATTCCAGACCAGGCCCTTCCACCACTATGTGAGCCCTGCCAGGTCCTGGCTCCCCAGGGTACAGATGAGGGGCTTGGTGGGGGAGCAGACCTGTCCAGGGCACCTGTTCCTTGGAGGTGGAGCCAGGACAGCACTGAGATAACTCCCCATCAGAGGAGGTGCTGGGGCACCTGCCCCTCCAGACTGTTCGCCAGTCCCCAGCCTGCTCCAGGCCCCAGGAGCAGGCTGACACCCCTTTGATAGGCCTGAGCCCAGGGTGTGTTGAGAAGGTTAGTCTGGATGTCAGGCTGGAGGAGGAAGATGGGGAGTGAGGTGAGGGGTTAAGGAGTGAGAAGTAGAAACAGGACTTTGGGGGGACTTGAGAGCCCACCACGCCCAGCGGGACATCACACACACACGCATACACACACACCCTTCCAACTCCGCAGAGGGCCAGCAGGCCCGGGAGCTGCCACCCCAGGCAGAATGCCACTCCACTACTTACCTGCTCTGTGATCCTAAATAGTAGCTACGGTGACGGTATTGAGCACGCACCTGCTACCAAGGGAAGCACTTACTGTGCAGCCACCCTCTGAGCTTGGTAGAACTCACCCAGTTTGACGATGAGGAAACAGGCTCAGAGAATTGAAGGGACTCACTTCAGATCACTCTCAAGTGGAGCAGCCAAGACACAAGCCCTGGTCGTCCCACACCAGGGTCCGTGTCTGTAACTGTTGTGCGGATTCCCCCGAGCCTCAGCTCCTGACAGTGGAGACATACTTGCCCCGAGGGCTGTGGAGAGCATACTCGATCATGCTAGAGACATGACCAGGCCTAGCAGAGTGAGCGCACAGGTGCTGGACCCACGAGCATTCCCGTCCTCTTCTCTCTGCCTCTGTTAGCCCATCTCTGGGGTTGTTAAAGGGGGAGGATCGCGGGGACCTTGGCAAGCGGCTGCAGGCAGAGCCCATCTCCCCTCAAGGCCCTGGCATGCCTGGGATGCTGGCTCTGCTGCGGGCGTTGCTCTGCCAGGTGTACCTGTAACATCCTCGTCCCAGACCTGTCCTGATGGGGCAGTTGCTACCCCACCTGCTGCTACCTCTGGTTCTACCTTGAGGGTTGGGTCCCGCATCATGGTGCTCTGGCCAGCTGCTTGTTATACCCCAGCCTGGGACTCAGCTCTGTTAAGTTCCAGTGGGGTAGGGGTGGGCAGGACGAGCTGGGCCGATATACACAGGCATGGCATGGGCACAGCGCACATGCGCAGGTGTGGGGTACCTTGATGAACACGAGGGAGGCGTGTACACCCCTAGGCTCCAGAACCCCTATTCTTTTTTTTTTTATAAATTATTAATTTATTTATTTTTGGCTGTGTTGGGTCTTTGTTGCTGCGCACAGGCTTTTCTTTAGTTTTGGCGAGCGGGGGCTACTCTTCATTGCAGTGCGCGGGCTTCTCATTGCGGTGGCTTCTCGTTGCGAAGCGTAGGCTCTAGGCGCGCAGGCTTCAGTAGTTGTGGCACACAGGCTCAGTAGTTGTGGCGCATGGGCTTAGTTGCTCCATGGCATGTGGGATCTTCCCAGACCAGGGATTGAATCCGTGTCCACTGCATTGGCAGGCGGATTCTTAACCACTGTGCCACCAGGGAAGTCCCCAGAACCCCTATTCTTAACCACCATTGGATCACATTTCTAACTCACCCTTTGCCCCATAAGTGAGCTGCTAGCTCTGCCCGCAAGGAACTCCCAAACCCTTATCCTGGAGGCATGGAGAAAAGGCAAAGGATGTGCAGTGAAAACCTCAGGGTGTGACCAAGGAGGAGCAGGAGGTTGGGAGAGGCTTCTCCAAGGAGGTAGTGCTTGGGCACCATGAGTAGATGTCTGCCAAGTGAGTGAAGGAAGGAAAGGCGTTCCATTCCAAGGGAACAGCTCCAGCAGGCCTGGGGGCATTCAAGTTCCCGACACGTTCGGGGTCTGATCACTCCCGTGTGGCTACAGCATAACGTGTGGGGTGTATGCAGATGGGAGAGGCGTCCAGCCGTGCTGGAAGACCATGAACACCAAGCTGCAGATCGTGAAAAGTGTCTGAATTGAATTGTCAGCGAATTGGAAGGGAAGGTGTCCCAGGAGGGGCACAGCCCGAACAAAGGCATGGGGGTGGGGGCAACGGTGCTGAGATGGACGGCTGGCCAGGTAGGCGCACAGACCGGGTGGGGAGATGATATACGGATCTCCAGAGTCGGATGGACCCTCCAAAGTCAGGAATGGCACGCGGCACCTGAGGGGTTATTGCCCCTCCGCCTCAGATGTCCACCCTCCCGGCTCGGGCCAGAGAGGAACAAAGGGACCGGCTGGGAGCCAAGAGGCAGCCTGCTCTTTAGCCGCTGCCCCACCTCACTGTGGGTGAACCTGGCACCGGCCTTGCAGGAGAGCAAGGTGGGGCGTGGCTTGTGGCCTGTTTATTCCCCAGACAGGATTTCCTTCTGGTTTTGATGCACGGAAGAGGCATAACATCTGGAAATAGGAAGCAGAACAGCTTCTAAAACCCAGCTGTGGACAGCTTGCCTTGGACCAGCCCCAGCAGAGCACGGCCCACAGTTGTGGCCGGGTCTTCAAGGGAGAGGCTCCAGGAGAGCTCGCCCCAGACCGTTGTCTCTGGGTCCTTGTTCTGATGTCTGCCCTGACCTGAGGGCTGGAACCAATGGCTCATGAGAGGAAACCCAGCCTCCTCTGATCTCTTCTTCCTCAAGGGTCACCTCCCCCTGCCCCACTGCCGTGGGAAGGCAGCAGGCACAGAGTAGCCACCTGGGCTTTGGCCCCAGATGTGGCCTGCATCTTGTCCCAACACTGTGATCGCCCCTGGAAGCCTCTGTCTCTGAGGTGGGGACACTGAGGCCGCACACTTCCCGGTTGTCATGTGGTTAAACAGCCAGCGCCACAGCTGGATGGATGGAGCCGGTGTAGCTCCTCCTCCTGCCCACAGCGAGCGCCGCGGGAATGGCGGCCAGTCACACCAGGACTAGGGCGTGCTCGGCGGGCAGTGTTTGAAGGATTTTGAAGGCTGAAGGGGGTTGGATGCACTGTTACGAGATAGGACATTCTTTGCTGAGTGCCTTTCTAGTACAAAGGCTTGAGATTGCCTGGAGGACCCCTGCTGTTTCAAGCCTCTGGTGGGGAGTCAAGAGGGGCTGGACCGTGTGGCGGGCTGAGTGTTTGAATGCCAGGCCCGCAGGACTTCAGGCGGAAGCAGGGTCCCTTTCCTACACCAGAGGCTCCTGGGGTAGCTGTGTAGAGAGTAGGGAGGGAGGAGTTTGAAGTTAGAGGATTCTGGGGAGAGAGATGGGAGCTGGGCCGAGGCTGCTGGGATCAGCACTGTATTTGTTGCTCTCTGCTCATCTCCACCCTGACCAGGGGCATCACATGTCTGTGCTGTACCTACTGAATGCCCACTGCCTGGCATGGGGCCTAGTGCATACTTGATGGATGTTAAACAGCCAAATGATAAATCAGAGACGCTGCGTTTACAAATGTGGTCATTGTTCTGACAGCGATCAGCATTGATGCTGTGTTCCAGGCGGGCAAAGCCCTTTGACAGTCAGCGTCCTACCCCTTGGGACCTTCATATCAGCCCTGAGTGGTGGCCACACAGTCTTAAGTTTGTAGGCAAGGAAATAAGGCACGGGGAGGTCAAGGGCAGTCCCAAAGCCTCACTGGGACAGAGCCCGACTCATAGCCAGGCCTTGGGTTCCAAATCCAGGGCTGTCTGCAATAGATGTATACCTACATCCTGTCCATTCAGGGCAGTGCTGCCATGAGAGCAGCACATCATTTCCAGATGCCGATGGAGGGCAAACCTGTCGAGATCCAGAGTTGGAAAGACCACTTTTTTCTCAAGCCCTAGTGGCCATTTGTAAGTCAGGGGTGTATTTTTTTCTGGACCTACCAGGGCTTCCCAGATAGAGTTTGGGTCCTGCGCACTTCATGGGAAGCTGAACTGGGGCAGCTGGAGGCCTCGGGCAGGGTCAGGGGGTTGGGGGGGAGAGGATGCTGGGGCCCACTTCCAGGCTGGGCGGTGGGCCTTCCGGGGGCTGCAGAGCACCCCTCACCAGCCTTTCCTGCAGTTTGAGGGCTGCAGCAAGGCCTTCTCGAGGCTGGAGAACCTCAAGATCCACCTGCGGAGCCACACGGGCGAGAAGCCATACCTGTGCCAGCACCCGGGCTGTCAGAAGGCCTTCAGCAACTCCAGTGACCGCGCCAAGCACCAGCGCACCCACCTTGACACGGTAGGCCCGAGGGCAGAGGCCGAGGGTGGGGTTGGAGGACGTGCACTCTGCCCCCACTTGCCTAACGCAGGGCAGCAGGCGGCTCCAGGCAGAAACCCTGCCTGCATCCTTGAGCCCTGTTGACATTTTGAGTGGGACGATTCTTTGTGGGGAGAGGGAAGTACTGTCAGTATAGGATGTTTAGCAGTATCCCTGGCCTCTATCCATTAGACAGGAGCGATTTCCTACTTCCCAGTCATGACAACCAAAAATGTCCTTCAGCGTTGCCAAAAATCCTGGGGAGGAGGAATTAAACTCACCCCTAGCTGAGAACCACTGCTTTAGCCCAAGGGTACCGGCCCAGGCACTAGTGTGGGCCCCACTGAGAGGGTGGGCTCACATCCTGCATCCTATCCCCAGGCCTGTCAGTCGCCCCCAGAGCAGGTCCTCCCTGCTCTTCCCACCCACTGCCTCCATGGAGACAGGCCAGAGGCTCTCCAGGGCCATTCTGTATCTCCCGGGCACGGTGGGTGAGGAGCTGAGGTGAGCAGGACCTAAGACTCCAGGCCCCTGGAATAGTGGCCTGGGCCCCAGATGCCCGTGTGTCCACCTCCTTTCCCTTGTTTGTGCCAGTGTGGTAACCTGCAGCTCCATCATGGCATCGGTCCAGGCATTCTCCCCTGTGCATACAGACCTCAGCAGTTAGCAGAGCACTTCCTAGAACATCATCTCCCACGATCTCACAATGACCCTGCCAGTCGGGGGGTCACTAGCCCATTTGACCGATGAGGGAAGTGGGGCTCTGGCCACTTCACTCCCCAGCTGGAAGGTGGCAGAGCTGACTCAGAACTGGGCCTCACCCCAGTCTCATAGGGCCTATGTGATGGGATGCACCCAGCCTGGGAGGCCCCCAGCCCTCATGTGCAGCTGGAGACGGGTCCGTAGCCAGATTCCACGTCTGGGCCACTGGCCTGTGTCTCTGCATTTTGTGCAAATGTTTGGGGAACTCTGCTGGTCGGGGACTGGGAGACCTGAGTGGCCGTCCAGCCCAGCCCATCCAGTATACAGACATACAGATGAAGAAACAGAGGCCCAGGAGGGCGACTGACCCCTCCAGGGTAAGTTGGAAGCCACATAACAATAGAGGTCAGAGCTAGAGGCCCTCTGGGGTTTTATAGCTGGGAAAACCAAGACCCACTTCTGGGGGAAGTGGGTAGCAGAAAATAGCAGGAAGTCAGGTTTTGGGGCCAGGCCCAGGCCCCGGGCAGAATGTTCTACACATCTCCCCTGTCCCCTAATATCACACACACTGTCCCTCAGTTTAATCCTAGTGACAGACCACAAGGTGTAGGGGCCTATCCCCATCTTGCAAACAAAGAAACTGAAAGTCAGAGATGAAGTCATTGACTGTGACACAGCTGGTAAGTGGCGGAGCTGGGATGACACCCAGTCTGCCTGACCCCAAGTCTGCTGCCCCTTGCTGGAAAAGGGGAGAAGAGCCGAGGGGAGAGGGTGGGAAGGGAGAGCCCTCCCGCCAACCTGAGCCCGACCGCTGTCCCCACCCCGCCTCTCTCAGGCTCACTGTCACGGGGGTTGGGGACATGAAGTGAAGAGGTAGCTTCTTCCCAAATCCCTCTGTCTCTGTTACCTTCTCACATGCCCAGCCCTTGGGGCCCTTGGCACCTGTCCCAACCCTGAGAGGCATGGCTTGTGCCCCAGCACCCTGGTTACATCTCCCAGAGGCCACAAGGCAGCCTCAACAGCACCAGGCCTCTCTGTACCCCGCTCCCCCCGGGCGACGTCCCTCCAGCATCTCGGGGTCACCTACCCTGACTCACCCCCTTCCTCCCTTCCCCTTACTGCACTTCCTGGACCCAGCCCCAAAGCAACATGCCTCTGGCCCCAACTTGGTGTGTGAACAGAGCTCCAAGGGCTGGGTCGGGTCAGGCCGAGAATGAGCCCACAGGGTTGTCTCAGGCCTGCATCTCCTCAGAAGGTCCTGGTCAAGCCCGGGAGGTGCAGCCACCAAGCGTAGCCCCCGCGTACTCCAGCCCCATGGAGACATGTAGGCGGACCCCCCCCCTCCCCGTGGCTAGTTTGCTTTCCCAGCGCCCGAGGCTCAGGCCCATTGGGTCAGCCCCATGTAGGCTGGGCCTTGTTTTCCAGAGAGGACCCAGTCTTGTCCCCAGCTCCCCTCTGGCACCAGAGAACATGGGATTCTCTCCGTGGGCAGGAAAGCAGTGGGACAGACTGGAGAGAACCAGCCTGGGTTCTAACCCTGGCCCTCCACCTGGTCCCAGAGGTCCCAGGACCGCCACCCATCCTCTCTGGCCTCAGTTTCCTCAAACATCTACCTCACATGAGAGGGATAGGGGATCAACTGAGGTGACAAATGTGGAGCCCAGACACAGGATCTGCACAGCAAACTTGAGTCCCTCCTTTCTTGACCTATGACTCACTGACTGAATGCTGACTACATCCTGCCATGTCCCAGGCACTCCATGTGGGGTTCATGTCCCGACTGCCACAGACCATCCTGCCCTGGCCTCCATTTCCTTATAGGGAAGAAGGGGGTGATAATCTCTCCTTTGCCCACTTCCCTGGACCCTTCAGGGCTGCAGAAGAGAGGGGGCACCCTAGCAGAGTGTCACGGGCACTCCACTCACTGTGAGATCTTGGGCAAAGCATCAGCCTCGATATCCTCATCGGCAAAGTGCGGATGCTTCTCACGGGGTGGGTGTGAGACTGAAAGGAGACCGTGGGTGGCCAGCCCCGAGCACAGGCCTGCACTGTGGGGGCTCAGTAGGTGAGGAGCTGTCTTGAGCACAGATCGGGAGGGCTCTGTGAGGTGCTCCACGCTCACAGCACGGCCGTGAGCGTCCTGCTGTTAACGAGGCTTTGGAGCCGGTGTGGTGACTCCAGGCCTGGGGCTTGGCTTCTGCTTGGGACAGCCACAGGGTTTCCTGAGGGCTCATGAGGGAGCTGGGCCAGAGGAATGTTCTACACACGTCAGGCCCTGGAAAAACAAACACAGAGATGGGCCTTGTGCCCTCTTTCCAGGCGAGGGTGCCTGCACACACGGAGCTCTGTTTGTTTGCTTTTTGACAAAAGCGTGTGGATTTGTATCAGCGTCCCCAGGGGACCGGGCCTGGGGCAGGGCAGGGTAGGGCCCATGAGAGAAAGTGTGTGTGTGTGTGTGTGTGCACATGCACGCACGCGTGCATATGTTGGGGCAGGGAGCAGGCCTGTGTGAGAGGGACCCTGTAGCGTGTTGGTCTGTGTCTGTGTCTCTGTGTGGTTGTGTGGGGACAGGTCTGAGGCCTGCCTTCCACCCTCCCGCCCATACCTTCCTTTCAGCAAGGCAAGCCTCTCACTGCTCTGTCTCTCTCTTTTTGCTCTCCTCCGTTTCTTTAACCTGGCAACTCTCCGTGGCAGCACCAAGGTATGGCCGTCTCTTTCTGCTTCCCCCTCCCCACGAGGTCCAGCAGGGCTGACTCGCTTTGAGGTTCGGGGGGCAGTTCCAGTGGGCGTGTCTGACGGGGACATAGGCATCACCTCCAAACGTCCCCTCCCCATGACATCCCCTGCAGTCGCTGGAGGCCAGAAGGCCCCGAGAAATCGGAGCCACTAGATGTGTTCAAAAAGGGCGTCTTAGGGACTTCAAGTAGCAGCTGGAGTCCGCAAGCAGGGTCTTGTGGAGGCCCCTACAGAGAGCTCAGAATTCAGTTAGAGCCACAGGGTCCCTGCCCTGGGTCAGACCCTGAGGCCTGAGATGAATCAGAAGGGAGCCTCCCCTGAGGAAATCTCACCACTGAACAGACCCAGCAGTGCAGGTGGACAGCACTGCCCGTGGAAGCTCGGGAGGTGGCAGTGGGAAGAAGACTCGAAGAAAGGCTGGAGAGGAGGTGATGCGGGCTGGGCGGTGGGTGTGCAGGGGCAGGGGAAGGGGTGAGGACTCAAGCAGGGCCCAAGTCACAAAGGGCCCAGACGTGGGCTGTATCCAAGGGCACCAGGGAGCCAAGGGGGTTAGAAGGTGAGAGTGTGGCCAGGCCTGTGAGAAAGGCCCTCTGGCTGTGAGTGTGAGGGGAGGTTGGAGGCACAGAGAGCAGGGTGGGGTCTGGACAGGAACCAGGGGAGGCGGTGGGCGTGCATTCGTCCTAGAGGAGGGATGGGGCTCTGAGGGGAAGGGACGCAAAGGGCACAGATGAAGGCACAGCCTCCCAGGGCTGTGTCTGAGATCCAGTTTCCTCTGGTCTCCTGTGACTGTTGGGTCAAGGACCTGTGATTCTGGACCCATGGCAAGTTTTGGTCAGTTGCTCCCAGCCCGGGCCCTGCCACTGTGCAGGTTGGCTCCATGTTTGCGCCCGCCTTGCCCTGCGCTGTCGCCCTCTCCCCCCTCCCCCTCTCCCCCTCTCCCTGCGCCCCTCCCCCTCCTCCAAGGCAACAACCTCACTTTACTCATTCTCCACTTGCTGCTTCTCTGCAGCCATGAGCCCCAAAGGGTATATTTTCTCCAAACTAGTATTGGAGCTGAAAGAAAGAATCCTTAGGACTCGGCCCCATTTATGCAGAGGAGAAAAGTGAGACTCAGAGAGGGGAGGCGACTTACCCGAGGTCCCAGCATGAGGGTAGAATGGAGACACAAACCCCTTCCTTCACTGCCAGGCCAGGCACCTTCCCCGCACCCATCGGCAGGCCTGGCTGAGTCAGACCCCTCCTGGCCCAGGACACGGAGGGAGGGACAGGGTGTGAGCCTGCAGCCGCCCCTTGCCCAGTCGTCCCCCACCACTGCAGGCCATGCAGCGGTACCTCGGGCCTGGCAGGTGGACCCTCACTCACCCCACCTCTGCCCTCTGATGTTACAGAAGCCATACGCCTGCCAGATCCCTGGCTGCTCCAAGCGCTACACAGACCCCAGCTCCCTCCGCAAGCACGTGAAGGCCCATTCAGCCAAAGAGCAGCAGGTGCGTAAGAAGGTAAGAGGGCTCCGTCCCAGGCCCGTCTCTGCAGATGCCCCCACCCGGCCTCCCGGCCGCCCGTCCAGCATCAAGGCAGGTACAAGCCACACTGCTTGCGTGCATTCAGCCTTCCACATCCAAGGGTGCCACTGTCCCTTGCCCTCCATCTGCCTCCCACCAGCCCAAGTGTCCAGACAGTCCCTGACTTACGATGGTTTGACTTATGATGGTTCAACTTACAATTGTTCAACTTTACGATGGTATTTTTACAAATTCAGTAAAAGCATACTTCGAATTTTGAATTTTGATCGTTTTCCAGGCCTTCGATGTGTGGTAGAGCCTCTCTCGTGATGCTGGGCAGCGGCAGTGGCCACAGCTCCCAGTCAGCTGCACAATCACGAGGGTGAACAGCTGATATGCTAACAGCCATTCTGTTCCCAGACCTCCGTTCTGTTTTTCACTTTCAGGACAGTATCCAATATGTTACATGAGCTATTCAACACTTTATTATAAGATAGGCTTTGTGTTTGTGTAATTGTTCTGAGCACACTTAAGGTAGGTGAGGCTAAGCTATGGTGTTTGGTAGGTTAGGTGTATTAAATGCATTTTTGACTTGTGATATTTTCAACTTACAATGGGTTATTGGGGACGTGGTCCCATTATAAGCTGAGAAAGGTCTGTACTTCCTCACCCTCAGCCAGCGGACATTTATCCACCCACAGACTGTCCACCAGCTCTTCTCTCATCCATCTGCCCACTGGCCATGGCTTGTTTATAAATATTTGATGTTAAGCATCAAGGATGCAAAAATACAAAACCATGGTCCCCACCTTCAATGGGGACCTGGCAGTGAGAGACAGGCATAAAGAGATATGACAAAGACTGCAGTAGACGTGTGCAGAGAACAGTCAGGGCGCAGAGAAGGGGCTCTAGCCCGTCAGGGTGGGAATGGGAGGTCGTGGAAGAAGTGACATGGGGCCGGGGGTGGAGGCAGTGGTGTGTGCTCTGGCCAGCCTGCGGGCTCACTGCTACTAGTCCCATGGCCTTGGGAATGTGTCTTAGTGCCTTTGTTCCTCATATCCTCAGCTGTCAGATGGGGCAAAGAGGACTTGCTTTAAAGGGTTGTCATGTCATGTCATGTCCTTTAAAGGATTAAATGAGTAAATCTATGTGAAGGGTTTTGAATAGTACTTGGCCAAAGTAAAAGTTCAGAACAGAAGTCGGTGGGTGTTGTCATTAAGTCTTGAAGAAGGAGTAAGCGTTGGGCCGGTGAAGACGGTGCGCAAGAGAGGAACTGAAGCTTAAATCACTATGCGAGGACCAGTGGGCCCCCTACCTGTCTCGGAGCTGAGCAGCAAGCCACACGAAGGGGAGGCGGGTGGTGGGGGCGGGCAGGACAGCCCAAAGCCCTGCAGAGGAGTCTGGGCTGTCCTGACGACAGGGGGTACCATCGAGGGGTTATAAGCAGAAAAGGGACACGTCACCCTGAAAGATGGCTCTGGGGCCTAGTGGAGAATGGATGGGTCGAGGTGGTTGGAGGGACATTCAAGGCAGGGAGGCCACTGCTGGGGAGCAGGGGAGACAGGGGGGGCTGACCTGGGGCAAGGTGGGAGGGGATTGGGTTTAGCGACTGCTTGGCTGGGCAGTGGGGGGACTGGCAGAAGGAGCATCAGTGTCAGACGTTTGGGGGCAAGATGGACAGACGGATGGTGGTCCCCTTCACCGGGAAAGAGAATCTAAGAGAGAAGCAGGTTTGCAGAAGAAAGCAGCAGGTTCTGTTTTGGACAGGCGGTGTGTGAGCCGCTGGGTTTAACCCACATCTCCTGAGGACCACCGGGGCCACGGGTGCTTGAGTGCCAGGGAGGGTGTGGGGGGAAGAGAAACACCAGGGGCCAATCTGGGGACATGAGCATGACAGAGGAGGACAGAGGGGGGAAGAGCCCATTGATTTGTTCGGTAAGATTTACGGAGCAGCTCCTGCCCTCCAGGCACTGTTCTCAGAACTGTGGATACGGCGTGAATAAAGCAGAGAAAGGCCTAGAGGCTGGAGAGATAGACTGTTGTAGTCTGTGGGATGGGTGTATACAGAGATGAGATGCTGGAAGCAAGCAGGCCTCAGTGGCAAAGACAATGAGGGGGGGACAGACAGGCTTGGGAGCCCCTGGAAGCAGTAGAGCAGAGAAGGGACATGTTCGCAGCATGGGCCACGAGCTCACCATGAACACACGTTCACCCTGAGAAAGGAGAGACGAGCCTGGTGCTTCACAGACCGTATCTCATCTAGTCCTCACTGTAACCCTCAGTATAACTAGGAAGTGGGCAATTTTCCCCCCATTTTAGAGATGTGGAAACTGAGGCTCAGAGAGGTAACAGATCTCCCCAGAGTTGTTCAGTGTGGGAGTGACAGTGCCAGACCCATCTGCTTCCAGGGCCAAGCTCTCTCCAGTGCTCTCAGCTTGAGGGGCTTGGTCAGGGACAGGGAATGGCCCAGGCTCCATGCCAGGGGGGGCTTCTGTCCCAAGCGGACTGGTGCCCAGGGGCCAGAATCCTGCCCTGGTTTTCCCAGGCCCTGTGCTTGGCTTGCATTGAGCCCCAGGGACCTGGGGCCGCAGATCTGCAAACTTCCCAACAATAAGCATCCATTAAAAGCCATCGGGGATGATGTATCTTTCTGGGTAAAGCGACCCTTGTATTATGACAGCTCTTTGGCAGCCCTGCTGCGTTTCAGAGAGAATTAGAAATGCTTTTCTTCCTTAATTCTCCTCTCCCGCTGCTCCTAATCCGATCGACATTGCGGTCTGTAAGAACATGCCTTGGCCCTCTTTTGCCAGAAACTTAACTTACATGGAAAACAGCTGCTGGGTCAGGGAGCCGAGAGCCCATCGGGAGGCTGGGCATGCCTTCCCCAAGCCTGGGTGCTGGCCTGGCTGGCCTGGGCGGGTAGAAAAACCCTCAGGGCTGACTCCCAGCTGCTGTGTGACATGCGACAAGGCTCTTGCCTTCTCTGAGTCAGTTTTGTCCCAGATAAAATGAGGGTTTGGACAAGTCAATCTTCAGGACTCTGATGGTGGTCAGCTTTGGGATTTCCCTGGGAGAAGGGACCCTCCCATCCTGGTGCATGCCACCCCCCCGCCCATTGCCCGAGGGCCCCAACCAGCCCCTCCCTGTGCTCATCTGGCCCCATCTGGAGACGTGAAGATGGTCTGAGGTGTCGAGCTCAAGTCTGTCTTTAGGGACAGCTGAGGGCGGTTGGCCAAAGACTTGCCCACCCAAGCATACTCTTAGCCAACACCCTCAAGGCCAGGTATCGACCCAGCGAGCCCACTGTCATGTGAGCCTGGGGGACTCCACCCGTGGAGCCAGCCAGCCCTTGACACAGCACCTTCAACAAGCATTCATGCCCATCCTCTCATCACTTCTCACAGCAGCCTGGCCTGAGGGGTATTGTTGCTTATTACGGGCAGGGGAGGGGAGAGCCAGAGAGGAGACACTTAACTGCACGTGCCCCCTGTATCTTACTCCATGGCATCAGTCACCCCGGCAGCAGCCCCGAAGATGGGCCTCACAGAGCTCCAGCTACCTGGAAGGCCCCAGCTGCTGCACTTTGATGCCTTCTCGGCGTCTGTGCCGAGGCCACCCCTCCTGCGGGCTCTCCCAGCCAGAGACCGAGCCCGGCAGGCCCTGCGGGGATGTGAGACCAGACCCCTTCCTGGGAGACTTGGACCCGCCTGACTCCCAGCAGACTTTGGTTCCCTGAGGACTCCCTGGTACCTAGGCTCCCAGTCGAGGAAGCTTCCTCTCCCTCCCTCCTTCCCTTGGCCTGACGGCTCTCCCAGCCTGCCCAGCTCTCCCTGTTTTCTCTAACACAGGCACTCTCCCTATTAAAACCCTTGCATGTTCAATCTTCCCTTAGCATCTGCTTCTCAGCCCTGAACTAACACAACCTTAGCTGTGTACATAATTAGCTCCATTTGACAGTTGAGGAAACTGAGGTACAGTGAGGTAGGGGTCGTGCCCTGGGACCACTGTCCTTCCTGCCCTGTCCCCTAAAGCAAGGGTTGCCGGTGGGCAGGTGGTCTCGCGCTAACACTCTCTCTCTCTCTCTGCTCACTCCCCAGCTGCACATGTGCCCTGATGCTGAGGCCGATGTCCTGACCGAGTGTCTGGCCCTACAGCAGCTCCACGCATCCACACAGCTGGCTGCCAGCAATGGGAAGGGTGGCTGCACCCTGAGCCAGGAGCTGCTCCCAGGTATGCAAACAGGGAGGCGGGGCTAGGCGCACAGCCTGGAGGGGCCCCTTCCTGTACCCAGCCCTCCAGGAGGATGGCCAGGCTCTCTGGGCAGCGGGGGCCATGTGGGCATGACCTGCTGGAGGGCACCCACTCCTTGGGGCTTACTGACTCTGCAGCTTATCTGACCAGGTGTATGTTCCTTCACACTCCTCTGTGGCTCCCCATTGCCCTTGGGATGAAGCCCAGGCTCCTCCCAGCTGGGCCTCCCAGGCCTCACGGGGCCTAGGCACTCCTGGCGGCCTCCTGCCCCAACCTTGGCACGTTGGACGCAGTTCCCGAACACCTCTGCCTCTGAACCACTGTACACACCGTGCCAGCCTCCACTCCCCTCCCCTTCACGAAGGCAGCTCCTGCACTTCCTTCAGGACCTGCCTCAGGGCTCAGGCCTGGACCCCAACTTAAAGTCCCATGTACCCCCCACCACGACTCCTTGCTTCAGAGGAGAAAACCGAGGCTCTGAGAGGGTGGGCAGCTTGGCCATAATCAGTTCCAGCTCATCATAAGATAGGGCCCGCCAAACCCCTGGAACCCTGCAGCCTATCCATCCGGACACTCAGAGCCTCTCTGGTCCAGCCGAGGCAGCCTGTGTGTCCCTCCCAGCTGCCGCGGGCCATGGAGCAGGTCTCAGGCCCTGGCAGGGATTCCTAGATGCTTGGGAATCCAGCCCAGAAAAGGGCAGTGTGGCCTGTGGATTCCAGCTGATAATACTTGTGCTCTACCCGCTCCCCAACCCCCAAAGAAACCACAGTATCAGAGCAGAAAGCTTTTCCCACCCTTCGGGATTTCTTGAATTACCCCAACCATTTTAAACATTTTTTATTTTCTAGTTTTTTAAAATTCTCCCCCCACAGCCTTAGAGTTGCAGCAAATTTAAAACTGTGTCAAAGCACTTTACCAAACAACCTTGGGAAGAGAAGGTGTTTCCCCTTTCTCTAGGTAGCCCTTCACAGGGTCTGTGCTCATACAGGTCCACAAAGGTGAGGACACCCCAGGAGGATGGGTCCATGGAGGAGGGACCACACCCACCTCCCTCCAGCTAGGGGGCCCATCTGCCATGGCTGCTTCTCATAGGGTCAGAGTTGCTCAAATAGGGACCCTAGTAGAGAAGAGACCCTAGGGATGACCTAGTCTAGGGATAAAGGTTTGTATCTCAAGTGCCAGCTGCCTGTGGCTGGAGATGTGTGTTGAGAAGGATTCTGAGGCTCAGCAGGAAAGAGGGCTGGAACTGATTAATAATGGCTACTCTGGGGTCGAGGTCCTGCAGCTGCATCATTTTTACCCTGGGAAGACTCAGGTCTGGGCAGGAAAAGGACTGACCCAAGGTCATCCAGAAAAGTCAGCAGATCCAATCTGGAAGCCTGTTCTCCCAGATGCTATCCCAGGGCTTGTCCCAGGGACAGCAGTCGGAACCAGCAACAACCATCTCTTGAGCACCTGCTTGGGCCGGTCACTTTACAAACATCATCTCATCCAGTCACCAGTGAGCCCATGCTGCAGATGAGAAGTGAAGTCACTGAGGCAGCATCGTGGATGGGAAGGGCACGGGGGTAATACCAAGCCTGCCCAGGGCTGCTCCGACAATGCGTGAGGGGTGTCTCCCTGCCCCATCCCACACCTGCTGTGGCAACAGATGGGACTGTGGATGTGATCCCTTATATGAACCCATGTGACTGAGAATTTTATCCTTATTTTTGTGTCTCATGGTGAAGGAGAAGAGTAACTATTTACTCATCCATCTCCTAATAATGCAACAGCCAACATTTATTGAATATGTGCTGCCAGGAGCCGTTCTAGAGCCTATACATACTAACATAATCCTCACGTCAGCCTCAGAAAGTACATGCTCGTGTGCTCTTTCTTTTCCAGGTGAGGAAACTGAGGTCTTGAGAGCTTAAGTAACTTTCTGCTGAGGTTCCACAACCAGTAAATGGCAGAGGCCAATTTCAACCCAGGCCATCTGGCTGCAGCCTGTGCCCTTAACCAAACCGTCTGCTGCCTCCCTGCTGCCAATGCTACACCTCGCCATACTGAGCACCTACTGTGTGCCAGGCTCTGTTCTAGTCCCTGTCCTTGAGCTGCTTCCAGCACAGTGGGGAGAAAAGGACCAGCCGGGCAAACCCAGGAGTCCTGGGTCCCCCTGGGATTCGGCCGTCAGGTTCTTCTGCAGACCCTACAGCAGATAGATGCCTGAGGCACGGTTGGGAACAGATGTTGGGGCCAGAGGTTAAGTGCTCACGGCTGGTGATTGATGACAATGCTTTACAGGCTGAAGTGGTATGTTCTGGGGAGAGAACGGGCGGGCCCCATGTCCACATACTCAGCCGCCTACCGTGTGTTCATCCTCAGGGGGCTGTACAGAGAGGGACCTGGCCCAGGCAGGGCAAAGGCAGGGGGAATGGCACAGATTCGATGAGTATGGACAGAAGAGTCCAGAACAGAGGGGTGAGGTTAGGGAGGGGCTGGTGAGGGCGGCCTCAAATCTTCATTTGTCTGACTATAGGAAGCTCCCTCTAGCTTGTCTCTCACCAGGGAGGACCAGCTCTCTTTACAGGAAACCCCTGGCAGGGTCAGCTGACCCTGGTAACGTGATGGGCAGTAGGACATGAGAAGCATGAGGTCAGCACGGCTGAGGGAGAGGGAACAGGATTTATCAGGATTCTAGGCCTTCCCAGCTGTCAGACTCCCAAATGGGTTCAAGAAGGCAGGTGCGGAGGTGCCGTAGAGAGCGGTGAGCGGAGCAGGCCGTGAGCAGCGCTGAGCGAGGCCCCATCCGCAGAACCCCGCTCCTGTGCCTTCCTGACCGAGCTGGGAGGGGTGTGTGGCTGAAGGAGACGGCCGATGGATGTTGCCCGTGGGAACAGAGGTCCCCGAGACGGAGCGGGAGGGACTGGGGCTGAGAGGCAGAGGCTCCCGAGAGCCCATTCAGAGCCTGGGTCTCACAGACAGCCCACAGTGAAGCCTGGACCAGAGCCCCCTAGCCAGACATCCAGGCTGCAGCCTGAGCTGGAGCCCCAGGCCATTTCCTGGGCCTGGCTCTACATGGACTTTCTCTTGGTATCACTTGGGAGGCCTGATTAGCTGCCCATTGCATGACTTGGGACAAATCACTGAAGTTCTTAAGACTGAGTTTCTTCATCTTAAAATGAGATCATATTATCTGCCCGATTGACAGTTGCTGAGATGCTTAAACTTGATACTGTGGAAAAAGAGCTTGACGTATAGTATATTCTTAATTAACTGTTGTTAATAATAGATTAGAATTTCACCTAATGTAACCCTTCCATAGGACGTCTGTTGCTCTAACTCCTGGCCAGGGGTTGCAAACCGTTTGGTCTATGACCTGTGCGGTGCCACAGTCCCCTACCGTAAACCCTGCCAGTTCATTTACTTTGCTCCCTGCCGTGCCACCTAAGGCACTGAGCTTGCAGTCCCTGCCGTAGCCCTGCTCAGTTCCTGGTAGTAGTTCCCTGACTTGCAGGCCTGGGACGGGCTAGCCTTAGAACCACCTAAGAAGGTAAACGTTCCTCCTTTACTGCATCCATGGAAAGAGTGTGGTGTGTTCTCAGATGGTCCTCATGAGGTGCTAAGAACACTGGGTCTGGATCCACGATGACCAGAGTGATATTCGAAATGTAGCAGCTGACAGTCAGAGTGGACACTGCATCAGCGCAGCTTGGGGCACAGCCCCCAGGTCCACAGAGTCCTCCCAGGGCATCAACTTGATGAACTGATTTCTGGGAAAATGACGTCAATTTCTATTAATATTCAAATAAACATGGCCAGATTAAAGAAGGGGTGCAAAATTGGCCTCATTTTTTTTTTCAGATGAAATAGGGAATGTCAAAACTTGCAGCCTTTGCTGTGACCTTCTCAGGCTCTAGTCCCAGAGTTGGGGTTCATTCTCCCATCTAATTGGGGTTCCTTGGTGAAGGCATTTGGTAACTACTCTCAGACCCTCAGTTGGGACCCTGGACTGACTGGTGTCCCCCATTTGATTCACTAGCCCACCTGTCTTCTTAATAAGGGTAAGACCCTTGAGAGTAAAAGGTGATAAAAGGTGGTACCACCCTGCAGGTGTCTTCTAGAGGTTTAGAATCTGAGACTAGAGCGTGGCTGACACCTCTCCTTGGTCAGGACCCTTGTGCAGTGTACAGCCTACGTAGCCATCTGTGGTATCCCTTCTCCCAAGTCTCCCAGGCCAGCCTGCCATCCAGCTAGCGTAGTCATCCTCTCTCTAGAACCCCTCACAGCAGACATCCCGACACTGCTTGCACATCTCTGGGGTTGGGTAGTTAATTTTCTCCAAAGGCAGCCTGTGACCCTACAGCAGCTCTGCCTATTAGAAGGAACGGCCAGGCCTGGAGCTAGAGTCTGCGTCTCTCAAACTTCTCTTCATTCCAGGGTCTCTGTCTACTGGGGCTACACCGAGCAAGGCCCTTCTTTCCCAGAACAGCCCCAGAGGTTTGAGGCAGCCTGCTCCATTCAACACCCCTCTGCCCCAGTAAACACACATGTGCACACACACAGCCCGACCACCCCCTGCCTCTGACAGCCCCTGTCAGTCCACCTCTGCTCTCAGCACAGACCTCAGCCCCGCACACAACCCTTCAGCTATAGCATGAACAGAGCATCTCCCCCGTTTGGGCCCCTAACCTTCTATGAATACAACCTCGCTGGTTTCCCTTCTTGTCTTTCTCTCTCCGCAGGCACACAGCTTCTGGGGCATCCACAGCCATCTCTAGGGAGTGGCCGAAGCCCAGTGATATTTGTTTGCTTCCCTGCAGGCGTGTATCCTGGCTCCATCACCCCCCATAACGGGCTCGCATCAAGCATCCTGCCCCCTATGCACGATGTCCCTTCCAGGCACCACCCACTGGACGCCACCACCAGTTCCCACCACCATCTGTCGCCTCTGCCCACGGCTGAGAGCACCAGGGATGGGTATGTACAGCAAGCCAGTCCTCCTCCGGGACAGCAGGTGGGCACCTGCACGGGCAGCAGGTGAGGGCAGGCGTCCCGCACACTCAGTGGTCGTTACTAATAATGAAAATAGCCAGCATTTATGCAGCACCTACAGGTACTGCGCTCTGTACCAAATACTCGCCGTGCACGATTTCATCAGTGCCTCACAGTAACCCTACCAGGTGGATGATATCAGTACGGGGCTTCTCGGTGCCTCACCTCGTGCCCCTTCCACTCCCTGGGGGGGCGGCCCTGGGAAGATGCTGCATCCCCACCCGACCCTGCATTCTGGGCTTCCACAGCCAGGCCTCCTTGGGAGCCTCACCCTGACTTCTCTTTGGCTTGCACCGTGTATTTGGTGAGCAGACTGCCCACTGCCCGCTCCAGAGAGGCCCGCCTGGTCTCGTCCCCACTTCTGGCCGATGCAGCTGTGACCGTTGGCCGGCCCGCCAGGGCTGTCCAGAAGCCCTTTCTGCAGGATCACTGCAGGAAGGGGGCCTCTTTCTGCATTCAGGGTGGTTCCCACTGTGGCCATTTAATTGGCTGGAAACGAGGAATGTGCTAACTGCTGGCCCCTAATGCTTCAGAAATCTGTTTTCCTTGCAAATGGGCAGAGGGAAGCCTCACAGCCCTACCGCCTGCCCTCCCTGCCACTTTTGCTTGCTCAAAACTTGTCCCCCAAGTTTGACTTGATCAAACTCGTCCCCCAAGGCCTGTTCCCATCACCTTCCTCCTCCCCTGCCCTTCCTTCTCAAGGCTGCAGCCGTGGCCTGCCTGTGCGAGGGGCCACCAGCCTGAGTTCATTACCAAATTCGCTGTCCAGGGCTCCTCTCGCTACTCCCTCATCCGTTCGTTCAGTGTCCAGTTATTGAGCCCCTGTTGAGGGCAGGGCCCTGGGCCTGGTGCTGGGGCCACTGCTGCCCCCAGCCAGCCCTGGTGAAGCTCCCTGTGATAGACCTACAGGGATTGAGGACGTGGGGCAAGTGCCCTCAGGGAAGAAAGCAGGAGGGGCTGTGGAAGCCCAGAGAAGAGCCCAGTGTGGTGGAGGAGGATGTCAGGGAAGGCTTCCTGGAGGTGGTGTTAAGCCGGGCCTCCAAGGTTAAGTAGGAGCTGGCCGAGTGGAGAGATTGGGAGGATAGAGCAGCCAGAGCGTGGGCAGGTGTGGTGAGAGCTTGGTGTGTTCTGAGAAGCCTGAACCTTCGTGTGGGGTGATAGGCTCAGGAGAGCGGCCACCAGGCCATATCACGGGGCCTGTGACAGGACTCTGTCTGAAGGGTGTTGAGCAGTGAGCAGGTCAGGTTTGGGGATGAGAAGACACAGCCTGCAGTGTGGGGCTGGACTGCATCGTCCAAGGTGGGTGGATGGCAGCCTGAGCCAGCACCTGTGGGAGAGAGGAGGAACGCTCGGAAGACACGAGTGCCATGGAATGAGCAGGACTTGAGGACACTCTGGCTGGGTGGGGAGAGGAAGGCTGGTCAGAGATGAACCCCTGGGTGAGCAGGGAAGGCTGGCTATGAGTAGGGGAAGAGCCACAAAGAGGCAGCATGATGGAGTGCAAAGGGGGACCCAGAAAACCAAGCCCTCCCCGAGCCTCAGTTTCTTCTTCTGTAAAATGGGCATTAAAATACTCTCCTCTAGGAAGGTGGTGAGGATCAGCTACACATGCCTGACATTGTATGTGTCGCCTGGTACAGGTTCCTTGGACACTACCCCCCTGTCCCCCACCCACTGGCTCAGTCCACCTGTTCACCCACAGCCAGCCCCAAAACATCGCCAACCAAAGAAAAATAAACCAGAGTCCTTTCCCCTCTCAGGCCTGTGCACTCTGCTCCACCTCATTCGTCACCTCCCTGCCGCCTGCATAAGTGCCCATCAAGAATTCCTGCAGCGAGAGGCAGAGTGATGACAGGACGGAGACAGGACCCCAGGCCCGCTCGGTCACCTGTACCTGCAGAAGCAACGGGCAAGCCATCCCCACCAGCCAGGTGCCCAGGCTCCCCTGGGCTGCCCGAGAGAAAGGCCCTCACGCCTGACACCAGGCCCAGGCCCAGCTTGAATGGGTTTCTTTTTTCAGCCCCTGAGAAGAGGCGAGGAAGGGGGGAAGGCCTTCAGCCTCCCCTTCCTGCCAAAGTCAACATGGAAGGCCACTCGCAGCTCCCTGGTGGTTTGCTGGGACGTTAAATAGCTTGACAGAATTATCTGATTCACTCAAAAATATGCTAAGAGGGCCTGACTTCATGACCAGATTTGTTTACCCTGGCCC
This sequence comes from Leucopleurus acutus, assembly GCF_964270905.1. NCBI lineage: Eukaryota > Metazoa > Chordata > Mammalia > Artiodactyla > Delphinidae > Leucopleurus > Leucopleurus acutus. Next base: position 148,816,383 of record NC_139143.1, read on the forward strand.
AGAGAAGACGCTCAATAGGGTGGTTTTTTCTCCCCGGCCCTGTACGAGGTATGAAGCCCTCGTCTGCCAGGCCAGTGAGGTTTTATATTAATTTTTATAGGTTCCAATTGAAGCAAAAATATTTGATTTAGGGATCATTTGCATGGCTCAGAAGAGGAGCTCCAGATGATCTTTCTTCCTTTTAAAGGGTTCAGGTAGAGCAGTAGAACCTCAACCTTCACGTCTGCTGAGGGGAGAGTCGTGTTCTGTTTAATTTCACTGGCTGTGAAGGTGGCAAACGGGAATTTACGGCAGGTTGGAGACAGGAGAAACAAACTTTGAAAATGTATGTTTTTCCCCCTTCGGATCTGGTTCTCCTTAAGTCTGCAGTGCTGTTAATCTCTGGATTTTGTAGCTGAGTGATTCAGAAGCCCGTTTGTTAGTATTTATCAGCTGTTTGCTATGTGCCAGGCCCGGTGCTGAGCAGGGAGTAACGGAGAGGACCAGGCCCGGCCCTCCCCGCAGGGGCTCCCAGGGGAGGGGACTGACAGGAAGTCGGGGAAGAACTGGGCTGTGGGTGCCAGGATGGGGTGGGCATAAGACAGGAGGGTACCACCCAGCAGGCTGGAAGGAGGAAGGCCCACCCTCCTGGCCACACCTGGACCCAGCCTCAGCGGAGAGAACTGGTTACGAGGACCCATGGCTTGTGCACAGCCCTACACAGTCTATAGAGCACAACTGTAGACCACCTTGATGGCCCTGTGAGACAGGTCCAAAAATATACACGTTGATGATAATGACAATTAATTCGTGGAGTCTTGATGAGCGTCAGTTCATCAACTTACGGAGGCTGACGCGTACCTCCAGGGCCTTAGATGCTGGGCCTGGGGACCAGGGACCCGGCGTGGAAGCCCCTTTCTGCTGTCTTCAGCATACTCACACAGTGGTGGGGGTCCCAGACATGGGAATGATGACAGTGCAGTGTCATCACAGGGGCAGTGACAGAGGATGCCCAAGTGAGAGCACGTGGGGACCCTGCAGAGCTACAGACATGAAGCCCACCAACCTCTCCCCAAATCCTGCTCCCCTCAGAGAGAGGCACTGATCTGTCTGTTCACACCTCTTCATGTTGGAGGGTGGGCGGGGGTAACATGCCTAGCCTGGGAAGGTCACCTGGAGCTTCACCTGGAGCTGTGACATTGAGTTCATAGGCTATTCTAACATGAATGGTCCAACATAACCATTAATGCAAACAAGAAAGTAAAGACTCTGAGCCCTCACGCTCGTCCTCTTTCTGCAGAGCACATAAATGCTTCACAGGCGCTGAGCCTTCAGCCCAGTCCCCCTGACCCCAGGGTCATTTGGGTTCCTGTGAGCAGACCTCAGAGGCTTAAGAGGGCGGCAAGAGGAAGGAACCTGGCATACAGTGACATGAAGCCTAGTTAGACAGCCCACTGGGGCTCAGCTGGGTTCAGGGCGGCTGCACAGCTCTCAGCCGCTGCAGGCTCGTTTCAGAACGTGAGCTTCCAGAGAGTACAGGCTGAGGCCTACACCCCTTCAGACTGTGTACGAAGGGAGGCGGTGAGTCCCCCATCCCAGGATGTGTGCAAGTGGAGGAGAGATGGCCAGAGTTGGAGACGGAAGGTCCCTAAAAGTACACCATGCAGAGGACGAAAGGCCAATTTGGACACCAGATCTAAGTGTTAGTTTTCCTTCCTTTCACCTTGGTGATAATGCTGCTGTCACAGTGTGGCTAAGAATGTATCTGACGTCACACTGGGTGCTTTGTCTACGTTGCTTTACTTAATTTGATCCTCACCATAACCTATGGGGTCAGTGCTGTGTGGCTGGGACTAACTTGGGCAACCTCTCTGAGCCTTGGTTTTCTGATCTGTGAACATCTCTCACAAGGTCTGGAGCGAGGCAGAGGTTCAATGAGTGAATGGTGACTGTTAGTGCCTTGGAATGTTCTCCTGCTGAGAAACTGCCCCGGCTTTCAGTGGGGCTGTTCCTGGACTCATCCTGCTGGTGGCCAGAGCGGCTTGCACAGAGTTAGGGTATGGGGATCCAGCAGGGGTGGCTGGGATTTAGCCCTGGGTAAAGAGTTCCAGTGGAGTTGCAAGGTGGAGAACACAGCAACCCTGTGAGGAAACCAAGGCTCAGAGACATTAAGCATTTTGCCCAAAGTCACGTGGGCACTGAGAGCAGTTGGGGTTTTAAACAGTTTTGTTGACTCCAGAGGTTGTGGTTATAACCAGTGGTCTTGACTATCAGTCCTAAATACCAAATAGAAGCTTTTCTTTACTGGTTCCTTTGGACTCTAAAGCTTACAGGATTTTAAATTTTAATTCCGGTTTGAACATAATCAGAAATAAAAGCTTCCTCTTCTAACTGCACTGTTGTAAGTTAGAACAGGTCAGTGAGTGAGCTCACCGTTGCTGGAGGGGAACAAGAAGTGGCAGGCACGCCTGTGGCCCCCACATCCCCCAGAGCCCATCCTGCTAAGGGCTGTCTCTTCTCTCCAGGTTGGGACCCGGCCTCCTCTCGCCCATGGTCAGCCCACTGAAGGGGCTTGCGCCACCGCCGCTGCCACCGTCCTCCCAGAGCCATTCTCCAGGGGGCCAGTCCTTCCCCACGCTCCCCAGCAAGCCACCCTACCCACCCTTCCAGAGCCCTCCGCCCCAGCCTCTGCCCAGCCCGCAAGGTAAGCTCTGGCCAGGGGGCCCTCTCCATATGTACCCACCGATTCCACTCAGGCTGCCCGAGAGGCAGGAGACACTGGCCTGGGGGTGGCAGGTGGGTACTCGGAATGATGGCGGGCACTGAGGGCCACACTGGGAAAAGCCGGGAGGCGGGGCTGAGGAAGAGTTTGTTCCATCCACCAGGCATCAAAGGGAACAGCGTTCCCTTTGATGGCTGGGGGTGGGACTGGCCTGCTGCTTGGAGGAACCGTGAGAGATGGGGTATCTCGGAGCGGAAGTCGGGGGAGGGCCCACAGTCCCTTCTCCCCAAGCAGACCACCTCCCCCAACCCCATGCGGGGCAGGACCCCCCACGCCTCCTCCACCCTGGGGCTCTCTTCACTCATTCACACCCCCCATGCCCACAGGAGTGTGGGGGGCTGAGCACTGCAGTGGGGGACCGTCCCCTCCCTCCCTGGGCATCTTCCCTCTGAATGCAGCCCCCGCTGCCTCCCCCTGCAGGCTACCAGGGCAGTTTCCACTCCATCCAGAATTGCTTCCCTTATGGTGACTGCTACCGGTCAGCCGAGCAGGCCACCAGTGGGGACGGACTGGCCGGGGAGGCCCACGGTTTCAACCCCCTGCGGCCCAATGGCTACCATGGCCTCAGTGCACCTTTACCTGCCACAGGTAAGCCCACCTGCATGCCTCCTTTCCGTTCCTGTGCCGCGTGCTTCGGGCGTATCGTCCCACAGCCTTGGGACGGCCCTGTGAGGGAGGGTCATCCCCACTTTACAGAGGCGGAGCTAAAGGCGCAGGGAGGTCCCAGGACCCCACAGAGTGGGGATTTGCACACTGCCTGACCCCAGCCTCAGTGTTCCTTCCACACTCTCACACAGAGAAGAATCAGACTAGGATCTCCCCGTCTAGCTGATGCGTCCCTTTAAATATTTATTGAGCACCTACTGTGTGCCAGGCACAGTTGTAAACTCTGAGAATACAGCAGGGAATGAGACAAATATTGATCCCTATCTAACAGATGAGGGAACCGAGGTCCACAGAGGCCACACTGTAGGAAGAGACAGAGCCTAGAGGTTGTGCTTGTTCCTTATGCTGCATCTGTGTCCCCCTCAGGGCCCTGGGCCTTCCTCGAGTAATGCCCCCAGCTGGGGTGGAGAACCCAGTGAGAGGGGAGGGCTGCGCACAGCCCGAGTGGAGGTCTCAGACCCCAGGGCCAGGCCTGGTCAGAGCGGGGGCATCAGATGGGTGGTACCGGAAGTCCCCAAGCCAAGCCCACCCCAGATCAGCCTCGGGGCTCAGCTCTAGCCGGAAGCTGCAAGGCCTGGGCAGGATGGTGGGGCCCCGGACAAAGGGGAGCCTGAGACCCTTCCTGGAGGCCCGTTGGGCAGCTCTGGGTGTGTGCAGCTGGGGGGGAGGGATAAGGACCAGGGACAAGCACCAAGGCCACAGCCAAGCACACACAAACCTGTGGGTCACCTGCGTGCGGACCCGTGTGTTCCTGCTCACACACACGCTCCAGGTCTGTGCATGTCTTCTTTCTACACGTGTTTGTGGGGCACGTCTTTGTGGCCATGTGCATGCGTGTGCATGCAGGGCCAGCACGGTGGGTTCCTGGTAGTGTGAGCCCCCCGTGTGTGTAAGGAGTTTGGTGGCACGTGTGTTGTGTCTGCAAACATGTGCTCCACATCGTGCCTGTGCTGATGTTCATGCCGTGTCCGTGCACACGTGTGTCCTCCTCCTGTGTGTACACGTGTGTCCTCCTCCTGTGATTCCCCTCTGTGTGTGTACACGTGTGTGTGCGTGATTGTGTATTAGCATGTTTGGGCCATTTCATGTGAGCATGCTTGTGTGCAGGTGTGTGCCTGTGTGCTCGGGCACAGTGTACATATCTCTGTGAGTGGACATGCGTCACACGCATGCGTGAGAGGCAGATGTGACCCTGACCACAGGCCCGCGGGGGGCGGGGGGCGTGTTCCGTGTTTGCTTGCACGTGGGTTGGTGTGTGATTAGGCACCTGCCGCCGCCGTCTCCAGCGCCGCCAGCTCTCGCCACCCCAGCCTCCCCCGGCCCTATCCAACTCTAGGTGGGATTTTCTTGGTTCAGCAGCAAGACCTGAAATAAATAGCTCTGAGGGGGGGCGAGAGGCAACTTCCGTGCCCCCACATCTGGGTAGGGGGTTCTTTTGGCCTCCCGTCTCCCTTGCTGTCTGGGTGGCAGCCCAGCCTCCAGTGCCTTTGCCCACACCTCCTCTGCCAGGCTGAGAGCAGACTCACAGGATTGAATCCGGACCAACAAGGTAGGGCCGTGGGGCCTCAGGATTAGTTCGATCTGATCCCATTGCACAGACAGGAAGACTGAGACCCATCTGTCTCAGGTTATACAGATTCATGACAGCAGCTCAGGGGCAGAGTCCTTAGGGCAGGGAGTGGATAAGATGACCTCTCTAGGCCCCTTCTAGGTTTCAGGCCCCCACCCCAGAGACAGTGTGTCCAATGGAAGAGCCAGGTGTCTCGGGGCCAGGTGGACCTGGGTTCAAATCCCAGCTCCCCTGCTTACTATGACCTGGGGCAAGGAGCTTGCCTTCTCTGAGCCTGTCTTCTCACCTGTAAAATGGGATAATGAATCCCACCTCATAGGATTGTTGTGAAGCTTAAGTGAGACAAGATTTAAATGAGCTTTTGGTAAACGCCCAATGAGTGCTGGCCCCCTTCTTTGGGTTTCTTGTGTCTGCTGGGGCAGAGGAACCTGAAAGGGTGGCAGTGGGCTGGGGTCCTTCTGCCAGGAGAAAACCAGCCCTTGAGGGCTAGAGCTGTGATGTTCCCACCTCGACCTCCCCTTCCTCCCCACATTCTGCACCACAGTCCAGCACTGGGTGATGGACTGCCCCACGCCAGCCCTCGCCTCTCTCCCCAACTGCCCTGGGCCCCTTGGGGGTACAAGGCCTAGGGAGCCTCCTCCCAAGCCCCCGCCCCCCCCCCACCAGCTCCCCCATCTGGAAGAGCAGAGGTCTCAGAGCACCCTGCTGAGGGGAAACCGTGACGAGGGACCCTGGGCAGGAGGGTGGGGTCTGGGAGCTGGGAAAAGATGACAAGGCATGGCCCTTGAGTTCTCCAGTCTGGACCCTGTTCCCCTACACCCACAGGCTACGAGGCCCTGGCCGAGGCCCCGTGCCCCACAGTGCTGCCACCACAGCCGTCGGAAGACGTCGTGTCCAGCGGCCCCGAGGACTGCGGCTTCTTCCCCAACGGGGCCTTTGACCACTGCCTGAGTCACATCCCCTCCATCTACACAGACACCTGAAGGAATGCCTCCCACACCTGCCTGACCTCCACCGCAGACGCTCTCTTGCCCACCCCGTCGTCTGTTCCCACCTTCGGGGCACCCAGCCCGAGCAGCCAGGCCACTGCTCCGCAGAACGCAGGGTGCCTGGTCTGCGGCAGCTGCACAGCGCTGGCCGGGAGTGAGCCTCTGAGCCTGAGCCAGGTGCTCAGAGGTGCCCTTCAGGATCTGTGACCTGTGGCATCCCTTGACTGCGTCTTCCTTTCGTTTCCCCAATGGTTTCGAAATCACAGACCTCGTGTATATAAAATGTACAGAACTTGTTTTCCATTCCCCTGCCAGTTTTATATTTTTGGTTTTACAAGAAAAACATTAAAAACTGGAAACGAGACTTGGGGGCCCGTTTCTGCTTTGTGATTCCCCCTAGAGGCCGAGACCAGGAGAGCAGTGGAGGAGTGTGTAACAGAGCCGAGGTGCGGAGCCCAGCTCGGTCCCTGGGTTCCCTCGGCAGGGACGGGGGCCCGCATCACAGGGCCGCCGCCACGTGCTGTGGGCCTTACAGACACCAGCACTGGTCCCAGGACATCAATGAAAGGCAGGCTCATCCCCGTTGGCAGACAGGCGGACCAAGGCTGGGACTGAAATTGGAATCCCTGTATGACCCAGACCTTTGCTCTCCGCACTGACTCCTCAGCTGGTGGAAAAAAGTGCTTCAGTTCTGGCACTGGCTTTGGGTAAACAGGGGAAGCCAGGGGAGGGCAGAGCAGGCCTTCCAGGGACAGAGCCCGAACAGCCTCCAGAGGGCAAGGGGCAGAGGCAGGGCCCCTACAGGCGGGCGGGGGCGGAGAGAACATCCTTTCTACATAGAGCCCCACCCACCCTGAGTGTACCAGCAAGGAGGGAAGAGGAGGCCGGTTCGGAGGACACCAAGGCTCCCACAAGGCGGCTGCCCTCCCCACAGCCCAGGCCTATGCAGGTGCCCTGAACAGTGTCCTGTGTCTCACCGTGTCATCCTGAAGGTCAGCTTGTTAAAAACAAATCCTCAGGGAAAATTCCTGCCTCGTTACTGCTGAAGTGAAATAAAGCAGGGGAGGTCATGTTTACTGAGCACCTATTCTGTGCAGGGCTCTCCTCCCACCCCACCCCACCCCACCCCGGCTCTGGGAAACAGCCCTGTGGAGGGTCTTTCCCCATTTAGGTGAGGGGAGCAACCAGGATTCAAACCCAGGTCAAAGGGACACCTCTTCGTACTGCATGGCTGCGTTAGGCAAAGCAAGATGGAAAGATCCAGCAACCCCTTCTTTATAAAGAGGGGAAACTAGGATTCAGAGAGGCCACCCAACCAAGTGGCGACAGAACCCGTGACGTGTGCCTGGCTTCCCCCCTGCCATGATCTCCGGGGGTCTGTGAGTGCCGCTCTGCGCTAGCCTGCGTGTGCTTCCTGGGTCAGCTCGCCGACGCCCGTTCACCCCAGGTAGACTCTCTGCCTGCCCTGTGTCCAGGGCCAACCTATCTCTGGGGCTCCCTTCGTGCTGGCTCCCGGCAGCCAGTGAGGAGCCCAGAATGGCAGGGAGGGCAAGAAGGAGGGTGCCCGGCAGGCTATATCTTCCACTGAAGGTCAGGGGCCCTCTCACATGGCCCCCAGCCTACGTGTTCAGGCAGGGGCTGGCACTGGAACTGCTCCCACTCTTAGGGAAGTCAGCACACTGCGCTGTCTCTTGCTTGCCTGACACCCGGCTCACAGCCTTGTGTGTAGTCCCTTCATTGAACCTTCCTCAGCTGCCCAAGACTGAGAGGGCCATCCGCTTCCTGCCAGAGCTGGACTGACAGTTCCTCCCATTTTACAGATGCAGAAACTGAGGGACGGTGACGTTAAGTCACTTGCCCTCACAGCACAGCCAGCAGATGGTGAGCTGGGATCCAAACCTAGGCCTCGGGCTCCAGAGCGTATGCTCTCACCCAGTGCACCTCTGACTGCTTGAAGACTCGGGGTGACCTGGCTCCCACATCCTCTCCCAGCTCCAGCCTCCCGGAGCAGGCCAGTTCCTCCCCAGTGGCATCGGGAGGAACGGGCACGATGTCACTCAGCACGTTGGCATTATGGGATGGGGATCCAGGGCTCTTGACTCCCACCCAGGCTCCCCTCGTCCCCTGGCCCCGTCCCCCACTGGTTTTATGGAACTAATTAGGTCGCGGTGAAATTCCTTTAACAGGGATGCTCAGGAATCAATACTGCATGTCACTGTGAGCGCTTAATCCAGTCCAGATAAGCAGAATTAAGCTGTACAATGAGGACATACTTCTATTAATAATGAAAAGGGCTGAGTCGTGAGCAGGAGAACACACAGGGAGCTAGCAGTTGGATCCTATTTAATTTCAGAGAGCCAGAGAAAGGGAGACAAGGAGACAAAGGCAGGAGAAGCAAAGGACAAAGAAAGGGAAAAGACAAGTGAGCTGGGGACCGGGCGGGTGCTGAGAGCCGGCACGCAGTAGGGCTCAGTAGGTCATAGCTTTCAGGAGCGACCATGAGCTAGAAATGTGATTGCTCCCCTCCCCCGCCGGGATCTCCTCAGAGCCTCCGCGCCTCCTCCTGGCATCCTCAGGGGATCCTCTGCCCTGATGCCCCACGCCTGCAGGGTCCCTCCAAGTCTAGGGGAGCACAGCAGCAGGCAGGGCCCTCTGGGAGACTGGACCTGAGCGCCTTCCCAGCCGGTGCTGTTTGCATCCCTTATTTAGAAAACACGGAGAACCGTGGCCCCTCCTGAGCTCTGACCCCGTGCCAGGGACTCCGCCTCAGGAGTCACGGCATCGCAGGGGGCATGGGGGTTACCGCCCCTAATGAGGAGGCATGCCTGCTGCCCACCCTCCCAAGGGAGGACCCGGCTCAGGTGGAGGGCGTGGTGTTTCTCACTTGGGGAGCCCGTCCAGGGTGGCCAAGGCTGGGGGCCCTGTGGTGTCTGTAGGGCAGTGGAGCTGAGTCAGCCCGGGGGCCCTCAAGGAGGACCTAGAGTGCAGCACACAGGTCTGCAGAGACAGTGACCACACTCCCCTTCCAGCGCAGCCTCTCCAGACAGCCCCACGGCCCTAGCCTTTGTTCAGGCCAGGCTGAGACTGCCTGCCTCCCTTATGCCTGGTCTCCGTCTCCATCGGGGCCCTCTGTCCTCCATCTCCCTGTCGCTCTGTCCTCCGTCTCCCTGTCCCTCTGTCCTCCATCTCCCTGTCTGTCCTCCGTCTCCCTGTCTGTCCTCCATCTCCCTGTCTCTCTGTCCTCCGTCTCCCTGTCTGTCCACTGTCTCCCTGTCCATCTGTCCTCCGTCTCCCTGTCTCTCTGTCCTCCGTCTCCCTGTCCCTCTGTCCTCCGTCTCCCTGTCCCTCTGTCCTCCATCTCCCTGTCTGTCCTCCGTCTCCCTGTCTGTCCTCCATCTCCCTGTCTCTCTGTCCTCCGTCTCCCTGTCTGTCCACTGTCTCCCTGTCCATCTGTCCTCCGTCTCCCTGTCTCTCTGTCCTCCATCTCCCTGTCTGTCCTCCGTCTCCCTGTCTCTCTGTCCTCCATCTCCCTGTCCCTCTGTCCTCCGTCTCCCTGTCCCTCTGTCCTCCGTCTCCCTGTCTGTCTGCTGTCTCCCTGGCCCTCTGTTCTCTGGCTCTCTCTGGCTCTCCTCCCTCCCATTTCCCTCTCCCCGTCTCGCCTTTTCTCTGCAGCGCCCTTTTTCCCTCCCTCCTCCTCCAATTCTCTCCTTCCTCCCTTTCTCAGCTCCTCCCAGCCCATTCCTTTGTTTCTCTTTCTCCTCCAGTTTCTCTTGCCCTTTCTCTTTAAATTGCGGGTCTGATCCCAGATAAGGAGGCTTCCTTCTCTCTCTCCCGACCCTCCTGTGTGTGCTTCCTTCTTCCTCACTCCTGTCTGAGTCTCTGTGGTCCAGGGGCCGAGGGAGTCTTGCCCAAGGTCCCATCGAGCCTTGATGGCCAAGGGGCAGAGGAGGGCTGAGAGGCAAGCCTAGAGGAGGTTGGTGGGAGAGGTTTTTGGGGCAGCGGCCAGTTGGGTTTTTCCCCAGTAATATTTTATGCAGCATTTATATGTGTTTGGAGTGGGGATGGTAGAGGAGCGTGGTGTCAATTCAGATCATCCTCTGTCGGAAGTGGAATCTCCCAGCCCTGTGCTTCGATACCTGTTTTCTTCTGTGGTTAATAAAAAGCCCCCCGGGACTTCCCTGGTGGCGCAGTGGTTGAGAGTCCGCCTGCCGATGTAGGGGACATGGGTTTGTGCCCCGGTCTGGGAAGATCCCACATGCCGCGGAGCGGCTGGGCCCGTGAGCCATGGCTGCTGAGCCTGTGCGTCTGGAGCCTGTGCTCCGCAACGGGAGAGGCTGCAACAGTGAGAGGCCCGCGTACCGCAAAAAAAAAAAGCTTCTGGATTCCTCTGCCTGCAAGTCCCCCACACCCACATTCAGGCCTCTGCCCATGATTCCTGGTCCACCCATCCCGGCGCCGCCGGCAGCAGGCCCAGAGCAGTGTGAGCTGCAGCCCATTTGGTTGAGTAGGAGGCAGCAGGACTCGGGTGGACAGGAAGGACCACCCCCCCGGTGGTGGCGGCAACCCGGCCCGCATCCCTTGGCTGGACCCTCTGGCTGTCCCCGGGACCCCGGCGCTTCTAGGCTGTTTCACCTCTGGCTCCCTGAGCCACCGCTGACCCCTGCTGTGCCACTGCTGCCCCCAGCTGCCCTATTTCTGCCACCGGGACCGGAGCCCATGACATTGATGCCCTCCTCAGCCTGAATTCCACCTGCCAGGGGTCTCGGGTGAATGGGTTTTAGGACCTCCCTTTTTGCCTTCATAGCCAGGCCCAGGGTTCATATTGATGCTGGGCACATACCTGGATCTGCCCTCCAGGGACTCGCCTGCCTCCCCATCCTCTGTTCCTGGTGGTCTTTGTGGTCCCCCATGACCCAGACCATCAGGGCTGAGAGCGCCTGCTGAGGCCACCTGCTCCACCCTCCTCACTTCACAGATGGGGAAAGACCCAGAGAGACTCCATTTCTGCAACCGCTTCCAGCCTCCACCCACACTCCCTAATCCAGCCTAAAGGGCGTGGAGAATGGGGCTCCAGGCAAGGGAGCAGTCAGGAGGGATGCGCCAGGTTTATACCCGAGATGCCACCTCCCGCCCGTGCCCATGGAGGAACGGATTGGGGAAGCTCCCACTAGAACGTTTGCCCTGTGAGGGTAGGTCCTGACCTGTCCTCCTCACTGCTGACTGCCCAGCTTCTAGGACAGCGCTGGGCACACAGAGGTGCTCAACACCTATTTGTTACATACATCGATGGAGCAGAGAGATGGGAGCAAGAAAACAAGGGCCCGTCTACACAGAACCTCGTGCACAGTATGGCCACGACCAATACTTGTTAATTCAACTGCCTGACCAACCCCTCATTTTCAAAATGAGGAGACAGGCCCAGAGGGGATGTGATGTGTCCAAAGTGACAGAGCAGGTCAGTGACCATCAGGGGAGAGCCCTGGCCTCCTGGACTCAGCCTGTGCTCTGTCCACATACCCTGCCGGCCCACCAAAAAGGCTGCTGCAGCCCATGTTTTACGGCTCCTACGGCACTTGCATGATGTTGCTGCGACATGCTGCAAGGTAAGTGCGATGGCCCCATTTTACAGAGGGAAGAACTGAGGCTCAGAGAGGTGGCTTGCCTGAGGCTGCCAAGAGAGGGCAGACAGAGCTGGGATCCCAGTGCGGGTCCTGGGGGGCAACCAGAGGAGCTCTGGCACGCGCCCCTCTGCGCCATCCAGAGGGGACCATTATGCTTTTACAAGTGCCAGTTTATATACTTTGCTGGGTCGTCAGCCCTGCCAGGGATTTATAAGTTTCTAAGTGATCGTGTCTCTGGGGGAAAATGCAAATGGAAAGTGAACAGGGCAGGAGTTGCCAGCCCTCATCTGCCCCAGGGCTGTGGAGCCAGAGCTCTTCTTTGATTTATTCCCAGGGGTCCCGGGGGCTGTGGTGCAGCCGGACCCTGCAGAACGGCCACCAAGAGGCCAACGAAACAGCCCCCGTGCCAGGCTTCCACCAAGGACATGCGTCCTATCTGTGCAGGAGCCTGGGGGCTGCCTGAGCTCCCACGGGGCCAGGGCTTGGACTGGGGTCTGGTGGGTGATTTTAGGGCCTAGGAAGAACTGGAGCAGCCAGGTTTCAACATAATGTGGGGAGGGGGGAGGTACAGAGGGGATAGAAACAGGCTTCACCTTGAGTTGAAAGCACTGAAGCTGGAGGAGGGTCCACTCCACTATTCTCTGGGGGTTCGTTTTACTTCTCTGTACTTTTGGGTATGCTTGAAATTTTCCAGAAAAGGACTGATGTGGTCCTGGTGTGGCCCGGCTGGGATTTTTCTCGCTGGCCTGGCAGCCTGGATGGGTCCAGGAGGCAAGTCCAGGCTAGGGCCCTGCTGGGGGAGGGGCTGGAACCTCAGTTCACCTTCCCTGTATGACTGTCTTGTCACTGCAGGGACCGTGTTGGGGCCCTGTGTCCCCAGTGCCCAGTGCAGGACCTGGCCCACGGTTGGGATTTAATAAACGCTTCTTTGTTTGGGTTAATATGCCAGTGACATACATGTGTGTGCAGAACTTGGGCCAGGACAGGGAGTGCTCTGCTCACCTACCTGACAGTGGCCACACGTGCTGCAGGCATGCTCAGGAGACCTTGGCCCCAACCCCAAAGCTCTGCGGGGAGCCCTGGAGAGAGGGAGCTGGAGACCCTCAAGCAAGCAAGACTGGGATGCCAGGGAGTGGGGCTGGGGGCAGATCTCAGATTTCTAAAAGGCAAAGCCCTCGAAAGCAGAACGGACTACTTTGGGATGAAGTGAACTCCCCATCCCTGGGGGTGTACAAGCAAGAGTGTGCAGGAAGCCATGAAGCAGTCCTGTCACTCGGTCACAGACTGGACTGCACAATCTCGAAAGGCCTCTCAGGCTTACTCAGGACTCGGAGGCAGCCACCGTCTCACACCCACACAGGCTGCAGCAGGGCCAGACTCCCAGCATCACTGTCCCTGAGGCTGGACAGAGGGAAGCGCGTGTCCAGGTGATTAACTGCACACCTGCAGGGAAAGCAGGTGGCCGAGGCTTGGGTTACTGCCTCAATATTTCTCAGAGGTTCAGGGCTGTCAGGCCTCAAGCCCAGGACAGCAGCAAGGGATGCGGCCTCTGCTCTCAGCCGCGTCTCGTTCCCCCACAGGCAGCCAGGCATCAGGAGGCTACACCTGGTCTGGAGGCTGCAGGGAAGAGCAGTGTTGACCCAGGGGCTGCACACCGAGCACACGAGCGTCTGTTGGCCTTTGGAGCCTTGGGGGCAGCCAGGCCACGGTCGGGGCAGCATCTCCCAATGCCCTAACTTACCAGATGGGGAAACCGAGGCTCCGAGGGGTCAGACTGGCCCTGAGGTGGGGAGGTGAGGGATAGGTATTATTGACAAGAGGAAAATCAAGTCCCAGAGAAGGAAAGGCTGTGCCTGAAGCAGCTCAGCAAGTCCCTGGCAGTGAGGTCAGAGCCTCCCCCGCCTGGGCACACAGCAGCTCCCTCAGGAACGAGCCACCCGAGGGCAGCCGAGTCTTGGAGCAGCAGGGACAGGAGCCCGGATGGCCTGTGGGTCACCACGCTGCTCGGAGACCAGCTCACCCACCTACCTGATGCCGCGCAGCCTCCTCCGCCGACTGCACGGCCAGACCCTCCGAGAGCCTCCAACAGCCTCAATGCCCAGGGAGGGAGGCTGGGATGCTGGTCCTGAGATTACACTAATGGCCGTGCCTTAGCAGGGGCCGCACCGTCAGCGCTTTACGTGTGCACTCTGTTTAATCACACAGCCCTGCAGCGAAGGTCTATTCTCATCCCCGTTTCATAGATAAGAAATCGAAAAGCCGGAGAGATGAAGTCTGTTGCCCAGGATCACACACGGCCAAGCCAGATTTTGGACTCATGTCCTTCTGACTGCAAAGCCCTCACCCTTGGTCAACCTCCGAGCCCCAGTACTTTGCTCTCCCCAAACTCCTGGGGTGAATGGCACATGCCAAGTTGAGATGACATCCCAAGGTTGGGAGTCAACCCCAGTGTATCACCTGCCTCTGCCGCTGACTTGTTTCACCCTTGGGGCATCTGTTTCCTCATCTGTAGAATGGGAATGATACTCACAGCCCTCCTGGCTCCTGGAGAATCAAGAGCTCTAATGGAACAGGAGAGCTGCCTGGCAAACTGGGAAGGCCTGTGCCGGGGCGAGCTGGCGCGTTCACGGAAGTTTGGCACTTTGCCCTCACCCAAGCTTTCCTCCGGGTCAGTTGTGCCTCCACCTGAGACAGGGCCCAGGGGACGGGTCGGGAGGTGGTGGGTGTCTCCTGCTACAAAGCAAAGGGGGAGGTGGGGGGCGGCCCCAAGTTGAAGTCATAAGCTCTGCGCGGGGCGGGCTGCCGGGAGCACAGGCTCGTGGTCCCTCCCCAGCAGGCGCTGCGTGTTGTGCAGCTGTCTCCATGGAGCCTGGCTTTACAAGGTGCCTGCCTGCCCCAGAGAGGCCTGGAATGCGACTGGCACCGCTGCTCTACTTTTAGTGATGGAGAAACTGAGGCTTAGGAAGTCTGTGGCTCCCAAAAGATGGTGAGGCCCGGAGCACTGACAGCAGGGGTTCTAGTGTCCTCAGATCTGCTCAGACTGGGGCCCTGGGCAGGTCTCCTCACTGAGTCTGGGCTTCTGTAAAATGGGACGATGGCCCTCCCCTAGTAGGCAGATTAAATGGGGTGATATTGTCACATAGTAGGATCTTAAGAAATGTAACTATTTTCTTCCATTTAGATAAGTGCCCCGAGCATTCTCCTCATAACTCTAAACTCAGGGTCATGATACAAGTGGGAAACTGAGGCCCAGGAATTGGTCTGACTTGGCTGGGGACACATGGTAACTTGGTGGTGGATCTGGTTTCAGGGCTCCAGGGCAGCACGCTCATCACCCCATGTTGTCTTGGGCGGAAGCCTCACTGGCCAGAACACGCCAGTCTCTCTACCCAGGGCTTGGGACCGCTATTCAGATTCTGGGTGTGCAGCCTTAGACGAGTCACATGCTCTCCTGCGCCTTAGCGTCCTCAACTGAGAAATGAAAACCATGATTACACATAAGGTTGTGCTGAGGAAGACGTAAGAAATCAGAGACGGCAGTATCTGGTGACCGTGGAAAGCCACAGTGGTGGTGAGGGATGAGAAGGAGTCAGCCTCCATCTATCAATTCAGCAACTGAGTAATTCACTACACATGACTCGGTTCTAAAAGGAATTTGAAGATGCTCTAAGTATTCCTACACTCAGCCAGCAAGGTAGGCTTCTGTAAAGGTGTTTCAGGGACCCTCACCCGGAAGCACCCCCAACGTGACCTACCTTCCCACTGCTTATAAGTCTCTCCTCTCAATTTCTCTCTGTGCACTTAATGTGCTCTTGAAATAGACTTTCCTCCATGGAGCCCTCTTGATGGCCACTGGACATATGCACAGGAACAGGCACTGCTTTTAGCATCTCCCTGAGTAGGTTGATAATTAAGGAGGGAAAATCCTGCTGTTGCCAGAAACAGAGATAGAATGCAACCTTGCCAGCCGATGGGCCTGGGCTGTCCAAAGGCAAGGCCATCACTCCAAGGTCAAGACATCTTCTACAATCCAGACTGCTTACTCCCTCCCACTGGCCAAAAACGAGCCTGCCTTAGTCTCCCCAACTTTCAGACCTTGCATATGACAACAGGAGTTTTTTGAGCCCCCTCTGTGTGTCAACCACATGACATATGTTAACTCATTCACTCTTCAAACAACCTAGAGAGAAACAATCCAAGCTCAGAGCACCAGACCGGGGCTGCTGGACCCTAAGATCGCTCCTCTTCCTCTGAGTCCCACTTCCTTCAAGTTGGCCTTTTTTTTTTTTTGCGGTACGCGGGCCTCTCACTATTGTGTCATCTCCCGTTGCGGAACACAGGCTCCGGACGCACAGGCCCAGCGGCCATGGCCCACGGGCCCAGCCGCTCCGTGGCATGTGGGATCCTCCCGGACCGGGGCACGAACCCGCGTCCCCTGCATCGGCAGGCGGGCTCTCAACCACTGCGCCACCAGGGAAGCCCCTCAAGTTGGCCTTTGTGTTTTGTTCACAATGCAGCTCCCAGCACCAGAGCAGAGTGAATGCTCAACAGCCCACATGACAGCGTGCAAAGGCTCTAGATGAGCTCAAGGGGTCATGGGCTCAGAGCCAGGAGAGACAAAGGGAAGTGGGGCCTGCACAGGTCACTCTGCAAGTGGGAGAGTGGCAGAGGCTGGAGGCACAGGCTTGCTAACTCCCAGCCAGGGCTCTGGGATACACACAGCCCCTCCAAGCTGGTCAGTCTTTCCATGACCTTTTTCTCAGGGCATCTCATCTCCTAATGATGGGAGTTCCTCGAGGCCAGGTCATTCAAGTCTTCCTTTCACACAACGAATGCTCAGTATGTCACACAGCATGGATGCCCACAGTTTGGCTGGAGATCCCCATGTGGCTGTCAGGCTCCACTCAGGGAGATGGCCCCAACTCTCGAATCCCAAGGCCTCCAGGTCTGTCAACAAGACCCAGAGTTTCACCCAGACCTTCTCAGAAGAGCTTGAAGGGAAATCAGTTGAATCCCCATTTTACAGATAGGGAAGGGCAGGGACTTGCCACTGAGTGGAGAACCCAGGAAAGGAAAACAGGAGCCACGTCTCAGGCTTTGTCAACTGGTCACTCTCCTTTTTCCCTTCTCCCCCAGGCAACAGTTCCAAGACTCTGTTTCCCTACCTGTAAAATGAGAGGATTGGGATTTATAGTTGCTAAGGTTTTCTTTAGCCCTTTTTGGGTTCTAGCATTCTGTAACTAGTATTTACAATAGGTATCATTTATTAAATGCGGAAAGAATAGTCTCTTCAACAAATGGTGCTGGGACAACATGCCAAAGAATGAAGTTAGACCCCTACCTCACATCATATACAAAAATTAACTTAAAATGAATCAAAGACCTAAAGGAAAGAGTTAAAACTATAAAACCTAGAAAAAAATAGGAGTAAATCTTCACAACCTTGAATTAGGCAATATTTCCTTAAATATGACATTAAAAGCACAAGCAGCAAAAACAGCAAAGATAAACAGAACTCCACTAAAATGAACATTTTTTGTGCTTCAAAGGATACCATTAAGAAAGGGAAAGGACCCTCTGAGACCCTCTCCAACCAGGCTTGGCCTAAACCCCACCCACACACCCTCACCCAGGGCCTTACCTCCAAACTCCAGAACTCCACACTCCAGAGACCGCCCCCCCCTTCGGATGTGCTGCCTCTCCCCTTCCATACAGGTCCTAAGCAGAGGCTCCGCTCCACGCTTCAGCGTTGCCCTGCCTAGGCCCCGCCCCTGAGGCCTTTTCGGCTGCGTGGGTCCTGAGCCTAGGCCCCGCCCCACCCTAAACCCCACACCTGACTAAAGGTAGTGTAGTTCTACCACCTGCCTAAACTCCACCCCCATAGCCAAGGCCTTTTTTGTTTTTCTTTTTCTTTTAGGTTGGAGTTCTGTTTTACCTTGTTGTTGTTGATTCATTTATATTTTTATTTTTCTAATAAATCTTTTATTTTTCTAATTTTATTTTATTCTTTACACTTTGTTATTGTTCTGCTCATTTTGGCTTGTTCCCCCTTTGTTTTTTCTTTTTCTGTTGTGGTTTTGTTTTACCTTGTTGCAGTTGATTCAATTATATTTTTGTTTTTCCTAATATATTTTTTATCATTCAAATTTTATTTTATTTTTTATTCGTTGTTGTTGTACTGCTCCTTTTCTTCTTTCTGTTTTTCTGTTTGTTTGTTTTTGGTTTTGTTTTTTTTGTGGGGTTTTTTGCCATGCCAAAGAACCTGCAGGATCTTGGTTCCCAAACCAGAGGTCGGGCCCGAGCTCCTGTTGTGCGAGCACTGAGTCCAAACCGCTGTACTAATGGAGAACCTCAGACCCCAGGGAATATTAATTGAAGTGAGGCATCCGAGAGGGCCTCATCTCAGCACCAAGACCTGGCTCTACCCAACTGCCTGCAAACTCCAGCGCTGGATGCCTCAGGCCAAACAATTAGTAGGACAGGAATACAGCCCCACCCATCAAAAAAAAAGTGAAACGACAAAATAATATGTTGTAGACAAAGGAGCAAGGTAAAAACCTACAAGATCAAATAAATGAAGATGAAATAGGCAACATAACTGAAAAAGAATTCAGAGTACTGATAGTGAAGATGCTCCAAAATCTCGGAAAGAGAATGGAGAAAATACAAGAAACGTTTAACAAGGATCTAGAAGAACTAAAGAGCAAATGAACAGTGATGAATAACACAATAACTGAAATGAAAAATACTCTAGGAGGAATAAATAAGAGGATAACTGAGACAGAAGAACAGATAAGTGAGCTGGAAGATAAAATGGTGGAAATAACTGCTACGGAGCAGAATAAAAAAAAAGAATGAAAAGAATTGAGGACAGTCTCAGAGACCTCTGGGACAACATTAAATGCACCAACATTCGAATTATAAGGGTCCCAGAAGAAGAGAAAAAGGAAGGGTCTGAGAAAATATTTGAGGAGATTATAGTTGAAGACTTCCCTAACATGGGAAAGGAAATTGTCACCCAAGTCCAGGAAGCACAGAGAGTCCCATACAGGATAAACCCAAAGAGAAACACACAGAGACACATATTAATCAAACTATCAAAAATTAAATACAAAGAAAAAATATTAAAAGCAGCAAGGGAAAAGAAACAAATAACATACAAGGGAATCCCCATAAGGTTAACAGCTGATCTTTCAGCAGAAACTCTGCATGCTGTAAGGGAGTGGCAGGACATATTTAAAATGATGAAAGAGAAAAACTTACAACCAAGATTACTCTACCTGGCAAGGATCTCGGTCAGATTCGACAGAGAAATCAATAGCCTTACAGACAAGCAACAGCTATGAGAAGTCAGCACCACCAAACCAGCTTTACAACAAACGCTAAAGGAACTTCTCTAGACAGGAAACACAAGAGAAGAAAAAGACCCACAAAACAAACCCAATTCAATTAAGAAAATGGTAATAGGAACATAAATATCAATAATCACCTTGAATGTAAATAGATTAAATGCTCCAACCAAAAGACACAGACTGGCTGAATGAATACAAAAACAAGACACTTATATATGCTGTCTACAAGAAACCCACTTCAGATGTAGGGACACATACAGACTGAAAGTGAGGGGATGGAAAAAGATATTCCATGCAAACAGAAATCACAAGAAAGCTGGAGTAGCAATACTCATATCAGATAAAATAGACTTTAAAATAAAGACTATTACAAGAGATAAGTAAGGGCACTACATAATGATCAAGGGATCAATCCAAGAAGAAAACATAACAATTATAAATATTTATGTACCCAACATAGGAGCACCTTAATACATAAGGCAAATGTTAACAGCCATAAAAGGAGAAATCGACAGTAACACAATAATAGTGGGGGACTTTAACACCCCACTCATACCAATAGACAGATCATACAGACAGTAGATAAATAAGGCTTTAAATGAAACAATAGACCAGATAGACTTAATTTATTTTTAAATTTTTAGGACATTCCACCCCAAAGTGGAAGAATACACTTTCTTCTCAAGTGCACACAGAACGTCCTCCAGAATAAATCACATCTTGTGTCACAAATCAAGCCTTGGAAAATTTAAGAAAATTGAAATCATATCAAGCATCTTTTCCAACCACAATGCTATGAGATTAGAAATCAATTACAGGAAAAAAAAACAGTAAAAAACACAAACACATGGAGGCTAAACAGTGCACTACTAAATAACCAAGAGATCACTGAAGAAGTCAAAGAAGAAATTTTTTAAAATACCTAGAAACAAATGACAATGAAAAAAATGATCCAAATCCTATGGGATGCAGTAAAAGCTGTTCTAAGAGGAAATTCATAACAATTCAAGCTCACCTCAAGAAACAAGAAACATCTCAAATAAACAATCTAACCTTACACCTAAAGTAACTAGAAACAGAAGAACAAACAAAACCCAAAGTTAGTAGAAGGAAAGAAATCATAAAGATCAGAGCAGAAATAAATGAAAAAGAAATGAAGGAAACAATAGCAAAGATCAATAAAACTAAAAGCTGATTCTTTGAGAAGATAAACGAAATTGATAATCCCTTAGCCAGACTCATCAAGAAAAAACAGGAGAGGACTCAAGTCAATAAAATTAGAAATGAAAAAGGAGAGATTACAAATAACACTGCAGAAATACAAAAGATCATAAGAGACTACTACAAGCAACTATATGCCAATAAAATGGACCACCTGGAAGAAATGGAAAAATTCTTGGAAAAGTACAACCTTCCAAGGTTGACCCAGGAAGAATTAGAAAATATAAACAAACCAATCGCAGGTAATTAAATTGAAACAGGAATTTAAAATCTTCCACCAAACAAAAGTCCAGGACCAGCTGGCTTCACAGGTGAATTCTATCAGACATTTAGAGAAGACTTAATTCCTATCCTTCTCAAACTCTTCCAAAAAATTGCAGAGGGAGGAACACTCCCAAACTCGTTCTACAAGGCCATAATCACCCTGATACAAAAACCAGACAAAAATATCAAAAAAAAAAAAATTATAGACCAGTATCACTGATGAACATAGATGAAAAATCCTCAACAAAATACTAGCAAACAGAATCCAACAGCACATTAAAAGGATCATACACCATGATCAAGAGGGATTTATCCTAGGGATGCAAGGATTCTTCAATATAAGCAAAACAATCAATATGATACACCATATTAACAAATTAAAGAATAAAAACCATATGATAATCTCAATAGATGTAAAAAAAACCTTTTGACAAAATTCAACACCGATTTATGATAAAAACTCTCCAGAAAGTGGGCATAGAGGGAAACTACCTCAACATAATAAAAGCCATATACAACAAACCCATAGCAAACATCATTCTCAATGGTGAAAAACTGAAAGCATTTCCTCTAAGTTCAGGAACAAGACAAGGATGTCCACTCTCATCACTATTATTCAACATAATATTGGAAGTCCTAGCTATGGCAATCAGAGAAGAAAAAATAAATAAAAGGAATACAAATTGGATAAGAAGTAAAACTGTCACTGTTTGCCAATGACATGATACTATACATAGAAAATCCTAAAGATGTCACCAGAAAAGTACTAGAACTAATCAATGAATTTGGTAAAGTTGCAGGATACAAAATTAATGCACAGAAATCTCTTGCATTTCTATATGGTAACAATGAAAGATCAGAAAGTGAAATTAAGTAAACAATCCCATTTACCATTGCAACAAAAAGAATAAAATACCTAGGAATAAACCTAAGGAGGCAAAAGACCTGTACTCAGAAAACTATAAAACACTGAAGAAAGAAATCAAAGATAATGTAAACAGATGTGGAGATATACCATGCTCATGGATTAGAAGAATCAATATTGTGAAAATGACTATACTACACAAAGCAATCTACAGATTCAATGCAATCCCTATCAAGCTACCAATGGCATTCTTCACAGAATTAGAGCAAAATATTTTACAATTCGTATGGAAACTTAAAAGACCCGGAACAGCCAAAGCAATCTTAAGAAAGAAAAAAGGAGTTGGAGGAATCAGGTTCCCTGACTTCAAACTATACCACAAAGCTACAGTAATCAAGACAGTATGGTACTGGCACAAAAAGAGAAATATATATCAATGTTATAGATTAAGGATAGAATGCCCAGAGATAAACCCACACACGTATGGGCACCTAATTTATGACAAAGGAGGCAAGAACATGCAATGGAGAAAAGGTAGCCTCTTCAATAAGTGGTGCTGGGAAAACTGAACAGCTACATGTAAAAGAATGAAATTAGAACACACCCTAACACCATACACAAAAATAAACTCCAAATGGATTAATGACCTAAATGTAAGGCCAGACACTATAAAATTCTTAGAGGAAAACATGGGCAGAACACTCTTTGACATAAATCACAGCAAGATCTTTTTTAACCCACCTCCTAGAGTAAGAGAATAAAAACAAAAATAAACAAATGGGACCTAATGAAACTTAAAAGTTTTTGCACAGCAAAGGAAACCATAAACAAGATGAAAAGACAACCCTCAGAATGGGAGAAAGTATTTGCAAATGAAGCAACTCACAAAGGATTAATCTCCAAAATATGCAAGCAACTCATGCAGCACAATATCACAAAAACAAACAATCCAATCCAAAAAGTGGGCAGAAGACCTAAATAGACATTTCTCTGAAGAAGGCATACAGATGGCCAACAAATACATGAAAAGATGCTCAACATCACTAATCATTAGAGAAATGCAAATCAAAACCACAATGAGGTATCACCTCACACCAGTCAGAATGGCCATCATCGAAAAATCTAGAAACAATAAATGCTGGAAAGGGTGTGGAGAAAAGGGAACCTCCTGCACTGTTGGTGGGAATGTAAATTGATATAGCCACTATGGAGAACAGTATGGAGGTCCCTTAAAAAACTAAAAATAGAACTACCATATGACCCAGCAATCCCACCACTGGGCATATACCCTGAGAAAACCATAATTCAAAAAAAGTCATGTACCACAATGTTCATTGCAGCACTATTTACAATAGTCAGGACATGGAACCAACCTAAATGTCCAACAACAGATGAATGGATAAAGAAGATGTGGCACATATATACAATGGAATATTACTCGGCCATAAAAAGGAATGAAATTGAGTTATTTGTAGTGAGGTGGATGGACCTAGAATCTGTCATACAGAGTGAAGTAAGTCAGAAAGAGAAAAACAAATGCCATATGCTAACACATACATATGGAATTTTAAAAAGCAGTACTGATGAACCTAGTGTCAGGGCAGGAAAAAACACACAGACGTAGAGAATGGACTTGAGGGCACAGTGAGGATGAAGTGAGAGAGTATACACTACCAAATGTAAAATGGATGGCTAGTGGG
The DNA here is from genome assembly GCF_964270905.1 of Leucopleurus acutus. Taxonomy (NCBI): domain Eukaryota; kingdom Metazoa; phylum Chordata; class Mammalia; order Artiodactyla; family Delphinidae; genus Leucopleurus; species Leucopleurus acutus. Next base: position 148,839,392 of record NC_139143.1, read on the forward strand.
AAGCTGCTGCATAGCACAAGGAGATCAACTCAATGCTTTGTGACGACCTAGAGGGATGGGATAGGGAGGCTGGGAGGGAGGCTCAAGAGGGAGGGGACATGGGGGTATATGCATACATATAGCTGATTCACTTTGTTGTACAGCAGAAACTGACACAACATTGTAAAGCATTTATACTCCAATAAAGATGTGAAAAAAAAAAAGAAGGGGAAAAGACAATCCACAGAATGGGAGAAAATATTTGCAAATCATATATCTGATAAGAGACTTGTATCTAGAATACATAAAGAACTTTTACAACTCAATAATAAAAAGACAACCTAATTTTTTTTTTTTTTTTTGGTCGTACGCGGGCCTCTCACTGTTGTGGCCTCTCCCGTTGCGGACCACAGGCTCCGGACGCGCAGGCTCAGTGGCCATGGCTCACGGGCCCAGCTGCTCCGTGGCATGTGGGATCTTCCCGGACCAGGGCACGAACCCGTGTCCACTGCATCAGCAGGCGGACTTCCAACCACTGCACCACCAGGGAAGCCCCAAGACAACCTAATTTTAAAATGGGCTAAAGATCTGAATCAACATTGCTCCAAAGAAGATTTACAAATGGCCGAAAAGCACATGAAAAGATGCTCAACATCACTTGCCCCAGACAAATGCAAATCAAAACCACAATGGAATACCACTTCACACCCACTAGGATGGCTGCCATCAAAAGTCAGATAATAACATGTGTTGGTGAGGATATGAACAAATCAGAACCCTCATACAGTGCTGGTAGGAATGTAATAGGGCAGCTGCTGTGGAAAACAGTTTGGCAAGTCCTTGAACAGTTAAACATAGTGTTACCATGTGACCTAGCCACTCTACTCTTACATAGAATAAAAACCCAAGAGAAATTAAAAACATGTTCACACAAAATCTTGTACATGAATGTTTACAGCAGCATTATTCATAATAGCCAAAAAAATGGAAACAATCCAAATGTCCACCGACTGATGAATGGATAAACAAAATGTGGTATATACATACAATGGAATATTATTCAGCCCTAAAAAGGAATAAAATATTAATACTGCCACAACATGGGCGAACCTTGAAAACATCATGCTAAGTGAAAAAAGCCAGTCACAAAAGACCATATATTGTATGATTCCATTTATATGAAGTGTGTAGAATAGGCAAATTCATAAAGACAGAAAATAGATGAGTGTTCATCCAGGAATGAGAGCTTGGGGGGAATGGGAAGTAACTGTTAATGGTTATAAGGTTTCTTAGCGGGGGTGGTAAAAAGGTTCTAAAATTGATTATAATGATGGTTGCACAGCTCTGTGAATATGCTAAAAACCATTGAATTGTACACTTTAAATGGGTGAATTGTATGGTATGTAAATTATATCTCAATAAAGCCATTATTTTTGAAAAAGAGAGTCTCTGTGTGGAATTTGTTCTTATAAACCTAGAGAAATGATGGCAGAACCCATGCAGTCTAATTAAGTGACATCTTGGCAGCAGCCCCAAATGACTAATCTGTTATTTTTCCCGCTGGCACTGCACTTCTCATCAGTATGCAGCCCTGTCCCTTGCTTGGTCAGCTGTCTCACCTCAGAGGCAGAAAACTAACAGGTCAGGTACTAATTATTAAAAAAACTCTCCTTGAGCAGAAGAAAGGAACAACAGGGAAACATGTGCATCCCAGGTACATACTGCAGCAAACCTTTATTTTTTTTTTAATTTTTAAAAAATTATTTTATTTTTTTAAAAATTTTTATATTTTATTTAATTTATTTATTTTTTATTTTTGGCTGCACTGGGCTTTCACTGCAGCACACAGACTCTTCGTTGCGGGCTCAGTAGTTGCAGCCTGTGGGCTTAGTTGTCCTGAGGCATGTGGGATCTTAGTTTCCCGAGAAGAGATCGAACCCACGTTCCCTGCAATAGAAGGCAGATTCTTAACCACTGGACCACCAGGGAAGTCCCTGCAGCAAACCTTTTATATGAACTAAAAGAATTAAGGTCAAGGGTTGATCTCTAAAGAAACCTCAAAGAAGCACCATGGAAAAACATGCTCTTACATACACAAGGGCTGATAGGAGGTGAGTTGGGTGCTCTTACAGCTGTGCCAGGAGCCTGGGTAGTCTTTGTTCTTACAAGCGAGTTTTCCCACAACTTCTTTTGTTCTTTCTCCAGGGGAACAGCCTGTGCAAAGGTGTAGAAGTGGGAGAGAGACAGTGGGGTGAGCCGAGCACTGACTGAGGTCGTTCAGGCGGATGCAGTGGGCGGGGTGGGGAGGGTGGGAGGCTGGAGAGGGCGGTGCACCAGGACCACCCAGGGCTCTGACGCCGGCTGACGAGTTTGGATGGTCTAGCTGGGTGACCTTGGGCAAGTCACCGACATCTCTGAGCCCAGTTGCACATCTGTAAGTGTCCTCGGAGGGTGGTAGTAAGAATCCCATGAGATAACACATTGTAACAGGATTAAGAAGGTTCTTGGAAGGAGCAAGCACTGAGTAAATATTAGCTGTTACAAGGATGATGATGTTTCTCTGGCTTCCCCAGATTGCCTGACACAGGGAAAGTCTAAGTGAAATAAGAGAGGGAGCCTTGATAAGCGTTGATCTCATCTCCTCCTAAAACCCCATTAAGGTGACAGGACAGAAGTAAGAAAGACCGTGGGAACAGGAGTGGCGCCAGTGGAAGACGGGGCTGATGGGGCCGTGGAGACTGCACTAGCCGGGCAGGAGTAGCTCCACGTCTGAGGAGGGGGCACTGCTGGACATGAACAGGGTCTCCCACGGAGCCCCAGAAACGCTCAGGACTCAGAGGCACCAGATATTGAAGAAGGTGGGGGCTAGGGGTGGATTAAAGAGAAGGGGGGCGGTGGAAAGTCAGTGTGGGAGAGTTAGACTTCCTGGTACCCCCTTTCCCAACCCTAAAGCCAGGCAACTAGTCCTCTCCCTACCACTCACCTCCCACTCCCAGGAGACCAGGAGATGAAGGTTCATTCTCCAGAGACAAAGAACCAGGGTGGATCCTGACCCAGAAACATCCTGAAGGACAGGAGGATGGAGAGTCCTCTCCGGAGTAATTGGTCTCTAGAACCCTCTCCTCGAAAAGCTGACTTGCTACCAGATCATCCCAATGGAGCCCACAGTCAACAATTGTGCTCCCCGCCATCCTGAAATCAGGTACACAGCTTCTTTTTTCTTTTTTTTTTTCAGTGCCTGTAAGAATCACCAGGAACAAACAGGGACAAAATAAACCCCAGAGGAAACAGACAATTCAGGCAGCAGAGCAAAACTGAAACAACAAACAAAGGAGAACTGAAATGAAACCCTGGACAGAAGGTTTGAAAGGTAACATTAAGGAAATCCTTCAGAGAGTAGGCAAAAAGTATAGAAATAGAGAATAGGAAAAGATAAATAAGAAGGCTTGAAGATCAATCCTGGGAGTAATATCTGACTAATAATAAAAATAAAATAATAAAAGTTCCAGAGAGAAAAGAGAAAATGAAGGAAGGGAAGCTGTGAAAGAAGCAGTATAAGAAAAATTTTCATAATGGAAGGATATGAGCCTCCAACTTGGGAGGCCAGGACAATGGATGAACAAAAGAGCCTCACCGAGACACGTCATTTGAAAACGTCTGAAGACCAGGGATGAAGGAGGGGTCCTAAAGAGAGGAGGAGGAAGTGGAGGCTAAAAGGAGCAAGGAAGCCCCATACAAAGATACAGGGTCAGAACGTCATCAAATTTCTCAGCGTAACACTGGAAGACAGACAACTATAGAGGCAAGTCTTAAAAATTCTGAATGGAAACAATTTTCACCCTAAAATTCTATGCCCAGCTAAACTAGTAATCAAAGGTGAGCGTGGAATAAAGATATTTTCAGACGTGAACTACAGAAAGAAGTACTTTCTATGCACCACTTTTCAAAAAGCTACCAGAGGACAAGTTCCACTAAACTAAGGAAATAAAGCAAGAACGAGGAAGGAATTGGATCTTGCAAACAAGGAAGCCAGCGCAGGAGAGGTCAAAGCCAAGGCTAAGTGGACAGCTGCGCAGCAGAGCTAGAGGAGCAGAGGGCTGAACTGGAGCCTCTGGTGCATTTGGCAGTGTGGACAGTGCTATGGAGAGGTGACATGCGTGGCTATCAGAGGGTTTGGGAGGGATGAGCAATAGGAACATAGAAAACTAGACAAATGAGAAAACAAGGCGATTATTAATTTCAGAAAACAGTAGAAGTATGAGAAAAAGAAACTAATCAGAGTACAGTACTTGGATTAGTAAATATTTACACAGTCACGATAACAAAACTCCAGAATATCTATTTAATGAAAATTTATGTGCTATAACTACTGGGAGTTTGGGGAAGAGGGACGTGGTGGGAGCCACAGAAGAACACCAGGTCATCACCGTCCCCCAGGAAGCCAACAGAAAATATCTCAAAGTGAAGAGGCAAGAAATAGCAGTTAACGTATTGTATTGAAGTGTGAACGTGAATACAGAGGAAAAAGCTTCAGGATTTGACTGTAGCTGCCCCTGGGAAGTGGAACTGGAATTGAGGCTTCTTGAGACTGGGATAATTGGGGGACTGTTGATTTTTCTTCTCAGCCCATAGTACACTACTTGATTTTTTTTAAAAAAACAATGTGTTTATATGACTTTGAGAAAAATTAAAATGAAGGAGCAGTAGGTATAATTAATCCTCTTGGTAGGTGAAGATCCTGATGCCCACTAAGTGTAAGGGGCGGGCCCAAGACCCCAGTGCGACCCAGTTAGGACAGGAGCTGGGTCCCCTACTGCCAGGTGGCTCTCGGGTACCAGTGACTGTCAGCCATGGTCACAGGAAAGATGAAAACGGGAACGTTACCATGTTGAATCTCAACCTTCCAACGCCGGAAGGACCATTTGAAAAAAGTTCAATCCATGTATGTTATGGCTGGTGAAGCCAGTTGAGGTCAGGAGAGACGTATGACCAGAATTTGTATTTATTTGATCCAAAAGCTTGACTTTCAAAGAGGGGGAACTATGGGACCATGGGAAATTCTTCTCAGTGACCGTGAATTCCCGGGCCACAAAGCAGAGGAGACAATTTCCATAATATTCCACCTTATTCTGTACACGCTTCCAAGCAGCCTTTGAAGCTGCAGTTTAGAAAGCAACCGAGAGCCTCTTGCTCTAAAACAAATCAGCTGTTTCCCGCCTACCCCTCCCCAGTGCCCACCCCCTCTACCCCACCCCACTGCCTACTTTTGCAGCCTCAGCTCCATGCAGCCCCCTCTCAACCTGCATTCCAAATGGGGGCAGCTCAAATATAGGGTGTGGGGTTTGGGGTTGCCAGGGCTGGACAGGGTGTGGTGGCTCTGTGAGCACCCTGGGCACAGGGAGCCCCGCCCGGACTGGAAGCCGGTTACTGTTGACGGAGGGAGGAAAGGAATGAACGTGTGAGTGCCGGGCTCGGAGGTGCATCCAGCCTGGCGCCCCGGACAAGCTGCCTTCACCTGCAAAGTGGTGTCTCATAGGGTTGTCTGCAGGTCCCCGGTTCAGAGCCACTGGGGGCCACTGGTACAAATGCAGATTCCCGGCTCCCTCTCAGGCCCTCTGAGCTTTGCAGCCCGTGCCCCAGGGCTCAGCGCCCTTCCTCCAGCCGTGGCAGCCTTCTACTGGGCTGAGGAGTCTACTCGCAGCCTCCAGCCCCGGTCCCAGGGATTTGTGCCTCCTGGCTACTCACAGAGCAGGGTGAAAACAGAGCCCAAGGCCCTGGCACAGCCTCCCCCGGTGGGGGCATTTGGGGGCAGGTGGCCTCGAAAGCATTCAGTTCCTTGTGCCTCAGTTTCCACACCAGCAGAGTCAGGGCCCCGACTTCCCAGAGGGGTGTGGGGATTGGGCCAGTGTGGAAACATCCTCGGCGAACTTCAAAGCCCTTCAGAGCCGGGAGGCAGCCTCCTGGCCGAGAACGCTAGCGGAGGCCGCGGTGGGCACTGGGTAGGTGGGTCCAGGCACAGATCACTGCAGGGTGGGGGGCTAGGGAGGCACAGGCGCTGCTGGGCCCACCTCCCTGCACTTCCCACACCCACCCAAGCGAAGCAGACACCACCATTGACCAACAGGAAACAGGCCTGACAGTGCTTGCGGGGACTTTACCCAAGGTCTCTGGCAGAGCTGGGAACCGAGCTGGGCCTCCTGCCTCCTCTCCAGGACGGGAGAAGCCCTATCCCACGACAAACTTTCAAATTCTCATTGCAGCTAATAGCCACTTCGAAATATAGTCAAGTAGAGACTATGGAGCGCTCTCTGCTGGAACAGCCGGTTGGCTTGGGTCCTGGCGCCCCCTCGTGGCCGTTCCTTCAGCTTTCCCCAAATGCACTTGGCAGTCCAGCTGCCTGAATTGCTGATGGGAGGAGACCGGGGGGTCCCCACCAGCTGCAGGGGGTTATCCCAGGTGGAGGAAGGGGTCAGAGGCCTGGATGCCTCTTGCATTCACTGTGCAACCTTGGACAAGCTCCTGAACGCAGCGAAACTAAATTGTCAGGGGAGATTAGAGCAGAAAGCACCCTGGAGACTACTAACCTCCCCCGACTCACCTTACAGGGGAGCAAGCGGGCCTAGAGATGCCAGGCAGGTGTGATACGGGAGTGGACACGGGGGTGCTGGGGAGGGTGCACCATCATGTACTGGCTGGCTCTGGAGAGGGGGGCTTCCAGAACCAGGAGAACACGCCCTCCCCACTCGCACCCCCAGCCCAGGGCCCAGGGTCTTCGCGTCAGCCACTCCCCTCCCCCTTCACTGTCTCCACTGTCCTCCCTCCCCACAGCCCGAACCCTGGCTGCTCCTCCAGCCCCAGCCCCTCAGCACTGCCAGGACGGTTGCTGGGCAGGCTGGGGGCAAGCTGGAATTCACGTCCAGCCTCAGTGCCGCCCCAGCCTTGCCCCTGGGGCCCCCTCCCAGCTCCATGCCCCTCCACCCATGCAATGCTCACACTGAGGACCCCACGGGCCACGTCCTGTCCAGGTTCTAGCGGCAGACTCTCCTGGACAGGCAAACCTCCCTTCCCTCCTCCCTCCCAGACCCCCAGCCACAGGCCCCCCTCCTGCTCCGCCAGAGGCGGGAGTGCTGATGGCCTTTTTGACCATCAGAGGGCCCTCTTGTGACAGCTGGCCCCAAACCCCACAAACTACCCCCAACCTCTGCCTCCTCCATCTGTAGCCTCTTTGCTCTTTCCTCGTCAGCACTTAAAGAAGTTCTCAGCTAATCTTAACACACACACTCACAGACCCCCTTCCCTCACCAGCTACTTCCTACTTCTTCAGAGCCCAGTTTTCAAAAGAGCAGTTACACTCATTATCTCTCCCTTCCCGCTTCACAATCACTCCAAAGCCCTATTTTTCTGAAATCCATTTGACACTCTTTAGTCCACTCTTGACCCATTCAGCTCAACCAGCTGACCCAGGTCCACCCACTATGTCTGTCCTCTCGGGTCTCCAGGCCTTTGCATATGCTGTTCCCTCTGCCTGGAACACCATTCCTTCCCTTCCTCACAATACTAATACCTTCTTATTCTTCAGCGCCAAGCCTGAGTGTCACTTCCTTTGGGAAGCCTTCTCTGATGCTCCAGGCTGGTCTGGCACATCCTCTAAAGGCCGCCCGTGATTCATGTGACCTGGCCCCTGGTCCTCTCAGCCCCAGGGAATTTCTTTCAGTTTCTCAAATATGAAAACCTTTTTCCTACCTCAGAACCTTTACATGTGCTACTTTTCTGCCAGGACCCATATCTGCCCACCCTGTCCCCGATTTATATCTGGAAAACTGGTGTCTCCTCTTCCAGGAAACCCTCTCTGCCTCTTCAGAGGCCTCCCTGGGTTCCTGAGGTCCCAGGCTTCCTCTGTCACAGCACTGACCCCTCTGGGTGTCACGGAATGCATATGTCTTCCTCCCGTAAGCTTAATGGCTCATCATTCCTGGGCACCGTTCGAAGCACTTTGTATCTATTAATCCTATACTGTATAGAATAATCCTATTGCTATCCCTGTTTCACAAGTGGAGAAAGTAAGGCCCTGTGTCCTTCATTAAGGCCAGAGCCGTGCACACAGTCTGCACCAGGCAGAGCTTCCCAGATCTAGAGCTGAGAACCCACGCCTCCAAATCTGGTTTAAATGGAAAACAGCCTCTGAGCAGCTCCCCACCCTCCCACCAGCCCTGGATGAAGGCTCTGCATCCCCTTTCATGCTGTTTATTCTTTTGAACAAATTGTGAGTTTTATAAGACATTCAAGGCCTGTGGTAGCAAACACATGTTCCCGTGGTGAGAGTCATTGGACCTGCTGGGCAGAGGGCTATGAGTACAGACAGCCCAGCCACCTAGCCCTGCTCTTCCTGCCCCTACTCTTCCGAGAGCTGTGGACGCCCTCAAGCACCTACAGCCCCTTGGACCACTGGAGAGAGAGGCCACAGTTTCATCTCCGCAGCTCCCTGATTCCACCCCCCCGCCAGCATCTCCTTCACATCCATGGCTCCCACACTCCAAGGAATGCCCCCCAACCCCACTCTGCAGCAGCCGGAGCCTCACAACACTGCTATCATCTCCACTCAGCAGGGAAGGAAACCGAGGTTCAGAGAGGGGAGGTGCCTTACCCAAGGTCACACAGCTGGTTAGCCGAAAGGTTTTGTGCCCCTTGTACCTGGCACATTGTACTCCACGCATGATGTCCTGGAAAAGCCTGAGGCTCTAGGAAGCAGGGGCGCTGCACTCTAGGCCTGACTCTGCACCTTGGGAAGTCATTCACCTCCTCAGGCCTCAGTTTCTCCTTCTGAAGAACAAGGGGGATGGGCCCACGGAACTCTGCAGACCCCCACACTTCCAAGGAAACGGCTTGTCCGTGTGGCCTCAGGCAGCCCTCACAATCATCAGGTCCACCCCTCTGAATGCTGACCCTGTCAGTGAAAAGACTCTCTCTATCTCTTTTCTATCAAATTTACAGGTAACCCTCAGAAGTGTCCAAAACAACAGAGGTTTGTTTTAGTCTCACAAGCATTCTCCAACCAGAACTTGGTTTTTCAAAATAAAGTAATTGGACAAGTGCCCCATAGAATGTGACACTATGTAAAGATTCAAATATGAGGCAACCTCTCTTTTTGGAGGGATAGATTTGAGGGAATACCTCATATTTCATCATGTACGGTAGCTGCCCCTCCCCAGAGGCCTGGGGGAGCACCCTGGCTGCACTAGGCCTCTTTCAGGGCACCACTGACTCCATGCTCCAGCCACACCCACAGCAGCCCCTCCCTGAACCACCTAAGAAGACTTTGGTCTCATGGGGATAGATCCTGGGAGAGGAGAGCTGCAGACCCAGGTGGGCTAGGGCAGATATGTGAGACAGTGACATTGCACCAAAAGAATGATGAAGAAGAGCCAGACCAGCAAAAGCATTCTGAGAAGAGGAAACAGCAGATGCAAAGGCCCTGGGGCAGGGATGAGCTGGGAGTATATACTAAGGGGCCAGAGTGGCTGGCATGAGGTGGGTGAGGGGAAGAGTGCTAGAAGGTGGGCCAGCAGGGGCCTGGGCAGCGAGGTTCATAGCAGCACTGCCCCCCACAGCCAAACCTGCACACCGAATACCAGCAAGAGGGACAATGTGAGAAACCTGGGACACCACACAAGAATATCACACAGCAGGTAAAACAAAAGGGCCACATCAGCCCACAATGATGTGGATGAGTGTGAACGATATATTGTAATATTCAGTGAAAAAAGTTCGCCCCAAAGACTACAGCCTAAAATAACTTTAAAAAAACATTTAGGAAAACATATGGATGTGATGAAATAAAAAAAGGAAAGCTAGTGAATGAGACACCAGCATTCAGGGTGCTGGCTACAGCGAGTGGGGGAGGTGAGGGTAGAATTGGGGACCAGATGGCTGGATGGATACTGTCAAGGGCCTGGCTTTTGTCTGGAGAAATGGAGTGATGGGTGCTAATCACATGATTAAAAACAAACAAGCAGATGGAAGTAGGCAGTGCGTGGACCAATGATGAATTTATCTCATGCACCAGCCCGGGTGGTGACCGTTTGATTCAGAACCTCAGAAACCAGGCCAAGGAGTTGGGGTTTTACTGGAAGAGCAAGGGGAGCCACTGCAGGGTTTGGGGCCGGGAGTGACCTGATTTGATTCATATTTTATCAGGATCACTCAGTTGCTTACGGAGAGTGGAGTGGGGAGGGGAGGCAGGGCGTCCAGTTAGAAGGCCACTGCCATCCACCTGGCAGGAGGTAAGGCTGGGGACAGGGGTCAGTGGTGGCTGGTAAAGCTGAGAGCTCTGTTTTGCCATGTCCAGTTTGAGATGTGGAGCCGGTTACTCTCCCTTTGCATCTCACACACAGATCCCTTCTCCACCCTGTGTCCAGAAGGGCCGACCCCTGTGGACAGCATCTCCTGGGCTCCTTTGCTCTCTGGCTTCCAGTAGGAGACCAGAGGATGGGAGGAGATAGAACTTGGGATATCTCCTCTACAATGAAATGTATGTGGCTCCGTGTGGGACCAACTACCACCAAATAAGAGGCATGGTGCTAAAGGGGCCTCTGGGTTTTGGAGGTTGCATACACCACACCTGGGGGTGCAGCTCTGACCTATTGACTGGGGAACTGGTACGCCTGCCAGTTTTGAATGGGTCCAAAGTAAGAGCGGGCTCTGCATTTGGTCCAGACTATAGTGCAAGCTGTCCTGCCACACGGGCCCTATGACCCAAGAGATCCAACGGGACTTGGGGTGACGGGGGCCAAATGGCGTTGGGTGGTGTCCCTGGCATGGCCCCCACAGAATCGCAGCACAGACCGCTGAGGTTTGGGAGCCCAGCTTGCTCTCCTCCACTGACAGCTCTTCAGGCTCTGGGAGAGACTGGACCCCGTGGCCACGGGACACTGAAGGGCTGGGTGACGAGCTGTTGGCTGGATGTCCTCCTGCTGCCTACCCTCCGCTGCCCCTGTCTTCTCCCCTGCTCTGTGCCCCGGAGCCTGACCTGTGTGGACTGTATCAAGGGGCTCCTCTGTCCTCTGGCTTCTGGCTGAGCTCAGCATGGAGGAGCCCCAGCAGGAGATTGGAGGGGGGAGGGGAGAGGGGTCAGAGTGGAGTGTCCCTGGGAGAGGTCCTTGCTCTGTCATAGCAGACTTCTCTACATGACTCCTTCCATGTCCCACTAGCTGCTCTGTCCCCTCGCCCCTCAGCCACCCCAGGGATGCTAACCGGCCTCTCTAGGTACTGCACTACGCTTGTGGTTTCTTACTCCTCACCAAGCTTTTTTATTCATTCCTTATTGGGCCCCCTTAAATTATCTTAATTTGAGCATGCTGTTTCCTATGGGGACCCTGTATGATAGGTGTGTAGGCAGAATTCTAAAATGACCCCAGGAGTCCGCCCCCTGGTGTACATGTCCTGTAGAAACCCCTCCCCATGAGTCTAAATATGATGGGATATTCACTCCTGTGACTACGTTATATAAGACCCTATCATAGCAGACTGGAGAGGGGTTCTCCCGCTGGCTTGGGAGAAGTAGGCTGCCATGTTGTGAGAGGCCCACATGCCTGGGGCTGAAGGTGGCCTTTAGGAACTGAGAGTGATTCACCACCAACAGCCTGCAAGAAGACCCCAGTCCCACACCTGCAAGGAAGCGAATTCTGCCTGGATGGGCTTGGAAGAGGACCCTGAGCCTCAGATGACGTCGCCACCCCAGCCGACACCTTGATTTCAGCCTGAGGAGACTGAGCAGAGAAGCCAGTTATGCAGTTACCCAGCTTCTGACTTACGGGAACTACGAGACAATCAATAGGTGTTGTTTCAAGCCACTAAGTTTGTAGTGATTTGTGATGCAGTCATAGAAAACAGACACGCTGGATTTTATCCGCTCCTCCAAACCATAAGGCTGAGTGTGAGAAGCAAACATGTGCACAACACGGGGCTGCAGCAGGTCCAAAGGCATAAGTGAGTCATGCGGACACGTGGCTCACACGCCCATGGAACCTGCTGCTGGACTCTGCCATCTCCTCTGGGGAATCCCCTGTGACCAGTTAGCAGAAGAGAAGCCACTAGGAGCCGGATTTACAAATGGGGGTGCATGTGTGTCACCACCAGCCAGAGTGGATGGAGGCTGCATTACAACCCCATTCAGGGCCTTCCCTGCAAGTGGTGAAAGGAGATCCTCCTGTGCGCAGGGCTTAACCTGTACCTGATGCCCACGTCGGAGGAAGGAGGGACGGCCTGAGGTATGGATCTACACTGATTCATGGGCAGAGGTGTGTGGGTTATCTGGCTGCTCACGGTTTTGGAAAGAACAAGATGGGAAAACTGGTGGGTACGTGGCTGGACCTCTCAAAACAGGCAGTATGTGAAGATATTCACTCCCAGGAAATGTGCACCAGTAACGACTGCAGGTGAGGCTCTCAGTAGCTAGAGGGACAAGAGGGCCCATCTTGCAGATGTCAGTTAATCTCTCTCCCCAGCTCAATGGGCTCATGAACAAAGTGAGTGTGACAGCAGGTGTATTAGTCCGCTTGGGTTGCCATAACAGACGGGCTGGCTTAAACAACAGAATCTACGACACACAGCTCTGGAGGGTGGGAAGTCCGAGACCAAGGTGCCGTCGAGGTAGGCGCCATTCTGAGGGCTCTTCCCTTGGCCTGTAGGCAGCGCCATCTTGCTGTGTGTTCACCTGACCTCTTCTCTGCCTGCATGGAGAGAAGGAGAGAGGGAGCTCGCTGGCGTCTCTTCTTATAAAGACTGTTCTTATGGGATCAGGGCCCCAGACTTATGACCTCATTTAACCTTAATTACCTCCTTAGAAGTCCCATCTCCAAATACAGCCACACTGGGAATTAGGGCTTTAACATACGGATTTGGGGAAGACACACTCAGTCCATAACAGCAGGGAGGAAGGCTTTTCATAGGCTCAACAACATGAACTCCCCCTTACCAAAGCTGATCTGGCCGCTGCCGTTGCTGAGTGCCGAGTCCGCCAGTAACACGCCAGTTGCCAGCCAATGGTGCCCAAATGGTACCACTGCCCAGGAAACCACGATGATGGCAAGTTGATTACCTTGGATGTCTTCCACCATGAGGACTGCATCAATTCATCCTCATGGAATCTGGGTATAGATTTGCTTTCTCTGCTGGATACTTCTGCCAGCACCACCATCTGTGGTCATACAGAATGCTTTCTCCGTCACCGTGGCGTGCTGCACTGTTGCCTTCAACCCAGAAGCGCAATTAATAGGGAGAAAAGTGTGGCGGGGGGCTTGCACCCAGCAGCTAGCCTGAGGGGATGGAGGAATGGCTGCTGAGGGCTCAGTTACAGCACCAGCTGGGAGTCAGCACCCTGTGATGACGTAGGGGATCCACCGCTTAGGATGGGGCGTGTGCCTTAATCAGTGACCGATATACAGTGCTGTCTCCCACCAGGAGCGTCCCCACTCACTTTTAAAAACAATAACAACTTTATTGTTTATAATGCACATGCCATATTATTCACTTATTTAAAGTGTACAATTCCATGGGTTTGGGTTTATTCATAGTAGTGCAACCATTACCACAGCCCACTCGCGGTTATCCCTTCATAACCCACTTATGAAGTTTTGGCTTCCCGTCTCTGCAACATAACAGATCATGTTGGAGCTCTGCCCAAATTCCCTCGGATTCCTGTTGTCCATGTTTGGGTCTTTCCCGGGTTTGGCGTATTTTTGCTTCCAACAGGCACATCTGAGACCTTTTCAGAGAACATCCCTTGGGCTTCCAGAGCCTGCTTGGCCCACAGGCTCAGACAGCTGGAGGTGCCTGGGCATTTACATCACCCCCGGGGCGGTCCTTAACCAGTGACTGAGGGTGAAGGAGTGTGACAGCCCAGTTCTCTGGCTCAGCTCCCGGGCTGAGGCTGAGAGCTTGCCTGAAATGGCATCCTTCCTGGCTTCTCCCCCTTCCCTGTCCTGCTCTCCCCTCTCCCTAACTGGTCTCTCCCAAAAGCACCTCCTTCATAAATCACTTCTACACTAACCTCACCTTGGGGTCTGCTTTGAGGAATCCAAACTACGACAGCGGCCTTGGGCTCAGCAGGCTGGGGTGGTGCCAGTTCTCAAGGCTTCCACCAGGAAGCACTGCCACGGTTCTGCTAAATTAGAAGCTGGGCTTCCTCTTGGCCACTTTGGGCTCCGTGTGCTATTGAACTGACAGGCAAAGAGTTGCCGTGCTGTCCGGAGTGGGTGACCGCAACTACCAAGGGGCCACGGGGCTCTGCTGCACACAGGGAAAAGAAAACTGGGCCTGGGACCTGCAGAGCCCCTGAGGTCGGGGACAGACGCTTCCATATCCTCTAAAACAGTAGGCGGAAGGCTGCAGCCAATGACAGGGATGGGCTGACCGAGGACTCGGCCACGAGGAGGAAGAGCTGGGTCACCCTCCCGGGCACAGAGCTCCCCCAAGCTGAGCGGCTGGCAGAGCATGAGGGGAGCATAGAACGGGCGCTAGAAAGAAGCACTAACGATGATTTGCCTCCGCCTCTCACCCAGCTACAGACATGGCGAGCGCCGCCACAGGCTGCGTCTTTTGCTGACTAGTCAGTTTCTTTCCCCTTTCCTGCCATCTAGCTGATGCTCTGGTTTAGGTTCCAGGCTGGAGTGTGACTGAAGTGACATCACACCAGGACAATACAGAGGCTGATGGCTTGTGTCCCTCCTCTGATTTTTTTTTTTTTTTTTTTTTTTTGTGGTACGCGGGTCTCTCACTGCTGTGGCCTCTCCCGTTGAGGAGCACAGGCTCCGGATGTGCAGGCTCAGCGGCCATGGCTCACAGGCCCAGCCGCTCTGCGGCATGTGGGATCTTCCCGGACCGGGGCACGAACCTGTGTCCCCTGCATCGGCTGGCGGACTCTCAACCACTGCGCCACCAGGGAAGCCCCCTCCTCTGATTTTGATGATGAGAGTTTCTTGCTCTGAGAGAAGGGCAAGATGCTGAGTGGCATGGGGTGGACTGTGGCTGTGACTCTCTGTTTGCCTCCCCCCAACTCTGCTCTGCCCTTTTGCCCTATTCTGTGCCCAAGGGTCTAAGTCAGAGCACTGTGAACTGCATCCCACCCTCACTCCCAGTGCCACCGCTGCCCACAGCTCCTTTGCCCTGTGGCTTCCAGTTGGGTTTGGCCAATGGAAAGCACCGGCAGGAGATCAGAGGGTGGGAGGAGAGTGAGGTAGGGCTGTTTCTACCCAGTTCCCTCTACGGTCTAAGCTATTTTGGGGGGCCAAAGTTATATCCCTCCATGACTGCAGCCCCCGCAGGCAGACCCGCCTCCACAGGCTCCAGCTCACTCTGGGAACACTATTTTCTAGTCTAATCTTGAACCTTCCAAGTTGACTTCTGTTTCCTTCCAGGACACCTTTTAGACATGCAGGGAGAGAGGTGTGTAGACAAAGCTGACACAAGTGTGGAGCCCAGGCCAGCTCTTCCAGTGCACGAGACTGAGTGTAAGGACTTGTCAAGAGAAAAGGAGGGTCCAGGGCCTGCCTGAGGAACGCCAGCATCCAGAAAGCAGGCAGAGGAGGGGGCAGAGCAGCAATGCAGGAAGGAGCAGCAGTGAGGCAGGAATCAGGAGAGAATAGCGTCCCAGGATCTAGAGAAACGTGTGTAAAATGCATCAGGAGGTCGAGGGAGCAGAGGACAGAGAACTGACCCCTGGATGTGGCCATGAGGCTATCACTGGTGACCTGGTTGGGTGAGTCAGATGTCATCCTTACCTGTGACGAACCCACAGGAGAGGCAAGTGAGTGCAGTAATGTCTTGGAGGGAGAGGTACAGGACTCACCTGGCATCAAAGGAGAGCAAGACCGGACTTCCTTGGGAGGCTCAGAGCAGCTCCATGGAGGTGCTGATGAGGCCCAGGGGAAGGGTGGCCCAGGCAGAGGATGCTGTGTGAGCAAGGCATTTGGGGAAATCCTTATGCAATGGGGGCAAAGAGGCATAGAGGACTCTGAAATGATCAGCTGCACTGTGGGTTGTGAAAGGCCTGTAGGCCAGCCTGAAGAACTGGGCCTTGCAGCAGTGGAGAGCGAGAGGAGGGTTTCATGTCGGGGAGTGCCCAGGCCAGGGTGTGGGAGGGAAAGAGCCACCTTATCCTAGGAGCCCAGCACAAGGCCTGGCCCATCGCAGGCACCCAATAGATGCATACTGGCACTGCGGACAGAATATGGGCCACTGCTGATGTTAAAGATGGTGGCTGACATCACCCTATGACTAGGTTGGTATATTGTGTTAGCAAAAAATTCATTCCAAATTGGAAAAAAAAGGCAAAATCCAGATGTTCAAAAACACTGACAGGGCTTCCCTGGTGGCGCAGTGGTTGAGAGTCCGCCTGCCATTGCAGGGGACACGGGTTCATGCCCTGGTCCGGGAAGATCCCACATGCCGTGGAGTGGCTGGGCCCATGAGCCATGGCCGCTGAGCCTGCGTGTCCGGAGCCTGTGCTCCGCAAGGGGAGAGGGCACAACAGTGAGAGGCCCGCTTACCGCAAAAAGAACAAAAAACAAAAAAAACACTGACAAAAACCGACAGTGAAATGGCCAGGGTTTCCAAACCAAGTGTGTTTCACACATTTCAGAACGAGGTGTTATTATCTCGTTTCCCCAAGTTGGGGCTGGCGGGAGCAACTCTTCCAGCAAATGGCTGACAACACTGGGAGGCAACTCAGTGTTTGCTGGTACCTGGAGTATAGCTGGGAATTAATTGTCCGTGAATGCGGAAACGCAGCCAAGTCCACACAGAGTGTTCCATGGACAGCATCTGCTCCCAGGAAGAAAGGAAGGAAGGGAGGGAGGGAGGGAGGAAGGAACGAAGGAAGAAAGAAAGAAAGAAAGAAAGAAAGAAAGAAAGAAAGAAAGAAAGAAAGAAAGAAAGAAAGAAAGAAAGAAAAAGAAAGTCCTGATTCCAATTAAAAGAAGAAAAAAGATGAAGACACCACCCAGCAGCTAATTACTGACAGACCAATGCCTGTGTTAGCTCGAATGCAAGAGCTGACATGATAGAATGTTAGCATCTCGCGATCTGCTGTTAATTAAACGTAGCACAAAGGCGCAGAGGAGCCGTACATCTGGTCACAGGATGCAGCATGGCTTGGGGAACCCTTGCTGGCCCGCTTACCCGCTCGCTCACCGGGGCTGGCGTGGAACCCCCAGCTGGGGCTTGAGGGCAGGGGTGAAGGACTCCATGGTTGGAGGTGGGACGGCCCCAGAAGGAGTGAGAGGTGGGCTTGAGCCTGCTCACCCAGATGCCCTCTGCAGATCGGCCGTGTGTGTGTGCCCAGCCAAGGGTTTCTCTGAAGGTGGAGGGGTCAGTTTGGTGCCCCTGCTTGAGAAGAAAATCTTAGCCGGAGAAACCTTTAAAAAGTTAAGTTAGCAGTAAGAGCAAAATATTGGAAACAACCTAAGAGTTTCGTAGTGGGGCACTGTTTACATAAATTAAGGGGCATCCCTGCAGTGAAGGACTACTCAGCTGCTAACAGGAACGAGGCCAGGAGGATCTCCAAACTCGGGTGCGGACGTTCATAACCAGGGTCCGGAAGAGGATTCAGGGCTCTGTGAACTTGGCTGGGGGAAAATTACATCTTGATTTTCACTAACCTCTAACTATAATTCAGTGTTTCTGTCAATTATGAGTTCAGGCCACCAATCCCAGTAAAATTAGCAGTGACTTGGTCACCAATAGAAATCACAGATTTCCTCATATCACTTTACAGTGGTTGCAAATAACTCAAAATATCAATTATATCACTACTTAAAAATGGCTAATAGGGCTTCCCTGGTGGCGCAGTGGTTGAGAGTCTGCCTGCCGATGCAGGGGACACGGGTTCGTGCCCCGGTCTGGGAAGATCCCACATGCCGCGGAGCGGCTGGGCCCGTGAGGCATGGCCGCTGAGCCTGCGCGTCCGGAGCCTGTGCTCCACAACGGGAGAGGCCACAACAGTGAGAGGCCCGCATACCGCAAAAAAAAAAAAAAAAAAAAAAGGCTAATAGTATTAGACCCACCAATAGATTTTGTTATTTAATGTGTTAGTAAAGAAGTACATGTATTACTAAACCACAAATGTATTTCTCTATTTTGACAAGTATATTAAACATAATTGGTTTCCTCTGTAACCTTATGTGTTTTATTTTATCCATTTAAAGCACTGCTCTGAGAAGGGGTCACAGGCTTTTCCAGACTGACAAAGGGGTCCATGGCTCAAAAAAAGCTCAGAACATCTGATCTGGTGTTAATGAAAAGAGAAATGTGCAGAGCAGTGTGGATCATACACTGCCATTTGTGTTTTAAAAAAAAACACATCAATGGAACAGATTAGAGAACTAGGAAATAGGTCCACACAAATATGCTCGATTGATCTTTGACAAAGGTGCCAAAACAATGCGATGGAGGAAAGACAGCTTTTTCCACACACGGTGCTGGAGCAACTGGACATCCGCAGGAAAACAAATGAAACTCAGCCTCACAGCTCGGACAAAAATTAACGCAGATGGAAAATGTAACACTGAACCTGAAAAACCTGAGTGGGCTGTATCAATATCAATATTCTGGTTATGATATTGCATGACTGAGGGAAACTGGGTAAAGGGCATGTGAGATTTCTCTGTGCTATTCCTCAGAACTGCATGTGAATCTATACTTATCTCAAAATCAAACTTCAGTTAAACAAACAATCAAAAAAGCTGGTACAAATCATCTCTGCAAGGAGACAGAAAGAAGAGGAGATGTCTCTGAGGAAAGAAACGAGAATGGGTAACAGAGGTGGTGAAAAACTAATCTGCTTCTGGCTTATACTTTTACTGTTTTCTTATATTCACAATTAATCAATTATTTTAAAACAAAAACGAACAAAAAGTTTGGAGAAAAATAAAGAAATAAGCATGAAGAGAAATCATCCCGATGAAAATCAAAACTGTTTCCTAAGTTACATTTGAATTAAAAGCACCATTATTGGGCTTCCCTGGTGGCGCAGTGGTTGAGAGTCCGCCTGCCGATGCAGGGAACACGGGTTCGTGCCCCGGTCCGGGAAGATCCCACATGCCGCGGAGCAGCTGGGCCCGTGAGGCATGGCCGCTGAGCCTGCGTGTCCGGAGCCTGTGCTCTGCAACGGGAGAGGCCACAGCAGTGAGAGGCCTGAGTACCGCAAAAAAAAAAAAAAAGCACCATTATTGATAATTTTCCTATCTACCTTGTGGAAGTGTATATATTTAAATTTTAATATACCTCAAGTACCCATTTTTTAAAAATCAACTTCACGCTTCTTTGTTCATTTTCAAAATGAAAATAAAAGGTTTTAATTAATTTTATTCCTTGCATAAGATCTGAGCTAGGTTGTTCTTTGTGTTCAGCCTGTCCACATGGCTTGAAAGCAGCTAGGCTGGGTGGACTACAGTTGGGCAGCAAGTCTCGGGGGACCCATGAGCTCCCCAAGACTCCCAACTCTCCCTTGCTGAGAAGCAGGAGAGGCCAGTATGGTTGGGAACTTGGCTCTGGACTCAGGTGGAACTCAGATTTAATCCTGGCTCTGCCACTTATAGACTGTATGACCAAGAGCAGGAACTTAACTTCTGTGGGCCTCAGTTTTGCCACCTGTAAGATGGAGGAATTACGGTGCCTGCCTGGAGGAGTCGCTGTGAGAATTCACAGCGAGAATTGGTGGAAGCACTCATACAGTGCCTAGCACATGGGGAGCATCAGGAAATAGAGAGCCACAGCTGTCAGCCTTTGTGATTCTTAGCCTCCCGACACAGACTCAATGCTGCCCTCAATCATCTGACCACACGAGTTACCATATACTGTGCACTGAGAGGTGGCATCGAAGGTGTATTTCTCATGAGAGCTCCCTGCATCCTCAGCACACCCCTGAGCCAGTGCTAAGAGGACAAAGGGAGGCTCAGAGAGGTTATGTGATGTGCCCAAGCGCACACAGCTAGGAAGAGGTAAGGAGGAAGAGTGGGGCCCTAAGACCTTAGGCCTTGGCCAAGGAGAAGAACCCACAGCTCATTCTAGGGCCTCTGAGCAGCTCTCTAGTAAGAGGGGCCTAGGTCCAAGCCCACCGAGACCACGGTGTCCAGGAGTGGAAGGAGCTGTGATAATCCCCAGGGCAGCAGGAGACGAGGGAGAGAACCTCGTCTCCTGCCCTAGACCCAGAAGGGCATGTTTAGTCTGCAGAGGAGCCCTACCCCACTCTCCAGGAAAATTGGGAAGGTCAAGGTGGGAGGGCTTCTCTCCAGTAGGGTTTGGGGGGCCAAAACCTACAGGTGCAGCCTTAGAAGACACACCTCTGTCCTCCACTCTGGCCACAAGAACAAGCATTCTGTCAGTCCCAGCTCACACCATGGGGCTTGAGGTGAAGCCCAGGCCGCAGCAGGGGCTCGAGCAACAGGAGGTGTTGACTGTCTTCTGGCCCAAAGACCCCAAGGGCCCTTTCCACACTGGTCACAACAATGCCTCTTTTAGCATTCTCTCAGGAGATTTTGGATGCCGGGGTCAGTGAGTAGATGAAGCCGTGGTTTTAGGAGGCAACGGTCCTCAGGCCGCTGTCTGTGCTGTGCTAGAATCTGCCAGAAACGAGGGTGCGTTCAGGTAGGCTGCGTTCAAAAACGTCTCAAGATGGTAAGTCAGGGCAAAATGGATATTAACAACTCTGTAACTGGTGCCCAGGGATGTTATGTCGTCCTCTGTACGCCCACCTCGGCCACTTAGAAGATGTGTGACTTTAGGCGAATCACTATCCCTCTCTATGCCTCACTTTCCTTCATAAAACAGGGATGATAACATACCTCTTCCCTGGGTTGCTGTGAGTATTAAATGAGGGAGGGGTGCAGGGCTTGGCACACAGTAGGGTTTCGGTAAAGGCTGACTCCCTGCTCCTCTGCCCCCGTGTGACGCCCGAGCAGATAGAACACAAGTGTAAGGCAGAAACGCCGAGTGAGTGGCCAGAGGCAGGGTAACTCAACCCTCTGCCCAATAATGCACAAAATGACCCTGAAATTCTGCAGCTGGTGCTGGATAACTGTAGTCCTAACCAATGCTGAGCCCACCTGGGAGTGGGGACACAGAGACAAATGAGACCTTGTCATTGCCCCCCAGGAAGCTCACGGGCTTGTGGGAGGGACATCTACTCGGTGGGCTCAGTGTGATGGAGGGCAGCAGAGGGCCTGGACAGGCCCCATAGATCCTCC
Organism: Leucopleurus acutus; assembly: GCF_964270905.1. Classification (NCBI taxonomy): domain Eukaryota; kingdom Metazoa; phylum Chordata; class Mammalia; order Artiodactyla; family Delphinidae; genus Leucopleurus; species Leucopleurus acutus. The sequence goes on from NC_139143.1 coordinate 148,860,610, forward strand.
TAACCCAGGCTGAGGAGCCCTGGAGGAGGGGTCACCCGGACCAAGTCGGAAAGGGATAAGTAAAAGATGAGTTAGGTGAAGCTGGAAAGTCTAGGAAGAAGGCTTAGCGTGAGCCAAAGTGCAGAAAGGAGAGAAAGGGTGGGGGGATACGTCATGGGACACTGGGATTGGGGCTGGTGTCTGAACACAAAGATAGTAGAGCATCTATTTCAAGAGCAGGGCAGAGCGAAGGCGATTGCTGAGAGGTTGGTGATCATACAGCCCGGGGTAGAGGCTCATCATTTTGATTTCCCAGGGAGATCCCAGGTCTCCTGGGAGCGCTGCACGCCTATCCCTCCAGCTGTGCTTGCGGAGTAGCAGCCACGGACCCGCGCGCTTCTGCGGAGGCCGGTCGCTAAGCAACTGGCCCCGCCCCTGCGGTTGTCTCGCCTCCACGCGCCCTCTCCCGGTGGCCCCTTGCCAGTGCATCCGGGGTCAGGGAATGCCGCCTGCTGCCTTCCAGAACGTTCTCCCAACTCATAGCCAAGCCTTGGTCGTTTGGGTTGAGCGATGGTGCCCCCGCCGACGGTCTCTCTGCTTCCAATCTTTTTCTGCCAGGATCTGGCTGGCTCCACCCCTGCAGGACCTGGGCTGGGCCAGCCAGTGAGGGAGGCGGCCAGAGAGGCGGGCAGGCAGGTTGTGCCGAGAACGTTGGTCTCAGAGCAGTAGGGAGCCATGGAAGGTGCATGAGCGGGACAGCAACATGAGCGGATCTGGTGTTTCAACGCTCACGCTGAAGCTGCTGGAGGACAGCCTTGTGGAGCAGGGCATTCAGGGAGCACGATTAAACTGATTGGAAAGGCTACAGGCAGCAGGGGTCAACTGAGCCCACCAGGAAGTAACCATGGTGACGGCACACAGGAAAGGGCAGCCTGGGGCTCTCAGAACTTGGGGTTCACATCAAGGGGAAGGGAGCTAGGCAGGGTTCCACCCTGCCCCACAGCTGGTCTTTTCAGCCCCAGCAGGCACCCTCAAGGCTGCAGGAAAGATGCTGACCAGCCTCTGAGACTCATCAGTTCACAGGTCTGCAGGACAACTGAGCGATCCTCCCCTTCCAGGAGTCCTCTGGACATGGATCCCTAGAGGACCAGGGAACATTGCTCTTCTCCACAGGACAGAGCTTCCCACCTCAACCCTGCAGGCTAATTAAACATTGGTCTGGCATTGTGTGGAGTCCCTGTGGTCACAGACTGCCTCTTACTTGTGTGTGTTGATCAGAAACGCAAAAACAGCTTTATGGGTTAATGCAGTTTGGTTGAAGAATCTTTCAAAGCATGGGGTCTACGATAAAGCAAAGTGATGAAAAATTAGGGTCACTGATCCAGCCCCACCTGGCCATACTGTCAGAAGGTCACAGGTCCAGTGAGGGCAGAGTTCCGCCAAGTGGAACCAGACGCCGGGTCTTCTCCCACCCTCCTGGGGTTCCTGCAGCCCTGTGGACCCAGGGGCAGCACCAGCATCGGGGTGGCTGATCGCTTTAGCCTCAAAGCCAGGCTAGTCCACAATCGCTGCATCACCAGGTCCAGACTGAAGCCAGTGTGACCTGCAGGCCTCAGTATGCCTGGTTCTGCTCTGCTGAAAGCACTGTCTATAAAGCAGTAACTGAAAAATTCCTGACTGTACTTGCTCTGGTACCTTCCAACAGAAGAGGCCCAGGCCCTTGAACTCTAGCCACCACACTGATGTTGAGAGAACAGTTAGAATATCACTTCTCAGTGTTCTTCCTGCCACCTGTCCTAAGACGCCTGGCCCACAGGCAAGACAGGAGGCAGGTCGGCCTAGTTTCCTGGGTGCCAATCCTTCCCAGACAGAGAACAGGACACCGTCCCTCACCCTCAAATCTGTCAGTCCAGGTCTCCTACCCTTTCTACCTCCCTACCGAGAGTGCCTACCCTCACCTAACTCATTCTTGCACTTTAAGATGCAGTCAAAGCCCCAATTTTTCCAGAAGGCTTTCTCTGACCACACTCCCCCACCCCTGCCAACAGCCCCTTTACCTCTCTCTGTCCCATGGCAATCCCACTGGACTGTCTATTTGTCTGTTTGTCCCACTAGATTCCATGCTCCTCATGGGCAGAGCTGATTGTCAGGTTCTGAATCCAGCAGAGATGAAGGATGCTTTTTAAATGACAGAGGAAGTGAAAACAAGGGAAGAGAACCAGGACCCTAAAACACAAAAATGGGATCAAGTTCTGTTTTTTAAAACCATGTCACTCGGCAGGGACCATGAAAGGAGCTAGGGAAGAGAAACTAAAAGAAATCTTTACATTTTATGTGTCTGCATCAAATTTCCTTAAGAGGTCTCTACTGCTTAAAAGAATAACAATACTGATAGTAAAAAAACCTACCAGCCTGGTCCAAGGCTCTCACTTGGTAACTGAAGTAAAGGAAGGGCCTTGCCTAACTACACAGATAGAGCAGGCCAATGGGCCACGAACCCCAGCTCCCGACTCCCCTACCCAATGCTGCCCTCCACAAAGATTTAAAGAGAGGATAAACCTTCCACAAGGATTTCTACTGCTGATTTTATTTCAATAGTCAACTGTTCCCAGAGAAGAAACTGCTGGTGCCACAGGTGATGTGGAAGAACCATCCTATTCTCTGAGAACTGCATCAGCGCTTATGAACAGACTACTTTTTAAAGCTAGCAATCACTATAAAAACACTAAATAGTCAAACTTCAATAGATTTTTTTAAACCAGAAATGATGCCTATAATGGCTTAAACTTCACGGAGAACGAGTGAAGCAGCCCTAGCGGCCAGAAGGCTTATAGCAAAGGCTGGAGAAGGAGCGAGGGGCAGTGGCCAGGCTGACTGTGGGGGACACAGCAGCAAGGAAGGGTGCTGCAGAACCTGCTGTCAGCACCCTGGTCCTGGCTGCTCGTGCCATCCACCTGGATGTGCTGGACGCCTGATGTCTGTGTGGCCCCCAGCTGGGGACCAGGGAGAGGCAGCGGAACCAGAAGGCGGAAGTAGATGATGCCTCCTGTCCTGGAGCGGGACCTAAGGAAATCAGAGGCTGCCTCTGGGGGCGAGTCTGGTAACAGCAGCACAAACCAGAGATGGTTAAATTCATTCCTTAACGTGAGCTTCCACCAGTCCCCCACTCCTTACAGCCCTGGCTCTGCCCTCCAAGCTCCTTTTCAACCACCTGTTATCTCAGGATTGAGAGAACTTTAGCAATCACCTTCCTTCCTCCAATCTTGAAATGGGAATTAACTGTCATCTTACGCCTATCACTATCCTTCCTCCCTACACATCACTGAACAGAGACAAGAAAATCATTGCTGTTAACACCCCCAAGGCCCCACTCTGCTGGCCTGAGGGCCGGGGCCTAGTCGTACTGCTCCTGGGACGAAGGCTGGCTGGGCTCCCACGGCCCCTCCGCATCCTGGTCATCTGTGAAGGACAGAGAAGAGGGGCTGGATTCAGCAAGAGGAAAAATTACCTGTTTTCAGATGTAAGTTTTCTCGAAGGCATTCTCATCATTCCCAGTCCCTACGGAGAATTAGTTATTCCCACTGCCACCTTTAATTTGCTAGGAGTCAGGACACTGGAATTCTAGCCCTGGTCACATGACACAGACTCAAGTTCAAACTCCAGCTCTGCTTGTCACAAGCTGGGTGGGAGGAAGCAAGCTACTCCCAGCTGGGAACCTCAGTTTCTCCTTCTCCTCAGCTTCTCCTTCTGTCAAAGGAGATGATGCCCTACTTTGCAGCATCAGGGGATTAGGTGAAACACTAAATGAGAACGAACTTTTACTACCGCCTTTATCGTTTCAGCCATCTTCAGGATGGCCTCGTGAAGTAAGGGACCCTCATTAGTCCGCTTGTGCAGATACTGAAACTGAGGCACGAAGGAGTGAATTAACGTGCCCGAGGTCATACCGTTGGCAAGCGCTGGAGTCAGGACTTATACCCAGGCTGTGCGGCACCAGGGCCAGCGTACTTCAAGCCACACTGCACCATCTCCCCAGCTAACAGATCTAGGTGTTGCACACACAGCAAGTGTACAATAGGCCTCAGTTTCTTTTCCTGTGGAGCCTCAGGGGAGGATGGAAAGGGTAAAAAAAAAAAAAAAAATCCTAGAACCTTTAAACCTGCAAGGGCCCTCAAAAGAAAACCCGAAGCATTTTCACATCCAGAGTTGCAGTTGACCCTCACAGTAACCCTGTGACAGGCCTGTTTTACAGGTGAGAAGACTGAGGTCTAGAGGACGGTGTGAGTGCCCAAGATCACCAAGTGCACCAGTGGCAGAGCTGTGAAGGGCAGGTTCTCTCCAGAGTGGCCTGGGGGAGAGGAATCATCCCCACCAGCCCCCAAACTGGCTCCAGCTGCTGCCCCAGGCTCAGCATGTGCTGTTTCCCCAGCCAGAGAGGCCCGGCACCTCTGGTCTTCTGAACACACCACATGCATGCCATCCTCCAAGTCTATGCCCACGGGCACTGCTAAGGTGAGGAAATTAGCATTGGACCTGGAGCCAGGCAGAGAATTCTGTTGAAATCTGAGCTCTGCCACGGACATATAGGAGAACCTCTCAGGGTTCTGTCGGCTTCCTCACCTGAGAATGGGGACCCACCTCCCCTAGATGATCACGGATGGAATTTAGGGAGGGGTGCAAGGAAGAGCTTACCCAGGGCCCAGCACATTTAAAATTCTGTTCTCCATTCCCCTTCTTTGCACATCCATTTCGCAGTAGGGCCCCCTTCCTCCAGAAAGTCTCCCTGGCCCCTCGGCAGCTGGAAGGTGGGGGCTCACTCACCAGTGTTTTCCTTGTCCGCGTCAGACACGATGGGCAGCGAGGACGACGGGGGCGGCTGGGGCACGCGGTGGAGCATGGTGAGGTACCGCGGGGGTAACTGGGCCGGCGGCAGCAGGTAGTAGCGGGTCTGGTGGTCTTCCCCTGGCTCCTCCACCTGTGGGGCGCACACAGCAGAGAGCCAGAGGGGAGAGGGTTGGCCAGAAGGGCCAACCCAATGTTCATTCTCCTGAACGGGGGGCTCCCCGTGGGGCAGATTCACCTCTGTGGCCCAGACACCGGGGCACAGGGCGCCCGGAACAGGCTGCTTGGCAAGCACCTGCCAGATGACTGAGGCAAGAAGGAACAAAGGCACACCTCAGATAAGCCCGGGAGCAGGCGCACTTGCACAGGTTCACAACCTCCTTTCATCCTTACGACCCTAGGAGGGAGTTTCTATTACTATCCTCACTGTGGTGACCAAAAACTGCATCAGTGAGATGAAGGTACAGGCCCAGGGCCACAGAGCTGGTGAGTGGCAGAGGCAGAACTGAATCCCGAGTCGGCCTGACCCCACTGCTGTGCAATGGAGAAGGATCTGCACGCATCCCGACTACGTGTGGTCCCACCTTCCCCACGTGTAATGACTCAGACTCCAGGGTCGCTGGGCCTGGGGGGTGTCCCCCTTCTAACCGGCCAATGTCGTGCAGCCGTTACTGAGGCAAGGGCAGCTGGGTGACCTCAGCAAAGTGGCTTCAGCACTCAGCCCTTCTGTATTTCTGTTCCTTCTCCGGAAGATGGAAGCTCACCCCACATCACAGGACCCCAAGGCTGGAATGAGGGGACGTGGAGGGGTGATGACTACACAGCTCAGAGAAACTTAACTGGAAAGACATGAATGTGATAGAAAATTATGAATTTCAGCTGTGGGTCCTATTGTTTACTTCTCCATCCAGATGCTTCAGAGCAGCCCTTCCTAAGCTGTGCTCCAGAGAACTCTGGTGTCCTACAAGGTATTTCTAAAAGTGCTCTCAACAGTGTTCTTTGTCAAGGGAGTTTGAGAAGCACTGCATACCACCTCCACACTGGTGAGTCACACACAAGCATATTAAAGGCCTCGAGGCAGTCTGCAAAAATCTCCTTAGGTCAACCCAGCACTTCCTAACTTAATTTGACCACAAGGAAGGGAAGATAAGCCCACTTTTGAGTACCTGCCATGTCCCAGACCCTGTGCCAGACACTTTGTACGCATTCACACCTTATTGCTGGAATCTATCAATGGCCCTATGAGATAGGACTCTCACCCCCATTGTACAGATTAAGAACCCAAGCGAGGTCCTCAGAGGTTAGGTGACATCCCCAGGCCATGCGGCCAGTAAACAGCGGAGGTAGGATTGGTTTTTAGGTCTGTGCGATTCCAGGCCTGTGTTCTTTTGTGGGAAGAGAAAAGAGGAAGCAAAGAAGTAGCAGGTGGGGCAGGACAGGAAGAGAAGGTGGAAGGTGGCTCGGGGCGTATCTAGGAGGCTGAGCAGGGGCCAGCAGGACAACGATGAAAGCAATTCATAGGCTCTTGGGTTCAAAACAGCTTCACAAATAAATGCCTGGTCCTCTATCCAGACGTGAAGGGGGTGGGAAGGGGGATTATTAGTGCTTTAATTCCAAGCTGCTCAGCGGAGTCTCTCCCTGGATCACAACTCCTGCCTGGGGCTTGTGGTGGCAGCTCAGACCCAGATAAACCAACTGAGATCACACTCCTAACAAAGGCCGTCTGGCAGGCCTGTCAATCAGAGCCCTGCCCCGGATGCCAGGCCCCAGGCTTCTGTGTGAGCAGACGGTGGGTGTGTGCTCCATTTGGCCAAGGTCCCTCTCTTTGTGTGGAGGCTAGAGACGCCGTGCTCTCCCTGGGCTGCAATGGGGTGGCCGGCACCCCCAAATTTCAGGCAGGGCAGGGGTGGCGGTGAGAGTCAAGGGCCATGTTTGCTCTGCCTCTGTCCTGGCTCTGTCACTGACCAGCTGTGTAATCTGAATCCTAGTCCCTCATTCCCCAGTCCTGTGACCCTGGACAAATACGTAACTTCCTGGAGCCTTCTTCCCCTGCCCTACAATGAAATAACATTCACCTCGAGGGCTGACATAAGGGCCAGTAGGCACCCTGGAAATGATCAAGACCAGGGGTGTTCCAACTTTTCCCCCTTGAATGAATGGAAAATGATTTCTAAATAAAACTTTAAAAGATCTGGAACAGACAGAGGAGATGCTGCTGAGGTGAAGCAGGAGTGGGGATCCAGCCCCTGCGTGCCTGACCTGCCTGGTCACAGCTGGAACCCCACTGAATCGGCTAATGACCTGTGGCTAATGACCTCATTATGTAAATGCCAAGCTTTTATCCTTTCTCTTACTCACTTCCCACATTAAACCAAAGAAGCCTACTCTCTACTTGCTCTTCTCCACCCTCCACCCAAGGGAAGCATCTCTGTAACACCCAGCGTTAGGCTTGTAGCTCTGAGGGAGACAGTAAAGATGACAGTGGTCTACATTTCCGTGAACTTGAACTGCGTCTGAGCCAACCTCCCCCACAGGTCCAGCCTTATGGGGTCAAAGTCAGGACTGGTCACCCAGGCCTCTCACTATCCTGCAGTCCTGATGGCCCTCAGAGCTTGCCAAAAGGGAGAAGGGCGGAAGGAGCTAGTAACCAAGGCCACAAAACCTGGTCCCCCCACCCGTATCTCACACAACGGTTCTGACTTTTACACATCCAGCACTCAAAACTCCAGGCTCAAAAGCACACCAGTTAGTAGCCAACCACTGATCTTATAAAAGGATTAAATTTCATCCATTCTTTCAACAAATATCTCCTAAGGTGACAGGTGTTTGGGGAAGGTTTCCATATTTTTCATGACTAAGCTTAAATGCCACTTCCTTCTGAAAGCCCTCTGCCGTCTCCGGTGGGATATACCTTTGGGGCAGGGGACCTACGTCTGCTCCTGGCTCTGCCCTCAAATATGTGGCTCCAGGAAAGTGATATTTCCTTTCTGGTACCCAGCAAAATGAAGGGCCCTTCTAGCACCGGCATTCCATGGGTCAATGCTGGTGGTCACTCAGTGTTACTGTGTGGCGGTTCCTCAGGCTCATCTGAAATGTGTCTGTATTCCTTCTTGCCTGAGCTCCCCCCGGAGCCTTTTAACCCGCGCCACAGCCCAGGCTGACTTGTCTACATGTGTACAGACTTGGCTACACATGTGCATTCCCAGAGGCGCACACAGTACAAGGTCAATGCTGTATCCTTCTGACCAGTGCCCAGGGCCTGGTACAGAGTGGGCACAATGGCTGGCTTCCTGGGACTGAGGGTCTGTAAAAGCAGCCAGGGTAACTGGGGTAAGGAGGAACCTCGAGGAGTCAGGGATGGTACTCACCAAGCCTGCTCCATTGTAGTGGCTGCAGGACATGTGCTGGAAGCCCTGCTGCAGGGGGACCCGCGGGGTAAGGGATGCATCCTGGTAGCGCAGCAGGAACGGGTGGTAGGGGTGCATGCTGGAGCAGTTGTGGTACAGCTTGGAAGGCTCTCTTTCCAGGTACCCAGACCCCACCACACGATCTGAGTTGACGCTCAGAGGGGGCCCTGAAAAGGGACACAATGAAGGAAGTGTTAAAAACACACAGAGCTAGGAAACAGGGCATCACGTTACTGTCTGAAGGTAGCAGTACAATAAACACTCATATCCATTTACAGAGAACTCCCACATCCATTATGCTTTTGACCCTCCCTGGTCTTTAAAGCCTTCACCCATGTTCCACTCACTGTTCTCAGGAAAAGTCCTTTGGCACAGCCACGAAGCCCCATGTGGGCTAGTTCCTGCCTCCACTCCAGCCTCCTCATTCCCGAAAATTTAGCAGCTCCTTCTTTCTCCTCCACCTCAGGGCCTCTGCAGATGCTGTTCCCTAAGCTTGGAAGGCTTTTTCTCCTGACCCCACTTTGCCTCCTGAAGTCCCCAGTACTCAGCTCCTAATCTTCCTTCTGACCACAGCTAAACCATCGATTATTAGAGCTCTATACACCAATCTGTGCGACTCTTTGATCAGTGGTGTCCCTCTCCCCAGGACAAGATCCTTGAGGGCAAGGAATCTGACTCATCCTTTTCATCATTAGTGTCTGACACAACGTGCTCAGGGCTCAGTCCCTGTTCTTTGAGAGATGGAACAAAGAAAGGCACTGTGGGGCTTCCCCGGTGTCACAGTGGTTAAGAATACACCTGCCAACACAGGGGACACGGGTTCGAGCCCTGGTCTGGGAAGATTCCACATGGCGGGGAGCAATTAAGCCCGTGCCCCACAACTACTGAGCCTGCGCTCTAGAGCCCGCATGCCACAACTACTGAGCCTGTGCTCCGCAACAAGAGAAGCCACTGCAATGATAAGACCATGCACCGCAACGAAGAGCAACCCCCGCTCGTTGCACCTAGAGAAAGCCCGGCCACGGCAACGAAGACCCGAGGCAGCCAAAAATAAATAGATGAAAGGAAGGAAGGAAGGAAGGAAGGCACTGCGTCCATGGAAAGATATCGTTCTCCTAGAATTGCTGTTTCAGATCTGTCTTCCCCATCTAGTTCTCTGGGGACCTATATTTTCCTAGAATGCCCCAGAAGGCAGAAACGGGCTTCAGAGAGCATCAGGCCAATCCCCTTAGCATACAGAGGGGAGAGACTGCCACAGAAGGAAGGAGCTTGCCTAGGGTTACAGAGTGAGCAGGCCCCCAGCGTCCTGACTCAGACTTGTGCTCTTTCTACCACACTGCCACAGAGAAAACCAAGAAAACACGTGTCTGCACCCAAAACGAGCCCCTTTAAAAAAGCTTCAAATCTGGGCTTCCCTGGTGGCGCAGTGGTTGAGAGTCCTCCTGCCGATGCAGGGGACACAGGTTCGTGCCCCGGTCCGGGAAGATCCCACATGCCGTGGAGCGGCTGGGCCCGTGAGCCATGGCCGCTGGGCCTGCGCGTCCGGAGCCTGTGCTCCGCAACGGGAGAGGCCGCAACAGTGAGAGGCCCACACACCGCAAAAAAAAAAAAAAAAAAAAAAAAAAAGCTTCAAATCTACACGTGACTTGAAATTGTAATAGTGAAAGCCACAAGACCTAGGGAACAATGTAATTTATGCATATGGAAGGAGGGAAGAAAAAACAGGCAACAACAATCATCTCAATAGACTGTCCTCCTGTAGTGTGCAGAGCTCGCATTCCCACCCACGCCTGGGAAAGGGCTGGAAGGGCTGCACGGACAGACCCATTGGGGCAGGGATCGGGTGAGGGTCGGGGCCTCTAGGGCACAGAAACGGAGGGGACGGTGCGCAGGCGCAGTCTTGTTGCGCTAGACCACCCACAGGGACGTCCTGGGGCGGAGCCTCCAGCCTAAGAAAAGGGCGGGAAGAGGCGCGCAAGCGCAGTATGGTCAGGCTGCCTCGAGCCTCTCCGTGGAGGAGGAGGGGCAGCAAAGTCGACTGGGGGCCATTTTTTCCTTTCAGGATGGAAACGCAAAAAGCTGTAGCTAAATGTTAAAAGCCCTCAGAGCCACCCATTCCTTTCTCTCTTTTACCTTCTTGCAAAAAGGCACCGAACCCAAATGACTACTCAGAAAAGGGTATCCCAAAGCAAGGTTACCTCTAGAAAGCATCTTCCCCACCCCCACCCCTTCCCCGCGGGATCCAAGCGGGCCTGGGACGCCGGCGTGGGGAGCGGGGAGGCGGCAGCCTGGAGAGGAACCAACAGCAGGGCAAGGCCGCGCGGGGCCCGCCCGAGAATCTTACCGAAGTTGGCGAATGGCGGGCTGGGCACCGGCCGAAGCGACCTGCTCAGCTCCAGGCGGCCGGGGCAGCCCCGGCCAGCGGCCTCCGCCCCGAGCTGGGGCCTCAGAGAACTGGGCATCGCCGCGGCGGCTTGTTTGCTCGGCCCCACGTGGCCGCGGCCGCCCAGAACTGGCTGGAAGGTGCTCCGGCCGGGGCTCCAGCCCTGCTGGGGTCTCTCGAGGAAGCAGGCGGTCGCGCGGCCCTCGGGGCCCGGGTGCGCGTCTCCCGAAGCGACGGGCAGAGGCAGCGGGCGTAAGCTTGAGCCCGGGACAGCGGCCGCGTCCCCGGAGGCCAGCTGGGGCCCCTGAGCGCACAGGGCCATCTCCTGCTCCTCCTCGGAGACCTGCTTCTGGAGTACCTGCTGCGCGGCCGTGATCTTCTGGCGCTGGGTAATCAGGTAGCACTTCTTGCAGGTGCACTGCTTCCAGCGGCACTTGCCCGCGTGGCCCTTGACCGGCACCAGGAAGCCATGGTTCCGGCACCGGGAGCACCTGGGGGCGCGCAGCATCTTGTCGGCCAGCTTGGCAAGGTCTGCCTCCATAGCACAACCGCTACCTCTGGGAGCTGCAGAGCGAGTGGAGCACGGATGAGCAGTGCCCCACGAGTCGCTGGTGCTGGGGACTTTGGATACACTTGTAACAAAGCGACTCTCAGTGCGTCCCAGGAACTGCAGCAAGACCCTTGCATTTTTCCTTTTTTGGGTGCAAAATTTGGAGAGTTTCTATCCCTTGGTTAATAAGATGCAAGGGATTGGGTTGAATAAGTTCTTCATGGAATGCTATTGCATATATGTCATCTGGATTATCTGACGCTTTAGGCATTTAATTTCCAAACTCTCTATTCCCGCCATCCCACAGACAGAAGCTATTTCGTAGTTTCAAAAAAAAAGGCGGAGTGATATTCAACGGTGCACAGATTTAAAGCTCCAGAGGAACGTATAAACAAACCCATTCCGGTTGAAAAGCATTCCAAAAGGCAAACCGTGTTTCTCCTTCCAAAAGCTGCTGCTTCTGCTGAATTTAATTTATCTCCCCTGCAGGGAAGCAGCCGTTCACAGCGATGCTTCCAGAATATTCTCAAGAGCTCAGCGCAGTGTGATAGCTGCTCAAGGGTGTGCCCTATAGTAATTCCCATTTTTTAAGTCTTATTTGTATAGGAATGCATTTCTGGAAGATGGCATATTGCTGTTGTTGATGCCTTCCAAAGTCAAGCATACTTAGAATGCTTTGAAGTAAAATAGACTTAGGATATTTTAGCATGAGCTTGAACTGTGCCATGAATTTAGTTACCTCTGTAAAACAACCCAAATCTCGGGACACCTAAAAAGTTGCCACAAACTTCATAGCTTCCCAAGACTACTAAACTAATTAATTTTTTTGTTTTATAGAAATTTGTGACTCCCTGAGGTCTTCCCCCGCCCCCCTTAGGTCCAAAAAAGAAAGAAAAAAGCTTGTGATCATAGGATCAATCATTTTCTTTAAGGAGGTAGTTATGGTTAATACCTGGTGAAAACGTGTGTATTTTTAACTGCCCTTTCTCTGAAGTTCTCTCTTTCGGGTAGCAGAATGGTAGAAGCTGAGAGCCAAGGCCTGGTGTCCACCTTGATCTTCCTGAGCCTCTGGTTGCAGCTGTATTTTGTATTTCTCACCAGCTGCCTGACAATAGGAAGTGGTTGCCAATCTGAGGCTGATTATGTACTGGAAAGCTGAAAAGAGGTTTCTAAAATCTTTTCCTGCTTTAAGGAAATATATTCCTCGGGCTTCCCTGGTGGCGCAGTGGTTGAGAGTCCACCTGCCGATGCAGGGGACACGGGTTCGTGCCCCAGTCCAGGAAGATCCCACATGCCGCGGAGCGGCTGGGCCCGGGAGCCATGGCCGCTGAGCCTGCGCGTCTGGAGCCTGTGCTCTGCAACGGGTGAGGCCACAACAGTGAGAGGCCCGCGTACCACACACACACAAATATATATATATATATATATATATATATATATATATATATATATTCCTCATCTTAATAAGAGGGCAAAAAGTATATTCTTCCTGTATTATTTGGCCCTTTAGGAATTTCACTGGTAATTTAAATCAATTTAAAGAGACTTAGGTTTGTCTCTGCTTTGCTCTAACACCCTGTATCTTAATTTTTGATTTTAAAAATATGGTCCCATAGATACAAGGACAGGCAAGCTCTTTTTCTGACTCTACTCAATTCAGAATGGCTAACTTTTTCACCGACCTTGTCAATTGAAAATGTTACTTAAAAATCATATTTTCAATACTACTGTCAAAAAAACTGGGGCATAAGCTGCATTGTTTCATTATGCTGCAAATTATAAGGTCATTTTCTGCATTATCAAATTTAAACATCAGCTGATAAGGCCTAAACAAGAAAACTACTCTCATTTACATTTTCATGCTTGACCACCCAAGCTCTCTTCATTTTCCTATTAATGATTTAAAGGAAAATCCTATTCAAAGACAACTATTTGAATTAACTTATTTTAGCCTTGTTAAGGACAAAATGCTTCCATATCTATTTCATAACTTTAGGGGCAAAATTTACCCAAGGTGATGTGAATTTGCATAGTGCTTTGAATTAATAAACAACCATATGTCTTTTTAATCAGTAGTCACGTTATAAGATGCAGAAACCTTAGGGTTTATATAGTAAACAAATAAGAAAAAATATACTAGTTTATTTCTCTCTTCCCCGCAAAGTCTCAATCTGTGTAGGTAAATTCCAACAGAGCTTTATTTATTTCACTCTTGGAAATTCAGGCAAATTGATAGTTTTGTTTTATTTAGGTTGATGACTGATTACTTCTTAGGCTGCTGCTGCTAGATAGAAATAGATATAGATATACTTCTTTAAATTATTATTTAAAAAGTTGGTAAGATGTAAAAGTGAAAAACTGGAAGTCAAAGAAGGATGAGAGCAGTAAGTACATAGTAGACCCCTTCCTTCCCCACACCTAAACCTTTGGATGTTATGTTTAAGAAAGTCTGCATCATCGTAAACAGTAGTTTATAAAATGACAAGTTATAGGTACTGAGGAATCACCAGTTTGACTAGTTAACCACAAAGGGGCTGGTTGATGGTCATATCTGAGTTCCAGCTTTAGATACGGCTGTATTTTCCTCGGAGTCCCAAATTTCCTACTTTGAATGATGCCTCTTCTCTTCTGTTAATGTGATTGCTATTGGTACTGTTTAATTCATATTCATTTTAAAGAGCCCTGTATTATGCAGTACACAGGGGTATCATTTATAATCATTAAATATTGCATGCACTATAATGTTTCCTCACTGGTAGCACACAAGAGTAAGGAAGGGCTTTTTTGCCTATAGCATCTTTCCCCCAGCGGCTATAACCTAGATATCTGCTACCTTCTTCTTCAGGCTCTCTCTAGTGAGCAATGAAAACTTTATTGAAGATTTTGTAGGAGATAGAGGGGAGGATTTACATGACACATCCTACAGCAGATGCTTTAAAATCCTGCCTTAGCGTTTCTGTTCTCTCAAGATCCTCCTCTGCTGTGCCACACCCATTGGAGAGGAACTGGTCTGGTTCCCCACCCACCCACCCCCGTCTCCACCACCTCCCACCCCCACCCCAGTACCCAGCCTCTCTAGCTTTTCTCTCCTTGATTTCTGAGAGTTCTGTAATGGATGTGACTATCTTACTTTTCTTTATGTCTAGCTCAATATAGACATTCAGTAAATATTTGTTGAATGTACAAATGAATCTTACCTCCCTCTCCTGCCAATGTCAAAGTCATCTCCTTTCTCACCGGCACAGTAAATCAACTTGAATCCACCAACTTTTACCAAACATCATACAAAACAGAGCCCAGAGTGAACAGGACTTCTCTCCCGACAAGCAGAATCTGAGGATCAACTTTGTTGGTTCCTTGAGCTTACCCCTTATCCCTGATGGTTTCAGAACAGTAATAATACCTACTAGCACTTACTAAGTGTTTGTATGTGCCAGTAATTATTAAGCCCTTTATGTGTATATATTCATATGATACTCAAAACAACTCTCTAAGGTAGGTACTATTATTTTCAGCCCCATTTTACACATGAGGAAACTGAAGCCTACAGAAGTTAGGTATCTTGCCCAAGGTTTTCAGGCATTAAGTGACAGAGCCATGATTCAGAACCAGGAAATTATCCTCAAAGTCCATGTTCTTAACCATATATCTGCTAGCTCGATATTTCTTCTAAGCAAACACAGTGCTCTCCCCAAGAAAGCATTGGTGATTAATAGAAATGTTTGTCTTGTTACATACCCCATTACAGTTGGGGCAAAGGAGGATGAAGATGTAGCAACTTGGTGAAAATTCCTAGGATGCCCTGCTTACTTGCTTTTCTTTACCCATAGCCAATATTCATTGAGTGCCAACTATGTGCTAAGCATAAAGGACACAGAAGTAAATAAAAAGATAGGATCCTTACCTTTATGTATACTTCCTAGCTGGCAAACCAGACAGTAAACAAACAATTCCAGATGAAAGCTGAGGAGTGGTGCGGAGACCCAGGATGCAATAGGAACCCATATGAGGGTCCTAACCTGGATCAAGAAGTCAAGGAAGACTTCCTTGAGGGGCTGATTCCTGAGCTCAGGCCTAAAGGATGAGTAGGAATTAGCCAGGTACAGGAGCAGGAGAGGTGTGTCCCAGACAGAACAGCATGTTTAAGGCTGCAGAGTGGCTATTATACAGTGAGGTCAGGAGACTGGAGGGAGAGGAGATGGAGAGGTTGAGCAGTAGCCATGTGGAGGGAGTCCTTAGAGGAAACTATAGCTGTCACTTTTGAAACTGAGCAGGACCCTGCAGGGCCCTCCTGCGTACAATAGCCCCTCCATGTCTCCCATTTCTTATAAAGAAAAAGGCTTTATAGTCTCCTAGGCCTTCCCAGAGTTCCAAAGAACAGATGCAATCAATTACTAATTAGGAAAGTGAGGGAATGCAGAAACAAAGGAAAAGCTATCAAGAAACAATAGTTCAGCAGGAAAGCAGAGTCCTAGTTCCTCCTCAAGGCATACATGCAACAATCTGACACGTATCTTTGAGTTATTCTGTAGGAACTGGAACTAAAACCCCCCACCCGAGTAGAGGATGGTGATCACAAGCTGAGCAGGAGCACCTGACCCCAGACTGGTTGGAATCAGAAAGTTAATGGTTAAGATTCCTGAAACACCACCCTGTTACCTCACCACCAACCAATCAGAAGAAAGTCATCCCCCTGCAACCCTCACCCCAAATGTTGCCTCTAAAAGCCCTTCCCTGAAAGCCATCGGGGAGTTCAGGTCTTTTGAGCATGAGCTGCCTGTACTCCTTGCTTGGCACCCTATAAATAAACACTGTACTTTCCTTCACCAGTAAACTGGCTCTGCTGCACAGCAGGTGAGCAGACCCAAGTTCGGTTCAGAATCACTATCTAAGACTAAGGAGTGGAAATGACATGGCAGAACCAGGCCAAACTAGAACCCACATATCCAGACATCTAGTCCCTGTCCTTGGTTTTTCTTTCAGAAGGTGGAACAATAAGTAACTAGGACTCACATAGGTATTGCAAGATTAAAATAGAGCTGAGTGGGGTTTTCTTTGGGGCAGTTGTTCCAGGTGGGGCACACACTTGAGGCCAGTCATGGCCCTGTACTAGCACTATGCTAGGCAGGGTTGTTCCTCCTAACCCTGGGTCCCTGACCGATTCATATGACTTCTCCTAGGAATCTTAAACAGACGAAGCACAAAGCAGCAGTGATGGAAGACAAAGGAGTGAGAGAAAAGAAAAATGAGATGAAATCAAACAGAAAGCAGTTGAAGAGATAGTGTAGATAAAGACTGGAACAAACAATTCTGTGGAGCAGATAAGAATTACAGCATCTGGGCAGAGAGGGCATGCTCACAGTGGCATTGCTAGTAGCTGAGTTAGACTCAATAGCACTGACATTTGTTTTTTTTATACTTGCTAATTTGATGGGAAAAAAGTATTTTTACACACACAGAAACTTTCACAGTATATATAACTGATCACCTGTACTTTTGATAGTACTATCCAATTTCCATAAATTTCAAGAAGTTTTTTGTCTTAAAGGGTGACATGTCCCTATAAGTACAGTGTTAAAAGTGGCTAGTAGCTTTAATATCTCTGTCCTTTGTTAAAATGCAGATTTGTTTTAATGCAACATGCATGAATTTAATGCCAATATACGCAGGATACTGTTCCCTAGTAAAATCAGAGTAAAAAGGAACAAAGGATACACCAGAAACTAGCACAACATTGTAAATCAACTATACTTCAATTTAAAAAAAGAGAGAAAAAAAGAACAAAGAAAAATTTAATCTTCCTTTCTCTATGTATGTTCCTTGTCTAGTTTCTTAAAACAGTAAATTCCTATTTATCAAAAAACAAAAACAAAACACAAAACACCCAGTATTTTTCCCTGAATTCTGCTTCTATGAGAACAGCAAGCAGACATCAGGAATTTATCTTTCAAAAGACCTTTTCATTTTATGTATAACGTCAGTACAAATTCAGTCCATGTTATAACTGTAAACAGATGGCAAGAAATACTGCTCTAGAGACAGGCAAACTGGGTTGAGAACCGGATCATTACTTATTAGCTGTGTTACTTTGGTTGTCATTTAACTTCTTTGCACCTCAGTAGTAGTAGCAGTAGTAATGTTTGTATAATTGCTGCAAATTCCGAAGTGTCCCACATTTATCCCATTTAATGATATTAAGATTTAATGCATGCTTACAGCTTTGCAGGCAATGCAAAATGTAAAGTGCAAAATGTGGCCTCATTTAAACCACAGAACAACATCTATAAGGGAGGTACATTTATTTTGTCCATTTGACAAATGATAAAACTGAAGCTTAGAGAAATGAAGAAATTTCTTATCCAAGGTATACAGGAAGTGTCAGAAATGTGTATGAATAGCCTCTAAGTCTGTATCTTAGCCACTACACTATAGTGCCATCATTTAGTTATTTCATTTACTTTAACTATAAAGTAAGATCTCTGATTCTTGCAGGATTCATGAGATAAGGCATTTAGATACAGCAACCAGTATCTGGCACGTGGTTAGCGTGCATTACGTGATGTCAAGGAAGAGGAAGGGGCAAGGGAATGGAGAATGAGGAGAGAGACGTAGTACCTCTGGCTTACCCAAGGCTACCTCTAACCAGAAGATTCGATTCAGCTGCACAACCTTTTTGTGGTGTCAGGCTCTCCAAGCATAGATTAAACCCAAGCTGTCCAGTACCATAACTATGACCCCATGTGGTTATTGAGCACTTGAAGTGTGGCTAGTCCAAATTAAGATATGCCGAAAATAAAATACACACCAGATTTCAAAGACATAGTATGAAAAAAAGAATGTAAGTATCATTAATAATTGTTTATAGATTACATATTGAAATAATGATTGTTTTGGATGTATTGAGGTAACTTTTTTTTAAAATGTGGTTTTTTTAACTTTTTTAATGTGGCTACCAAAAATTTTAAATTACATATATGTCTCACATATTTCTATTGGACAGCTCTGAAAGAGATTTGCCAGCTCAATCCTCCTTCCACTTCTGAAGACCAGGTTTTCAACAGCAGCTCAAATTCAAGCTGTTTTGCCATTGTCATGAGGAGTACACCGCTTTCATACATCCCTCCCTCATGTTGGCTACATTACCTTCACTAACTTGAATGTACTCCTTGTCATTTCGGGCCTTTCCAATGGGATCAAAACACTCATGCTTTACAATGGAAATATTTATCTGACTACTAGAATATGTTAGCTAGAAGAGTCTAATAAAGCTGTAGTTTGCATTTTGAATCTGCAGATGCATTGATGTTATTTTCCTAGGAATATTTTCATATTTATCTTGTTAGCTATAAATTACCAATAAACTGCTGTGTAAACTCGGAAAGAAAGAAGGGTGTCATTATACACTACGGTTACACCATTACTGTGATACGTAGTCCATCAGATTCTCCTAAGATTCCTATTAAAGGGCACAGGTAGATTATGTACATGCTGCTTGATCAGTGGAGTTCTTTGGAAGTTTAATATTGTTAAGAACTCTGGAAACTTAAAAAGTACTTGATATATGTACTTCCCTCTCCAGAACCCACCACAGGTAAACAGTTATTCCCACTAGGAGCACTAACGTTGCTTCACACAAGTACTTCCTTAAACAAACAAACAAAAAGGCATGAAGATCTGTTATGAACGATTTTCATCCAAACATATAGGGATTATTACCTCCCACAACATTCTCTTTAAACATGGTTAGACTGAGTTTGGAGATTGTTGCTTTTCCCCCTTTAACTTGCCAGATAAATCAGAAATATTTATTTTAAGAGACAATTTAAAGAACTCCGTAATTCCCAATCTGACAGAGTTTTACAAATAAATCTCAGTTAAATGCCTGTCATTGTTTCCAATCTGGTCAAGCAAAAAAGGGGAAAAAGTATACAATTCTTTAGAATAATTAGTTGATTGGGGTTAAATAATTCTAAGAATAAACATTTGACCCCCTGGCACATCACAAACCTCCTGGAGAGAGGAGGATTATAAATTAAATGTACAAGATTTAAAATGGTCCAGATACACCCTGAACATTATTGCAGGCATGTGGGACACATTTAGATAAGTTAAAACCAAGTGTGGGTTTAGAGTTTAGCCATCTTTGATCAGTGGTTTACTAAAGCTTCATTGCTTTGGTGTGAGGATGGGGGGAATGCAGAGCAGCGGGTAGAAAGAGAGGAATAGTGGCAACAGTGCCCCCTGCTGTCCAATGGGCCACCTCCCTTCCTTGAATCAGGGATTTTTAGAGACATGGTACCCAAGGGGATAAAGAAACCCTCTTAAGTATGTGGAAGTCAGGAAGGAAAGAACTAACATTCACTGAGGGCCTATAACATTGCAAGCACTGTGCTATCATTTAATTTAGTAATAATATGAAGTTCATTACAAATTCAGGAAAGAATAGGATGAAGTTTACAGGTCTAGAAACTGCGGTTCAAGAAAGATAACTTTTATAAGATTCATAGCTAGAGTTGCAACGAGCCGGGATTTGGGCCTAGGACTGCCTGGCTCCAAAGCCAGTGACTTTTATGCCACAACACACTGGTAGTGGCTGGAAGCCACCAGCACAGCTCAGACTCCTGTAAGTACAGTGACCAACTGTCCTGATATGCCTGAGACTGAGAGGGTTCCAGGGACACTGGACTTTCAGTGCTACAACCAGGAAAGTCTGGGACAAACTGGGATGAGGTGGCAGACCTAGCTAGAATTCAGTTGAATAAGGCACTAGGCTGAAAGAGTCACTTTGGAAAAGGAAAAAGGCCACCCAGTTGTCTGTCCTGTTCCTCTCTGTGGCCCCCTCTGCTGTGCCACAGGAGAGCAACCTCTGTCCTACTTGTTTTATGCCATGACATGTCCTGGGGCATTGTCAAAGAAGTTCACGCTTCTGACACTTAGAATTTCTTCAGTTCCTGTCCTAAACCGTCTAAGTCAGTTGGAATTTAGTTAACAGAATAAATCATCCACTCATGTGGAGGGGAAAGAGCAGAGACTATGGCATCACAGAAACATGGGTTCTGAGAGGATTAAGGAGGACCAGAAAAGGGGGACAGGTAACAGAATTGACATTCATGGGATGCTCATTAATGCACAGGGCACTGAGCTAGATGTTTTGTGTGCATACTCTCTTCTTATAAGAACTCTAAAAGGTTATAATTAGTCCTAATTACAGATGTCAAAAATACATACATAAATTGGAGCTCAGAAAGGGGCTAACTAACTTGTCTAAGGTCACACAGCTAGAAAAAAAGTTGAACTCAGAATTTATTTCTGCCCAAAGCATGTGACTTTTTCCACTATACATAGTGTCTTACGCATAGTAGCGTTTAATAAACATTGAATTCCCCTTCCCATTCAGTTCCTAAGAACTTAAATTTATTAATTTCAATGTCCTTCATGTGCTTTTTTTAAAAATGACATACCAAAAATTGTATTCTCTAAATGTTTATGATGGATATAGAGATTCACGATGGGGGATGAAGTTACCTGCTTAAGTTCATTGTATATGTTAAAGCTAAGAAAATAACTCAAGCAACTACTCCAGTTCACTGTCACTGATAAGTGAGTTGGCCAATGCCCACGGAGACTGGATAGAACACCGAATCATGACCTGAAACATAAACAAAGTAAGCTGTGTTCTTACAGTCTCATCTGAAGTATTTCCTTTACAGTTTTTTAAAATGGCAGTCCAGATTAAATACAAATAAATGTCTGGCAAACTAAACTGTAATTACCAGAAAAACACAAAGGAGGTAGGTTAATAAAGGAAAGTTTTCTGACATACATACTCTGTCTCTGATTCTGAAAAATGACATGAACTG
Organism: Leucopleurus acutus; assembly: GCF_964270905.1. Taxonomy (NCBI): domain Eukaryota; kingdom Metazoa; phylum Chordata; class Mammalia; order Artiodactyla; family Delphinidae; genus Leucopleurus; species Leucopleurus acutus. Next base: position 148,881,631 of record NC_139143.1, read on the forward strand.
GCAGAGGAAAGTGGAAAGACATACACAAACACATGGACATAGGGGTAAGGACATCGTGCACAGATATATACTTGTGTAATTGGAGCAGAGAAACCATCAATGGGCCTAAGTATTTATGGCCAAAAATCAAATACCCTACCTGCAAGTTAAAATGTCATGAGAAGAAAGTGAGCAAATATGATGTAGAGATCACAGGATATCTGCTAGATACCTGAACAAACAGAGGTTCTGTAGCAAAGAGGAATAGGCAATTGGTTTTGGGGTAGACAACAGTGTCCGCCATTTATATTTATAAAATGGGAAGAATATCTATCTTGTACAGTTGTTGTAAGGATTAGAGATATTTACCTCACCTGGAAAAGAGCAGGTACCTGAGAAGTGTTTGCTGTTTTATCTGGGAACTCTGTGATTCTGTTTTAGAGCTCATGAAAATTCTGTCTGAGGACAATGTAGATTAGCTCTGCTTTGGTATATGAATTCAAAATATGCCTGGCACATAATAGAAGTTTAGTAAAATTCTGTTGAATGAATGAGCACATTTTAACTTTCTTCTCTTTAAGTATAACAAATAAGAAAACATAAAAGTCTACATCTGGCCCTGTGGAAAGGTCTACTGTTCAACTCAAGTTAGCAGGGAGAATACAGCAAAAGTGTAATAATGATTTCAAGACAGAAATGTTGCCCTATGTTACATAAGTACCAAGGAGATAAACTTAATAGTGGTGGTTTTTGTGCTCTGTAATGCCAAGATATTTTTATAGGCTACTTCCAGTTGTTTCTGACTTTATGGCTTAGTTAGTGAACTAAGAATTGTCGAAGAAAATTCTGGTCCTGAAGATTTCTAGATTGGTTTCTTCAACTCGTACATTTTATTTAGCAATATCTTAATGGTAAAGAACAAGTATCTCATATGAATGAGATAAGTTGATTTAACCTCAGTTTTCACAAAATAGCTGGTGACCTGTGTTACATGTTAGCAAAACATACAAGTTGCACCTTTAGGAAACAGAGGCCTAAGTAAATGGTAATTGCTATTATTACTCTGGTCCTCTTTTCTCCTTTTTTTCTCTAAACTTCATTTTTGGATAGAGTCCAGCAGTTCCCCAAACATGCTCCACGGAAGACTACGTCTGTGAAATGTGAATAGGTATAATATACAAAAGGGCTTCTGCGGTCCAGTAAGATTAGGGAACCCTAAGTTAACAAAGTAAAGTTCTTTACTATAGAACGTCTCTTTAAGAAGGGAATCTGCAAGAGGAAGCTCTAGTGTTCCTTAACCTTTTATTCATTATTGGCCTTCCCTTCCCACATCCTTTTTAGACTTTCTTTCCCTAATGGCCTTTTTCTATCCCCCCGACCCTCCCTGCTCTCCTCCCCCAACATGGAAATTAAATAACAAGGAATAAGATTTTGTTGGGTAGAGTTGAGTTTTGGAAGGTCTCAAACCACTGTACTAAGATTTTTTGGCCCCTTAAGAACCAATTTTCACCGCCTTGGGGATAATATCACCTCAGTTGAGAATGAATGCTCTAGTACAAAATGCCCCTAGAACTTGCTGGACCGCTGACCTTTTTCAAGTGGACCTATATCCTCAGGAACATACTTTGGGAAGCCCTGATTTCGTCAGCATGGGATATTTTAACACTTCATTGTTCTCTTATGACTCAAGGAGAGAGTCTTCTCTTTAATACTGAAATTCCTGGTGTTAAAAGATAAATTGAGGCATATTAAATATTCTAAGAGTTTATTTGAGCAAAAGTGGATCTTTTTTTTTTTAACATTTTTATTAGAGTATAATTGCTTTACAACAAAAGTGGATCTTAATCAGCATCGTTTAGCAGCACCAAACAGGAAGTATTTAGAAGTGCTCCGGTGACAGGAACAAGGGGAAAGACTTTATAGAGATGCTGAAGCAGAGCAAGAAAATTATTTGATTGGTTATAGCTTAAGCGTTTGCCTTATTTGGAAAATCAAACCCAATCACAAACAGCCTAGCTGGTTGGTTTCCTTACATAAATTGCCAAAGCATTAAAGTCCTCTCAGTCTAAGGGCCTTGTTTAATTAATTAACATTGGTATAGGACTGCAATAGGGGCTTCCCTGGTGGCACAGCGGTTAAGAATCTGCCTGCCAATGAAGGGGACACGGGTTTGAGCCCTGGGCCGGGAAGATCCCACATGCTGCGGAGCAACTAAGCCCGTGAGCCACAACTACAGAAGCCCGTGAGCCTAGAGCCCGTGCTCCGCAACAAGAGAAGCCACCGCAATGAGAAGTCTGTGCACCGCAACGAAGAGTAGCCTCCACTCACCACAACTAGAGAAAGCCCACGGGCAGCAATGAAGACCCAATGCAGCCAAAAGTAAATAAATTAATAAACTAACTTTTAAAAAAAATGCTACAATAAGGAAACGAGTTCAGTAAGACTTGTTGATTGAGAAGTCTTGTATCTGCCTCTGCTTTCCCTCTGGCCATCATCCCTAGTTTGTGGTTAGAATTTTATACCAGCCAATTTTTAAAAAAATAATTATGATATAACACGTGTAAAGTGTGTAATGAGCACTAATCTTCAACGTACAGCTTGATGAATTTTCAGAGGTGTATACACATCCAGGATATGTGTTGAATTACTAATCAGAGAACCTTAAAAAATTCTTGACCTCCCATCATCCACATTCTGTGGCTTTCAAACTTTAGTGAAGTTTCATGAAGAATCCACCCAAGGGAGCTTATTAAAATTGCGTAGTCCTACTCTCAGATTCTCATTCAGAGGGTCTAGGGTGTGATCAGGGATTTTAAATAAAATTCTCCAGATGATTCTGATGGAGGTGGTCTATGGATCACACTTCTGAGAAACACTGGCCTCCCTACATGATAAAAGTCAAAGTCCTGAACAGGTATTAAGGCTTTCCCTAATTTGACCCAATTCTAGTTTTTTCAGACTCAACCCTTGCTGGTTTCCACCATGCCAAATTACTCACCTCTCCTCAGTGGGTCATGCACTCATGTTTCCCCTAACCTGGAATTATCTTTCCATTTTTCTTTATAAAACTGACTCCTACTCATCCTTCAAGACCTCTGAGAAGTCTTCTTAAATTCATCAGGCAGAATTAGTTGCCCCTCATTGTTCATCCAGAACTTTATTCAAACTCCTGTCATAATACTTATCACACAATACCAATTTTTAATCTCCTTGTTTAGACGTAAGCAAAAATATGTCTGGCTCTTTGCTAAATCCCTAATCCTGCATAGGGGCCAGCACACAGTGAGTGAATGAATGAATATATGCTACTTATTTACACGTGGAGTCATTTAGTTCTCATTTTCCAGGCCAATGAGACTGCAAGCTCCCTAAGAGGAGAGAGGATTTCTGACTTTCGTAAACTCCAGAATCATGGCAGGGATTCAGTAGTCAATGAAAAAAATACCTAATGAATGAAAATAATCAGCACCCTCTCTCAATTTAGTGAGAACCTCCATGATTCCTAAACCTTCACAACTCTTGGAGGGAAACAAGAGTGGAGTGTGGGTGTTGGAGGGAGATATCCTTCCCATCTGCAAAAGAATGTTAGGTAAGGCCGGAAGCTGAGGGACTGGGCCTCCAACGCCAGGTTCCTGGTTCTCTCTGCCCATTCCCTCCATAGAACACTCTGTGGCCATGGAGATGACCATTACCATAAGCAGGCAGTTGAGTGAGGACTCCAGAAAAGCCTTTCAGGAAGGCAACGGTGCATGGCGACTCTTCGCCCTCTCACTCACCTCCTTATCTATTTACTTGCCTATTCATGTGTTTACTCATGTTTGTACTTGTTGATTTACTTTTTTAGCATCTTTGTATTAGACTGAGAGGCTGAGCCGGACAGAAGCCACTCTGGGCACGGAAAGCCTTACCCACCAGCGAAAGTGAGACCTAGGGACCACTGACCATTGGCTAAGAAGGGCTGAAGGGCGGGATTCCTGCCGTTATCAGAAGCCCATTCGCCTGAAGGCATGAGGGCGGGGCGAAGGGCGGTCCTGGAGGTGAGGGGCGGGGCGATGCCCCTACTTAAAATTTCAGGAGTGGGATTGCAACCCCAAAGCAGCCCAGCCGATGGTAGAGGTTGTTACGGGTTTAGGTAGAGCATGACTGAAGCCGTGTGGGCGCCGGCCGGCCTGTCCCTCACCCTGACCTTTGGGTTGGCGGGATCTCGGGGGTAAACTCAGATGCATGTGCAATGCACGGGGTTCCCTGAGGGAGGAAGGAGCTCCGGCTGAGGGGAGTGTGTGAGTAGACCGAGCTCGGCCACGTGTGACGCTGGCATTTACCGAACGCTGCAGGTGAGAAGCGCGGGCCGACTCAAGGGCAGGTCCTGGGCGGCGGCTGTGGAGGAACCCAGCTATGAGTACAGCTCCACGAAGTACCTGCAGCTGTGCGGCCTGGGCGGGATGCTGAGCTGCGGGCTGACGCACACGGCCATTGTGCCCCTGGACCTGGTAAAGTACCGCATGCAGGTGGACCCCGGCAAGTACAAGGGCATCCTGAGCGGCTTCGGCGTGACGGTGCGGAACGACGGGCTGCGCGGCCTGGCCCGAGGCTGGGCCCCGACCTTCCTGGGCTACTCCGTGCAGGGCCTCTTCAAGTTTGGCCTATACGAGGTCTTCTGTATAGATGCGCTACGCGCAGCTCCTGGGCCAGGAGAAGGGCCACGAGTGGCGAAGCAGCCTGTACCTGGCCGCCTCAGGCCGCGGCCCCTAGGATGTACGGTGAGGAGGGCCGGTGGGCCTTCTACAAAGGGGTGGCGCCGCGCTGGATGCGGCAGATCCCCTACACCATGATCAAGTTCGCCTGCTTCGAGCACACCGTCGAGGCGCTCTCCAAGTACGTGGTGCCCAAGCCGCAGAGCCAGTACACCAAAGCTGAGCGGCTGGCCGTGACCTTCGCGGCCGGCTACATAGCTGGCGTCTTCTGCGCCGTCGTGTCCCACCCGGCCGATTCCGTCATGTCCGTTCTGAACAAGGAGAAAGGCAGCAGCACGGCCTTTGAGGTTCTCCGCAACCTGGGGTTCGGGGCCGTGTTGAAGGGCCTGTTCGCCCGGGTCATCATGATCGGCACCCTGACCGCGCTGCAGTGGTTCATCTGTGACTCGGTCAAGGTCTGTTTCAAGCTGCCTCGCCCTCCGGTCCCTCAAACACCCGAATCCCTAAAGAAGCGAAGTAGGCGTGGATTGGACGACTCCTGTGGCCACTGTTGGCCAGTATTTCGATTCGGTGCAGGATTGCATTCAAACAACACTAGTGTGTAGGATGTTAACGTTTGTGGAGAGGTGACTTACCGTGCAGACCGACTTTTCTTTAAGTGATTGATTCCTTCTTTCTGGCAATCCAATAGAATTGCAACCGTTTCTTTTGGCGGTTTGAACCATTATCTTTGGGGAGTCGGCATGGTTGCTTTAACTCAATAGCTTTTCCACAATCATAAGGAAAAAATTCTTAACAGGAAGTAACGTTAGGTGATTTCGTGCCTCTAGATTGCATCTTCTTTGATTCACCTTTCGGTGGAGATTATCCAAGCATCACTACTGAATAGCCTACTAATGAGGTTTTAAGGTCAGCACAACTATGTGAGACAGAGAGCAAAGTAAAATTCTGCTACATGGTGCTCATCTCAGTAGAAATCGTGCACCTATTGAATAGATAAAGGACCCATTCCGTATTTCCTGCTCATGTCCATTACAGGTAAAAATTATTAAACGTTAAATTGTGACTTACATTGCCTGATAGCTTAGAAAGCATTCACTGTTTTCAAAGAGCATGACATGAAATCTGCATTTTCTCATTTGGCTTTGTCCTATTCTCTTCCTGATGTTGCTGATTAGAACCTAGCTCGCTCCAGGAAGTGCTACAATTGGATCAATGTGGAAAACCAAAACGAGATGAAGGGCAAGCTCTGGGAATAAGTATGTAAAGAAAAGTCTCTGTTCTCTAAAGATTTCTTTTGTACAACTCAGCTTTCAACAGCCATACATCCAAAGAAAATCATACCACCCTGACATTTAAACACACACACACACACACACACACACACACACCTACAAATTCCAACAAATTTTGGTTAAATATTAAAGAATGGTGTTTGTAATTTTGAAAGGAAAAAAATCTCACTTTTAATGTAACAAATGTCATTCATTTAATGTGGTAGATATTTCATTGATCTTTACAGTGGTTGAGGTTCATAAAATTTATTGAAGTTATAAGGCACGTTTTCAGTTTTCTGTAGCCTTCACATCTCTGACTGGGGAAACTATAAAATTAGTGAAATTCTGTGAATTAGCGATGTTTGTAGAATGTGAATAGAAATAAACTTCAATATGATATTTGATATGATTTACCAAAATGTTACACAATTGCCCTAACAACTTGTATTAAAAACCACAAACTTGGGCTTCCCTGGTGGCGCAGTGGTTGAGAGTCCTCCTGCCGATGTAGGGGACGCGGGTTCGTGCCCCGGTCCGGGAGCATCCCACATGCCGCGGAGCAGCTGGGCCCGTGAGCCATGAGCACTAAGCCTACACGTCCGGAGCCTGTGCTCTGCAGCGGGAAAGGCCACGACAGTGAGAGGCCCGCTTACAGCAAAAAAAAACCCCACAAACTTAGGATATGTTAATGTTTTAACTATGTAATAGTAAACCGTTTAGTGGTTAACAGAAAAAAAGTGTCTAAGTATGTTTGAACGTCTTGACTGGATAATAAAGAGCTTGGAGGAAAAAAGTCAGAACTTGTGAATGAGATGCAATGAAATTTATATTTAGCGCTCCTATTTTGTTAGGGAGGATGCAGGAGACAGGTCATTATGTATTTTTAAGACACTTTCACTTTCCCTAGGAAGTTAGTGTCCAGGTTTGTGGAAAAGAAAAGTTCTCAAGGAAGGAGAATGATAAATTTTGAGGAAATAAATTGTGCAGTTTCATTTTTGCAAAGTTTTAAAACATATATTTTTGACTAGTGTAAAATGTTTGTAGGAAGTTTCGTTGGTCAATGATTTATTAAGTAAATTGCTTTCTAATGTAATGTAATGTAGTTTAAGGAATTGCTACAAAATCTGTGGAGTTTTAAGAAAGTGGGAGACCGATTATTCTGGTCTGTGGTATTTCATGATTGTTCTGTTGAGAACACCAGATAATTTCTGTAATATACAATGTGTATGTTTAGACAACTATAATCTAAGGAGAACTGTTTGGCATGATTCTTACTGTTATGGACATGGTTGAGAGGATGGGTTTACTTAGTTTGGGTCAGCAGTTTTCATATTCAGTCCCTAGATTTCTTTTTTTTTTTTTTAATTAATTTATTTATTTACTTTTGGCTGTGTTGGGTCTTCGTTGCTACGCACGGGCTTTCTCTAGTTGTGGCGAGTGGGGGCTACCCTTTGTTGTGGTGCGCAGGCTTCTCATTGCGGTGGCTTCTCTTGCTGCCCTTGTTGTGGAGCACCGGCTCTAGGCGCGCGGGCTTCAGTAGGTGGCATGCAGGCTCAGTAGTTGTGGCACGTGGGCTTAGCTGCTCCGCGGCATGTGGGATCTTCCCGGACCAGGGCTCGAACCCATGTCCCCTGCATTGGCAGGCAGATTCTTAACCAGTGCGCCACCAGGGAAGTCCCAGTCCCTAGATTTCTATTTGCCTTTTTTTGTTCATGGTAGTTTACAAATGTCTGAATAAATAGGGACCATGGTAGCTAACAATAAAGAATAAAACATAATTTAAGAAAGATAATGTGAGTTCAGAGTCATGAGGTGTTTTTTTCTAGTTACTATTCCTTTGGAACAATTTAAACTTCTATTCAGTGTTTTACCTTGTCTGTAATTACCACTCTGTGAAATCGTGCATATCTGTTAGAATTGGAAAAGCCATAGATTATGTCTGGTATTATTAGACATTTTATATTCGTTTTCATGCAATCTCAATCTTTGAAGTAGTCCATTTTATATGTAAAGGAACAGACTCAGAAGCTAGGTAACTTGCTCATAAAGCTAATAATTGATACCGTCTGAATCAGAGTCCACATTTTCTTCATCACTCTAGCTCAGCACCTTGACATAACCAATGACTATACTTTTCATAAATTGCTTTTTCTAATACCTCAAAAAATATATTTTTCCAATCTTCGATTTGTATATACTATAAAACTTTACTAATTTTGCACTAATGGAAAGTTTGTAATGTGTCTCAGTTGTGAAAAACCTATTGTGTAATAACTTAGAAGTGATCAAACTGCAAAATACTTAAATGCATTTAATTTAATATTTAAATTATTTCCGGCACGAGGTCAGTGCCTCATCCCTAACTTGAAGGGACTGATGATCATAAAAACAGTGATTTTACTTTTTAAAAAATTTGTGGTACTGCAGTTTCAACAAGAGGCTTTACCCTATCACATTCTCTGATTTTTTCCTCTAAGCTTTAGTTCCTACAGCTAAAAAAGCTAGCTTGGGCTATTTATCTTTTCCCCCAGGTGGTGATTAAAAGTAGCGTTTTCAAGTATTTGAGATTAATTTCATGATAGGGAGCTGTAATCTCGTCCATTGATCTGTCTTTTGAGAAGTGAATAAAGAGAGTAGGTAAACTCTTGAAAAACAAAGGCCATATTTACATGTTACACCACACGGATACAGATTGGTGAGAATCAAAGTATTAATGTTCTGAGTGTTTTTCCTTGCTGTACAAGTGTGTCTTTAGAAAGTTTTTCTTTAGATCCTTTCAAAGGCAAGAATAATTTTCTGAAGTCAGAAGATCACATTTTGATAGGCAACCATTCAATTAAAGTATGCTTGTTTTATGTGGTCTTAAAGATCAATGATTTTTTAAATCATGAGCAAAGAACTATTTGAAAGGAAATTTAAATTTTAGTATTATTTATAAAGCTTTGTCTTGTTTTCCTGAATGCTATTATTTGGATGGGTCAGTGAGTAGAGAGGATGCTAACGATGTAATTATAACTAAGATTTGTTTGTATGTGTGTCCATTTTAGTTAGCATATTTTGAGACCTTCAGTTATAGAGTATCCAAACTTTTAGAGGCAATTTGCTAATTCTGCCCATACCCCAGTCTATAACACTGTTGATCAACATCTACCATGTGCCAACCATTGTTCTAGGCAGAAGAGTTCTCATGAGGAGCACAACACACGGTCTTAGCCCTTGCGGAGCTTAAAGTCTAGTGGAAAAAAATTTACAATTGTGCAGATGCTGCAAAGAAGTGTAGGGTGTTGTAAGATTGTACATCTAAGTGGCATTTGAGGTGATACCTAGAGGATAAGTAGGAGGTAGACCAGCAAAGAGAAGATACACAGCACAGTATGTGCATTTCCCCTGAAGAAAGAGAAGGACTGATGGTTTTGAGAAACTAAGACTTCACTTTGGCTGGAGCCCTTCAGTTGCAGACAGCGGGATGTGAAGTGAAATAGGAAAAGTAGACAGGAAGACATTCGCTGCAAGCTCTGTAGTTCTTGTTGAAGATTCGAACTTAGAGTGTTCTTAGAGCCATTGGAAAACCCCCGAAGAACTATGAGCATGAAATGACCTTCAATTTGCTGTCTGGAGAGAAATGGAGCAGAGGGAGAGAGGTTAGTTAAAATGTTCTTGCTGGGGACTTCCCTGGTGGCCCAGTGGTTAGGAGTCCACCTGCCAGTGCAGGGGACGTGGGTTCAAGCCCTGGTCCGGGAAGATCCCACATGCCGCGGAGCAACTAAGCCTGTGCACCTCAACTACTGAGCCTGCACTCTAGAGCCCACGAGCCACAACTACTGAGCCTGCGTGCCACAACTACTGAAGCCCACACGCCTAGAGCCCGCGCTCCGCAGCAAGAGAAGCCACAGCAATAAGAAGCCTGTGCACCGCAAGGAAGAGTAGCGCCCACTTGCAACAACTAGAGAAAGCCCACGCACAGAAACAAAGACCCAACACAGCCAAAAATAAATAAATTAATTAAAAAAAAATGTTCTTGCTGCAATTCAGGAGAGAGAATGGTACCCTGGACTAGGGTGATGACAAGTGAAATGTTAAAATACCATGAGAAGCCAAAAGGTGGAAACAACCCAGATGTCCATCAGTGGTTGAAGAGATAAACAGATTATGATATATGCAGGCAATGGAACATTACTCAACCATAAAAAGGAACGAAGTACTGATACATGCTACAACTTGGATAAGAAAGAAGCCAGACACCAAAGGTCACATATTGTATGATTCCTTTTATATAATATGTCAAAATAGGCAAGTCCATAGAAACAGAAAGCAGATTAGTGATTACCTGGGGCCGGGGTGAAGGGAATGGAAAGTGCTTGTTTAATGGATATGAAGTATTTTCCCCTGGGTGATAAAAGAGTTTTGAAAGTGGAGAAAAGTGGTGGTTGGACATTGTGAAAAGTTAAATGCCACTTAATTGTATACTTTTAAATGGTTGTGTGTTAAATGAATCTCATCTCCATAAAAAAAGCTCTCATGTGATGCTTTATGCATAATAGCCCCAAAGTGGAAACAACCCAAATGTCCATCAACTGATGAATGGATAAAAATGTTGTATATCCATACAGTGAAATATTTGCACCATAAAAAGAGAATAAAGTACCATTTGCCATAAAAAGAAGCGAAGGAAGAAAATACGTGCTACAACATGGGTGAACCTTGAAATCATTATGCTAAGAAGCTAGACACAGCCACACGTTGTATGATTCCATTTATATGAAATGTCCAGATTAAGCAAACCCATAGAAAGTAGATTAGTGGTTGCCAGGGGCTGGAGTGGGAGTTGAGGGATGGAAGGGAGGAATGAGAGTGGCTGATAATGGGTACGGGATTTCTTTTTGGAGCGATGCAAGTGTTGTGGAATTAGTGGTGATGGCTGCGCTATTTTGTGAGTATAGTAAAAGCTGTTGAGTTACACACTTTAAAAGGGTGGATTTCATGGTATGTGAATTATATCTCAATAAAGCTGTTATAAAAATATCATGAGACTATAAAATGCACCTTAAATATCTATTTCTTCCTTAAAGTACAGCCCTTACCTCTATCTTCCTCAATCAAGTGAAGACTACAGCTCCAAATGTAAACTGCTGTCTGTGACGTGTTAAATTCCATATAAATGAGTAGGAAAAAATCCACCATGTTGTGAAGGCTGGAAATTGCCTCTAAGGAATGAAAAATCTCTTGGTTTCTAGGGACGCAGAGATGATTAATTTTGGAGAATCATCTCACAGTGTAAGGTGTTGAGCCACCAGCAATTTTGCCCTCTATTGTGAGGAAGAAAGGGGAACAGATGGATTTTGAGAAAAGCAGGTGTGTGTATAGTGTCCAAGGAAACCTCAGTTAACCAGAAACATTCAGGAATTGGTGGTTTAAAATCCCCTTTTGTTTATAATCCTTGATTAATTTCTCTTTTCTAATGTACTGAATATGATTAATAACTTAGGGATTATTTTATAAATAATTTTTTGTAAAGCTTCTGCACAAAGCTTTGTAAAGCCTCATGGGCCATCAGCTATGAAAATCAATGCTTGTTGAATAGCTATAGCAGGCGTAGGGCTTTTGTGGATGGATGTACACAGACTCTAGACATAAATGGACATGGATGTGAGTATGCGTGTGCGTGTGTTTAATCCTTAGTGTTAGTTTGAAATCTTGTCATTTGCCTCTACTAAAACATAGAAGGAAAATATCTGGTTTACTCTAGGATTATTTATTGAGTATCTACTGTATGATATTACCTCTGTTAGCTAGGTACTTTCGCATGTTATTTTACTGTATTTTTACTTTGTGTTCTAGTAGGTTGTTTCAAAAATTGGTGATTTCATGCCTAAACTATAGGTAGTCCTGTGAGTTACCACAGTGCTCCAAAATGGTAGGCTATTTCTAAGGAAATGATATTTCTAAATTATTATATTTTTAATATATGTATATCAGTATTTCTATCTTTCCTGCCATAAAGACACAAAACATGTTTTCAGAAAATACTAGTAAAAATTGGTATTCTGGAAAGAGAGTCTGTGAGTTGAAAGAACTCTGCCCCTTTGCAAGGCTGGTTAATTCACGTAATTGTCACAAATACACGTAATTGTCAGGCTTCAGACAGGAATCGGAGCTGCTGACAGGGTGATTGTCCGTTTTTAAGAGGATGGATGGAAACCTGGCAAAGAACCACGGTCCCTTCATCTCCAGTAGTGCTCGAATTCTGGCTGTGGTTACATCCTACTGCCGGATGTGAGGATTTGTTACTGTAATCATTTTCTCATACCTTAATGTCTCCCCCGACCCTTACCAAGAACATAAAGCTTTTTGGTTGCACTAAATCAGTTATCATTCATCTTATTCATCTGTGTTGTATTTTGAAACTTTTGCTTTTTTAGATCGTTACCTATATCTGATAAATGCTGTTACTAATATTTATAGCAACCATTTACCGTACCAAGCGTTGTGCTAAGAACTTTACATACAGTGTATCATTTATTTACAAAAAATTTGTGTTTGTTACTTGTATAAGTTTTTGTTTGTTTGTTTGGCTGCAAACAACACAAAATCTATTACACAACAGGTTAAACCATAAAGACATTGATTTTTAACAAGAAATCTGGAGACAGGCGGACCAAGGTTGGTTCAGTAGATCAGTGTTGTCCCCAGGGACCTAGGCGCTCTCGGTCCTTCTTCTCTGCCGTCTGTAGTGTGTCCGTGATGTTTCCCCTTGTGTTCAAGAGATGGCTGCCACCATAGCAAACATCACGTCTCCGCAACAGCATCCAGATCAGGAAGCAAGGAAGGCAAAGGCAGAGGGGCTTTCTCTTCACGTGTCTCTCTTATCAGAGAGAAAAATCTTTCTCACAAGCTTCTGGCTGACTTCCCCTTTGGCCTCATAGGCCAGAATGAGGTCACATGCTTTCCTGTAGCCCCTATAAACCAATCATTGACAACAAGAACGGAGGACTTAGATCAATGTGACACATCTGCGGGGATTAGACACATGGAGTCCTGAGCAAACCCAAGATTTTCTGTTGTCGTTGTCGTTAGCAAGGAAGAGGAGGTAAATGGCTGTTGGGTAGGCAACCAGGGTTTGCCCTTATATTCTTTTCCTTTTTTCGCAAAGGAGGCAACTAAGGCTCAAAGTAAGGTAAAACCATAGTGACAAAACCAGGATTCAAAGCAGATTTGCCCGCCCCCAGAACAGCTTTGTTGTCACATTACTTCCTTTAGCTTGGAAATTGCTCTGAGACAGAGCTACTATAGATCATATCACAAGGGATTTATTACTGAAAGTGTCAGAAAAACTCCTTTCTAACAGCGACTAATCCATAATGAAGTCTCAAAACCAGGAATCTGGACAAGGGCGGCCCATGGATAATGAGATATGATTAGATCTAAAGTTTGCTATCGTGCTCTGTAAAAGAGAAACCAGGTGAGAAGAAACACACAAAGAAACATCTTAAAAGAAAGCAAATGTTTGTAAACCTTTTTTGTAGTCACCCTCAGTCTTTTCTTTCTGCACTTTTCTCCCCACTGACTTTCCAGAAATGGGCAATTTCTTTCAAATGCTGCGTACCAGAAAAACGCAAAGGATTCATCAGATGAACAAATTTCAAAGAGCCACTACCAGTTTTTTTTTCCTTAAGAAATACACCAAGCCAAAAAAAAAAAAGTTATGAAGAACCTAGGGGCAGGACAGGAATAAAGATGCAGATGTAGAGAATGGACTTGAGGACACGGGGTGGGGGGAAGGGTAAGCTGAGACGAAGTGAGAGAGTGGCATGGACACATATACACTACCAAAGGTAAAATAAATGGCTAGTGGGAAGCAGCCGCATAGCACAGGGAGATCAGCTCGGTGCCTTGTGTCCACGTAGATGGGTGGGATAGGGAGGGTGGGAGGAGATGCAAGAGGGAGGAGATATGGGGATATATGTATATGTATAGCTGATTCACTTTGTTATAAAGCAGAAACTAACACACCACTGTGAAGCAATTATACTCCAATAAAGATGTGAAAAATAAAAAAGAAATACACCAAGCATCCAATTTGCTGCTGATAAATTCTCTGTAAGTAGCATTATAATTAAGCACACACAAAACCATTTGTGTTTCCAAGAATACAGCTGGACTGGCCCTGAATCGGTGATAGCGCATGGGCACCAAGAGGGAGGGTTCCATTGCATCTCAACTACCATGTACCTTCTTTGTGCAGCCACCAATCTGTCTCTCCCCCAACACATCCTCTGAATCACAGGCCATTGCCCATTCACCCCGTGTCTGTCACTGAGCTAGCTTTTGGCCACCTTCACTGAGCCTTGAGACTGGCTGTCCTGCTTCCAGGCTCCAGTCAGAAACAATGACAGGAAACTGAGTGGTACATCTTTCTCTGCATGAGTCCCCACCACCACAGACCCCCAGACTCGGCCCTCGGAAACGGAACAATGGTCTTGGCAAAACTGGAGAAAGAGAGACAGTGGAGGGCGGGGTGGCAGGAAAGGGTGGAGCAATCAGACCCGGCTTCCAAGCCTGGCTTCACCACTGGCTTTTCATGGCTTTGACAGGTTATCTTACCTCCCCAAGTCATAGTTTCCTCATATGGAAAATGGGGAACCACAGCACCTACCTTGAAGACTGATTGTGAGAATTAGCAATAAATCATGTAAAACACATGGTATAAAATAAAAGCTCAGTATATTACAGCACTTCTTATTTTACCAGTCCCTTAGTAAAGGAAGGCAGTTAGCATGGAAAGATTTAGCCTGTGTTGTGTTGTATTGTTGTTGTGGTTGTTCTTGGTTATATACAGGATTTATTTGCTTTAATTTTTAATGCATCATAAAGTACATAACCCTTTGTGGGAAATGCAGTGCATAGGGAAATGAAAAGCAAGTAGCCTAGTCTGTTGTGAGCATAGAAGCCTACGCCGCCGGCAACCCCATGTCTCCCCGGCCCCTAGGCAAACAGTTTCTTTCACAAGTGTGTTTTTGGTATGCAAATCACTCTATGCAGATTTCTGTGTGCAAAATACAACATAGAAAATGGCCCTCTTGCCAAGGGAGATAGGAGATGTTGGCTGCCATCAAATGAATTAGCTGCAAAGTTTAGATTTCTTTTCCTACTGCTCTTTCTGACAATGTATGGGGTGAGCATATTTTTGGCACATTAAACCGAATTATTTTGGCTTTAGATTGTGTGTTCTTGCGATAAAAGTGTGTTTATTGAAGCCTGTAACTACGTTTTGAAGGCATAATAATGTTTAGTGGGATTTAATTTAGCATTTCACAACAGCGTGCCACCTCCCGTCAGTAAAAATGCTTGTTCTGAAGCCACAGATGGCTTCCGTCAGAGGTTAGGCTGCTCGTCTCCATGTACTTCCTACTTTTCTGTGAAGATTTGTGCTTATTAACAGATTTAAGTTTATATTTTGGAGAATGTTTTCTCCCTAATTAATGGATGTCTTAGGAAGTGAAAGGAATACATTTAACATTAAAATCATCTTTTTCTTTGGGTGAGCATGGGAATCCAGCACTTCATTCACAAGGCCGTATTTTATCATCCAGGCAGAATAATAATATGTCTCTTTTATGGTGTTTCTCACCATTTTCAAAGTCTTTTCCTTTTGGCTCCTCTTGTGAGCTAATGGAAGGGGGTGAAGCAAAGCCTTTGTCTGAGGTCACTTGTTAACAGACAAGCCCAGGGCTGGGTGTTTTGTTTTTCCTGATCATACTCAGGGAAAACTGCAACTGCAGGCCAGTGGCCCCACCAACTTTCCCCTCTCTCCTCTTCTTTCCTTTCCCTTCCTCCAACCATTTTTTGCTTGGTCTGAATGTTTCAAACTTGCCAAATGAGACACTCATTAATTTTACAAAAACAAAGTCTAAATTAAAGGCATTTTTCAAAGCAAAGTACCTCATCAGAGAGAGAAAGACAAGTGTAGCTTACTTCTGCTGGACATCCGAGTGGCTGGAAAAGAGAGAGGAGATAATGTCTTCACTCACTCATTTACTCATTCATACATTCAGGCATGCGTGTGTGCATTCATTCATTCAACATCGTGCCTAGCGTCTGTCAGGCATTGCCCCAGGCACAGGAACACAAAGATGAAAATAGTCCCAACCATTGAGTTCACTGTCTGTCAGGGAAGATAGATATGTGTAAACAAACCGACATTGGCGTTGATTCCCCAACAGAATTATGTACAAAGTATAAAGGTGGCACAAAATGGGATCATTAACTCCATCAGTCTTGTACTAAGGAAACATTTTTTGGAAGAGTTACATCTGAACAAGATTTTGAAGGATGAATAGGTGCTCTCCAGGTTGGTGGGAGTGTGGAGAAGAAAGAGCACTTGAGGTAGAGGGAATAGTAAGTGTGAAGCACAGAGGCCTGAATCAGCAAAAGATGGGGAAGGGCTTCCCTGGTGGCGCAGTGGTTGAGAGTCCGCCTGCCGATGCAGGGGACACGGGTTCGTGCCCCGGACCGGGAGGATCCCACATGCCGCGGAGCGGCTGGGCCCGTGAGCCATGGCCGCTGAGCCTGCGCGTCCGTAGCCTGTGCTCCATAACGGGAGAGGCCACAGCAGTGACAGGCCCATGTACCGCAAAAAAAAAAAAAAAAAAAAAAAAGATGGGGAAGATTTTCATCAGACAAATTTCTTTGGCTTAAGAACAGGGAAGGAGAGAGGTATGGAAAATATTCTCAACATCTCATAGATCTGTTTCCCCCTTTTATTTCTACTTCACTACGTGTGCAAGGTTACTTTATGGCTTGTCCAAATTATTGCCATAGGCTGGTCTTGTTGCCTCTAGCTTCTTCCTTCCTTAACATAGAAGAATACTTCAAAGGCCCTGCAGTATTCATCCCACCCACGTCTGTTCCACTGGGCAGAAAATGAAGCCCAAGCACCTTACCCCAGAGCATCTGAGGCCTGTTATGACATGGTCCCTCCTGGCCCCTGGCATTGATCGTTCCCACGCCACTGCCCACACCTCGCACTGTCTCTCAGGTCCCAGGCTCCAAGCCCGGACTGCCTGCTTCTACCTCCCTTCCTTTGCCCGTGTCAGTCCCACTGACGGGGCTGTCCATTCCTCACTGAGCTTCACTTTAGTCCTTCAAGAGTTAGCTCAGGGACACTTTGGCTGGCTGGAATTGGCTCCATCCTCTGTCTGCCAATATTGTGTCAGAGACTAAACAGATTTTGGAGTCCCAAGATGTGGGTTCCAATCCTGGCTCTGGCTTTAGACAAGTTTCTGAGACTCAGTTTCTCCAACTGTAAAAGATGGTGGTTTACCTTGCACAGTGGTTCTAGGATTAACAGAGCACGCTGTTTGAGTGACTGACACACGGTCAGTCCTCGGACCTTAGAGCTATTATTATTGTTATAATTTAACCTCTTTGTGAAATTCAAACAATTGTAACTACCTTTTGTTTTTTTTCTTTTTTAAAATATTTATTTATTTGGCTGCGCTGGGTCTTAGTTGCGGCACTTAGGATCTAGTTCCCCGCCCAGGGATCGACCCCTGGCCCCCTGCATTGGGAGCGTGGAATTGTTAGACCTACGCGGTCTCCTAGGAGTTTCGACTCGCCCAGGAAACAACAAGAGTCGGAAGCTGATGCAAAACGCAAGAGGTTTATTGAAGGCCGGTGCACCGGGGTTCCTTGGTCCTCACGCAGGAGGTCGAAGAAGGAACCCCTTTTGGGCGCGAATATGTCAGTTTTATAGGTTCCCACGTCCCCGTATGTAAATTATAGATTTGGTTGTGTTTTCCTGCTGATTGGTCCCGGCTTAGGCTCAGACCGGAGAGGGAACTTGTCCCCAGCTTCCTGATTGGTCTTTGACAGACACCTTTTTTACATTTTGTTTATCTCCCTCCTTCTCGGAAGGCGGGCCGGACATCCTGGAAATTCACCCATTGTCTAAGAAGCCCCTATTGTCTGGAGAGTTCTTAATCATTAGCTGGAACAATGTCCCTCGAGTCCCACATTTCCCCCTTTTTCTTGTGACTATTGATTCCAATCATGGAATCTCAACCTTCTGTTCGTAAACTTTGGTACTGTTGTCTTAACATTAGAACTTGTACAGTACTGATACGTTCTCTAATAAATGCTATCAAGCGATTTAGAATACATGGTCCAAAAGTTAAAATCAACAATAAAACAATAAGAGGTCCCAACAGAGTAGAGATTAAAGTGGTAAACCAGGGGGATTTATCAAACCATGATTGAAACCATCCTTTTTCGTTTTCTCTCTCCCTTTGCCTTTTATCTAAGCGTTCCCTTAGTTTATCCATGGTTTTGGTAATGGTTCCTGAATGATCAATATAAAAGCAACATTCTTTTTTTAGAGCGGCGCATAATCCCCCTTCTTTAAGAAACAGCAAATTTAGGCCTCTCCTATTCTTTAACACCATTTCTGAAAGTGAGGTGATTCCTTTAGTTGAGTTATGGAACTTTCTAGTGCTCGAAGGTCGATGTCTACAGCCTGTCTTAAACTTGCATAATACTGGGGTTGTTGTATGAGGGCTGTGGTTCCTGTTCCTATCCCGGCAGATATTCCTAGTCCTAGAAGGACAGCCAATGTGAGGGTTACAGGTTCTCTTTTGTTTTTTGTTTTTCCTACATATTCATTTAAAAAGGATGAGTCTGAATGGTAAATAAGTCTAGGGACTAATTGCACTAACACACAAAAGTCAGCTGAAGTATTAAGAACCTCTAAAGAGACACAAGGGGTGAGCCCCGTGTTACATGCCCACCATCCATCTTGAGGAGGTACAAGATATCCTGAGCCTGAAGGGAGGCTAAAATCATGACAAAGGTGTCTATGGGACTGGGGAGGTGTTCCTATACAAGTACCATTTCCAGAAACCGAGGACAGGGTTAATTTACTGTTCCCTTCTTGCTTCCATCGACATTGGTCTGAGGAGGTAGAATTAGTATAGTTGGAGCTATATCCTATAGCATCATAATAAGGGGGAGGGGCAGCATAGCAAAGCCAACATGATTTTGTAGCCTCTGGGTTTGTAGCATTGAGAACCGTAAAGGCTGCCTGCACCAAAGAAAGCATCCTATCCTGAGGAGTCCCAGGCTCAACTGTGGGTTTTTTGGATCCAGAGGTTTCATTAGTCTCATTCTTTGTTGACGTAGTTGAAGGGGCCGGGGGAAGCAAAGGGGGGCCAAGTACGGGATTTGGGCCTATTGATATAGGAGCAGGAGTCTCAATCTTTAGCTTAAGGGTCATTAATATTCCTAAATCATATCCCCTCATGTAAAATCTAACGCCCCAAGAATGACCATTTATCCATTTTTTTATCTCTTTTTCCGGGATTACTAAAGGAAATTTTAAGGGGCTGACACCATCCTGAACATTTACTCCGGTGTCCGGTATCCTCATTATGAGAATAATTAGCCGTTACAGTAATAAAATCCCAAGTTGAGGTGGGTTTCCAATTAGTATCCCCGGTAGTTTCACATCCCCAGCTTTTGCAATAAAAGTTTTCAGTTCCACCACATTTATAATTCAGAGATCGAGGGCGGTGGAACCCGGGGCATACGTAGAAAGTGAGGATACCAAGCATCATTCTTTTGCCTGCATTTTTGCAACCCGGCCCAAACCAATCAGTTTCCAAAATTTTGGAAGGGGCAGTGTTCATATCATGAGAATCTTCTGTATCCCAATAAGGTGCTCCTATAGCCAATTTACAAACATCAGGAAAAAGATCTGGCCACCAGGTCCAGGGGGGTGCAGTATGACTAATGGACCAGGTTACATCTCCAGTCTGAGAAATTACCTGCCAAGTTAAACGTTGGGGGAGGTGAGGGCTAAAATCACTTACAGTCAGTAAAGGTAGTAAAACCAAAATTATAAGTCTTAGGTTCGTAGAAGCTTGAGTTTGAGCGGGTTGTCGGTCCTTTGGGCCCGCCATCCTGATGATGCCGTCGCTGGTGCAGCCTTCACATGTGAAGCATGGATCCAGGCAGCGATGCCGTCCACTTTTATGGCCGTTGGGGTGGTGAGGAAGACGGTGTATGGTCCTTTCCATCGAGGTTTCAACGTCTGGGTTCGATGCCGACGGACGTATACGGAGTCTCCGATTTGGAAAGGATGAGTTTCTCCCGGTGTTCCCGGTTGGTAGGCCTCGGCGAGTTGGGACCATATTTCTTTCTGGACCAATTGGAGTCCCAGTAGCCTAGCATATAAGTCAGTGTTATTTTGACAATCAGGTTTTATTTTTTTTTCCTAAAGTGAGGAAGGGAGGCGGGGCACCATATAATATTTCAAAAGGAGTAAGATGGTATCGGGAAGGTGTATTTCTAACCCGGAATAGGGCCAAAGGAAGGAGCACCGTCCAATCGGTACCGCCAGTCTCCAAGGACAATTTAATTAGGGTCTCTTTTAGAGTCCTATTCATTCTTTCTACCTGACCTGAACTTTGGGGTCTATAGGCACAATGTAATTTCCAATCAGTCCCCAAATATCTGGCCACATCCTGACTTACCTGGGCGACGAAGGCTGGACCATTATCGGACCCTATTACCTTTGGTGCTCCAAATCGAGGAAAACTTTTTTCTAAAATCTTCTTGGCTACTACAGCAGCTGTTTCTTTTTTTGTTGGGAAAGCCTCTATCCATCCTGAAAAAGTGTCTACAAAAACTAAAAGGTATTTATTACCGTACCTTCCAGGACGCACTTCGGTAAAGTCCACCTCCCAGTTAGTTCCTGGGCGGTCCCCCCTGAGTCTCTTTCCAGTTTCAAGTTTCCCTTTGTGAGTATTTACCTGTTGACATGGGATGCATTCCTGCACAATTTGTTCAGCTAATTTTGTCATTCCAGGGGTTTCGTACCCGGCTTTTTGTAACAAGGCTACCATCATTTTAGTCCCCAAATGTGTCCATCTGTGCATCTGTTGTAACATGGATTCTGCTTGCTGAGGGGACAAAGTTCCTTTTGTTGTGGCCAGGATGATTTCTTCATCGCGGCCTGGTTTTTCAGGAACTTTATCTGACAGTCCTAGAATGACTTCTCCCGATGCTATTTCTCGGGCCACTTGGTCAGCCATATTATTTCCCCTAATTATTGGGGTATTTTCTTTTTGATGTCCAGGGCAGTGGATGATACTGACTTTAGTAGGAAGCATGAGTGCAGTCAACAAAGCCACGATTTCGTCTTTGTTTTTAATTTCTTTGCCACCTGAAGTTAGTAGCCCTCTCTGTTGGTAAATGGCACCGTGGATATGAGCGGTGGCAAACGCATATCTACTGTCTGTGTAGATGTTTACTTTTTTATTCTCTGCCATCTCTAATGCCCTCGTCAGGGCAATTAATTCAGCTCGTTGGGCTGAGGTCCCTTGTGGTAGCGCCACTGCCCATATGACTTGTTTTCCGTCTACCACGGCTGCCCCAGTTCGACGCTTACCTTCCTCCAGGAAACTGCTCCCATCCGTGAACCAGGTGAAATCAGCATCAGGGAGGGGCAGGTCCATCAGATCTGGCCTACTGCCGTGTGCTGCGGCCAGTACTTCCTGACAATCATGTATGATGGTGGAGCCTTCCAAGTCAGGATCAGGTAGCAAGGTGGCTGGATTGAGTCCTGTGGCTGGAGCAAACTTGATGCGATCTGAGTTTAGCAACAGGGTTTGGTAATGGGTCATCCTGGCATTAGTTAGCCACCTATCCGGTGGTTGACGGACTACATTTTCCAGGGCATGAGGAGCTGTTATCGTTAGATTTTGTCCTAAAGTTAGTTTGTCAGCATCTTTGACTAGAACGGCCACTGCAGCGATTATCTTTAAACAGGTGGGCCATCCTGATGCCACAGGGTCCAATTTTTTTGACAAATAAGCAACTGGGCGATTTCAGGGACCCAATTTCTGAGTTAATACTCCTTTTGCAATGCCCTTATTTTCGGCCACATATAAATGAAAAGGTTTGGTTACATCTGGCAGTCCTAGGGCTGGAGCTGAAAGTAAAGCTCGTTTGATTTGGTCAAAAGCCCGTTGTTCCTTATCGCCCCAAACGAAAGGAGTGCTGTTTTTGGTTAGGGGGTACAATGGGGCCGCCAGCTCAGCAAACCCTGGAATCCATAGTCTACAGAATCTGGCCATCCCCAAAAATTCTCTAACTTGCCTGGCGTTTTTGGGAGCCGGAATTTGGGCCACCGTATCCTTTCTGCTCTCTGTGAGCCATCTTTGCCCCCCTTTTAATAGATACCCCAGGTAACTGACCTGTTGTTGGCATATTTGTGCTTTCTTGGCTGAGGCTCTATATCCCAGGGTTCCAAGTTCCGTTAACAGTTTTTCAGTACCCTTGATACAATCTTCTTGGGTCTCAGCAGCTAATAAAATATCATCAACGTATTGGAGTAATGTTACCTGGGGATTTGATTCTCTATATAATGTCAAATCCTGATGGAGGGCTTCATCAAAGATGGTCGGGGAGTTCTTAAATCCCTGAGGTAGCCGTGTCCATGTCAGCTGACCAGACATTCCCGATGTTGGATCTTTCCATTCGAAGGCAAAGTAGGGTTGGCTCAGGGGAGAGAGTCTTAAACAGAAAAAAGCATCTTTAAGGTCCAAAACAGTATACCACGTATGTTGAGGTGGAAGAGTGTTCAGGAGGTTGTAAGGGTTTGGAACTGTGGGGTGGAGGTCTGCCACCCGTTTGTTTACCTCTCGTAGATCCTGCACCGGCCGATAATCATTTGTTTCTGGTTTCTTTACCGGCAGGAGAGGGGTGTTCCATGCTGATTGACATCTTATTAAGATGCCCAAGTCTAGTAGCCTCTGTATATGGGGACGGATACCGTCTTTGGCTTCTCTACTCATGGGGTATTGACGGACCGTTATTGGGGTGGCAGTTGCCTTGAGTTCTACTAGCACCGGGGGCCGATTTTTGGCCATCCCCATACCGGCAGTTTCTGCCCAGGCTTGAGGGAACCGAGTTACCCAATCTGTAACATTAACTCGTGAGGATGAAGGCTGCTCGTATAATTTATATTCATCTTTTAATTTCATAGTCAATATTTGAAGTAACCTTCCTTTATTATCAGTTATGGTAGGACCTTCTGGCTGAAAGTGGATTTGAGCCCCTACTTTGGAGAGTAAATCTCTTCCCAGCAAAGGATAGGGGCATTCCGGAATAATCAAAAATGAATGGGTTACTCGTCCAATCCCAAGATCTACTGTCCTTCGTGTGGTCCATGAATATTGTTTATTCCCAGTGGTTCCTTGTACCCATGACCTTTTAGCTGAGATAGGACCTTTTGAGTGGAGAAGGATGGAGTGCTGGGCTCCGGTATCCACCAAAAATTGAACAGGTTCCCCCTCCACTTTAAGAGTTACCCGGGGCTCGGGGAGAGGGTTCGAGCCCTGACTTTCCTAGTCTTCTTCTTCCAATGTTAAGATTTTGTTTCTGGTTGGCCTTCCTCCACTCTTTTTCTTAGGGCATTCTCTCGCCCAATGTCCTTTTTTTTTTACAGTAGGCACATTGGTCCTTGTCTAATGGCCGCCTTCTGTCTGCCGTTCACTCTTTCTGCCTATTCCTATCCCCTATATTTCTTCCTCCAACCACAGTGGCCAGTATCTTACTTAAATTCCTCTCCTGTCTCTTATCCCGTCTTATTTCACAGGCTTCCTGCTCTTTCTGCTTTTTTTCTTCTTCCTCTGTTTCTCTTTTGTTATACACTTTATCTGCCTCTTTTACTAACTCCTGAAGCGAAAATCCCTGCAAGCCATCTAGCCTCTGTAATTTCTTCTTAATATCAGGGGCCGCTTGATCTATGAAAGCCATTGCTATAGTAGCCCTATGTTCCTCCGAAGTTGGATCATAAGGGGTAAAGCGTCTAAAGGCTTCCATTAGACGTTCCAGGAACACAGTTGGAGATTCCTGGGGCCCCTGAGTGACTTCCCTTACCTTAGCCAAATTAGTGGGCCGTCTGGCCGCTCCATGGAGACCCGCCACCAGAGCCTGGCGATACATTTTCAGGCGCTCCCTACCTTCCGGGGCATTGAAATCCCAGTTTGGCCTGACGAGTGGGAAACCAGCATCAATCTCGTTAGGCAGCTGGGTAGGTTGCCCATTGGCGCCTAATACATTTTTTCTGGCTTCTAAAAGAACCCGTTGCCTCTCCTCAGTCGTTAGGAGAGTCTGAAGCAGCTGCTGACAATCATCCCATGTGGGCTGGTGGGAGAAAACAAGAAATTCTATTAAAGCGGTAAGGGCCTGTGGATTTTTGGAAAAAGTTGGGTTATGCATTTTCCAATTATAAAGATCTGCAGAGGAAAAGGGCCAATATTGGAGAGGTCTATTCCCTTGGCCGTCGGGGGGGCCATATTCTCTAAGAGGTAGGGCCGTGGAGTCCGGGGAGATAGCCCTCCGGCTCCTAGTGCCCGCTGAGGGACCCCTTTCTTTTTCCATCATGGATGGTTCCCTTGGTGCCGAGGGCAGTGGAGCTGGGGGTCCTCTAGGTGGTAGGGGATTTGGGGCCGGAGGATAAGGGGGTGGGGAATCCAAAAGAAGTAAATCGGACTGCGGGTCAGGATAAATCGCCTTCGGAGGATCCGGGGCGTCGGGTAGCTTCTCCGTGTTGGGGTTTTTTTTTTAAGGCTAATATCTCCGACGCTGCTGATGTGTGCGCGGACGTACCTGTTGAGGAAACAAAGGGCCGGACCCACGGAGGTGGGGAGAGAATTAAATCTTCCCAGACCAAGACATATGGTACTTGGTCTGGATGTCCGTGGGGATCTATATTAAATATCTTAGACTTCAGCAGCTTAATCTTGTCTAATAAAAAGGATCCTTCGGGGGGCCATCCTATCTGAAATGTTGGCCATTCAGAGGCACACAAAGTCTGCCACTTTCCTTTCTTTACCTCTACCGAAAAATTATGGGCTCTGGCCCGAACTTCGGTCCAATGGCTTAGGGTGAGGGAAAGAGGAGTCGTCATAGTTTGTCCCATTGTCGTCCGTCAGAGAAAAAGAATAGACCACAATACAGAAACAGTTAAAACTCCACGAAACACATATACGCATGGGCCACCGCGAGCTCGCTTCAAAACCGAAACCTCTTCAGATGGCAGTTATCACCAAGGGAACTGCCGAAACCGAGTGAAGGGGAGACAGAGTTTGCGTCTCCTTCCAGATGAGCCACCAGGGCGTCCCCTAGGGCTCATGGACGCCGGCTATTAGCACGTCTGCCTAGCCAGAGGTCCGATACAGATTCCATAATAAGCCGATTCTTACGGCTTTCCTCCGATAATGGCCCACAAAGAACAAGGGACAAACAGACAATCAAGCTCGAGCTTACCTGGTACCTCCAACTCCCGATGTTCTTGTGGTCCGGGGCGAGTGGAATCCCGGACGAGCCCCCAAATGTTAG
Organism: Leucopleurus acutus; assembly: GCF_964270905.1. Taxonomy (NCBI): domain Eukaryota; kingdom Metazoa; phylum Chordata; class Mammalia; order Artiodactyla; family Delphinidae; genus Leucopleurus; species Leucopleurus acutus. The sequence goes on from NC_139143.1 coordinate 148,906,982, forward strand.
ACCTACGCGGTCTCCTAGGAGTTTCGACTCGCCCAGGAAACAAGAGTCGGAAGCTGATGCAAAACGCAAGAGGTTTATTGAAGGCCGGTGCACCGGGGTTCCTTGGTCCTCACGCAGGAGGTCGAAGAAGGAACCCCTTTTGGGCGCGAATATGTCAGTTTTATAGGTTCCCACGTCCCCGTATGTAAATTATAGATTTGGTTGTGTTTTCCTGCTGATTGGTCCCGGCTTAGGCTCAGACCGGAGAGGGAACTTGTCCCCAGCTTCCTGATTGGTCTTTGACAGACACCTTTTTTACATTTTGTTATCTCCCTCCTTCTCGGAAGGCGGCCGGACATCCTGGAAATTCACCCATTGTCTAAGAAGCCCCTATTGTCTGGAGAGTTCTTAATCATTAGCTGGAACAATGTCCCTCGAGTCCCACAGAATCTTAACCTCTGGACCACCAGGGAAGTCCCATAACTACCTTTTTAATTTGCCACGACGATCATATAAGCTGATGAGTATGAAATTTCTGTAAACTGAAAAGCCCTTAGATAAAGCTAATTACTATTTTTATCTCCTACTAGTGCATTTTTGTCTACTATTTGTGTCTCCATTTATGTACTCATTCATCTTTTAATTCATTCATCCATTTACTCATTTAACAATAAGTAAATTCCCAATATCTGGTACATTGTAAGTTCACCATGGAGGATATAAAGATGAATTTGAAATGCCCGCAAAGAGTACAGGCCTTATGAGAGAATCAGACAGGAAGGCAGTCACATCTAAAACCAGGCGGGGAACCCAGGGACCAATATGACTACGGAATGTGGGAAGGCTGAGAGCTCAGGGATGAGTTACAGAAGAGCAGCCCTGTGCTTGGGTCTGGATGGATGTTACGAGGTGGGGAAGCGTGTGGCAGGCTGAGGGAACTGGGTCAACCTGGGCCGGGAGTGTGAGACCACTTAGGGTGTCGGGGAACTGCGGTGAAGGCAGGCATGGTTTTCAGTCATCCCTATCCCCCCGCAGTCCCTGCAGCACACAGGGCCCAGAGCTGCACAGTAAGTCGTGATGGGACGTTCCCCAGTGCAGCAAGAAAAGCTGCCCCGGCCACCATGCCAGCTGTGTCCCCAGGTCCCCCAGAACTCTCCCTCATGGCCCTGAGGGTGGAGGTGTCGTGTTTTTGCCAAGGAGCTGCAACATCCGTCATGTAATAATATGAGTCAACGGGAAAATAGGGTTTGTGCTACAGAATTTTGCTTTGAGTCAATTTTGCTGCAATGTATATATAGTTACACACTGAGGGACTGTCTGCCCTTTAAAGTCTGTGGGACAAGGGTGACACCATGGAGGTGTTAAAATAAGCATTAAGTTCATGATCAAACAATGGGCTATAGGGAACTGACTATAAATTGTCAGAGGTTGAGGATTAATGACCTTTCCTGCCCCATATGTGGAGAAATAAATGCTTAGAGCAGAAACATGCAGAATTCAGAAAGGCCTGGTACTATGTTACTACCACCCTCTGAAATAAGGTTTTGAAAATAAACACTTGAAAGTCTGCCCAGATTGTTGTAATCTTATTAATCTAACAAAGAGACTCAGTAAGTGCCTCAACCAGGGGGATGGTGTTTACCATGTAATTTGCAACAAGCTGATAAACACACCCTTGCCCCACTTGCAGAAAACTCTGATGTTCCCTGTGAAGAAGCAGTTGGCAGGAACACAGTAATAAAGGATTAGAGACCCAAAAGCCACGGGTTAGGTCCTGAGTAAATGTTTGTTCATCTCCCCTACACCCCAGCCTCCCAGCCCCCTGCCATTTCCAAGTGCAGAGGTACAGTGTGTGGTTCATGCCACTCTTGCCCTCCTAAGGGTTCTGCCATGATGCTTCGACCCTTCAGAGCAGTCTGCCAAGATCTCCCTATGTGGGATTTCTGCCCTGGGGTCTTGCTGGGCAACTCTGAGGTCATCCTGGGTTCTTTGGTGGATTTGGGGGCTGGCTTCTTTCCACAGTCTGAGGGGATTGCAGAGGGCAGTGTTCCCTCCCCCCGTCTGTAGGGGCCGTGTTGTTTGACAGCCCCGGTGAGCATGGCTCCTCGTAGAGTTCTTGGTTGTGAATCACAGGACGACCTCTGGCTAACTCAGCAGAAAAGGTATTTATTGGAAGAATAGTAGGCAGGAGCTAAGCAGGCTAGGCAGCCGGGGTCATGTCAACTCCCCACAGGCAAAGTCTGGCTGCCCCATCACACAGCCCAGCTACCTCTTCCTCAAGGCCACCAGCTCTGCAGGTCATCTCTAAGCATGGTCAGAACCTTTGTCTGGCTCCCTCAGGACTAGGATTCCAGGAGGGGGCATGCATTTGGCTAACCCCCAGGCCCAGCTTCCGCCTTCTTTGTGCAGGGTAAGCCCTGCCTGCCACCAGGACCCACACAAAAGGAAGAGATTTGGAGGTTGGATGGTCAAACAATGAAATATCCACTCAGTCCTCTGAATAATAATGGCTAACACTTTCTGAACACTGTGTCAGGCCCTTTGGATCAGCAGTCCCCAGTCTTTTTGGCACCAGGGACTGGTTTCGTGGAAGACCACTTTTCCACAGCCGGTTTGGGCGTGGGGTTTGTTCAAGCTGTAAGGCGAGCGATGGTGGTTCAGGCCGTAACGCGAGCGATGGGGAGCGACAGATGAAGCTTTGCTCGCTCGCCCGCTGCCCACCTCCTGCTGTGCGGCCCGGTTCCTAACAGGCGCCAAATGGTCGCGGTCCGTGGCCCAGGTCGTTGGGGACCCCTAGTCTACATGGATGAACTCATTGAGTCCTTACAACAGGCCCATAGGAAAGGGCTCCATTTTACAGATGAGAAACTGAGACATGGAAAACTGAGTTAACACGCAGCTGGGAAGCCACGGAACTGTGAGTCAGGCCTCACCGTGGGGTTTGGACAGAAGTCAGTCACTGTCCGCAGAGGCTCTGGAAAGCTACGTGTAAACCTCACCTGAGATGAGCCTCTCTCATATGAGCTGGCTGACCCAGTTGCTCCTCTAACCTGCTCTCCTTCCTGTGTTTTGCTCTGTTTCCAGGCCCACCTGCTCCCTCATCCACCTTGTCTATCCAGGATCTCGCCCCCATCTGTTTATGCAGGACCCCTCTCTTATTTAACGCTGGTTCGAAAGAGTGTATGGCCCACTCTGGAAATGCACTAGGACATCAAATGCCAGGATTAATTCTATGTGATGAATTCTTCCACTATATTTTAAAAACGGTTTGTCCTTATGAGGGTCTGTTCCAGGATCTGAGTCACTGAGTAAAAAAGCATATTAACCTTTACAAATCTAATAGTCCTAATTTAAAAAAAATTGTCTTATCAATGAGTGATTGTAACATGTATAGCAATAGAATTTGACATTTAGGGATTTCCATTATTTTTCAAAATTGGCATGCTTGGAATCTTGTACATGGTGGCACGTGATCAATATTTGCTGTATTAAGGAATGAGACTGTCACTCTGGTAATTGCAGCCTTTATTGAAAGATTGACATTCTCTTTGTGAGTAGGTTACAAACAAAGCCTCCTTTTCAGTCTTAAAATACCCTAAAATTTTAGTCCTTTATTTCCCCATTTCTTGCCTCCTTTTAGATTACTGATTACCTCCACTTGCACTGTTGGGAAAGGGTTTTTTCTTTAGAAGTACTTTTAGTGACACCCCCCACCCCCAAACACACACACACACACACACACACACAGCATGAGAGAATTTGTCACGTTTCACGCCACGACTGAAATCTAAATACGACTGTTTAGATTCTGAAGCTACCAGGCAAGAACGTGTGTGTCAGTTTGTCTTCTTCTGCAGAGCCCATATCCCACTGTGATTTCTCAGCAAGACATCATAATTATCCATAATTGTAGTGGGCACAGCAGTCAGATAGTGTCTGAACACTAAAGCCATCCTTCTAAAAGCAAAGTATCAATACAGTGGGGCACAGTACACCATGTCTTTGCAGGCCCAAGTTGTGGTTAGAAGGTACCCGACCAGCTCCTTCAACTCCACTCTGAATAAAGTTTCTCAAATGACAATGGGCCAATGCTTTAGAAATAAATTTGTTTTGAATAAAAAGCAATTGAAGATGTAGGACTCCAGGAGTGACCCAAAAAGGAAGGGAAAGGCCTCAAGACGCGTTTCCCTAAATCGGAATGACTGAATTCGTTTCCACCAGCTTGATCCTTTCCTGAAGGCGGTGAACTAGAGCGCGTGCAGTCCCCCGCCAACAGCTCATCAATCTCCTGCCACAAAAAGGAGTCAGGGCTGCAACCACATCCTCACCCTGCTTCCCCTCGGCAGAGCACCTGCCAGGCTGCGTTAGGAGTGAGCGATGCCCGCACAGTCCACACCTGGCGCTGGGGGCCTCAGGAGGAGAAGAGGAGCCCTCACAGCACACGCTGCTCTCCTCCCAGACCCCACCGCTCACACGCCCTCGGGCTGGTCTGTCACATCCTGTTGTCAGCAGCGGAGCAGCAGGCAGATGTGTGGTGCTCAGACCACAGAGACGCTGTCACAACGGAGCTGCTCCCGGGTCGTGTTCCTATGAGAGGGTAACAGTTTCTCAGCAGCTGCAAGTCTGGCCCTGCCGCTGGTTGTTTAGGGGGCTTGCCTCTCCCAGGGGTCTAAACCCCATAAAATCAGTCTTCCTAAAACTCCTCTAAGGTTGCTGTTCACATTGCAAATTCCTTGGGGGTACCTACCTGGACCGTCGGGGTGAATTAAACATCTCGTGTTGTCCATGGAAAACTCTGTGGCCCAATAGCCGTGATCCTTTTTTCTGCCTGGACAGACTGAAGGTCCCTGGGCCTCCCTGTGGGCAGATAGACCTGGGGTCAGCAGCTGTGCGTTCAGATTCCAGCACAGCCACCCGGGCAGGTTTCCTAACCCATCCAAGCCTCGATTTCCTCATAGGAAAAGTGGGGATAATAGTACTCACTTCCAGAGGTGGTTTTGAAGCTGAGAAGTGCACATGTACAGCACCTAGCATGGCACCTGGCACACTCCAGGTGTCCTATTTACTGGACTTGTCTATTGTTAAGATCTTTAAGAAGGTGGCCAGTGTGACACATTTGAGACACTGCCCTGAGAACAGAAACAGAGATGGCCATTAGGGAGAGAGGCCTCCCCTCCTCCCGAGTGCATGGGGAATTCTCCTTTCCCTGAGCTCTCCAACAGTATTTAAACTCCCAACCAGGCCCTGGCACTTGGACCTAAACTCCATCATGGGTGAGCTTCACTTGCCCTGTGAGATAGCTTGCAATCTGCCCTATGACCACTTCTCTTAAACTTTCTCTCCTTTGGTGTGTTCTCCTTTCATAGTTGGCATTAATGGCTTCAAAGAGCCGGAAGGGACCTTGGTGCTCACCTGGGTCATGGGCAGAATAACAAGGGCGGTGGCAGAGGTGTGGGTGATATCCCTGCACTCCTGGGCCAGCACTCCTGCTGTCCTCCACTCGGTCCTGGGCGTGCGTGTCCTGAAGTGCGGCCACCCAGGGAGACACTTGCTTGGATGAGCTCCTCCTGCTGATCCAGCAACACAGCCAGCCTCTTGCAGGAAGGAAGAGGGGCAGCAAACGCTGTGCTTAAAGCAGCTGTTTTGGGGTCTGGCCCCTGTTAACTGTGGAGCCCCCTAAGGTTGAACGCGGGTCATCCTGGCACCAACAGTTACTGTCTGGAGAAGTTAATGACATGAGCCTCGTCTGTGGCTTCCTTCAGATCCTGGAAATTTTATAGTCTGTGAATGTGTCCTGGCCCCACGCTCCGTCCTCACCAGGCCCAGACTCCAGCCGCACACCTGTGCCCCAGTCCTTCCCCACACCCTCCTGGCAAACCAGACCCAGGGACAGTCCAAGAGTCTCCCTCGTCCATGCCTACCCGGGTGACTGAGCACTGCTGGCTTCTCAGCACTTCTGGATGTTCAGAACTGTCATTCTCCCCACTCCACCCAGCCTCCAGTTCAACCCCTCACTCCTCTCCTGAGCCTTCTGTCCACAGCCCTGTCCCCTGGCTCCAGCTCTCCCTGGGAAATTTCAACCTCTGTGTTCCAGGGCTAAACTGCTGGTACCACCAGCAACTCCCCGGGTGTCCCTTCCCACAGGCTATCCATTCTCTCTTCTGAACAGGTCTTGATGGGCTACCTTCTCTATCACGCTGGTTCAGGTCATGGTCACCTTTGGTCTTGGTTCCTACACTAGCCTCCCAGGCACCCTGCCCCCAGCCTCACCCCCTCCTCTAGTTCTCCCTCTTCTCTGAATGGGTTATCTCTGCAAGTCAGACCTCCTTCCCCCATCCATGACCTTCAGGGCTCCCCTAGCCCTCTGGAGGGAATCTACCCCTGGCTTTGGCAATACATCATGACCCCCTGTGATCTGGTCTCCGCCAACCACTCTAGCCTAGGTCTTCCCTTTCTACCCCTCTGACTTCCTGGGTCCCTCCTCCTGCAGGTTCCCTGCCTGGCAGGCCTACCTCCCCCCACCAGCCTCCTTCTTCAACTGGCTGACTCCTCACCATCCTTCCAGACCCAGCTCCTGCATTGCTATCTCTGGGGCCAACCTCAGCCTCTAGGGTTAAGGTCACAGCTCCTAACTGTCCTTCTTTCTAGCCTGGATCTTAAGGGGCTGTTGCTGTCTGTCTACACATGTCTCCCAGACAACTAGAGTGTTGTTCCAAGACAGGGCCATGCCCCTTCACCTTTGGGTCCCCTGAGCCTAACAGATGGGCAGTCAGTGGCTAACTTGCAATGGCGCTCAGGCTAGGATGTGAAGACCCAACGCCCATGCCTCTGGCTTGGGCAGACAGAATGATATGCCCTGCTCATGTGAAAGGACCCTATCTCCAACTTCATCTCCTACTCCTCTTCAACTCTGGTGACAAGAGCAGGGCTGCAGGGTCATCTAGCTTCAAATACTGACTCAATGACTTACTAGTTTTGGGACTTTGGGCAAGACACTTAAACTCTCTGAGCCTCAGTTATCTCATGTGTAGAGTGGAGTTGATGAGTAAGGCCCTGCACATAGTAGATACTTTAAAGTGAGAGGTATTATCCCAGTGGCTTTTTTGGTAAATACTGTAAAATTAAATGCAGTAAGACTGATGTATTATTGCATTAGCTATAGAAACATACCAGGGAGTGATGGAGTGAGCATAGGGATAGGAACAAAAAGATCCCAGTTCTACCTCTGTCACCAAACCAATGTCCTCCATGGCTTTAAAAAAAGGGGGGAAGATTTGATTAAATTGGTAACTAGATTCACTCTCAGCTCACAGATCAGCTGATTCTAAGATTCTTTGATTCGACAGTTTTATGAATTACCATGTGTAGCCTGAGGCTCTATTGAGGTTTTTAAGGGGACATGCATTCAAAACTTAATTCTGTTGAAGGGCAAAAGACCAGCATTGGAAGGCCAAGTCAGGTGGCAAGTCCTTACCTACAAATATTTCCCACCCACATGAGAAGGTGATTTGCCTTCTGAGGGGTTCAGAGGCAGAGATGCTCAAAATGGCCATTTGTGAACCCCAGCAAAGATCAGCATTCCAGCAGTCCCTGTGAAGGGCTGGCAGGAGCTGATGTCTGCAAAACACAGCCTTCTAGATGACATTTGCAGGGAAATAAAGCCTTCAGACATTACAGCGTTTTCAAATATCATTATTACTGCTCTATAAATACCACACGCCCACAGTGTATCAGGTGCCACATGGGAAATATTGGATTCGGTTGGAGGTTTTCTTAAAAGACACACAACAGTACTGTATGCCAGTCATCTTAGTTAGTATTTATGTACATGCTGTAGAAGCAAAGATTAGCTGTGTCAATATGTATAGAAAACCCTCATAAAAGAGAGTCTGTGGGATGTGTATTATCTGCACTTATGATCAAAAGCATTTGCCTAATTTTTTTACTTCTTTAAGAGCTATTTCACCCATAAATTATAGAAAGGTTGGAGGAGTGAGGAATTATTACAGCAATAATCAGGGGGAAATTATCAGAGATGCCTGGGGTCTCCTACTGGGAGTAGTTCAGAGTTTCTGCAGCTAAAAAGAGCAGTTCCAGACCTGTGAACACCAATTAACCCTTCAATTGGCTTTTAACTAATGGGATTCAAACATAGCTCATTCCTTTTCAATTATCCTCACCAGCATACCAAAAGGGAAATTGCTTGGAGGAAAAAACATTTTTGATGAGAGACATGCAAGAGAAAAAACTACTCTCACTAATATGATTCCAAGTGCAAATTTACACATGAGCACTATGCATATAACCAGTCAGCTGTTTTAGTATCTGGGTATATGGACTGAATTGTTTCCTCTCCTAAATTCATATGTTGAAGCTCTATCCCACAGTGTGATGGTATTTGGAGATGGGGCCTTTGGGAGGTATTTAGGTTTAGATGAGGTCATGAGGGTGGATCCCTCATGAAGGGATTCGTGCCCTTATAAGAAGAGACACCAGAGAACTTGCTTCCTCTCTCTCTGCCATGTGAGGGCACAATGAGAAAGTGGCTGTCTACAACTCAGAAAGAGAGGCCTCTCCAGAAACTGACATCCTAGCACAATGATCTCAAACTCATAGCCTCCAAAACTGTGAGAAAATAAAAAGCATCCGTAGTTTAAGCCACCCAGTCTACGGTATTTTGTTATGGCAGCCTTAACAGACTAATACAACATAGTTCTTACACTCTCAGCTTTCATCTTAGACAGTGATGAGATAAAAATTCAGGATTACATTAAGCAAAGAGCCACATTCAGTGACTATGTAGGCATTGAGGTTATTGCCTTTGACAGGCTGGCAGGGGTGGCTACTGCCATCTCCCTATTTTCTTGATAGAGCTGGTTGTTACAGACTGAAAGGATGTGTGACTATCTGTTGGGGATTCAATCCAGAGCTAAAAATATGAAATTGTCCAATTATTTGGAGAACAGAGAAGTACTAATCAGCCTAATGCCAGCAAATGGTTTGAAATTGAGAAGCAATATTGTGGAGCCCTGGCGGGTGGAGGGCAGAGAGAGGGAACAACTTAGTTTATTGTGAATTGCATTTCTCTTTACTGCACAGTTTTATTTTTAATTGCAAAATGTCTGGTTGAGCAGTTATTAAAAGCTCTCTGTTGGGGCTTCCCTGGTGGCACAGTGGTTGAGAGTACGCCTGCCGATGCAGGGGACACGGGTTCGTGCCCCGGTCCGGGAAGATCCAACATGTCGCGGAGCGGCTGGGCCCGTGAGCCATGGCCGCTGAGCCTGCGTGTCTGGAGCCTGTGCTCCGCAACGGGAGAGGTCACGACAGTGAGAGGCCCATGTACCAAGAAAAAAAAAAAAAAAGGTTTCTGTTAAATCACAGTTTTATTAACAGTGATGTGAACTGGATTTTGCTGTAATATATAAGATGCTGAAGTGCTTTTAAATTTTGGAAAAAAAAAAAAGAAACTACAGCCCACCCCAAATCTTAATATGACTGTTAGGCAGGAAAAACAGTGACCTAATTGGATTGTCTGAGAACTCACGAGGTACCTTTGTTGAACATGCTGAAGGCTTGGTTGGCTTCAGGAGCCTGGTGTTCTGGTCAATTCAACCCCAAATAGCTATGTGCCCTGGGACAAGTCCCTTCCCCTCTCTGGGTCTTAGTTTCCTCATGTGTTCAAAACAAAACACAAGGAAACTGAATCTTTCTGCTCGTACATTCTCCTCAGGAACGCTGTCCACTCAATAGCAGGCAGCTCAGAAAGATGAATCCCCAGATCTGGCAGAAAATGAAGGGTTAGGGACAGAATTGAAACGTCAAGACCATTTACCTAGGTGTGGAGGCCCCTGTTTGTCTCCAGGTCATGGGAGGAAGGGCCCAGACTGAGCTACTGCAGGGAGCCTGGCACAGAGGTGCCGCCTGGACTGGTCACTTGGGCACTAGATGAGGACTCTGTGCTCCTGGAAGGGCTGGGCAGGTGCCAGGGGAGCCCACGGCACAGCGTGGCTCCTCCCACCCCAGCCTGAGCCACTCACGGCAGCCACTGAGGCCGGCCTGAGAAGTAGCATGGAAAAGCTGCAGCTGCCCTCCCTCCAGCGGGGCTGGTGAATATCGGGCTTTGGGGGTGTATCCTTTCGCTAGGGCTGCCATGACAAGGTGCCACAGATGGGATGCCTTCAACCACAGAAGTGTATTTCTCACGGTTCTGGAGGCTGGAAGTCTGAGATCAAGTTCGGCAGGGTTGGTTCCTTCTGCCGCCTTCTCCTTCTGTCTTCACATGGTTTGCCCTCTGTCTGTCTGTATCCAAATATCCTCCTCTTATAAGGTAGATTAGGGCTCACCCTAACGACCTCATTTAATGTAATCACTTCTTTAAAGACTTTATCGCCAAATACAGTCATACCCTGAGGTATTGAGGGTTAGGACTTCAACATACAAATTTGTGGGGGGAAACATGATTCAGCCCATGACCAGGCGCTGCTGATACTTTAGTTTGATAGGGACCCTGTATTAGTTTCCCAGGGCTGCTGGAACAAATTACCACAGACTGAGTGGCTTAAGACAACCCAAATTGATTTTCTCTGGAGGCTTGAAGTCTGAAATTCAGGTGTTGGCAGGGCCATACTGTCTCTCCGAAGGCTCTCATAGAGGTTCCTTCTTTGTCTTTTCCAGCTTCTGGTGTTTTCTGCCCATGCTTGGCAGTCCTTGGCTTGTAGACACATCACTCCGATCTCTGTCTCCATCTTCACGTGACATTCTCTCTCTGTGTGTCTGTGTCTAAACTTCCCTCTTCTTCTAAGGCTTACCCTAATCTAGTCTGACCACACTTAACTTGATTATACCTGCAAAGATCCTATTTCTAGGGAATTCTCTGGCGGTCCAGTTGTTAGGACTCGGCGCTTCCATTGCCGGGGCTCAGTTTCAATCCCTGATTGGGGAACTAAGATCCCGCAAGCTGCGCGGTGCAGCAAAAAAAAAAAAGAAAAAAAAAAAAAGCCCTATTTCCAAATAAGGTCACATTCACAGGTCCTGGGAGGTAGGACTTGAACATATCTGTTTTAGAGGACACAGTTCAACCCACAATGGACCCCGTCTCCTTATGCCCCTGCCCTCCTGCCCTCAGAGCTGCTCAGGTACCATTATTTTGTTTGAAGGATCAGGAAGGATGCTAACTGGCTCCCCTTGTCCGATGCTTTTTTAAATGCCCAGTATCTTTCTCTTTCTCCAGTACCTTTTCTCTCCCTCTCTTTGTCTCTTTTCTCTTTTCTCCCTCTCCCCCCTCTCTTGTCCTCCCAGGTTTTTGTCTCTCTGCTCTGCCTCTCTCTCCCCTCACTTCCCACTCTCCTCATCCCGGACCCTCTCCCACCCCACCCTCCTTGCTCAAGTATCTGCCCAGAGGACACCATTTTTTCTCAGGTGTGATGAGCAGGACGAATATTCTCAGTTGTTATAAAAATCCTAAGTCTCTGCTTTGTTTTAGTGGCCACACAGTGGCTTTCTTTCCCAAACTTGTCACGGATTGGGTCTGCTTTTTCCAAGCATTTTATAATAATTATTTGGCTTTTTCACCCTTCTGAATTCTCTATGGAATTAAGAAAATAAAAATTGAAAAACCCACTGGTTGTTTCCTCCTTCTAAAAGGAAGCCCCAAATGGAGATGGGTCAGTTAATTCAGCAGGAGTCCACTCTGTGCCCAGTGAGGGGACAACCGTTGGTTTCTCGTTAATATATAGAAGCCCATCGTGGGCCCCATGTGGGTTTTCACACGGATACAGGCTCGTGCAATCACATTGTTTCCTAAAGTCTTGTTGCTGGAGCCCTGAAGCTTCTACCAGATTTTTTCTAGGTTGCTCTTGGTTATCTGGTCAGTCTATCCTGGGTCCAAATCTTGGTTCACCACCCTCACTAAGGAATACAGATGCTTAAGTCCTAAGTAAACTATTAGCAAACCAAGAGTATTCAAAGAATAATAGGCCATAACCGCATAGGGCTTATTACAGGAATTCAAGGAAGATTCCAAGAAATGAACCATCAATACATGGTTCATGTATTGATCTCAGAAATCATTATTCTGAGTGAAAGAAGTCGGACAAAACATGAGTGCATAGGAAACTCTAGAAGGTGCAAACGACTCAACAGTGACAGAAAACAGACTGGTGGCTGCGTGGAGGAGAGGGTTACCCGGAAGGGGCCAGGAGGAAGCAATTTCAAAGGGGCACGAGGAAACTTTTGGTGGTGATAGATAAATTCACTCTCGTGATGGGAGATGGTTTCACAGAGATTATGCAAATGCCAAAACGTCAAATTGCGTACAAAAAGAGATCAACGATTCTACATTTAAGAAATCTTTTAATGCAGCCAAGTGTACAAGACTTGGTACAAGAGGTCGAGACATAAAATGGAAAGGCACATGGCAGATGGGCAGATACGGTGATCACCCTGTCAGTCATTCCCACGCAGGTTTGTTCAAGGACAGTGGATCCTGGAGCCCAAAGTTCCCCTGAGTTCTCACCCTACCTCTGCCTGCGGTCGTAACTTGGCCACTTGTGCTGGGGCTTTGAGCCTGTTTTCTGCACAATAACGATAATAACTGTGGAATGAGGACGGTCACAACCAGACTTGGAGTTGTCAGGGTGAGAGGTAATAAGAGTGAGGTGCTTGTGACAAAGTAGAGCCGCCGTGGCTGGTGACGATGAGAAAAGGATTATTCCTCCCACTTTCTCCAGGAACCTTCTGTGTGCTCAGTATCACCTGGCAACCCGGATCCTGTGAGGAGAGACATGGTTCCTGCAAGAGTGTATGTGCAGGAAAGAACAAGACATCCGCTGGGCGCAGAGACCAGCCCACCTCAGTCTTCAGCACACTGATTTTTCAGGGTCTCTTTTATTCACTCAGGAGTCCAGCCCAAGATCCAACCTCACCAGCTTCCCAGAAATTGTTTTGGGATCCCCCAGGGGAGGGAGGCCTTTTCTCACAAGCAAACAAATTGTAACTGTTTGAAAAGTGTTTCGAACATGCATTTTGAAAGCAGGGTGTAACACAGGATAATAAAACACATGTTTGAAAGGAAATTCACCTATGCATTTGATAAGGAAGTTAGTATTAATCCAGAGCAAAGGAGAGCATGACATTGAGGGAGAAAAACATTAAAAACATGTTTGGTTAGTTGAGCTTTTAACTTTTAGGGTACGTACTAATGTCCGTGTGAGTTTTGAGGGCTTGAGGCCCTCATCAACACCACCATCGCTTGTGGAGGCAGAGACCAGCCGTATGGTGCGAGGAGGCGCCCTCAGAGGCTGCACTGGGACAGTGACAGGTAGAGGTATAGTTGCATGGCGGCTGGTGGCCAGTCCTTCCAGCCTCACGCAGTAGCCCATGTGTAGGTAGCTGCATGAAGGAGCAGACCCGGTCTTGCGTCTGGTCGGGTTGCAGAAGGACAACCCCCTCCCCCCCATCATCGTCATCATCACCACCACAGCAGCAAGCTTATATTGAGTGCTCACCTTGTCCTAGGCAATGTTTGAAACACTTTCTATCTTTCATGATTGTCTTGTTGAATCCTCACAACAGTTCTATGAAGGTTAGTACTATTGTTATCCCTATTTTACAGATGAGAAAACTGAGGCATAAAGAGGTTAAGTCACTTGCTCAAAGTCTTGCGTGCAGGGTCGGGGAGGGGGGGGAGTTGAGATGCCAGCAAGAAGAATTAATAGGGGGGTGTTCTTGTTAATGGACCAGTCATCTAAAATTTTGATTTTAAGGGTATAGACTCCCTAATCCCTAAAAGGATACAGGCCTGGGGACACTAAACCGGTGTGTGTGTGGGATGCCTATTATCCCCATTTAAATGATGTTCAGGAGAGGAGTAAGGGCAGGGCCAAGCAGGAGGCATGGGGTGATTCCTCCGTTTGTCTGCTCACATAACTTCTGAGTGACCTCACACTTGACAGATGAGGAAACCATGAGTCCAGAGGAGCTAAACAGCTTGGCCAGGGCCCCACAATGAGGACAAGCTGGGACTTGAACTTGGGTCTTCCAGGTGCTAGCTTCGCCTACAGCTAAGAACTGTGAGAGTCTCCTCCTACTCAGGCCCCCAGGACTGAGGCCCCGGGAGGTGAAGGCTCTTGTTGAGGGCCCAGCTGGCCAGAGACAGGGCTCCGTGTCTCTCTGTCTCTCTCATCCTGTCCTTTCGTCTCCTCCACATGGGCCTGGCTCCCCCAAGGCCAGGCACTGTCACTATGGGTGGAGGGTCTTTCCCACCACGGTCACCCACACCAGGAAGAGAAGTGCGGACGCTTGCAGCTGCCACCCTTTTGGGCAAGCAGGGGTCCTCACGTGTAGGCTGGCCCAGCTGAGGCCCCGCTTTCTCTGCTCTGCTCAGCAAGGGCAGGCATAATCCAGGAGAGTGCATGCAGCTTTGTCATAACCTTTAATACCTGCACATCGAAAAAAAGAACATCTACACAGAGAAAATTAAATGAATGCTCTGTTCAAAAGACTTCGGTTGGGGAAAGCTCTTGATCAGATCTGGGAATGCAGCCAGGAAAAAATCATTTCCACAGCCTCGCTGGGAATGGCAACAATGACCCAGTTAGAGAAGCCCTTGGGAAGGGCCTGTCCTGACTGTCCCCTCTGGAACCGGCCTTGCCACCCCTTCTCTCCCAGAACCACATCCACACAGCTCTTTAGGACCTTTAATCCTTCTCCCTTAAAAAGGAAGGGGGTTGGGTGGTCCCTCCACTGGGGCCTGGGCTGAACTGACTGTGGTACATCTTCATCAAGGAATACTACTCAGCATAAATAGTAGTGACCCATGAACACAGGCAACAGCAGTGATGAATCTCAGAAACAATATCCTGAGTGAAAGAAGCCAATCTCGGAAGGATACGTGCTGTATGATTCCATTTCTACGATATTCTGGAAAAGGCAAAGCTACAGGGATGGAGAGTTAGAGGGGGACCAGTGTGGCCAGGGCTGGGGGTGGGTAGAGCATGAACTGCAAAGGGTCCCCAGGGAACTTCGGGGGATAACGGAAATGCCCTGTGTTTTGTGGGGTGTGGCTACACTTTGTCAAAACGTCTCAGACTGTGTTAAATAGGTAAACGGTATTGTATGTGAATTTTGTCTCTACACAGCTGATAGATCACTGAAAAGTGAGGGAATGAATGAATGAAGGGTAGCAGCCACTGGCTGTTTCTGGGTCCCAGTCTCTGCCTTCGTGCAGGTGGGAGGGGTGCCTTCAGCATCCCTCTGGGGAGGCGCAGCCCTGTGGGGAGCCCTCGCCAGGCCCTGCGCCCACTGGCCCTCGCACACGTGTGAATGAATGAGTCCAGAGACAGTTCCCCCAGGAGGGGCACCTCCGAGCACAGCTCTCACAGATAAGGCGGCAGGCCGGTCCCTAGCCTCCGCCCAGCAGGCTGCCTGGTAGACGCTGTCCTGGCGGGGTTCCCGAGGACAGCCTGCTTCTCTCACCCACCCCGCACTGAGCCTGTCTTCGGCGCCAGACCCTTCCCTGGAGGGGCTCACACTCTGGTGGGGGAGTGGGGGTGGCAGGGCCAGCTGCAGACAATTATGACAGGCAGGTCAGAGGAAATCCCTGGATTGTGGAACCCGAGGAGGGACCGGCCCTGATGGAAGGCCAGAGGGGCTTCCTGGCAGAGGTGGCAGTCAGGCTAAGCTGGGCCAAGGGTGAGGAGGGGGTAGCAGGCGAGAGGCCTGGGGAATGTCCTGAGCCAGAGCAGGCATGAGGCACCTTGGCCTTGGGGAGGAAGGCTGGGGGGTGGCAGCGATCGGTTCTTCCTGGAGAATGAGGAATGAGGCAGCTGGTAAGGGCCCTCCCACGTCTTGATGACTCGGGAGCCTCTTGGACTTTGGACTCTCCTGAGGCAATGGTGAGGCCCCAGAAGAGCAACGTCATCAGACTTTCATGGCAGAAAAGTCCCTGTGGCGGGGGATTTACATGAGCCACACCAGCAGGTTTAGGGTGTGTGTGGCTCTTACAGGATGCTTACGTGAGTGCCGTCCAAGAAACATCTACAGAGGCACTTTGTGAATTTATGTAAAACGGTCATGGCCCCCTTCGGACAACCCTGTGAACCCACAAGTGTGTGAACCCCACCTCATGGGTGGGCAGATAATGTAGAGAGTCCCAGTCATCCTGTGGCGGGTCCAGGCTGGAGGCTGGCACGATCCGCGCCACCCTGCCCGCTGAAGAGGGAGAGGAGAAAATGTCATTCACGCATTTCTGTGTTCAGCAGTTGGGTGCCATCTCCCCTGGGGTGCTACCTGCCCACACCCAAGAGGACTGCCTGGCAGGACTGGAAGGCCTCAGGCCTGAAGGGCAGAGCAGTTCTAAGATACATCTGCCCCCCTGAGCCTCTGTCCACATAGTGGAGGCCTGAGCTGGGCTGGACGCCATTCACGACTATGGCCAGCAGGGGGCGCCCCAGGACAGATGACTCTGGACTCGACCGCAAGGATCACCCAGGAACGAAGTCCTTCATACACTCAAAACCAGTGTGCCTGCTCTTCCTCTTTCTCCTAAAGCCCAGATGGTCAGATGTCTTCAGCAAATCACGTTCAGACAAGCCCTTCCGCACCTGACTCACTAGACCAAGCCCAGTCTTTTGGAGTGAGGGATCCTTGAAAAGCCCCCGCCAGGAGAAGCTTTTTCCAAGATAACTAGTTTGTCCTATTTATGGAGGAAGGGCGGGGGGTTGGGGTTGCTGATTGGAGGAGGTTCCCAGGGCATTCACCAGAGCCATTTCTCAGAGCCCACTCAACGCGTTCCCTCATTAGGCCCCTCCCTCCCAGGGGCTCTGCATGCCGGGAGGGGTGTCAGGATCGGGGAGCCCCACTCCCAGGACACCTGCACTGGCAGGTTCGGCCCTGACCGAGCTCAAGGGCTCAGGTCGGTTCACCCTGAAGTCAGTTCCAAGATTACCTCAGAACTGCCCTGGGAGGGGCACAGGGTGCTGTGAGGCTGCGGGGAGACCTTCTCTGGTTATTTTAAGGTGAAAGCAGGCAGCCTCGCTCAGGAGCGCACAATGCACTGTGCAGATAAGCGTCATATGAGCAGAGTTCAGCGCTGTAATTAAATACTACATACAACAAAGTTAATCCCACACATACTTAAAGACATGTGTGAAGGCGATTGTGTAGCGGGATTAATTGGGCAGAAATAGAACATGTGTCACGTAAATGACTATAATTAACACTGCTTTTGCTCAGCAAACCTTTCTACAGCTTCCTTTGCCAGTGCTTTCCTGTTTAAGGCAGGGTTAACATCAGTTTCATGTCCATCTTACCCACACTGACAGAGACAGTGATTTTCCCGGAGGAACTTTCCTTCCCCTACTTGCAATCCATGGGATTTTGACAGTGCTTGACCCTACACCTAACTTCAGGGGTGAGCCTGTGACCCAAACATGCCCAGGTAGAACACTGCCCACACCTGTGCCCCAGTGACTAGTTTAGGAATGGGCGTGTGACCCAGTCACAGTCAATGGACTCTTAGATCTGCAGGGAAGAAAAAAATCTCTTTCTGCGGGCCCTGATGCAGGGAAAGTGAGGCCATCCCAAATTTATACTGGTTGATGAAAATAAACACAGCAGAGAGACCAGGTCCTATTGACATCATTTGATCTCCTAGATTCTGCCAGGCCTGAAGCTACTGCTGAACCTTTTAGTTATGTGAGCCAATAAATTCATTATTTTGCTCAAGTCAATTTCAGTTAGCTTTAGGTCACTTGCAATTAAAAATCTCCTCTCTGCTACACGTTAGGGAAGGTTAAGGCCAAAGGAAGATAGATGGGGAATGGGAAGGAACCTGAAGTTGGACAGGTGCTAGGGAGAGAAAATTGGACAGATCCAAGAAGAACTTAACAGGCATCAACTATAGGACTCCCTGAGTGACTGGATTTGCTAGGAGAGGGAGAGAGAGGAGTGAGGATGAGCCAGGGGGCCAGGGTCATGCTGTTCACCGAGCCAGAGAGTACGAGGAAGAAGAGAGGGTACACAGACAGACACCAGCTTCCACTGTGCAAATGATCCGTTTGGGTGCCCGTGGCATCCGGGCACTTATCCAGCGGGCTGCTGGCTGTGTGGGTCTGAGCAGGCACCTCGATGATCAGCAGAGGGAGAGTCTGGGAGCCTTGAGAGTGGAGTCATTGCCCAGGGAGGGGGAGAGGAGGACAAAGGAGCTGGGCCGGATGCCGAGGGGCACCCGCATAAAGGGAGGATGAAACGCTGGAAACAGAGAAGGAAAGGGTTAGGAGATGACAACTCTGGAGAGCCCCACCAGAGTCATTGCCAGTCCCCTCATTAACCTGGCTGCCACCAGCCTGTCTAAGGGCAGGGACCATGTCTGATTCAGTCCCCAGTGTGTCCTTAGCACCAGCCTATGCCTGGCATGTGATGGTAGCTCAGTATCCCCATCACATTTGCTGGATGAATGAGTGAATGGAAAAGAAAACAGCAGAAGGGCTGATGGACTACAGAGAGGAATTTGGTCCAACTTCTTACCAAAAAAATATCAGATCGGAACATTAGGACACCAGGTTGTCTCGTTCCTTGGGGTGGGCACTTTGTCTGGCACCTCTGAGAAGGCCTCTAATTTCGGGGCCAGAGTCCTCCCCCACTCCCCTTCTCTCCCTTATGCCGTCTCAAGTCCCAGCCAGGAAGAAGCTGGCAGGGAAACAGGCCACTGGCTTTCCTTTTCCTTTTCAAGAACCTGGTCTTCCCTTACCATAGGTGCCTCTCGGCGCCTGGCACTGGCTCCCCGTTCTCCTCTCCCCCTCTCTGGGTAACAGCTCCACTCTCAAGGCTCCCAGACTCTCCCTCTGCTGATCATCGAGGTGCCTGCTCAGACCCACACAGCCGGCAGCCCGTTGGATAAGTGCCCGGATGCCCCAGGCACCCAAATGGATCATTTGCACAGTGGAAGCTGGTGTCTGTCTGTATACCCTCTCTTCCTCCTCGTACTCTCTGGATCAGTGAACAGCATGACCCTGGCCCCCTGGCTCATCCTCACTCATCTCTCTTTGTCCCCCGCCCCAATCCACTTTCTCATCCAGTGCCTTTGATGCCACCTGCTAAGTTCTCAGATCTGCTCACTGCACTTTTCCTCAGTCCCTTCCAACTTCAGGCCCTTGAATCTGGCTCATCCTTTACCCAACTTCCTCTGGCTGCCAAGCTCCTCTGTTGGAACTGCAGGTGGGAGCGGGAACCAGCCTTGCCCCTGTGCCTGGAACCCCTGGACCGCAGGGAGCTGACAAAACGGAACTCCCAGTGGGCGTGGTGTCTTCTAATTTGCATGTCCCTAATGACCTTAATGATCTTAAGCATCCTTGCATGTACAGTACTCATTTGCCCTTCTTATATCTTCAGTGAAGTCTCTGTTCAAATCTTTCCTCAGTTTTTAAAATTGAGTTTTTATCATCTTATTGAGCAAGAGCTCTTTATATATTCTAGATACGAGCCCTTTGTCAGATATATGTTGTTTTTGTTTACAGTTTTTTGGAGATACAATTTACATAATATAAAGTTCACCCTTTTAAAATGTATAATTCAGCAGCTTTTAGTATATTCACAAAGTTATGCACTGATCACTATGTCAGGTATACGTTTGCAAATATTTTCTCTCAGTCTGTGGTTTGCTTTTTCATTTTCTTAACATATCCTTCTGAAGAACAAACCTTTATCATTTTGATGAAGTCCAACTTACAGATTTATTTCCTCTGTAATTTGTAGTTTTTGTGTTGTATTTAAGAAATCTTTGTGAAACCCAAGGTCATGAAGATTTTCTACATTTTCTTCTAGAAGTTTTATAGTTTTGGCTCTCATATTTAGGTCTATGATCTTCTTCAGGTTAATTTTTGTATATGGTGTGAGATAAGAGCCAAAATTTATTTTTTGGTCTTTTTGATCATGTAATTGTTCCAGAACTGTTTGTGGAAAAGAGCATCCTTTCACCTTTGTTGAAAATCAAGTGACCATATATGTATGGATCTTTTTCTGAACTTTCTAGTCTGTCTCATTGATTTATTTGTCTATTTTTATAGCAGTACCACACTATCTTGATTACTGTAGCCTTATAAGTTTTGAAAACACATAGTGTATGTCCTCCAAGTTTATCTTTCTTTTTCAAAGTTGTTTTGGTTATTCTAGGTCTTTTGTATTTACATATAACTTTTGGACTCAGCTTGTTAATTTCCACACACTTGCAAAAAAAAAAAAAAAAAGCCCATTGGGTTTGACTGGGATTGCATTGACTCTATAGATCGTTTGGGAAGAACTGACATCTTAACAACATAGAGGCTTATGATTCATTAACATGGTCTATTTCTCATCTTATTTAGGTCTTAATTTCTCTGAGCAATGTTTTGTAATTTTCAATGTTTAGGTCTTGAATATCTTTTTAACACATTTATCCTTAAGTATTTTATATTTTTGATGCTATAGTATGATATTACTTTTAAAATATCAATTTCCAATATTTTATTTCTAGTATATAGAAATACAGTTGATTCTTGTATATTGGCCTTGTATCCTGCAACCTTGTTAAACTCTCTTATTATTTTTGGTAGCTTTTTTGTAGGAGGTATAAGATTTTCTACATAAATAATCGTGTCATCTGTGAATAAAGAAGTTTTACTTCTTCCTTTCCAATCTGAAAGCATTTTATTGCTTTTTCTTGCCTTATTGCACTGGCTAGAGCCTCCAGCATTATAGAAGTGAATAGAAGTGATAGGACATCCTTGCCTTGTTCCTGATCTTAGAAGGCATTCAGCTTTCTCCTAGAAAGCATTTGGTCTTTTGTAGGTGGCTTTTATCAGGTTGAGAAAATCCCCTTCTACCCTTAGTTTGCTGAGAGCAATTTTTGTCATGAATGGAGACTATATTTTGTCAAAACTCTTTCTTTTATTAAAATGATCACATGTTTTTCTTTTTTACTCTGTTAATATGATGAATTACATTGATTACAGTTTTTGAATATCAAACTAATCTTACATTCTCAGGATAAATTCCACTTAGTCATGATATGTTGTCCTTTTTATATATAGTTGGATTCCACTTGGTAAAATTTTGCTAAGAATTTTGCACCTACGACTGGTAGGAACACAAATGATTCCCTATGTTGTGTGAGCTCTGGATGCTGTGTCCCCTGCTCCTTTGGGGCAGCTCTTCCCCAGACTCACATAGTCTCCTCACACACATGCCCTGATCAGGTCTCAGCTGAAGGCATGAGCGAGGCAGAGCTGCAGAGCTTTCTCTCTGGGCAGCCCCCTCTCCTCTGGTACTCTGCCCTTAGGACTCTGGTTGTCTCGGCTCCATGGACTTTTGTTCTGTCTCTTTAGCTCAGGGGGACCAGGTGCCACCTGGGTTCCTCTTCCTGCACCGAAGCCAGAAAACTCTCCAGACAGGAAGCTGGGACAGTCAAAGACTCACTCCTAGGGGTGTCTCCTCTCTCAGGGTGACTGTCCTGTACTGCCTCTTGTTCAATGTCTGGAATCCATTGTTTCATATATTTTGTATAGTGTTTTAGCTCCCTTGGGTGGGAGGGTGTCTAGTTCCTGATACTCCAGCTTGGATGGAAGTGAAGTTCCAGTCTTTTTTTATGTGAGAAATTTTGTCAGTTTTTAAGAAGTCAGCATCATCTCTTTTTCTCACTCAATATTTTAACATCAGCATTTTCATGGGACTTTAAATGTTCCATAGATGTCACTGTGAGAGATGCAAAATATTCTGTCAAGAGTGTGGCCAAGTTTCGTTGACCCTGCCCGTGAGTCTGGACAAGGCCCATCCCAGCCAAGTAAAAGGAGGTGCAACCTCTTCACCAGGGGCTCCACCTTCCCTCCCAGACTTTTCCCATCACTCTGATGCACTTCCTCAACGGAAGACATTCTGTACCACAAACTTCAATGAGGTAGTGAGGAGTGCAGAAGAAGCATTTTTCAAATTAAACCTATTTTTTTCTTGAATGGAGCAGGTGTCTGTAAGTCACAGTTACAGGAATGAAAAGGATCACATTATTCACAAATTTCCTGTAATTAAACTCATCCACTTTCTGAATGAAACCCTGTGCCCAAAATAATAACTATAGCTCTCATTGGGGAGTTCTGTCCATGCACCAGGCACATTCCTGGGCACCAGAGCCAGGCAGTGGTTTGCTCCAAATACTGGTGAACACCAAGAAGGCCTCGGCCTGGGAGCCTAGAGCAGGCCACGGTCTGTTGTTAGCTGAACTTCTGCTCTGACCAATCTTTCTTCCCTCTGGTGCTGGTAGAGACCTGGGGTAGCAGATAAAGGGAACCTGTTAGGAGGTGATTGATAAGATAAACTCAGCAACAATGTAATACTAATTACCACGATTTATTAAGACTCAGCGCTAGGGGCTTCCCTGGTGGCGCAGTGGTTGAGAGTCCGCCTGCTGATGCAGGGGACACGGGTTCATGCCCCGGTCTGGGAAGATCCCACATGCCGCGGAGCGGCTGGGCCCGTGAGCCATGGCCGCTGAGCCTGCACGTCCGGAGCCTGTGCTTCACAACGGGAGAGGCCACAACAGTGACAGGCCCTCATACCGAAAAAAAAAAAAAAAAAAAAAAGACTCAGTGCTAAATACTTACTCTTCCCCCAAACCCTGTGAGCACTAGATTGGGAAATTACAGCTCAGAGCAGTGAATTAACTTGCTCAAGGTCACACAGCAAGTTGGTAGTATTGCTGGGATTCTAACCTGGACACTCTAATGACAAAAACCTTTCTGTTAACTGCTATGATTTGTTTAGCTAACAGAAGCCCCCCCCCCGCCCCCCGCCGCCAATACCTATCCACCCTTCTCTCCACAAAAATCCAGGGGAGCTTGGGTGGCTGGGGTAGCCTGAGAATTGCTGAGCCCCTAAGAAAATGCAGTCCTGGGAACTGACTGCAAGGGACCTGAGGACTCCTAAAGCCAAGAGCCACACAGAGGCCATGCTTCCATCCTGGAGGGAGCCGACTGGACCCCCTGCCCAGCGCAGGTCTCTCCTGCCCCCATGCCCACACCCTGCCCCCAAGTCCCAGAGCTCTTCCCCTGCCCTGAGGCCTGAAAGAACCAGAAAATTCTTCTTTTTTTTGTAAGTCTTCTTCCAATTTAATCTAATATTTTGCAGTTGTTACATAATCTAATCCACTTTTACCATAGGCATAAGAGTGTGTAAGTCCCTGATTAAAAAAAGGGGGGGGGGCTATTTTTGGTTTCTGGGGTTGCCTTCCCAGATTGCTGTTCAGGGTTTTGTTCTATCTTTCAACAAGCAAAAAGATGTGATGCACTGTTAGAGTTTTTTTTACTATTATCACATATTTTTGTTCTCAAATTTTTTATTGAGGTATAGTTGTTTTATAATATTATATTAGTTTCAGGTGTACAACATAGTGATTCAAAATTTTTATAGGTTATACTCCATTTATAGTTATTATAAAACAATGGCTATATTCCCTGTGGTGTACAATATATCCTTGTAGCTTATTTATTTTATACTTAGTAGCTTGTACCTCTTAATCCCCTACCCCTATCTTGCCCCTCCCCCCAGAAAATTCTTTAGTGAAGTCTGCCATTGTCTTGCCAACCAACACTCCCATTGTGGTGCATTACAGTATTCTCTTTTGGACTTTTCTGGGTGTTATTCTTGCAATTTTACTGATGAAGAAACCAAGGCTAGGGGGTGGGGGATGATATGTCCAAAGAAAGCAAAAGAAATAAGATTTGAACTGGGGTGTGCTGCAGATCCTGCCATACTCTGCTAAAATATGAACCACTGGTGGTGAAATTCTTCCTCATTTATCACGAGCCTTCATATCCTTTATCTCTTTTGTGAATCTACAAGTACTTATGTAGCAAGTGGAAAACAGGAGGCCCTCTGTCCCTCCCAGGGGGCGTGTGGTGGATTAGACAGATAACAGATATGACACTCTTAATCCGAGGCAACCCTGACCACACAAATGGATTCTGAAGCTTCCTCTAAACCATTCTGTGGATTAATTATGGCATGACCCCTCAGGGTCTTGGTTAAGGACAACAAAAGTAGACTTAAGCAACTTGAGCAGAAAAGAGGCTTGTTGAAAGGATATTGCTTTGAGCCAAGGGGGCCAGGCCACAGAGGACCCAGCCACAACCGTGCCTGGCATCAGTGTGCTTAGGGTATCCCTGCAGCATGACTGGGGATCCCATGGAAGACGTGCCTCCATTGGCAGGAATTTGCCGTCACCACCATCACAAACAGCAGCATCAGCTAACCTCCACTGAGCCCTCACCAGGTGCGGGCACGTGCCAACTTCTTTACCTGTACTTACTCATTTTACAGACGAGGAAACCGAGGCATAGAAAGGAGAAGCAGGTTGCCCAAGATTAACAGCCAGTAAATGGAAGAGCCAGGATTCCACCATGCTGGCAATTTCCAGACCCCACACTCTTAGCCACCATGGTTTGCTTTCTTGCTACCGTCCTTGTCGGTTCCTTCTGCTTTGTGTCACTCCTTCAGGATCCAAGGTCCCAGCACAGTTCTGAGCTAAGCCCATGTCCCAGCTTTCAGGGAGAGGAGAGGAGACCGTCTCTCTGCTTCAATTTCCAGAGTGAAAGGTATGGCCCTGCATCTCAACTGTCTTGAGATTCCCCCACATGTGGGAGGGGTTCAGATGCCGGGTGACCCTCAAATGCCAATGACCCCTACAGGCCTGAGATAGCTCCTAATAAGGACTGTCTGCCATGTCGGGTCCTCAAAACCTTCGGACCCCTAGCTGGGGGTTGAGTTACACAGACTTTGGGCTCCTTAGCCAGTTGGGTCTTCCCAGGTTCCAGGGAAGAATGGGCAACTTGCAGCATGAGCTAGTGGTCCTTCATGGGGACCTCTGGGCTGGGGTTCCCCAGATGCTCGCGGGCCTTTTTCCACACAGGATGGGAAGCCATGCTTCCCAGGACGGTGTCGTCATCCCTCACTCAATTTTCCCGAGAGATGCGGCAGCTGCCTGCCCATCCCTGGAGGCACACCTCAAGGAGAGCAGGGTTGCTATCTTTGGCATTTTTCAATGTCAGCAGCAGAGAAGCAAAATCAGCCCAAAAGGGCTGTTTAATTGCAGTATAAAAAATCATGCTTTTCCAAGGGAAAAAAGGAGAGTTCTCCACCCCCTCAGTTTCCAGTGCAATACTGTATCTGCTGATTCAGTCTCATTCAAATCCAAACAAACACGCTCATCACTGCGAAAAGTGCCATTCAAGTGAACGCTCTCCGCAGGCCTGTATTTCGCCTCGAATGTTCCCAAGCCCAACTAAGCCCGGTGCAAACTACTGAACCCCAGCAGAGGGGGTGTGGAGGGGAGATGCTACAATGCCTCCTGAAACACACTGAGGCAGAAGCAAGTCACCAGGAGCCTTGGACTGAGTCTAAGGGTCTGGCTCAAATGCCAGCTAAGACCCAGGGCATGTCCTTTCCCCCCTCTGGGGCTTAGTCCCCTTTCTGTAAAATCAGAAGATCGGGCTGGATCAGGGGTGACAAGTACGTGAACCTTGCACCCCCATTCTTCCTTCCCTTGCCCATGCTGACAGCTCTAATTACTCAAGGCTTTATTCACTGAGCCCACATTTGGTCTCAGAATCCTTCTCAAAACAACACTTCAGGCAGCTGGCGCTGAGATGAAGTGTGATGCCACCCCTGGGCTAGAAGAGTCTCCTGGGTCCCTTCCAGGTCACACACTTCAACTCTGAGAGTAGTAGCAGCAACCGACAGACCCTTGCTGTGTACTTCCTGTGGGCCAGACAGTGTTCTGAGCGCTTGGCCCATGGGAGTACTTATTTGGCCCACTCAACAAACTGGTGCGTGTTCCAATGGCCTCATCTTATGGAGGAGCCAGGCTGGATAGATAACTTGCCCAAGGTTACACAGCTGTAAGTAGAGAAGTCGGGATTCAGACTCAGGCCGCCAGGTTCTAGACTCAGAGCTCTTAACCCCTCACTGCATTGTAGGTTCGTCAACAAAGGGCCAGCCTCTGGAGAGAAAGGAGGGCCACACCTGGGTCATCTTCATGTCCCTAGCACTCTGCACTCAATATGTGTTTGTAGACGAAGCGACTGAATGGATGAATAAAGTGAAAACAAGAAAAATGCTGGGAACTACACAATAATAATGATAATAATACCATTTATTAAGCACCTACTGTGTGCTGAACTTGATCCCCCTCCTGCCACTTGGGAGGAGCTCAGTAAATACTGGTTGAAAATGGGCACAGTAATACATGTCTCATCCAGTACTTTACCCTTTTCAGGTAAGACCCCCCACGGCCTCATTGCACGAAGGTGAGAATGTTCCCTAGTTTCCTCTGTTAGTAATGGGCAGAGCTGGGCTCTGTGTCCAAGTCTGACTCTAAATCCTGTCCCTTCTGGACTCTGCCTATGTGCTCTGGGAGGACCAGGGAGAGGGCAGCTGAGAACTTGGAGGGGGTGTGTCCCCATCAACCCTGCCCAGGGAACCCCCTCAAGCTGCTGAGACAGTGGAGGTTAGGAGGCCAGCCCGGGGCAGCCTCCACGTTTCTGCCGTCCACGTCCTGGGCTTGCTCTGCCTGGCAGCTCAATGACAGGAGGCGGGGGCCTGGGGGAAGCACACAGAGTGTAGCGGTGCCCTTGGCATCCCCCGACCTCTGCTCTTGCCCTATCAACACTGGCCCGTCTCCAGGGAAGAAACAGCCTGACCTCGCTCAGGCAGAGGCTCTCCAGTCCTTTTGACTGTGACCCACAGAAAGAAATTGGTTTCACACACACACTTTAAAACAAGTCCTACAAGACAATATTTACCCTTTCTGATTGTGAGTATTGTGATAACTTTCTGTTCTATCAAAAGAAAACGCTAGTGGTGACGCACTAAGTTGATTCCACGGCCTGTGAGTGGGTTGTATGATTTGAAAAGCCTCACTCTAAGGTAACACATTAATAGCAACTAATGTTAATGGAATGCTCACTACCGACTCTGCAGCTAGGAGCCGATCTCACTCACACAACAGCCCTACTAGGTAGATCATCACTATCCCTGTTTTTCAGATGGGGGAACTGGGACCCAAGGCTGGGATAACTCAGCACTGTATCCCTGATGTGTTGGTCAACCACAGCTGCAGAACAAGCAACCTCAAAACCGCAGCGGTGCCAGACAATAGGCATTTATTTCTCCCTCACTCACATGTTTATGGGTTGGCTAGAGTGGCTCGGCCCCATAGCTCTCACTCCATCCTCATCCCAGGCCAGCAGCCCAGCTGGGACACATTCTTTTCCTAGCAGTGGCAGGGACACGCAAACCCCACCCACGCACCCCCTCGCTCCCCGCCGAGCACATTTCAAGCCCCTTTTTGCACCACACCTGCCAACTCCCAAGCCACGGCGATGCGCTGTTGCCCTTTGAATTAAGGCTTTGGGCTTTTCAGAAGAAGAGAAAAGACACAGACTTACATAATCAGCACAGCTGCTCTGCACGTTCTGCGTGCAGACTGCTTTTTGGGTTTAGAGTCAGATGAAAACGTCATTTAAATATCATCCCTTCACACACTCCATGGTAAGACTTATAATTCTCTGTTTCTGTGCTACCAGTGAATTAGTTCCTTTAAGAAGAAAGGAAGGAAAGAAGGGAGGAAGGAGAGAAGGAAACAAGGCAGGCAGAGAGAGAACCCCAAGTGTGGACATGTGGGCAAACGGCCTCACATCTCTGAAATTTCTTCACCTTGAAAATGATGACACAGACGAATACATTCCAACACGCTGTGGAGCGATAAAATCAGGTTATGGCGCAGCATGTAGTGTTTCATCTCGCAGCTTTGTATTCATATTTAACATATGTGCACGTGCATATGTATTTAGGTGCACAGATGTCTGAAAAAGGTTCACCTAAATCTTGCAGTGGTAGGATTTGGAGTGATTTTTAATTTTTTCTGTTTACTCTGTGTTCTGAGTGAATGTTTTTACCAGGAGAATGTATTGCGTAGAGCATCAGAGAAAGCAACAAGGGCAATCCCATTTGCTCAACAAAACCAGAGGCACCAGTGCCTGTGTGCTGGCCCAGCGCACTCAGATAGAGGCAGTGGCCGCCCCCTAGCTGGCCCTCTTCTGGAGCCCAGCCCTGCTTATGGCCCAGACGGGTTCCAGCCCCCACACACTCCCTCCTCATTTGGCTGTACCCTTGTTCTTCGTGCTCAACACCCTGGACACTCTGGACATCTTATCTTTCACGTTCCATTTCCCTTCCCTGTTCCCGTGACCCTACCAACGTGGAGTTAATCTTCACTAACACTCTATGAGGTTGGAATGCATTCGTGCATTCATTCATTCATCTTCCACACAGGCACTCATCTTTCCATCCCTTCATCAAACATTCACTGGTGCCTGCCCTGTACCAAGCTCTGTGCTGGCTGCCAGGGACCCAGACATAAATCAGATGCCAGCCCTCAAAATATCCCAGTCTAGCATGTGACACGTACTGGCTAACGGTAGCCTTTACAATATGCTACAGGAGCACAGAGGAAGACTTTGAGTCTCCTGGCCAAACCCTCCAGTTTACACATAGAGAAATATTATCCCTCCAATATACAGAGAAGCACAATAAAGGCCCCAACGTCAGAGCTGGAAGGCCCTTAGAAGCAGCTATTAGGAACTGTAAATACGTGGCGTATGTAGCATCACCAATCAGACTGACCACGGCAAACGTTACTGATCAGACGGGCATCTCTCCCCGTGAACCTGGGGCACCTTTGAGTCAGCGTCTGCACTCTGTGCTGGGCAGCCCTACCCGGGAACTAGAGCTGGCATGTGTGTTACCAAGTCTAACCCGGGTGGGGAATGGAGACTCAGAGAAGCTCAGAGGCGCTGAAGGTCACTCAGCAAGTTAATCTCTGGACCCCTTGCGTTTAGACACAGAGGGAACTGCCCACAGAGAGCTTGTGTCAGAGTTTACTGTGCGCTGCTCCCCCTGCAGCCCTGCACCGCCGGCGTCGACTCTCGGTTTCCTCCGTTTCCTGCCCCGTGCCAGGCAGGGAGGAGGGATGATCCTCAGCTGAAAAAAAACTAGGAGGTGTTGTGGCAGGCGGCCTTTTAGCGGGCCTGAAAACTGCCAAGTGGATTAGGAGGGATAGATAAGCCGGAAGACTCCAGGCCCACACACGGTAACGGGCGCAGCTTGTCCGGATTTCATTTCTGATCACACCGGAACGGAGCGAGAATTGCGGACAAAGTGCATGAACCTAAGCAGCCGTGCCTGATAATTTACGCTCCTCACTGTCGTTTCTAATGCGCCATGTCTGCCTCCCTCCAACCTGGGAAACGCTAAATCCGGCTGCTTGGAGAACCACTTCACACTACAATATGCCAAGAGTCTTTCTCAAGACTTGGCTTGGTTCCCACGGGAGCTTCCACACCGCACACCACACACACCATGGCCCTGCTCTGGGGACTGAACAAGAGAACGAGTCTGCCAGAGGGGGCGCTTGACACTCCCGCAAGCCCATACCCACACCCTCCTCTCCAGAGCCCCGTCACACGTTAGGCGTTAGAACAAGTTGGGAGCACAGGCTCTGGGGTCATGTGGACTTGGATTTCAGTCCTAACCCCAACACCTATGAATGATGGGACTTCGGATAAGGCACTTAATATCGCAGCCTCAGTGCCCACATTTGCAAATGGGCTAATGAGATCTACTACGTGGGGTGGTGTGGGCCGGCCATGCTGAGAATATGTGTCTGACACTTTGCACAGTTCATGGTACCCAGTTAATACTTTGAGTATGAGAGTTAACATCATGGTTATTGTCCAGACAGGATGCTGGACCTTCCCCCCCACCCTGGGGCCCATCTGAGATGCCCTACAAGCCAAGGTTCACAGAGTCCCCCCGCCAGACACAGAGGATGGACTCTGTATGTACTGGATGGATGGACAGATAGATGGATGGAGGGGTGGATGGAGAGGTGTGTGGACAGGTGGGTGGATAGGTGGATGGATGGACAGATGAATAGCTAGATGGAAGGATGTCCGAATAGGTTCTGTTTCTGACACAGAGACCATCAAAGCAGGGATTGGAGAAGGCCCAAGTTTGGCCTCCTTGATGGCTATCTCAAAGTTAACATGTCCTGCTCCCCTCAGTAACCCATCACTCACCCACCATTAGAGAATTTCCCTAAACTCTTCCTAAACCTACCCAGATCCTCAGCAGAACTACAGAGACTCCACCCTGCCCCTGCCTTGTTCTGCCTCATTCGGTCCAAAATCCTTAACTTAGCACTTGAGACCACTGTGGCCAGGCCAGTCCATCCAGAGCTAGGCACAGCAAGGTGCTCCATGGAGGGAGGGCTGGCTCTGGGAGGTGTCGGGAGCTCTGCTCTGGGCTCAGCAGTTAGAACTGAAGCATCTGGGGAGGATGCCCAGCAGGCAAGTGTGACTGGGATGAGGTTCTGGGCCTCTTCGAATCAGCTCAGCTGGGCCCATGGGCATCATTCCTTCCCAGCTTTAATCAAAGGCTTGCTGGGCAGCCTACTGTCTCACTCAGACGCCCAAGGCGGCACAGGGCGGGGCCTTCTTTGTATCTCCTGCGGTCACTTGACACACAGTAAATTGCTTTTCATGAACTCAGGCAGGATGCAATCCGAGGAGAGCCACTGCCTCATGATGAGTGACATTCGTAAGGTGCAATCTTCATTCCACGCAGGCAGGGTTAGGGCTGCCTGGCATGGAGAACCCGCAGCGGTGGGGGGCTGCTGTATCCTGGCACTGGCCTGGGGCTAAGTGCATCAGCCAGCGGGGCTCCACTGTGGAGATGTCAGTAGAGACACAGGTGGAGCTGGGTGGTGCCCTGAAAAGACCGGTGCCAACTGCCCGCTGCTCGTTCCAAGCCTTGGTTTCCTCCTCTTTAAAATGAGTGCAGTGGGGCTTCGCTGGTGGCGCAGTGGTTGAGAATCCACCTGCCGATGCAGGGGACACGGGTTCGTGCCCCGGTCCGGGAAGATCCCACATGCCGCGGACCGGCTGGGCCCGTGGGCCATGGCCGCTGAGCCTGCGCGTCCAGAGCCTGTACTCCGCAACGGGAGAGGCCACAGCAGTGAGAGGCCCACGTATAGCAAAAAAAAAAAAAAAAAAAAAAAATGAGTGCAATGGCTCCTCCCACTTTACTGGGTTATTCTGAGGATCAGACAGAAGTCACGGCAATCATAACAATGCTTGCATTTGTACAGCACGCTACGGTCAACAAAGGAATACAATTCGGTGAGTATTCTCCCCTCACCTGTGAACTGCTGCCTAAAATTCTACCATGAGACTGGAGTTCTTGATCCTAATCCATTATTGCTCCCCTCCTGCCCCTTCCCAGAGGGCAGCGCTTTGAGTGCTCCAGGATGGAATGTTCGAGAAGGAGAAGCAGCAGCTGCTGGCTTCCGGCTAGGGTTCTCGCCTCTGCGCCCTGCCGTCTCCTTCCATCCTTGCTGTGGCAGGTTTAGTGAGGAGCAGGAAGGCGCTGGAGGCCTCCCCATCGGGGGAAGGGCCAGGGCAGGGGGTCTGGGATGCCACAGAGGAGGCTGGCTCTTCTACCTGGGGGAGGATGGGAAGGAAGGGAAACGACCCTCACAAGGGCCAGCTGTTCCCAGATGTACACTGGGTGTTTCACAACGTGTCGTGTGATGCTCCCACAACCACTGCTAGGTAGGTAGGGATTAATATCCCTGTTTTACAGGGATGGAAACTGAGACCCAGAGAGGGCAGGGAGCATGTCCCAGCCACAAGGCTAGGAGGTGGCCAAGCCAGTACTCAGATCCGCTCTGTCTGAAGTGGGAGTTGGGGGAGCGAGGACAATTACATGGTCTTGGACATGTCGACCGACAGATGAGTAAGTAGCAGATGGAAGGGTGGTGGATGGTGAGGGATGGGATTAGGAGGATGCAGGTTAAGCCATAAGTTACCAGCAAAAGATGGAGTCAGGCTTTATCCCTGTAGCTAGCTCATTGTTCTAGATTCTCCAGTCTGGGCCCCTAGTCACAGGCAGGAGAGGCCTTTACCTGGGCAGGGTCTCCAGGAAGCCTGGGTGGGCCTCCGGGGTGGAGGTGGGGCGGCAAGAACAGTAGAGAAGGCTGACTTCCTTCCACTCCGACCATGGAAGGGCTGTCCCTCTGCCTGCGACCCCACCAACCCCAGCCCCTGCTGCCCAGGGACAGAGGGACCATCTGGCAGGAAGTCCTGCCCTTGTGGAAGTCGTGTTGAGAGGCTCCGGGCTTCTAGAATAGTCACAGCATCACTTCTGCCGGAACAGAAGAAGCCCACCGGGGGAAGGGGTCCCCTGGGAGTCCCAGAGTGGCCAACGCAGAACTGTTTCCCACCCTGGTTTCCAGCAGCCTCTCCTCATCAAAGGCTCAGCCTCCTCCATTATTCACCAGGCCCGGGCTGCTCCCCCAGATCCACGGGCACTGGGGTCCACTCCTCCCCAGGCTCCTTTCACCTGGGAAGCCTTGCACATCAAAAGCTTCTCTCTCTCTGCGCTCGGTTTTATTTTCAAATATACTTATTTCCTTCCTCATCTCCTAATTCATCTGCAGGGACAGCTTTCCCTTCCGGTTGCCCAGGCCAGAAACTTTGGGATCAACCTGGAAGACTCTCTGTCTCTCCCACCCACATCCAGTGGGTGTGTTTACCACTTGAACACAGCTTGTCATTAATGTTTTGGGATAATGTCTTCTAGTCCCTTTTGTTAAAGTTTTTATAGCAAGAACCATGAATTGCTTATCTACTCCAGATCTGCCCTAGAACATTTCCAAATATCGTCTTATTCTTTTTCCCAACAAGCCATGTGGTAGGTATTGTACGTAATTTTCAGATGAGGAAACAGAGGCCCAGAGGGATGAAGAAATTTTCTCAAGTTTAAACAACTATCATAACAATTGTGTTAGTACTGGACATGGCAATTTTTATCCTGCCTTTTTCACTGAACTATATTATTATCATGTCCCCATGTCATTAAAACTATTTGTAAACATAATTTTTAATTGGCTACAGAATATTCTTGCCAGAGAGCATGCTCGTATTTCCCTAACTAATCCCCTATCGTTTAGAATTTGGGATATTTCTAAATTTTTATTATCATAAATAATAAATGAATATTCTTAACTATAAAGCTTTCCCATATTTTTTATTATTTCCTTCATCTAGATGTCAAGAAAGGAAAACCCAGGGGTACAGTTGTACAGACTTTTAAAGAAAAGTCTCTGGATGCCTGTTACCAAATGCCATGTTGACGTCTGCAACTGGACTGGTTCGAAGTGTGTGTGTGTGTGTGTGTGGCGGGGGGCAGGGGGCTCATCTCACATATTTTCCTGTGGTGTCTTTGTCGTATTCACGGCCAGAATGGCTCACGTTTCTCCGGGCAAAGCCCTCGTTCATTATTGAAGCCCCAGCCTCAGTATGGCTACAGCCATGGCCTCTGGTTCACCACATTAATATTGCAGGCAGGGCTCCTGTGGAACTAAATATTTGATCAGATTGTGTGCTGGGCTGTCAGTGAGCCATATTCAGAGCAAATGAGACGCTCCTTCCCTTCCGCACCTCCCAAAGTGGCGTGAGACCTGGCCACCCTCAGACTACTTGGTCAGTTGTCTGTGGAGAGCTAATTACTATGGGGAAGACAGGGTAAAACAATAATGACATGTATTAATTACCACAGCCTCAGAATTCACTCTTCTTTTTTTTTTTTTAATAAATTTATTTATTTATTTTTGGTTGTGTTGGGTCTTTGTTGATGCTCATGGGCTTTCTCTAGTTGCAGCGAGCCGGGGCTACTCTCTGTTGTGGTATGTGGGCTTCTCACTGCAGTGGCTTCTCTTGTTGTGGAGCATGGGCTCTAGGCATGTGGGCTTCAGTAGTTGTGGCATATGGACTCAGTAGTTGTGGCTCGCAGGCTTTAGAGCACAGGCTCAAGTAGTTGTGGCGCACGGGCTTAGTTGCTCCGTGGCATGTGGGATCTTCCCGGACCAGGGCTCCAACCCGTGTCCCCTGCACTGGCAGGTGGATTCTTAACCACTGCGCCACCAGGGAAGCCCAGAATTCACTCTTTATGTCTCATTCTGACAGCCTGCAATAGCATTCTGCAATCTGGATGGGAGGGAAAGGCAGGGTCCACGACCCCCAACCAAGGCCTGGTGCACACTAGGTCCCCGTGCATGTTTGTCTGTGAGTGGGTGATTTGTCCTTGGAAACTAGGAAGGTTCATTCAGTTCATTCACTCACTACTTATTAAGCACCTACTGAGTACCAGGCTCCATGCTATGTACTTTGTAGTGATAATTTTAATTGCACTTAGTACCGTGCCTAGCCATAGTGTTTTTATTTTATTATTTATTTAGTTAGTTATTAATATTTATTTGGCTGCGTTGGGTCTTAGTTGCAGCACGTGGGATCTTCGTTGCTGCATGTGGGATCTTTAGTTGCGGCATGCGAACTCTTAGTTGCAGCATGTGGGATCTAGTCCTCCGACCAGGGATCGAACCCTGGCCCCCTGCATTGGGAGCACGGAGTCTTAACCGCTGGACCACCAGGGAAGTCCCTAGTCATAGTGTTTTTAAAGGGTTAGCTATTATAATAATAACAAAAATGCTATTACTTATTTGTTATTATTATTTATTATCTCAATTGTGTGAGGGAGGCATGATCACTATTCTCATTTTACAGATGAGAAAACAGAGGCCCAGAGACTCAGCTAAGGAGCCAGGAGGTTGACCACAGACCTTGACCATTCATTCTAGATCTAGAACTGGACCTGGATGCCATGGCTCTAGCTCAGGCTCTGGGGCTGCCTGGGACTCCATGCTTGTCTGTCCAGGTTCCTCCCACCCTGGCTTCAGTCCCAGGTCTCCGGCACCTGTTCCTGGCCCAGCTTGGCTACAGGGGGAGGGACAGACAAACTCCTCGGGCTAGTGGACAGGCATGGCCCTGAGGGGAGAAGACAGTGGTATGCACGGAGGAGGCCCTCCTCTCAAGCTTCTCACTCATAATGGAGCTCCAAGGCCTGGGTGACAAGGGCCTGGAAAGAGAACAGAAGCGAGCTGCGGGGGTGACTGGGGGATGATATAGCACAGAGGACTGTGATGGAGGGGGAGGCCCAAGGCAGACTGCTGGCCCTCAGGAACACTCCTGGCCATGTGACACTAATACAGAGCTGGCACCTTGAGATAAGGCCACCTGAAGCAGCCTTGTCCCGCACGCCAGTGAATAGTGAAGGTCTACCCTGTGCAGGGGCCAAGGGTAGGGGCCAGACTCACCTGTCAGGTCTAAGGGTCACCACCTCATTGCTCTGGGCAGCCTTCTGACAGATGTGTCCTGCTTCCCACGTTCTCCCAGTTCTCTCTGTAACACCAAGTCACATGTCCCAAGAATACTATTATTCTGTGAAAATAATCAAGGGGGTGAGTAAACTTAATCACACTGGTGTTCATCGTGGTGGTGATAACAGTAATGCTATATCCGTATGACTAAACCCATTCACGCACACAATCACTGATTCTCTCATTCATTCACCAGACATGCTAAGAGGGGCAGCGTATCAGTCCTCTCCCTTAAATCCTCCACTGACTTCCCATCACACTTAGAATAGAAATCAAACTCCTCACCTGGCCTACAAGGCCCTGAGTAATACACACTCTGGTCTACCTCTCCCATGTCCTTCTCTTTCTCCATTAGCATCTGCTGTTCCCTTTGTCTGAAACATCTTCCCATCATCTTTCAGTCTCAGCTCAACACCCCGTCCCTGGCAGCCCTGGCACCTGTGGTGCCCTATCTACATGGGGTCCCTCTACTCCATCACCCTGTTCTCGTTTCTCAATAAATTATTTCATTTAGTAATTTACTTGTTTGTTGTTCACTCCGATTTTCAAAGCCCATGAAAACAGGGCCTTGTCTTGTTTACTGGCTGTACCCTGAGTGTTCACACTCATGCCTGCCATTGATGAAGAAAGAAAGGAGGGAGGGAGGGAGACCAAGCAGGTCCTCAGTGCCGGCTCTGAGCCTAGAAAGCAGAGACGGGGTTGGGGGAGGGAAGGACGCTGCATGTACCAGGACCCACTGTGCTCTGCGGGGTCTCTTTATCTCAAGAGATGAACAGGGCAGGTGTGTCTTTGCCCTTGTTACACGTGAGCCTCTTTAAAGACAGGCCAGCTCCTCCCCTCCCCCAGCATTCTGGGCCGGCCCCTCCTCTCAGTCAGGTGCCCGGCTCCCACTTCGGGAGCCCGCCTGCCCTGCTTGTCATTCCGGCCGCGGCTTCCTTTGCTCACGCGCTTCCCACTGCGCCAGGAGTGGGTTTCTGATAACGTTCGAATAGATTATTTAAGAGAGTTTCCGCAAGGCGGGGATGAAACTCCAGGCTGATAAGCGGGTGGGGGCGGGAGGGGAGGTTCAGGGCTCCTGCGCTGGCCGTGGCGGTTCATCCCGCGCCCCCTGCAGGTGGTTCCGCGCCCGCGTTTGCGTGTTAATTATACCCGCGGGCGCGGCGGGGGATGGGGACGGTCTCACTCTTGAGCTCAAAGAAGCATCGAAGAACCACGGGGCAGGGAGAACAGGCCGAGGTCACAGGCTGAGAGGACTGGAGAGAGCCCCTCAGAAGCCCCCCAGACGGGAAAGGGGTCCCGACACAGGCAGGAAGCGGGATGGGGCGCCCCTGCGGGAATGGCGGGAATGGCGGGCAGGGAGGCGTGGGGTAGGGATGCCCTGTGACAGTGGAAGACCTCAGCCAGGGATGTGGTTGTTGCCTGAGGAAGCACCTCTGATTTAGGGGCAGAAATAGAGGCTGGACCGTTCAGGGGCCTATGTTGTCACTATGGGGACCCAGGTGTGCCTGTGGGATGCCAGCCCTCTTCCACATGACTGGACAGGGGTCCTAACCAGGGCAGGGGACTGCAGGCAGGTCGCTTGCTTTCCCTCCGCGGAGGATAAGAGCACAGCCCCCTCAGGTCACCCGGTGTGGGGAGGTGAGGTAAAGCATGGTCTGGAGACCATTGAGTGGAAGCAGGGGTCAAGCCCACAAGCCCAGGTGTGTAATACCTTCCCGTTTTTTCCAGGAGAACTTAATCTGCCCCAGGTGGTGAGAAGAAGGGGCTTGCGGCTTAGGCTAAAGCACAGATTGGTCCCCACCAGTCACTGTCCAGTTGTACTGTCCCCAGCCCCTGGTGCTGGCAGGCCTCTGGCTCTGAGGCCTCGCTCGGGTGTCTGGAGGGGCTGGAATCATGTGTCCAGTCCTGCCTGAGGTCCTGTTATTTCAGGGCCTGTGTATCCCCCCCCTACCCCCCCAGCGAGGGCTGCTGTCGTTTCCCTCTGGGGAAATTCCTTCCTTCCCTCTCCCCAATCTGCCCTCAGAGGGCCCCTCACAAGCATAATTTCCTGAATGAGCTTTTGAAATCCAAACCATGAAGAGAAGAGCCCCTGCTTGGAAGAGGGAAGAGGGGGAGAAATACCAGGAGGAAAACATAAACTGGTATCTCACATGATATTCGTGCCTTCTGTAATCCTAAGTAGCAGCATTCTTGGGGACTGCCAAGGTTCTTCTGCTCTAAGGTGGGGGACAGAGTGGGCTGGTGG
The DNA here is from genome assembly GCF_964270905.1 of Leucopleurus acutus. Classification (NCBI taxonomy): domain Eukaryota; kingdom Metazoa; phylum Chordata; class Mammalia; order Artiodactyla; family Delphinidae; genus Leucopleurus; species Leucopleurus acutus. The sequence goes on from NC_139143.1 coordinate 148,944,562, forward strand.
CTGCAAGGGGCGGGGCAGGGCAGGGCCCAGGAGCAATGGTGGGAGGAGGGGGTTCTCGGCTGGGGAATGGGTACTTGAGCCTTGGGTTTCTTTCTAAGTCTGAGGAAAAGTGGGTGCCTAGGTTCGTGGGCTCTGTTCAGGGTATCCCTGAACAGCTTTGTTTGGGAGGTGATTTGGGGCAAAGTACTCAAGCCAAGTGGGTTCAAGACTTGGCTGCCATGTGCCAGCTGTGACCCTGGACCAGCGTTCTGAGCCCTCTGAGCCTCCGCCATCTCATCTGTAACTTTCATGTAAAGCAGCCTCAAGCTCTACCTCCCATGGCCCTACCCTGGCTGGGGCGAGTCCCTCCAGCGCTCAGCACACGGGATGTGTTTTGAGTCCCAGAGGACTGGGAGGTAGAGAGCTGGTGTGGTGGTTGAGGCGCCAGTCTGGGGAATGAGGTGGTCAGGACTGAGGCCTGGCTACAGTGCGTGGTGCTGTGTGATATGAGGAAGCCGTGGCCCCTTCCTGGGCCTCAGTTTCCCACCTATGGGTGGGAATCATAGTCTTTGCCCTACCCACTCACAGGACACAAATAAATAATAACAACTCATCCTTATCGAGTGCTTCCCGGGGGCTCTGCTGCCCTAAGAGCCATTCATGTATATCTTATTTAGCCCACACAATAGTCCTGAAAGGTAGGTACTATTATCCCACTTTACAGATGAGGTCACAGAGGCACAGGGGGTTAAGTAACTTTCCCAAAGACACAGCCAATAGTGGCTGAAGCTGTCTTTGGAGTCAACACTGTTAACCATCACACCATGCACTGGTACGGATGGGGAGGATTTGCTTCCCAAGTTCTTGGGTTGTGAAAGCTGACCCTTGCTACCCCCCAGACCCAGACACTGGCAGGACCTGCCAAGGCCCCAGAGCCTGGTGGTGAGCTCTGCTCTTTCCCCTCAAAGTGGACCTGGAGGAGGCTGAACCCAAGGACTCAGGCTGCTGGAGTTGTGCGTGAGACTGTGGGAGAAGGAAGGAGGGGAGGTCTGGGGGTGTGTGTGGAGAGGACAGACTGTCGGCAGCGGCAGCAGCCTCGCCCCCACCCCCACTCAAGGAGCAGATCTACGTCACTGGCACTGGGGCTGCCTCCCGCCCCCTGCCAAAACCCAGCAATTGCTCCCAGGTGAAGAGCAGCTGCTGCCCTGGGAGGGATGCCTGCCGCTGATGCCACATGGGAGACTGAGCCATCAGGGCCCACCTGCCTCCCAGTTGGAAGGGTGAAAAGAAGGAAGCAGCACTCCCCCCCAAAACCTCGGCTGGGCCAGCCCCAGAAAGCACTGCCTTGTTTTCATTTCATCCTCACGACAACCTGCAGCGTGCAACTGTATGACAGCCCAGTTAACACCAGAGAAACTGAGGGCTCGAGAGTGTGGGAAGAAAATATGCAATTGAAAGCAAAGGGGACAGCTGAGCATGGAGAGTTCTCAGGCGCTGCAGGTGATGCACAGTTGCACACAGGCTAAGGGCTCAGAGCCAGCATTTGCTTAGCACCTATTTTGTGCCTGGGGCCATTAGCTCCATTTTATAGACAGGCAAACTGAGGTTCAGAAAAAAGGAAGTGGCCAGCCCTGGGTCACGCAGCAGGCTGTGTCAGAGCTAACAGTTCTCTGCCCTCCTGGAAGTTTTAGTGTGGTGAGGGAAACAGATTCATACCAGACCAAAAGCAACTGAGCTGTGATTGAGATATAGACTCCCCTGGGAGAGAGAGACAGGAGGGAGAGTGCCAATCAAAAGTACTTAGTGAAGAAGGAGAGGGAAGTGTCTGAGTGGGACATCTGGGCTGCTGAGTACCAGTTTAAATGGCAAGATGGGGGAGGGCATTCCAGGCATGGGAGGAGCAGGAGGAAAGTCCTGGAGGCAGAGCGGGTCAGGGCGGCTTGGAGAACTGTGGGGTGTCCTGGGAGGCTGGAGCACTGGCCAAGAGAGTAGGGAGGGGAGGGAGGCAAGGTGGCCCTCTGGTGGGGTCCCCTGAGGAATGGAAGTCTCTCTGAGGTTTGGAGAAGGGAAAGCCTATGGGAAATGGCTGGGAGGAAGAGAAACAGGGCACAGGCCACAGAGAAGCAAGAGGGGAAGAGCTGGAAGTGGAGGGAGACACTGTGGGTAGGGCTCCTGGGTTCAGCTGGGCCAGTTGTCTTGGCATTAGGCTCTGGCATCAGGCACACCTGGGTTTGAGTCCTGGCTCTGCTCTTACTTGCTGTGTGGCCTTGGAAGTTGCTTGCCCTCTCTGAACCTTGACTTCCCCCAATATAAAGAACTGCCTCCTGGGGTTGTTGTAGATGGCAGCCATGAACCCAGGGCTTTTCATTTCTCCCTTCCAACCTAGGAGGTAAGAGCTGTCATTTCCCCCATTTCACAGAAGGGCAACCTGGTGACTGATCATGGCTAGGATGTAAGGGTCCAGACAATTCTGTCCACCATGGAAAATTAGATGGGTCTTATCGGCTCCAGGGGTGGCTGAAGCTCTGTTGGACCAGCATCACCCTTTAGCTTCTCTACCTAATCCTGCTTCCGCCTCGTCCCTTCCCCAGGTGTTGATCCCTAGTAAATATCCTCCCCATCAGACTCCATCTAGGGCTCTGCTCCTGGACAACCCCACCTGCAACAAGTACATTTATGTTCCAGCCAGGGTGGCCAAGTCCTGGCTGTGCCCACAGACTCCTTTGTGAGCAACATGGCTCCGGTAGCCAGATCTCGAGCCCCACCCCAAAAAAAACTCTAGGAGGAGCAAGGATGAACCCATGAAAATGAGGAACCTGTGTGCAAGGTGAGGCAGGAAGATGCCTGTGGAGCCAGCCACACTGGGCCCTGTAGTGGGCTGAATGGTAGCCCCCAAAGATACTGCCATGTCCTAATCTCCAGGACCTGTAAGTCTTGTCTTATTTGGAGAGACGGTCTTCGTAGACATTTAAGTTAAGGATTTGGGGATAAGGAGATCATCCTGGATTATTCAAGTAGGCCCTAAATCCAATGATGTGTCCTTGAACAAGTGAGACAAAGGAGAGAGACATGCATAGACAAGAAGGTGATTTGAAGATGGAAGTGATGTGGCCACAAGCCAAAGAAGCTGATGGCCACCAGAAGAGCCAAAGAAGGAACCCCATCAGAGCCCCTGGAGGGAGTGTAGTCCTACCTTAATTGTGGACTTCTGGCCTCTACATTGGGAAAGAATATGTTTCTGTGGTTTTATGCCACTCAATTTGTGGTAATTTGGTACCACAGTTGCAGAAAAGGAGTACAGGCCTCATATCCAGTTGGAAGCTTGGGGAAACTTTCCAGGAGATCCCTGGAGGTCCCCGAGGTTGGGCACTCCCAGCCTGGGCTGGGGGTCAGAAGAGAGGAGGCCGACTCTTCGGGGGAAGTCTTGCCTATCCTGGATTTTGACCTTGAGTAGGAAGTACTCCTCAGGAAGGGAGGGGAGAAGACAAGCCAGGGAGAGAAACACAGTTTGCAACAGCCCAGAGAACTGAAAATCATAGTGCGTCCCAGAAAATTCAACTTGTAGATATCGTGGGAGTAGAAAATTCCCCAGAGGAGAGAGGAGAGAGACACAACTCAACAGGAGGCAAGGGCCCCATCTCAGAGCTCTCTGGGTGCCCACGTGAAGCTTGTTTTTCTAAATGTTATATTTTAAAACAGTTTTAACTTTCTGGAAAAATTGCAAAGGTAGCACAGAGAGTTCCCATACACCCAAATTCCCCTATTATTAACATCTTACATTAGTATGGTACGTTTGTTACAATTAATTATTCAGTATATTAAGTCAAGTCCATACTTTATTCAGGTTTCCTTAGTTTTTACCTAATATCCTTTTTCTGTTCCAGGAGCGCATCCAGGATCCCACATTACATTTAGTTGCATGTCTTCTTAGGCTCCTCTTGGCTGTGACAGTTTCTTCTTCTTCCCATGTTTTTGATGACCTTGGCAGTTTTGAGGAGAATTGGTCAGGTATTTTGTAAGACTGCCCCTCTGTTGGAATTTGTCTAGAGCTTTTCTCATGATTAGACTGGGGTTGTGGGTTTTGGGGAGGAAGAGCCCAGAGATAAAGGGCCACTTTCATGACACAACAACTGTACTTGCTGCCAGCAGGACTTAGCACTGTCGTTGTTGACCTTGATCCCCTGGCTGAGGGAGTGTTTGTCAGGCTTCTCCCTATAACTGTGAAGTTACTCTTTTTTCCCCCTTTCCACAATATCTTCCTTAGCAGCAGGTCATTCTGCACAGCCCACCCACCTTACAGGGTGGGAGGATAATGTTCCATCTCCTTGAAGGTGAGGGGTTTTAAGTAGGAAATTCACATAGTCAGGTTTTCTTCTTAAAGCCCAGTTTTGACAAAAATGTGGGGAAATAGACACCCTGATATTCTGTCGGCGGACGTGGAGATCAGAACAGTGTTTTGGAGGCACAATTGGACACATCCGTCCACATGTTAGATGCACATACCTTTAGACCTAGCAAGTCAACACTGCAGACGTGCCTGATCACGGGTGCAGTGATACCTGGACAGGAGTGTCTATGGCAGTGCTATTGGTAGCCATCAGAAACGTGAAACAACCGAGCGCCCACTGAAAGGGCAATGGATGAGAGAATGAGGTAGAGCCATCTCACAAAATACCAAGCAGCCATTAAAAAGAAAGAGGTAAATCCCTGCATGCGGACCCGTGAAACTCTCCAAGATATATTACAAGTGAAAAAAATATTCACAGGCTCATATGCATGAATGAAGCCATTTGCATGAATAAAAAAGATGTGCATTTATATATGCACATAGGAATGGAAAATGTGTGGCAGGACCCATAAGGAACCATCACCCATGGTGACTCTGAGGAAGGGGTAGAGGAGGAGGGGCTGTTACTTTTCACTTTAGACCTCCCTGACATTTTGCACAATAAGCAAGTACGGCTTTCATGATAAAATGTTTTTTATATTAAAAATATTTCTTTGGAGATTTGCATTGTAAGGAGTCCACTGTGGTTTCTTGTGAAGGATGAGTTTGGGGAACCAGGGTGGAGTGGAGAGACCAGTTCAGAGCTCTCAGGGCATTTAGATGACAACTCGAGGAAGGGCAGGAGAAGAGGGTGGATTTGGGGGTTACTTACGAGGTACAGATGAGAGGACTTGGTGACTTTCTGGTGGAGGGGTGGGAGAGGGGAGAGGGTGTTTCATGAAGGATGCTGGCAGGAAGCTGATGGTGCCCTCAAAGTGGGTTATGGAGGAGGGTGTAACAAAGGGGCTGCTTACAAGTCCAGGCAGGATAAAGGAAGCAAGCGAGGGGTGGTGCTACCCCCGGGCTAGGCACATCTGGGAGCCATCGCCACCCCCAGCCCTACGGCAGAGGGAGGGCAGGGTCCCTGGAACTGGGCAGGGCAGCTGAGGGGGAGGGTGCCTGATGGGAGCTGAGGCTCAGAGGGACCAGCCTGCCTGTAACCTGGCAGAGAGAGAGCCTGGGGAGCAAATACCTCAACCTCACTCCTGCCTCTCCCAACTGCCATTGCAGATGGTACCTCCCACTGGCTAAACCCACCTGGAAGCCAGAGGGCAAGTTCAGAGCAGGGTAGAGGAGGGCGGGAGGGGGCCCAGTGAGCAGAGTGTGGGGTCTAGGTTGATGTCCAGGCTCCTGGTTTGGGTGCCTGATCGATGGATATGCCCCTTGGAGACGGGGAACACAGTAGGAGGAGCAGGTTTTCAGGAGGACGCAGAGTTCCATTTATGGTCTATTTCAGCCAGCCTAGGCTGCTTGCATGACAAACAGCCCCAAATATGTTGGGGGATGGGGTGGAATATTGGGTTGGAGCTTAGATCCCAAATGGTCCAGCTTCCTGTGCTGGTCCCCCTGGCACCCTTTGAGGTCAACCACCTTCCCCCCTACCTGCCTGGAGCTCTGCCCAGGCACATAGGCTCCTGCCTGAATGTGGAGGGTGGACCCTGGAGGACTTCTGTTGGGGGGCACACACCAGGGGTGTTGGGCCACCCACAGTTCTGCAGGGTCACCAAGACGGCTGCTGGGTGACCCGTGGGATCTGTGGGAGTGGCCAGACCCTAGGAAGGCAGCCTGGGGATCTAGGGCCTTGGGGCTGGGTTAAGCTTGGTGGAGGGGAGAGGGGGTTACCCAAAGCTTGCTCAGACCAGCCTCGGGCTGGGAGGTCTTGGGCCACCCTATTGTCCCCAGGTAGGGGGAGATCTTTAAAGAGGGTTTGGTTTTTTGTGGAGGGGTCAGCTGTGGGAGACGTGTGGTGCGGGGGGCATCATCCCACCAGCCTGTAGGGGACTGGAGATCCTCCAGGATGGCAGCCAAATCCTCATAGGAATGAAGACCCCGGAACAGCGCAAACAGGGTGTTTGCAGGGAAAATGAGGCACCCATTGGCACTATCAGCAAATTCCATCCACAGGATTCTATAATCAGATTAGCTCCCAGGAGGGATGAGAAGATGGTGTGGAGAGAGAAAGTGGGCGAGGAAAAGGCCTCCACTCTGAGCTCTCCTATTCCCACCCGGCACTGTTCTAAATGTTTCACCATCTAATTGCCCTCCTCGCTGTTCATATGGGGAAGCTGAGACCCAGAGAGGGAAAAGGACGTGTCGGGGTCCACAGTGTCAGGGATAAGTCACGCCCCAATCCTGCCCTTCCTCTGCAGTGTGCTGTTTCCCTGTCCCCTTTGGTGACAGTTTCATCCGCCCCCACAGGAATGGTACATAATTTGCAGGACCCAGTGCAAAATAAAAATGTAGGGCCCCTCATTCGAACATTATTATGAATTTCAAGATGATGGTGACTGCAGAGCTTGAAAGCCCTCTGATTGCAGTTTCCTGCTGATGGAAGTTCACAATACTACTCATGAATTTTTTTTTCTAGAAAATGAGCATGAATACGATAAAGTCTCTAGATCTAACCACCAATTTACAGGAAATACAGGGGACAGAGGATCGTTAAATAATGTCACTGGTAAGCAAATAAGAAAAATCCAGATGGTGAAAAAAAATAGAGGCAAGAACCTTTAGATCAAGAGACTTACATACATCTCAGGATCTAATGCACTGTGTGGACCTTATTGGGATCTTCATTCAAACCAACTGTTAAACAAAATCATGAGATGATTAGAATTGGATATTTGACAATATTAAGTATTTCTGTTTAATATTTTAGGTGTTATAATAATATTACACCTAAATAAATAAATATAACTCTGTCTTCCCTAGTTTGCTCAGGCTGCCACAACAAAGTCCTACAGACTGGTTGGTTTAAACAAACAGAATTTTATTTTCTCACAGTCCTGGAGGCTGGAAGTTCAAGATCAAGGTGTCGACAGGATTGGTTTCTTATGAGGACCCTCCTTGGTTTGTAGCTGGCCCTTTTTCCCCTGTGTCTTCATATCTTCTTCCCTTTCTATGTGTCTGTGTCCTAATCTCCTCTTCTTATAAGGACACGAGTCCTTTTGGATTAGAGTCACTCTAATGACCTCATGTTAATGTAATTACCTCTTTAAAGACCCTATTGCCAATACAGTCCGTATTCTGAGGTACTGGGAGTTAGGACTTCAACATATGAATTTTCAGGGGACCTAGTTCAACCCATAACAGTTGTGATTATGTTTTTTTAAGAATCCGTATCTTTTAATATTTTATTCTGAAATGTTAATGCATTAAATGATATGCTATCTGGGGGTTGCTTTTAAATAGTCCAGTTTGTGGGGGAGGGTGGCGGTGGAAGTAAAAATGAAACAAATTTGGCCATGAGCAGATAATTGTTGAAGTTTAAAGACAGATACGTGAGGTGAATTATTCTATTCTCTTTACTTGTATACAGATTTGAAATTGTCTACAATAAAGTGTTTTTTTTAAAAAAATGCTAACCTTCAGTGGCTTTCCATCATTTACGGAGTAACCTCCAAGTTCCTAGCCTGGGACTCTTTCATTCCACCTGTCTGCTTCCTTACCGCTTTTCAGCCTACAGCTTCCACCAAACTCCCTGCAGTTCCCCAGACATAGCAGGCCGGTCCTCATCTCTCCACCTTAGCTCCTGTTCTTGCCTTCGCTTATCATGCGCTTCCCCTGCTTTTCTTCTCCTCCTCCAGGGTTCCCACCTCCAAGAAGTCTTCCCTGATCTCCAGGCTGGGAAGGTTACCTCCTTTGTGATTCCTCACCCCCATGTTCCCTGGTGCCAATCGACCTATGCAGTCACCATCGGCTTCTTTCCTCCCTTTTCTCCTTCTCTACTCCCTGACCCCCAAACATTCCCCACCGCCATCCACATGCATGCGCGTGCTCCTACCCCGCAACACACACACACTCGCACGCACGCACGAACGCACACGCACATGCGCGCCCGCACACACGCATGTAAGCCTGTGAACTACTTGAGGACTGTGACTCACCTGATCAGGTTTCTGGGTCCCAGTGAGGTGAGCATGTGGCCAAGGGGAGCAGGGATGACTGGGAGATGCAGGCCTTCATGTGGCGGTTGTCACTCTTGTGATAACACAAGAAGGTTTCACTGCAGCCCATGGGCAGCCACTGAGGGCGGGGGTGACTTTTAAGGAGTGCTGGTGTATTCCAGGGGGGAAGAGTTTGCTCCCTGCCTCTTCCCCAGGGAGATTCTGGCCTGGTGTCAGGACCTGGTATCAGGACCTGGTATCACTGGAACCCTGGCTTTCAGGAGCTGCTTCTCATGGACAAGTGTTGAGAGGTTCCTAAGCCCCTCCTTTGCTCCTTGGGACCCTCTCCCAGCTTGATACCCCCTTGCACAGATGAGAAAACTGAGGCTTGGCAAAAAAGTCACCTGCCCACTTTCTAGCTGTGTGCCCTTGGGGCCTTAGCCTCTCTGAGCTTGGATGTCACCCTAAATAGTCAAGATGTGTGACATGTGCCTGCTCACGATGACTGTTCCTCTCCCCGGACAGAATTGAAAGACCCATCGTAGATCAATATTCCCAGCCTGCCAATCCCTTTATTAGTTACATAGCATGGGGTAAGTCCCTTCCCACTGCCAGTCTCAGTGTTCCCATCTGCCAAATGGGCATGCCTTGGGGCTTGCTGGTCACTGTCTCCCTCATTGTCCTGGGGCCGGGGCAGTGTGAGGCACCCAAGCAAGAGATAACAGATCCAAGGGCTTCTGGGTCCGCTCCCACCTGAAACAGTGGGGCTGCCTGCTGGAAGTGAGATTTCTGCAGACCCAAGTGTCCTAGTCAGAAGAAATGTGCTCAGTCACTTACAAATACCCACAGGCCTGGGGTATGGGGTAGACCCCTCAGGAAGCTCACAGACTAGAGATGATGCACCCCACCCCATACCAATGAGGGATACCCAGTGGCTGCAGTCTCAGAGGAGCCCCTGACCCACCTGGAACTGAGGAAGGCTGGGACCTACCAATGATGAGTGATGGGAGGGGGCGATTCACCAGGTAGAGGGAGAGGAGTAACAGCACCAGGGAGCACTGAGCAGGGCTGGGTCAGGGCGGGCTTCCTGCAATCTGTGCACTCATTTTGTGCTATTAGTGGTCATTGATGAACATTGACTAGAGTCATCAGTTCATTAAGGTTTGCAAAATGAAGATATTCTGATTCTATTATCCCGTTATCATCTTTCAGCTAGACTATTTCTCCAAAGAGAAACTTCCCTTTATTAAATATTAGGTTACCATTAGAAACAGTCACTGCAGGTGACTAAGCAGGTGTGTGATAGGGTCAAATTTGCCTTTTCTGAAAGAAAATGTTAAAAGGCCAAATAGCAGAGAATAAACAAAGGACATTGTTAAAGCGTTATTCTCTAAAACCACCATATTCTAAAGGTTTTACAGAGGCTTCTTCTAAGCCTTTAAGGGACAGATACGTTCTATTGAAGTACACTGTTCCAGAGCAAAGAGGAAGGAAAGCTTCCCATTATTACCATGAAGACTGTTTAACACGGATAACAAAACACAACAAAGCGCAACATAGAAGCAATAAATCAATCTCACATAAATATTGGGGGAGTGACTATCCTAAGTAAAATAATGATTATAGGAATTGTGATGGCTAATTTTATGTGTCAACTTGATTGGGCCACGGGGTGCCCAGATATTTGGTCAAATATTATTCTGGGTGTTTCTGGATGAGACTAACATTTGAATTGGTGGACTGAGTAAAGCAGATTGTCCTCCTTAATGTGGGTAGGTCTCATCCAATCTGTTGAGAGCCTGAGCAGAACAAAAGGCTGAGGAAGGGGGAATTCTTTTTCTCTGCCTGACTGTCTTCCATTTAGGACACTGACCACCTGCCTTCAGATTTAGACTAGAACTGGAACTTAAACTATCAGCTGTCCTATTCTCAGACCTTCAGACTCAGACTAGAACTACATCATCTGCTGTCCTGGTTCTGGACTTCTCTGCTTCCATAACTGCATGGGCCAATTCCTTATAATAAATCTCTCTCTCTCTCTCTCTCTCTCTCTATATATATATATATATATATATACACATACACATATATATATATACATACATACATATATATACACACACACACACACACACACACACAGACATGCACACATATCCCATTTGTTCTGTTTCTCTGGAGAACCCTGACTAATCAGAAATATCATTCAGTATCCAGAAGCACATTAATAGCACACATCTGTAACTAATCTTTGCATGGTTCAATTTTAGAAAACCTAGTAATTTAGAAAACCTAGTAATGTATATTAATATAAATAATGTAATATTATAAAATGTCATCATTAATAGATCAAAAGAGGAAGAAAATTGTTATCTTCTGTATAGATGCTAAAAGGGCATTTGGTAAAGTTCAAGATTAATTCCTGATTTTTAAAAACTTCTTGATAGGGCTTCCCTGGTGGAGCAGTGGTTGAGAGTCCGCCTGCCGATGCAGGGGACATGGGTTCGTGCCCCGGTCCGGGAAGATCCCACATGCCGCGGAGCGGCTGGGCCCATGAGCCGTGGCCGCTGAGCCTGCGCATCCGGAGCCTGTGCTCCACAACGGGAGAGGCCACAACAGTGAGAGGCCCGCGTACCGCAAAAAAAAAAAAAAAAAAAAAAAAAAAACTTCTTTATAAAATTGGAATAGATGGATACTTCCTTAATGGGATCACGTATATCAAGGCAAAATCCATCAGCATGTGTAATGGTGAACAACTTGAAGCCTTCCCAATAAATTCATGAGCAAGGCAAAGATGTCCCCTCTCGCCAGACTTAACATTACTCTAGAGATATTAGCCACTAAAATTTCACAAGAAATGAGGAGCATAAATATTGGAAAGAAAGAGACAAAAGTATTGTTATTGATATATGATATGATTATACACTTGAAAAGCCCAATAAAATAGAATAATTATTACAAATAATATAACTTGGTAAGATAACTGGGTACAAAATTAAAACATAAAAATTAATAACTTCCCTATACATGTACAGTGAGTTATAGAAGATACTTAAAGGAAAAATCCCATCTATGAAAATAGCAAAGAAGACAAAGTGCAGAAGATAAAATGTCTAGCAACACATTTAATAAGAAAAATGCAAGATATACATGAAAAAAATTTAAATGCTACTGGAAACCTAAAACAAAACAGGAATAAATGGAAGAGATAATTTGTTCTGTGTAGGAAGATAGTAAAAAGAAATCAGTTTTCCCTATATTATTATATACATTTAGAATGTTTCCAATAAAAATAAAAATAGGGTTCTTAGGAGTGTATATTAATTAGAGTAGGCTAATTGCTTTAACAAACAAACCCTGAGTATATAATGGCTAGAACATGATGGATGTTTATTTCTAACTTACATAAATCCCAAAATGGATGTTCCTGATTTGTGGGCATCTATGTGTGTGTCTTTCTCAATCAGAATTCTTTAATCTTTGGCTCTGCTATTTTCAACACATGGTTTCCAAGGTGACTATGCTCATCTGCTTGAAGCTGGCAGAGGAATATGAATGATTAAGCATGGCAGGTTTTCATGAGCCAGTCTGAGAAGTAATACACATCACTTCTACTTGCATTCCATTGGCTAGAACTCTATCACATAATTATATTTCATTACAAGAGGCTATGCTATGTTGTCCGAGTGCTCAGGAAATAGAGGAACTGAGTTTAAAGCACTCTTTGTCATGGGAAAATTGACAGATTCTTAAGTTCACGTGAAAAATGTACATGGGGGGCTTCCCTGGTGGCGCAGTAGTTGAGAGTCCGCCTGCCAATGCAGGGGACACGGGTTCGTGCCCCCGTCCGGGAAGATCCCACATGCCGCGGAGTGGCTGGGCCCGTGAGCCATGGCCTCTGAGCCTGCGCGTCCGGAGCCTGTGCTCCACAACAGGAGAGGCCACAACAGTGAGAGGCCCGCGTACCACAAAAAAAAAAAAAAAAAATGTACATGGGGAACATTATAAACAATTTTATGCAAAATTTGACAACTTAGATGCAGTGGACAACATCCCTAAAAATGCAACTCTAGCAAAACTGACAAAAGAAGTTATAGAGAACCTAAATAGCCCCATATCTATTTTAAAAATGGAATTTGTAATAAAAATCCCTGCCACAAAGAAAACTCCAGGCCCAGATGGGCTTCACTGGTAAGTTTTCTCAAACACTTAAGGAAGAAATAATAGTGATTCTACACAAGTTCTTTCAGGAAATAGTGCTTTTAAAAATCAGCAATGAGGGACTTCCCTGGTGGCGCAATGGTTAAGACTCCCAGCTCCCAATGCAGAGGTCCCAGTTTGGATCCCTGGTCAGGGAGCTAGATCCCACACGCATGCTGCAACTGGGATTTTGCATGCCACAACTAAGGAGCATGCAAGCCGCAACTAAGGAGCCTGCCTCCCACAACTAAGACCTGGCACAACCAAATAAGTAAATAAATATTTTTTAAAATCAGCAATGAATGTTGAATTTTATTATCTATGGAGAAAAATAATATGAGCACTTCCCAACTTGATTTAATTTCAGTTTTCTTAAATTTACCAAGGCCTGGGTGGTCCAGTGGTTAAGACTGGTGGTCCAGTGGTTAAGACTCCACGCTCCCAATGCAGGGTGCCGCGTTCAATCCCTGGTCAAGGAACTAGATCCTGCATGCATGCCACAGCTAAGAGTTTGCATGTTGCAACTAAAAATCCTGTACGTAGCAATGAAGATGCCACATGCTGCAACTGAGACCCGGTGCAGCCAAATAAATAATAAAATTTTTTTAAAAATACTAGATAACGTCAATTATATTTTTAAAAAATGTACCAAGGTTTGCTTTGTGGCCCAGCATGTGATCTATCCTGGAGAATGTTCCATGTGCACTTGAAAAAAACGTGTATTCTGCTGCCTCTGGGATGGTAGGGGTGGAAGTTGGCTGGGAAGGTGCATGAAGAAATCTCTGGGATGATGGAAATGTTTTGTCTTCTCTTGAGTGGTAGATATACATTGTATGCAACTGCCAACATTTAGTGAACTGAACACATAAGATCTGTGTACTTTATTATATGTAAGTGATATCACAAAAAAACACAAAAAGAATAGCTGGGTAGATGATAAAAAAAGAATCCAAAATTAGACACAAACACATATTAGACTTTAATTTGATACAGGTGTCGTTTCAGGTGAGTGGGTAAAAATGGATTATTCAACAAATGATACTGAAATAACTGGAAAAAAGTAGTTTGGAACCACATATTACTGTTCACACCAACATTAATTTTGGATGGATCAAAGATTTAAAGGTAAATAAATGAAACCATGAAAGTACTGAAGCAAACATTGATGATTCTTTTGTGGTTCTGAGTTCGAGAAAGGGAAAGACTTTCTCAAAATGATTCAAACTAGACGCCACAGAAGAAAATATGAATATGACCACTAAAATTGAACATGTCTGATTTGAGAAAAAACCACAAATAAAATTTAAAGAAAATGAATAAACTATCATATAAACATGAGAGACCACATGTCAATTTTTTTAAAGATCAAAAATCTGAAAGAAAAATGGTCACAGGACATGGACAGATGGTTCACAGAAAGTGTATACAAATGGCTTCTAAACATATGAAAAGATGTCCATGCTCAGTTACAGTAAGAGAAATGTCAACAAAATCTACATCAAGTTACCACTTCCCCCTAATAGATGGCATAGACCAAAATTTTTGATAATGTGCTGTGTTGGTGACAGTGTAGGGCAGCAAGCTCTCTCATGCATTGTTGATGGGAGTAAAAATTGTTACAATTCTTGAGAAGACAATCTAGAGATACCTATCAAATATAAAACTGCATATACTCTGTGACCCAGACATTCTTCTAGGAATGAATTCAACAGACACACTTCCACATGTCCAGAAAGATGAATGATGGAGATAACCAGTGCAGCCTTGTTCACAGTGGCAAATAATGACCATCAAGAGGAGGCTGGTTAAATAAATGACCGTGTCTGGATATAATGGGATTCCATGACACTGCTTGAAGTAGATTAATGTGGTCCCTCAGAACATGGACTCTAGAGCCACGATGCCTGAGTCCTAACCCCAGCTTTCCCACTTACTGGCTGGGGGACTGACCTTGAGCCAGTTACCTAACCTAACCTCTCCGTGCCTCAGTTTTCTAATCTCTAAAATGGGATAAGTAGCAGTAATAATAATGTCACCTACCTCAAAATATGCTGAAGAGTAAATGAGTAAAACTGGTCTTACGGCATTTAGACCAGGGTGTGGCACGTGGTAAGTAACAGGTACGGATAGACTAGAATTATTACTGATCTGAAACCATCTCCAGAATATATTAAGTACAAAAAACCAAAATGTGGTTCCAGTGGTATAAAACCAGGGTGTGCAGCATAGTTCTACATATTTATGCTTGCATATGTATAAAATATCTCTAGAAGGAGGCACTAGAAACTAGAGATTGCATCTGGGGAGTGATTGGGGTGGGAGAGAGTTCTCGACGAATAACTTGTATACTTTTAAATGTACTTTTTACAAAGTATGTGTATTATCTATTCCCAAATTTTAAAATAAAAAATGTATATTTTGAAAAGAAAATCCGTTGAAGTGATGTAACTCTCTGTGTCCTGATTATGGTGGTGGTCACACAAATCTATACGTGTGTTAAAATTCATAGAACTGTACATAAAAAGATAAAAGTAAATTTTTCTGTGTGATGATTAAAAATTGAAAAAAAATGTCCCTTTGGCTCTAATGCATAATACAGAGCAAGCCTGGTCCTCCAGGAGGCCAGTGAGGAGCTGATTGCATTTTAGGAGAAAAGAAATTCTTAGAACCTGGGGAAGGAGCATCAGCGGTGGGGACAGAGAGGAAAGAATTCAGAAGTGTAGAGGAAAAAGTCTTGTGCTCCATTCTTTTTTTTTTAAATTAATTAATTTATTTATTTATTTTTGGCTGTGTTGGGTCTTCGTTTCTGTGCAAGGGCTTTCTCTAGTTGCGGCAAGTGGGGGCCACTCTTCATCGCGGTGCGCGGGCCTCTCACTGTCGCGGCCTCTCTTGTTGTGGAGCACACGCTCCAGACGTGCAGGCTCAGTAGTTGTGGCTCACGGGCCTAGTTGCTCTGCGGCATGTGAGATCTTCCCAGACCAGGGCTCGAACCTGTGTCCCCTGCATTGGCAGGCAGGTTCTCAACCACTGCGCCCCCAGGGAAGCCCTGTGCTCCATTCTTTTATGGAATACACCCCGACTTAGCACACACTGTTTGCTGGGCACTGTGCGCTTTCTCCTCATGACAATCCCAGAGGATGATGGTTATCTTTTCTCATCCCAGTTTTCCAGATGAGGTAAAAGTGATTTGCCCAAGGTATAAGTGGCAGAGCCTTTGAACCAGGTCTGACTCCAAAACAGGTTCTTTTTGAAACTGCACTCCTTCTCAGATGGGACTCGAACCCAGCTGCACCTCAGATTGGGACTTGAACCCACAATCCCTGATTTAGGAGGGGACATGAACCCACTGTCTTTTAATTGAAACCATTCACCTGGTGTCAGGACTTACTGAAGCTCAGGTTCTTTTGTCTCATGGCAGAAAGAATTCAGTGTGAGGCGAAGAGATGGGCAAAGAGTGGGTTTATTAGCAAAGGATGCTAGTGAGAGATACAAGCGAGCTGGCAAAGGAGTGCAGCCCCGAGAACAAGGAGGGGTACATTTTTATAACCAAAGAAAAAATGGAGAGGGGAGAAGACCACCTTCTTCCTCGTTCTGGGGCAGATGTCAACACTCACATCATTATCTCCTCTTTTGACCCTGCATGGTCTAAACGGGACTGTCATGGCACTATTTCAATAATATGTATTTTAGCAAAAGTGTTGCAACATGTACTAAAGTATGGTCATTTATCTCAGGTTTAGGTATAATGTTCCCTTTCCTCTACTTTTTTTTTTTTTTTTTTTTTTTACCTTTCATCTATATTCCTGTTTTGGCTACATGCAGAAATGCTACTCTTCAAGGACTGTTACCTCTCTGACTTCATGTAACAAGATTCAGACCCCATATCTATTGTCTTGTGTTTTAACTATCAGGGTTTGTGGCTTGAGTGTGCCTGGTGTTTGGATGCACCTGGTCTTCCTACAAGGTAGTGTAGATTGTTGCTAGGTTACTGGATTCTTTTCTTGAGTGGTCATTAGCTTACAACAGTCTCTCAAACTACCTTAATATTCCCTTTCTGTCTTTAATCCCCTAGTGGGATTTCTAAACTAATTATTTAATTATCCTACTCTATCCCTATCATTTTCAGCTCAAAAGACTTCTTTTCCCTAGTAAACTAGATCTGGGGAAGTCTGGGAAGGCTTCACGGAGGAGGTGACATTTGAACTGGGGCCTTGAAGTTTATCCAGGATTCTATCCCGCACAATTTCAAGTGCTGCCATTCACAAGGTAGTCTCGGGCTCCCCCTGCAGTTGTGCAGGGCAACTCTGAGTTCTTCACACAGAAATGGAGAAGGTGCACCAGTTAGACTTGGCTGTCTAACAAATCACCTCCCAAATTCAGCAGTTGATTTAAAACAATAAGCATTTACAGGTCAGCTGGCTAGTTCTGATCTCAAGCAGGCTTACTCCTGTACCTGAGTCTGCTACTGAGTCAGCTGTAGGGTGATCGACCATCCTGGTTTGCCTGGGACTGTCCCAGTTATAGCACTAAAGGACCCGCCTCCCCGGTGACCCCTCAATCCTGGACAAACGGAAACAGCTGGTCACCCTAGCTGACTGGGGCTGTCGGGTCTAGATGGGCCTGGGTGAGGATGGCTGGCGCCTCTCTATGTGGTGTCTTTCATCGTCCAGTGGGCTAGCCCAGGTTGTTCTCATGGCAGCAATGACAGGGGTCCAAGAGAGCAAGTAGACACGTGCAAGTCCTGTTAAAGCCAAAGCTTAGAACTGGCACATCGTCACTTCTGCCACATTCTGCTGATCAAAGCAAGTCTTAAGACCAGGGGTAGGAAAATAGCCTCCCCCTCTTTATGAGAGAGGCACATTGCCAGGGGCATGGATATGGGAACAAGTGTGGGAAATGGGCCAATTTCATAATCAATCCGTCACATAAGGGAAGTCCTGACTCAGGTGTAGCAATAAGCCTGGCTGACCTGTAAATGGTTATTGTTTGAAACCAGCTACTGAATTTAGGAGGCGGTTTGTTACACAGCAAAATCTAACTGATATACTCCCAACTCATGGGGTATATTTGGGGAAGGGCAGGAAGTTCAGTGTGGCTAGAGCATAGTGGGCTGTCAGAAGATGGGAGAGAGATAAGAATGGCTGGGTCTGTGTGTTTTCTCATCTCCTGGACTGGCAAATGAGGACAACAGGAGAGGGACCATGATTCCTTTATACAGATGAGAAAGAGTGGGGCCCAGATAGGGCAGGCACACACCCAAGGCCACACAGCATGGGTAGGGACTGGAACCAGGGCTTTCCCTGCTGGGCCAAGGGAGGCCATGGGAGGAAGGGGGGCTTGATGGTGTTTTTGCAATCTCTTACTTAAGACCAAGAGGCCATCAAGTATTCGTAAAAGAATGGGGAGGGGTGGCTTGATGGAGATGGGTGGGTGTTGAAATCACCAAAACCCACTGGCACCTATACTTCTGCAGGACTGTGCTTATTTATTCCCTCAATTTGAATGACTGGATTTTTCCCCTCCAGATATTCCCTGGGGCTCCCTCTCTATCAGTAGTAGCAAATGGATTTACAGGTGTTTAATTAGGCTGGAAAATTATAGACAGCCGGAAGCCTTGACCATGATTCTCCCACCTCCTGGGGAGGCGCCCCTAGGCCAGGAGATCAGCCCAGTTCCAGTGAAAGGACCTTCCTGCTGATGAACCGGCCAACCAGGCCCCTGTAAATCCACTGACCTGCCACTAACTTATTGTGTGTCTTTGGAAGAGCTGCTCTTCTCTATGGGCCTCGGGCTTCTGGTCTGTACCGTGAAGAGGGGGACGAGGGGAGACACAGTGTGGGGGGATTTGAGAAAGCAAGGAGACCTGGAGGTGGCAGGGACAACCATGAGCTGTGCAGAGGACATTACGGGCCCCAGAGTGGCTGTGAGGAGCGGGGTGGCCCGTGGAGCGGGGAGGAGATGGGAGAGGCTCTGTCCTCTCTTGGAAAGGGTAGATGATATTCCTCTTTGACCAGCAAGCCCACTGTGTGCCCAATTGCACGTAGTCTACACGGACTCACTTCAGCTTCTCCGCATTCCTGGAGTGGGTGTTTGCTACCGTGATAGACAGACGGGGGAAGCAACTGCCCTGTATCACACAGTAGGTGTGAAACACGCGCAGTCTGACTCGGATTCCTGGCTTTCTCCGCAAATCTGCTGAATGTCTGCAGCCACCCTCCCACCTCCACCTGCCCGGGATTAAACCGGATGTGCTCCACTGGCCCTGCAGACACACCCTCTGTCTTGCCCTCTGTTCCACCAACTGCATCACATGAGCCCCCTCGCCTCCGACTTCCGGTTCCTTCAGCCCCCAGGAAGCAGCAGCAGGAGCTCGGAGGGTGGAGGGTGGAGGTGAGGGAGACTGGGGATTTGTTCCCCGGGCCCCTCCCTGCCGGGCCAGGGTGCATCCTCTGTCAGGTGGCACCCCCCAGAGCCTCAGCCCTCAGGGTCCTGAGCAGGGCTGCCTTCACAGCCCTACAGGCGCTGACTGCTGCCCACTCTTGCTGGGCTCAGGGTGTTTCACCACCCCTAAACCTGTCATTGGACTCATTTCCATCCTGACTCTGAGAAGGACGCTGGCAGACACCCCCGCAAGGCTGTTCCTGCCCCCAAAGTGCCCTGTGCTCTGTCACCCATAATTCCTCCTTCCCCTCTCCCTGCCCCACAAGGCCTTCCCCTGTGGACACAGGGTTGGGAGGAAAACAGACCCATCAAGCTGGTTCCCAGCAAAGAAGTGTTTCCCACCCATCGGTCCCTGCAAATCTCCAAAGCCAGTCTTTAATATTTCACTTTAATCAACTCTCTTTTCTGTAAAAACTTAAAAAAAAATTGAATCTGAGTTTTTAGAATAAATTTTTAATTTTAGAACAGTTTTAGATTTATAGGAATATTGTGAAGGTAGTTCAGAGACCGACCAACTCTCTTAAACTTTATTTTAAAAGGAAACTTTTCATTATTCCTGCAAATGAAACCAGCATGATGTGCCTCAGACTTTAATCTTAAAAATGAACAATGAAAACAAAACAATGTTATTAAATTTTTTAAATTAAAATAAAAAATTAACAGCCCAATAGAAGTGTTAATAAATCTGATTGATTTATATAATGCATTTTGCATGCAGAATTGGCTGGGATCTGTGCGTGTGTGTCATGAAGCGCTCCCCAGTGCAGGGCCATCACCGGGCACCAGGCTGTTTTCCACCATGACCCACGTCAGTGCCCTGCCAAGAGTCCTCTGAGGAATGGACCAGCTATAGCACAGCCAGCGTTTATGGAGTCCTGCCTCTGGTGGGGCACTGTTCCGATGCCTTACATCTATTAACTTGTCAGAGCCTCAGAATAACCTGATGAGGTACCAGGTACTATTACTACCTCAATTTTTAGAGGGAGACACTGAAGCAGGTTAAGGAACTTGTTCAAGGCCACAGGCCAGAGCCACACGGGGGTAGTCAGGCTCCCAAGTCTGCATATGGCTGTGCCCTATTACTGAGAGCAGAGAAAACAGGCATTTTCCCCATCCCACTGCAGCCTCCCCAGACCACGGCAGCAGCACCGAACTCACCTCTGTTCTCTCCCGCCTGTCCATTCTTCGCTCTGCAGCCGTGTGCTCTCAAACACGTGGAGCTCTGTGTAGTAGAGCTGCCCTTTCAGACCTGCCCTTGCTCAGCATTGCACAGTGACATCCACCACTCCTCAGTTTTATTCTCCCCCAACCAACTTTGTACTCTGAAATTCCTCTATTACATAGAAGAGGTGAAAGACTAGAAAATGAACACCCTATATCCTTATCCAAAATTCAACAATCGCTAACATTCTCTCTCTACCTGTGTGTATTCTTCTATTTTGAATTGAAACAAAGCCTTTCTTCATGTGTCCTTGGCAATAATAGCAGGTTTGATGTGCTTGTTATTTTTTTCTAAATACACTTGAAAATAAATACATTACTGTGAAAAGAAGATATTTGGCCATGTACCTCCTAAAATCACCCTGTGTATCCCTCCTGATATGACCGCCACACACTGGGGAAATCAGTCCCTAATGTGGGATGGATCTCCGTGGACCTCCATGGTTGTTTTCAGCAAGGATGCCACCTAAACTCACCAGTTCCCTCTGGTGGCAGGGCTGGGAGCTGTGTAGGGAGATTCTGTGGGGTCTAGGTGGGGAAGGCAGAGGCATCCTGGGGGTCTTCCACCTAGGCTGGAAAGGGAAGTAGGACAGTGCAGTCATGGCTTTGCACTGGCTGTTCCCTGTACTCTTCCTGTGTATTTGGAGGCACCCTCCCTCCCTTTAAGTGGGTGTCTGCTCAGATGTCCCTCTCAGAGAGGCCTTGCTAACCACCTAGCTACAGTTCCCCCACCCCGCTCAACCTGCTTAATTTTTCTTCAGACAAACACTTCAGACCACGACACTGTTTTCTACACTAGTCTGTCGGCTCCATAAGGGCAGGGACACAGCTCTCTTTACTCAGCACTACACTCCCATGCCTGGCACAGAGACTGACACTAGCACGTGCTAAATAAATGAGGGTTGAATGAGCAGATGAATGAATGAATCAGTGGCCTGGGGTTCAGATTCAGACTCTAGGCCTGTTGCTGTCACTAGGGGAAATCCAGCCTCCGCTTGCATGCCCTCAGTGATGGGGATCTCAGTCCCTACATTCCTGAAAGATGACCACATTCGAAGAGTTACTTTCTAGGTTTTTCCCACAGATACGATTTTTTATGTTTTCCCCAAAGCTGAGACTTATGTTTATTTCAAACAGTAATGTAACTTCTCGAGGAAATGAGAGGGAGTTCGTGCCTGCCAGGGACTCAGGGAGGGCAAGGACCCTCTGCTTTCTTCTCACTCCCATTTACGCATATTTCTGAGTAAGAGCCCAGTTTCCCATCAGGCTCTGGGTCCATGGGGTCCACACTGCCCCCACACTTCCCTACTGGTGGAAAGATGGGAGCACCATCCTCTCACCTGAGAAGACATGTTGACAAAATCCTGAACTGGATGAGGCAATGGAAAGTGCTCCAGCTGAGACGCAGCAGGCCTGGGTTCTCTGCCACAGAATCACTGTGTAACCATGAGCCTTACCTTCCATACCTGTAAAATGGGGACAGTGAGTTTGCTCTGAGCCCAGGGATAAGAAATTATACTAGGTCAGATTTCCAAGCCCCGGGGGCCTTCTGCAAATAGCAACGGAACCACCCCATCCCCAGAGGCTCCGGGCACAAATCAGCAGCAGAGAAGCACCACGGGGCCCACTTTACCTAAGCACAGGCAGAATTGTAGCAGAAGAACAAGGTAAGTGGCTCCCGCGGCGGCCTGATTCTGAGCTGTTGGCGTGATGTGTGGGACAAATTAAGTTCATAAAATAAAGTCAGAGTGGGCTGTGGCAACTTGACCACAAACTGTGCTCCTTGGCCACCTTGGCTGGGGACCTGGCACGGTTGCCCCTTGGAAGTCCCAGCCCATTGTCCACCATGTCCACCTGCCCTCCCCACAGGCCACACTGAGTCTGGGCCCCAGGCATTTGCTCAGGCCGTGTTCCTGCCTGATGTGCTCTCCCTGACTGGCTCAGCCCCACAGTTCCTGATCCAGAGAACAGGATCTGGTGGGAGTTGAGGTGCTCCTGGGGGTGAAGTACCTGGGCCAGTAGTCGAGGTTCAAGGCCCAGTTTTAGGGTGAGGGCTGCCCCCTGCCTGGCATCCAATGGGTTAGGAGTGAATCAACTCCCAGGTTCCATCAGGAATCCCTCCTATTGGGATTCTCACACCCTGTGTACTAACCTCCCATGCTTCAAGGTCAGCATCAGGATGCCTCCTCCAGGAAGCCCTGCTGGAATGGCTCAGATTCAGCCCCCTAACTCCCAGGCACATAAGCTTCTCCCAAGGTGGGAAGGTCCTGGGCTGGGCCCAGCAAGATCATCCCTGGCCACCCCGTGTAAGATGCCAGCATCCTCCTTGCCTTAACATTTCCAGTCCCCTTTCTCTGCTTTAACCTTTGAGCATGGTCCTTATCTGATGCACTTTAAATTTGCTGATTTGTTCATTCTCTGGCTCTCGCACTAGCATGTAAGCTCTCTGAGGGGAGGGCCTTTGTTGTTTTTGTTTGCTTTCATATTTCTGTGCCTAAGCAGTGCCCGTGTGCAGTAGCCTCAAGTATTAGTTAAACAAAGAATGAATGAAAGGAAGGATGCACAGCACATGCAGAGACTCAGGGGTGTGAAAGGGCGTGGGAAGCAAGAAGGCGCCACCAAACGCAGGATTCCTAGAGTGTGGTCTCGAGGTGAGGTGGGAAAAGGGAGTAAGGCCCAAACTGAGAAGGGTCTTGAGTGCCAGGCCAAAGGTTAGAGGGGGGTGGGAGCTACGGCAGGACGTTGGATGGGGGAGCAACAGTGTCACATCGGGGTTTAGAAAGACCCTTCTGGCTGGGTGGGAGGGAGGACTGTGGGGCAGAGAGGAGTGGGAGTGGAGAGAACAGTGAGGAGGCCATGGAAGTAGTCAGGCGAGAGAGGGCGGGCACCTGGGGGAGGGTCATGGTGGGACCTGGAGGGCGAGCAGGAGGCCTGGGCTGGGCAGGGACTGACAGGCAGTGGGGAGCATCCTCTGGGACCGGCTCTGTCTGGCTAGCCTCGCCCCGCAGGGCTGCCCCACGAGGGGCAGGGAGCCAGGGGACCCAGTCTGGCCCTGCCTCTTGGGACTCCAGGGATGCACGGTGCCTTCTGTTAATGGCAGGAAACTGCAGCCAGCATTGCCCACCTGGTGTCTGCCATGCGGGGTGTGGAACAGGGAAATTAAACCAGTGTGGGGAGCTCAGCTGACGCCACGTACTGGCTCCTGAGGCTTCGGGTGTGCGACCCTGTGGGAGAAGGGAACCGGCACTGACTGAGCACCTACTCTGTGCCAGGCATGGGATGGGTGCTCTATATGCATTTGATCCTTACAGACAGCAAGGTGGATACTATTACCCCCATTTTACAGATAGGGAAACTGAGACCCAGAGAAGCTAAGTAATTTTGGGGATCACACAGTGGCAGAGCTCTTTCTACTCCACGATGCTGCCTTCTGAAAGGAAGCCAGGCAGAAGGCACACAGAAAAGGAATTTATGATCAACACAGCAGCCCAGCAATGGAGGGGTTGCTTAGGGAGGGGTAGGTGGCCCGTCTTAAGATGTGCAATTAGAGATCAGGTGAATGCTTGGCGGTGTCTGCGTGGAGGGGAGGGGAGGGCGAGCTGTCTTCTGGGTTCCCCTCTAGCTGGGCACCTCACGGGGTAGGAAGGCCTGAGCTGAGGGACAGCTTTGCCTCTGCCCCAGGCCCCCACAGATCCCCTTCCCAGGAGAAAATGCCCCCTTCCTCAGGCTAGACCTGATACTCTGCAGAGCCACGGACCTGCCACTTTTGCTTGCTCTCTATCACATAGCCCTGGAACCATCAACCCTGCAACACAGGCCCAGAGAGGAAATGGGGCTGGCCCAAGTCACAGTTATGCCCCTGGAGGATTGGGCCAAACATGTTGTTCAGTGGTGTCCAAGGGCTCTGGCCACTGTCTAGTCGGCTGGGCCCAGCCCTGCCCTGGCCACCATGATCGTCCCAGCTGCTGGACACATGCCTGCTGGTCGGAGCTTCTCAGAAGAACCAGGAAGCTGGAATTGCTGTGATTCCCGGCCCTGTCCCCAGTACGGCCTTTGGGGACTCTGCATGCGCCTGCACAGGTGTGCAAGCTGGAAGTGTGGGTGGGGCCAGAGCATTTTATCTCTTAACATGGCTTGAGGGTTGGGCTGCCTGGGGTTCCATCCATTAAAGCAGCTTCTCTTTTAGTCCCAGGGGCATCTCTCAGGTGGCCAGTCCCCACTGGAGGGCTAATGACCTGAGTCCACTCCACCAATTCTACATGTTCCAGACCTGATGAAGGGGATGCAGTCTCAAGAGTCCTGGGTCTGAATCCCAGCTCTTCCCCCAGCTGTGTGACCTTGGGCAGGTTCCCTCACGTCTCTGGGCCTCAATTTCCCAGAGGGTTCAAACATTCCAAGGGCAGGACACAGCCTGTACTGTAGTTTGTTTGTTTGTTTGTTTGAATCAAATTGGTTGCCAACATTTAAAACATAAAAGATCAGGAAATTTCACACTAAAAAATCTAGATTTTCAGGTTTCATTGAAAAATCAGAAGAGCTGGGCTCACTGGGTTCCCTCCCCCGTCAGGTAATAACCCACTAGAGTAAGTCACTTGCTCCAGTCCTCACAGGCCAGGCCGCCCCTGGAAGCTGGTGGGTTTTCTACCCCTGAGTCAAGCTGGGAGCCCCCAGACTCTTGCCTCAGCAACCCCAGAGCTCCTGGCCCAGGCCTGGTCATTGTATATGTGCTGGGTTGATGAATGAATGAATAAATAGATGAGCACAGCAAAAATGATAATAATAATGCCTGCTCCCTGCCCCCCACTTTCCCAGAGGAGCACAAGGAGGTCCTGGCATTTTATAAACCTTGAAGTCCCAGGAATAACAGTAACAAATATGTAGGTAGCACTTACCAGGTGCCTAGCTCTGTCCAAGGCAATTTTCTTCCATTATCTCATTTGTCCCTCACCATGCCCCTGTGAGGTGGGACCTTCTCCATCCTGGGGAGGAGAGGGTAACAGGGAATAGTATGCCACTTACAGGGTTGGTGGGAGGATTAACTGAATTAATGAAGGTAAAGTGCCTGGAAAAGAGCCTGGCACACAGCAGGTGCTCAGTAAGCGCGGGCCATTGACACACAAGCCAGGTACTTTCACAGCAGTGATCTCGTGTGGTGGACAGATGAGCCCCCCCAAGCTGGGAGGGGTTGAGACTTGCCCAAGGTCACAGGGTAAGTGGCTTGGAGAGGATTCTCAGATGCGGAGACGCGTGACTTCCTGCAGCGGGGGCCGCTGCTATGGAGCGGGTCCTGAGGGGGCTGGGTCCAGGAGAGGGTCTCTGGGTAGAGAAGGTGGGAGGCAGGAGAGCAGAGGTCTGGAGCCTCAGCAACATAATTCCAGCCCTGGCTTGGCTTTGGCACTCTGGGCTTCCTCTCTCCCCTCCCAGGTTTGCAGCTGGTGTCTGGAGGCTGCCGCCCTGCAGCCTGAACCCAGTGCCCTCCCTCCGGCTGACCCACCCACCCACCCTCTCGGCCCAGCTCCTTGCCCTCCAAACGGGGGAACCAAGGCCTGGGGACAGGCAGCCTGGCAGGGTGGAGGTGCCTGGGTTTCACTCCTCCCAGCCCTGCCACTTACCGGCTCTGTGACCCTCTGATTCTCCTTTCCTCATCTTTTATGACTCATCAAAAGTGTTTGCCTTGGGCTTCCCTAGTGGCGCAGTGGTCGGGAGTCCACCTGCCGATGCAGGGGACACGGGTTCGTGCCCCGGTCCGGGAGGATCCCACATGCCACGGAGCAGCTGGGCCCGTGAGCCATGGCCGCTGAGCCTGCACATCCGGAGCCTGTGCTCTGCAAAGGGAGAGGCCACAACAGTGAGCGGGCGGAGTACCACCAAAAAAAAAAAAAAAAAAAAAAGTGTTTGCCTTGAGCCAGGCACTGGGCTCAGAGCCTTGCATGCATCCTTCCACGTATTCCCGATGACAGACCCGTTTCATGGCTGGGAGGATGGAAGCTCAGTCTTTCCCCTAGTTGCACAGCTGGGAGTAGATTCAGAGTCAGGTCCGGGTGAGTCCAAAGCCTGAGTTCTTTAAATGAAGAAAGTGATATGTACCTCATCTGGTCATCGTGAGAACATAGAATAAAAAATAAAATAGGGCTACCCTGGTGGCGCAGTGGTTGAGAGTCGCCTGCCAATGCAGGGGACACGGGTTCGTGCCCCGGTCCGGGAAGATCCCACATGCCACGGAGCGGCTGGGCCCGTGAGCCATGGCCGCTGGGCCTGCACGTCCGGAGCCTGTGCTCCGCAACGGGAGAGGCCACAACAGTGAGAGGCCCATGGACCAAAAAATAAATAAATAAATAAATAAAATAAAATCGTAGTTAAAGCTTCCATAGCCTTTAATTACCGTGCCAGTGGCTGTTCTAAATATTTTACATTCTTTTTTAAATATTCTTTTCCATTATGGTTTATCACAGGATATTAAATATAGTTCCCTATGCTATACATTAGGACCTTGTTGTTTATCCATTCTAAATGTAACAGTTTGCATTGGCCAACCCCAAACTCCCAGTTTGTCCCTCTCCCTGTCCCCCTCCCCCTTGGCAACTACAAGTCCCTTCTCTGTGTCTATGAGTCTGTTTCTGTTTTGTAGATAGGTTTATTTGTGCCATATTTTAGATTCCACGTATAAGTGATATCATAAGGTATTTGTCTTTCTCTTTCTGACTTACTTCAGTTAGTATGATAATCTCTAGTTGCATCCATGTTGCTGCAAATGGCATTGTTTTGTTCTTTTTTATGGCTGAGTAGTATTCCACTGTATATATGTACCACATCTTCTTTATCCATTCATCTGTTGATGGACATTTAGGTTGTTTCCATGTTTTGGCTATTGTGAATGGTGCTGCTATGAACATAAGGGTGCATGTATCTTTCTGAATTATAGTTTTGTCTGGATATATTCCCAGGAGTGGGACTGTTGGATGATATGGTAATTCTATTTTTAATACTCTGAGGACCCTCCATACTGTTCTCCATAGTGGCTGCACCAAAGTTTCATTCCCACCAACAGTGCAAGAGGGTTCCCTTTTCTCCACACCCTCTCCAGCATTTGTTATTTGTAGACTTTTTAATGATGACCATTCTGACCGGTGTGAGGTGGTACCTCATTGTAGTTTTGATTCCCATTTCTCTAATAATTAGTGATGTTGAGCATCTTTTCATGTGCCTACTAGCCATCTGTATGTCTTTGGAGAAATGCCTATTAAGGTCTTCTGCCCATTCTTTGACTGGGTTGTTTGTTTTCTTGTTGTTGAGTTGTATAAGCTGTTTGTATATTTTGGAGATTAAGCCCTTGTCTGTTGCATCATTTGCAAATATTTTCTCCCATTCCATAGGTTGTCTTTTTGTTTTTTGGGTTTTTGTTTTTTTTATGGTTTCCTTTACTGTGAAAAAGCTTGTAAGTTTGATTAAGTCCCATTTGTTTATTTTTGTTTTTATTTCTATCGCCTTGGGAGACTGACCTAAGAAAACATTGGTACGATTGTTCTAAGTATTTTACACATGTTAAGTGGTTTCACCCACACATCAACAGTATCAGCAGGCATCAGTGCTCCTATTATCATCTCCCTGTTATAGATCCAGAAACTGAGGCACAGAGAGGTTAACATGCCCAAGGTCACAAACTAGTGAGTGGTAGAATCAGAATTTGAATTCAAGCCTTCCAGCTCCAGAGTCCTTGCTTTCACCCACTATGCTGTGAACATAGAGCATCATGCATGAGGCATGTGCTGAACCCCAAACCCACAGGAGCTCTCCCCATCAGCCCCGTCATCAGTATGTCAGCTGCAGAGCCAGCAATGAGGATGTAGGTCCCAAGGATTCCTGCCCCAGACTGCTCCCCAACCCCATCACTCCAGCCCCACCCCAGGGTCTAGTCGGGTACACAGGCCATAACCACCAGGACAAAGAATCAACAACCTGAGAACAATGTAGGAGTCGCACCACCCATCTCCCTAGAAACCCAAGACAGGGCTGGCCCAGCTGACGCAGGGAGGGATGAGGTGTTTGCCTCCTGTTCTCTATCCTCACCCGGACCTCCCCCTCTCAGTTCCCTGAGCCTAGACAGGGAACTCTACAGCAGACACCACAATCTGGGAGCCATGAGCATACTCTCCACTTTCTTCTGTCCTGTATACCATCCCTCCAGGTCCTCCTAAGTGAGGACACTTATGATGCTGTTTCATTATGCCCTTTCCAATTTCTGGGCCTTTGCTTGGACTACTCCTTCTGCCTGAAGGCTCTCTCACACCCCTTCGGAAAGACCTCCTTTTCCCTGTAAGCAGAGTTTATCCCACATTCCTCTGATACCCTACGGCCCCCATCGCCCCTTTCATGTCCCATCACACACCATTGTGATTTTTTTAATATTCTTTTCCATTATGGTTTATCACAGAATATTAAATATAGTTTCAAGCACACAATGCCCTCTACACACATAGCAACAAACTCAGAAACATGTAAGCACATAGAAATATACCACTCTCTTCTCACAGGGTACACTCCCACACCCAAAGGCCTATGTATGCACTATGACCTTCTAACCAAGACACGCATGTACGTGCTTACACTCAAGCGAGTATCAAGGTAACATCTGTGACTTTACATACGTACACACACACACACATACACATACACACTCACAGCACACAATCCGAGCACACAGGGCCAAGCTACCCACAGAGAATCACATACTGCAGAAATAGTCAGGCTTCTACACTCTTGAACACACATAGATGTTCAATCATGCAAAAACATGCAACAACACCCACCAGTGGGATCACACGTGGGGATGCCGAACTGCGTACATTCCGGAGTCATTCCCTGGGTAGGCTGGCCTGAGGCTGGGAGGATGTCTCCTCGGAGACAGTTGGAGCCTGGGTAGCAGGGCCTGGGAAACCAGGCTACCACGTCCCACTGGAGCTTGCGCCCGGAGGGGAAGATAAACGATGTGTCTATTGGGCTCCTGGGTGGAGGGTCCTGTGCAGGAGGGGGGCTCTTGGGCTGATTCCTGGCTCCTGTTTCCTACTTGCCACTTGTGCTTTCAGACCAGCAAGCCCCTGCCCTCAGGCCAGGCCTAAGCTTTTCCTCTAGGCGCCCTTGGCAGCCTAGTCCCTAAATAATGGAACCAGCTTTTACCAGCATTTGCTGAGCACAGGGCCAGCCTGGGAGAACACCACCCCAGTGGCTTCACAGGGCTCAGGCTGGTGTCTACCCTGACAGCACTGACACCATCTGGAGGGATCCTCTTGACACCTGACATGTAGGATTATTCTGCACATTTTAAAGGAGTGGAAATGGAGGCTCACAGAGGTAAAGGGACTTCCCCAAAGTAACACAGCCAGGGGGTGGTGGGGCAGAAATGGACCAGCCTTCCCAAGGGAGCTCCTGGTCCCTGGGCTCCCAGAACAGCACTGGGTCACCCTCACCTACTCCTGGGGGAAGCAGAAGGAGCAGGGAGACCCCAGGGTGAGGTGGAGTCTTTTCTGGGGTCTGGAGAGTCAATGAGGTAAACTTTGCTGTGGTGCAGCCTGGACTTTCTGCCTCTGGGAGGTCAACTCCTTGACAAATCAGGAGAGGGACTCCAGGCCTGAAAGCCATAGACATTGGTGGAACAGCAGTGACTGCTGTTACCTGTGCTCCCAGCCCCATTTCTGGGTCCTAACAGGCTGTGACCCAGTTACCAGGTAGAGGCAGCATCCCTGGAAGATTCCTATGGGACCCCAGGGTCCTGAAGCCCCTGACCCAAAGGGGTTGAGTATCTCAGTTTATTGTGGGCACTGCAAGGGAATGACTGGGTCTGGCACCAAGGGTTTCAGAAATTACCACAGGAAAAGCTTATAGCTAAGAAACCTCCATGCCAGGCTGATTGCCTTTAAAAATTAGGCAAGACAGCCAGGAGCAGACAGAGCTCAGATCTAGAGGAAGCATGAAGCTGCTCTAGGCCTGGGCCTCCCCAGCCGCTGGACTCCAGCAGAGATTTTCAAACTATGTACCCCACTTGGGGAGGGGGCCTGGGTGGAGGACTGCCAGCTTTGGGGCTCTAGGATTCCTCTCCACCCTTCAGCAGGAGCACTCAGTGTGACTACAGGCTCGCCAGTCTTATTTCTTCTTCCTGGGCCCACAGGAAGACTGCATTTCTCACCTAACTTGCCAAGGTGACAAAGGCCAGTCACTGGGTTCTTTGGAAAGAGTGTGAGCAGAAGTGATGTATGTTGTTTCCAGGCCCAGTTTTAAATCTCCTAATGTGACACTCTTTGCTCTTTTGTTTGCTTCTCATAGTGACAATGTATTGAACTTACATCACAGATAGGGACACTAAGATGGAAGCAACTTGGATCCCTGAGTCATCATGTGGAGGAGAGATGCTCAGGAGAGCCACTAACCCACATTGTATTTGTGTGAGTGAGAAACAAACTTTTATTGTGTTACCCCACTGAGATTTCAGAGTTTATTTGTCATCTCAGCAGAACCCAGACTAGCATGGCTAATATATTCCTCTTGGATGGATTTTATATCTTGAGGTTGCACAAAGATTTTTATTGAAGAAAGAACTCCGTGACTAAAATCCCACATCCAAAGTGTCCTCTCTCAGGGTCTCCCAGTTCTGATGTCCTGACATTCTGTATTTAGACAGCTGTGGGCAGTGGAAGTCAGGTGACTTGAACTTGGTCATATACCCTGACTATGTGGCCTTGGGCAAGCTTCACACTTTTCTGAGCCTCGGTGTCCTCACCTATAAAGTAGAGGCAAAGATGCTTCACCTACAGGGCTGCTGTTAAGATCAGTGAGCAACTGTAAACTGTAAAGGGGGGAGATTTGCTTCAGGGAATGCACTGACGGTTTGTCATTACGCTCATCCCACCCACCACACCCACCACAGGCAAGGTCAGGGGAAAGAGACTTCAAGAAGGCATGAAATTTCATTCATTCAGCTGGGGGACACTTCCAGCCCTGTGTGGGTCCCTGGGCCACAAGGCAAGGCTCTGCAGAGAGACCATCTCTCTTCTCAGCTGTATCTACTCTGTCTTGGAGGAGGGGGTGGTATCTGACCTAATCACAGGTGATGGCTCATTAAGAGGTTACTATGTTCCTGGCCCTTAATGATTCAATGAAGCCTCACTCAGGCAGGTACATTCCTCATCCTCCTTTTACAGAGTAGGAAACTGGAGGCACCGAGAGACTGAGCCTCTTGTCCAAGGTTACACAGGTAGGATGTGGGCAGTGCTGGGATTTGAACCCAGGAAGTCCTACAGCACTGCCTGGACACAAGACCTCTGGGCTATTCAGATCTCTTAGCATGTGTAGCATCGGTGTCTGGGTGGCGGATGCAGGACGGAGGAGGGGAGGCTGTCCAGGGAGTGGGCTTCCAAGATGAAGCCGAATAGTAAAATTTCTCTGTTGCTTTGTCCCCTTCTGTCTCTCTGACTCTCTCTCCCCAGTTTCCTTCTTAAGCTCATTTGATACCACTCTTCCCGACTTCATAGTTTTCCTTGCCTCACTTTAATTCTTTCAGAGCCTCCTCGCTGCCCTCAGGATAGAGCCCAAGATCTGAGGCTTGGCATTCAAGGCCCCAGGAGGTGTCCTTTCCAGTCTTGCTTCCTGCTGCTGCACTGTCTTGTTGTCCTGTGCTCTACTTAGATTGAACTGTGTGAACTGCCTTCTCTTTCCCACCCCATGTCTCGCTCCATGTTGTCTCTGCCTGGAGCTCTCTCCCCACCTTTCCCACCAGCTCACTCAGCTCCAGGCAGCCGTCCCGGGGTCTCCAGGTTTGGCCATGTTTTCTGCAGTGCTGTAGCCCAGGGCTGTGTCTCTCCTCTGATCCTCTGGGTTGCCACAGTCTCCATCTCTGTCTGAACCTTAACAGCTCCTCTAGGGCAGGACCTGGGCTGGGACCCCAACATTGCCCAGCACAGGGCCTGGCACAGAGGGGACATCAGTGACCTTGGGTTGCAGGCGAGGTCTCAGGAACTCTTGAGGATGGCCTCACACAGAGTGACAGATGGAGAGGAGTCGGGGGTAAGACCCAGGGTGGGGGGAGGGTGTGAGGACTAGGGCATAGGGAGACTAGAGTGGCTGGAGGGGGTCATTTGAGTTCTTGGGGACAGATACCCAGACTGATTCAGAAGGATGCCAGGGCCAAACCACAAACATCCCTTTAGACCGTGGCCAGGCTGTGGCCCTGGCATTAAAAATTACACGTATTATCTAATAATAGATATATATAAAATAGACGTGTGTTGCATTTTTATAAGAAATAAACAGACTAGTCATATGCTTTATTATCCAAACCAGAACTTTCTGAGAAAGAAAGGGATTGCAGTGAATAATTATGTGGGACAACAGGTATCAATCAGGACTGTTCTGGAAACCCCGGATGTATGGCCACCCTGGGTATAAAGCATAATAATGAACACCTTTGAACCCAACTTAAACGTGAGAGATGACTAATGCTATGGGCTTCTTCCTTATCCCATTTCCCTGCCTCCCCTACAGGAGTAACCATTATCTTGAATTTTGTTGAATCATTTCCTCAGTTAAGCTTGTATCACATATGTATGAAAACCTAAACAATATACTTTATTTTTGCTTGTTTTTGAGCCCTCTAAATGTTGGATTTTGTCCTATGAAGTCTTCTGCAACAAGCTGTTCTCCCTCAGCGTTGTTTCTAAGATTTCCTCGCATAGTTGTCTGCAGCTATATTTGATTCATTTCCACTGCTGTATAGGATTTCATTATACGGAGATGGCATAATTTATTAATTCATTTTCCTTCTAAGGACATTAGCTTAGTTCCCAGGTTTTTGCCATTATAAATGGCACTACTACGAACATTTTTGTATGGGTCTCCTGATGCTTGTATGCATGAGTTTCTCTAGGGTTTACACTTAGTAATGAAATCACAAGTTCAAAGTGGTTGCAGTAATTTTCACTGCATTAGGAGCATAGGAAAATTCTGTTGCTTCACATCCTCACCAATACTTGTCACTGTCAGATTCATTTTGTGTGGAAAATCCCATTGTGGTATAAGTTTGCTTTTTCCTGATTACTATAAGGTTGAGCATCTTTTCTTCAGGTTTATTTTCCATTCATATTGCCTCTGCTGTGAATGCTTGTTCATATCTTTTGCTATTTTTTTGAGTTATTTGTCTTCTTAGCACTGGTTTGTAAGAGTTCTTTATGTATTCTGGGTAGAATGCTTTGTTCATTATTTGTACTGTAATATATTCTCCCAATCTGTGGCTAGTCTTTTAGACAATGAGAAAAAAATTAACTTGGAGGAAGCAGAGACTATACATGGTGATAAATACTCACAGGAAACAACAACAAAACACTATTAACATCCTGAAAGAAATAAGACAAAATATTGCATCATGAAAAAAGAACAAGGTACAATAAAAAAGGAATAGACATTGAAAAAGCAAAGAGCTCTTGAAAATATGATCAGAGGAAAAATAAAAATCTCTGTAGAAGGTTGAAAAAATGTTCTAGATAGAAAAAAAAAAGAGGTGAAAATATATATATAAGAAATGTAGAAGACCAGTTCAGGAGGGCCAATATTGGAATAATTAAGGAGATCCAGAAAGTAAAAAACAGAGAAAATGGAGGCGAGGAAATCGTTCTGTTATAGAGGTAGCTCTAGAAAATTTTCTCCAAACTGAAGATGAGTTTCCAGAATAAGAGGACCCACTGGGCGCCCAGCACAGTGAATAGAAACAGATTTACTCAAAGACACACTGAGGACACAGGTGCCTAAACACTTCCAGGGAGAAAGAACAGGGTTCTGTAAACAGGAAACAAAATGGCATTGGACTTTTCAACAGGAACTAGAAGACAATGGAGCAAGCCTTCAAGATTCAGAAGGAAAATTATTTCCAGCTTAGAAATCTATATCTCATCAAACCACCAATTAAATGAGAGGCACTTTTAGAAATGCAAGGTCTCAAAAAGTTTACCTCAGATACCTCCTCTCAGAAAGCTGTGAACATAAGTTTGTTTTCTATGTCTGTGAGTCTGTTTGCTTTGTAAATAAGTTCATTTGTATCATATTTTAGATTCCACATATAAGTGATATCATATGATATTTGTCTTCCTCTGTCTGACTTACTTAACTTAATATGATAATCTCTAGGTCCATCCATGTTGCTGCAAATGGCATTATTTCATTCTTTTTTATGGCTGAGTAATATTCCATTATATATAGTCTTCTCAAACCAATTGTCTATTGATGGGCACTTGGGTTGTTTCCATGTCCTGAGATTACCAAAGGGAAAAGGGAAAGGGGGAGGGATAAATTAGGTATATGAGATTGACAAACTATTATACATAAAATAGATAAGCAACAAGGATTGACTGTATAGCATAGGGAACTATGTTCAATATTTTATTGTAACCTGTAATGGAAAATAATCTGAAAAATATACATATATATATATAACTGAGTCACTTTGCTGTATACCTGAAACTAACACAATATTGTAAGTCAACTATACTTCATTTTATCCTTTTTTTTTGACAATGTGGTGCAGCTTGTGGAATCTTAGTTCCCTGAGCAAGGATTGAACCCACGCCCCCTGCAGTGGGAGCATGGAGTCTTAACCAGTGGACTGCATTACAAAAAAAAAAAAAAAAAAGCTATGAGCAGATGTTGCCCCAAATAAGGTCGTGAGGAAGACACGGGATGTCGGAAGCAGGAGATTCAACACAGGAGAAAAGTGCAGAGAAGCCTCCAGATGATGGGGAAGGGAAAGCCCACAAGGAGAGCTGAGCAGCTGGTCTTGCTATCAACCAGTCCAGGATGGAGAGTCAGAAATCTGCAGCAACTTCCCAGTCAAGTAAATTGGTAGAGTACTAATATGGGTGATTGTATTAATAGGAGTTTACACAAATGAGGGAGAGTTTGGGGATAAGGGATGAATACTTAGAAATGAAGCAAAAAATAAAATGATAAATAAATAAATATCCATTACTAACTCCAGGAAAAACACAGTTATGCAGGAAAAGATGCTAATCATGGCACACTGTGAATAGCATTTATTTTGTTATGATCACATAAAAATCCTTTCAATATATGACACTAAAGCTCAGGCAACGAAAGAAACAATAGATAAACTGGACAACATAAATAAAAAATAAAAACTGTGTATCAAAAGGCACAATCGACAGAGTGAATAGGCTACCCACAGAATGGAAGAAAATATTTGTAAGTCATGTATCCAGTAAGGGATTAACATCCAGAATACATAAAGAACTCCTACAACCCAACAACAACAACAAACAGAAAACTTAATTTAAAAATGGGCAGGGGCTTCCCTGGTGGCGCAGTGGTTGAGAGTCCGCTTGCCGATTCAGGGGACACGGGTTCGTGCCCCGGTCCGGGAAGATCCCACATGCCGCGGAGCGGCTGGGCCCGTGAGCCATGGCCGCTGAACCTACGCGTCCGGAGCCTGTGCTCCGCAACGGGAGAGGCCACAACAGTGAGAGGCCCACGTACTGAAAAAAAAAAAAATGGGCAAAGGACTAGAACAGACATTTCTCCTAAGAAGATATACAAATGGCCAAGAAGCACATGAAATGATGTGCAATATCACTATCAAGGAAATGCAAATCAAAACCACAACGAGGGGACTTCCCTGGCGGTCCAGCGGTTAATACTCGGCACTTCTACTGCAGGCGCATGGGTTCAATACCTGGTTGGGGAAGATCCCGTATGCTGGCAGTGCGGCCAAAAAAAAAAACACACCACAATGAGATACCACCTCATACCTGTCAGGATAGCTACTATAAAAAACAAAACAAAACAGAAAATAACAAGTGTTGACAAAGATGTGATCCCTTGTGCACCGTTGGTAAAATGTAAAATGGCGTAACTACTATGGAAAATAGTATGGCAATTCCTCAAAAAATAAAAATGGAATTACTATATGATCCAGCAATTCCACTTCTGGGTATATTACCCCAAAGAACTGAACGCAGAGACTTGAAGAGATATTTGTACACCCATGTTCATAGCAGTATTATTCACAATAGCCAAGAGGTGGAAGCAACATATGTGTCCATTGACAGATGAATGGATAAACACAATGTGGAATATACATATAATGGAATATTATTCATCATTAAAAGGAAGAAAATTCTGCAATATGCTACAACATGGATGAGCATTGAGGACATTATGCCAGTGAAATAAACCAATCATAAAAGGGCAAATACTGTACAATTTCACTTACATGAGGTACATAGAGTAGTCAAATTCATAGAGACAGAAGTTAGAACGTGGTTGCCAGTGGTTGGGGACAAAGGAGAATGGGGAGTTACTTAATGAGTACAGAGTTGCCGTTTGCAAGATGAAGAGTTCTGGAGATGGGTGGTGGTGATGGTTATGCAACAATGTGAATGTACTTAATGCCACTGAATTGTACACTTAAAAATGTTAGGTAAATTTTATGTTATGCATATCTTTCCACAACTAAAAATAATTTAAAAAATTTTAAAACTTTTTAAAATCAAAGAATCACAACCATATTGGAAGGATGGGTGATGGTTGACTCAGAGAGTGAGTGTGTGAGAGTCCGTGTGTGTAGGTGTCTGGGGGTGCAGGGGGGTGGTGGTGAGAGAGCTAAATCATTGTCTTCATGGTGGGAAGTCAAAAGATAGTGCCTGAAACCGAAAGATCAAGAAATAGAAATGTGGGACTTCCCTGGTGGCGCAGTGGTTAAGAATCTGCCTGGCAATGCAGGGGACACGGGTTCGAGCCCTGGTCCGGAAGATCCCACATGCCACAGAGCAACTAAGCCCGTGCACCACAACTACTGAGCCCACGTGCCACAACTACTGAAGCCCACATGCCTAGAGCCCGTGCTCTGCAACGAGAGAAGCTACTGCAATGAGAAGCCTGTGCACCGCAACGAAAGTGTGGCGCCTGCTCACCACAACTAGAGAAAGCTCGCGTGCAGCAACCAACACCCAACGCAGCCAAAAATAAAATAAATAAATTTATAAAATAAAAAAAGAAATAGAAATGTGTGTTATTTAACTATAGGGAGGTAAATACCAAAAGAATCAGCTAAAAGATTTGAAAGTGTTTGCATCTGGGGAGAAGGAGATGGAGGTGGGGAGTGAACGACTTAAGGTTCTCATAACAAAGTGTACAGAACTAGTTGATTCTTTAAACTATGTGAAGTAAAACTCTGATAAGAAAAAATAAAATAAAAACTAAACCAAAACAAAAGCAAACAGAAAATTGCTGAGCCTCCCCTAGAAGGCCCTGTGACTCAGGCGATGGGTATCCAGGGCCTGACGACCTCTGAGTCACCTTGAGGAGCCTGTTGTCACGGGCAGACTGGCCAGGGCTTCTGCCCTCTATCCTTTTTCCCAGATTAAATGGGGGACGCAGAGCTGGTGGCCCTGAGAGAAGCGAGACACATCTGGATGGACGGAGGAGCATTGTTTATTTGAATGAGCACACATTTATTTTAATGTGTATTGGAAAATATGATTAGCACATCAAACCTGTGATTTCACGGAGATCACGGATCACGGATTTCATGGAAGCGAAGTTTATTAAGTGAAAGGATTTAAAGGGAAATCACGGAGATCACGGATCACGGATTTCACGGAAGCGAAGTTTATTAAGTGAAAGGATTTAAAGGGAAATACTAGGATGACAGTAGAGCAGGTAAGGGGAAATGGAGAAAGTCATTCCCCGGCGATAAGAATGACTGACTGGTCATGGGAAATACTGACCTAGTCCAACTCTCATGTTAGGGATGGGGAGCCCAGCCCAGAGAGGAAAAAGGACTTGCCCAGTGTCCTCTAGTAAGGCAGTGAAGGAGACAGATGTGACTCCCCTGAGAGCACATGGCCAGGAGGCAGGAAACCAACACTGGGTCTGTCTTGCTCTGCTCTGGTCAGCTCTGAAACCCTGAAACGCCTTCATCCTGTCAGTTCCTGGGTGTATTCCTCTGTATGAGGTTCTGCAGCTAATAGCAGTAATGTTCACGATAATTGTAGATAGTCCTTAGGAAGTGTTTACTGTGTACCAGAAAAAGCAGCAACAATTATAATAGCAAACACATATACAAGGTATACTATGTACAGAAAACTCTTCTAAATACTTTACTTATATTCACATATTTCTTCCTCACTAACCCTATGAGATAGTGTGGCAGCCAGTCTCTGAGATGGCCCACAGTGATTTTTGCCTCCTGGCTACTGCTCTCCTATATAGTCCTTCCCACATGGAATAGGGCTGACCTGTGAAACCAATAGGATATTGCCAAAATGATGGAGTGTGACCTCCCTAGTTAGGTCACAAAAGACACTGTGACTTCCTCCTTGCTTTTTCTCTCCCCCTCTTGGATGGGGAAAGCTGGCTGCCATGTCATAAGGACACTCAAGCAGTCCTGTGGAGAAATCTGTGTGGTGAAAAACTGAGTCATCCTGCCAACAGCCAATATGAACGTGCCAGCCATGTGAGTGAGCCAACTCAAACCCTCCAGCTGCAGTTAAACCTTCAGAAGACTATAGCCTGGCCAGCATCGTGACCCAACGAAGCTGCTCCCAAATTCCTAACTCACAGACAATGTGGGGGATAATAAATATTTGTTGTTGTTTTGAGTTGTTGTTGTTTTGAATTTGGGGTATTTTGTTATGCAGCAATAGGTAATTAATACTCGTAGGTAACATTGTCATCCCCATTTTATAGATGAGGA
This sequence comes from Leucopleurus acutus, assembly GCF_964270905.1. Taxonomy (NCBI): domain Eukaryota; kingdom Metazoa; phylum Chordata; class Mammalia; order Artiodactyla; family Delphinidae; genus Leucopleurus; species Leucopleurus acutus. The sequence continues at coordinate 148,983,584 of NC_139143.1, forward strand.
AATTGAGGCACAGAGAGTTCAAGTAACTTGTCCCAGATCACACAGTTAACAAGTGATTTAAACCATGGCGGTTTGGATCTGTATAAAGTTCATGTAATAAATTAGAATCCCTTTTACAGGAATGAAGACACTGCTGGGAAAGAGAGAGAGAGAGGGAAACACAGGGACAGTGGCAAAGAGAAATTGGCAATTGGTTCCCAGTACAGCATAACAGACTTAGGCTAGACTTCTGTAAAGTGATGATAGTGGACAGTGGGAGAGCTCTGCTGCCCTTGCAGCTCAGCTGTGATCAGCTTGGGGCCACTGGTCTCTGTCCCTGACTGTGTGGTTGACGCAGCCTTGGATACCTCGGGGTGGGGGTGTGATGCCTGTGGGCAGCCCCTCTCTGGGGCTCTTATCACCCTGCACTGACACTGTCTGCCCCCAGACCAGAGATCCTCAAGGGCAGGGATGGAGTCTTGCTCATCTGTGCCCCTTGCCTGGTGCAAGGCCAGTCCGAGCAGGCAGGGGGAGGTATATATGCAGAAGGCTCTCTGGCCCTGGCCCTGGAGAGAATTCATATGGTCACACTACCCTTTAACAAATTATCACTGGGGACACAGAAGGGACCAGGATGACCCAGTTTCTGACTTGAGCAGCTCCTTATTGGATGGAGGATACAACAATGATAGCCCAGTGCGATCAGAGAGATTGGGACACGGCGTGTTGTGGGAGGCCAGAGGGGTAGGGAGGACCTCTCTAGAGGAGGCCTGAGAACTTCCCAGAGGAGGAGGAGTGTGAGCTGAGGCCCAAAGGATGCACAGAAGTCAGCCAGCGCAAGACTGTTCTCAGCAGAGGGGACAGCCTGGCAGAGGCCTGAGGCCTGAGGCTCTCTTGGAGGACAGGGTGAGGGAGTAGAATGTGCAAGGGGTGGGCCGCTGGCCTCTGGTGGCTCTTAAAGCAGGACACAGAGACTTGGGATGGGCAGGGTGACATGCTGACAGCAGCTGGAATATCACCTGTTTCTGTCTCGTGGGGAATTCATTGCACTTGGGGTTGGGCTTGAGGGTTTTCTTTGGAAACCCAGGACTGGGCAAGGCCTGTATGCTTGAGTCAGCCCAGGATGGAGAGAGAGGACAGGTGAGGACAAGAAGTCACTTGGGAACAAGTTCTACAAGGACCTCAGTGTTCATTTGGTGTATGGTGTGTGTCAAAGCTTTCTTCATTTGCCCTTCGCTAGATTAACCAACTTAAGTGCCCTGAAAAATTCCCATTTCTGCCCTCTGGGTTCAAATGCTAGGCCTGCCATTTACTAGCTGTATGACCTCCCCACCCCTTAGTTTGCTCATCTGTAAAATGGGATCAACATAAAACCTGCCTCATGGAGATGTTGTAAGGACTAAATGGGTTAAAGCGTTTAAAACACCTAGATGGTGTTTGACCCCCTCCCCACCTCCAGCAAGTGTACAATAAGTATTAGCTATTATTATTACTTGATATGGTTTTCCTTTTAACCTTTTCAAGGATTTAAACATCATTTATCTAATGCCTGTTATATGCCAAGCCTTGTATCTATCCTCTGAAAATAGGGATGAATAAGACATAATCCTCCTAGGCATACAGAAACCATGGTAAAGGCAACAACAAACAAACGTTGATCAAACGTGCCCTGTAGGAACCCAGAAATGCAGGAGAGCTAGTTCCTGTCCTCAGGAAGGTCACAGGCTGACTAGGGAGAGAGAGAAGTGGTCCAAATTGGGCGGGGGCTGAGAGGAGCCTGGAGAACCTCCAATGAGGGGGTTTTCGAGAGACAAGGAGTTACCCACTTTGGCAGCTGGATGTGTGTCGGACAGTATGAGCAAAGACCCTCTTGGAGGGGAGGTGAAGGAAGGCTCAGTCTTTATTCTCTGAGTGTTAGGAGGTTATCAGGGGTTTTTGACAGGGAATTATGTTTGAATAACAGTAACATAACTAATAGCTATTATGCACCTACAGTACAGTGCATGCTGCTCATGTCCTCTAATGTAATCCTCACAACCTTGTGAGGTACTGTCACCATTCCCATTTTACAGATAAAAAAACTGAGCCACAGAGGTTAAGTGAGTTGTCCAAGGTCATGTAGCTAGGAAGGGAAGGAACAGACTTAAACTCAGGTAGTCTAACCCAGAGCCCATGCTCTTAATCTCTTTACCCTGCTGCCTCCGAACTTTAATCTACACAATCTTAAAACTAGAATAGACCTTTGAAATTCTCCATCTCTATTTTGCAGAAGAGAAACTGAAGCTCAGAGGTGGGAACTGACTTTCCTTGAGACCACAGAGTGAAGGAGGGGCTGAGATGAAGCAGTCAGTCTTGGCTGCAGGAAGGGCTCCAGAGTCCCAGGCATCCTGCTGTCACAGTGGCCATCGTTGTACTTGGAACAAAATCCAAACCTCCTGCTGGGGCCTACAAAGCCCTCATGTGATCAGAACATTGCTGACTCTGACCTCGCCTGGTCACCCAACTTCTCCTCACCGAGCTCCAGCCCACCTCAAGGCCTCTGTCCTGCTGGTCCCTTTGCCAGGAATGCCCTTACAGCCAATCTTCCTATGGTTGGGCTCCGTCTTAGCCCATATGGGCTGCCATAACGAAATATCATAGATTGGGTGGCTTAAAAACAACAGAAATTTGTTGGGAGCCTGAGAAGTCCAAGATCAAGGCACTGAAAGATCAAGATGCCAGCAGATTTGGTGTCTGGTGAGAGCCCACTTCCTGTTTCATAGATGACTCTCTTCTCGATGTGTCCTCACATGGTAGAAGGGGCCAGAGATCTTTCTGGGGCCTGTTTTATAAGGGCACTAATCCCATTTATGTCCTAATTGACTCCCAAAGACCCCACTTTCAAATACCCTCACATTTGGGATTAGGTTTTAACATATGAATTCTGGGAGGACACAAACACTCAGTCCACAGCAGGCTCCTTCTTGCCATTCAGCAAAATGTCACCTCCTCAGAGAGGCCTTCCCTGATCACCTCTCTAACGTTACCTCCCATCACTCTCACATCACCCTACTTTATTTTTTCCATAGCAGTTATGATGATCTGAAATTATTATCATTTCTTGTTTGTTTGTTTTCTTGCTTTTGTGTCTGTCTCTCCCAACTAAGATGTAAGATGTAGGAGAGCAAAGAGGGACATCATCTATTTCTACACTGTATCCCTGGGCAATGCCTGGCACATAGGAGGTGCTCCATAAGTTTTTGTTGAAAGCATGTTTGCATTTCATTGTCTGTCCGTTGATAGTCTGTCTCCCCACCAGTCAAGCTGGTACCATGTCTGATTCACCTTGGCACTCCTAGGCCCAGGGTTGGCACAGAGCAGAGCTGGGATGTGCTTGTTGGATGACCGAATTGCTAAGGGGCTGCCCTCTGTGGGAAGAAACAAGGCTCAGTAACAGGACTGCTGATGAGACAGAGTGGCTTCCAGGCCTGAGACTAACAGCTCCTGAAGCCCCTTCTTCTGCCCCTCTGCCATGGATGTGAGGCAGCAAGAGAGGAGGGGAGAGTGGACCTACACTGGGCCTAGCCACCTCCCAGTCTGTCTCTTTTAATGGCCAGTGCCCTCAAAACTCATTGTCCAAAAAGGCTGGGCTGGTTGGGCCTTGCTTACCAGCAGGTAGCTAAAATCTAGTCACCTGTACCCTGGCATGGATGAGATGGGGCTGAGACCTTCCAGGGGAGAGGTCTTATTCATGCCAGCAGAAGCAGACAGCAGCCCTGGTTGTGCGTCCCCTATTAGCAGGGATGAGGCGTCCCTTCTGTGGGGTCCCACAGTCTCTGCCCTTCTCCATCACAGCAAGGACTACCCTGTCGCCCCTGCAGTTCCCCCTGATTGTCTGCCCCTCTGCCTGGCCCAACAGAACACTGAATGAGAATGAATGGATCAAGTTTGTGAGCCAGGCCCAAGCCACCTGCCTCACATCCTTGGCCGTGGGAATTCTCACATGAGAATGCAACATAGGCATGTTAACCAGCTACACAGACGTGTACCATCCGGGTCGGAGTCTTGGAGGGGTGCAGAGGTTCATTCCTGCTCCCCCAGCTTCTCCCTGATCACACGAATCCTGGCACCCCAATCCCTGTCCACTACCATCCCTGCTCCGTGTGCACATGCCCAGGCCTGTGCACCCGGGAACATCATCTCCCCTCCCGTCCAGGTTCACTCCTAGGCCTCCCTCAGCCACCTATCATCATGTCACCTCCTCCAGGCAGCCTGTGCTACTTCCCTTGGGCCGTCTGCCACCTCTGGGGGTAGGGGCCTCGCCTGGCTCATCCCAACGTCTGCAACGCCCAGCACGCGGCGGGCCTTGAGCAGGGTCACCGAGCACGGGCCTAGGGAGAAGTGGACCAAGGGCATGAGGGAGGAGGGAAAGGAGGCGGCAGCGGGAGGAGCGTGGGGCGGAGACGGCAGCGGGGGGCGGGGGGGGGGCGCGCGCGCAGGCTGAGGCAGCCCAGGCCTGGGGCCGCGCGCCCAGCCTGAGCCCGCCCCGCCGCCGAGCGTCACGGAACCTGCTTGAAATGCAGCCGAGGAGCCGGGGCGGGCGGCAGCGGCGGCGGCGGCGGCGGCGGCGGGGGCAGCGGCAGCCCCGGCGCCGCGGCAAGGACTCGGAGGGCTGAGGCGCGGCGGCGGCACGGGGTGCGCGGGGAGCGGCGGCCGGAGCCCGGGGCCCGCCATGGGCCGCCCCGAACGGGGCGCGCTCCGGCCGCTGGCGCTGCTGCTGCTGCTGCTGCAGCTCCAGCATCTCGAGGCGGCGGCGGATCCACTGCGCGGCGGCCAAGGTGCGTGCGGCCGGTCTCCGGCCCGGCTTTGCGCCGCCGGAGCGGCCAACAAAGCACGGCCGGCGGCCGGGGGGCGGGTTGCGCCGGGGCCTCCGAGCCCGGGCCTGGCAGGGAGGCGCCCGGGTGGGATATGCTCCTCGGGACCCAGCTCTCCCTTAATTTACCCTAGACCCCCGCCCCCGCGGCTCCCTGTGTGGTGGGCCCTGCCCTCCGGCACCTGCTCTTGGGGGATGGGCGCCGTGGGGGCCGGGCGGGCCGGGAACTTTGCTGGGGGTGATCACTGATGCTTTCGGGAGGGCTGTGTGATTCTCGCCGTTGGCGTTAATTTGACACGCGCGCTCCGCGGCGGCGATGAGCGGAGCCCGGAGACTACCCCGCCTGACAATGCGTTTCCGGCGACCCCTGCGTGTGGCAGAGAAAGAGGGGCTGCGTGCGAGGCGGATGTGCCCGCAGCGCCCAGTGCGCGTGTCGCGGCGTGTTGAGGGGCTCCCTGTGGGCTGTGTCTGCGTGCGTCTCTCACTAAGGGCCGTGTGTGCGGGTGAGTGTTCTGAATGGGGGGCATACCTAAGTGGTGGTACACCGACTGTGTGTGCCTGCCACAGAGCAGCCCGTCATCGCGGGAACCCTTACCATCCTGCCCTCCTTCCTGATCGAGGGTGCCAGAGGCCTCCAGGTCGTTGGCTTCAGCATCGGGCCCTCTCCTTCACTCAGTAGACCCCTCCCCGCGGCCGGGATCGCTTGTTCCGGGGATCCGACTCACGCCCCCTCTCCCCCGCGCAGGGTCGGTCAAGGAGTGCGAAGAGGACCAGTTCAGGTGCCGGAACGAGCGCTGCATCCCCTCTGTGTGGAGATGCGACGAGGACGACGACTGCTCAGACAACAGCGACGAGGACGACTGCCGTGAGTGGCCGGCCGGGGAGGGAGGGAAAGGTGGGGGACTCCTTGCTCAGCGTCCACGTGGCTGCAGCCGCCACCGGGCCACCTGCCTGGACCTTTACTGCCGGAGCCTGCAGCCGGGAACCCTCCCGGGAGCCCTTTCCCTCCAGGCACTTAGGGACCCAGCGGGTTCTGGGCCGGCAGGTCCTGATGGAGCCGGGGGCGAAGCCCGGCGCAGCACGGCCCGGGAGGAGGGCACGCCACGCCCGGGTTGCTGGGCCGGAACTGTGGGGCGGCGACGCGACGGTCCCTGCAAGCGTCTAGCTTTCTGCGATCAGGCCCTCCGGGACTCTTGCCTAGGCCCCACGGAACGCGCTCGTGTCTCAAAGTTCCAGGCAACTCTGGGCCTAGCCTCACTCCTTTTCCTGCTGGGTTTTGCGAATGAATGGGCTCCCCGGGGCCCCTGATTGGCTGTGCGAGGACCACCCCATAGGTCCCTGTGGCCGGAGCAGGCCAATCGTGGAACGGCTGGGTGTGCAGTTTTCTGGCGCCCTTGGCGTTGGGGCCCTGCCCTGGCCCCGCCTTGGCCACACCCCCGCTCCTCCCCTGGGTAGTAGGTGCAGGCGGGGCGCTGGCGCCCGCTGCCTTTCTGCCTAGTCATGGTGAAGACCTTTCTTGTGCCACCCTGGTTGGCCGACTGCGCTCTCCTGCCAGCCAGACTGAGGCATGAGTCATGGGGCAGAGCAGGAAGGAGGGGGCCAGAGGGATGAGTTTGTTTCCTGGAAGGGGGGTGAGGATCCCAAGGCCGCGCGTGAACCCATGGTCACGTGCAGGTGGCCGGCCGCCTTTGCTGAGTGTGGTGTCTGTACACCTGGGCACGACTGCTTTGGAAGTTGTTTCGTGAGGTGCACGTGGTTTCTGATGTCTGTGGGACCTGAGGCGAGTTAGCAAGCAGTTGCCATAAGTGGAAGGAGTATAGTTCCAGGAACAGATAAACAGGACTCTATAAAAACACAGACGCGGGCAGTCATTCATTCATCGTTACTGAGCACCTGCTGTATGCCAGGCACTGGGACACTTTGGAGAACAGGCCCACCCCGCAGGCCAGGGAGTGCAGGTTCTGTGGGAGGAGGGCAACAGGTGAACAGGCCCACAGCACCACGCAGTGGCAAGAGGGGTAGAGAGACCACCTGGACAGGCATTGTCTGTTGAGATATAGTGTGTTTTTTCGGGGTTTGCTAGTCAGCCCCCAGGTTCATTCTCAGACCAACCCAGATTTGGCTGTGTGACATGGGCGCATCTTTCCCTCCTGTCTCAGTTTCCTCTCCTGACCACTTGGGCTAATGATTCCTGCCCTGGTTTTGAAGACCAGTTCTAGAAATGTAATTGAAAGTGATGCGACTAACATGTGCCGACTGTTAGCTGTGTGCCAACCACTGTGGTAAGTGCTTATCTTATATAAACTCCTGTAACCTTCAGAGCAGTCCTATTTTATACACCAAAACAAACCAAAAAACACAAAACAAAAAAGCCCCAAGGCACTGAGAGATCAAGTTAGTTATTCCACAGCTGTTGAGCTGCTAAGTAGGAGCTTAAATTTAAGCATCTGACTCCAGAGTTCTTAGTCTAATTATGACCCTAACCATTTCTCAATGATATTGAAATTCTGAAAATGCCTGAGCCAGGGTAAAATGTGATAGTGAGTCTCCTCGCCCGGAGTTGTTCTGTGGTTTCCTTACAGGGGGAGTGCTGAGGATGAGGCGAGGAAGTGGAAACTGTGCATTTCTGGGCTGGTTTTACCTTATCTCCCTGGCTCTGTATAACAACAGTTTTGTTGGGGGTGGCTGTGAAGAGCAGACGTGTTTCTTGTCATCCCCCTTTGTAGATAAGGACTCTGGCTCAGAGAAGTTGAGTGATTTGCCTAAGGTCACACAGCTGAGAGTGACAGAACTTGGTCAGGGTGTCCACCTGCCTCCTAGCTCAGGGGCACTGTCTGCTCCGGTGGGAGTGTGGTGCAGAAGGACCCAGGAGGGTGATCCGGGTGCTTTTCATCTCCATCGAGGCTCTGGGCAAGATGGAGGAGTGAAGTAGCGGGTGGCTGGGCAACCCCAGATGGGACCAGGGCCAATCTGACGGCCACTCTGGGCTCCTGCTTTCATTCTGAGATGGATGGGGTGGAGTCACAGGCAGAGGGTTAGTGAACAAAAGCAACCGACGTTGAGGGCTTTGCTGTTGGTGTCAAGTATCCGTCCCCCACACTGGGCTTTTCTAGGCTTTTCTGGGCTTCTCTGGGCTTGTCTCTTCATCTGCCAAATGCGGGGTAGCTGTTCCTCTACCATCGGTTATACCCGTAGAAAGTCTTCACCTGGGGCTGGTGAAGAGAAGGGAATGGATGAGTGTCCACACCACCAAGGTCTTTAGAAGGGGACCCCTAGGGGCCACAGAGAGAAATCTTGAAGGAAGGGGTGGGAGCTTTGGGTGGCTGTATGAGGCGTGGTGTTGGAAAATGGTCTTTTGTCCCCCCTTCCTTCCCTATCTGGGGAGTTCCCTCCATTCCGGGCCACCTGCCCGAGCTGCATTTCTTGGAACCATCCTCCCTGCCTTATATTTGACCACTCCAACCATTCCACCCTGTGAGAGGGCCTGAATCACCCCATCTCTATACCTCTCGGCCAGCAAAATGGGGATTGCCATTTGTAAGTGAAGTCTGTGTGGGACAAAGTGAGTTCAGGCTCCCAAAGGGGTCAGAATGCAGACCGTGAATTCTGAGAGCTGATGGAGGTTGGAGGGAGGGAGCTTGTATGTGGGGGAAACCAAGGAAGGCTTTCTGGAGGAAGAGACAGCTAAGGCAGGCCTTGAAAGATGGTAACTAATGCCATTCCCTCAGAGCTTACCATTTAAAAATAGGTGATGCAGTCTCCACATTATAGAGGAAGAACTGGGGTTCAGACAGGTGAAGTGACTCCCCCAGATTCACACAGCTCCTCAGGGTTGGAGCTGGAACTCAAAGGAAGACCTTCTAAGTGCGGAAGCTTACCCGCAGCGGATGGGACTCGGCCTTTTGGAGACACAGATCTGACGGGGATGGGGAAGGGAAAGGCTCATGGGGTTTCAGTTCCCAGCTCAAAGGGCCTTCAAAGTGGAGGAAGGGGCTGGAAGCCCAGGGGCGGCCCGGCCAGGGGAAGGGGTGGGGTTCCTGGCTGCACCTGGGTCACGTAGGCCAGCTGGCGCCTTGGCCTCAGTTTCCTGTTGCTGCTTAGTGTCTGGGAGCAGAGACATGGGTTCTGGTCTCCAGCCAGCCCTTTGCCCCCAGAGTAGCAACAGCAACAACAATGAACACTTACTGAGTACTTGCTGTGGACCAGGAGCTGTGCTGAGATTCTACATGTATCACCTCGTGCACCTCGAGTCTATAACATGGGGTGACTCTTGGAAGTACCCGCATTTTCCTCATTTACAAAGGCACAGAGGGGTTAAGGAACAAGGGTGTATGATTTTTAAGTGAGACTGAAACTGCTGGGGTGTGAATGCAGGCACCCAACTAATGGAACTTGTGCTGCATCAAGCTCTAGCTGACGACCTCAGGCAAGTCCTCCCAGGCCTCTGTTTCCCCATCTTGAGGGGACATCAACCCCCGCACTCCACTTCCAGCTCTGGGAAGAGCTCTGCGCTTCTCCGTGTGGATGGACTGCTTAGACAGGTGGACCGGTCGTATGCTCAGTTTCCTCTACCTGTTTAGGCTTCTTTAGGCTGCCCTGTTCTCCCAGCCCCCATCACCGCTCCGTTCCAGTTTTAATAAAGAGTGGCCGCAGCAAGGTCTCCCGTGGCCGAGAGTTCATTAGCTGGCAAGGCCAGGCTGTAGGAGTGCTGAGGCCTGCTGGGAAGTAGCCTTGTAAATAATTAAAGCTCGGCCACAGCTCCCAGCTGGGGCTGCAAGCCCGCATCTGGTCTTCAGTGTGCCGCCTGGCCTAGCCCATTCTCACACCCCTGACACGAGGCCCAGCTTCATGTCCTTTATTGGATGGAGTCATCTGACAGATCGTGCTGCTCTCTCTGAACCTCGGTTTCCTCATCTGACCCACCAGCTCCACCATTCGGAGTCCTCCCGATGCTCCCATGTACCCATAGGATAGGGTCAGCTTAGACTCCTCTGCATCTGGCCCTCTGTGACCAGCTTCTGCTGCCCCACTGCCCTCCAGCCCCTTCCTGCTCTTCCTATGAACCTCTGACACCAAACTTCTGTCACATTCTGGCCTTTCTACTGCTGCTTACTGCTAGGCCTTTGCACGTGCTATTCCATCTGTGTGGAACACTTTCTGCTCCCTCACCTGGCTACCTTCTTTTGTCATCTTAGAATCATCAGTGCAGGTATCACCTCCTCCAGAAAGGCTTCCCTGCTCCTCTCTTTCCCCAGGGCTGAGATACAGGAGTAGAAATAGGGGACTTAGAGATGTGTGTTGGAATAACTCAGTGTGGCCTTGAATCAGATACTCCTGGTTTTCTATCCCAACTGTGACCTCTGGCTGAATGGCCTTGGAGGTGATAATAGTCTCTCCCTCCCAGTGATGAGGATTAAGTGAGATAATGTGCCTGGTAAGCAGTAGGTGTTCAATGAATGGAGTGGGTCTGTCTGTTCCTGGAGGAGGAGTTTCACTGAGGTCTCTAGACACCTGTCTGCCAGGACCCCCCTGGTTCTCCTGCCCGCATTTGCTTAGCCCGAGATCCAAAGGCTCGCGCAGCTGAGGCGTGCCTCAGCCAGAGGGTTCCCCAGCCACAGTGGAGGTGGTCCCAAGGCCATTCGGCCCTGAGATGGACCTGGGAGTGGAGGAAGGTACCCAAGGAGGGCCTGAGGGAAGAAATGAATCAAACAGGCCTGGTTGGTCTCAGTGAATGAGTGGCCGGGGCCCTGGGAGGGGCAGAGGAAGACTTCCCTCAGGCCGTATGCTTGTCCCAAGGCTGGTTTCCAGACCTGTCTGTGCCTGGGATGGGGAGGAAGCCCTACAGCCCCCATGGCTCTGCCCCACAGGGCCTAAGCTTCTCCCTTCCCTAGGGCCAGGTCTGTGTCTCCGTGGCTGGCCCCAGCAGGCCATGGGAGTGTTTGCTGAAGACTCTCCCATGGGCCTTCCAGGGGGCTCTCCTGGGACGGAGTTCCCCTCTGGGAACCCCCTGGGCTTTCTCAGGCCTGCTGGGGGTTCCGAGTGCAATAGCCCTCAGGGCTGGTTGGCTTAGTCCTCTCGGTTGTCTGCAGGCAGCTGACTTGACAGTTTTCCCTCCTTAGGGAAGTAGCAACAGCAGGTGAAACCAGAGAGTTGCCCCAGGGAGAGGGTGAGGATCGAGAGGACCCATAGGGCTGATGGAGCAGGAGGGTATAGGCTTATTTGTGCCACCCTTCAGGGCTGTTACCAAGTGCAAGTCTCCTGGCCCAGGGTCTGTGGTCAGACCCCCAGGCCAGTGCCATCCCCATGAAGCCAGTCCTGGGCCTAGGAGAGGGTGTGGGGCCCTGCTCTGGGGGCTGGGCAGCCAGGCCTCGGGGCCCTGGATCTCAGCAGCACTGTAACACCTGCTCTGCAAATGCCCACATGCCCAGATCACCCAGTCTTTGAAGGCCTGGTGGAGATGCCACCTCCCCCAGGTGGCCTTCCCTGACCTCTTGTCCTCTTGCTCCCTAGTCCCTGAGCTCCCACAACATGTCCCTGTTCTCCCCTCGGTCTCAGATCTGTCTTCTCCACGTTGTCTGCTCTGCTATCCTTGTGCTGAGCACGAGGGATTCCAAAATAAATAGCTCCCTTGAGGGAATTACTACTAACAGATACTGACTACTCACCCCCATGCCTGGCACGATGTTGGACAATCTGCATTTATTAACGTTACTACTCACAACCCTGTGAGGGCTGTTTTCTTATTATTCCCATTTTAAAGATGATGAAACTGAGGCTCAAAGAGAAGTGACTTGGCCAAGGTCATGACGTTTGAGTGCTAGAGCCAGGATTTGGCCCAGGCCTGTCCACTCTGGAGCCTGGACTCTTCCTTAGCGTCTTCCTCTCTGAGCTTTGTCTACCCAGTTGGGGTCAGAGGGCCTGGGGCTCAGAGGGCATGGAAGAAGAGGGTGTCCAGTCAGTGTCCAGTGATGCCTTCCTGCACTACAGGTTTCTGTCTAGGAGGCACCGTCTTTTCTGGAGACCACATGGGGCCCCAACATAAGGCCCCCCTTGTCCAGCACCCCCCATGGGTGTGACCCTCCACAGTTTCCAAGGGCCTTCCTTGGCCATTGCCTGTGGGGTGGTGAGTACTGTTTCCATTGTACAGATAGGGAAACTGAGGACCCAGTGATATGTCGCTGATGCAGATGACTTCAAGGAGCGTCATTTCCAATATTACCATCCTTCCTCAGAAAAGGCCAAGAGCCCAAGTCATCCAAAATGTGGGCTTCGGTTCTCTGACCCCCATGCAATTCGCTGACTCTAGGTCTCATACATACATGCTTTTCTTCTGCTTGGATTGTCCTTCCCTGGCTTCTACCCATCCTTCAAAACCCAGCTCATTACCACATCCATGAAGCCTTCCCTGTCTTCCTGGTGTGATCTAACCTCTCCTATGTCTGGATGCCCATGGCTTTGTGCACCCTTGTAATAGCCCATCGTAGGAGCTCGTGGTTGCTGGGAGTGTCTGTGGTGGGGGACCACAGGGCCTGGCCCAGAACTGAGGCATTTGAGGGATGGTGTGTGCATGAATGAATGGACTGAGGAAATGTCACCAACTTTTGAGGGTGAGAAGCTGATATCGGTCAGATGTAGGGGACCCAGGGGCCTCTGAGAAGGCCCTGAGGGGTCCTTGAAGCTGGAGAAGGGAGCTGGGCATCCTTTAGGGACCATAGTCAGGCCCCCTCTTGTGAGCTGGGTCACCTGAAGCCCCGAGGGCACCAGTGACATCCACAGTCACACAGGACCTGGGCACGCAGGCCTCTCAGTGCTCACACTGTAAACTTGGGAGCTTCCCAGCTCCAGGCTTCAGAAGGTGAAACCGAGGCCCTGGTGGCTGGACATCAGCTTCTGGTGTCAGCAGAGACCCATTCTCAGAACTAGGGTGTCCTCAGTTCCTGGGTTGGGACTGAGTCAGAACAGTACGCTCCCAACTCCCACCTGCTGCCCCCCCGCCCCCCCGCTCCTTTCCCTGCTGGACCAGGGAACAAGGCGTTCTCAGGCTGCAGGCGGGCACTGGCTCCTGCGCACAGAAAGGGCTTGGGACTTCCCCACGGGGACCGCAGGTGCATACTGCCCCTGGCTGGGGCCTGCTGCCCACCCCCAGATCGCTGGGAACTCATCTAAAATAATATTGTTAACTATAGTAAGAGTTCACGAGCATGCTCACTGCTGGGGGCTTTCTCATGCAATACCTCCCTCAGCCAGTGCCTGGACGCATCATCACTGCACTTCACAGAGAAAGAGCCGAGGCTCTGAGAGGTGAAGTCACTTACCCTAGGCAGGTCAGCGGGTCAGCGGCAGGACTGGGCCATGCCTGTCCGGCTGCATTGTAACACAGGTGAAAGGAAGAGATACACGTTCACACAACCCAGTCACAGCTACAGTGGGAGTGGCCTGGGGTGTGCTGCGACCGCCCTTCCTTTCTAGGTACCCCAGGCATCCGTCCTTGCCAGCCCCTGCCAGTGGGTGTATACCGGCTCCCTCCTGAGCAGCTCTGGCCCCTGGGTGCCCCCAGGCATGAGTGCGGCCCCAGGTGGCAGCTTTGATCATCAGTTGTGCTCGCCATGGCTCCTCTTACAAGCCGGTGTATGTCACAGGCCGTAGGAATAGCCCCTCGGCTGCAGTGGCTCAGGAGCGGGCCCTGCCTGTGAGCTCCCCCATCCCCCTGCACCTGGTTTGACCTCCCTGACCCTGGCAGGGCCCAGGCCAGGTGCCCACAAGCCGGCTGCTTTGCGGATGAGGAACCAGATTTTTATCAGGCCCCTTGGAACACCCTCTAGTGACTAGGAGAGTTACCCAGAGAGGCGGAGCCATGGGGCTCCTAGGTCCACACAGTTCCTATGACCCCTCACGGCCTCCACGCACCTGCCCCTTGGATATGGCAGCCCGAAGCCTCTCTGAGGTCTGCCAGTCTGGGAATGGTCACATGGGAATGGTGAACGTGACCACCGCCCTCCCTTGGTCACTGGCTTTGAGATGCCACAAGTTTCCGGCCTATTCGAACGACAGTATGGCCTCTTCCAGTTTGTGCCTCACAGCTGCTCTGGGAGGAAGGTGGTGCAGGAGTTCATTTTCATCCCCATTTTCCTGATGAGGAAAGTGAGGCTCAGCAAGGGCATGGGGCTCCCCTGGGGCCACACAGCCTGTTACTGGTAGTGCTGAAGCTGAAACTCACTTGAATTGATTTCCTTTGTTTTTCCAACGGAAGTAAGTTTTTCTGATTATATAAAGGTAATTTCATACTTGTAATTTAAAGAAAAGAAAACACACAGACAATTCAGAAAAGGGAAAAGAGGAAGGTAGGAGTCCCCCTTGGTTATACCACCGTGGGAGCTGCCTGTCCTCCCAGAGGTGTTCTTGCATTCTCTGCATGCGAGCTGGTGTGCATGAACATGTGTGTTTCTGGGTTTTTTTTTTTTTTGGTTTTTGGGTGTTTTTGCAAAACGAGCTTGTGTTATGTCAGTTGTTTTCTCCCCACATCATGCACATCTTTCAGTGTCAGTAACAGTAGGTACGTATTATCGTTTTAAAGGGCTAGATAGTAGTCTACTGCATGAATCTTCCCTAATTTAATGACACAGTCTCCTATTGATAGACATGTGTTTAGTTGGTTATATATATATATATATATATTTTTTTTTTTTTTTTTTTTTTTTTCCTGTTCTACACAGTGCTGGGGTGAATACCAGTACTACACCTTTGTGCATTTGTCTGGTTCTTCCCTTAAGAGGAAGTCCTAGGAAAGGCGTGGCTGAGCATGTGCGTTTTCATCCTCACCTTGTCGCAGTCCCTCAAGGAGATGTTTTCCTATCTCACAACACCCCCTGACTCCGCATGGCCCTTCCCAGCCAGGCTGGCGGCCAGCAGGACCTCCCTCTTCCTTGAGCACAGGGCCACCTCACCCTGGCCCTGTGGGGCAGACCAAGTAGCCAGATCCAGGCCTCACAAAACAAAGCAAAGAGAAGGGACAACTGTGTTCTGGCCCCAGGGACTCCCCACCCCCACCAAAGAAAGCAGAAGGGAGTATAACTGGTCTTCATTTTTCTCAAGATATTTGTAGAATCTGTCTCCTCCACAGTTTTATACAAGTTGTTCTGCCCTTGCCCCTAACTTGCTGTGTGACCCTGCGTGAGGCGCTCTCCCTCTCTGAACTTCATCTCCCCTTTACCCATTGGTCCTTGCTCCACCTGCACTGTAACCAGCACTCTGAGCAGATTTCTTCTCCCTGGATCTGGGCTCAGGACCAGTCCTGGCCTGGGGGAGGGGGACCTGTGGCCCTCGAGCTCCTTAATGCCTGGTGAGGGTTGGTGGGAGTGTACCTGGCTTTGTGGGTAGATTCCAGGAAGGCAGATGGAGGGTAGCTGGACTTTTTAGGGTCCACTTCCAGAACTCAGCCCTAAGACCCAGGTTCCTTGGGCCACTTTCCCTTTTGTCTTCTTCCTGTGCCGTGACTGCATTGGATGCAGTGGAGTGATGGAGAAAAATGGAGTCAGGCCACCAGCCCTGTGACCCACTAGCCAGGGTCCCTGGTATGGGTCTTATGTTCTGAGCTTTAGATCCTTGGTCTCTGAAATGGGGATGATGAGCCCACCTCTCAGAGGTGTGCAGGCTGATGTAAAGTGTTCTGCCCAGACCTGGCCCTGAAATGAGCATCCCCTTTCCCCTTCCCGAGCCCGTGATCCCCACCAAGTGGAAGCGACCGTCAACAGCTTTCCTTCTCCTCCTCCAAGGACATAACAAGAGGGCAGTTGCTGAAATAGCAGCAGGAGAGATGTAGGTCAGCTGGCCAGTTGGGAGGACTTGGCTGCCCGGGAGAACAGCAGTTTCTCGGGCCGGGAGGGACTGTAGGAATCATCTCATCCGCTGCCATCTGCACCGGGGGCCCCAGGGTGGCTGCTTCCTGGGTGGCCTAGGGGAGCTGGTTACGCAGAGAGAACCAAGGAGAGCTGGTTAACCATCTGGGCCTGGCATAGTTAGTTATCTAAGAGGGGACCTTGGTTCACCGGTGGGTCCAGTTTAACATCAGAGAGTTGGCAGCTGAGAGAGGCAGGAAGGGCCTGTTGACCCAGGTTAAGCTGCTGGTACGAATAGCTGGAGGCCAGGGGTGGGCTTTCCTGGTGGCGTGAATCCAGGGATATTCGTGCCAGTGCTCTTCCCGCCCTCCCTCCCTCTCCACTTCCTGGACCCCGAGCTGCCATCTGCTGCCCCCATCACTCTCAGAGCCGCACACGTGCGTGTGCATGGAGTGTGCGTGCTCAGAGAGCAGGTGTGCACCAGGAGGGAGGTGACTGTTCTGGACGCACAGAGGCTGCAGGGACAAGGTGACGCTCTTCCTCCCATGCTGGCCAAGGCCGCCCAGCCAAGGCAAAGCCCAAGCCCCCCACTGGGCTGTTTGTGGCGGGGAATTATTTGTAGCTGGAGAGGTGCCAGCAGTCTCTGTTCCCAGCCTGTCCCCTGCCATGGCAGCCTCTCCCCTCCAAGCCTCAGCCTATAGCCCACTGTCTGCACCCACCCACGCCCCACGCAGAGGGCTGAGGTTGATATAAACGCCATGGCCTGGAGACCAGGCCCACCTCAGCTCCACCCCTGCTCCTACCTTACCTAATGACCATCAGCAGGTCTCTGCCCCTCTTGGGTCTCTGCTCATTGGGAGCGGGGCATCTCCAGGCCCCTCTCAGCCCCAATTCCCTGGGATTCTTTTGTTTTCCCCTGAGAACCACGGAGTTCACAGGAGCTCCGCCATGGCCAGGACCCAGATGTGGCGGTCCAAGGAGCTGCCCCCGTTCCCTGAGGCCCAGAAGGCCCAGAGCAGGGAGCAAGGGCTGTGAAATCCAACCCCTCGCACAGGGGATGTGGCATAAACCATATGTGCAAAGCTGGAACCAACTGTTAATTAGCAGCTCCTATATCTGCTCGGGGGTTTCCGCCTGTTTATTTTTTTGCTGAGTCTGACCAGGCCAATTCTTTAATACCCGTAGCCCCAGGCTTTAAATATGCTGCATATGTAATGCTCTCGTGTCTCCTCCTCTTTTCATCCCCCATCTGCACAGCTGCCTGCCTCTTGGAGGTGCACGGACAAGGCACACGCATGGCCTCCCAGTGTCAGCTGGACTGGGGTTTCCACTGCAGTCCTTCCACGTCCTAGTTGGAGGCCTGGGACAAGTCCCTCGAATCTGAACCCCAGACTCCTGCTCTGTGCACGCGGGTAATGAGCAATTCCTGGTCTGGGTACAGTACCTGAAGCCTCACTGGATCTCACAGAGCCAGTCGGTTCTTCCTACACCGGGAACTGGGCCATACCAGGACACAGAGGTCTGCCAGCCATGTGGCTGGAGCCCCTGTTCTCTCTGCCACCCCCTCTCCCAGACCCCTCGCCCTCCCTCTCCCTGGCCTTTGGCCTCTCCCGCACTTGCAAATGCTGCCCTGAGTTCTCCCCCTGGAAGCAGAGACCTGAGCCCTTGTCGCTGTTGATCCGTTACGAGTGAGTCCCCCCCAGGCCCTCACCCTCACCACACCAGGAGCCAGGTAGTCTCACCTTGTCGCTGACTTGCTGAGGGACTTGGGCAAGTCTCTGCTCCTCCCTGGGCCTCAGTTTCCTCACCTGTGAGGACTGGATCAGGAGAGTGAGTCACTTTGGACACCGTTTGAAATTCAGATTCCCTGACCCCTGTCTAGGTCTGACTCCAAACCTCTGCTTGCTGTGCGGCCAGGTGGGAGCCATAGACGTGGGGGTGGGAAGCCCCCCAGGTCCCCTACGTCTGACTGCTTCCGCATTTCCTCATCCATGAGCAACTCCACTGTGGCTCAGATAACAGCAGGGCCTCTAACTAGGCTGCCTGGGATCGAGTCCATACTTCACTGCTTCCTAGCTGTGGGACCCTAGGCAAGTTACTTCACCTCTCTGAGCACTTGTCTCCTCTCTAAAATGGAGCCACCAACACCTAACCCTCTAGGTGGTTGGACGATGATATGAGTTTGTTTAGGAAAAGCACCAAGAATAGTGTCTGGACGTGATCGGTGCTCAATTCAAGATTTGCTCCACTTATTTTGACCTCTTTTTCTGAACCTCCATCTCCCATCTGTCCTTTAGGAATCCCCTCCCATGCCAGGCTGCTGCACTGCTGGGTGGGCTGGGAGGGGCCAGGGAGCACCCCCAGAAGTCACCTTTGTCCCTGCTTCTTCCCCTGCAGCCCCAGGCCATAACTTACTGTCCTAATTTAATTAGGAAGAGTCCTTACAGGGACCTCATTAGGAAATGAGCCCAGAGCCTTGGGGACCTCCAGGAGGGGTGGGGTGCAGGAGGAGGTTGCATTGTGTCTGATCCTGCCCAGCCCTTGGCCCCATGCCTCAAATGTGCCCAGAAAGATAAGGCAGCCGAGCCCCTTAGACCTGTGACATGGAGTGTGGGCAGCCAAGGCCTCCATCCTCTGCCCCCTGCCCAGCTTTGGCCTCACCCCCCTGGATGTGGGTGGGGAAGATTGAGAGATGAGGTTTCTCTTGTTCTGCTCCACCTGCCCCTGGTGCCCAATGTCTCTGGCCTGGCACAGAGCAAGCCTTGGTGAATGTGTGTTGAGTGAATGAATGAGTGAGCTGTGGCTCTCGGGGCTGGAGCAGCATCTTCATTTGGCCAAAGCAGGCTCCCAACCCCCATCCCAATGCTGGAATCCCCTCAGCAGCCCCAGGGGCTGGAGATGGGGAGGGGGCAATTGTCTGCTTACATACCTCCAGGGACAGGGAGCTCACTGAGCAACCTGATAGCTTTTTCTGTCCCTGGATAGCCTTTCCTGTTACAAAATCTGTCTTCCTTTCAATCTCAAATCTGTCTCCCGTGACGCTTCTGCCCTACCCAGGTCCCAGCTCTGTTTCTGGGACCTCTGCTCACAAACACTGCCCCCTGCCTTCACTCCAAGCCTGCTCAGTGTCCCTTCCTGGCCTGTGATAGCTGACATGCTGTGTGGCCTTGGGTAAGGCCTGTCTCCTCTCTGGCCGCTGCTTCTTGGAGCCTGGTGGGCTGCACAGTCTGGGCTCTATAAACATTGGCTGCTTTCTGTAACCATGACCTACCTCGCAAGGAAGTGGGGGGCTGAAGACAGATGTGCCATGTCCAGCAGTAAAGGTGACACCTCTGCAGACAGCTTATCTCCGGGTCAGCAAGGTGGTAGTGCCCAGACCCCGCAACGACCTGTGGCTGGGCACACGGGCACTGGGGGCTGTGCACGGACCTCTTCTGCCCTGAGACCAGTCCACAGCATGGACACTGTCCTGGCCTTGGAACCTGGGAACCTGGGAGTCATCACAGCCCCCGTCTCCCTTACCTCTAATGGCCACCAAGGCCTGATCCTCCCCTCCTACTTGCCGGTCCAGGCCCTTTCCCCATCCCACTTCAGCCTCCCCGGACCATGGTAGCAGCACCAACCTCGCCTCTGTTCCCTCCCTCCTGTCCACTCTCCGCTCTGCCGCTGAGGCTCTCAAACACGTGGCGCTTTCTCCTGCCCTTGATCAGCGTCCTACAGGAACGCCCCCCACTCACAGGATAGTCTACTTGCTAACATTCAGGGCCCTTCAATGCCCAAACACATACCTGGCATCTGTCCTGCTGCAGACCTCACCATCCACTTGTCCCCCCAAACCCCATGGCTCTGTGCTCCAGCCACACCCCACATGTGTTTGATGTCACAGGGGCATCATCACACTCTCACATGTGGGTCCCTCTGCCTGGAACGCCCTTCCTCTGTTTGTTCAACCCCACTTTGCTTTAAGAATCTCCATTTCCAGGGAGCCTTCACACCCCAGCTGAGTCAGGGCCTCCTCTGGGCTCCCCCGTCCCTGTGTTTCCTTCCATCTCCGTCCTTGCCACTCTGTGTCAGGATGGTCCGACTAAGAGTCTGTGGTTCACACCAGACCACGGGCCTCAGGAGATGGGGCAGGGGGACCTGGCTAGGGCCTGCGGAGAAGCAGGGAAGGGAGGAGAGCGGGTGGGGCTCTTTGGCTTTTCACACGCCCAGCGCCCCTCCCACCCCAGGCTGTGTTTCTGCTCCTCGTGCTGCACTTCCTGTGCCACGTGCCCGCTCGCACATGGTGTTTCTGTGAGCCCCCGAGAAGTGCCTTGTGTGGACTGGAGCCTTCGAGTCTGAGCTCCAGCATCCACTGCAGGCCTCCTCTGTGCCAGTGCCCTGCTGGGACCTGGGGAGGATCTGCAGATGGAAAAGCAGGCCTTGGCCGCCCAACTCAATATGTGACCTTGGGCAGTTGGCTTCTCTGAACCTCAAGCTTCCTTGGCAGTGAAAGGGGTGGAGGACCCATGTCTCCTTCCCCTTTTCCTTGGGCACATCTGTGCTGCAGCTGGGGGCAGACGTGGCTTCACAGGACCCTGAAACGGCAGCTAGACCAGAACTTCCTCCCCGCTGGGGCCTGTGGGGCCTTGGGCCAAGCTTCGCCGGGATGAAGGGGGAAAGGGGTTATGCTCTCTGTTCGGTGCAAAGACCCACCCCCATGTTTGCCTGCACTTTGGCATTACCAAGCGCCTGCTCCCACGCAGGGTGCCCGGCTTGGAACCGCCCCCGTTTTAAAATGAAAAGTCTCATGTCCAATGGGACACTTGGCCTGCCGGCCTGCACCCTGCCCACCCCCGTCGCTGCTCCCCCGGCTCTGCAACAGGTCTTCCCCCGTTACCTGTGGGTTCTGCTGCCAGTTGGGCAGGGCTCACTCTAAAGAAAGGAAAAAGCTGATTTCTTCCCCACGTTTTGGGAGAATTCAAAGAGACATAGACCCCCTTGGAAGGTCTGGAGGAGCCAGGGCTGAGCACCCCTGTTGGGGTGCTGGTGTGGACATGGCCAGGAGGCCTGGCCTTTGTTCTGACCCTGCCTCTGACACAGCTAGCTGTGTGACAGCTCCCTCTGGGCCTCAGTTTCCCCAGCTCTGCCCTGCTCACCTCACATCAGTACAGTGAGGATCATTACCTCGACAGCCCTGCCTTTGCGTTCCTGCCGCCCTTTATATTCTTCAAGGCATTTTTCTGTCTGTTCACGTCCCATTCTGGCCTCGCTACTCCCAGGAGGCGGGCGGCACTAGGACCTTTATTCCCACATCAGATAGGAAGAAGCTGGGGACACAGGCCGTTTGCCTTGTACAAGGTTCTGTGGTTTACAGAGCCCTTTCCGTGTATTGCCTCTGGGCTCCTAGTATCCCTTGGGAGGCGGGCTCAGCAGGATTTGCTGTACCAGTTGTACAGATGGGGACACTGAGCCCACAGTCGCACGGGATTTCGACTCCTTAATGGTTTGGGAGAACGTAAAGGATGAAGACTGATGGGTGGGTGGCCGGGCTGTGGCCGTGGTGTGTGGTGATTACCCGTAAGTGGGGGTCACTGGCTGGCTGGTCCTCTTCCCCTCCCTACTCCCAACTTTGTCAATGGCTTCATCAGTAGGAGACAGATGCAAGGGAAAGGAGGACACAGAGAGGAGTGGGGAGAGAGAGGACGTGGGGTGCGGGGGAGAGCGCTGGGGAGGTAGGGGGGAGGGGTGGGGTCCAAGCAGCATCGCTCCTTCCTCTTGTGGTTCTCACAGCCTGTCTGCACCGATTCCTGACAGATGGAGGGAAGGGGAGAGCTGGTGCCAAGAGGCTGTCACCGCAGGCGGGCAGAGCGGGGGGGTGCTTTGTGGCTAGTGTTTGTGCGGGGAGGGGGCAGCAGCGGGTGGGCTGCCTGCTGGGCCTCCTGGGAGCCTGCTCCCCGGGAGCAGGCTGGGTTGTAGATGCTGGGGGGGCAGGAAAGTGGGCAAGGGGTGAGCCTGCCACCTGCCTGGGACTGGCCGTGCCCTTGCCCCTGTCCAGGCAGACAGCCACCCGTCTCTCCTCTGCTCCCTGCTGCCAGCAGGGCCCTCCCTCCAAGGACACCTCCTACCCCCCTGACCGGGTTTCGGGCTGGGTGGGGGCTCTGGAGGCTGATGCTGAGCTGTGGTCAAGGTGGACCAGGGCAAGGAGAGCATAGGCACCAGGAGGCCGTCGGGATCACAGGGCCACGAGGGGCTCAGAGCAGGTGGGGCCTGACCTCATGTCTGCAGGGCCAGAGCGCGTTCACTGAGCCGCCCCGGGTGTTCCCCAAAGCCCCCTTCATGCCGAAGGGCCTCTTGCTTTTTCTCCAGGCTCTGACACGTGTACGGGGTGGGCAGCCCTGGCCCGGGGGTCAGTTTGGCAACTTCAGTAGCTCTTGCTTTTTTAGATCGTGGGTTTCTCCAGGCAGGGTTGTGTCTCATGCTCTCTTTCCCAACTCCCGTTGGCCAACACAGGGCCCAGCACAGCGGAGGGGCCCAGTGAATGCTTGTTGAATGAATGGATGGATCTCTTGCTTGCACACCTCCTGGGACGGAGACCTCACTTCTTTATAAGGTAGTTCTTTTTATTTCCAAAAACAGAGTTCTTTCTGAGAGGCCCTGTGGGTCCCAGGCCTGTCACAGGGGCTGTACAGAGCCCCCTGGCTAATCCTGCTGCCTTGGAGCTGCCCCGTAGAGACCAGAGAACCCCCGAGCCCACCTGGCTCCCCAGTGGCACCTGACAGGGCTGGTCTCCACTAACCTGGGGGGGCGGTCAGTAATCATAGCCATCGTTTATTGAGCTGCCACTCAGTGCCAGGTTGTACCTCACTCGACCCTCAGGTCAGCCTGATAAAATAGGTACTGTTTTTATCCTTCATCATGCAGAGGAGAGAAATGAGGCAGAGGTAATGAGAAGCTTCCCCAAGGTCGTGGGGCTAGTGACTGAGTCAGGAAGTTGGGGGGTGAGCTGGGGGAGGGGAAGCCCTCCTGGGGCAGGACTTGGGGGGTGTGGGGGGCTTGGCAGGGCTGAGGAGGGTTATACGCTGGAGGTAGATCTGACCCTGCACCACACACTGTCCACTCCCTCCTCCCTACACTGTTCCCAGACACATCCTTGACACCAAGACTCCAACTGGGTGTCCCTCAGGTGAGCCCTGGGGACCTGGGGCCCAGAGCCCCTCCTGTTCCCCTGGTTGTGCTCCAGGGGGAGCCCCAGGACTTTAACACGGGCTGTCCCGTTGGGTGATCGAAGGTGTGCAGGGTGATGGCTAGGGGCCCAAGGTGTTGGGATGGGCAGGTGGGAGCCGGGCCTCCTTCCTGCTACTCCTTAAAGTTGGTTCTGGTCAGAGGTGTCCTCCACATTAATATTAATAATGGCAATCATTAATGATAAATTATGGTGTTCCCGGCCCATGCCAGGACTGGGCTGGGTGCCCTGGGGGAAAGCCGAGGGGAGTAGAAGGGGGGGGACCAATCCTGAGAGCCGTGGGTTCACCTTCCACTGCATTTTTCTCTTCCCCAGAGCCTGACACAGGCTGGGCCCTCGGGGGTCAACTTAATAAAGTCTTAGTGGTTGAAAAACAGATACCTCTCTGATGGGACACCTACTGCCCAAGGGCCTGCTTCTCCCCTTCCTCCATCATTCACAGATTGATTCCACTAACATTACTGCCAGGCCCTGTGCCCACCCCAGCACGGCCCCCACTGCCTGACCTCACCCCTTGCCGTGGCTCTCGAGATCCTTCCAGGGGCTCTCAGTGAGCGTCATGGGTGACTGTGGTCCCCTGACCCCCCTGACTGTGTGACCTTGGGCAAATTAGCTCCCCTCAGGGTGCCTTGGTTTTCTCATCTGTACAATGGGGTTATGGTAGTTTCTTCCTCAGAGGACTATGAGGAGGATTAAACGAGATGGATGATGAGCACAGCGCACGGTAATCACTCAGTAATGTTTGTTCTTATGCTCAGGATGGGGTGGGGGGAGGAAATGAAGATCTCGGAGCACCTTTGCTCTCCACGCATGACCTCAGGAATCCTCTGACAACTCTGTGAGGGGGGATTTGTCTTGTTCCTTTGCTGACGGGGATGGTGAGTCACAGAGAGGTAGGGTGACTCACCCAAGGCCTCTCAGCATGTGAGCGGCAGATCCGAACCCTGGTCTCTCAGGCTCCGAGGCCCATGCATTTGTCACTGAGCCAGGTAGGGACGAAGGGCTTAGCCTGAAAACTCCTTTGGAATTGGTGTTGCAAAGGCTCCCGGCTTCCTGTGCTGATCTTCAAACCTCCATCCCCCAGATCCCAAATCCCTCCTAATCCTGGGAAAGAGGCAGCCCCGGGTCACATCCATCAGCGGCTCTGAGTGCTCTCCCTGGGCCTCTCATCTCCCGCGTGAGCTGGGGAGTGGCAGGCGAGGGCCTGGACTTCGAGGATGGGGGATTTCCAGACTCGGTTGAAATCTGTCACAACATTCATGTTAATTAAGCCTCGTTAATTCAGCCCTCTGCTTAGGCAGAGCTCCTGACAGCAAATTACTCATAAGTGAGGCAGTAAATTTATTGCTGCATTTTCCCAAACACTCAGCAGCAAAGAACGTGCCCCGGGGAAAGTCACAGGAAAGGCCTGGAGGGCAACTGCTGCCTGGTTCCTGCCAGCCTGGACCACCAGGGACCGTGACCCAGAGAACGGCGGGGGTTCACCAGGGGACCTGGGTGAGGATGGGCTCTGGTCCATTCAGAGCAGGCTGCCTGGAGACAGAGTGAGCTTCCCCTCACTGGAGGCATGTAAGTGGGAAGGCAGGGAGCATTGCAAGTCCCCCTGGGCTGGCCCGTCGTCTTCCCGCCTCATCCGTCTCACCCGGCAGACCGCGCTGGCTCTGTGCATTGTCTCCTCTGACAGTGCCTTGGAGTCCCACAGTAGGGCTCGTAAAGGGTGAGTTGGGATCTGGACGTGAGCCCCAGAGACCACCCTGGTGTCTGTAAACACCTTCCTCTGCAGTGAAGTCTGAGGAACCGAAGTGTGCAGGCAGGACCAGACAACACGGCCAGGGGTGCTGCGAGGGGTCTCTCCCTGTCCTGGGTTATAGGGTGCTCTTGGAACCAGGATCAGGACCACATCTGGGCAGATGACCCTTGAGTCCGGACCCCCCTTACTAGGCTAGGTATCAGACCTCCAGGTGAGGATGCAGGCTCTCCCGGGCAGTGGGAGCCCCTCTCCCTCCCCGGCCCCACAGTCCTTCCCCCTAAGGTCTGCTTCCTTCCTTGGTTTCGAACTGGGCCATGCCTGGGACATTTGGAACAAACCCAGGCTCTGGGTACATAGAACTTTTGAAAAATTAATTAGAGCATTAAATGGTCGCCCTCTGGGAGAATCCCACCATCTGGCTGTCGCAGGAGAGGCAGGAAAATCTATGCATATCTGTCTGTAGCGTGTGAGCATCACATGAAGCCACCTGTGTGTGTGTGAGTGTGTGGCCCGTGTGCTGCGGTGTGTGCACAGCATGGCGTGTGTGTCTGTGTTTGGTATGTGGTGCACATCTGAGTGTGCAAGTGGGCGGTGTGTTTGTATGCATGTGTGCCCATCTGCATGTGCTGTGTGCATGCGCCCGAGGGTCTGCATGTCTGCCTGAGCACACTTCTGTGCCCAGGCCTGGCTTTTGGGGGCAGTGAGTCAAACTGAGCTGTGTGCAGAGAGGGGGCAGCCTCTCCACCCTTCCTGACTGAGGTGATGCTCACAGAAGGGCAGGTGGGCCGTGCACAGGTGGGACAGGGGTAGGTTTGGCAAGTGCACAGCAGGCCTGCAGGGGGCGGGCAGGGTGGGATTCTCATCCCCTGTTTGACAGATGGGGAAACCCAGGCCTGCCCAAGCACTGAGCCAGTGTGTGGAGAGGCCAGGACTGGAGCCCTGGCTCTGGGGCCCCCTGTGCAGTGCTCTTTTCACACCTTTGGCTTCTTTTATGCTGTTGGATTTTCATGGAGGCTCAGAGAGGTTCTTGAGAGGGTACCACTCACATTTCTCAGGGCTGCTCAGGGGGCAAGGTCAGGACTTGCACTGCAGATCCTGCATCCTTCTTACTGTGTGGAGGAGGGTGGAGTCAGGGCAGAACACTGGGCCGATGGATGGTCACTGACTTGCTGTGTGGCCTGTGCCCATCCTGTCCCTTTCTTTTTTTTTTTTTTATCAATTAGTTTATTAATTTTTGGCTGTGTTGGGTCTTCGTTGCTGCACGTGGGCTTTCTTCGTTGCTGCGCGTGGGCTTTCTTCGTTGCTGAGCGGGGGCTACCCTTTATTGTGGTGTGCAGGCTTCTCATTGCAGTGGATTCTCTTGTTGCGGAGCACAGGTTCTAGGCACGTGGGCTTCAGTAGTTGTGGCACGTGGGCTCAGTAGTTGTGGCGCACGGGCTTAGTCGCTCCGCATCATGTGGGATCTTTCCGGATCAGGGCTTGAACCCATGTCCCCTGCATTGGCAGGTGGATTCTTAACCACTGAGCCACAAGGGAAGCCCCATCCTGTCCCCTTCTGAGCCTCATGGGTGTTGTAAGAACTAAATAAGGAGATGCATGCAAAGGGCTTTGTAAACCTCAAGGTGTGGTAGATAGACGAGGGCCTGGCCCAGGGGCGGCTGTCACACTATGCTGAGGGCCACGTGTCTCCAGGGTTCCCTGAGGAGCAGGTAGGAGGTGGGGCCCTGGACGGAGGCTGGTGCCCTCCCCAGCCTTGCAGACTGTGAACCTTTCCCCAGAACTATCTGGCTGGGTGCTGAGTGCCGGCACTTACTGTCTTCCAGCTCCAGTCTCCCACGTGTGGCTTGTGATGATGAACTAGAGCAGGAACAGGGCTCAGAGAGCAGTGGGACCCACCTCGTCTCCAACGGGTGGTGACACTAAGGTCCAGAGAGGGTGAGTGCCTTGCTCAAGGCCACATAGCAGCTCAGGAGTACCGCTGGGACCGGAATGCAGGCCTCCTGGCCCCTGGCTCTGTTCTCCTTGGTCCTGTGTCTTTGGAAAGGGAGAAGGAGAACAGAGAGGTGGTTCCTGTACCTGCAGGGAGGGAGGTGGGGGTACCAGCCAGCTGGAGAGAACTTGGGATCCCCTGAAGCTCCAGTTCATTATGCATGAATGAAGGATTTTTAAAGCATTGTTTCAATGACTGTTGTTTTTACTGTGTATGCAGAATGCTGGATGGTAAAGATGGCTTGTATCTTGGGCTGTAAGTTCTGTATAGATAGAAAAGCCCCAGGCCTCAAGATTGCACATGTTCTTTCATTTATTCATTCATCGTTCATTCATCCAGCATCCATTTCCTAAGCATCCCCTTGGTGCTCACCATGTAGATCTTATCCTGCCTCCAGTGAGCTGCTAGTCTGGTGGGGAAGGGTCGTTGAGTGACAGGAACACGGGGTGATGAGGCTGTGGCCAGAACAGGCCTCAGATTCCATGTGGGCTCATGGAAGACTTTTCAGTAGAATGGGAGAATCCCAAAGAATGAGGAAGATGTGCCCACCAGACACCCTGGCCTCACATGGGCTTGACCTTGGACAGGCTAACCATTCACCCAGAAATGGGCCGCTGGGCACCTTCCAGCTCCACTCCCCTCCCCTCCCCCATGCAGCTCTCCCTGGGCTCGGGCCCACACCCAAGAATGGAGGAGAGGCCCCCTTAGAGGACCCTGGCTGTCTGTGGGTCCATGGGTGGAGATGGCAGGGCGTGCTGGTGGCTGGAGCTCGCCGCCTAATGCCTAGGTGGGCCAGTCTTGACTCTGCCTCACTCAGGGTTATGATCACGGGGGGATTAGTGGCGACACCACTTCTGAAATAGCTTGTCCTTTGAGCCCAGCTGGCTACCCGGCCATGATTCCACCTGGACCTTTTTCTCCAAGGAACAGCCCTTCTTTATACACAGAGAAACCATGTTAGGAAGAACCAGGAGGCCCAGGATGACAATGGCCAGGCCTCCTGATGCCCTTTAATAATTGTAACAAAAACTTCCTGAGGACCTACTAGGTACAGAGCCTGGGGGTGGGAGAGCGAAAAAGAAAAGTTGAGAGGAACTTGCATCACGACGTCGGGCACTGCTGTGTTATCTTATAAGCAACTACCCTGCAAGCCAGCATGCAGCATCACAATTTTAGATGAGGGAAACAGAGGCTCCGAGAGGTCAAGTAACCTGGCTGAGGTCACACAGCTAGTAAGGGGCCAAGCCAGGATGTGAGCTCTGCTTCCTTAACCTGCTCCTCGTGGGAGGAGGGCCACAGAGGGCTGCAGACGAGCATCTTCCAAATCTCTGTACTGGGAGAAAACGTCCACTTGAAGAAAAGGTGGAGGAGGATGGACTTGTCATGGGTGGTGGGCGTGCTCACGGAGCAGGCTGTTTCAGAGGCAGCTTCCCTATCAGCCAGGCTGTGGTGGGACCTGTCTTGTTGGAGGAACCATGCTGGCTCAGAGCCCGAGTGATGGCCCCCTGTCAGAGGGGCTCTGAGAAGTGGCAAGGGTCTAGGCCAGGATGCCAGTGGGGCATGAGGCTCTGCTGGGCACCTGCCTCACTCTCTCTCTCAGCTCACTTCCCACGGCCACAACCGTCTCCTCCTGCCCAGCTCTGGCCGGGAGCCCTCACAGAAGTCCTGCTGGGGCCCTGGCCGTAGGCACCGAGCCGCGGCCCTTGGCCATTAACTCTGCCCGCGCTGCCTGTCCCTTAGCTGGCTGCAGAGAGGTGGGCGGTGCAGGCCAGAGCCCTGGGCGCCAGCCCAGCAGGACCAGCACCTGAGACACGGCCACCTCTGAAGATCTTGCCTAATGGCAGGGCTTACCAGCACCTAGCAGGGTACTTGGCGCACAGCAAGTACTTGATTCTTTCAGCTTCCAGAAGCAGAGACTTGAGACTCTTCAGTGGGAACAGAGGTCATCAGAAGCTTGGCCCTCCCAGGGTCCCTCCCAGAGTGCAGGACTAAGGGTGTGTGCTGGACCCCGACTGTACCAAACTCTTCCTTAAGTGGGCCGGGACCCCCCCCTCCCCCCGCCATGAGCTCTCGCCAAGCGGTCCAGTGGCAACACGTGGGCCTGCCTCTTCTCCCCCACTCCGGCAGAGCCATCTCCCAGGAAACGTGGAATTTTCCCTCATTCCCTTTATGAGGGTGCCAGGGCAAACAAACAGCCTAATCCAGATGAGCGCTAGGCCACAATCACAGTCTCTTTAGGGGTTTTCTCTCTATTTCCAGCAATTTTGAGAAGCCGGAGTAATTGGTATTCCACACAGGTTAATAGAACTGCTGTCTCCTCTGTATTATGCCTTAATTTCCTTTATCACATAGCAAGTTGGAATTAATCGCCGCTCTCCTTCCTTTTTCCCACCGAAACACATTACCAGCCTGTCTGCTGGTTAAAGTCATCTTGTGGCAGCTCTTGGCTCCTTTCCACTTCCCTGGGAATCTTTCTGACCAGAGCCAAAGAACAAGGAGGGGTGAAAAATCCATTTGTACGAAGTGGGGATCTCCTGTTGAGAACTTATTTCCCTCCCTGTTCAAGAGGAAGGAACGTGTCCAGCCTCCAGCCGGCACAGCTGACTGAGTCCCCTGTTGCTGAGAGCATTCAAGAGGGCGGGATGGCCATATGTCAGCGGTGGGAACAGAGGATTCCTGCACTGCTGGGGGGGGAGGGACAGGCCTTTGCCACTCCTGGCGCTTGGATTAGATTCTGCGATTTGAAGCTTCTAGGATTCTGTTGTTTGTAAGTTTAAAATTTTCTCTGTGATTTCCAAGTTGAAAAGAAGCTGTGAATCCATGATCCTACCGTTGAGCCATTTGGGTCTAAGTACTTTTAAATCGTGCGCTTTAAGATTCTAAGATACTCTCATGGAATTGGAGATTCTGTTCTGTGATTCTAGGCTATTTTATGATTCCATGAGCCTCTTAAGCTGCAGTTCTGCTCCATGACTGGGTCTCAGGAGGGAGTGTCATTGCTTTGCCGAGGCTGCTTTGGGAATGTGGCCTCAGTTGCCCCGTTTATGAAATTCGAGGGTTGGACCAGAGGGCCCTCCAGGTCCTGCCTCGCAGGTGTGTTCTGCCTGCAGCTCCTTTAGCTCCTTCCGAGCTTCGTCCACACAGTGCCCCGTCAGCGCTGGCCACCCCACGGCACCTCTGGGAACCCAGAAGCTTTTCCCATCTGAGCCACACCCCTTGCCCACTTGCCCCCAGCCCTCTCGCATTCCAGCAGGAAGGCGACCCAGCTCCCCTCCAAAGTCCCAGCAGGAAAGCCGGTGGGGGTGATAAGAAGAAATAAACCAGATCATTGACAAGAGCCCCATCGTCTTTGTGAGCTGAACAGTTCACTCTACAATTTCAACCTCTACAGTCTCCTTTAAGTCTTGCCTCCCAAGGGGTGTAGTTACTGATTGTTAGCCCCATTTTAGAGGCGGGGAAACTGAGGCTCTGAGAGATTAACTCACCTGTACAGGTGAGCTCCAGGACCCTGTCGCTTGCTGCTTGCCCAGCTGCCGGCCACGTGCAGGCTGGGTTGAACGAGGCGTGAGCAGCCTGAGGTGGTCAGTGTGATGAGGGAGCCCAGGGGCATCTCTCCCCAGAATCTGCTGCAGGGTGGGGTTGCCACCCACACACTCATGCTTCTCCCCTGGAACCACCCCTGGGATGTTCAAGGGCTTCAGAGAATGGACCTTGTTTCCTTCCCAAAGCACCAAGAAGCCAGACAAGAAACTGCCTTCTTCATCTGCCTTTAGAATCTACCTTTTCCTTCTCGATCAAACGGCATTTCTCAGGGCGGGCTTCCTCAGCCCCCACTGCTTCCCCATTGGTGCAAAATCACCCCTTCTTTGAGGTCCAACTCAAAAGGCTCCTAGCTCACCGCCCCTGTCCCCCAAGCACCCCTCACCCCCAGAGACGAGCGGCACTGGTGAGAGCTCCCCAGGGCTGAGTTCAGCATCCTTGTTTTCAGCTGGGGCACTGAGGCCCGGAGAGGGAGATGACTGTCTGAGGCCACACAGCAACCTCGCCACCCTCGATTCTGATCAGGACTATCCTACCTTGTTCTGGGTTGCGGCCGGCCGTTATGTCTGAGTTCTTGTCTCCTCAGCTTGGCTGTAATATCTGTGAGGGAAGGTCCACCTCTCATCCTTTGCTTTCCTTGTCAAGCATTAGGGATAAGATGCCCTGGGTTCTGGTCCTGCCTTGAGCTCTGCGACCTTGGGACAGTCCGTTGCCTTTCAAGGGCTTTTGCTTCCTCATCTCTCAAAGGGGGTGATGCCCCCTGCCTCACAGAGTTGCTGTAAGGAGCCAGACTGAGGGGCGGGGGGCTGAGGTCGTGAATCTGCCGCTCAGCACCGCATTCATTCAGGATCCCAGTTCTGCCAGATTTCCTTTGGCCTTCGCTGAGTTTCCAGCCAGAGACTCTCCTTGTCCCCAGAACAGCCCCGCGTTCCCCACGTCTGAGCTGCTGCTGCTTTGTGGCCCCTGCTGTAGGGCCCTTGCCCCCTCTCCATGGAGCACCCACCCTGAGCCATGCGCGTGCTCTGCCGTCCTCGCCGCCCAGCTGCACACCTGCCTCCCCTTCTAGACGCGGGTGCTGACTGCGCCGGCTCGGGGCGTGTAGCCCTGCCCGCCCGCCGGGAGTGCCCTCTGTCTGTCCCTTCCACTCTCCACCTGGAGGAGTACCAAGGCAGGCCTGTGAATGGTGCACGTGGAAAACCTGATTCCTTTCTCCTCCGATGTCTAGATGAGGAGACCAAAGCACGGGGAGGGCAAGGGACTTGTCCAAGGTCACCCCAGCGGTCAGGGGCAACCTGGAGTAGTGCCCAGGGCTCTGAGGCCCAGGCCACTCAGTGGCACCTCCCCCGCCACAACCCAGGCCTGGGTTTGCAGAATGCCCCCGGAATAGCCCTGTGAAGGGCTTTCCCATAGCCAAGGGCCCAGCCACAGTGGGAGGGGAAGGTTTGCATCTCCCGGAGGCCAGCTCCACAGGGAGCCTTGGGATGACTCACTGAGCCCACTCTGGTCTGGTGGAGCCTCCCGGGGCCTCCCAGGCTGTCAACAGGGAGATGAGTGATGTCCAGCCAAGCTGCAGAGCTTCGCCTCGGCGCTGACGGCCAGGGTGGGCACAGCCTGGAAGGCTTGCCGCGGGCACTGTCCAGGTAGGTCTGACCTGCCAAAAATATGGCAGCAAAATAAGTACCCTGTGGTGACTCGAGCTTGCTAGTGTCTGGGCTCTGGCAGGCCCCAGGCAGGAACTCCACTCCTTTGGGCCTTGTCGGAGGTAGAGGGCGTTGTCAGACGCCATCAACAGCTGATGCTTGAACTGGCCTTGAGGAGTGGGGAGAGTTTTGCCAGGTAGAGATGAAGAAGCACCTCCTGCAGGTGGAGCTGCACGAGTGGGACACCAGGTAGGCAAGCCCACGGTTTGTCCATGACCGTTGGGTGGATGTGGAGGCGTTGGTAGCTAGGGGTGGGCGAGAGCAGTTAGCGGGACAGCCTGAAGTGTTCCTGAGCGCCCTGCTAAGACACTTGGTCAGATTCTAGGGGAGATGGGAACCCAGCAGGACCAGGAAAGGTGGCTTTCTGATGATGGAGAGGCCTCCAGCGGGACAGTGGAGGATTTCCAGTGTGGATTTCCAGCCCCCTACCTGGAGTCACAGCAGTGGATTGGGGGGGCCTGTGGACTGAGCCACAGATCCCCTCCTTTGCCAGCCTCACTCTGGACCTCTTTTTAGCACCATAACTAAAAAGAAAAGGAACTTAGAGGTCATCTCGTCCAATCCAGTCCCGTCGTGGAGGAAGAGAGCCAGGCACAGGGAAGGCAGAGGACTTATACAAGGTCACACAGTAGAACCAGGTCCCCAGGCCAGTGGTGGGAGAGAGCCCAGTGCCAACCCTGTTTGCAGTGAAATGGTCTTAACCTCTTTCCAAATAAAAGCTAGCAGCCTCCCAGACACAGGCCTCAACTACTTTGCAGAGCAGTGCCCTAACCCTCGGGCCTCCTGTTGGGCACCCAGTGGGCCAAGGACCCCTGGATGGCTGGCAAGGGGCTGAGGGTGGCAGAGAGCCCATACCAGCCTCCTGGGCAAGAAGCCCAGGGCCAGCACAGGGGGGGTGCCCCAGAGAGGGTGCCCCAGAGAGGCTGCAGCCCAGTCAGCCCCAGGGGATGGATTTCCCAATAACAGGGTGTTACTGCCCATTTATCACCGGGATAGCCCAGTGGGGCTCCTCTCAAAACGTTTCTCCTACCAGCCTAATTGGTGAAAGCGTTTGCATTTTCCACTCAGGTGGGGCTGCTTCCCAGCTGCTGCCTTGTGGTCAGAGGGTGCGGCATCCATTACTGCCTATGGGGGGTAGTGGGGAGGGGCTGCCCCTCCCCCAGACAGGTGGGGGTCATCACTCCGTCATTCACTGCTTCGTGCCACCTGGCTGCTTGGGTAGGAACGACTGGCCACCCGGCTTTTACTCCCTTAGCGAACCCGACGCAGGCTACTGACTGAGGCAACTTCTCAGGCCCCTCTGGCCTGACCTCCTCGCCCACCGCTGCAGAGTTTTGTCCAGGGAGCCCTGGGTTTCCCACTCGAAGTCAGCGGGGTGGAAGCAACAGAGCCCAGAGAGGCCTGGCGGTGTTACGCAGCTTGTTGGTGGCAGAGCCCGGCTGGAATGAGACCTGGAGCCTTTCCCTCAGCTGCAGAAGAGCTGTCCCTCTCTCCGCTGGGGCTGGTGATGGGAGAACGAGGCCTGGAAGGTGGAGTCCTTGGCAGGCTCTGAGGTCTGCTCGTGGGAGGCGGAGCTGTGACTGACTGGGGTTAGACAGGAAGGTCCCCAAGTTCAGAGGAGGCTGAGTCCCCACTGGGGCCAGCCAAGTGCTGTCACCTGAGCGGAGGGACAGTGTGTGGCTGGGAACCAGGCAGGGCTCTGGCTGGAGGTCGTGGAGGGTTTCCTAGCCACACCTTCTGCTTTCTGGAGGCTCCTACCCTGAGGATACTGTGAGCTTCCCTCTAGCTGTTTCCTTGCAACCTCAAATCCCAGCGCCAAGTGGGTGTCCCATATCCGGAGTGGGCAGTCCTGAGCCTGGAAGTTGGTCAGGGAGTGGCCGTCCTCTCCATTGCTGCCTGCTTCTCCGAGCAGCACCCCTTGCATGGTGCTCGGGCCTTGTGCAGGCGCCCGCCGGGGACCCCTGCTGATCCCATCCACCTCTCGCCCACACCCGTTCCCCCCCGACCCCCTCACAACTGTCACTGGCTTAATACCCCTTTGTCCACAAATCACTGCGACAGGAAGACCCCTTTGTCGTCTGTGCCTCGGAGACGCGCATCTTCCCTGTGGCGACAGGGAGACCCACATATCCCGGTGATGGCTTGGACCTCCCTTGGTGACAGCGGGGCCGAGGTCGGGCAGCGTCCGAGAGCAGCTGGGATGTGCCAGGGCCTGGAAGAGGGACTTGGCTGTGGGAAGCCCCAGGTGGTCCCCTGGAGCAGCACCATGAAGCA
This sequence comes from Leucopleurus acutus, assembly GCF_964270905.1. Lineage (NCBI taxonomy): Eukaryota > Metazoa > Chordata > Mammalia > Artiodactyla > Delphinidae > Leucopleurus > Leucopleurus acutus. Next base: position 149,017,729 of record NC_139143.1, read on the forward strand.
CAACCCACCTGTGTCATAGAGTCACAGACCCAGCTGGAGGGGGTCCTTAAAGATATGTTCACCTGAGGAAACTGAGGCCAAGGGGGGGGAAGTCACATGGTCTGTCAGAGGTGTGGGACCATAGGTGTTCTTTGAGCACCCGCTTGGCATCAGACTCTGTGTGAGGGGGACGCTGAGATGACGGAAATGTTGGCAGGCGCTGGTGTGTGGAGTCAGGTGGACACCCGGCTGAGGACGCTGTGTCCAATTTAAAAGCAAAGGCGCCCTCCCCAAAGAGTGACCCTCCCACCCCCGCTTCATTCTTTTATCTTCTGCCTGAAGCCCTTCACATGCCCACCCCTCCCCGCCAGCATCTGCTGCTTCGTTTCCTCTTACTCCCCAGGTGGGATGCGAGGGTGGAGGAGAAAGCGGACTCAGATGTCACCTGCTGATGGATGGTGGTGGCCTGAGCCCCGGAGCCCGCTGGGCAGCACAAAGCCGCAAGCTGAGCCCCTCCCACCGCGCTCCGTGGGTGTCGGGACACTGTGGGAACGGGTTGCCTTTCTGGCACCACCCAGAGCCTCGAGTCTGACTGTCAGCGTGGACTCGGGGACACAGTCCCTTGCAGGATGGGTCGGGGGGTGTCCACAGCTTGTCGACACGTGTGCGTCACGCAGTGACTGTCCTGGAGTCCCGTCAGGAGGCTGAGGGTGTGTGGATCAGGGTGGTGCAGTCTTAAAAACTTGGGTCCTTAGAGAGTGAGCACCTTAAACCCACAAAAGCTATTCTAAATGTTGTATTAGACTCACGGGATCTTTAAACTGAGGGTTTTTAGGACCATCATGTGTCGGGGGCGGGATTGGGGGTGGGTTTGAACCCAGTGCTGCTGGACCCCAGAGCTGCTGCCGCTGGGCTGTGAGCCCAGGGTTTCGCGGCCCCATCAGGGCTGCTAAGGGAGTGATGGGGTCCCCTCTCGCCCTGCTTCCAGTCGTGCAGCTCCATTTTACTCTATTTTATATGCTGGGGTTTCACTTAGGAAAAGCATCCCTCTGCTTAAAAATAAAGTTTTCCAGGCCCGGTGCTATGCTGCAGCTCTGGGCCGGGACCCGCCTCAGCCTGAGACGGTGGCTCTGGCCGGCGGGTGAACAGGCAGGCAGACCGGGCTCCCCGGGAGGGGATGCAGGTTGCTCTGGGCCACTGGCTCCTCCCCCTCTCGCTCCTGCTGTGTTGTTGCTGCAGCCAGAGAACACTCCGGGTCTGTTGTGCCGTTGACTGGGGTGACAGTTTAATAGTAGCTTCCTGGGCTGTCATTTAAATCTGCCTGCCAGGTTAGTAGGCCGGGGCCGGCTGGCACGCCCCTGCCCCCACCCCGGATCTTCGTTCTGCTGGCAGTGGTCGTCTTGGCAACGCCAGGGCCTGGCGAGCTCTGCAGAAGGGTAACCGTCGGGGGGAGCAGCTCTTTCATCTCCCCGACCCGGGTACAAGTGGCCCAGCTGCCTTAGGGCTGGGCGGCAGGGCCAGAGCCAGGCCGCTCGGTGCTGGTCCGAGCCTGAGAGAGGAAGTGGGAACAGACGAGTCCCTTGTGTGCACAGGGCTCCAAGGTGAGGGTTTACCTCTTTGCTCTGCCAGACTCTCAACTGCCCTGGGAGGGAAGGGACCTGCCCCAGGTGGCTCCGAAACAATGTTGAGCTGGAATCACCTGTCTGTGGGTCTCTGCTCTGCCCTCAAAGAATGTTCCCTGGGGCCCACGACCTGTCTGCAGAAACCTGAGGGCAGGCAGAGCCTGCATCTCTCGCATCTCCCTGTCCCGTGTGGCCTGGTATTCGTTCCCCCCGACCCCATCCTGGGCTTGCCTCTAGACATGTCCCTGCTCTTAGGACTGGGGTCTCCCCAGTGGAGTCCCCTCAGCTTCACTTTGCCCCAGGTACTCCGGGAATGCCTTCTCCTGTTTTTCATGGCTTGGTGGAGCTGGCCCAGAGACAGGAGATTGGGTCCCAGCCTCTGCTGTGTGACCATAGGCCAGTCCTTCCCTTCTCTGGGCCTCATCTTCTGATCTGAGGGGCTGGCACTATAGCAGTGTTTCGTGAAGTGTGGTTCATTGGACACTTGTTTCTTGGGAAATTAATAGACGTGGCATCCAACAAAGACACTCCTTGGCTAAACAAGTTTGGGAAGTGCCGGAGGAAACAAAATCAATCTGCTATCCTTACCGTAGGCCTCTCAGGGCCCTTAGGAGGCCAGTGGGCATCATGAATCTTCAAGGGGAAGGTAATAAATCTTAACCCAAACCTCTGGGTGGACGGTCCTGCAGCTCTCTGTCCTGCCCTCTGCCTCTCTCTTCCTCTGCCAGGGCCTGATGGTCCGTGTGCATGGACATGCCAAATCCTGAAGGAGGCCCGGGCAGCTTGGAGCCATGGGTTTTGTTGGCTGCCCTGTGCTTAGCAGGGGCAGGGTGAGTCCCTAGGTGAGCTCAGGGAAAGCCAGGTCCCTGCACTGGGCCTCTGAGGGGCAGCCTGGTGCCAGGTGGGGCGAGTTGGCCCCTGGCCTAGTGGAGCTCCCAGGTCCCTTGCCACTTGCCTCCTCCCCAGCCCGAAACGGCCATTCCGCTGGCTCCTCCACACCCCATGGCCTGTTATCCCTCTCCCTGGAACACCCTTCTCTGCTCTCCTCACTCCCACGGCTTGGATGACCTCTCTTCCTTGAACACAGTCCCCTCTTCCAGGAAGCCTTCCCTGCCCCCTGGGATGGTTGGGTGGCCCTCGCCTGGCTTCCTGGCCACACAGTGGGACTGGGGGTCAGAATACCTGGGCTCAGGTACAGCCCTCCCAGAGACACGTGCTGTGCCACACAGAGTGGGACTGGGGGTCAGAATGCCTGGGCTCAGGCACAGCCCCTCCCAGAAACACGTGCTGTGCCTTGGAGCAGCCCCTTCTCCACGGGCCTGACTTCAGCTTCTAGAACAGGAGAGCCGCAGAGGGGACTTCGAAGCCCTGGGCTCTGACAGGACAGGGCATTGTGATTGCCAAGACGAAGCCACACCGAGCAGCTCCACCTGGCAGTCCTGGCTAATCTTTGTTTTGAAGCCTCCTGTCTGCACTGGGGCTGCAGGAAGAGCATGGGTGGGGAATAACAGCATGAAGGACGCACATTGTCTCGGGGCAGGACGCCTCTGGGGGCGGGGAAGCTGGGAGGTGATGAGTGATCATAACAATTTCGCAAGATCATAGACTCTGGGCACAGAGGGCTGAAGATTCAGTCAGCTCCGCACTTGCATATCCAGATGGGGAGGCAGGCCCATGTGGCTGACGAGCCCAGTGTCACACACATAGCGGCTGGAGCTGCTGACTTCACACGCCGCAAACTTGCACCTTTCTGCTTTTCAGTTCATAAGGTCCTTGCACCATCCTTCGCCTGTTTGCTTCTCACAACAACCCTCTGTGGTGAATCAGAGATTTTATCCCTGAATGTAGGTGAAGAAAGTGAGGCTCAGAGAAGTTGTGTAACTTGCAAAAGGTCACACAGCCCACAAGTGGCAGAACAGAGTTCCATCAACCGTGAGCAGCCTGACACTTTCCTTGGCCTGCGTTCTTGTTATAATTAGCAGCTCCCCCTTCTTTTGTCCTGGATTTCCCATTCTCTCCCCCTCTGCCCTGGGGTTGGCCCCTCCCCACTGCCCTTAGGAATCCCAAGTCCTTTGTGGCAGCCCATCTGTTGCCATGGCACCAGATTATGATGTCGCGGATCCTGGATGACTGTGTACTGCTCCTGGGCTGTGGAGTACAGGGATTCACAGAGGTGGGAATTGTCCAAGGGGTGACTGGCATGGAGGGACATAAATCCCTGGAAATAGAGAGCCACGGCCTCGAGCCCAGCTTGGGAATCACCCTGGAAGCTGGAGCCAAGGCTGCCAAGGCCAGGAGAGTGGGGGCTGGCATGGTTTGCTCTGACAGCTTCAAAAGACTGCCCTGCCCTCATCTCTTGACGGGGCTGATGTAGCCTCTTGACAAGGGGCTGTTGGGCTCTTTACACTGCACAACCTGACACTGGGATGCTTGCTCAGATCCCTTTTTGCCTTTTGACCTTGTGTGGCAGTGCTGCCTGGGAAAGCCACCATCCTCACTTGCCCAGAGAGAGAAGGAACTTGCCCAGGGTCACCCAGAGAGGAGGTGGCCGTGCCAGGGTTCAGGCTCAGCTCTGCTTCCAAATCCTTCCACGTGGTTACACTTCATACAGGGTCTGCCAAGGTGGTTTAGTCTAGTCCCCAGCCTGAAACTGACCGTGCTGCCTCAGTTTCCCCAGGGTGGTCCATTAGCAAAGCAGAAGTTGTCACAGGCCCAGGTTTATTTTACCGCACATTTCTGGGCACATTCCAGGGGAGCCCTTCATGCAGGTGCCTCTGGTCTGTGGTGGATCCGCCACATTGCCTTGTCCTGCAGCCCCTGGGATCTAGTCCAACTGCATTTGCCTCTCTGGGGTCCTCATTTTTTGCCCGATAATGCTGAGGTGGCTAAGGGACTTAGTATAAAGAGTCCAAGCTTTGGAAACTGCCACATGGACTTGAAATCCCACTTCTGCCACCTACCACCCTCACCTCTTTGAGCCTCAATTTCCTCTTCTGTAAAATGGGATTAACAACAGCTGCCAGAATAGCTACGAGGAATCACTGGGATATTGAGTGAAAGGCGGCAGGGCAGAGCAAGGGTGGAAAATGTCCAAACTGGTCATGACAGTGAAACAGGTCTGTTCCCCAAAACACCACCATGGGACGTGCACCCGAGCCTGCCATTTCCTGGCCTCAGTGCTGCCCTTCAGGACTGTGATGTTGCTTGTGGCCGCTCTGGCCTGTCAGGACTTGGCACACTGTGGGAGGCCAAGCTGACTCCCAGGCTCCCAGGATGCCAGGGAGGAAAGGGTCCGTGGCGAGCATCTGGCTGGCCGAGGCCCAGCGATGGAGCCCCTCCATCCCCTTCTTCGTCAAGCCTGCCTTGCTCTCCTGGGGTTTGCTGGTCATGCACTCGTGCTGACGAGCTGGGCGGACTTCTCATCCGTGTGCTCAGGGCACAGACACAAGCTCACTGAGCACTGAGCTGAAGCTTCCATGGACTTCCCACCTATTCTTGGGCTTTTCTTCCATATCTGATGCCCCTGGGCATTTTGTTTGGAGAGCCATGGTGGGGAAGAGGGACGTCTGACTGTGAGGTCCAACTGTGGCTCTGCTCCCACCGAGGTGTGACCTTGGGCATGTAACTTAACACCCTGGAGCTGAATTTCCCCACATGTCAAGTAGGGACAGAACAGGCCCTTTGTCGTGGGGTTTCCTGGTAAAGTGCCTGGCACAGAGACTGGCACACAGGATGCACTTGGAGAATGTTAGAATCGGAAAAAGAAAGCACTGGAATATATGTTTCTTTTTTGAATGCTGAGCTTCTTGTGGAAGGGGCGCCCTGGTGCTCATATTAGGAAATGCCCCAGGTGCCGTGGTTCATAAGTATACTTCCTTTCTGATGCACTATAAGCCGTGATTTACCAAAAGCCATGATTTACCAAATACCACATTGGTATTTATCACCCATGTGGACCCCTCAGTGCAGGGCTCAGGGAGGGCTTTTTGGGGGTCCTGGACTGGGAGGCAAGTGAGCTCGTTCTGACTGCTGCCTTCCTGTGTTTCCCTGGGCCAGCCCTTTTCTCTCTCTGGGTCTCAGGCCCCCATCTGTAGGTAGACTCTGATTCCTCTGGTTTCTTCCAGCCCTGCACAGGCAGAGATGTTCTTCTAAGGAAAGTGTGAAGAAAGCTCAGCTTAGAATGCAGATGTACTGCAAGGATTTCATTGAAAAGAAAGGCAGAAATGGAATGGATTCAGGAGGCCTAGCATCTGTCCCCAAATCCCTATTAGGCTGCTCAGTGGGGGAGCAGTCATGTGGCTCCAGAGGGGGCCAGAGGGCCTGTGGGAGGATTTACATAACCCAAGGCTGGTCACTGGGAAGAAGCTTCCCTGGAAGAGGGAGAGCCTGGCCCTGGAGGTGTGGGAGCAGAGGCTGGACAGCTACGTTTCCGATGGGTTCAATGCCCTGCACTGAAATCTACCCTGAGTCGGGTCCTGTGCTGAATCTGATGCAATCCCTGCGCTGGGGTAGTGTCAGGCCAGTGGAGGGACAGGGAGGGAGAAAAGTAAACCCTGTTGGTCCCTGTGTTCTTGTCCCAGTTCTGCTCCCAGCTGGGAGTTCTGCTCCCAGCTGCTCCGACCTGCTGTGTGCTTCCCCTATGAGGGCACAGAACACCCCATTTCCTTTGCTTCTAATTAAGGCTCAGACCATAAAAACAGCAATAGCTGCTACTTACTGAGCATCTGCTGTGTGCCAGGGTCTCTGCTGCCTGATCTTCATACATTATAACTTCTTGTTACTTCTCCTTGGAGCCCTTTGTTTCTTTCTCCCCATTATATAGATAAGAAAACAGAGGCTCAGAGCTTAAGTAACATCCCCAAGATCACACAGATAGAAGGAGGCAGAGCTGGGACTCCAACCCCCTGTGTGGCCATAAGCGCCTTGGGAGCAGAGACTTATTTGGATGTCTTGCCCACAGATTCTCTTTCCCTCGCTCTGAACAAAACACACCTCATTAATCTTGCCACAAGGTGATTATTTACTTTTATAATTTATTATCACCAGCTCCCTGGTGCTTGCAGAAGGAGCCTCGACTTCAGTCTGGTTGTGGGGAGCAGGAAAGGCAGGTAAAGGGACTGAGAACTGGCTGAAGGGGCTAGGGCAGCTACCGTATGTGATCAGGGAAGGCTTCCTGGAGGCTGTGACAGTGGACCTGGACTTGGGGGGAAGAGATAGGTGTGATGGGAATGGGCATTCCCCTGATGGATGAATCCTGTCACCCTTGTTGAACCTGGAGAGCAAGGCCAGGGATTGCCCGTCTCTTCCTGGTGTGGAATGAATAAGCCTTTCTCTCCTGTCCACTCCTCTTGGTCAGGGAGGCACTCGTGGCCTCCTGGGGCTATGGGAGGTCACGTGGTCCAGCTTGCAGACCAGCACAGTCTGGTCACCCCGTAGCCACCTGAGTGTATGTCCTAGAAAATCCTCCTGTGCCCACCAGGCCCCTCACGCTCTTCTCCTTGCCCTGCAGCCAAGAAGACCTGTGCGGACAGCGACTTCACCTGTGACGACGGCCACTGCATCCGAGAGCGGTGGAAGTGCGATGGCGAGGAGGAGTGTCCCGACGGCTCGGACGAGTCCGAGGCCACTTGCAGTGAGTGTTGCCCCTAGGCTGGGGGAGGGGACCTGGCTCTGGGCTTCAGTTTACTCATCAGGTCTTCCTGGTTGGGAGGTTGGGAGGCTCTGGTGAGGTGATCTGTCATGCACAGCCTCAGACTCACTTTGTGCTGAGCCCTTGCCAGCTCCGGGCTGACAGTCCGGTGCCTCTAGCTGCTGGTGTCTGGTGACCTGTTTCTGGACTTTCTTCCCAGCCCTCCGGCAGGTTGGGCCCTGCTCCTGTAGTTCTGGGAGCCCTGCTGCCCAGAAGTAGCCAGAGCACATCCTCCAGGCCTCCCCTCAGCCTCCCCCACTAATTTGTTTTTGAGGACTCTAATCATAATTCTAATAGTGCTAATGGCGGCTGGTGCGTATCGAGCATTCAGTATGTAGCGGGCACTGTGCTAAGCGCTGTGTATGCTTTCATTCGTCTAATTCCCACAGCGGCCTCACGAGGCAGGTACTGTCACTTTCTAACTTTTGCAGAGGCGGACACTGAGGCTCAGAGAGGTTGAGTGACTTGCCCAAGGCCACTCAGCAGGGATTTTGAGACCCCAGCTCTGTCCTCTGCTCTGGGCAGGCTGATGGCAGCGAAGACAGCCAGGGGTGAGGCGAGGGCCAGAGCGGAGCCCCAGGCCCCCCGCCTCCCATACTCAGGCTTTGTCTCTCTGGGATTTCTTTTCCAGGCCCTAATCCTCAAAGCAAACTTACACCCACCAGGTCATTCCATGACATTTGTTAAATTAAAAAGGAGATGAGACGGGGGCAGGGAAGGACCCGGTGGTCCCGGAGGCAGAGCTTCAGCAGAATGCGCCTGAGACAAAAGGCCGGGGTGGGGGCCGCACGTGGAGGACAGGGGGCGAGGCGGGGGGGACGTGGTTGGGGGTGGGGGTGGGGCTGGCAGGGACCTGCGAGTCACAGTCCCGGATCTTCCTTAAGGGTCACAGTCACCCCAGAGGCGGAGGTGGGGACAATGGAGGCCAGCGTCCCGTCTAGGGCTGCGGCTGGTGATAACTGGGTTTCCTTGTCTCCTAGCAACAGAGCTACCAGTCTCCGTGGGAGAGAAAGAGAAAGGGAGAGAGAAAGGGAGAGCAGGAGCCGTCCCCGCCCGAGACAGGGCACCCCCCGTTCCCTTGCACAGCTGCCCTGCCTTCCCCGGACTTGCTGCAGGCCCTATTCTTCCCTCACCCCACCAAGTAGCCAAAGCTGGTGCAGTCCCAGGTGTCTGGGCCCAAGGGCAGCCCAGTGCTTTGTCCTGAGCTTGGCTTCGGGAGGAACAAAGCCCAGCCACGCCCACTTGTGACTCATCCTCCTGGCAACCTTGGGAGGGGGGTGGATCTGTTTAGAGAGAAAGAAACTGAGGCTGGGACAGGTTCAGCCACTTGCCCAAGGCTGCCCAGCTAATACAGGGCAGCGCTGTGTGCAGCCCAGAGTGTGTGTTTGGGCAGGGGGCTGTGGCCACCATGGCAATCAGCTCGGTCATCCAGACCCCAAGCCTGCGGTTTCCCTGGACACGGGAGGTGGGAGGGGAGGGGGAGCATCATCAGGGTCATTCCCGGGGTCTGTCCTGCTGCCTGAGCGCTGTGCTCCCCCGCCTCCCCAGGTCTCTGTCTCTCTGCATTGACGCTCCTTTTCATCTCCCTCCTGCCCAGCCCTGCACTAGGGCTGCCTCCCTTCCCTGCTTGCCCCTCCTCCCTCTGCCTCTTGCCGGCTCTCTCTCTTCTGCCCTGCCCACGTTTCCCTCCGTCTTCCTCCCTCTCGCCATCCCAGCACTTGCTGCCTTCCCATCCTCTGGGCTGTGCGGGTGCCCTCGGGCCTCACGCCTCCTGCCTCCCAGGCCTGCTTTGTGTTCAGCTGTAGAGCACGTTTATCTGACCATTGAGTAACTGGAGGCTTAGGGAAGCTGAGGGCCCTGCTTCCAAGATGCACAGGTGGTTCATGGCTGGTCTGCCTTCCAGGACAAAAGGCAGGCTCCACAGTGTCTCTGAGGCTTGACAGGGGGCTCCGTGGGAGCTGCCTCCGAGGCCACACCCTGGGGGTCGGCGGCCCGGCTCTCCTCTGGGCTCTCCCAGTGATTCACTGTGAGGTCCTGCATATTTTCCCGCCCCTCTCTGGGCCCTAGTTTCTAACAGTCCAGAATTCCAAAGACTGTGATTCTAAGACTCCTGGACTCTTAGGATTCTGAGGCCCTCTTTCTCCCTTGCCTGTACCCAGCTGGGGCACAAGGCCCAGGATCCCACTTTCCATGCACAGTTACATTGGTCACAGGTGGGCAAGGTCTGTGGGTGGGGAGCGCTGCCTGGGGGAGGGCAGCCAGAGTGGGTCCTTGAGGGTCAGGCAGAATTTGCAGGAGCAGGACCTGGTGACAGGCTTGCTCACAGCCTCCTGACCAGGTGAGAACCCGGCAGCCAATTCACTGCCCATTTAATTGGTGTTGTCATAGCAACCTCCACAGCCTACCAGGTTCCTGGGGACTGTGCCAGCTTGCAGGATAGAGCCCCCTGCCTACCTGCAAAGAAAGATTATAGGCAGTAGTAAAGGGTAGTGGGTTTGATGTCTGATATATTTAGGTTTAGGTCCTTTAACCTGTGACACCTCAGGCAAGTTGTCCAATCTCCCTGAGCCTCAAGTTCATTTGTCTGCAAAATGGGGTAATGGTGCCCACCCTACGGGGGTTATGAGGATCAAATAAAAAAAATGCACACAACGTGTCAGTGCTGGAGCAAATGGCAGCGTTATTTTATGATTACGTTTTGACTGTAGGCCCTCTCCCCAATTTAAAGCCTTAGAATAGTCTAAGTGAGGGGGGTTTGCAGGGAAGGGAAAGGAATTTGGGAGCAGGTCCCCCTTCTTGTGTTCCCCCATTATGTCATCTGCCCCTCGCTGCCTGGGGTTTCTCCCAGCTCTGTTTCCTTCTGGTTCCGGGTTCTGTGTCTATCAAATTGAGCCAGGAGGCACAGCGGGAAAGCGGGGACATTTGCCTAATGAAAGTAGCATTTCAGCTCTAATTATAGCTCACTTGACTGGGGCCATTTGTGATCCACCTTCAGGCATCTGTTGGGAGGGGCGTGGGATGGGGGTGGGGAGGTTAGTTCAGGGTGAAGGAGTTACAATTCTGGGTGCTGCTTATTGAAAATGAGGTTTTTTTCATGCGTCTCAGAGCCTTCCCATCTGAAAGGGGGACCTCACAGACTAACCAAGCGTACCTTCCTATCAGAGACCAGAGATTTTATGAGATCCCAGCAAGGTTAGAGGCCAACCCAGCTGACCCTGTGAGAAGAAGCTTGGTGTAACTGCCCCCTTCTGCACAGTGGGACGTCCCATGTCGTGCCTCCTGGGGCGGCAGCTAGACCCTGTAGTTCCCACTGCCTGAGCCGCTGGCCCCCCGGAGCTGGCAGTCCCCGAGCGGCGGTTGTCTGCCCCTGTGCCTCCTGTGACCTGACGCTGCAGATGCGCTTGCTCAGTAAGTAGCTGTCAGGCACGTTCATTCCTTTATTCGACAGACATTTCCCTTTTTGTTAATTTGTGAACTTATGAATTAGAGAAAGTACCCCTGGATTTGGATTTCTGGTGCAGGCTTCTCTGGGAATTTATAAATGCCTCCGGCCACTCCAGGGTGCAGTTGCAGGCCCTTGGTGACTTGGAGGATTCCTGATGTCTGAGAGACAGCGGGGCTTGTCACTCCTGCCTCGGAGAACCTGGGGTTACTTGGACAGCAGGCCAGAGGCACCCCTTGCGGCATCTGTGTGTGTGTGTGTGTGTGTGTGAGAGAGAGAGAGAGAGAAGGAGGGAGGGAGAGAGAGAGGGCAGGAGAGGACAAGAGGTGGAGAGAGGGAGAGGTGTTCAGTTCAGGGGTGGAGGCTGCGTCGTGGCAGGCCGTGTGGACTCTAATAATGTGTAATGTGCATCCCCAGAGGTGAGACCGGGGCCCTCCCAGCCCTTTGTATCTGCACTTCATGAAATAAAACTAGGGCAACTGTTTGCTGAGTTCCAAGTTTGCTCCAGGCCCTGAGTGAAGGAATTTCCATGTTTCCTCATTTAAACCACCCACCAACTCTGGGAGATTATGTCACCCCTTTTTCAGGTGAGGGGAGCCAGGGTGCAGAGAGGTTAAGTGACTTGTTGAAGGACCTTCATGTTAGTAAATGAGATTTGGACCCAGGCCTGTCCGGCTCCAAACCCGTGCTCTGTCTCCTGCGTCGTGCTGCCTGGGGCCTTTAGCTTTAGTTATCCTGAAAGTGGACGTCAGACGGCCATCTGCTATCTCGCAGACTCTGTCTGAGCAAAGGTCCGGTGAGCCTCCTCCCTCCAGTGACCCCTCTGCAGCCCAGGGTTGCTGGGAGACCGGTGGGGCCTACTTTTCTCACGGGCAGTGTCCAGTGCCATAAGTTAAGCGGTGCAATTGGAGTTGAGGGACCTGGGGAGGAAGCCCAGCTCTGCCCTTCACCACAAGACTTCAAGCAAACGACTTTCACTCTCTGGGCTTTGCTCTCCCCACCCACCTCGTGAGGAGATACTGCACATCAACACTCCCCAGACTCACTTCCCAGGGCTGAGTGGTGAGAAGCCTCACCCAGGAGCCCGCGGGGCAAGGTCTGTGTCCTGCTTTGGGGAACAGCTGCACCCCAACAGAGACGGCAAGGTTCTGGGAGAGACAGCAGTTGGAGCACCCAGCGTCTAGTAGCCGGGCAGGTCACTTCCCCTCTCTGGGCCTCTGCCTCCTGTCACTCCAATGGCTGTGCCCTCCAAGGCCTCTTGTGTCCCGGAGTTCCAAGAAGGTGCCTTGGCTCTGTGAGGGTAGGAGGGCTGGTGTCAGGCACTGCTGAATCCTCGAGAGCCTGTAATTAGAGCTGTCTATTTAGGGACACAGCAAATGTCTTATTAATTATAAAGAAAGGAAGCAGACGGATTGTTTAATCATTGTCCTTGCTGAAAGGTTATGCAATTAACTGTATAAATATTCATTCAGAGTTCAAGCAGCTGCCTGCTGCACTGGGGTATGCAGAACCAGGCCCCCGGAGATGGTGTGGACAGGTCAGGGGCCATTTCAGTCACCTGGGCTTTTGGGCAGAGAGTTTGGGGCTGGTTCTGGGCCACTTCTCTACCCACAGGAGCAGGAGGGGTTTGATGGAAAAGGGCAGGGTTTTTAGTCCAAGGAACCGGGACTCTGCCCCTCACTGCTGTGCATTTTGGGCCAGTTACTTGGTCTCTCTGAGCCTCAGTTTCCTTATCTGTAAAATGGAGTGCTTACCTGCAGGACCTCTGCCCTACTCCATTCCAGGGGTGCCACTGACATGATGATCTTTGCGAATGGTGCCCCTGGAGTTTGCACTCACAGCCTGCAGGGCCCACTTACCTGGCAGGGTGAGGGTCAGGATGACATGGGAAAGTATCAGCTCCTCAGAATGGAGCAGCCTGACCCACTGTAGGTGCCCAGTGAATGTGGCTCCCTGCCAGCTCCTCTGTTTCCTAAGGCCTGGCGCAGGGGTATATGGCTGCCTCGTCCCTCCATCCCGTGGTTCCCTCAGGGGCTTGCAAACATACAGAACCTCCTCTATCACTTTTCTGGGAGTGAATTTAAGAGATGAAATATCCTATATCTTTTAGACTTGTAGAATGATAACTCAGGGGTTCTCAAATAGGGTGCATGAGAATCACCAGGGGAGGTGAAGGGGGGGGAGTTGGCTAAAATGCCTGGGCTCTGCCCTCGGAAGTTTGGATTCAGTCTAGAGTGAGCTGGAGCCAAAGAACCTGCACTTCCAACAGCCCTCACACACCCACCCCTTAGGCAGGACTCCAGGACACACTGGTCGCTGCAGCCCCCTCGTGTTCTGCTGGGCCCAGAGTGGGAAGTGCTTTCTCGGGTCCTGCAGGGCGTGGGTGATGGAGGTGCTCTGGGCCCCTCTCCTGACTCCCAGGCCGCTCACCACCCTGCACTCGCCCCGAGGAGGCCGTTGTAAAGGGTCTTTGCGTGCCAGTGCTTTCCAGGGCTCTACACGACAGTATCTGTAAAGGGAAATTTCTGTAAAATGAATCCTGTGAATCCCGTATTCCCAACAGGTCACCTTATATTTGTGAAATGTATTCCTAGGGATAACTCTGGGATCCACAGTTAGGGGTCCGAGGTACTCCTCTCCCACAGCGTAGTAGTGTCTGGGGGCCTTGACTCAGATACCTGCTCCCAACCCCACCTTGTCTGTGTCCTTTTCTCCATCTCTTGTGGCCTCTCACCCCAGCTATGGAAGTAAGAGGAAGAAAAACTGGTCTGAGATCAGAGAGAAAAACTGAGGGTAAGGCACCAGTAACCTGCCACCTGCAGGGTGCAGTGGACTGTGCCGTCTCTGGCATCAGACACAGCTGACTGCATCCTCACTCGGCTCTTGACAGCTGTGTGACTAGTACCTGGTGATGGGTGCCGTGTCTGGTACACAGCAGTGCTCAATAGCTACTCACTGAGGGAACAAACAAGTCCTCAGCTCTACGCGTGGAGAGTAATGGTAGGTATCATTAGTGAGCACTGGCTGGGCGTTCTAAGTGCTTTACAGACATTAACGTAGGTGTTCGTAACAATCCTGTGGGATAGGGAATAATATTGTCCCCACTTTATGGGCACAGAGATGAGGATTGCTGGCCAAGGTAGATAGCCAGTGAGTGACCGAGCTGAACCCAGGCAGCCAAGCCCCAGAGCCCATGGCCTCGACCTTCGTGCTGGAGGCCCCAACCTAATCTTCCCCCTGCTGGGTTGTTGTAAAGATTAAATGGAAGCGTCTAGCTCTGTGCCTGGCACATCCTGGAGACCACTGAGTTCGGCCTCGTGTACCCCCTGAAAGGCAGAGGGAGCCAGCCGCGGAGGCCTGGGATGCGTCTGCCTCAGCTGGGTCTGTCACGTGGGACATTCTGGGAGGCTCAAGATGAGAGCCATCCCCAGGCCTGATCAGGGTTCTCATTCTTTCTTCCAAATTGAGAATCAACCCTGGGGCTTCGAGCCCCTGATTGAGTCAGCCTCTGATTGCAGCTGCAGTAATTATAGCTGTGTGGTCCCGCTGGGCCCTGCCACTCAGCGGCTGCTCTCAGCAGCGGGCTCAGCACCATCGCCAGGGGAGGGGGCTTGGAGGGAGCTGCTGGGGCCTTGGTGAGCCCTGCACATCTGCAGTCATGGAGTCACTGATCTGGAAGGCAAACTGAGGCCCACACGGGGCATATCTCACCCAAGGGCACACAGCTGGAAATGGCAGAGACTCATGCAGGGCAAGGCGGCTCCACATTGCTGGAGCCTAAAGGGAAGGCTTGGAAGGGTGGAAGGTCGGGCCGGTGAGGCAGGCAGGGGTTGGCTGGATCAAGGAGGGCCTTGAGGGCCAGGGGCCAGGGGGCCACAAAAGGGTGTTAGGCAGGGCAGTGGTGGGGTCAGTTATAGGATTCAGGAAGTCTTAGGGGAAGACAGGGGCTTCTTCTCAGACGAAGAAACTGAGACATGGGGCAGGAAGGCCCTGGTGGATTCCCAGGGCCTTGGGCCAGGTGGCTGGAGCCAGGCAGTAGGACCGGTTGGCACTATGCCCTGTGTCCCCCGCGGCTAAGCCATGCACGTGTGTCTGTCTCCACAGCCAAGCAGGTGTGTCCCGCAGAGAAGCTGAGCTGTGGACCCACCAGCCACAAGTGTGTGCCTGCTTCGTGGCGCTGTGATGGAGAGAAGGACTGCGAGAGTGGAGTGGACGAGGCCGGCTGTGCCACCTGTGAGTCCGGGGTCAGGTCCCCAGGGTTCGCCAAGCACAGTCAGGCAGCCTCGGGGAGCAGTGGCCGCTCGTGGGGAGGGGCCAGGTTCTCCAGGGGGCTTGGCAGGTGGAGAGGAAAAGGTAACGGTCAGGACACTAGTAATGGCCGGGCACTTTGCAGAGACATTCTTTTTCATCCTCACAAACACCTCACGAACAGCCATTATCATCCCCATTTGTGGGTGAGGAAACTGAGGCTCAGACAAGCGAGGAAAAGTGCCCACGGCTGAGTGCTGGAACTGAGATTCGATTCAAATTCAGGTCTGGACAGCAAAATCCATGCGTTCTTAAACCATGCCTGCCTGACATCTGCTCATCCATTCCATACGTCTGTACTGATCTCTGAGCAAGGGCAGGGAGACCAGGGTGGGGACCGTAGTGAGAGATGGTGGTGGCCCGGGCCAGGACACTGGCAGTGTCAGGGTAGGGAGGGGGACTGTCGCTAAAATCTCAGATTTGAGCCCCCGTGCCATAGGGCAGGAAGACATTCCCAGCAGCCTCGGCAGGGACAGATGGAAGTGGTCACTGGGGCAGTTCCACATCACTGAGCTTCAAACACAGGGATTATCTCCTTCCCAGGGAGCGGGCCAGCAGGGCCTGGGCCAGGGGGGAGCACAACCCGACCGTGCATGTTTGATGGGCACCTACTGTGTGCCAGGCCCGGAGCCAGGCTCCGAAAGGGCCGATAAGGTGACTGCTACACAGTCCTCCCTCTGGGAGCTCATGATTAACGGGGTAGACAGACTGGCTATCGTTACAAGGCTGTGAGGCTGGGCTGAGATCTGGGCGATCCCTTGGGGGCTTTTGCCAAGCTCGTGCCCACCACTGTCTCCCACCCCCTCCCTTCATCAGCTTCTGTATTTCATCCTATCCATCCTTCCAGGCCCAGGGGAACGCCGTCTCCTCTGGGAGCTTCTGAGTCACAGCACTCTAGGATTCTGAGTCTGGAGTTTGGATATGTCTGAAGCCGGAAGCATCTGGTTATGGGGGCAGATCCTGGCTGGGGCCAGCAGTTCCAAAGCCCCATTGATGGCATTGGCTCATTTCTTCAGCTGTGATCATTTTGTGGGGCCTCACTGGCCAGCGAGAATCCTCTTCCCTCCCCTCCCCCCTGAAAATCAGATGTTTCCTCAGTCATCAAGGCCATCAGCCACTACCGCAGCGGGTAGGAATAGCTCTAACGAGGGCATGTTGTGGCAGGACTGTTTCCTGTTAATTATAGGAGATAGTGGTGTTCGAAGGGCCTGTGGGGCTTCTCTGCTTCAGCTCCCAACCACCGGGGGAAACAAAAAGAATTCTCCCTTCTCTCATCCCTCAGAGCTTCTTCCATTCGTGAATGCTGGGCGAGGGGGGGTCCCTGGGCACAGGCCTGAGGATGTAGATCTTCAAGGTGCTGTCAGCTTCCAAACCTTGGAGCGAACTCAGGATAAAGACAGCACGTCTTCTCAGAACTCTGATCGTAATGAGTCCTCCCTCCCTGTCTGGACAGGAAGGAGGCATCAGCTTAATCTTGAGGGGCAGACATCACAGGGTAGGGTGTGCTTTTCCCACCAATGCCCCAACATCCCAAAAGCCCAGAAAGGGGAAAAAAATGCATCTGTCAGAAACTTGGTAGCGCTGTCAGCAACACATGACACAAGCTGCCCTACAGGGTGAAACTGAAGACATCGTTCTCTTTTATGTTCCCTAACGATGAGAAAGGACTTTTTCCCACCGGAAAATAAAAACACAGACTCTTGGCGCCCCCACGTGGAGATATCTGGTGCTGCCACCACCGAGTTACCTGTGGCCACAGCTCCTGCATCCACACCCTGCCTGGGACCCCAGGCCTGATCTTGGCCTCTGTGTAAGGAATGAAGGAGGGAAGGAGGCCAGGTTGCTGCTCTAGAAACAGCCTACACTCCAGGATGGGAGGAAAACCAGAAAGCCGAGATGAGTTAGAGTAGGAAGTAAGAGCCCCAAACCTGAGTTCTGGTTCCCTCATCACCATGGACTGACTGTGTGACCCTGGGCAAATTGCTCCTCTCTCTGGGCCTCAGTTTCCCCATCTGTAAACTGGTAGTTGGGCTGGTGGTCACTAAGGCTCCCCCAGCCTCTGAGCTCAGAGCAGCCCACCAGAGAGGGGAAGCCCAGGGCCCCAGGCAGGGCCAGTGACTTGTGCCCTTAACTACTGCACGTCCCTAAATTACTCCTCACACCAGGGCCGTTCCAGCCTCCATCCACACCACACCCACTCACTGCAGGGAGCTCCTCTGTGCCGGGCCTTCAGAACAAAAGTGGATCAGTCTCAGAGCCCACCCCCATGCAGTTTGTGGTCACGGGGCAGACAGAGAAGGACACAAGACCCAGACACCTGAGCAGGCTGTGAAGGGTACCAGAAAGGAGAGTGGAGGTGGGTGGAAACTTGCCAAGCAGGGGAGCATGAAGTGTGTTATGAAAGAGGTAGAATTTGGGCCCTTGAAGGATGCGAACTCATCATTGCGATATACAGAGACAGTGGTGGGCAAGAGATGGGCGCCCAGCAGATGGGGCAGCTTGGGCAAAGGCCGGGAGGTGGGGAAGTGTACAAATGGTCCAGTGTGCGACGTGAAGCCGGAGCATGTGCGGGAGTGAGGTGATGGGGCAGAGCAGTAGCTCCGTGCCAGTGGCCTCGGATGCTAAGCCCAGGGACTTAGGATAGTTCTGGGCAAACTGGGGACGGGGAGGGACCTGAGCTGTGTTGTAAAGAAGCAGGTCCAGACCTTGTTCCCTGGGAGGGTCAGTGTCATGTTACATATCATTTCCTGAGAACATCACAAAGCCCTTCAAGACAGGGCGTGTTCTGCAGCTTTAGAGACTCTCCTAGTCCCACCATCCTGCTGGGAGCAGCACAGGAATTCCTACTCCCAACGAGGCTGGGGAGGTTCAGGGTGGCAAGTGTGCTGCCCCAGGTCATCCAGCATGACCCTGGCAGGACCCGGATTGGAGGCCCCCTTTGCTGTCCCCTGTTCGGCCCCCCAGCCGGGCTCATTCTGGCCCGCGGGTGAGGGTCAGGGCCCCTGTAGCGGGACCAGCGGGCCGGGGCACCGGGGATGGGATGGGGTCCGGCGGGCCGACCGGCTCTCTGTCCCGCGCAGTGTGCGCCCCGCACGAGTTCCAGTGCAGCAACCGCTCTTGCCTGGCCGCCGTGTTCGTGTGCGACGGCGACGACGACTGTGGCGACGGCAGCGACGAGCGTGGCTGCGCCGACCCGGCCTGCGGGCCCCGCGAGTTCCGCTGCGGCGGCGACGGCGGCGCCTGCATCCCCGAGCGCTGGGTCTGTGACCGCCAGTTCGACTGCGAGGACCGCTCGGACGAGGCGGCCGAGCTCTGCGGCCGCGCGGGCCCCAGGGCCACGTCCGCGCCCGCCACCTGCGCCGCTGCCGCCCAGTTTGCCTGCCGCAGCGGCGAGTGCGTGCACCTGGGCTGGCGCTGCGACGGCGACCGCGACTGCAAGGACAAGTCGGACGAGGCCGACTGCCGTAAGCCACCTCCCCTCCGTATCGCCCAGAGCCGCGGGCGCGCGACTGTCCGCCGAGGGGCCGCGTCTCCTCGCCCTACTCTGATCCTAGTAATGTTTTAACGGTGGCAGCAGGACTTGGGAAAAGTGAAGTGACTTGTGTGAGGCCACGTGGCTGCTAAGCTGCGGAGCTCAGGGTCTTCACAGGTACCTGTGACCTTCAGTAACGCTCCCCCCCACCCCCATACCTCCCATCTCTGCCCTTCCCTGTCCCAAGCAGTCACCAGTGGTTCCAATGCCAGACACCTTGGTACACTCAGGAAGCCCCCCACCCTGCCTACCTGCTGGGCCTGCTCATCCTTCAAGGCCTTGCCCAGGTTCCTCTGATGGACCCAGCTGGGCTGCGTCTCTCCCCTGAGCTGCTGCAGGTCCCTGGCACCCTCTCTTACAGCACATCCACACTGTGATGCCCTCGTTGCTCGCCCCTCAGCCCCACTGTGCACCCTTGAGCTCCTAGAGGATGGGGAGTCTCTTAGTAATCTCTGTTCCCCACCCCTGCACAGCACCGCACACACACTGGGCGCTCAGGAGGGGTTTGCTGAAGGGATGAGGTTGTTAAGTAATGAGCACGGAGACTCCAAAGAAGACCACGTGTCTGTTTGGAGGGGTGGCCCTGGGGAGAGACGGTGGAGTGGGAAACAGGAGACCTGAGTTGTAGTCCTGCCTTTGCCAGCTAGAGTGCTGTGTGACCCTGGGTGAGGCCTTCCCCCTCTCTGAGCTTCAGTCTTCCCATTTTGTGCCTTGGCCGGGTGTCCTCCGAAGACTCCCAAGCTCAGCGGCCAGTTCTGGTTTTGCCAGGGGTGGATACGGAGTGGGGGTGAGGGTGGAGGTTGGGGGAAGAGAGCTGTCCCAGCACCACAATGGCCCTGACTCTCTCCCCTTCCCCTCTCCTGGCAGCGCTGGGCACCTGCCGTGGAGACGAGTTCCGGTGTGGGGATGGGACTTGTGTCCCTGCCATCAAGCGCTGCAACCAGGAACAGGACTGTCCAGACAGGAGTGATGAAGCTGGCTGCCTGCAGGGTGCGTGTGGTCAGCAGCAAAGGGGCAGCATCCTCTGAGGCGAATGCCTGAGCTCCTCCCCCTGGCTCCGTAGAGAGCAGCGAGGGAGACATCACCCCTTGGTCCCTAAGATGCATCTTCCCTCAGAGCATTACTTGCCCCTAAACCACCCAGATCCCCTTCCTGGGGTCCTAGTGGCACTAGACCTGGATTTTTAAGGACTCTGCAAAAGCTGAAAGAGGCCTAGGGGGAGGGGACATGAAGGCACTGCAGGAAGTCCAGCCCCCACCATTGGTCCACATCTACGCCTCCAAGCAGCCTCCCTCACTCGTTCCCAGACTGAGCAGAGGCTGAGTCCCACTTCCCAGGGAGACCACTTAATTCTCAGATGGCTCTGCGGTCATCACCCTGCAGCAGCAGCAGGGACCCGGACCCAGTGGTCATCTGGAGAAATGGATCAGTGATTGGGCAGTGACGTGGCCTCCTCTATCTAGGGCACTTGGAGCATAGGTCCCCCTCAGGAGATGGTCAGTGCATCCGCCAGGGTCTCTGTAGAGCTGCTGCTTTTCCCTCCAAGTTCCCTAATACTGACAGATCAGACGCAGAGCCCCATGCCCTGCCCTCCTAGATGATGCTTGGGTATCCCGATTATCCCTGGGGTCCTGTCCTTCTGTGAGCAGAGCTCCCTCTGGCCCTGTATTCAGGTGTCTGTCCTGGGTCACTTTCTGGAGACCAGCAGGGACTGGGGCTGGAGCTCTTCTCACCTCCCATGGGCTCAGCCCACCCCAACCCTCCCTGCCCAAGGTCTCACCAGTGCTGTCCACTCTCTTGTCCGGCCCGACAGAGTCAACATGTGAGGGTCCCCGCAGATTTCAGTGTAAGAGTGGCGAGTGCGTGGACGGCGGGAAAGTGTGTGATGCTCAGAGGGACTGCCGGGACTGGTCAGATGAGCCTCTGAAAGAGTGTGGTACAGTACCTCTCTCCGTCCCGCTGCTGGACTAACCCTCCCTGCCACGCCCCCTCCTGGCCCTCAGCCCTCGACTGCCCCTCTGCACACATTCTGATCTGACCCTCTCTCTGGACTCGTGTGCTGTCCCATGGTCTCAGACGGGGCTCTTTGCCTTTGGGGCCTCTTGTTCTGCTACTCTGCAAATCAAAGGGCCTTTCCTGTCCAGATGCTCAGAAATTATGCTTCCTCTCACAAATGCAGCCTCTCCTCACTTCTTCCACTTTCAGACCTCTGAGTGTGTGCTCACTCTGAAGTTTCTCTCTTCCTCATTATTTTTGCCCTACCGACCTAGCCAGGGCGCTGGCCTCCGAGGCCTTCCAGCCCCCTGCAGGAGACCCTGCAGAGGAAGAGGTGGGGAACAGCAGGCGGGTGGGCAGACGAGGCACATCTGGAGGCCACTGGGCTCAGGCCAGGCCCGGGTGAGCATAGGGCAGAGCCAGCAGCAGAGGGTAGCACCATCCTGAGAAGCTTTCTGGGACACCAGACTCACGGGCTGGACACGAGTTAGGAGTGGAAAGAGGCGGCTGTCCTGATGGCCAGAGCTGTAGGGGTGGGTTCCAGGCTAAAAAGAACAGGAGAGTCTGGACCGTAGGTGGGCGGGCATCCTAGAGAGCACGCAGGAAACCCAGCGTGGGCTCCAGGAAGGTTCATTTCTGAGGTCAGGGGACAGAGGATTTCTTGGGGGACAGAGCCTAGGTCAGACCCTCCCTCCCCTACCCTCCTGGCAGACCCTTTTCCACCCAGTACCTCCCCTCCTGAGCCCTCAGAGGAGCTTCATCCCCTGGAGCTCCCTGGAATAGCACGTTTCTGCCCCTACTGAAGATTAAGAAATTGATTTCGGAAGGAGGAGTAGCTGGGTGAAGGTCCCTCGGCCTCCACCTGAGCTTGCAGGTGACAGACTCTCCCCAGGCCCTGCCATGGAAAGTCCCAGAAGAAGGAAGTTATGGAAAAGAGGATAAGGAAGCAGGAGCAGCTGAGCCTAGCCACCGCCCCCCACCCACCGACTACTAACCTGCTAAACTCTCTTCTCTCTTGTCTTTTGCATGACACACCAAAGAGACGTATGTACGCATGTGTTTGTGTCTCTGTGCTGGTGAGAGGCCAGTGTCTGTACCCATGGCTCCTTCTCTGAGGAAGGCAAGGGAATTGCATCACGTATCTCTGTGCGGCTCCCACGTCTGTGTGAATGTGCCTGCCTGTGCACGTAAGCTGGTGTGTGTGTGTGCATGCGGGTGTGGGCATGCAGGTGGGCGTGCGTGCTGGGAGAAGGGCACTGCCCCTTCCTTCAACAGGGGACCTCAAATGCTCCTCAGGCCTCTCTGGGCCACCTTCCCCTCTCCCCACCCTGCAGGCCCCCCAGCAGAATCACCTCCAGGGTAGGTAGAATTGGGAAGGCCCGGAGACTCCCCTCAGCCTCTGCCTCAGCACTGGTCTTCCAGGGAAGGGTTGACGGAGATAGACAGCTCGGGACCCGCTACCCATTCTCTGACCCCGACTCACCTCAGCCCTGGAGGACTCAGTTCCTTGGTCTTTCATCGAAGCCTGAGTCACCTGGAGCTCTCCCCTTTCCCCTTGCAGAGCCATCCTACACATGCCCCTCCACCCAGTGGTCGGTAAATACAATGGTTGAGCTGCTGCCCCTGCAGAAGGCGGGGTAGGAAGTGAGTGAACTGGTGAACAAATGAATGGACGGGAGGGAATAGTGTGGTGTGGGAGAGGTCAAGGAGGGCTTGGAGTGACAGAAAGAGTCCTGGAGGTGGTACCCTACAGAGACCACCGCAAAGCTACCACAGCTCAGCCCACCCCGAGGGGCTGGGTCTTCCCAGGGCTGGGCCTGGCTGAGTCACCCCCCGGCCCCCGAGTCATGGGGTTGCTATGGTCTTCTTCTTTCAGTTCTGCCAACATCCCAGAGAAACAGGAGGCGGCCCAGGGGTAAAGAGGAGCATTCCCTAAGCATGGCTCAGGCTGGAGGTGGGGCACCACAGCTGTGCATGGCCTGGGGTGGGCAGCTCAGACCAGCTGTGTGCATGGCCCTGGCTGGCCGGGCACAGCTCTGCCTGGCTTGGCTGGAGTGGTGGAACGTGGGCCTGATGGGCAGAGGGTGGCACGGCACCTTCCCTGGCTGGCAGAATTAACCCTCTGTGGTTCTAAAGCCCAAAGATGCTGTGAGAACTTGCTGAGCCTTGGTCCTGGCCTCCCTGACCTCCGCTAGGACCCTGCCAGGAGGTGGTAAGGGAGTGGAGGACGGGGGAACCAGATGACCTCCTGGCATCCCTTCATCCCTTGCTGCAGTTGGTAATATTGGGACCAGGCCTGTGACTAAGTGTAGGAATAGGGACAGGTGCTGAAATGAGAAGAGGTGAAAAAATCCACCATAGTTCACGGTGGGAGAGAACTGACTTAGCAAGAGCTCCGTGGAGAAAGAGGCCTGGCAGTCTTAGATAACCACAAGCTCAGTAGCGGGCAGCCCTTGTCGTTCAGACTCCTCTAGGTGGCAGACTAGCTCTGGGCCCTGCGGGAGAAGGACACAGACAGATGGAGTGCATGCAGAGAGAGGCACTTGAGTGGCGGGGGACCAGGAATCGGCGCTTTAAGGAGATTCTGGGGGAGCCATTGGACTCTGGTCAACCCCACACAGAGCCAGCTGCCTCAGGAGGAAAGCGGGCTTCCCGAGGCTGGGGGTGTTTAAGCAAGGGCATTTCGGAAGGGATTTTTGGGGTCCCTGGGGGTTGGACGTGGTACCTGCAGGCACCTTCAACTCTGAGGTCACAAGGAAGGAGGAGCCATAAGAAACGTGTTTGTGAAAGGAAAGACCTTAGGCAGCCTAGCTGCCTTCAGCCTGGTGGTGGACAGAGCCCTGGCCTGGGAGGCAAAGGACCCGAGTTCTGGTTCCACTCTGTCCTGTCTATGTGACCCGGCCCTCTCTGAGCCTCCTCTTGCCCAGTCACCTGGCTAATGAGGCTGAGGCTCAGTGAGGCTCTGGGGGAAGCTCACTGCCCCGAGTCTCTGCTTCAGCTCTAGGCCCATCCCTGTCCTGCCCCCACCCCAATCTGAGCTCCTGGACCCTCAGGAGCCCACGTCCCTCCCCAGGGCTGAACGAGTGTCTGCACAACAATGGCGGCTGTTCCCACATCTGCACCGACCTCAAGATCGGCTTTGAGTGCACGTGCCCATCGGGCTACCGGCTCCTGGACCAGAAGACCTGTGGTGGTGAGCCCCTCCCCGAGCCCCTCAAGGAGGCGGCTCCTCCGGCCAGTGCTGACCTCTGCTCCCCCCCACAGACATTGACGAGTGTGAGGACCCAGATGCCTGCAGCCAGATCTGTGTCAATTACAAGGGCTACTTTAAGTGCGAGTGCCACCCTGGCTACGAGATGGACACCCTGACCAAGAACTGCAAGGCCGTCGGTATGGACACCGCAAGGTGGGGGGAGGGGGCAGGGGAGCAGCTCTGAGGGAGTCCAGGAAGCAGTGTGCTTCCCATACGTGAGGAGCGGGTGTGCACACCTGCGTATACACACACAGATGGCAGGTTGCACACACGGTGCTCAGAGTGTAAATATTCAGCACACACACGATGCACTGTGCATGCATACCCACACAGACGCTGCACAGCGCCACCCGGTACAGCCCACAGAGTCTGCACTCGCACGACACACAGTGCCAGACACAGGCTGGACCGTGCTGGCTACACACGGCACGGGCAGCCCACACAAAGAGCAGGCCATGTGCAGACCTAACGTTGATCGTCACGTCAGCCGACGGAATTCACTTATTTTATTCAGTTCTTTACACTGAGCACCTAACATTGTTGTAGGCACTAGGGATTCAGCAGTAAGCAAAACAGACATGAATCCCTGTCTGTCCTCGTGGGACTTACACTCTAGTGTAAGTGTAAGTTGGTGAGACAGACAAGAAATCAGAAAAATAAATATAGTGCATGGCAGATGGTGATGAGGGTTCAGGAGAAATATAAAGTAGAGAAGTTATAGTTTTCGATAGAGTGGTCAGGAAAGCCCTCACTGAGAAGGTGACATTTGAATAAAGGCCTGAAGGAGACGAAGGAGTGAGCCATGCATCACCTGCAGGAGCCGAAGGCAGCAGCATGCCTGCTGTGTTCAGATGAGAACGAGGAAGCCAGGGCAGCCAGGGCAACCAGGGCATAGGAGGAGATGAAGTCCAAGAGGTGACTTGGGGGCAGATCACAAAGGCCTTCGAGACCATTCTAAGGGCTGACTCTCGGTTTCACTGTCAGTCGGGGAAGGAAGCCTTTGTGGGTTCAGAGTAGAGGGACAGGGTGTGCCTTACATTTTAACTGACTTCCTCTGGAGGCTGTGTTGGGAATAGACTGTCGGGGGCAGGAGAGGAAGCAGGGGAGCTGCTGCAGAGGTCCTTGCCATCAGCCAGGAGAGAGGTGATGGTGGCTTGGATCAGGGCCTTGCGTGGGAATAATGAGAAGTGGACAGTATGAATATATTTTGAAGGTCAGGATTTATTTTGAAGCAGCAGGATTTGCTTATGAATTAAATGTAGAATGTGAAAGAAAAAAAAGGAGTCAAAGATGACCCCAAGGTTTTTGACGAACTAACTGGAAAAATAGGATTGCTATTTATGGAGTTGGGAAAGACGGTGAGAAAAGCAGGTTTGGGAGAATATTAGATTGATCTGGACATGTTAAATTTAACAAAACTGTTTAGACATCTAAGCAAAGTATTGTGTAGGCTGTTAGATATACGAACCTGGAATTCAGATGCACGAATACCCATTCTATAGGTTATAACAACACAGCAGCTACAATAATTGACATGTAGCCCGTAAACCCAAAACATATACCACCCGAACTGCGCAATGTACAGCACATACATTAGCCCATCACATGTAACGTGCAACCTGTTCTTACCCCCACATGGGACAGGTGTGACACAGAACAGGGATTACATACGTGCAGTGGAGACAACATACAATGGCCCATATATACACAAACCCCTACGTGTGAATATCTAAAGCGCAGTTACTCAAAAACTCAAATCATAAACACACAGGGTTCCTGTCACAGTCACAGCTCTCAGTAAAAATCACCTCAAGGTACCCTGTAACCCAGCTCCTGCCCTCAGGAAGATGAAGTGTCTTTGCTCTCATTTTGAGGTGAGGAAAATCACAGTTTGTCAGTGGCGGAGCTGGGGTCTTGAATCCAGCTTTCCTCCTTTCTCCTTGCGCTTAGACCTCTAGTTTTCCATGGTATCTGTTTGTCCCACACCTTCCCTGTCACGCCAACCCTGCTTTGAAATAATCTCCATCACTACACACAGGTCACACACCCAGCCCCAGGCCCCACCTGGCTCTGTGCTGGTCCTACCCTGTCCCCAGGGAGCACATTAGCCTGGCACAGATGGACAGTGACAGGAACCAGGTGGCCTGCAGAAGTGTCAGCTGGAAAACAAGAGGGGGAGAAGGTACAGGGGCAGGTGTTGCCATTCAGTATTGCAGGTGCCCAAGAGTGGCCCGCTCCATCTGAAAGCAGGCTGGAGGAGTGGCGGCCTGTGCGAAGTGCTAGGCCCTCATAGGCCTGGGGGACAGTGACCCTCCCCATGGAGTAGCCAGGAATGTCTAGCTCACTGAAGATCTTCCCAAAATCTAATCCTAAATCTAAAAATGGGTTTGTGTGTACACGGGAGGTTGTGTGTTGTCCCTTTGCACGTATATAGTCTGTGTCATGTTATACACATCCCACCCCTGCCTCTGGCTCAGAATAAAGTGAAAACTCTTCCCCTGGATCACAGGATCCCTTGTGATCTGGTCCCTTCCAGCATCTGCAGATTCGTCTCATGCCAATACACTCTGTATAAACTAACGTCTCACAACGACCTTGAATCTCCTCCCTCGAGTCCCACCCCCAGCCCTGAGGGCCGTGCTCCATGCTGCAGCCTCAGTCATCTTTCTAAATCATTTAACGCTCATGTTGCCCCTTCTTGAACACTGCAGTGGGGCCCAAGCAGAGGAGGTGGCAGCTGCTGGGGAGAAATGCATTCTAGGTAGAGGGACAGCTTGAGCAAAGGCCCCGAGGCAGCAAAGCTCTGCCGTGGCAAGGTGATGACAGGTAGTCTGGTGGCCGGAATCAAGGTGTCAGGGGGGGTGAGTGATGAGGCTGGACAGGGAGCTGGGGTCATGCTGCAGAAGGCCTTCCGTGCAGGCCAGAGGAAATGGGGAGTCATCAAAGATTTGGGGGGAGTTTGTGTGCGATAAAAAGAATAAAAATCCCTCTGTTACGCATGGGGCTTTGCATCTTATGCTTTTTGTAGCCATCATTTCACCTGCTTCTTTAACCTGTGAGGTAGGAGTCGTCACCACTTTTTACAGGAAATGAGGAGTCCCCCAGCAAACCAGGGGCAGAGCCTTGGTCTCCAGATCCCCCGCCTCTTGCACTGACCCTTTCCCTCTCAACCCCCCTGCATGGCAGCTGGCAGAAGCCCGTCCCTAATCTTCACCAACCGGCACGAAGTGCGGAGGATAGACCTGGTGAAGCGGGACTACTCGCGTCTCATCCCCATGCTCAAGAACGTCGTGGCGCTGGACGTCGAAGTTGCCACCAATCGCATCTACTGGTGTGACCTCTCCTACCGCAAGATCTACAGGTGAGTCGAGGCCTGGGTCCTGCAACCAGGCCTGGGGGGTGTGGCTGGGGCCAACAAAGAAGGAGGAAGGGCGGCCTCTGCACCTCTTCTGCCTCTATATTTCCCCAGGACAGAGATCGGGCTTAGGAAGGCACGGGGGATCACAGCGGTTGTGGAACTGCCAGGACTTCTCCACCTGCTGGGCCTTCCGGGGGCTGAGGGCTTGGATGGGCGAGCAGCTTTGAGCCCCACACATGGAGGCTTTGACTGACCTCTGGCGGCCTGAGGGGGCAGTGCGAGACACAGGAAATGTTCAGCCAGGGCGGAAAGGAAGAAGCCTCTGGGCTTTGGTAGGGATTTTCAGAGCAGCTCACATATATGTGTGTTGGATGCTGGGGACTCAAAGATGACTCAGACCTGGTCCTGCCTGGAGGATCCCACTCAGAGCATAGCGAAATCCACTGTGATGAGCATGAGGGAACAGTATAGAGGAGGCCTCTGACCCAATCTGGCGGTCAAGGGTGGCACTACCTGCAGTCCAGCCCTTCACAGCACAGTCAGTGGACTCTGGCGCTTGGGAAGGCTCCTTGCACACGCAGGAGGTTCTCTCCTAGGAGCCTCTGCGTGCCCAGGCCCCCTTTCTTTGTCCTGAGATCCACTTGGCAGGACTGCCGATGACCAGGCGCTGGGCGGACTGTTGAACGAATGGTGGATGGATGGGTGGAAGCAGTCCGCGGCGTGCTGCTCACCGACAACTCGATGCTTATCACGCCCCAGCACACACAGACACACTCACACTCGCACACCCAGAAACAGCTTGAGCAGTGCCTGTCCGATGGTTGTGACGGAAAGAGGCAGGATTTGATGATGCCCTGGTTATGGCGCTGTGGGAAGATGAGTCAGAATGAATTCCCAGGTTCACTTTGGGAGTTTCAGTTTCCGGCTTGGGAGGTTTCTTCGTGGACGGTGGTACCGTTCTCTGAGATGGAAGCAGGGGAGGAGTTTCGGGTGCGGGGTAGGCAGTCTGTCTGTGTGGCTGAGAGGAGGGGAATGGGGATGAATAGTTTGGGATGTGTTGAGTTCACGGTGTCCATGGGACGTCCGACGGGGGCCAGTTGGCTTTATAGTCTGGAACTTAGACAGTTGTCAGGATCAGAGGGTCAGAGCTGTGGATGGCCGTGGGCACTGTGGAACTAATCACCCGAAGAGAGGGTAAGTGGAGAAGAAAACCTTGGGAAATAAAGCATTTGGGAGAGAGAAAGCCCTGCTAATTTTGCCTCCTGAGTGTCTGCTGTACTGTGGCCCCTTCTGTCCATTCTTGCTGCCTCAGCCCTTCTGCACACCCTCTTCGTCTCTCACCTGGATGCGGTCACAGCCTCCTAACTGGTCTCCCTGCCTTCATTCCCTCCTCCTCCAATTCCTCGCGTATTCTGAAGGTGCCACAGTGATCTAACATGCCTCTCTGGCCATGTCCTCCGACCTGTTCAGTTACCCCTCCACAGTGAAATCCTGAGCCTTTAGCGTGGCACGCAGAGCCCGTCAGGATGTGGCCCCTGCCTACACTTACTTCCTGTCTTACACCCCACCTACCCCACTCCACCCCCACTGGATCCGTCACTGTTCCAGAGCACACGCCTCGGCATCTGCACGTGCTGTTCCCTCTGCCTTTGTTCTTTGTGTTCCTGACAGACTGGGCCTTCAGGGCTCAACTATAAGGCCTTCTCCAGCCCTCCAGGATGATGTAGTCTCCATTACTCTGCTGCTATAGCCTCTGATACTTTCCGTAATCACAGTGTATTGGTGTAATTATCTGGCTGTAAATTTTTGTCCCTACTAAACTGAGCTCCTCCAGGCCAGAGACCGTGGCTGACTTGAGCCTGTATCCTTACCCTGGTGGCCCGGGGAATGTGTTGAGTGGAAATGAGCCAAGTTCCTCTCCAATGCACTGCTGTGACCCCGAGGGAAGAGAGAGGGGAAGGGCAGCTCCAGATGGGCCCGGGGGTGGCACACCTGCCCACGCCAGCCCTGGTTGCTCCTAGCGCCTACATGGACAAAGCCAGCGACCCGGCGGAGCAGGAGGTCCTCATTGATGAGCAGCTGCACTCTCCGGAGGGCCTGGCAGTGGACTGGGTCCACAAGCACATCTACTGGACCGACTCGGGCAACAAGACCATCTCAGTGGCCACAGTTGATGGCGGACGCCGCTGCACTCTCTTCAGCCGTGACCTCAGTGAACCCCGGGCCATTGCCGTCGACCCTCTGCGAGGGTGAGTGTTCCCACCCCCAAATTGCCCCAGGCGCTCAGTCCTCATGTGTCTGTCACAAGAGCTGCCTTGAGGGCTTCGGAAGGCCCTGGGCCACCCAGACACAAGCCACAGGGAAGAAAGTCCGTGCGGGCCCCTCAGCCTGTGAACCCCTGACCCAGGGTCCCTTGCGCACTGGTCGCCAGGGCGCTCCCAGGACTCTGCTACTCTCTCACCATATCATAGAAGCAGAGCATCTCAGAGCCGGGTAGGGCGCTAGAAATTGCCTGGTAGACGCTCCTGGGGCAGGAAGTCTTCCCTCAGGCTGCTGCGCGCTGCAGGTGGGCATCTGGCAACTGCTCGCACTTCCAGAGACAGGAGCTTGTCACTTCTCATACGGCCTGTTTCATTTTGGGGCAGCTCTGCCCATTAGAAAGTATTCTTTTGTTTGTTTCTTTCTCATGTTCCCATATCTGCCTCTCTTGGACTTCCTCCATTGGCCTCCGGAGTTACCTCTAGCATGTCTACTCCCTGCCCTGCAGGACAGCCAGCAAGATTTGAGGACTGAGATTACTGGGTCAGCTCTGCTCCAGCCTGCCCGCCTCCATCCCCATCCCTGTGGCCCACAGCCTCTGGGCCCCTCACCATCCAGGCTGCCCTGCTCTGCCCATGCCTCCATATCGGGGGTAGGGATTCTGAACAGAGCACAACTCCCTCCCTCCCTCCCTCCCTCAGTGGGGATGTCCTGAGATGGCATGATTTTTAAGCAACTGCATCGTATTATGTTTACCAGGATCACCAGCTTCTTCCTGCTGCTGTTTCCTTAATTGTTAAGCAAGGATAAGAAAATCCTCTTCTTCCAGTGAGGGCAGCTGGGGGTGAGGCTGGCCACCTGAGAGGGTGTGCGTGGCCTTTGTGCGTGGCCTTGGGCAGTGGCGGACAGCTGCCGCTTTGCACAGGTGCATCCAGGCACTCTGCAGACAACTGTCATCTCCTTTAACCCCCACCTCAACCCTGTTCTCTGTCTGCTATCACACAGACCTGGGGCTGCACCTGCCATGTCCCCCAAACCATATAGTTACACCCAGCCCATTCCTGGTCCATGGTGGCTCGGTCAGGGTCCCACCAGAAAACCCACTGCACACTCATTTTAAGATAATTTAAGGCCGGTTAATAAAGGGACTATTGACAAAGGAGCGGGTAAGGTCTCATGCACTATCCTGGACTAGTAACAGGTAACAGGCCTGAGGGGCAGGAGCAGGGAGGGTTAGCCGAGTTGGGAGGGAAAGAGCCGGGTAGAGAGGGTCACCTTTAGGGCATTAGCCAGCTGGAGGCACCTCTGTAGGGGGGAGTTAGGGGAATAGACATCCTGACCTCAGTCTCTCCCCTTCCCCCTCTGATATTTTGCTGAATACAACTGGAAGCCAGACGGCTAGGGAGCCCAGCCCATTGATGTGGTTCCCACATGCGCCAGCCTTTTGGTATACAGAGCAGAATGGCGATGGGATTCAAAGTGGCAAATGGAAGGGATCCAGGACAACCACGCAGCCCCCTAGCCTGGAGCCAGCCTTGGCTTGACACCAGGTTTCAGCAGAGGCATTTTGGGGAGGGTTAAGCACACGGGCTTTAGAGTCCAACTTAATGTGAACTTAAATTTGAAGCCTGGCCTTACTACTTATTCACAACGTGATCTTAGGGAAGTCAGCCTCTCTGAGCCACAGTTTACTCATCTGTAAAATGGGACTGATAATTACACCCTCCTGGGGTAATTGTGACACTACCTCGTTCAACAAATAGTAAATAAGGCCTATAGGCCACACACGAGCTACCTGCCAGGTACAAAATGAGGAGTAAGGCAGATGAGGCGCCTGCCCTCAGCGGAGCATGTAGACTAGTGGGGAAAACAGACAGTAAACAGATACGCCACATACCGAAGGCACACGTAAATAACCGACGGTGTGAGCACTCCGGAGGGAAAAAACAGGGTGTTTTAAGAGTCAATAACAGGGAGAACCTATTTACATTGAGGGTCGGAGGAAGGTTCTCTGCTGAAAAGACGTTCTAAATGGCACACAAGTGGGGGCAAAGGCTCTGAGAAGGCCTTGGTGCCCTGAGGGATCTAAGAGAAGCCCTGG
This sequence comes from Leucopleurus acutus, assembly GCF_964270905.1. Lineage (NCBI taxonomy): Eukaryota > Metazoa > Chordata > Mammalia > Artiodactyla > Delphinidae > Leucopleurus > Leucopleurus acutus. The sequence goes on from NC_139143.1 coordinate 149,049,267, forward strand.
CGGCGGGTGTGGAGTTTGTAAGGGAAGTGGACAGTGGTGGCAGGAGAGACAGCCAGAGGGGTAGGCAGGGACCTAGTCAGTCCTGCAGAGCCCTGTCGGATGTGGTAAGGATTTGGGATCTGATTTTAAGGTCAATAGGAGAAACCATCGTAAAGTTTAAAAACTGGAGAGTAATAGATCTTAAAAGTTATCACAAGAAAAAAACGTTGTAGCTCTGTGGGGTGCTGGGTGTTGACTAAGTTCTTGTGGTGCTCATTTGGCAATATCAAATCATTATGTTGTACCCCTGAAACTAGTGTCGTATGTCAACTAGATCTCAGTTTCAAAAAGCAGGATAATGACAGCTTATTTCCACTTTTAGAAGCTCATTTTGTCTGCTCTGTAGGGATTGGATTAGAGGGGCAGTGATTACTGCATTTGTAAGTACATGAGATGAGGCCACTCACCTAGTAAGTACTCAATAAATGTTCAACAAAAAAGAGAGAGAAGCCCTGGACAGAGTTCTAGCTGTGTGACCCTGGCTAGGTCATCGGCTTTCTCCTCTGTCAACCAGGAAAGTAAGAGGGTTGACGGGGCCCTTCCCTTCCTGCTCTGGCACGCTAGGGCTGTAGCTGGAGCTGCTGACAGGCTGTTCAGCCGAGGTCAGGGGGACTCGGGGAATACAGGCTTCTCCAGGGACTCAGATAAGGCGAAGACCGACACGCCTGCCAATGCTAAGGTTTGATGGCTCCCGTGAACTTCAGAGGTCTTTCCAGTCCTCACTAAGCGTAATCTTCAATATTCAGAGGGCCACTGAGCCCTTGTGACCCACACCACCCCAGTCATGTCCCCTGACAAGAAGCCCATTGGGTTCTTCTCTCTTCTAGGTTCGTGTATTGGTCTGACTGGGGGTACGAGGCTAAGATCGAGAAGTCTGGGCTCAACGGTGTGCACCGGCAGACACTGGTGTCAGATGGTATTGAGTGGCCCAACGGAATCACCCTGGGTGAGCCCTGCCTTCCCCCGCTGGGGGGCCTGTTCTAGCGCCTGGAGCTGACCACTGCCTGGGGCTCCATGGGTCTTGTTGCTGCGTCCCCTTATAGTGCCACTGCCTGTGTTTCCTGATGGTTGCCCTGAGCTGGCCTCCTTCTGAGGCCCGGCCTGGAGATGTGGGCAGGGAAGGGCCACAGAGGAGCAGAATTCCAGGCTGTGGTCCCAGGCTCACAACCCGATCCCCTTGTCCCTTTTTCCTGCTCAAGATTTGCTGAACCAGCGCTTGTACTGGGTGGACTCCAAGCTGCACCAGCTGTCCAGCATTGACTTCAGCGGAGGCAACAGGAAGATGCTGATTTCCTCCCCTGACTACCTGAGCCACCCTTTCGGGATAGCTGTGTTTGAGGTGAGCTCCGTGAGGGGAGGCATGGCCCCATCAGGAAGCTGAAGCCTAGGAAAGGCTGTTCAAATAGGATGTCTCCCTGAGACTCGTCCAAGTGGAAACAAAGGGACAGGGAAGCTGACTGGCTTGTTTGTACATAATATGTGAGCTGTCTTCAGACAGAGGCTATGCAGCCCCTTGTCCACCTGGCAGCCTTTCCTGTGCTTCCTCCCCAAGGCCCCTCCCTCAGAGCACTTCCCACAGGTAAGTTGCTAGACCAGGTACCCTCGGCACCCAGCACTGTACCCACGTATACAGAAGGTACCCAATAAAGAAAGGGAAAAGGAATACACATTTCCTTAGTATCATTTACTGTTGGAAATGGCCTGAGAGATGCTATTCAATTCAGCACACTCTCACTGACCTTTGCTGGACCCTGGGGTCATAGAAGTGAATCAGACCTCATCCCCGTCCTCAAGAAGCTCACAAGAGGGTGAAGAGTCAAGACCCTCCTGTGTTCTGACCCTAACAACGTTTCTCCTTGGGGAATGAGGAAGCCAGAAGCGACCAAGTTCTCGCACACCCATACCTCTTCCCCAAAACTAACTCTGCCACCAAGGGGAGGGAAAGCAAGGGGACAGTGGCCTGTGGTGGGCATTGGCAATATTTGCTTGGAGTGACATCGCCCAGCACAGCTCTGACATTGTGGGCAAGGCTCCAGCTCCCAAGTCCAGCCTCTGCTTCGAAAGACAGGTGTGTTCAGACACGTGTGTGTGCTTGTACGTACATGTGGCATGTATGTGTACGTGCCTGTGTATACATAAATGCGTCTGTTTAAAAATGTGCATTCCTGTGTGTGCTAGTGCTTGTGAGTGTACATATGCACACCAGTGCTTAGACAAGTTCATCTTAGGCACAAGTGTGCCTTTGGGTGTGTAGATGAGCACGTGGGTATGTGTCTAGATCTGCACATGAGGCTGCACGGTTGTACCTATAAACGTGGATTCGCCTGCAGATACACATTTAGGCTTGTGTGGACCAACCATTGGATGTGTATGCGTGTATACCCAGAGGCTGTAGGAGGCCCCCTAGGGATAGTGCTTGCTAGATCATACATCCTCTCCAATCTTGGTCCCAGGCCCTAGGAATGGTAACAGCTACAGAGACCCAACCTCGGTTTCTGCTGAACTCCAGGAAGCAGGCCTAGCTCAGCGTTAATGAGCAGCCTTCAGGCCAGAGCACTGAATAACCCTCTGAGACAGAAGGGAACCAGAGCCTATGCCACAGATCAGAGCTGAGAGTCCCGCTATGAATCTGTGGACCAGAGAGTTCAGGGGAGATGCCAGAGCAGTGCTTGTGACTATGGTTTGAGGCCGAGCCCTCAGGCTGAGGTCGTGGGTTTAAGCTCTAGGCTTCCCATCCTCTGTATTTGTACCCCACAGGACAAGGTGTTCTGGACAGACCTGGAGAATGAGGCCATTTTCAGTGCAAATCGGCTCAATGGCCTGGAAATCTCCGTCCTAGCTGAGAACCTCAATAACCCACATGACATTGTCATCTTCCATGAGCTGAAGCAGCCAAGAGGTGAGCCTTGCCCAGTCCCAGGTCCCCTGCCCACATCCCCTCCCTCTAGCAGGCAGGCTGTATTCACATGCACGTCGCGCCTCGGCATCCCCAGAAGTAGTGGCAACAGTCCCTGTCGTTGGTGGGCTGCCTTGCTGTCGCACATTTACTTCATTTTGCCTCAAGCTCTTGGTGAACTAAGGCTGGGTAGAAATAAACAAACATACAAATGTCCCATTTTTGCCATTCTTACAAAGTATGGATATCACTGTTCTCATTTAACAGCTGAGGAAACTGTAGCTCATAGGGGTAAAATAACCTTAGCAGGTGGTAGGGCTAAAGCCTAAACTTAGGCCTGTCTGATTCCAGAGCTCCTTCGGCCATGAAGGAGCACATTGCTTCTCATTTGCTATTTGTTCGTACTTTGCAGTGGTATAAAGTAATGTATCCTAGGGCGGTCAGTAAGTCAGCTTGCTGGTTGGCAACAGACGCCAGGAATCCTGCAATTAGGTTGTCCCTTCCTCTGTCACTAGGATATACTCATTCTAACTGTAATGGGAAGGGTAAAGGTGGGAAAGCAAAAAGGGGTAAGGAGATAAGGTTGGTGCCTGATTCTAGATTAGAAATTTAAATAAGAAAGAGATACGGCATGTGGCATAGGGAGAAAAAAACATGGACTTTGGAGTCCAACAGACCTCAATTTAAATCGTCTCCAAAATTACTAGAGGTATAGCTTTGACAAGCTTGTTCTCTTTGAGCCACAGTCTTTTATCTGTTAACCTGGGCATAACACCCCCCCCCCCGAGCTGTCATCAGCATTAAATGAAAGTGTGGGAACGGACTTGAGGACACGGGGAGGGGGAAGGGTAAGCTGGGACGAAGGGAGAGAGTGGCATGGACATATGTACACTACCAAGTGTAAAATAGATAGCTAGTGGGAAGCAGCCGCATAGCACGGGGAGATCAGCTCCGTGCTTTGTGACCACCTAGAGGGATGGGATAGGGTGGGAGGGAGGGAGATGCAAGAGGGAGGGGATATGGGGATATATGTATATGTATAGCTGATTCACTTTGTTATAAAGCAGAAACTAACACACCGTTGTAAAGCAATTATACTCCAATAAAGATGTTTAAAAAAAAAAAAAGGAAGAAAGAGTGGGGATAAAACAGCAGGTACAGTGACGGAAGGTGCCCAGTAAAAGTAGTAGAGAAATCGTTTTGATTTAGCCGAGTGGGAAGGGCCTCATGCGTGGGGGAGGGAGAGCCTGGCACATCCCGTCTGTGCCCCAGTACTCTCTCTCCCCGTCTCTCTCTGTGCCATTAGCTGCAGATGCCTGCGAGCTGAGTGCCCAGCCCAATGGAGGCTGTGAGTACCTGTGCCTTCCTGCTCCTCAGATGTCCAGCCACTCCCCCAAGTACACTTGTGCCTGTCCTGACACGATGCGACTGGGCCCTGACATGAAGAGGTGCTACCGAGGTGAGCAGAGCTACTGGGAGGGATGGCCCCTGGCAATGCCAGACCCCATCTGCTGAAATTTTCCTCGACTTCTGGAAAACCATGAGCGCCTGGTCTTCCTCCATCTTCTCTGGCTACTTGTTGCCCTTTGCAGGCTCCTCTTCTGTACCGACCTTGAATGCTGGTGTCCCATAGGGTCCCTCCAAGGCTTTCTCTTCTCACTCCCGAGACAAATGCACATACACATACAACATGTTAAATTCAGTTTCAGGGGGATCAGGAATCCCCTGAAGACCTCAGATTAAGAAACCTTGATCCCCATGGCTTTGATTACTATTTATATGCAGGTGACTATGATCTTGCCCGTTGCTCACCCAGAACTTAACACACTATCTAGCAGCCCTTTTGTGATATGATTGGGGCTAACAGTCAGTTAATACTTCAACCAGATACATGTATACCCATCCTCCAGTCTCAATGGAGGCACGAGGCCTTTTGTTTGAGCATAAGTCTGCTGCAGCATTCATCATTTCCAGGTTCAGTTGTTTAAAGTGGAGTGAGAATTTGAACCTAATAGTGTACCAGTATACATGCAAACTCCTTCTAGATTTATGTAATTTCCACTCCTCCCAGTCTTTTATCGTGGTCTTGCCCACACCTGATTCTATAGCATTGTCCTAATGACTCATCTTTATCAAACTGAAATGCAGTATAAACACAGACAAGATGCTTGGCATTCAGCTAAAGTAAAAATCATAGCCCATTCAGTAGGATTAGGGAAGGAGTTTGAGCTGAGCCATGGGGATGAGTTCATAAGTATACTTCCTCGAGGCAATAATTTAGGCACTAAAACAGCAAAATTCTTTGTCCAGTGACCTTCATGATATTTCCCCCGCAGCACCTCAGTCTACCTCAACTACAACGTTAGCCTCCACCACAACGAGGACAGTAGCCGACACCACCAGAGCCCCTGGGACCACCGTCCACAGCCCCGCCTACCAGAACCACAGCACAGAGACACCGAGCCTGGCAGCAGCGGTCCCAGGCTCAGTTAGTGTCCCCAGGGCTCCCAGCATCAACCCGTCTACCCCAAGCCCTGCAACCAGCAACCACTCCCAGCACTGTAAGGAAATGAGTTCTGCCTTCTTTCATGACGTGGGAGGGTCCTAGGGAAGCCAGGATCGGGGGATCTGTGGGAAGAAGTGGTCATACCAGAGCTAAATATTGGCTGTCTATTAGGAGGAAGCAGCGGGAGGAAGCGTGCCAACCCGCAATTTAGGAGTCATAGGTGCTCCTACCTTATAGAGGGTCTCTAGGGAAGCTACCTCCTATCTCTGAGCCTCAGTTTCCTCACCTACAAAGTAGGGTAATAATAACCCTTCCCCTACCTGCTTCGCAAGGTTGCCACGAGAGACAGAGGCATCCGTGTAAACAGAAGTGCTCATGCACACAGCCTCTGCTGACTCTGATAGTGTGTCTGTGTCACACGTTACTGACATGTATGAGGGAGCATCCCTCAGATTTGGAAGTTTCAAATGCCCTGGTCTCAGTTCTCAGCACTCTCGGTAGGTTCCCCATATAGTGATATCCATAACTATGGTCTGTTAGTGCCTCTCTGCAAACCCTGGGATGAAAATAATTAAGTTCACCACTTATTAAATCATCGGGAGCAGTAATTGTCACTGCTAGAAATGTTCTATCTCATTAACCAGCAAATACCTTTTAAATTGAGTTACCTGCTGGGGGAGTTCATTTAAGAGGATAAACTATCTTTTAAATTTTTTCCCATATGTACATGGCCCAGAAACTAAGCAGCGTGGTAGCACCTTAATAATCAGGCCCATCTTGCCAGCAGGAGCGCTTTCAGAGTTGAGCGCTTACCCTGAAGTTTGGAGAGGCAGGTGGGTCGCGTGTGAAGTCCAGTTTCTTTCACTTGGGCTGAGCCTCCGACCAGGGGGTCTCCCCACTGGCTTCATCACGCTCTGGGCTTTAATATCACTGTCCTGTGTTTGCTTGGGACCCGGAGGGAGAAGAGAACGGCATTTCCACAGTAAACTTGGTAAGCAGTGCAGCTCTTTTCTCCCCTTAATAATTAGGTTCCCTTGGAGTAACTTGGAGAAACAGACACACTGAGAGGATAGCATTTGCGCCGTTGCCAGGAGACAATCATCTCCTCTCTTGGAGCAAATGATAGCTCCTCTCCACACCTCAGAGGGCTGTCATGAGGATCCAAGGGAAAACTGCTTTTTAAACTAAAAAGTTCTGTACAGATGTTATACTGAAGATGAGTGTAAGAGAGTGGAAAAGATGGCACAACCTACTTTTAAAAATACATAGTACGGGCTTCCCTGGTGGCGCAGTGGTTGAGAGTCTGCCTGCTAATGCGGGGGACACAGGTTCGAGCCCTGGTCTGGGATGATCCCACATGCCGCGGAGCAACTGGGCCCACGAGCCACAACTACTGAGCCTGTGCGTCTGGAGCCTGTGCTCCGTAACAAGAGAGGCCGCGATAGTGAGAGGCCCACGCATCGCGATGAAGAGTGGCCCCCGCTTGCCACAACTAGAGCAAGGCCCACTCACAGAAACGAAGACCTAACACAGCCAAAAATAAAAATAAATAAATAAATTTATTAAAAAAAACCCACACTGATGATGCAGATGGACAGACAGAAATAAGAGAGACAAAACAACAGATACTGGCTGAAAAAGGCAATTGCCCCAGGTAGTCAGCAACATAAAGACCTAAGGGCTCAGCCCCGAGCTTCCCACCACCCAAATACTGTGGAAAGGGTAAGGGATTTAGGTCACAAATCCTGGGTTTGAATCCCAGCTCTGCCACTTCTCTGTGGGTCCCCCAAACCCCAAGAAGACTCAATTTCCTCATCTGTGAAATGGAGATGACCTCTGTCCTGATAAGATCTGGAAAGACTAAATTATTAAGCAGTAGCCGGGATCATCATTCTGGAACGGGGGCAAGAAGCAGTTGGGTAGTTTTTACTGCTTGAGGCCAGCAAGGACTTGGGACTCACAGTGATGGAGCATCGTTGTGCTAATGTTTGTGTTTTGCAGATGGGAATGAAAGTGGCAAGATGGGCTCAACAGTCACTGCTGCTGTCATTGGGATCATCGTGCCTATGGGTGAGTGTGGCCCCAAGTCACTGGTGAGAAGAGAGAGACCCTGCCCAGGGTCTGGGTAAAGCACTGGAAGGATAGAGCGCTGAGCACACGGACCTCTCTCACTGACTTTTTCTGCCCTGGCCGCCTTCCTGCGCACCTCCCAGTCCTGATTTACTTTGGCTTCTTAGCTTGGCACACCAGGCTCTTCAGGACCTGGCCCCAGGCAGCTATCCACATATTTCCCCCACTACCCCTCACGCATGCTCTACACACCAGCCGTGTGGAGCCAAACTGTAGGCTCCACGGGGACAGGTCTGGTGTCTCTCTTGCTCGCCACTCTCCCCAGCTCTTAGCAGTGTCTGGCACAGGGGACGAAATAAAGTATTTGTCGAATTAATGAGTAGAAAAAACATGCATTAACAAAAATTCGTAGAGCTGCTTGCCATTCCTTTAATAGATCGTGCTACGTTGCTTGCTTTCTGTTTCGTTTTCAACAAACGTTTATCAAGCAGCTATGATGTACCAGATTCTGTGATAAGGGGAGGGAAGGTGATTAAAAATAAGTAAGACATGGTTCTTGTCCTCCAAAAGTTTATAGACTTGTTGGAGAGACACAGATAATTTGATTCTGACGTGGTAAGTCCTAAAATGAAGCCGTGTGCAGTTCAGTAGAAGTGCTGAGGCACTTATCTTGGAATTGGGAGAGGAGGGAAGCGGACAGGGGAGGGTTCCTAGTGGAAAAGTTATTTGAGCCAAATCAGCCAAGTGAAGAAGGATCAAGAGCAACCCAAGCAGGTGAAGACAACATGGGCAAAGCCAGGAATGGGGATGGCGTGGGAGGGCGGGAGTGGGGTGGGTTTGGAATGTGGCCAGAATATAACATTTGGTTAAACCTCACAGAGAGCCACGTGGGCTGATTCATTCTCTCTTACCCTGATATTCACTTAGTATCCTGCACATCCTGTCTCTCATACCAGTCTCTTCTCTTGGTCGGATCTTTGAATTGCGATTGTCCATTCATCGTTTTATCTCCCTTACTTGCCCATGTGTAGTACCTCAAGGATAAGGACTTGGCCCTTTTATCCTAAGAATCCCCAATACGGTGGTGAGTTAGCGAGTGAATGTTTTAGAAACTTCAACACCATCCAAGGGACTGTGCGAGGCTCCAAGGATCCAGGGAGGAAAAAGAGAAAAGACTTTAAGAGCTTTTAGTTTTGGGCTTCCCTAGTGGCGCAGTGGTTGAGAGTCCGCCTGCCGATGCAGGGGACACGGGTTCGTGCCCCGGTCCGGGAAAGTCCCATCATGCCGCGGAGCGGCTGCGCCTGTGAGCCATGGCCGCTGAGCCTGCGCGTCCGGAGCCTGTGCTCCGCAGTGGGAGAGGCCACAACAGTGAGAGGCCCGCGTACCGCAAAAAAAAAAAAAAAAAGAGCTTTCAGTTTTTAGTAAGACTTAATCATAAAAAAGGTGATACAAGAGAGGTGTTACTACATGTTATAAGGTGCTGTAATAGAGACCCGATGCTCTGTGGAGGAGAGGGAGTGGCACTTCTAAAGAAGGTGGCATTTGAATTGGCCTTGAAAGGCTTTATTAGTAAAGATGATGGTGAGACTATTCCAGGCTCATTTTGAGTAGAGTGGAAAATACTCAGCATTGTTTAGTGAAAGAGAAATCAACTCCTCTCCTGCCATACTCTGCTCCACAGAAGGGCATGTGTATGCTGTTTCCCTGATGTAACCTGCCCTAATAGAATCATTATTTTAAATTTCTGCTTGTCTGAGGGCTGAAAGATGAATATTCTTTCCCTGATATTTCCCTGGGAGGCAGAGTATCTTTTCACAAGCGTATTGGCCATTTACATTTCATCCTTTATGAATTGCCTATTCACAGTCTCTTCTTATTTTTCTATTGGTTCCTTGTCTAATTCTTACTTATTTGTAGAAATATTTATACATAATTAATGTTAGACCTTTGTAATATATGTTACAAATCATTTCTCCCATCCTGCCACTTGATTTTTAGAATTTGTTTGTGGTCTCTTTTGCCATGCATGAATTAAAAATGTTTAAGTATCAGATCTGTTAATCTCCTACATTATGACTTCTGGACTTTGTGTCTTGCTTAGGAAGGTTTGCCTCATTCTAAATTATTAAAATATCTCTCTCTATATTTTTCTACTATTTTAAGCATGTTTTAGTATTCGATTATTAATCCATTTGGAATTTAGGATGCAGCAAGAGGTAGAGATTTAAGTATTTTTTTCAACATGCTTGTCTAGTTTTCACAAGACCATTATTGAATAATAGTCCATCTTTTCCTTCTGACTTGACATCTTTATTGTAAACTATATGCCTATACATACTTTGATCTGCTTTTAGGCTGTTTATTCTCCACCAATCCCTATATACTATTCCTATATACTCGAAACACAACTTTATGATATGTTTTAATGTCTAGTAGGGTATTATTATTCTTGGAAAATTTTCTTAGCTATTTTTGTTCAATTTCTCTTCTAAGTGAACTTTAGAATCATCTTGTTAATTCTATAAAACTTATGATGGAATCTTATGCCTTGGGTGTATAAATTGATGCGGGGAGAATTTACATTTTTACAACATTGAACCTTCCCATCGAGGAACATGACGTATCTCTCTATTTATCTGAGCCTTCTTTTATGGCCTTCAGTAGAATTGTATAGGTCACATAGGACTCGCACATTCCTTATTGACTTATCCCAAGTATTTTATAGTTTTTTGTTGGGCTATTACGAATATTTTCTTATTCCATCCATTTTCTGATTGGTTATTGCTGATTAATAAGAAAGCTATTGATTTTTTTCTGTTGATTCTTGATGAACTAAAATCATTTCTAATAGTTTTTCAGCTGCTTTTCTAAGATTTTCCAAGCATACAATATCTGTTAATGACAGTTTCATTTCTCCCTTTCCCATGTGTGCCCTTCAATTCTTTATTTGGTCTCACTGCATAGCTAGATCTCTGGGACAACAAATATAGCAGCGATAACAGACATCCTTGCCCTGTTCTTATCTTTATGTATATCAGTTACTATTGATTATTATAATCTTACCGAAGTATTGGAGAAACCCCCCATAGCATCCTAGACAGCTGTCGCCCAGCCTCCACTTGAATGCTCACGGTGACTGCTCGCTATCTTGTGAAGCTGCTCGCCCCATTTTCTCCCGGCTCTATCTGAGAACGTCCTCCTTTACACATTAATATATCCATTTATTTTAACTCGGAACCTGTGTTTCCCTGCTGTGTTCCCTTCTAGAGATGCTCCTCTTCTTGCAGAGCCCCAGCTTTGGAAAGAAGCACCCCGCCCTCCACCCTCCAATTTTGGAAGAGAATGGTTTCTTAGAGAAATCCAGGGAAGTAGCAGTATTAGGGCAAGAGTGTGGTGAAGAAATTCACTCGCTCACTCAGCATGTTACTGAGCACCTACTCGCTACTGGGCACTGGGCACAGTGAGAGAAAGAAGGCACGGTCCCTGCCTTCAAAGAGCTCAGTCTAGTTGGGGGTACACATATATAAAGTACAACACTGTGGTCTGGGAACACACGCGAGGGAACAACTGACTGTACCGTGAGAGGTTGAGAAAGACTTCACTTTTGAGCTGGATCTTGAAGGATGAGTAGTTAATGAATGAAGAGCTAGGAGAAGGGCTTCCCAGCAGCAGAAAAAGAATATGCAGAAACAGAGCCTGGGAACAAGGGGCAGCCAAGCTGGAGAGGTGGTGAGAAATGCACTGATGTCTGGGCAACGGGCTGGAGCCTGCTGGAGATCCACTGTAACGTGTCTCTTCCTCCAGTGGTTATAGCCCTGCTGTGCATGAGTGGCTACCTGATCTGGAGAAACTGGAAGCGGAAGAACACCAAAAGCATGAATTTCGACAACCCTGTATACAGGAAAACGACAGAAGAAGAGGATGAGGATGAGCTCCACATAGGGAGGGCTGCTCAGATTGGCCATGTCTATCCAGCAGTAAGTGTTCCTTGCTGGAAGAATTCCTTCCTTCCTTCCTTTCCTCCCTTCTTCCTTCCCTCCCTTCCTCCCTTCTTTCCCTCCTTCCCTCCTTTCCTTCCTTCTTTCCCTCCCTCCTTCCCTCCTTCCCTCCTTCAGACATTTATCAAGAACCTACCATGTGCCAGGCACTGTTCTAGGCCCTGGGGACACAGGAATGCTGGGGTAGGTGGTTGGGATAGAAGGGTATCAGGACCACCTTGTACCTAGAGGCTCTTCCTGGAGGAAAGAGGCCTGTCTTTGTGCTGAATACGTTTTCAGAACCTTTGGCCTAGAAAGGCAACTGTGGCCATTCAGTTCAAATGCATTCATTTCAGTGAACAATGTTACCAGTTATGTGCCAAGTACCACATAAGATACCAAGTGTTCAAAAGTAAAGAAGGGATGTACTTGCTCCCAGGGAGCTGGTGGGGGAGTTAGTCACTGGCTATTGAACAGCTGTGTGCTGAGTGCCATGGTGGAAGCTCAAGGGTCCCCTCTTCTAGGAAGCTTTCCCTGGTTTCTCTGTTCTCTCACCACCTCTCTCCATCACAGCACCTGTCACACTATAGTCTACTTGTCTTTTTACTCATTGGTCTCCCCGCTAGAACGTGAGCTCCTTGAGGGCAGGATTGTCTGATTAATGTTTCCCTGGTGCCTAGCACAGCATATTTGGCTCCCAGTAAGTATTTGTTGAACCAATGCTATGGAAACATCAACAAAGGTGACAGAAGAACTGTGTCCTTGGAAGATTCATAGCAGTCTTCCACGTAGAGAAGGAGGAAAGTGGCATTCCAGAAAGAAGCATGTGCAGAAGCTGAGAGGCACGACAGGGCATGGCTTGTTGGGGGATCAAGGACCACAAAGTGGCTGGAGCAGATGTCATGGTTGTATAGCGGAGTCGGGGCTGGGTGTGACCTCATGGGTCATCCAGTCCATCCCCCTGTCAGGCGATCAGCAGCTTTGATCACCCACTGTGGGCAGAGCCCTGTCTTGGGGAGACCAGAGAAATGGAAGACCCAGCCCCTGCCCTCAAGGAGCTTTTTGTCTTGCCGGGGGAACCAAGGTCACAGCTGCACCAACTCCCGAAGAACCCTCTTTCCGAGCTGCCTGTCGTCAAGTGCAAGGTAGGGCAGTGCCACTCTGAGTCTGAGGGGCTGATGAGCGAGGGCATGAACCAGGCAGGTGCAGTCAATCCTAGAAGGCTTTCTGGTTCTAGAAGGCTGCAAACTGTGAGTTGGGTGTCGGGGCAAAGATGAAAGATGGGTTAGTTGCAGACCAAGGAAATGGCATGTGGAAGAAATGACTGAGTACGGGGCAGGACAGACAGAATTGCTGCTGAAGCTAATTGTTCGTGAAGGGGAGACGTGGGAAATGAGGTCAAGCAAGTGAGGAGCGTTAGCAGATGGCCTTGAGGATCCTTAACCTTGGCCAATCCAAGCAGACAGTTGCTTAACCAATTTTTAAAGATCAGAGGGGGCACAGTGGAAGAAATGTTGAGCTTAGAGTGGAGATGACTCCCAGTTTCACTATTCCACAGCTCTGTGATCTCAGTCCCTTCTTTCTGATTACTTTTATTTGTAAAATGGGAATAATAACCCCCATTCTCTCTGCTGCCTAAGTTTATAAAGTTCAATTGAGATAGCACATGTGAGAGTGCTTTGTGAGTTATAAAGCGCTCTGCACATGTAAAGTGTCATTGTTTCCACAGAAGGAAACAACCACTCAGGAGGAGCTATTCCTGATGAATCTAAGGCCTGAAGAATTAAGCTCCTGCCAACTGCAGAGGAATAGAGTAGGAGAGTGAGGAAATTGACATTTAGTAAGAACCTACTGTGTATCAGACGCTACTCAGTGTTTTACATGTATTTTCTTGTTTAGTCTTTACAGGAACCAATATACTTGATATTGTTAGCCCCATTTTGCAGATGAGAAAACTGAGACTCTGAGAAATTGAATAACTTACCTAGGATCACAACTAGGAAGTGGTAGAACCAGGATTGAAACTCCTATCTGTATGTACACAAAAGCCCATGCTCTTTCCACTGTTTCTCAGGGTATATGGCCTTGAAGCTGTGGAAATCAGTATTCTCAACAGCCTGTTCTCTCCCCTGTCCCCTTCTCAGGTAGCTCCACCATCACTGCTGGGACCTGACTTTGGCCTAGAGATCTATCTTGAGGAGAGTGGGAGGGTCACAGACTAGAAAAAGATAGTCTAGTGGAGCAAGGCCGTGACATTCATGCAAAACCACAAATAATCCAAAGATGATTTGAAAGGCAGTGGAGTTACTTTTTACTGTTTATAGAATGTTCAGAGACGGAAAATGCTAGGCTGGTTCTATCTTATGCTGGTTAGGTTGATTTAGAATACTCTGGACCCCATGTGTGTTAGGTGCTACACTGAGCACTCTACACACATAATCCCATTTGATTTCCCAACAACCCTATGAGGTAGGTCCTATTAGTACTCCCATTTAACATGATGAAACCGAGACTCAGAGAGGTGAAGTGGCTAGCTCAAATTCATATAGCGATGAGAAAGATCTTGAAACAATGGGGTCTATCCGAAGGAGGGTATCCAGGAAATGGAAGAGTGGGACACAGCATTATATCGGGACCAGGCTGGGGAAGCTAGATGTGTAGCCTGGAGAAGAAAACACTCAGAAGGAAGGGAAGGGAACACAAACACTGAAAATTTCAAGGGTTGTCTGTGTAGAACTCTCTGAGTCTAAGAGAGAGAATCGGGGAACGTCGGAAGATATAAAGAAGCAGATTTCATGACAATATAGGAAAGAATTTAAGTCCACTGTCCACAATGGAATAGACTGGCTCAAGGGTTAGTGGGTGGTCAGCCATTTGTGGCAGAGGGAAGTCTAGTATCTAATGACTAGAAAGTTGGGGAGTGGGAAAGAGGGATTAAACTTAATTGATCTCCACTGCCTTCCAATTCTGGATAATTAGTTGGGAGGGGTGCAGCCAGTTACCTTCCTGATTGTGACTAGCATGCTAGAGACAAGTAGCTAATGGCCTGGGATTAAACATTTGCCAAAGCTAACCCACTGAAGTTGAGCAAACCTAAAATCCTGTAAGGGAGGATGGAGAAAGTTTAGATCTCCACAGCCTTCCTCTTTACAGAGGCAGAACAGAATAATGAAAAAAGCTATAGCTCTGGATTCATACAGATCTGGGTTCAAATTGAGTTCACCCGCTTGCTATATGATCCAGGACAAATGCTGTGTAAGCTCGTTGAGTCTCAGTTTTCTCATCTGTAAAATAAATATGACAAACGTGTCTTCTGAGGTAGCTTCTTGAAGAGTATGTGAGCTACTGCCTATAAAGTAATAGAATTTCTGGTACCTTGTGATCCAATAAATAGCTCCAGTGGGTCTAATGATGATTTCTTTGCTCTGTCTCCCCCAGCGAGTGGCATTAAGCCTTGAAGATGATGGACTGCCCTGAGGATGGGACCACTCCCTTCGTGCCTCACGGAATTCAGTCCCATGCACTACACCCTGGATGGTGTATGCCTGGATGGAAGGGTTTCTGTACATGAGTCTGTGTGTCTGTGTGTGTGTGTGTGCGTGTGTAATTTTTTTTAATTTATATTGCGGAAAGGTAACCACAAAGTTATGATGAACTGCAAACATCCAAAGGATGTGAGAGTTTTTATATGTATAATGTTTTATACACTTTTTAACTGGTTGCACTACCCATGAGGAATTCATGGAATAGCTACTGCTGAGTGACTAACGTGATGTACATAACCAAATGGGGCCGATGGTACAGTAGCTTACTCATCATTTAAAAATTCTATTTACAGAGGGTATTTGGTTTTGGGGGGCTTTTTTAGGTTTCAGAGGTTTTTTTTTTGTAAATAGAATGATTATGCTTTGTGGCTATCCATCAACATAAGTAAAACGAAGAAAACACTTCAACTCCCTCTCCCGTTTAGATTATTTATTAACATATTTCAAAAATAAGATTAGTTCTATAAGTAATTTAGAGAGGCGAGAGTATTTATTTTTGGTATGATTGGCCTACCACCCGGACTCTGTGTGCATTTATGTTTATGTGTGTATGTGAGTAAGAAAGAAAAATCTGTAGAGAAGAGGCGCACCTATGGCTGTTGTTCAGATACATAAAGATAAATCTATTTTAAAACAGTCCACAAGAAGGGTTATCTGTAGTTTTCAGAGAAGCCTTTGGAAATTTGGATCAGGAAAGAGATACCATGGTTTGTGCAAAGATGCAGTGGGGAGAGGTAGATCTTTTCTGCCTCTGACTGTTCTTGGGATTCCAATCAGTCAGCAAAAGGCCCTCAGCTCACCCGTGGCTACTGTGGTTCTCTTCTGTGGCTAAAGCCAGTGTACAGACTTCACACAGTACCCAAAGTTCCCGCGAGCTCAGGTGAGAACATGCCTGAACCTTGGCTACTCCTTGTTTTAAAGTTCAGCATTTCAAGTAACTTCATTTTCTTTTAGGACACTTGGGTTGAATTCACTGTTTCCTCTGAAGCACACTGAGGGTGCCATCCTTACTTATAGAGAGCTAAATGGAGACGTTTCTTGAACAGCCCAAGTTTACTGTTGGGACTGGCTCAGGCACTGACCTCCGAGTATGCTGTGGGTTGAGGATGAGGATGGAGGAACAGGTTTTGTTACATCTCTATTTCTCCCTTCCCCTTTCTCTCTACCATTTCCTTTAGGTGGAGAAAACAATTTAAAGTGATACATAGGTTTGTTGCCATCATGTGTTCACATAGATGAAACTAATATTTGGCTTAAATCAGAAAAAGTGGCCAAACCTAAAGTCCTGTTTGAGGGGGAAACGGCGTACACAATACTACAGTATATTGGATATATATGTTCACACAGGGATTTGGTTCACTGCTTTGTAAATAAAAGGAGAAACTCTGGGTATATGTATAGATTTTTTTTTTTCATTGTGGACACTTACTTTTCTTTTCCTGGGCCTTGGGGGAGGCAGGGAGAAGTGCACTTTTCTTTTTGTGGGGTCTACCATTGAAAAGATAATCCTACAGTCCCAGAAGGAATTCAGTCCCCATTGGCTCTTATCCAAGGTGTGGTCTTAACTCTGCTGTTCTGCCACTTCACTCCCACTGGACAACCAGGGACAAGGTGTGACGTGGAAGTGTTTGGTTTAAGTAGGAGCAGAGGACACGTATCTAATCTTAACATACCTGGAACTTGACACTTTTAAGCAAATTCCTCCCCTTCTACTCCCCAGCTGCCCCCAACTCTGTGAAGCTTGGATGTCTCACCAGCTTGATACCCTCTGAATTTCCAGGCAGACATTCTGGGGTTCTGTCACCCTGTTCCTAGGACCTTTCTCTACATCACTCATGGTCTCCTGTCTTCTGAGAAAATAACTGTATTCTGGAGCCTGGCCACTAAGCTTTGCATAAGCAAGCAGTTTCTTCATGATATACATGTGTTGATAGTCCTGAAACATTCATTGAGAGGGTATATGCAATTGACCTAGAATGACCAAAACCAAACAGAATTTTAAGAACAGGTGGCCAACTCCTATAGAGCTTAATCACTTACTACTATTCTTTCAAGAATGGAAAGTAAAATTATTCTTGACTGAAGAAAAATCATGAAAGTGAAAAGCACTGAAATTTACACAAAACAAGCAACTTTTTCTGTAACCTGCCTCCAAAGAAATAGAATTTCCTGGGGAAATGATAATAGTGACTAATGCATAGTTTCTAAACTTTTAGTCAGATCCTGTCCTTCACAGAAAAAAATAATGAATAGGGTCAGGATGATTCAGCCTGAGATCTCAAAATGATGATGAAACACAACTCTCTGAGAGACATCCGTGTTTCCTGAATATGCTACAACTGCAGTTTGGAAGAGACAGTTACGGGAGCAACCTACAAAAAACTGTGGAATACTCATGTGTTGGACGGCAGTAAATAAGATGAAATCTGAGGAGTCAGGTTCATTCTTCTCTATTCTTGGATGCGTTTTGAGCTACAGTTGCACTTCTGTGGCCTTTTGCCCCTGCGTCATCATATACCTACAGCCAATAATGGATCACAGAGTCATTGGACTACAGAGCTGGAAGGAAGCTTAGAGATGAGGCCTGAAGGGCAGAAAATTTATCAGACATTTTTTTATATGTGTAAAAGAAACTAGTCCCAGCCCTTTTCCTCGCTTTCCTTTTCCAGGAGACTACTTTGGGCTGCCCGAACATTGTATCAAACCTGCTGCCTATCTTATGGCCTATCTTTCTGGTGGAATTTTGAAAGCACTGGCAGAAATATCCTTCCAGAAATGAGGAAAACTAAAATATTATTTATTTACTCTTGATAGCATGATTACATATAAAACAGATTGAGGTAAACTGTAACCTCAGAATGAGATCGTATTTAAATGTATAGCAATAAGTACTTTTCATCCCTCCAATTGTGTGTGGAGGGATTGCATTCATCCACTGAAACTATTTGCTAGGTACCAACTAAGTGCCAGGTACTGCAGATGTACAGGTCAGTCAAACACTTTCTGTCCTGACAGAACTCACAGTAGCAATTAGAGGAAGACATGTGGAAACAAAAACAAAGGAATAGATATTTTGGGGGGTACTGTTAGTTTACAAAGGTGTAAGAATGGGGTCAAGAAAGGCATGGTAGGAAAAGTGGCCCTAAGCTAAGTCTTAGAAATTAAGTAGGGGTGTCTAGGCTGCTTCAGGCAGAGGACACACTGAGCTAAGACACAGAAGCATGAAACAGCATGGGCATCTCAAGGAACTGCATGTAATTCACTGTAATGAGCAAAAGGCTCAAGGGAGACTTAGCAAGAAATGAGGCTGGATGGAAAGACAGGTTCAATGTAAGCACTTTATAGAATACTTCTATTTAGTTTCTGATTCAATTAATGAAACATTTCTTGGTCATTTACTGTGTATAAGGCACCAAGTGCATCATGGAAAATTGATCAGAATGTGTTGCCAGCACTTTGCAGACATGACAGTCTTCACTCTCAAGCTTCCCTGTGGCCAAAGGGAAACAGTGACTGCTTTTCATAAATTTGAGTTGAAGTGTTTTGATACGGTCAATGAAGACTTGATAGAAAGGCAGTGGGATTTTCACAGAAGGATTCCATGTTGTCAAGAGCCTCTGGGATTTTCTCAACGGTGAAAAAGAAAACTGGAAATTTTGAAGACGTGGGGTCTGCAGAGGGGACCCCAAGCACTGCCCAGTCGGGTGCTAGGGGGAATGGGGAGAGAGCACAGGAATGTGAGCCTCTCTACCCCACTCCCTCACACCTGCTATACACTCATCATTTCACAAGATATAAATGAGTTATCAGTTAAATGCTTCAGAGTAAATAATTTCTTTTCCTGGCAATGCATGAAGATAGAGTATCAGAATCTTCTTACACTATTTTTAGGGTATTGGGGATTTTCAGGATATGGAGAACTTAGAGGTGGAGGAATTACAGCTTCAAGTCTTCAGTTAATATAAGAAATCAGGAAGCTCTGTTCATTCAGGCTATGCACAATGTACATAGTCAAGAATCAGCAGAAATCCTCTGCATTTGCAAACACTTTGTGCTATAAAGAGTAATTTTAAAAAGCCACCTGTATATGTATATATATATATTTAAAGACGTGAAGGTTTTGATACTTTTTTACAAAAATTACAAGAGGAAACAAATATCTGTGCAAACCATGTGTTTTAAAATAGCATTTTGTTCTATACAAGCTGTTGTTGATGTGGGGTGAGCTACTGGTTTGCAAACTCCATGACGTTGTACACAAATGAGCTTTCCTTGTTTGTCTTCCTCTGAACACCCCCAAGTGACCATATTTGATGTAACAGGCATGTTAGAATGTTGGGTCACACTAACCATTTACGCTTTTTTGTCTTGTCCTTCTGAGTTCCGTTAGCTTCTGTACTCAGTCCCCTTTGCAGTCTGGTTTCTCTTCCAGAGGCAAAGGGTGGTGTGCTGCATCTCACTAATTGTACCAACATCATCTTGGTGAACTAAAAACCAAATGTGGACATTTGTAAAATCAGTGCACTGTTTCTAGAGAGAGATTAAATTCATTTTTTTAAAATATGAAAGTACTGTGATGCTTTAACGAGGGGGGGGAGTGAATGATATTGTGAGATAAGGACTGTCAATATTATCATTCCCATTTTAGAGATGAGAAATATGAGTGAAGAAACTTCCCAGAGTCGATAGTTACGTTTAGTGCCCCCAAAGTACGTGTAGCACATGTGGTGTTCTCTGCCTCGATTTTCCTTTTCTGCCTCTTCATCTGGCTAACTCCTATTTGTCCTTGAGTACTTTCCTTAGGAAGCCTTCTCTATTCTCTCAGACTCAGACCTAACTCATAGGGTTAGGTAATTCTGTGCTTCCACAACAAATTTTTCCATTTGTATCCCAATATTTCTGCTCTGCCTCTAACCCCCATGCCAATGAGGTTGCTTTTACCAAGGTCACCCAGGACTTCCTTGATTATAAACCTTGTAAATATTTTCAGTCCTTATCTTCCTTGACCTGGAAGCAGCATGTAACACTGTTGCCACTCCTGTCTTGAAATACTCTTATTTTGGCTTACATTGACACCATACTCCTGGTTTTTCCCCTACCTCTCTGGCTACATCTTAATCTCCTTGCCTACGAGTTTCATACTTCTAATCTTTCCATTTTCCAATCCAGTCTACAATCAGCCAGAGTGATCCTTCTAGAATGCAATAGGTCATGTCACCACCACCTCTTTCCACTTTCCTGCCTAAAGCCCTTCATCCATTTTCCTTCCATTTAAATCCAGTAGCCTTGGGTTTTAGCCCAAACTCCTTAATATGGGTTGTAAGGCCCTTCATGATTAGTCTTCTACCCCTTCTCCAACCTCATTATTATATTCACAACCTTATTCTGTATTCAAACCACACAGTTCTGGGCCTTCTGTCTGGAACATTTTCTTCAGGAAGACTTCCCTTAGACCCCCTAGACTGGATTAGGAGCCACTCCATGTGCTTCCATAGTATTCTGTGCTTCCCCTATTTGTAAATTTTATCCCTACATTATAATTGCTTTGTATGTTCCTTGATTGCCTCCTCTGTAAGCTCTATAAAGATATATCTTGTTCACCACTGTATTCCCAGCACATGACACATAGTAGATGCTCATTAAATTATGCTGACTTCAGGCACATCAGACACATAGACCATGCTTTTTCAGCTATACTGTGTGGCCTCATACCCCAAAACCTGAAATCACCTTATAGCCTGATTGGAGTCGGGTGTCTTTTTTTTTTTTTTTTTTTTTTTTTTGCGGTACGCGGGCCTCTCATCGTTGTGGCCTCTCCCGTTGCGGAGCACAGGCTCCGGACGCGCAGACTCAGCGGCCATGGCTCATGGGCCCAGCCGCTCCGTGGCATGTGGGATCTTCCCAGACCGGGGCACGAACCCATGTCCCCTGCATCGGCAGGCGGACTCTCAACCACTGCGCCACCAGGGAAGCCCAAGTTGGGTGTCCTTTAAATTTTCTCAGCATTTTTGATATTTGCCATATCTGCAGATGCCCAGATTCATCAATTACATTATAATTTTTTATAATTTCACTCTTGGAAAATAACCTTGTGGTAATTACCCAATGTCTCTAAATACTTAACTCCAACTACCACCTCAAGATTGTCATGAGGATTCGAAGAACAAGCACTTGTAAACAGACTCAGCCTAGGGGTTGACATTTATTAGGTGCCTAATACACGGTGGATCCCTTCTCTTTTTTATACAAGTCCCTTGTCACCCACATCCACTTTTTTTTTTTAATAAGATGCCTTATAGTAATTTACAGTTTACAAAGTATTTTTCAATTTCCAAGACATTGTTTCTTATCCTTGCAACAGTTCTGCCAGATGTATAACATTATTATGCTCATTTTAAAGATAAGAAACCTGAGGTCCAAAAAATTCAATCAGTTCACCTTTGGTCACAGTGAATCACTGTCACACAAGGGATTATTTTAATACAAATCTCCAGTGACTTTCCCCCCCCCCCCATCACACCCACTCTACACTCTGCTACCAATTCTTTTTCTGGGAGAAAAGTAGTAATGGCAAGATTGGGAATGAGAAGAGACCACTAGCCCAAATACAGAATAGTGTAGTTACAGGCACCAAGAATGATGCCATTTCGGCATTGTCTCTAGATCCAACTCCATTTTCCCCTCTGGCTGGAACTTAGATGAACTACAGCAGGCTTCTACTAATTAGGAGTTTTGTTGCCCTTGCCCTAAGCAAGGAGGAAAATTTTTCCATAGCCAGAAAGCCTTCACAGAGGTCAACCACTTTGGCCTGAAAAGACAAGAGCCTCTTGGGCAGTAATTCTCAATCCGGACTCAACTGGAGAGCTCTGCAAAACAAAACAAAACAACGATACCGACACACAGGTCCACTGTAGGAGATTTTGGTTGAATTGGTTTGAGGTAGGGCCCAAGCACCAGTATTTTTTTAGGTGCTCCAAGGCGATCCGATTGCGCTGGCCGGGCCGAGAATCACTGCTGGGTAAGCTGTGCTGGGGAGTGGGAGATCAAATATTCAGCTTAAGTCCTATTCACAGCACCTCATCTAGAGACCCGTGAGGTAGAAAGGGAAAGGAAGAAATAAAAGGTAGAAAGTGATAAAATGCGGGATAAGTGCAGCCGAGTTAGCTGCAGGGAAATGAAAAGCTCCACTGCGGATTCAGGGAACGCGTGGCTGAGAAGGATTTCTAGAACTGATCCTTAAACAGGCAGAGTTCAGTCGAAGCATACGTTAGACGTATTCACCGTGGTACGCTGCGTTCTCCCTTGGGGTCTCCCTTTAACCCTATTTTACTGATGAGACGACCTAGGTCCAGAGACGGTGAAGGACCTTTTCCGACCCACACAGTCGGGTGTCCCAAATGGAGGTGGAGCCTGGGGGGACGCAGGATTCCGGGTGTTAAGCCCGAGGTCAGGCAACGCGACCTCCAGACCCCCGCCCCCCGCCGCGGGGCCCAGAAGTCCACGGACGGCTTCCGGCCTCAAGTCCAGGAGAAGGCAGGTCGACCAGCCTCAGGCCCTTCACGCCTCGGGCTGAGCCGGCAGGGCTGCACAGACCCCGCCTCCGGGGAAATGCAGCTTCATTCGGACGGGAGGGGCGCAGCCGCCTTGTCCCACCTCCGCGTGGACGGGTTAGGGAGGGGGTCTCTCCGCTACAAGCCGTGCCGTTGCCTGACGTCACTTCCGCGCGCCGCCGTAAACGTCAGTGTCGGGCGCTTACGGCGGCGGTGAGGTTTGCAATTAAAGTTTGGGCTTGGTTGCGTTTTGCCAGCTATGGAGAGTGATTTCTATCTGCGTTACTATGTGGGTCACAAGGGCAAATTCGGCCACGAATTCCTGGAGTTTGAGTTCCGGCCGGACGGTGAGAGAAGCCTCCCCGCTCCCCGGGAGCGAGGACTAGGCCTGGGGGCGGGCTAGTGGGGAGGCCGGGGGTCCGGAACGAGGGACTGGAGGAGGAAGGGACAGATGGCTGTGAGGCGCTGATTTGGAGGGAACGATCCTATGTCCTCCCCACTGGTTCTTTCTGTATGTGTGTAGGGACTTCTGTTTAGTGACGTTTTTGACCATAATGCTTCATTCAACAAACATTGCTTGAGCGCCTATCTTATGCCAGGTTCTGTTCCACATTCTGGGGTGCAGGAGTGAACGATGGACAGGCTTTCTCTTTCATGGAACTTGTATCCTCGTGCTGGGAGATAGTAAAAAAAAAAAAAAAAAAAAAAATTCCAGATAGTGATGAGTGGTCAGAAAATAAAAC
The DNA here is from genome assembly GCF_964270905.1 of Leucopleurus acutus. NCBI lineage: Eukaryota > Metazoa > Chordata > Mammalia > Artiodactyla > Delphinidae > Leucopleurus > Leucopleurus acutus. The sequence goes on from NC_139143.1 coordinate 149,072,593, forward strand.
AAAATGATGAAATAATTGCTGGTGGGCCGCTTTTAGAAAGGGTGGCCACTGGAAAACTCTCTGAAGAGCAGATGTTTGAACTGAGATCTAATTGCCAAGAAGGAGCCAGCCTTGTGAAGCTCAGGAAGAAGAGCATTCTAGGCAGAGAGAGAAACAAGTGTCAAGGCCATAGGGCAGAGATGAGCTAGGCATGTTTCAGGTGCCCAGTGTGGCTGAAGAGTACTGAACTCTGGGGAGGATAGTAGGAGATGATGTCGGATAAGTATGCAGGGGCCACACCATGTAGTCTTTATAGTTCATGGTAGAGTTTAGATTTTTTTCTAAGTGCAGCAGGAAGCAATTGGAAAGTTTCAAGCAGAGATGTAATCTGTTCTTGAAAAAGTATTGTAACTATTAGGTGCAGAATGGGCAAGAATGGCAACTACTTAATGGGAGACGGTTACAGTTGTTAAGACAAAAAGGATGTTGGTTGGGACTAGAGTGATAGTAAAAGTAGAGGGAAGGATTTAGGGTACTGTTGGAGGCAGAACCAAAAGGACTGCCAATTGATAAGATTTGGGACGTGGCCAGTATGGTGAAGGAAAAGGAGTCAAAGATGACAGAAAACTTCCAGTAAATGGGGGCACAAAGATGAACTGACAAGCCCCAATTGTAGAGAAAGTTTTGTTAACAATAGCAAGACAGTGTATTGGGTGTTGTGGTAGAAAGAAACAGAAGATTCTAGGAGCAAAAAGAAGGCACCTAACCTACCCTGAAGGGTCAAAGAAGGCTTCCTGTATAAAATGACACGGGGAAGGCGGGGGTGAGTCTTTAGGAATGTGTAGGAGTTGGTTAGGCAGATGAGTCAGGAAGGCATTTTGGACAGCATTAACAGCAAGGAGGCTGAAACCCCAAAAAGTGCATAGGATGTTTCAGGCAGAAACCAAGACAGTTGACCCTGGAACAACAAAGGTTTGAACTGCATGGGTCCCCTTATATGCAAATTTTTTTAGATAGTAAATACTATGGTACTACATGATCCACAGTTGGTTGAATCTCGGGTAAGGAACCGTAGATACCAAGGAACCGCAGATGCAGAGGGCTGGCTGACTCTTAAGTTATACTCGGATTTTCGACTGTGTAGAGGGGTGGGTGCCCCTAACCCCCACGTTGTTTAAGGGTCAACTGTAGTTTGATTAACTCCAGCTCTGTGAGAGAGGACTATTATAGGAGTGAGGCTGGAAAGGGGCTCAGCTTAACAGTAAGCCACGTTAAGGAATTTGGATTTTATCAAGAAGGCAGTGGGAAGCCACTGTCAGTATCAGAGTGTTAGAGTAACCTAATCAGAGCCATCTGTTACTATATCACTTTATCCACTGTATGGAGAATGACCTGAAAGGAGAGAGACTTGAGGCAGAGAGACAGTGCAGTGAGGCATCAATTAATTTGGCTCTTTTTAGTGTGCCTTCTATAGGGAAATAATAATCTCCTCTATTTCCTTTTATCTTCTCCTTCATATCCACCCTATATACCCAAATTAGCCTGTTAGATGCACATATGCACAAAGGGCCTTGTATACCAAATATGCTCAATAATAAATCCACAGCTTTTCCATCATAAGGATAGATGGGAGTTTTTCACAGCCACATGTTAATATATGTAAAAAGTGTTTTACAGTTTTCAAAAGTTTTCACCACTCTTTTGAGCCTTAGAAGGCCCTGGGTGCAGGTGAGTTATCAATTACTCCTATTTTCAGCTGAGGACATTAACCTGCAGAGACATGATTTGCCGGTCACAAAAGCCTGTTCTTTTCTCACACCTGAGCTGGCTTTTGCAAGAATTGTAATTCATTGTCAGCTGTATTTTTGGCTAGGAGGCTATTTAATAGTGTCGACTGAAAAAAAAAAACAAAACACAACCTAAAGATTGAGAATTATGTTTTATTTCGCAGAAATACTGAGGACTTAAGCCTGGGAGACAGGCTCTCAGATAGCTTTGAGGGACTGTTCCGAAGAGGTAAGGGATGAGCCAGGATATATAGGAGTTTGTGCAAAAAAAACAAAACAAAACCCAAAGACAAAAAAAAACAGGTAGTCAGAACATCAAAATATTACAATTAATTAAAGAAATACCAGACAGCTCAAGTTAAAGAAGTTAGCACTTTCCTATGTAGAGGTTCTTGCTTGGCTGCTTGAGATCATTCCTTTGATATGCACCTTAACTATCTAGGGCCAGTATCCTGTTTCCCCCATCCTGAATCCCCTTAGGGTGCACCAGTGGGGAGGGAGCTGGGAGTGGTGTGGCTGGTGGCTTGATGGCGGCAACATCCTTTGTTTACTGATAAGGCAGGCTTTATTTATATGTTTTTATTATATATTGAATTTGTTTTTTGCCCCTCACAGGGAAATTGAGATACGCCAACAACAGCAATTACAAAAATGATGTCATGATCAGAAAAGAGGTAATGAATCCTCTGAGAGCCGTTTAGCCTTTTGTCCTGTTTTTGTTCTTTCTGTGAGTAGTATTGAAAGATAAAGAATAGGGAAGTATAGACATATCTGTAGATAGCTTCTAAAGATTTTCTCAAATCTTCTTTTAGTTTATATTTAACAATGCTGAATCGGTAACGGGTAATCATTTGAAGTCTTGCAAATCTTGGTTTGAACCCTGAATCTGCTACTTACTAACCTTGTGACCGTGGGCACACTTCCTGGTTGAACTTGATAAGTTTCAGTTGCTTAATCTGCAAAACCAGAAAACCTACCCCCCCACTAACTTAGTGTTTGATATATTCCCTGGTACCTAGCACTCAATAGAGCTCTTTTAATTTGCATTTGAATGGGGGAAAGGGAGCATGGGAAAGCAGTTAACATCACTGAATGCATGTTAGATGCCAGGCATGACACTAGGTATTACATCTGTGAGCTTATTTTAACCCTTACTGTAAGTCTCTGTGATGGGTGGTATTATGTACCCTTTACAGATAAGACAGTGAAGGCCCAGATATTAATTATGGGGCTTGTACAAAGTTAGACCTCCTAGTAAGAGATTGAGCAGGAATTCAGACCTATGCCTGCCTTTGTCAAGTCCGTGTGCTCCATTTTGGCATGATTTCTACCACACCATTAAGGTTTCATCAAAGTTATTCTTTTAACCACTTTGTCACATTTGAAAATGTCTTAACAGTCAGTATATTCTCATGCTATTGTATTTAATTAGCAATCAGTATTATGCTTACCCACACATGTCAGCATCCTCACAGTTTTTTTTAATGTGGATTAATATGTGAAATGTAAAAGACATATCTCTGCTCTTCAGAAGCATGTCATTTAGTTAAAATTAACCAGAGTTACTCACAGATCTTTTGTTTGGGGCTCAAGTGTGTTTTTTAGATAGGCAAGGAGTAGGTCCACATGAACAGGATGTACCAAGAAATAGAAGCAACTAGCTGGGGGACTGAGGTGTAGTCATTGGGCACTTCTGACCCTGCCGTCCTCTTGGCATGCTGAGGTCAAGCCGGAATGTCTTCCCACTTACAGAGGTGCCAGAAGTAAGTTTTCATGAGTAGTCTTTTATTTTTCATCACTATCTGAGTCAGAATGCTGCTTAGCGATACAGTTTAAATTCTGTTTTTTAACTTGCTTTCAGGCTTATGTACATAGAAGTGTGATGGAGGAACTGAAGAGAATAATTGATGACAGTGAAATTACCAAAGAGGATGATGCTCTGTGGCCTCCTCCTGACCGAGTGGGCCGGCAGGTGGGTGTTTCAGCAACTATCCACAGTGCAGAAATTTTACAAATAAGATGAGGTTTACTGCTCTGCATGTGACACTGAATATACTCATGTATGGGTGTGCGATGTGGAGCCCTACACAGAGCAGATTCCCAGCACGTTGGTCTAAGAAAGCACTAATCCCACACAGAGGATCGGGGAGAGCAGGTGGTGCTGCTCCCCACCTGGAGCCCAGCCCTTAATTTCCTCTTGTGATCCCTCCCTTGCTTCTCAGAGTACTTGCTGCCCATATTACTTACTGAGTAATGACTATGGACAAAACGTTGTGAGGATACAGAGATAAATAAAACATAGTTATTTCAACAATCTAATGGAAAATCATGCAGGCAACTAAGTATATCTGTTTAAATTCATGGCTTAGATATTTATTCTGAAAACATTGTGGCAATTAAAAAATAAAAGCCACTGTCATATTTGACAGAATTAATAGGAGAGGTTTTCTTTCCACTTTAATGCTGCTTTCCTAATCCAGACTTCTAATTGATTTCGTTGTTTCTTCTTTTGTCCTGTACAGCCCATTTTTTCCTTCCTGAAGCCAGAGTAATCTTTAAAAATGTAAATTGGTTTATTCCACTAATTTTAAACTCTCCAGTGGCTTCCCACTGCATTTAAAATAAAGTCCAAACTCCCACCTTACCTTCTACTGTTCTCACCATCTCACACTGTGTTCAGACCTCACCGGTCTTATTTCTGTTACTCAGATACACCTAGGTGGTTCTTAGTTTAGGACCTTTGCATTTCCTACATGCTGCCCGGAACATTCTATCCAAGACTGTCTTTATTATTGAGGTCTTCACATGTCACTTCTTCAGTGATTGATGTCTTACCTGTCCTTCCAATCTAAAATGCCTTTCCCCACCACTTAAAAAAAATCTGGTTTTTGTCTTCATAGCATTTATCATTGTCTGAAATTGCCTTGTTTGATTTTCCTTATGCATCCCTCTTCCTCCTCCACTGCAACAGACGTACACATACACAGGCATACTCCTTCAGTACAAGGACTTTACCTATTTTTTTCCACTGCTATATCTCTAGTGACTGAAATAGTGCCAGTGTATAGTAAAAGCTCAATAATAATTATATTTATTAAATTAATACGAAAACTCGTATAAGCTTATTCTAATTAACCTCAGAATGATGGGCCAACTCTTGAGGAAGAGTGAAAAAAATCTCATCCTCAGTACTTACTCAAGTTAACTTTTTAATTAACGTTCATGAGATCTTAGTAATACTATATATACGTATTTTGCTTTAGGATTGATAAAATTTTCAGCTCCATTAGCTCATTCAACATTCACAATAGTGCTGTGAAGTGGGCAAGGCATACTCCTATATACCAGCAACAACCTACTGGATAGGGTAATTAAAAACAAAATCCCATTCATAACAGCAACAAAAGCTATACAGAACTTGGGAGTGAATTTAACAAGATATATAAAACTTATGGGAAAGGGCTTTACAGAAGGACATAAAAAGATGTATCATTTTTATGGATGGGAAGACTCAATATTATATCGATTTTCACCAAAATAATTTATAAATTCATTCCAATTCAGATCAAAATCACAACACAATTTTTCCTAAAACCTGATGGAGCCTCTAATTCATGGAAGATCATAGGGGCAAGAGTAGCCAAGATAATTTTGAAGATTTCTTATAAAACTATAGTCATTTGTATGGTGACATTGCCTCAGGAATTGACCACCAATGGGACAGAATAGAGAACCCAGAAACATTAACCCATGAGTATACAGGAACTTGGAACAGTATATGACAGAGTTGAACTTTCAAATTAATAGAAAATGGATGGACTGTTTAACAAAGTATACCAAGTTGATTGGCGATATATTTACAGAGTATTTTTTAATTAGACGATTTATAGAAATAAAGCAAAATTTTAAAACATAAAAGAAAATATAGACTGTCCTATTATTTCCGGGTAGAGAAGTTTTTTAAACTCCTCAAGGGAAAAGATTAGTAAATTTGACTTCTTTAAATTTAAAACTTCTTTTTATCTAAAGATATCAAGATAAAATAGAAAGATAAGCCACAGGTTAGAGGAAGGTATTTGCAAAACATAACTGGCAAAGCATTTCAATCCAGAATATATAAAGAACTAGAAATTAATAATAAAAAGGTAAACTAGTGGCAGAATGTGTAAGGGTTATGAATAGACAATTACAGAACTGGAAAAACAAGTGGGCAATAAATTTATGAAAACATTTACAGTTTTATTTGAAAAGTGAAAATGAGGACAACAGTGAAATACCATGTCAGACCTATTAGAACGGTCAAAAAAAAAAAAAGGCACCAAGTTTTAAAAAGGATATGAGAAAGAAAAGGGGGATTCATATATACTGGTGGAAACAACATTGCTACAACCATTTAGGGAACGATTTGTTAGTGTCTAGCAGAGCTGAAAATATGTTTACTTTCTAGGAATTTCCTAGAGAGATTTTCACATATATACACAAGATGCATAGAAGGATATCTTTGCCACATGGTTTATAGAAACAAAAATTGGAAACTTAAGTCTGCTTCAATAGGGAAATGAATATTCTAAAGCATTTAAAACTAATGGACTTTATCTACCTACAAAAACTTTGTTGAAAACAAAAAACAAAATAAATGAACAAGCCAAACAAAACCACATAGATAGAGAAATCAGAGTAGTGGTTACCAGAGGGAAGGGGCTGGGGGAGGTGGGGAGGGGGTGTTGCAAAATGGGTAAAGGGAATCAGCTGTATGGTAACAGATGGAAACTAAATTCTGGGTGGTGGGCACACTAGTATTTACAGAAGTAGAAATATAATATTGTACACATGAAACTTTTAAACCAATTTTAACCCAATATGGGAATTCTCTGGTGGTCCAGTGGTTAGGACTCGTTGCTTTCACTGCCGTGGGCCCAGGTTCAATCCCTGGTCAGAGAACTAAGATCCCACAAGCTGCATGGTGTGGCCAAAAACAACAACAGCAACAAAAAAACAATGTTAACTCAATAAAAAACAAATTAACAAAAACTCTTGTTGAATGAAAAAAGCAAATAGATATAGTACGATCATTTATGTAAAATTTTTAAAATATACTACCTAATATAAAATCATGATTGGAAAGAATACACCCCAACTTCTGGGGAGGCAGGAAGGAGAACAGAGTGGGAGGTGGGTCTAAACTCTAATATTTCTTAAAAAAGAAATCTGACACAGATATGATAAAATATTAACATTTTCAAATCTGAGTGTTAAGAAGTAGAGCTCAATAGATTGTAAGTTTGGGACTTCCCTGGTGGTCCAGTGGTAAAGAATCCTCCTTCCAGTGCAGGGATGCGGGTTCAATCCCTGGTCAGGGAAACTAAGATCCCACATGCTGCGGGGCAGCTAAAGCCACTATTAGAGAGAAGCCCACGTGCCTCAACGAAGGCAGAGTTCGAGCGCTGCAGCAGCAGATCCTGCATGCCTCAATGAAGATCCTACATGCCGCAACTAAGACCCAATTCAGCCCCCCAAAAATTAAATAAATAAATAAATAATAAATTTTTAAAAAACAGATTGTAAGTTCCACAAGGGCAGAGATGTTTGTTTGGTTTTGCTGATCTGTCCCATAGGCACTGCCCTCCAATTCCCCACCCGATAGATTTTTTTTTTTAAGATTATAGTACTTGTTTCACTCTTCAGAAATTCAGACCCAAGGGCATACAGCTAGTAAGTGACAAAGCTGGGATCTGCTCAGGGTCTGGAATTCTTTTACTTGTCCCATGTTGCCCAGAAAAGTTAGATTCTTGGTATTCGTGAAACAGATTTATACATGTTACTCCACAATTGTTAACAATGAAAACTCCTATACAAAGCATGATGTAAATTCTTCTAAATGGTGGAGCCTCACACACACAACTTCCTCTAAGAGTATAAGCTACTCAAGGGCTAAACCAGTATTTATCTCATACCAATTATTTATCTCTTTGTTTCCAGTGCCCAGTACAGTTTAGGGCTCAGATTGAACGGGTCTTGGGAATGTGGCCAACTGTATTATAGTTTATGTGATTTGGCAGATGATGAACCCTTCTCCTGTGTGACTGATGAAAAATCCAATTCAAACTGACATTTCATGTTTCTAGGAGCTTGAAATTGTCATTGGAGATGAACATATTTCTTTCACAACGTCAAAAATTGGTTCCCTTATTGATGTCAATCAATCCAAGTAAGTATCCATGATCCTTATATCCAGATGTGTCTGTTTTAGAGCAGGCTGATATGAAACCCTTAACCAAATTGGGACCATTATGGTAAGATCTGGTACAAATGTAAGACAGAATTGGTCAGCTTTGTCCCCCTCAATAGACAGACTCCAAATTATATATTTTCAAGGGCTTGCTCCTTTTGCTTTTGGTGTTTTAGTCAATCATTGCTAATAAGAGCTTCTCAGTGACATACACACAGAGTAATGCCATAAGAGCAGCCAAAGTGGGTAAGAATCTGGCCAGAACAGAAATGAAACACAAAAAAACAAGTGCTGGAAATAAACTGTAGAATCAATGAGTCTGAACACCTTCCTCCGTGTTGGCTATTCCGATAGCACATCTTAAAGCCTGACTTTAGTGAAACTTGAAATTATTCAGAATATAAGTTTAAAAATTCATTTTGTCAGTAGGGTAAAATATAAAGTTGAGACATGAATCTACATGCCACAAAGAATCCTTAGAATTTGGCAACCTCTTTGGCTCTTGTGCTTTGAGGATTTGGGGTTAGATATGGCTCACTTTTAGTACATGTTAGGCATAACTGTCTTCCTGTGAACAGTCTTGTTCTTACCCAGTTATGCTGTAGTAATCTTCAGCCTCTTGGTCCTGCTTAGTACTACTTCAAAAATAAGTTTTCCTAATTCTGAAAGTAATACATGCTCACTGTTGAAAATATAGGAAATACAGAAAAGTAGAAAGGTGAAAATAGCCCGTAAACTTATCAATTAGATAACCATTAATCTTAAAGTATTTCTTGTCTTTTTCCTGTGCTTTAAAAAATATATATAGTCTTTTAAAGCACAAAAAATGTAATTGAGATCAACAGTCTGTTACTTTAATCATGATTTTTTCCCACTTAATATAAGCATTTCCTCATTAAGAAGAAACCTTAACATTTTAAATTACCTTATAATATTACATTTTAATATATAGCACATAGGCTTTTTCTTTTTGGACACTGGGTTGTTTTCAAAGTTTTAATTCTGTAAATACCTCTATGAGGAATATCCTGGTACATAAATAATCTGGGTTAGTAAATGGTATTTTTTTGCTGAGTTTTCTCAGCTTTTTAAACATTTTTTTCTTCTTGCATTATAGGGATCCAGAAGGCTTACGAGTATTTTATTATCTTGTCCAGGACCTGAAGTGTTTGGTCTTCAGTCTTATTGGATTACACTTCAAGATCAAGCCAATCTAGATTGAATATTTGTGTGGACACAAGGGGGGTGGTAGTGCTGCTTTTAATTACCATTATCGAGACATTTTTGTGTATATCAGGGCACGATTTTTTTTATAAACTAGAAATGATTGTCTTTAATAAATACGTAACAAAATGCAATTTTTATTATAAAGACCCGAACATGTGCACTCTTCTCAATTACTTTTTAACACTAACATGCTATGTGAAGTATTGCCAAAAATCTAATCAACTCTATACATATACCTACCAGTTTACAGGAAGTAAAAGAATAGAGAAACATGCTAATAAATACAGTGGAAATCCAATCAATATCCTTGTCCTGGGAAACTCCAGGACAAGGGATCTGATTTCTTCAAAAAATAAGCTGCAAACATAAAATAAATGGAGATGGAGTGAGAACCTATAAAAGGAGATTTGAGAGACACACAATCAATACAACATTTGAACCCTATTTGGATCATGATTCAGGAAATGTAAAATTGACATCATTAAGGAAATTTGAACATGATATTTGGTATTAATGAAGTATTGTTAATTTTTTAGATGTGAAATAGTATTGTGGTTGGTATTTTGGGTTTTGTTGTTTTCATCCAGCTTAATAACTGAGGTTGGGGGTTTTAAAATCACCTTTATAGATATATCTGAAGCTACTTCAGTATGGGGGGAAATATTTGGTTTAATACATTATAAGGGATAAAATGCCTGGTCTCAAAATTTTTCCAATAATTCATTTTAAAATCAGAATACCAGCGGCCATTAAGAAGCAACCTAGTTGTTGTAGATAGTGTGGGGATTTTTTCAGCAGGTAAATCTGTAGGAACTTTTTCTTGCTGCTAAATTGCATGGCTTCCTTAATGAGGCAAATTGCTGACTGAACAGACAGTGGGCGCTGAAAGGAACTAGGTCCTGATAAATCGCATTTGACTGAGGGAAGGTGATTAGGCTGAGCTCAACATCCCTCAAGACAGGCCAGCTTGGGACAGGTCCCAAGTCTGGTGACTCCTAGGCAAGTGTTCCTCCACAACACACACACACACTCTGCCTCCTTCAAAGATTACAGGGCAACAAGTTAGGTGCAGATCTGGGACCTGAGATGTCAGGCTTCCTGGCTATAGTGCACCCTCTGCTACAGAAGGGTACCTGGCAATCAGGTAAATTCGTGGCAAAGTAGACATCCGAAAAGAGTCACTCCAAATTTTAAAGAAACTAGACCTCAGGAAGCTGTAAAAGCCTCAAACAGGCTGTTCCTTATAATGCTCACAGCTTCTGTATGGTCTCAGCTGTACCCTGCACAAGAGCACAGGTTCAGTAAATGTATGACAGAAAATAAACCAGGAACTCAGAGACGAGCCAGCTGAAAGGGAGTGTCCAGTCTTGGCGACCACAATGAGGACATGTGCACGAGCCAACCCCCTGAAAGGTCCCCTGGGGGAAGGAGGAAGGAGCAGTTTAAAGATGAAAAAGGTCCCGTCTCTCAAACCTACGAAGCCGGCCCTGGGCTGGGTGAACGTGATCTAAGAAGCCTCCAAGGGCAGGCAGGGACCAAGCGCGAGGTTGGGTGAGGGAAGGCAGAGTCTGAAGGGCAGGAAGCGGACCCCGCAGAGGTTTCGGGCAGGACTGTCTTGTTTGCTGCGGTATCCCTCAGACTAGCATGGCGTTCAGTAAATATCTGGAATTACCGATTGCTGGAGGCAGCCTTCCGCGGGTCTGAGCACCGGCTAGTTGCGGACTCAGCCTACCTCCACAAGACCACTTTGCCTGGGAGAAAAAGCCAGGTGTGCGGGGGTAGCCCCGGCGCGCTGAGACCCGCCCCGCGCCCCGCCCAGAGCCGCAGCGAGGGTGCGCATGCGGCGCCCGCCGTTTACGACGGGCCGGAAAGCAGTGGCCGCAGCCAGCGCCGGCTGAGCCGGGTCGCTATGGGGGTAAGCGGAGGCGAGCTGCTGCCGGGGCAGAGGCCGGGAGGTGGCGAGAACCTGGGAGGCAGGAGGTTGCACCAGGAGGGAAGGAGGGGAGTGGGCTCGCGCTGAGAAGGAGCGGGGAGGCGCAGCTCGTGCCGGGAGGGGAGGAGAGGGGCGGGGCCGGGCAGGGGCTAGGCGCGGGGCTACCCGGGCGCTGTTGACGCCGTCGCCCTGGCTCTCCTCCTCTCAGAAAATTGCGCTGCAGCTCAAAGCCACGCTGGAGAATGTCACCAACCTCCGGCCAGTGGGCGAGGACTTCCGGTGGTACCTGAAGGTAAGGCTGTGGTGGGGGCGCCAGGGCCGCGTAAAGGTTTCCCACCCTGATCTCAGTGGTGAACGGGAGCTTTCTCTCCAGCTAGATGAGAAATGCTTATTAAATGTTTTCTTTTTTTCTGGGTAGAATTTTATGTTTGCTTTTTTAAGTTTATTGGTCAATTCTTTTTAAAAAATTTTATTTATTGGCTGCGTTGGGTCTTCGTTGCGGTGCGCAGTCTTCTCATTGCGGTGGCTTCTCTTGTTGCAGAGCACGGGCTCTAGGCGTGTGGGCTCAGTAGCTGTGGTACACGGGCTTAGTTGTTCCCCCGGCATGTGGGATCTTCCCGGACCAGGGCTCGAACCCGTGTCCCCTGCATTGGCAGGAGGATTCTCAACCACTGCGCCACCAGAGAAGCCCTACTGGTTAATTCTTAATTGGCAGTATCTTGAAATATCTTTCGTAATTTTTTCCTCCGTAACATATTTCATGGTATGTAAACAAACACTAAACGAAAGGCTACTTGAAGGGATCTTGTGATGATTTAGTAAGAATAATTTCATCTTCTCTTTTGTTGTTTAGGTTTTATTTACTGTGAAATCATTTAATTTTGTGCATGGCTCCATTCTTAATTCCCCATCCTGTATTGGTAAATCTGGTACTCTAGTGGGATGGTATACAGAGGTCCTCTTCTTAACTGAGCAGTTTGAGGTCCTTTACTCTCCCAGATCCCGGAGCTTCTGATCTGTTTTCCTTTTAGTCTAAATCCCAGAATCCTTCAGTACCTGACAAAAGCCCTATCTTTCAGGAAGCATTCTGCCCACCTTTATTTCCAAATATTTTGAAGCCCGAGTGCCAGGGCTTATTTGAGGAGTTGATGTTTCCTGGCTTCAAAAAGCAGAGTCTAGAGAAGGAGACAAAGAAGGAGTAGCAACAGAGTGATAAATACTTTTACCAGGAACCTACAGGGCCTGTAAGGACACACAGGAAGCTCCTAACTCAACGGGGGTGGGGGGGGGGGACGACTTTGAAGCCATTTCTGTACTACTTGAGCCTTGAATCCCTAGCCAGACTGGGGACTTCTTAGAGGAGGATGAGCAAGCCAACACGAGAAACACTGCCCAGAGAGAAGTCTGGTTATGTCCTTAGTGGGGCTGGTCATAAGGATGAGGTAAGATTGCTGACAAGATGATGAGCCTGCCCACCTCACACTGTTCTTACCCTTCCCTCAGCATCTGCCCAACTGAGCCAACTTCTTTACTAATACTCTTTTTCCCCCTCCCCAAGATGAAATGTGGCAACTGTGGTGAGATTTCAGAGAAGTGGCAGTACATTCGGCTGATGGTAACTGCTCCCCCCACCACTATACCCATATACAGACACACATAGGCCTCTGGGCAGGGATATGTGGCCCTCACCTCCCCGGCCTTTGGACCCCACTTTTTGTGGTTTGGGAGGGCAGGCAGAGTGTGATCAACTGGGAACAGTGGGCTTTGGGATGTGAGGCAGAGTTCAAAATCAAGGGGAAGTCCTTTCCTCGCTCTCAAGAAGCCTTCCCAGGATTCTTGTCCTAGCAAGTTGCTCACCCTGTCTGGGTCTTGGTAGATATAGATGGTGTGTATTTAAATATTGTTACAATATTAATTGATAATAAGTGGTAGGACTGGGTCTCCTGGGGACCCTTACATCTGACTGATATGTGACTAGAGGTTCTGTTTACTGCTTGCCAGGACAACGTGGCACTGAAGGGAGGCCGTGGCAGTGCCTCCATGGTCCAGAAGTGCAAGCTGTGTTCAAGGGAAAACTCCATTGGTAGGTAGGCCATGGATATTGACTGACCTCTGCCAGGCTGGCCATCGGCTTTGTGGTGCCAGACCGAAAGCATGCTCATGTTACCTGTGGGTGGACCCAGGCCGGAGGTATCCAAGCTTCTGCCTTAGACTTTTGCCCAGAGCCACATCTGGGTACCTGGGTGGGGCCGGGATATGGACTTAAATCGACTTTGTCTTCTCTTTTACATTTCAGAGATTTTGAGCAGCACCATCAAACCTTACAATGTAAGTTTCCTGCTGCAGTGGCAGGCATGGTGGGATCAGATCCAAGCCAGGAACTAGGAGGCCTGGGTTCTTGAGTTATATCTGCACCAGAGTGACCCACATGGAACTGACGGACTTCATGTGCTTACTTGTTCGTTCATTCACTCAGTCATTCATTCGCTGTCAGTCATTCATTCACCTTACCCTGACTGAGTGCTCGGCAGGAAAAAGACTCGTAACTAGGCTATTGTAAGTGTTGGGCTGTGGGAGCCTAGGGGACCTCTGACCCAACCTGGCCACTCCGTTTCCATCACTGGGAACACTTGCCTTGTCTACATCTTGGAGGGCTAGTGAGCCTTCTCTGAATCCATGGATGAGACAGTGCATCCATCCTTGATATTTGATTTTATTATTTATATGTTACTGCATTAACAGATTAGTCCAAAGGTGAGGGAGGGAGTGTATGCTTTGGGTTTGTGTCTTCATCCATTCCTACTTGGTATTTCTGAAAAATGTCTGATTTATGCCAAATTCTCAGCTTTGTCCTGAAGTTAAAGGGAAAAATCACACAAGGACTTGCACTCAAGTAAATCATAATCTAGTGCAAGAGACAGACCAGCAAACAAAAACCAATCCAGGGCCAGACACAAGGTTGGTGTGCAGGAAGCATTTCTACAGTAAATGACAGAATGAGAATGAATGTGTGGGTGTGTCCTTGGGGTCTGTGGGCCCAGGGGTCAGGGAGGCATGAATTTCCTGGCTGTACCACCCACCTCGGTGTGCCTCCTCCACATGCATATCCCACTTCAAAGGCTTTAAGTCAGCCCCTGCCTTGACAGCGTGGTGGATGGTTAGCAAAGGGCCACAGCGAAGTGTACTGGGGCCTTTTGGATGACCTGGAAACCTTATAGGTTAACGTTCTTCATAGTTTTTATTTTGATAATTTTATCTACCATTCATTGAGCATAGTATCGGGTCCTATACTGGGCAATTTACACCTAGTTCAGGTTCTCATAATAAACCTGTAGTGGTTTCCTCAGCTCCAGCTGACAATCTTAGGCCCAGAGGAAAAGAGAGGCAGAACTGTGTGTGAGCTCACATCCAGGCACTCTGACCCCAGAGCCCACATCCAGGAAGATCTCGTGGCAAGCAGGTGTCAAGGCAGCCTTCTTCCAGAACGGGATGAGTTGCCCCTGAGTCCCATTCTGGGCTCTCAGGGGCTGTGGAGTCAACCTGAGGGCACAGTTAGACCTACCTCCTCAACACACTTCCTTTCTAGGCCGAAGACAACGAGAAGTTCAAGACGATAGTGGAGTTTGAGTGCCGAGGACTTGAACCAGTCGATTTCCAGCCCCAGGTGCATGTCTTCCTGGGGAACCTGTATCTTTGGGGAGGGCGTATAGGAAGTGACAGTAGAACTGTGCTTCCTACAGAGACCGTGCACTAGGAATTCTCATTTCTAAGAATAACAGTTGTTATTTGTTAAGCATCTAATATATGTTGGGCACCAGGCTTGTCACTTTTAATGTTACCTCCCTTAATCCTCACAGTAACTCTGTGAAGTTATACATCCTATTTTTCAGATGAGAAAAGAACTTCAGAGATTTTGCCACTTGCCCAGGGTGATGCAGTTAGTAAGCAATGGAGCTGTAATTTGAACCCACATCTATCCGACTCCAGAGCCAGTGCTCAGGCCACTTTATTTGTGTAGCATTTTCACCTCACAACCCTGTGAAGTAGGCAGAAGAGAGAGTATTGTCATCCCCGTTTCATAGGTAAGAAAACTGAGGTCCAGAGAGGGAAGTGACACGCCCAGGTGTTTCAGAAAATCAAGGGTAATGGACGGGTTTACCCCACACCTCCTGCCTTCTGGGCCAGGGCTCTAATTTGGAGAAACCACTCTAGTCCCAGGGCAGCTGCCAGGGCATGGAAGCTCAGTAGTTATTCCAGAACAGTAGCCCAACTGTATTTCTGTCTTCCCATGCCAGAGGTGTTGTGAGAAAGGCCAGTTCCCTGACCAGGCCAGACCAGTGCCTCCGTTCCCCCAGATTAACCGCTGCCTTCCTGTCACCTGCAGGCCGGCTTTGCTGCTGAGGGTCTGGAATCCGGGACAGTCTTCAGTGACATTAATCTGCAGGAAAAGGTACGGGACTTGGGGGCCTTGCAGGGAGCTCTAGGGCACCTGGTGGGAATAACCCATTTGGTGAACAAGGCTCTTCAGTGGGAAGCCGACTCCACACTTCCGTGCTTTTTGTTGGTGATTTTGGTGTTTACGATAGCCCCAAGTGTAGTGCTAAAGCGTTGCCTAGTGTTCACACGCAGGAAAGCTGGGTGTGCCTTACAGAGAAGATACATGTTAGACAAGCTTGTTCAGGTGTGAGATACAGCACTGTTGGCTGTGAGTTCAGTATTAGTGAATCAGCTATATATATATACATATATATATATATGTATGTATGTTAAATAAGGTGTTTTTAAACAGAATCATATGCTCCCAGGAACCTAACCCTGTTATTTCCCCTGGGAGCAGTGCTTCAGTCTTCACTAATACAGTGTTTGTGGGGACTTTGTAGAACGTAACTACTGTGAATACCAAGAATCAACTGGACATGTTACTGCCTTGCAGATAAGGAAGGCTTGTGGTCAGGCCTCAGAGGAAGGAAGGACAAAATCATTCAGTTTGCATAGCACCTAATAACAGTAATTGGATTTACTGAGCTCTCATATGTGCCTGGCCCTAGGCTAAATACTTTTACATGTGTTAACTCTTGATTCTTTCAACATTCAGTGTAAAATCTACTGCTGTCCTCTTTTTTTTTTAATAGAGGACAGAACGAAGGCTCAGGGAAGTTAGTGACTTGCCCAAAATCACAAAGCTAGAAGAGTAGGAATTCAGGCCCGAGCAGTCTGGCTCTGTCCTGGGTCTGACGTGTTCCTGAAGATTGAGCCGGAGCCTGAGCTGGGCCTTTTAAGTCCTAGTCCTCCACTCCCCATGCTGTCCAGGCTGCCTCGTGAGGCTAACGCTGCCATTTTTTCCCACAGGACTGGACTGACTATGACGAAAAGGCTCAGGAGTCTGTGGGAATCTACGAGGTCACCCACCAGTTTGTGAAGTCCTGAACCCTCTTCCTGCACACTTGCCTCTTAAGAACTGAAAAGGGACAACGTGCCCCAAGCAGCACAGTGCAGAGGCTGTCCCCTCACGTCTCGCCTCCTGGCAGCTGCCCAGGCCCTCACAGCCTGCGTGCTGGGCTGTCACAGCGTCCCGAGCCCCACCAATAAAGCCCGTTTGTGCTACACTGGTGGATGAACAACCGCTCTACTCCCTCCGCTCCCCTTCATGTTGGAGGGCTTTGATGGCTTCTTGGCACCTTCCCACAGTACAGAATCTTAGCCTGATCCAATTTGCAAAATAGGAACACAGAGCTCCTAAGGGCTCTCAAGCTCTTGGGGAGAGCACAGGCCACCCCAGGGGACCAGAGGTGTCAAACTCATTGGTACAGAGGGCAGCGGAGCCTGCGGAATGATGTCATGAGCCAGAACGTCACGTTGACCACCTTGGCTCTTGGGTAAACCCAGGCAACTCTGTTCATTGGTGTCACTGCATATTCCAGGGACAGAAGGGACTTTGGAGGCCAGCAGTTCCATCCTGGCATGAATCTTCTCTCTCCAATCCCCGCCAGATGGTCCTCAGGTCTTTGCTCACTTGCTGTGATGGGGCAATCCCTCTCACCAAGGGAATCCCTATGAAAGTTCTTCCTTATGCTGAGTCAGCCTCCATGCTTCCTTTAGCTCCTCCAGATGGTCCTGGTTTGTCCCCTTTGTGGTCACACTTCTGTGTTCTTCTGCCCCTGGACAGCCCTGTGGAGGTGTGAAGACAACAGTCCCGGCCTCTGTGTCTCGTGGGCCTGGATCCCTGGGTCTAGAGATCCTCTTACAGTGGATAGAGTTGTTCAGTGCACAGTTAAGTCATGAGGGCAAGCTCACGTCTTCATACCGGTGACTCCACCATTCAGAAAACCTGTCACGAGAGACCTTACTCCTCTCCAATGTTCTGCTGGAGCCTGGAATTCTTTGGAAGAATTACTACCTTCATTTTCTGAGTGGCCCTCTGGGAACGAGTCTGCCCACTCCGAGGCTGGCTGTGGAGCTCTAGGAAGGGGATCCTCAGAGGCAGGTAAAGCTGGCCATGGCCAAGGGTGGGGAAGAGATGCCTGCCCTGTCCCCTCTCCAGTCTGGCAGCTGTCACGTGTCCTCTAGGTCCCCTGTGTTCCCGGCCCCTGGGCCTGTGCTTTCTGCACCTGACAGAGCAGGGCTTCTTTGGCCTCCCTCGGCCAGCAGCTCCACCAGCCCCCACCGACTAGAACGGTCCATTGCCTGGCCTGAAAGCAAACAAGGGAGCGTCGGGCTGGATAAACAGGCTTTCTGGGTTTTAGTCTCCGTACTAGCCAGTATGTGTTATAAAGGCAAGCACTAAAAGGATCTCAAGGTTTTCTTTATATTGTAAATTATTTTCTCATCTTGTAGGGAGTAGAGGAACCCAAATAATCAGTAACAGATGGAACGTAGATTATGTCAATAGATGCAGAAAAAGTATTCGGTAAGATTCAGCAACAAATCATAGAGATGCTTACAAACTAGGAACAGAAAGGAACTCCCCTTACCTCACAAAGGATATCTACAGGAAACCCGGAGCAAATGAAATGTTTGAAGTACTCCATTCACGGTTGGGGTGAGATGAGGATATCCTGGATCACTATTCACCACTGTCCCTACACCGCCCCTGCCGCAGCACTTAGACTGAAAAGAAAGTAAGGTGCAAGGACTAAAAAGGAAGAAATAACTCACTTTTCACAGATTTTGATTTTCCACTTAGTGAATCCAAAAGCATCAGGTGCTGGATTTAAGATCAATATACAGAAATCAAATGCATTTCAGTACACTGGCAACATGTAAAACACAATTCAAGAGAAAATACTATTTACAATAGGAACAGCAACCAAAAAACTACCCCCAAAGGTAACTGGGAATTAAATCTATCAAAGATGTTTCATGACCAATAAATTGGTCAAAATGGCAGAGTAGAAAGACCCTTAGCTCACCTCCTCTCACGAGCACACAAAGATCACAACTGTTTGTAGAACAACCATCAATGAGAAATATGGGAACCTCCTGGAAAAGATCTACAACTAAAGATATAAAGAAGGAACCACGCGAGATGGGTACGAGAGGCAGGCTTATGATACAGTCAAGTCCTGTACCCCCAGTTGGATGACCCACAAATGACCCACAAATGGGTAATTATATTGCAGAGGATCTTCCCACAGGAGTTCCTGTACTGGGAAGAAGAGCCCACAGAGCAATTGGCCTTGAAGGCCAGAGGGGATTGGTTTCAGGAGTCCCACAAAACTGGGGAAAGAAGAAACTTAAAGGGCACACAAAACCTCACATGCTCTGGAACTCAAGGCAAAAGCACTAATTTGATAGAAGCCTGGGCCAGACCTACCTGCTGGTCTTGGAGAGTCTCCTGCCGGGGGGTGGGGGGGCGACTGTGGCTCCGCTGGGGACATAGACACTGGTGGTAGCCACTCTTGGGAGCTGCTTCTACCGCATGGCCCCTGGCGCTGGTGGGCACCACTGTGGGTCCCGTCCTCTGGCTCATTAGCACCAAGACCTGGCCCCATACAACAGCCTCTAGGCACCGGGGCTGGGATGCCTCAGGCCAAGCAACTGACTGGGTGGGGACACAGTCCCTCCTGTCAGCACACAAGCTAAAGACATCATGAGCCCAGAGCCACCTCTGGACACTGCCCTGCCCACCAGAGGGCCCAGGGCCCAGCTCCACCCACCAGTGGGTAGGCACCAGTCCCAGAACCCCCTGGGCCCCAACCCTGCCCTCCATGAAGTCTGCTCTAACCTTTGGACCAGCCTCACCCACAAGGGGACAGACACGAGAGGCAAGAAATCCGCAATCCCACAGCCTGCTGACCCAGTCGGCCCACAGCAGGCTCCCCTGGGACCAGCTGGGCCCTGGCCATGCCCACTAGCAAGCCAACAAAGCTTTGGGACACCCCATACTCCACCCATGTCAGGAATCTCCCTTCCCCCACCCCCGAAGTGATACAACACCAGCTCTGGGATCCTGGGGCCCTGCAAACATACTCCAGAACCCAGCTCTGCCTGCCAGTAGTCTGACACTAACCTCAGGACCTGGCTTCGCCCACCAGTGGGCAGACTACAATCCTGGAGTCTTCTGGATCATGGCTCTACCCACTAGTGAGCCAGTACTAGCCCCAGGGCCGCCTGGGGTTGTGCAGTCAGCTGCCTCCTGACAGCCCTGCCAACCAACAGCCAGCAGCCTCTGCGCAAGGTGGGGCCTGGCAACCAACTGGACTGGGGACTACCCAAGCCTAGCAGACTGCCCACATAGGCTGCCAAACAGAAAGACCCATGCAGCCCTCATGGGGGGAAACCCTAGAGCATATAGCTTGGGGACAAGGGGGGAGTGGGGTGCTGGGACACAAAGGACGTCTATAGAAGGCCACTTCTCCAAGGCCAGGAAACAACTAACCTACACGACGCATAAAAATACAAACAGCAATTTAAGCAAAGTAAGGCAACAGAAGAACATGTTCCAGATGAAGGACCAAGGTAAAAGCTAAGAAGAAGAACTAAGTGAAGTGGAGAGCGCCAATCTACCCAAGAAGGAGTTCAGGACGGTCATCATAAATATGATCAAAGAACTCGGGAGAAGAATGGATGCACAGAGCAAAAGTTAGAAGTTTTTAACAAAGAGTTAGAAAATATAAAGAACCAAACAGAGATGAAAAATACAATAACTGAAATGAAACATACACCAAGGGGAATCAAAAGTAGACCAAATGATGCAGAGGAACAGATCAGTGAGCTGGAAGACAGAGTAGTGGAAATCGCTGATGCTAAAAGGAAAAAGAAAACAGAATGAAAAGAAATGAGGACAGTTTTAAGAGACCTCTGGGACAACATCAAGCATACTAACATTCACACTACAGGAGTCCCAGAAGGAGAAGACAGAGAGAAAGGGGGCAGAGAACACATTTGAAGAGATAATAGCTGAAAACTTCCCTAATCTGGGAAAGGAAACAGTCATCCAAGTCCAGGAAGCACAGAGAGTCCCATACAGGATTAACCCAAAGAGGAACATACCAAGACACACTGTAATTAAAATGGCAAAAATTAAAGATAAAGAGAGACTATTCCAAGCAGAAAGAGGAAAGCAAAAAGAAAGGAATAACATACCTGGGAATTCCCATAAGTCTATCAGCTGACTTTTCAGCAGAAACTCTGCAAGCCAGAAGGGAGCAACATGATACATTTAAAGTGATGAAAGGGAAAAATCCTGCAACCAAGAATACTGTACCCAGCAAGGCTCTCATTCAGATTTTATGGGGAGATCAAAAGCAAAAGTTCAGAACCACCAAACCAGCTTTACAAGAAATGTTATAGGAACTCTAAGTGAAAAAGAGAAGGCCACAAATAGAAACATGAAAATTACAAAAGGAAAAAGCTCACCAGTAAAGGCAAATATACTATAAATGTAGGAAATCTTCCGCACACAAAGCCAGTAGGCAGGTTAAAAGAAAAAAAGTGGCAAAATCACCTATATCCACAATAAGTAGTTAAGGGATACACAAAACAATTAGATGTAAAATATGATGTCAAAGACAGTCATCACGATAGGAGGAGAGTACAAATGCAGGGGTGTTAAAATTCATTTGAAATTAAGAGATCAGCAACTAAAAACAATCACGTATACATAAAGATTGCTATGTATAAACCTCATGGTAACCACAAACCAAAAATCTATAACAGATACACACGCAAAAAAGAACAAGGAAAAAAATGAAATTTTGCCGTTTGCAACAACATGGATGGACTTGGGTATTGTGCTTAGTGAAGTAAGTCAAAGAGAGAAAGACAAGTACTGTATGATATCACTTATACAAGGAATTTTAAAAATAAAACAAACTAGTGAATGTAACAAAAAAGAAACAGATTCACAGATATAGAAAACAAACTAATTGGTTACCAGTGGGGAGAGGGAAAGGGGGAGGGACAAGATAGGGGTAGGGGATTAAGATGTACAAACTAGTATATATAAAATAAGCTACAAGGACGTATTGTACAGCACAGCGAATAGAGCCACAATCTAGTAATGGAGACAGCTGCAGAAACTGAAAAGCACTGCGATAAAGGTTAGATTGTCAGGATGCTCTGGGCATACACAGGAGGGGCACCAACTAACTCAGCCTCAGAGGGGTGGGGTGAGAGGAGGTGCAGTCTATCTGAAACCTGAAGGTTGAGCAGAAGATAGCTGAAAGGGTGGAGAGGGGCTTATGCTCCAAGTAGAGGCAACTTCCTCAGGGTAAGCTGTTAAGAGAGGTGGGTCTGAAAAGATGAGCAGGGCCAGCTCCATCAAGGCCGCAACTGTCACACTGAGGAGTATGGACTGTTTTCCAAGTTAATGGAAAACCACTGAGGAATTTTAAGCAGGGATATGATCAGACTTGTACATGAAAAAAATCACTGGCTACAGTGAGGAGAATGGACTGGAGGGAATGAGTAGAGTCTAGAGGCCAGTTAGGAGGGGAGAAATAGGCTCCGCCTCTTGACAGGAGGTGCTACAAAGTCACCTTGCAAAGGTGCGGGTGCCGGGAGGGAACAATGCAGTCTCCAGAAATAACACGTTATGTGTCAGGCCCCTCGCTGGCCGAAACAAGCCAAAGCTGGGAGTAGCGGAATATGGAGGAAGGGATGACGCATTCTTCCGGGGAGACCCCATGAGCGTGGCTTCATGGGAGGGGACATTTGAGCTGGGCTAAAAAGAACAAGGACTAATTTGGCAGAGGATGTGCTGGAGCCAAGGGCATTCTGAGGATGGAGGATGGCATTTGCAAGGTACAGAGTCACAGTGAAGCTCAGACACGTCTGAGACCAATGGGAGGCTTAGTGTGGCTGAAGCACGAGGCACGAGGACGGCTGGTGAGGAAGTGGGGGCTGCTAACATGAATTTTTTTTGGTTCCTGCCTAACAACTTGGTGTTGCACAAACAGTATGATATCAATAAAGGAAAAAAGAAAAAGAAATAAACATTTTCTTAAACCCCACCATCCTAGCTCCCTAACAGAAGAGTGTTTATTTTCCCCTGTTCTCTTTCAGGGCCTATCTACACACAGACATGTTTTCATATGGCTATAATCCTAGCAGCATTAAGATTATATTTAACTGTTTTCCACTTAATATCATAAATACCAAATGTGATTCTGCTTATTCAGTGGCCCTGTCTTCTTTACAATGGAAGATTCCCAGAAAGAAGATATACTTGGAACCAATTCCGCTCAAGCAGTCCCCCGAGCTCTATTCTCTGCTGGAGGCTCCCTGCATCTCTTTGTTTATCAAGCCCCAGCTGTGTCTCCTGAAACACCCTAAACTCTCTCCCTTTCAGCACCTACCCCACTGTCTCATGTCCACCTCCTCCAATCCTGGCTCCCATTCCTTTTTTGTCAGTTATTCTGTCACATGAAGATAATTGGATAGGTGTCACTAGATTTGGAAAATATGTTCGAGGTGGTCTAATTTAAAACATACGCTAATAAAAGCCACAATGAGATTCCACTTCACACTCACCAGAATGGCTATAATCCAAATAGATGAAAACAAGTGTTGGTGAGGATGTGGAGAAGCTGGAACATTCACACTCTGCTGGTGGGAATGTAAAATGGTGCAACCGCTTTGGAGAATATCCTGGCAGTTTCTTAAATGATTAAACACAGAGTTACTACGTGACCCAGCAATTCCACTCCTAGGTAAATACCCCAGAGAAATGAAAACATATGTCAACACAAAGACTTATACACAAATGTTCATAGCAGCATTATTCGTAATAGCTAAAAAGTGGAAAAAACCCAATTGACTATCAACTGATCAATGAATAAATAAAATGTGATCCATCTATATACTGGAATAGTATTCAGCAATAAAAAGAAGATAAGCACTGACAGGTTCTGGAACATGGATAAATCTTGAAAACATTATGCTAAGCAAAAGGCCACATATTATATGATTCCATTTATATGAAATGTCCAGAATAGAAAAAGCTATAGAGACAGAAAGTAGATTATGGTTTTGTCTAGGATTTGGGGGAAGTTAGAGGGTTGAGGGAAAACGAGAGTGACTGTTAATCGGTACAGCCTTTCTACTGGAGATGAAAATGTTCTAAAATTGATTGTGGTGATGGTTGCACAACTCTGTGAGTATGCTAAAAATGACAGAATGATATACTTTAAATAAGTGAAATGTATGGTATGGGAAGTATAGCTCAATAAAGCTGTCTTTTAAAAAATGTAACCTTGGGCTTCCCTGGTGGCGCAGTGGTTGGGAGTCTGCCTGCCAATGCAGGGGACACGGGTTCGTGCCCCAGTCTGGGAGGATCCCACATGCCGCGGAGCGGCTGGGCCCGTGAGTCGTGGACGCTGAGCCTGCGCGTCCGGAGCCTGTGCTCCGCAACGGGAGAGGCCACAACAGTGAGAGGCCCGCGTACCGCAAAAAAAAAAAAAGAAAATTTAAAAAAATAAAAAATGTAACCTACATAGTATCCACGAAACTCACCCTGGGGATCCTGGAGGCACCTCAAAGAGTAGCAGATAACTTCCAGAGAGGATGGTGTGACTGTGGATCTGGAGATGTGCCATACTTGTTCAGGAGTCATGGAAGAGAGCCACCAGGACAGAGCTTGCTGGCTTCCCGAAGCACCGTGGGAAACTCCACGTGGGAGCTGCTTGAGGGTCAGGAGCAACACGTATTAATTTAACAAAACTCATCCTCCTGAGTTGGGAGGCCAGCTAATTTAAGGTCTAAATACCGGAAGCCTAGACAAACAAATATAGGAAGAAAAGCACTGGACAAGGAATCAAGAGAGCTGGTCCTAATCCTACATGTTATCAAGCTCCCCCAACTTGTCCGTCTTTTGTATGGAAAATGGGGATAACTTCTGTCTATTTCAGAGCTGAGGGGATCAAATCGGCTGATGTTTTACAAATAGCTGAGTTCTGTACAAATGTGCAAGACCTGTGTGTGAGCTCCAACTGGACTGAGACTTAATAACTGTTTTTGCCATCCTAGCTACCTCGTAGAACCCTTCATAGCATGAATCCAAGATCAGGAGGGGTGGAGGAAGTTGTAAACAGGAATGCTGAACACTGGGACAGGCCAGCAGTTCCCCTTTAAGGGACTGCTCGCACCCAAGATGTGCTGCCCACGGGTACATCCACCTGAACGTAAGCATGAAATATACTTTTCCACCAAGCTTCAATTGATGCTTCGGTCTTAAGAGCTCCTGCTATGGGGAACTTGCTATCCAAGAGGGGTCAGCACTTCAATAAGGAATGGAACAGCGGCAGCAAGACATCACAGAACAAGAGAGCACAGGCTCAGCTTCAGCTGTATGCCAGGTGCTTTACTTATATCGTTACAGCTAATTCTCACGACATCCCCATGCTATAGGAATTATCCCCATTTTACAATGGAACTCACAGACCAGAAAGGCAAAAGAACTTGCCTATAGTCATAAAGTGAGGACATGGTCGAACCAAGATACCAGAGTTCAGGTATTCCTGATCACGGTTCCTGAATGAGAGCAGCATATGTTTATGTGCATTGGCAGCCACAAATGCCTCTCTCCTATCAAACCATGGAGTATGGAGGACCTGGGACCTGCTGGGTATTCACTAAATGGTTAATGAGCAAAGGATGGACAGGGTCGGCTAAGAAAACATGCAGGAGTGTTTACATGAACTGTAAGGAGGATTAAATGAGATAATGCATTGGAAGAGCTTTGTGACTGGCTCATACCAGAATTCAACCCAGCTGTCCAGTAACTTGCTGGGCAAGCCACTGGAAACGCAGGTAAAATTAAACACAAACAAAAACCCTTCCTTTTCAAAAACAAAAGAGAACACGCTTCCTTTTCACATTACAGCAGTATTCTAACAATAAATTGTTAGAGCGGTGATGTTCTAACAATAAATTCTGTGCTCACTCAATGGAGAGGTTTCAAGTGCAAAATGTATAGAGCAATAATTCTACCTTATTCCATAATTAGCACACAAGATTCAACTGGTAAAAATAAATACACACCAGTGATTAATCTTCATTTGGCTGGAAGAACAGTGATATAGAACTCCCTAAATCCATGGATATAACCCTTTATTGCAGCAGGACTATCAGAATCAAGCAGTAGTGGTTTACTCCTTAGAAAAATGAAGAGGTTTTTTAAACAAAGGATATCCCAGGAGAGAGAAGCAAGTTTACAGGAAAGATAAAAGAGCATTTCCTACCATCAACCGAAGAGCCAGGAGCCAATATGAACTTACTATCACCTGAACTTACTACTGGAAAGTTCTTTGTGGGGATTAGGCAACGAAGTTAAACAATTAAAAACAAAAACAAAAAAAACCCAAAACCTAAGAGGAACCACCTCTAAGCATGAATTGCATTTTATTTCTGCTTCAACAATAAATACACCTGAGTTATTTTCTAAGTCTTACCTCCTGATCAAATGTCCTTAAAATTGAAATCTCACATTATCTTTAGTTGTGATCTAGTTCCACTTGGAAATTACATGTTTAGCTTTAAAACCACGGTTTTAAAGCTCAAACCTTATAGCACTGGTGCTCAGGCACCTCACAATTAGTTTCATTAGTCACAGAACAGTGCCTACTGGTTACAGAGGCCCCAATTTTCATGTTGATGAAGGAACAGAGGCTTTTCATCCACCCAGAAGTTAAGATTTGATGGCTTTGCCTTCTAAGGCATCAAACATGCCTTCTAAGGCCTTCTCCACACACTGGAGAAACTCGTGGGCATTGCGGCCTTGGTAGGCAGAGACGTTGCAGCCTATCCAGTTGTCATGAACAGCATACGCAATGCCAAAACCATCAGGGACCACGGGGGCAAAGCCGCCGATGTTCACTGCTGGGCTGCTCAACGTGCTCGTGGACAGGATGTTGTGGTTTATCTGCCTATATGCAGGGTCCAGGTATAGCTCGGGCAGGTCAATCCCTTTGGCCGCTCCCAGGTACCGCAGAGCAAACAAGTGTCGATCAAAGCCCTGGCCTGTCAGAGACAAAATGGAAAACCAGAGTCTAAGAATCTCAGAACTGAAAGGGACCTCACTTGGTAAAACCTCCGACCCATGGTAGGAGCACCTTCACAGCATCCTTGAGAGTGGAAGAAGGGTTTGTTTATCTCTGCATGCACACCTCCGGCTTGCTAACCTCTGGCTCAGTTCATTCTAGAATATTCCTTTCTAAAAAGCTGTGAACAGCTGAGCTAAAAATCAGCCTAAAATGAACATGATTTTTAAAATTTTGAAATTGAATCAGTTTAGTCAAACAGTCAAGAAAAGTACGTGGAGAACACACTATGGACTCAAAAACTAAGGTAAAAGCCAAAGTCCAAATCAAGTGTAAAAGACAAGACTGAGTCAGTGGAACAAAATGGAAGGGGTATTTGACCAGGGTTCTAATCTCCGCTTTCCTGATAATTTGCTGCGTGACCCTGAGCCAGTGGTCTCAGTTTCATACTTATAAAATTAGAGAAGGATGAGACTAGAATGTCTTGGAGGTCCCTTTCAGTTCCAGGACTTTGGCTACATGAAGGAACTGGACTGTGTGATCCTCCAGGTCCTTTCTAGGTCTCGAATTTTACTATGAAGAGGCAAAGAAAGATGACACTTAGGTTGGGAAGAGCTTCTGAGATGGCCTATTTACAGGCAACCAATACACTTCAACTGAAGTGAAGTAAGAGGGGCTGAGGGCTTAGAAATCCTACATTGTCAAAAGTGAGTCTGATGACCAATAAATAATAGGAAGAGAGTATGTAACATGGCTGAAAGTGACCTTAAATGAGGACGAAGTTGGATGCATTTCCCCATCCTTGCTTAAGAGGAGAGAATATTCTGAACCCTAATGGCTAGTCTGGCTGTTTGGACTGCTAAGGTAGAAAAAAATAATAATCAGTTGGCAGGTGGATTAAACCTAGTGAAGAGGTGGAAATCAGATGTGGGGTAGGATAGTGCTGAGGCTTACCCCAGTGCTGAGGGCAACAAGACCTAAGGGCATGCTCCCCAAACCCTGTCTCACCCATCGCTGCTTCTTTGGTCAGCTGGTTGTGGTACGTGGAGCACTTGGCTATCATCTGCTGAAGCTCTCCAGCGCTGTGCTTGGAGGGCTCCCTGACAAAGGCCTCAGAGCACCTCTTTGTGAAGATGGAGGCCGGGCGGATGGTCTCGGTGCGGCCGTGCTTGAATGCTGCAGTGCTACAGGACTCATAGGTGGCCACTGTCTGCCCGTACTGTTGCAGGAGGGCCATCTGGAAGGCCAGCTGAGCCACCGAGTCAGGGCTCAGCTTCTGCTTCTTCAGGAATTCTTTGCCTCCTCTCTGAAACTGGATGTAGTCAATGGTGAGGGTTTTCATGGTGGCATCAAATTTTTCCTTAGCAGCGCTGATGCCAGTCTTTAAAGCATCATTCAGCTTGAAGTTGAGTTTTTGTACGGCGACAGAAGAGTCAGTGTTAGCTGGCTGGCTCCGTGGAGTGATAGCAGGGGCCTGAGTGCTGTCTTTAAACACTTCATTAAAAAACCTGAGCACTGCAACACCATCGCCCCAAGCATGCTCAAAGTGGATAGCAGCGGTGCCATCCTTGGCTATAATGAGGTTAAAGGATTTATCAAACCAGCGGTTTGTGCCGTCACCGTGCAGCATGTTGTGGGACAAGTGGACAAGGTCCTTAATGGGGAAGTCATCTAGGCAGAGACAGAATACAGCAGAGTCCACTTTCCTCAGGACCTCCTCGTTACCACCACTCACCAGCTTCTGTCTGAGCTCTGCCCAGATGTCCCGGTTCTCACTGGTCAGATATGACAGTGGAAACTCGGGGGCCAGGCTACTGTCTGAGAGAATGTACTTCAGATGAGCCTGGATTTCTGAGGCGCTCACAATGTTCCCATTTTGATCCAGGACATCAAAGACATAGAAGTGTCCTTTTCTTAGGACCAGGAGGTGTCTGGCCTTGTCATCAGTGAAGAGTTCATCTCGACTGGGTTTGGGTAAACGAGTGGAATTGAAAAGCCGAAAATACTGGGACATATCCAGGGGATATGCATTGACCAAGTAGGCGCCATACCAGGACAGAGAGGAAGGCACAAAGCGTATGAGTCTCTTGAAGGTATCAGTGTCACTTTTGGCAGGGTTCAAGTGGAACACTTCTGGTTCCAAAAGGTCAGCCCGAAGTGTCTTCAGAAACCGGATGGCAGAGACAGTCATGTTGGTTGCTCGGGTGAGCTGGTCGTTGTACTCGGACTTTGGGTCAGGGTTGAATGACATAAATGGATTAAAGTTCAGGACAACTGGGTCTCGAGCAGTTAAGTACATATCAAACCAGGGACCTAAAAAATAAAAATTAAAAAAGAACAATAAAGAGTTAATGCAGTTCCTAAAGATAAAATTTGAGAAAGAAAAAAAAAAATCAGGCATATTCAGAAGAAGTGACATCAACCTCCAGAGGATGGAATTTTCTGATTATTTTTTTCCTCTGCAATAATTCATAAATGGTAAATGGGATCATATAATATGTGGTCTTTTGCATCTGACTTCTATCACTTACAATAATGTTTTGACGGTTCATCCATGCTATAGCATATATCAGTCTTCATTTCTTTTTATTGCTAAATAATGTTCCAATAATGTACCACATTTTGTTTATCCATTCATTTGTAGATGGACATTTGGGTTGTCTCCACTTACTGGTTATTTTGAATAAAGCTGGTATGTACAAATTTTCATGTGGACATATATTCTCAGTTCTCTTGGGGGATATAGCTAGGAGTGGAATTGCTAGGTCATATGGTAAGTCTATGTTTAACCCCCCTTTTTTTGACTGAAATTGTTTGATTTTTTATTAATTTTTTCTTTTTTTATTGAAGTACAGTTGATTTACAATGTTGTGTTAGTTTCAGGTGTACAGCAAAGTGATTCAATTATACATATACATATACCTAGCCTTTTTCAGATTCTTTCCTATTATAGATTATTACAAGATACTGAATATAGTTCCCTGTGGTATACAGTAAGTCCTTGTTGTTTATCTATTTTAGATATATTAGTGTGTCTCTGTTAACTCCAAACTCCTAAGTTATCCCTCCCCCATGCCAACCTTTCCCCCTTTGGCAACCATAAGTTTGTTTTCTATGTCTGTGAGTCTGTTTCAAACATGTTTTGGAAATAAGTTCATCTGTATCATATTTTAGATTCCACACATAAGTGATATATGATGGCTGTCTTTGTCTCACTTACTTCAGTTTATATGATAATCTCTAGGTCCATCCATGTTGCTGCAAATGGCATTATTTCATTTTTAATGGCTGAGTAATATTCCATCATATATATATATATATATACCACATCTTCTTTATCCATTCATCTGTCTATGGACAGTTAGGTTGCTTCCATGTCTTGGCTACTGTAAATAGTGCAGCTATGAACATTGGGGAGCATGTCTCTTTTCGAATTAGAGTTTTCTCTGGATATATGCCCAGGAGTGGGATTGCTGGATCATATGCTAACTCTATTTTTAGTTTTTTAAGGAACCTCCATACTGTTCTCCATATTGCACCTATTTACATTCCCACCAACAGTCCCTTTTCTCCACACTATCTCCAGCATTTATTTGTAGACTTTTTGATGATGACTATTTTGACTGGTGTGAGGTAATACCTCATTGTAGTTTTGATTTGTATTTTTCTAATAATTAGCAATGTTGAGCATATTTTCATGTGTCTGTTGGCCACCTGTATATCTTCTTTGGAGAAATGTCTATTTAGGTCTTCTGCCCCCCTTTTTTTTTAAGATATACAATTTATTTATTTATTTATAAATTTATTTTTGGCTGCGTTGGGTCTTCGCTGCTGCATGCGGGCTTCCTCTAGTTGCATCGAGCAGGGCTACTCTTCATTGCGGTGCGCGGGCTTCTCATTGCGGTGGCTTCTCTTGTTGCAGAGCATGGGCTCTAGGCACGTGGGCTTCAGCAGTTGTGGCACACGGGCCCAGCCGCTCCACAGCATGTAGGATCTTCCCAGACCAGGGATCGAACCCATGTCCCCTGCATTGGCAGGCAGACTCTTAACCACTGTGCCACCAGGGAAGTCCCATTCTGACCATTTTTTGATTGGGTTGTTTGTTTTTTGATACTGAACTGTATGAGCTCTTTGTAAATTTCGGAGACTAATCCCTTGTTGGTCACATCATTTGCAAAAATTTTCTCCCATTCCGCAGGTTATCTTCTCATTTTGTTTATGGTTTCCTTTGCTGTGCAAAAGCTTTTAAGTTTAATTAGGTCCCAATCATTTATTTTTGCTTTTATTTCCATCACTGTAGGAGACAGATCTAAAAATATATTGCTGTGGTTTATGTCAAAGAATGTTCTTCCTATGCTTTCCTCTAGGAATTTTATAGTATCTGGTCTTACATTTAGGTCTTTAATCCATTTTGAGCTTATTTTTGTATATGGTGTTAGAATGTTCTAATTTCGTTCTTTTACATGTAGCTGTCCAGTTTTCCCAGCACCACTTATTGAAGAGGCTGTCTTTTCTCCATTGTATATTCTTGCCTACTCTGTTGTAGATTAATTGACTGTAGGTGTGTAGATTTATTTCTGGGGTCTCTATTCTGTTCCACTGATCCATATGTCTGTTTTTGTGCCAATACCATGCTGTTTACATTACTGTACCTTTGTAGTATTGCCTGAAGTCTGGGAAGATTATGCCTCTAGCTGTGTTCTTTTTCCTCAGGATTACTTTGGCAATTCTGGGTCTTTTGTGGTTCCGTGTAAATTTTAGGATTATTTGTTCTAGTTCTGTGAAAAATGTCATGGGTAATCTGATACAGATCATGTTAAATCTGTAGATTGCTTTGGGTAGTATGGCCATTTTAACTATATTAATTCTTCTAATCCAAGAGCATGGTATTTTTTTTCATTTCTTTGAATCACCTTCAATTTCCTTTATCAATGTTTTTATAGTTCTCAGCATATAAGTCTTTCATCTCTTCGGTCAGGTTTATTCCTAGGTATTTCACTTTTTTTGGACACAATTTTAAAAGGGATTGTTTTTTTACTTTGTCTTCCTGATATTTCATTGTTAGTGTAAAGAAATGCAACTGATTTCTCTATGTTAATCTTGTATCCTTCTACCTTACTGAATTCGTTTATCAGTTCTAATAGTTTCTGTGTTTGGGAGTCTTTAGGGTTTTCTATATAGAGTATCCTGTCATCTACATATAATGACAATTTTACCTCTTCCCTTCCAATTTAGATACCTTTTATTTCTTTTTCTTATCTGATTGCTGTGGCTAGGACTTCCAATACTATGTTGAATAGAAGTGGTAAGAGTGGGCATCCTTGTCTTTTTCCAGAATTTAGTGGGAAGGCTTTTAGCGTTTCACTGTTGAGTAGTATATTGGCTGTGGGTGTGCCATAAATAGCTTTTATTATATTATGATATCTTCCCTCTATACCCACTTTGGTAAGAGTTTTATCATGAATGAATGTTGAATTTTATCAAATGTTTTTTTCTGCATCTACTGAGATGATCATATGGTCTTTGTCTTTTCTCTTGTTGATGTGGTGTATCACATGATTGACTTGCATATCTGAACCACCCTTGTGACCCTGGGATGCATCCAACTTGATCATGGTGTATGATCTTTTTTATGCGTTGTTGGCTTTGGTTTGCTAATATTTTGTTGAGGATTTTTATATCCATATTCATCAAAGATATTGGCCTGTAATTTTCTTTTTTGATAATGTCTTTGTCTGGTTTTAGTATCAGGATGATGGTGGCTTCATAGGATGACTTTGGGAGTGTTCCCTCCTCTTCAACATTCCATGTGCACTTGAAAAGAATGTATTTTGGTTTTTTTGGATGTAATGTCCTGAAGATATCAATTAAATCTAGAGTCATTTAGAGTCTCTATTGCATTACTGATCTTCTGTCTGGAAGATCTGTCCATTGACGTCAGTGGGGTGTTAAAGTCTCCTACTATTATTGTATTCCCATCAATTCTCCCTTTATGTCTGTTAGTATTTGTTTTATATATTTAGGTGCTCCTATATTGAAAGCATATAGGATAACCAATGTAATATCCTCTTCTTGTATTGATCCTTTTATCATTATACAGTGTCCTTCTTTATCTTTATGACCTTGTTTTAAAGTCTATTTTGTCTGATTTAAGTATTGCTATCCCTGCTTTCTTGTCATTTCCACTTGCATGAAATATTTTTTCTATCCCCTCAGTTTCAATCCGTATGTGTTCTTTGCCCTTAAGTGGGTCTACTGTAGGCAGCATATTGTAGGTTCTTGTCTTATTATCCAGTCTGCCACTCTACGTCTTTTGATCAGAGCCTTTTGTCCATTGACATTTAAAGTAATTATTGATAAGTATGTATTTATTGTCATTTTAAACCTTGTTTTTCAGTTGATTTTGTATATCTTCTTTGTTTCTTCTTTTTGTTTTTCCTTTTGTGGTTTGATGGTTTTCTTTTGTATTATGCTTGAGTACCTTTTTTCTTTTTGTTTTTTTTTGTGAATCTTTTAAATATGATTTTGATTTGTGGTTACTCTGATTTTCAAGTATGTTAACCCATCACTAAATCTACTTGCTTTAGACTGGTAGTCATATAAGCTCAAACACATTCTAAAAGATCTATATTTTCTTACTCCCCTCCCCCACATTTTGTGATTTGATGTCTCATTTTACATCTTCATGTTTATTCTTTTGCTGAACACTGTAGTTGTAATCGCTTTCATACAATTAAAAAAAATTTTAAACCTATGTACTGACTTATTTCAGTGAGCTTTAATCCTTTTATATACTTACCTCTTCTACTGTTGTTTTCTCTTTCCTATAGATTCTTGCTTCTTTTCCATTTAGAGAAGACCTTTCAATATTTAGTTTAAGATAGGTTTAGTATTCCTGTATTCCTTTAGTTTTTGCTTGTCTGAGAAATTCTTTCTCTCTCCTTCTATGCTAAATGATAATCTTGCTGAGTAGAGTATCCTAGGTTGCAGGTTTTTCCCTTTCAGGACTTTGAATATATCTTGCCACTCCCTTCCGGCCTGCAAAATTTCTGTAGAGAAATCAGCTGATAGCCTTATGAGGGTTCCCTTGTAACTGCCTATTTGTTTTTCTCCTGCTACTTTTAGAATTCTCTCTTTATCTTTAACTTTTGGCATTTTAATTATGATATGTCTTAGAGTAGGTCTGTTTGGGTTCATTTTGTTTGGGACCCTCTGTGCTTCCTGTGCCTGGAAATCTGTTTCCTTCTTTAGGTCTGGGAAGTTTTCAGCCATAATTTTTTCAAGTACATTTTCGATCCCCTTTTCTCTTTCTTCTGCTTCTAGGATTCCTATTACGTGTAGATTGGCATGCTTTACGTTATCCCATAGATCTCGTATGTTGCTTTCACTTTTTTTATTTGTCTTTGTCTGCTGTTCTGATTGGGTGATTTCCACTATTCTATCTTCCAGATCACTTATTCATTCTTCTGCATTATTTAGTTTGCTATTTGTTGCCTTTAGCTTTGTTTTCATCTTGGCAATTGAGTGGTGTAATTTTGATTGGCTCCTCTTTGTAGTTTCTAGTTCCTTGTTACAATGATCTGAATTTCTAACAATAGCTTTTCTTAATTCCTTCAGCATTTTTATTACTTCCTTTTTGAACTTGTGGTCTGGTAGACTGGAGAGGTCATCTGTTTCATTGTTCTTTCCGGGGATTTCTCTTATTCTTTTAATTGGGAGTAATTCCTCTGCTTTTTCATTTTTCTTATATTTCTCCAACTGTGAATTTAGGAGAAAGAGTTATCTACTGTGGTCTTCAAGGGCTGTTTTTATGTGGGAGTGTCCCTGTGTAGCCTGCTTGAATCCAAAATTTCTCGTGTGAGGGCTGTTTTTGGTATGGATGCTTGCCATCTCTTTCCTCAGGGTGGCCCTTGTACCCTTGATAGGGGGTGTGTTTGGTGTTGTGGTGACCAGAGCCCGCAATGGATGTTGGGTGGGGCCTCCTCTTTGCTTTGTGGATGTCACAGCCCAGCAGAGGGGAAGGGTCTGCTCCCCAGTTGTTGTAGTAGAAGTCCCCAGATCTGGTTCTAAGCTGTGGTGTGAAGTAGGCGGGACTAGAGCACTCCCTCTGGGAAAGGAGCTGCTGCATGTTTCTCCCCAGGAACTGTCTGCCAGGATGTGCGATTCTGTGATGCTGCCTGCCACCTGGTGTGAGCACCCACAAAGACCACTATTGCCTGGCACTGCCCTTGGGGGACACCTTTGCTTGGGGGCTCTGGTAACCTGAGGTCCCTTAAGCGTGCAGGTGCACTCACAAAGTGGTTGCTCCATAAACCCACTGGAGTCGTGTTCCCTGAGCCCGCCTACAATCGACCCAGATGGCCTTCAGGCATGCATGGTTCTGGTCCCAAATCCACCATAGTGAGAACCCACTGGGGCCACCTCCCTGCACCCACAGTGGGACTGCTGGTAATCAGCTCAGACAGCCCCCAGGCAGGCACGTGCAGTCCTGAACCCAAAATCTGCCAGAGCGGCAACCTGCCAAAGCTGCAACCCAGCACCTGCAGTGGGATTGCCAGCAGTAAGCTCAGATTTCAGGCCCGCCTTCATGTGTGCCACCCACAAAGTTCACAGCATCTGTGGTGATTGGAGTCACACCCTGCTGTGAGCATGCTGACAGTGAGGCTGCTATGGCAGGCCCACACCCCTCCCCTCGTGTGTTGACAATGGGGCTCCTATGGCAGACCCATGCTCCATCCTGTGTGCACCCCCAGTTGCAGCCTGGGTCACACTCCAGGCCCTTTGGGATGTCTCCCCACAGCCAAACCGTGTCCTCTCCCTGGGTCTGTCCTCTGAAACCTGAGTTTCAGCACCCAGTCACCGCACACACCAGCAGGCACGCGTCTTGGGCTCAGAAATGTGGCAACATGGCCAGAACCATCTATGTTGGTGTATCTCTACCCTGCAGGGCAGCAAGCCAGCTCCCACACTCTCCTCTCCAGCCTCTGAAGCTCCCTATCTGTCCTGGTGGACCTCCCAGCCAGTGAAGGACGTTCTCAGGGTGAGGGAAGCTGTCCTCTTTCACCGCTCCCTCCCAGGAGCACAGGTCCTGTCCCACATCCTCTTCTCCCTTTTCCGTTCGTCCTACCCAGTTACATGAGGATCTTTCTTGCAGCTTTGGTTGTATGAGATCTTCTGCAAGCTTTCAGTAGATGTTCCGTGAGAACTGTTCCACATGTAGATGTGTTTCTGATGTATTTGTGGGAGGAGGTGAGCTCCACGTCCTTCTACTCCGCCATCTTGGACTGAACTCTATGTTTAACCTTCTGAGGAACTGCCAGGATGCCTTACAAAGTGGCTGAACCAGGGCTTCCCTGGTGGCGCAGTGGTTAAGAATCCACCTGCCAATGCAGGGGACATGGGTTTGAGCCCTGGGCCGGGAAGATCCTACATGCCATGGAGCAACTAAGCCTGTGCGCCACAACTACTGAGCCTGTGCTCTAGAGCCCGCAAGCCACAACTACTGAAGCCCGCATGCCTAGAGCCCATGCTCCGCAACAAGAGAAGCCACCGCAACGAGAAGCACGTGCACAACGAAGAGTAGCCCCCACTCGCTGCAACTAGAAAAAGCCTGCGTGCAGCAACAAAAAACCAACACAGCCAAAAATAAATAAATAAAATAAATAAATTTAAAAAAAAAAACAAAGTGGCTGAACCATTACCACCAGCAGTATACAAGGGTTCCAATATCTCCACATCCTCAGCAGCATTTGTTATTGTTACTATAAGTCTTATTTGATTGGAGCTATTCTGGTGGGTAACCATCATTGTGGTTTTGATTTACATTTCCCTAATGTTTATTAATTACTTTTTCTTCCTCATTCCGTTTCCTTTTTTGACACTTACAGAAATGAAAAACAATAATACCTCACTGGCATTCATGCTGAAATAGAATAGTTGTTAATTCCCACCCCATCAGC
Source organism: Leucopleurus acutus (assembly GCF_964270905.1). Taxonomy (NCBI): domain Eukaryota; kingdom Metazoa; phylum Chordata; class Mammalia; order Artiodactyla; family Delphinidae; genus Leucopleurus; species Leucopleurus acutus. The sequence continues at coordinate 149,109,186 of NC_139143.1, forward strand.
TTAGGTTTCTCATGCTTAATCTCCTTTCAGGGACAACATTCACACCTGACTGTCTCCCTAATATGGCAGAAAGTCTTCACCATCATTCTGTGTACTATGTACATTACTGCACTCCCTCTTTTAGGAAATGCTTGAAAAGCAATTAGAAATAACTATCAGTGCGAGTGAATCACTCCAACTAGCCCTCTGTATTCCTGTGGATGTTCTGCTTGTAAAAATTCCAGAGGCAGTATCTTATCAGAAAATGTGTTTTCAAGGGAAGTTCCTGGTGGGATTAGGAACTTCCTTATCAAATATAGCCTATCTTTGATTCAAAGAAATAGTTTTTACATATAAAGTATTGGGAAAGGATTAATGGACATGAATTTATCTATTATTCATTTGTTGGTCCCTTCATTCCTTGCGAATCAGTGCTGTGCCAGGCCCTGGCCCAGGGGATATAGAGAGGAATAGGGCATGGACTTTAATTCAGAAGAACTCTGATGAAGGAGACAAATAGAATTAAAACATAATGCAATGCATTAAAATGGGGGCAAGACGTATTTGACAAAAGAAGACATGAATTTATGCCTCTGATCCGTTCAGTAAAAGAATTTAAAGAGACAGAAACCAATAAGGCAAAGAGAATGAGAGACGAGAAAAGAACAAATATTAGAAATTGGAAAGCTCTCTAGTCAATTCAAGGAAGCCAACCCTAACCTGGCAGCAGAGAAAGCCAAGAAACAGTATGATTTACACAGCAGAACCCCCAGAGGGCTCAGGAAGTAGCAGCCTAGATATATCTGGTTGAAGGGCTGTTCAATTAAACCCCCACCCCACACCCCAGATTCCCTCCCCACTCCAATAGGAGACTTAAGTTTTATTCACTGGAGAAAGTAAAATTGGGGGACATAAGTTACATATGAGAGCTCAAGCCTTCTTCCCTTATCCCACTTCTACGACAGCAGCAAACAGGAAAATACCTTTTGGCAGTTTACTGGAAAAGCCTTCCCTGAGAGTCTAACCCAAAGACACCAACATTAGGGGCACCCCGAGGAAATGGTTTAGCTGATCACATTACAGTGAAGCTGTGACTGACAAGCACGCCCTCATCTACAGAGCTTCCCACAACTTTTAAATATCTCATTCAGATCTAAGACAACAGAGAAGGATTATGAAACATCTGAAGAAAGAAAAGAGGGTAAAACAAACCAGCAAAAAGCAAATTCGAGACAGACTAGGAAGGAAGATGAGAATTAAAAAAAAAAAAAATCCCAGGTAAATTATTAAGCACATAGAAAGCAAAACAAAAGAATGTAGAATTATTAACTTCAGAGAAAACAAAGTTCATATGGGAAAGGAAAAACAATTCCAATGTGCTACACAACTCAGCTGACAATAGTGTTTACATGATTATAATAGTGTAAACACTAGGTATTGAGCAAACGACAATTACAAATAACTATACTGTGACAATGAGGGGATGGAAATGTGGTGACGATATAAGAGACTGCTAAATCCTAATCTTTTACAGTGAGACATCAATAGATAATGCCTAAAACTACAAAAGATGCATTAATATGAGTCAGTAATTTAGAGAATGGGGGAAAATGAGAAGTGAGAAATTAGGGCAAGGTCAGGAAATTTGTTTCTCCTAACAAGCCTGAGAAAACTATTTGATTCTTTAAACTATATGCATGTATAACCTTATTAAAAATATAAACTGAGTTAAAAGAAGTGCTGTGGGAACAGAGGTGGAAGCAACCAACTCTGAATGGGAAGAAGGGCTGAAAGGTTTCATAGAAAAATCATCCTACCTGATCTTTTTTTTTTCTTTTTCTTAATTGAGATGTAATTGACATATAACATTATATTAGTTTCAAGTGTACAACATAATGATTTGATATTTGTATATACTGCAAAATGCTCAGCACAATAAGTCTAGCTGACATCCATCACCATACATACTTAGAAAAATTTTTTTCTTATGAGAAGCTTTAAAATCTATACTCACAGCAACTTTCAAATATACAATACAGTATTATTAACTACAGTCACCAGGTTATACATTACATCCCCAGGACTTACTTATTTTATAACTGGAAGTTTGTACCTTTTGATCCCCATCTCCCATTTTGCCTAGCCCCTGTCCTGAACCTCTCATAACCACCCTAACTGGGTCTTAAAGGAAGAATTTGCCAGGTAAAAAATGGTGGGGCGAACAACATGGATAAAGGCACAGAAGAATGAAAGACTAACGGGTTGAGGGAAGGAGTTGTTCAGTTTTGCTGAAGCATGGGTGTGTCAGGGAGGATGGTAAGAGATGAGGCTGGATCGGGCAGTTGGGCCAGACCGTGAAGGACCTAGAATGATACACACAGGACATAGGACTAAATCCTGCATCCTTTACAGACAGAACCAATGATTAGGTTCTGTCTTGATCCCACCTACAGAACAGGCAAGCTACTGCTCTTGAGCATGGACTCCAGGCAGCACCTCAGTGGAGGATGAACTCACTCAACCTTAATGTTTACCTCAGGAAGAGAGGATGAGGTAACACTTCAGTGCTGGTCTCACCAAAAATATCTGTGAGATTAAAACAGGAGAGAAGATGACTTGCTTTCTATTACAGAGGGCTCTGGAAATATCAAGCCCACAGCCCTGCCTACCCACCTGAAATGTAGCTCGTATGTTTATTCTGCTTGTCCTGAGCGACCAGCTGCTTGTGCAGTTCTTTTCCAATCCCATTTTCAAAACTCTTACACAACTGTTCCGTTTTCCTGAAATGTTCAAAAAAAGAGAGAGTCAAACCATGGCAGGGAATAGATGATTTTTATTTATTTATTATTATTTTTTTAACATCTTTATTGGAGTATAATTACTTTACAATGGTGTGTTAGTTTCTGCTTTTATAACAAAGTGAATCAGCTATACATATACATATATCCCCATATCTCCTCCCTCTTGCGTCTCCCTCCCACCCTCCCTATCCTACCCCTCTAGGTGGTTACAGAGCACTGAGCTGATCTCCCTGTGCTATGTGGCTGGGGAATAGACGATTTTTAGATTCATGGCCAAGAACTCATCACAGAACTTTGGGTCCCCAATAGCATATCCCTAGAACCAGGGACTGAGACCAGAAAGTACCTCTGGTCAGAAGAACAGGAATCAATCTAAACAGATAAATCTAGGGTATCTTAAAATGATTGATTAGGAAGATGAATCCACATCTCATAAAATAATGTGTAATCTAGGAGGCATGGAGAAAGTGATATAAGCTTTGGAGCCAAGAAGAGCTAAGTTTGAATTCTAGCTCTGTTACTTTCAAACTGTATAACCGTGGACAAGTTACTTGATCTCTCTCAGTCTCAGTTTCTCTATATGTAAAATAGAGATAATATACCACCTTACATGATTTTTAAAATATTTATAAGAGCTAAGGATTTAGGATAGTTTGAAACATAATACTTAGTAGCAGGTAGCTATTACATCATTACCATGTCAATAGAAGCTTCAAGTGACTGATGTGGAATATTTAAAAGCAGAGGACTACATTATGAATGGTTCATCTTTTTTTTCCCAGCACTGTCCATTGAAGGACTCCGTGATTCTAATGAGAAGGCCAGTTATTTGCATGACAAATTCCCATTGTGGAAAAAGAGTACTATACCAGGATACAAGAGCTTGATGGAATCCGCTTTTTAACAATATCCAATATTATTTTCCAATTCCATACTGAATTAGTTTCCTAGGACTGCCATAACAAAGTACCACAGACTGGATGGCTTAAGACAACAGAAACGTATTCTCTCACAGTTCTGGAGGCTAGAAGTACAGAATCTGTTCCAGGACTTTCTCTTAGCTTCTGGTGTTACCAGGTATCCTTGGCATTCCTTGGCTTGTTAATCCACTGTAATCTGCCTCTGTCCTCACATGGCTGTCTCTGTGTCTCTCCTCTTCTTATAAATATACCAATCATATTGGATTAAGGACTCAGCTCTCTCCAGTATGACCTCATCTTAATTAATTACATCTGCAACTACCCTATTTCCAAATAAGGTCACATAACGAGGTTCTCAAAAGGGAATGAATTTGGAGGGCACACTATCCAACCCAGTACATATGCTCACCAAGCAAACTTCTGGTCTGCCACATGCTCTCCTTAATGAACCTCCCTACCAAGAGCACATGCCCCCTCTAAATGACTGGTACCAGCTAGCCAACCAGGTAACACCCACCAAGATAGCACAAATTTGGCATTCTGGCTTATAAACCATTGCCTGTTGAGTCTAGTTAAAGAGACGCTCACCTCAGGGCCTGGTCAGCCCTTCATGAGTGAAAATCTATTTCCTGAACTTGCAAATGTAAAGACCAGGTCCTAGGTGCCTGGTGACCCAATCAAATCACAGACACGCCCTGAAACTTGGTTCGCCGGCACTTGCCAGCCTCCCCTGAGCCACCCATCCATGGCCATTCAGGGTTCTCAGCTTTTACCTGAACTGGCCATCATCCAAGAGAGGCTTCTGTGCACTGAGGTATCTCCTAACGGTGTCTTCAAGTTTGGGAATAGGCAGCCTGGGAAGAAAGTAAGGTCAAGTGTAAGGGTGACGATCTGTGGAAGAGGTTAACTAGCTTCCCAACCCAAACTAACCAATAATTACTGGATAATTAACTTCTTTCCAAAAAAAACAAAAGGAAGCCACTTACAAATGAGAATAGATGAATTTAAGTATAATTGGTAGCTCTTTTTTTAAAGTAAAATAATAACTTTTTAATGTATTAATGATGAATTTCATAAGCTGAATTAGTAAACATACTAACAGATTCAAAATGGGGAAGCAGAAGCTGCCCCAAAATTCCTGTTTCCTGTCACTGTTATACCTGTGTTAACCCTGTACTGGCACTGATTTTGTTTCTACCCTTAGTTTGAACGACTGTCTTTTTCTCTCCCAAGATGAAAAAAACTTCTATTTTTAAATTTTCTAGTGTATTTTATGACAGAGAATCATACAAAAGGGAAACACAGGTCTGTCCAATGGGCCAGCCAACCATGGGATCGACCATCAAGCCATGCCCAGCTCACCAGGAGTCCTGTGAAGAAGAACCAAATCTTCCTCCGTGCTTACTTACTCATCATTCTCTACCGGTGGATTCCCAATGACAGCTATGGCGATGAAGTTACAGGTCCACAGTGAAATGAAAACACCAGGGGTATGTCGTGAGGCATACTTTTTTTTTTCATGTTAATAATTTTATTGAAAGATATATCCCCTAGTACCAAAACTTAATCCAAGTTTGTTAGGTTACCTCTGCCAACTCAAAATTAACACTGATACATTCAAAATATCTAAATATAGCAGCCATTTAGGAAAACTGAAAAGTTATCCATAAAACACAGTTTAAGACCTTACTAATAAGATACACTGTAGTTCTTCAGTTTATTTTTCAATGCATGTTTATCCAAAATACAATGTCAAAAAACAAATCTGAATTTACAGCCATCATGGACTTAGGCTGCACTGAGTAACCATTCACAACACTGTAACACTGTAGGTCCCCTTACATGGACTTACGCAGAAAATCCCTAACACTAGCTCAGCTATCTCATAAGTACAAAGTTACCTACTTACCTTTCTCAAGACTTTGTTTTGATACAGTAGGGACATTAAGGAAAATTTACCTTCTTTTTAAACAATTCTAAATTAGAGGCAATGGCAGTTTTATAAAAACAGTCCTTATTCAAAAGATTCTGGAGTGTTAACTCTAGCTTGAACTTACTTTAGTGGGGTAAAGTAAGTTTTCAGAGTGATGATTTATTTTGGAGTTATTAGCACAACAAACTGAATTTTCTCAATGGAACTAAATTAAGGAAGTATAGATTCTACAAAAAAATTATTATCATGGATACAAAGTCACCTGTTTTCTATAAAAATTATCAAAGATCACTTAATGAATATGCTAAACTTACCAAGTCTATATTTTTGCCTTCTATAAAATACCCTCGTTGTAAATGTCAAATAACAACATAGTCCATATCACTGGATTATCTGATACTTGCAGAAGATGGCCATAGTTGTGAAGTTACTGGTTCACAAGGAAATAAAACAAACATGGACAGTACAGTGAGCTTTTCACAAAGCTAAATTTGCTTACATGAAAAGTCTGTTCTTAATTCTGAGATTGTCCCACCCCCCCCTTTTAGGGTGAGAGTCATTAAAGGTCTTTTTTTTTAAAGAAATAATGTTGATAACAGTATTTTCCCCTATAATTTTACTGATCTGTGAAGTCTAAAAGTATAAGAACTACTGATGGTGAAAAGACAAGGACATTTAGAATCGGACCTAGGCTTAAGTCCCAGCTCTGTCACTTAATTTCTCTGATATGGTTATAGGTAAATACCACTTCCCTTCAGATTTCTCCTCAAAGAAAGCCACTCCCCAACTTCTAGGAAGGACCAATACCCTCCTAACCTCCACAACCTGCCAGCAACATGAAACACGTTTCTTTCCTCTCAAATCTAATTGTACCACCTTCTCCCCATCCTCATCTGTTATCCACTCCAAGGAATGCTGGGTTAGTAAACCAGCTCTCTGGTGGGTAGGGGGTGAAGCCCTGATTTGTAGCATTTACCAATTTCTGTAAATCTCCCACCATGGCCAAGTTCAAGCTACCAACATGATGTCACCGAATGTGGAGCTGGGAAGAAATGCAGAGTTGGCTCACATGATTATGGTGATGTATAGAGAGGGGAGCTCACCACTCATTAGGATTCTTCCTCTGAATCCCCTTTTCTCACCTCCACTGGCACGTGGGCTGGCACAGAACAGGTACTCAATGTGTGTTAAATGAATTAGTTGATTACCTTCCTTTACCCCCCTATGTACCCCAGGACCCTATATTCTTCTCTATCATTTTTAGAGGCATTTATGTATTTATGTCTCTCTTCCCCATCAGACTGCAGACCATGAGATCCTTTAAGGATGCAGAAGATGGAGAGATTCTCTTCTTCCATCCTGTTGGTTTTGACATCTTCTTCTGATTCTCTTTTCCTCCATTATGTCCTCTTGCCCTAAAAGTGCCAGTTTTCTCAAGACTGGCTCCTCTGCCTTCTTCTGACTGGATACTCCATCGGTGATCCCCCCTGCTCTGACAGAATCAACTCTGACACTTACACAGGCTCTTCCAAGCAGGCAACGAGGAAGAAAACTGAAGGTATGCAAGGGGGCATAATCCTGTCAACTGTGGATTCGTTCTTTGTTTAGGGACAGTGTGCTATGCTGGAAAAGCCTAAGCTTTGAAGCCAAACAAACCCGAGTTCCAATTTTAAACAAGTCACTTTTCAGAAAGTAGACTGGTGGTTACCAAGGGTGTTGGGGGGATGGCGAATGACTGCAATGACGGGGAGAGGCGATGAATTAGATAGTGGTGATAGCTGCACAACGCTGTGATTATATAACCCTCCCCCATGGAACTGTACACTTTACAAGTAGGAATTTTACCAGTGCACAGGCACTAGACCCAGGACCCCCAGGGCTCTGCAGCCAGAGATCACAGGACCCAGATGCACCCACCAGTGAGCAGGCACCAGCCCTCAAATCCCTGACCTGCCCACCAGTAAGCCTGCTCTAGCCTCAGGACCAGCCTACCCACTAGCTGGTGGACACCAGCCCCAGGGCAACAACAGCCCCTCAGCTGGAGGACCCAGCTCAGACTCCAGCAGGCCAGCAGCACCTGCCCTGGGGCTGGTTGGGCCCTGACCTCACCCACCAGCAGGCCAACACAAACTTCGGGACACCCTTGACCCCGCAGCCAGCTGTGTCAGGAGCCAGCCCCATCCACCAGCAGTCCAACACCAGTTCTGGAACCTCTGGGCCCCCTGGGCCCTGCAGCCAGACCCCAGGAACTGACTCTGCCCACCAGTGAGCCAGTACTAGCCCTGGGACCCCCGGAGCTCTGCAGCCAACCACCTTGTGACCCGGCCCAGCCAACTGGCAGCCAGCAGCCTCTGCACACGGCAGGGCCTGGCAACCAACCAGACCAGGGGACAACCAAGCCTATCAGACTGCCCATGGTAGTCAGCCTACCACAGGAGAAGGACCTATGCAGTCCACATTAGGGGCACCCCTAGAGCATGTAGCTCTGGTGACAAAAGAGGAGTGCAATACTGGGACGCACAGGACATCTCTTACAAAAGGCCACTTCTCCAAGATTGGGAAACATGACCAACCTACCAGATACACAGAGATAAAAACAGCAAGTTAGGCAAAATGAAGTGACAAAGGAACATGTTCCAAATGAAGGAACAAACTAAAACCCCAGAAGAAGAATTAAGTGAAGTGGAGACAGGCAGTCTACCTGATAAAGAGTTCAGGGTAATGACTGTGAAGACGATCACAGAACTCAGGAGAAGAATGGATGCACAGAGCAAGAAGTTAGACGTTTTTAACAAAGACTTAGAAAATATGAAGAACAATCAAACAGAGATGAAGAATACACTAACTGAAATGAAAAATACACTAGAAGGAATCAACAGTAGACTAAATGATACAGAGGAACAGATCACATGAGCTAGAAGACAGGGAAATCACTCATGCTGAACAAAAAAAAGAAAACAGAATGAAAAGCAATGAGGATGGTTTAAGGGACCTCTGGGACAATATCAACTGTACTAATATTCACATTATAGGGGTCCCAGAGGAGAAGAGAGAGAGAAAGGGGCAGAGAACATATTTGAAAACATAATAGCTGAAAACGTCCCTCACATGTGAAAGAAAACAGACATCCAAGTCCAGGAAGCACAGAGAGTCCCATACAGGATGAACCCAAAGAGGAACACATCAAGGCACATTGTAATTAAATGGTAAAAATTAAGCATAAAGAGAAAATATTAAAAGCAGCAAGGGAAAAGCAACAAGTTATTTACAAGGGAACTCCCATGAGATTATCAGCTGACTTTTCAGCAGACTCGGCAGGCCAGAAAGGAGTGGCATGATATATTTAAAGTGATAAAAAAGAAAAACCTACAACCAAGAATACTCTACCCAGCAAGGCTCTCATTCAGATTTGATGGAGAGATCAAAAGTTTTTCAAACAAGCAAAACCTAAAAGAGTTCAGCACCACCAAACCGGCTTTGCAAGAAATGTTAAAGGGACTTCTCTAAGCAAAAAAGAAAAGGTCATAACTAGAAACATGAAGATTAGAAAAGGAAAAAGCTCACCAGTAAAGGCAAATATACAAAAAAGTTAGATCATCAATCACATACAAAGCTAGTAGGAAGGTTAAAAGAAAAAAGTGGTAAAATCATCTATAGCCACAATAAGCAGTTAAGGGATACACAAAACAAGTAGATCTAAAATATGAGGTCAAAAACCGTCATCATGATATGGAAGGACAGTACAAATGCAGGGTTGTTAAAATGCATTTGAAATTAAGAAACCAGCAACTAAAAACAATCATGTATATACACAGATGGCTATATTTAAATCTCACGGTAACCACAAACCAAAAATCTATAATTGATAACACACAGAAAAAAGAGAAAGGAACCCAAAGGTAAGACTAAAGATTGTCACCAAATCACAAGAGAAGAGAACAAAGGACTAATAAAGGAACAAAAAAGAACTACAAAAACAGTCTCAAAACAATGAACAAAATGGCAATAAGAATATACATATTGGGATTTCCCTGGTGGCTCAGTGGTTAAGAATCCGCCTGCCAATGCAGGGGACACGGGTTTGAGCCTTGGTCCGGGAAGATCCCACATGCCATGGAGCAACTAAGCCCGTGCGCCACAACTACTGAGGCTGCGCTCTACAGCCCGCGAGCCACAACTACTGAGCCTGCATGCCACAACTACTGAAGCCTGTGAGCCTAGAGGCCATGCTCCACAACAAGAGAAGCCACCACAATGAGAAGCCCGCGAACCGCAACAACGAGTAGCCCTCACTTGACACAACTAGAGAAAGCCCGTGCACAGCAACGAAGGCCCAACACAGCCAAAAATAAATAATACATATCAATAATTACTTTCAGTGTAAATGGACTAAATGCTCCATTCAAAGACACAGAGTAGCTGAATGGATACAAAAACAAGACCCATATATAAGCTGCCTACAAGAGATTCATTTCAGATCTAAAGACACACACTGATTTGAGGGGATGGAAAAAGATATCCTATACTAATGGAAATCAAAAGAAAGCCGGGGTAGCAATACTTATATTAGACAAAATAGACTTTAAGACAAAGATGGTTACAAGAGACAAAGAAGGACACTACATAATGACCAAAGGATCAATCCAAGAAGAAGGTATAGTAATTTTAAATATATATGCACCCAACATAGGAGCACCTAAATACATAAAGCAAATATTAACAGACGTAAATGGAGAAATTGACAGTAACACAGTAATAGTAGGGGAGTTTAACACCCCACTTACATCAATGTACAGATCATCAAGACAAAAAATCAATAAGGAAACACTGGCCTTAAATTACACGTTAGACCAGAGAACCTAATAGATACATAAAAAACATTCTATCCCAAACAGTAGAATACACTGTTCCAAGTGCACATGGAACATTCTTCAGGACAGGTCACAAAACAAGCTAGGCCATAAAACAAGCCTCAGAAAATTTAAGAAAACTGAAATGATATCAAGCATCTTTTCCAGCCACAATGCTGTGAGACTAGAAATCAACTACAAGAAATAAACTGCAAAAAACACAAACATGTGGAGGCTAAACAATACACTACTAAACAACGAATGGATCACTGAAGAAATCAAAAAGGAAACAAAAAATACCTGGAGACAAATGGAAAAAAACCCACAATGACTCAAACTTCATGGGATGCAGCAAAAGCAGTTCTAAGAGGGAAGTTTATAATGCTATAAGCTTACCTAAGGAAACAAGAAAAATCTCAAATAACCAATGTAAACTTACACCTAAAGGAACAAGTGAAAGAACAAAGTTAGTAAAAGGAAAGAAATCATAAGGAACAGAGCAGAAGTAAATGAAATAGACTAAAAAAAATTAGAAAAGATCAATGAAAATAAGAGCTGGTTCTTTGAAAAGATAAACAAAATTGACAAACTTTAAGCTAGACTCATCAAATAAAAAAGAGAGAGGGCCCAAACTAATAAAATCAGAAATTTTACCAGAAATCTAATTAAAGAGGTAAAAGACCTATAAGACACTGAAGAAAGAAATCGAAGATGACACAAACAGATGGAAAGATATACCTTGTTAATGGACTGGAAGAATTAATATCATTAAAATGACCATACTACCCAAAGCAATCTACAGATTCAATGCAATCCCTATCAAAATACCAATGTCATTTTTCACAGAACTAGAACAAATAATTTTAAAATTTGTATGGAAACACAAAAGACCCCCAAACAGCCAAAACAATCTTGAGAAAGAAGAAGAGAGCTGGAGATACCACATTCTCTGACTTCAGACCATACTACAAAGCTAGCATAATCAAAACACTATGGTACTGGCACAAAAACAGACACATAGATCAATGGAACATAAGAGAGAGCCCAGAAATAAAACCACACACTTATGGTCAATTAATCTATGACAAAGGAGGCAAGACTATACAATAGAGAAAAAACAGTCTCTTCCTTAAGTGGTGCTGAGAAAATGGAACAGCTGTGTAAAAGAGTGAAATTAGAATATTTTATCAAACCATACACAAAAATAAACTCAAAATGGATTAAAGGGCTTCCCTGGTGGCGCAGTGGTTGAGAGTCTGCCTGCCGAAGCAGGGGACACGGGCTCGTGCCCCAGTCTGGGAAGATCCCACATGCCGCGGAGTGGCTGGGACCATGAGCCATGGCCATTGAGCCTGCTCGTCTGGAGCCTGTGCTCTGCAACGGGAGAGGCCACACAGTGAGAGGCCCACATACCGCAAAAAAATAAATAAATAAATAAATAAAAATTTTAAAAAATGGATTAAAGAGCTAAATGTAAGACTGGAAACCACAAAACTCCTAAAAGAAAACATTGGCAGAACACTCTTTGACATGAATCACAGTAATATTTTTTTTAATCTGTTTCCTAAAGGCAAAGGAAACAAAAGCAAAAACAAAACAAAACAAAACAAAAACAAATGAGACCTAATCAAATTTAAAAGATTTTGCACAGCAAAGGAAACCATCCAAAAAAAAAAAAAAAAAAGACAACCTACTGAATAGGAGAAAATATTTGCAAATGATATGACTAATAAGAGACTAATGTCCAAAATATATAAACAGCTCATACAATTCAACATCAAATAAACAACCTGACTTAAAAAATGGGCAGAGGGACTTCCCTGAAAGTTCAGTAGTTAAGATTCTGTGCTTCGGGACTTCCCTGGTGGTGCAGTGGTTAAGAATCCACCTGCCAATTCAGGGGACACGGGTTCGAGCCCTGGTCTGGGAAGATCCCACAAGCTGCAGAGCAACTAAGCCCATGCAACACAACTACTGAGCCTGAGCTCTAGAGCCCGCGAGCCACAACTACTGAGGCCACGTGCCACAACTACTGAAGCTCATATGCCTAGAACCTGTGCTCCGCAACAAGAGAAGCCACTGCAATGAGAAGCCCGCGCACCGCAATGAAGAGTAGCCCCCACTCGCCACAACTAGAGAAAGCCTGCGTGCAGCAACGAAGACCCAACACAGCCAAAAATAAATTAATTAATTAATTTTAAAAAAATCAAATCTGACTCCTATCTCATGACTGTAACCACCATGAGATGCTGCTTGCCACTTATCCATTATATCATAACTGTTTACCTGTTAAATCTCCCCCACTATACAGTAAGCTCCTCAACATGACTGACTGGTCTCCAAATCCCTATTAATAAATGGTTATCAAATTAATAATGTGAATGTGTAGGTCAGGTTGTTCCACCCTTTCTCTGCTTCGGACTTGCATTTTTATATTCTGAAATTAACTGCTCAGTGTGTATAAATAGAACCCTAAAAAAAAACCTAACTGAACTGTACACCTAAAAATAGTTAAAATGGTAAATTTTATGTTTTGTATATTTGACTACACTGAAAAAGAGCAAAGAAAAAAACATAACACCTAAAAACCAAGCAAATGATAGTGCAAAGGTTCCTAGACGAAAGCAAGTCCAAAGCCACTTGATTAAAAGGCAGTGATATAATAGGAAAAGAAAGAGGTAAGGAGGGAGATCCAATTGGATCACTTAATACTAAGGGACTAGTCCTTCCCATGCCAACTAATAAGGACAGTTCCCTATTTTGGCATCTTATCTCACTCTAGCCTCACAATAGCCCTATGAATTGTGCTTTCTGTTCCTACCTTACAGGTAAGAACTAGGGCTCAAAGGGGTTGACTGAATTGCCTGAAGCTATACAGAAAGAGTATCAGATCCAGAATCTGAAATTTAAGTTCTACCAGACTTCAAAGCCGGGGCTTTTCACCAGGTGTGACATCAAAACGAGTGTGAAAGACAATTCATTTTACCTCTCCAGAATCTCAGATAAAAGGAATCTCAACTTATCTAACTTCCAACTTACAGGTGAGGTGGTGGAGGCCTGGAGAGGGAGTCATCATTTAAAGCTATACACGGGTGATGAACGCTACTGTTTGTAGCTCCAAGATATCTGTGCTGTGGATTAGAGAAAATGATCTTGATATTCTTTGATATTCTTAATATTCTTCCCAGCTTTCCAATTCTAAAATGGAGAAAACCCCTCTGACCTTACACCTGCGTGGGGCCCGGGACTGTCTGAAAGTTAAAGGCCATCTGTTGCTGGGCTTGGCAAGTGAAGACAGGCTCTGTCATTCCTCACCTTTCCCCCACATACTGGCTCAGCTCATAGTCAAGAGGTCAAGGCTTATCTCACAGGCACAGAGACTTTTTCTTTCTCTTCCCCATCCTCCTGCCAAATTTAAACAGTGGGATTGGGGCTAGATAATCTCATTTTAACTTGTTTTAGATGTTTGCACACTGTAATTTGACAAGAATCCCTCAGCTGATACTCCTGAGAGGATGGGGGTGGGCAGTGAGGACAATGGGTTAAGGGGTTCCCAGCTGTAGAGAAAAACAGCAACCTAGTAGTTGGGGTTGATGCCTGTGACAATCTTTGTTCTGTTCATGGGGTAGGGTCTCCAGCCCCTGTACTGGGAGGGAGATCCCTAATGGCAGCTTGGGGAGAAAGGAAGTAAAAAGGCTCTGTGAAACAAATTTGGAACTTGGCACCAGGAACTAACTGGTGAGTAGGTAGAGAAGTTAAAGTTTGGTTTTAGGGGGTGAAGGAATTTAGGGACATTTCTAATATTGGAGGAGACCTGGCAGCTTAGAGTAAGGCTGGGAGTTCAAAGACTGGGCAAACTGGAAGCTGAATTAAAGAAAATACTGGATGAGGGAAGGAGAAGGAAGATGTATGGGAGCTGTGTTTCACAGGGGAAGGAGATTCTGGGAGAAGTGTTTTAGAAGGGGGCGGGGGCGTAGCTATGGTGAGGAGGCACAGAATTTGGGTGGGCTCTGTATCTAATGTGAATAAGAAGATTTGGGGAGGGGTACTGAGGGTGCCGCCTAGAATTCTGTGAGGGTGGGCTGAAGTTGCAGGGAGTCATGTGGGTTAGGGAGGAGGGTGGGAGGAGTGTTGAGGAAGGTTTGGTAGGGGTGAAAGGTTTCCAGGTGAAGATTGGACTTAGAATGCTGAGGACTTGGAGGGTAAGATGAATACTTAAATCTGCCTGGGGGAGGATAGCGTGCTAAAATACAAGAGGACTGGAGGCATGGGGAGTGGGGCTGAGGGTTATGAGTAACAGGCGTGAAAAAGGTGGCGTGCTGGGAGAAATTGAGGGAGAGTACCTATTATGTATCAGGAATTGACCGATCCGTATTCTGTGCAGGAATGCGGGGAGACAACCTAGTTGGAGGGCTAAGGGTAGTGTTGGCGATATGCAGGTTGGACGTTTTTCAGGGAGAAATGTGAGGGACAATTAGATATTTGATTGGAAGTCGGTTTTTTGTAGGAGTTCGAGAAGAGTTCAGGAGAGAAAATCTGAGAGAACAATGGCTGGGGGGAGCGGGGGATTCTGGAAGAGAATTCGGGCATTCTGATGTTCCAGTACCATGAGATCCTGAAAGTCACAAGATTTTCAGATTGAGGATGCGGCAGTGTCCCAGGTAAAACTTTAGAGGCGGAAGAGGGTTCAGCAGAATAGGCGTGAGTGATTGGAGAGAGGCTGGGGCCGAACCCCAGCTCGCGTGGACGGCGGGGACCGGGAGGCCGGGCTCACCTGGGCAGACTGTCCTGGTAGTGCATAGTGGGCACGATGCTCAGCTGCAGGTACTGGCCCGGGTCGAAGCCTGTGCTTAGGAGCCGACTGAAGGCTCCCGGGCCAAAGGCAAGGCCCCGGGGCCAGGCGCGCAGCAGCAGGCCGGCCACCATCGTCCCGGAAGGCGGCTGCAGCGAGAACGCGGAGAATGCGGAGCTCTGGTTATAGAGACTAGGCCGCCTCCTTCAGTGCCCCAGGACGCTGCGTCACGGACTCGCGTTCACTTTGTGCCGGTACGCGGAACAACTTCCGGCCTTCTGGCCCCGCCCACAGAGGGCCCCGCCCGCAGATGGGCCCGCCCGCAAATAGGCCCGCCCACAGGCCCAACGAGGCTCAGAGGGTCCAGCCCACTGCGGGACTGGGACGGCCGTCGCCCCCCGGCTCTGTTGGTCTCTCTTCTGCTCTCTAGGCGGCAGGAAACCGAGCTCCGAAGCCACACCCTTCTCCTGTTTTGGAACAAGATAGAAACTGAACTGGAGAAAAAGAGAAGCCGAAAAAACTTTTGGAATCTGATAAATTTGGTCCAGACTCTGTCCCTGGGAGATCGTGGGAAAAAATTTAAACCTCTGTTTCCTCATCTGAGAAGTAGAGGTATGATCATTCAACCCAGCCCCCACGTTCCTAGATGTGAAATGAAACAACTTGGTGTGTACGGTTCCTGGCGCTCTAAGCAGTAAATGGTGGCTGCTGTCGTTAACTAGTCACCCGTCAAGTTTGCCCAGCAGAAGATTTTTTGACAGACCGTGATTAGCCCTGTCGAGCTGCCCTTCGAGCTCACTTGAGCCGGTATTAGAGAAAATGTGTGCAGGAGTTCCCTGGCGGTCCAGTGGTTAGGACCTCCGCGCTTTCACTGTCGTGGGCCAGGTTCAATCGCTGGTGGGGGAACTAAAATCCCGCAAGCTATGCAGCGCGGCAAAAAATAATAATAATAATAATGATAGAGAAAATGTGTGTAGAAGCCAGAAACCATTGGAGTCTCCCATCCAGCCACCACTTCTGTGCAGAAAACCCTTTTTAGAGCAGGATCCTTTCTGCTAGAACATCCTTTCTCAGTTTGAACATTTCCAAAGACAGGAAGCTCTGCCTCTGGCCCTAGGAAGCCTTCTATGCTCAGTGGACCCCATGAGGCTGCCTGTCCCCACAGATCACCTCCAAGTTTCCTTCCAACTCCGACTCTAAGATTATACAACTTGAACAGAGACCTATCAGCCCTTACCCATCACAAAGCAACCCCACCACACTCCCATTCTTGCTTTCAGCTGCAGTTTAGGATTAAGCAGGCTCTGCTCCCATTTTACAGAAGAAAAGGAAGTATCAAAAGACACAGAATCATGCTGTCTGGCTTGAGGTACAGAATTCCATTCCAGGAACAGGACCTTCCCTTAGCTTCAGCTCTCACTCTTGGCCCTGTGGGTTTGAGGTAGCCCAGGACATCTGCTCTGTCCCATAACTGAATAAGCAGTGCCAGAAGCTGGAGCACACTGAAAAGAGCACTAGACTGGGAGTCAGGAGACCTGAGTTTTGGTCTCAACTCTGTCCTCATCTAGTTAGGTAACCCCTGGTTGAACAGGAAGATCACTAATGAGCCCACACTCATTCAGTGGTGACTACAAATCCCTAAGAACTGAACATGAAACTTAAAAATACTGAATGTCTAATCCTCCTCCGTTGAGGGAAGAACAGACAGCACTGTTTAGACCCAAGTCTAAAACATCAGTGCCATTTGCCTGTAGCGTATAGGACCAGAGGGAGAATATCAAATCCTTTCTGAAAAAGCTTACTCCAAATCCAGACAGTTTTCAGAGGCTTGAAGCCTGAGGCAAACATCAGGAGCTGTGTAGAGCTAAGGGGTTCAGAGAACCCGGAAGAAACAGTGAACCTAACCGAAGAGCAGTGGCTCAATTCTAGAGACAGAGGGCCAGGGAATGTGCCCATCAAGTCTAATAGCTGAAGAGGGCCCAAAAGACTTCTGGAGGTGCATGGCCAATAGCAACAAATGTAACCCCTCAGACGGGTGTCCAAGGCCTTTTTCTGGTACCCACCTGGTTCTCCACTTCCCATGATGTCACCCCAAGAACCCTATGCTGTAGTAACACTGAACTGTTCACCATTCCCAGAACTTGTCCTCACTCCATGCTTTTTTTTTTAAAGCTGTGCCTACTGTCTGAAATATTTTTTCCATGCATCTCTTCCTAGTACACTCTAACATCCTTCAAATCCCATTTCAAAACTCACAACCTCTATGATGTCTTCCTCAATCCTCATCCTTCCTCCTTCCCACAAGAACAAGTTTCTCCCTCTGATTCCACAGCACTTTTCACAATGTTTTACTGTTATATATGGAAAACAGAACTATATTATGATTCATTATGCAAGGCAGAGATCTTGTTTTCATTTATGTACCCAGGTTTCTAGCACAGGGCCTATCATGGGTAGGTGCTTGCCTTCTTTCTTCTTGGTATGGCCCTGGGGCTTGTATCACATTAAGGATAAACATGAACTGGAGGACCAGAAACACCATATTTTGCTGTGTAAGGGTCAAGAAAGTTCCTCTACTTAGAGAAAAATTCTGAAGAATAAATTGTATCAAAGTAATCCCAGAGTTCTGCTCTGTTTCGAATTAACTATGAAAAAGCAGAACATGGTGGACAGGTTTAAGTAATATTCTTATTCAAAACCAAAGTTCTGGGCTTCCCTGGTGACGCAGTGGTTGAGAGTCCGCCTGCCGATGCAGGGGATACGGGTTCGTGCCCCGGTCCGGGAAGATCCCACATGCCGCGGAGCGGCTGGGCCCGTGAGCCATGGCCGCTGAGCCAGCACGTCTGGAGCCTGTGCTCTGCAACAGGAGAGACCCCAACACTGAGAGGCCCGCGTACAGTAAAAAAAAAAAAAAAAAAAAAAAAATTACAAAACAAAAGTTCTTAAAAACAATGAACATTTTTATTGAGGTGTAACTGATATATAACATTAAGTTAGTTTCTGGGGGACAACATAATGATTCGATATTTGTATACACTATGAAATGAATACCACAATAAGTCTCGTTACCATTAGTCACCACACATAGTCACAAAAATCTTTTTTTTCTTGTGATGAAGACTTTTAAGATTTATTCTCTTAGCAACTTCAAATGTGCAATACAGTATTATTAAGTATAGCCATCATGCTGGACATTACATCCCCATGACTCATTTATTTTATAACTGGAAGATTGTAGCTACTGACCCCCTTCACCCATTTTGCCCACCCCCCAACCCCCTGCCCTCTGGCAACCATCAATCTGTTCTCTGTATCTATGAGCTTGATTTTTTGTTTTGTTTAGTTTTTTAGGTTCCACATATAAATGAGAGCATATGGTATTTGTCTTTCTCTCTCTGACTTATTTCACTTAGCATAATACCCTATAGGTCCATCCATGTTGTCTCAAATGGCAAGATTTCATTTTTTTTTATAACTGAGTACTACTGCATTGTGTGTGTGTGTGTGTGTGTGTGTGTGTATATATATATATATATATATATATATATATATGCCACATCTTCTTTATCCATTCATCCATCTATGGACACTTAGGTTGTTTCCATATCTTGGCTATTGTAAATAGTGCTGCAATGAACATAGGGGTGCATATACCGTTTCAAATTAGTGTTTTCATTTCCTCTGGATATATACAAAGAATTGGAATTGCTTGATCAAATGGTAGTTCTATTTTTAATATTTTGAGAAACCTCCATACTGTTTTCCATAGTGGCTGCACCAGTTTACATTCTCTTCAACAGTGCATGAGAGTTCTTTATTTTCCTCACAACCTTTCTTGAGAATATGGCAGGACTGATATGGGGAGACCCTTTAAAGATGGGCAAGACTGGAGCAAATTTGAAGGCTGAGAGGGAGGAGCCAATGGGAAGACAGAGATTAAATACAGGTAGAAATTAACTGATGGAGAATGTCCTGGAGGAAATGAGAGGGAATGGATTGGAGGAAGGGGCATGTCTTTAATAGAGAGAAGACAAGGGGACTTCCCTGCGGTCCAGTGGTTAAGACTCCGGGCTTCCAATGCAGGGGGTGAGGTTCGATCCCTGGTCAGGGAACTAAAATCCCCCATGGCACGGCCAAAAAAAACACAAAAACTGAGAAAGAAGAGAAGGATGGGTCAAGATAACTTCACCACTCACCTCTGCCACCTGCTCCAATATCTGTACTTTTGCTATTGCTGCTTTGCTTCCATTATTCCATCAGCTTCAAGACCATGTTGGGAAAAGTTGGAAGCCACATCCGGGTACCTCTCAAAACTGTCTGAGAATCCTAGTGTTAGGAGCTCCAGTTTCCCACAATTTCCGTAATTGGGAATATGGAGCTAACGGCAGCAAGGACTGAACTCTGGGTCCCTTCGAGGCCAGGCCAATCAACACACCAACTAAGAGGAATGAACCTAACCTTCCCAGTGTTCTTATAGGGTTTCTGCCTGCTGCACCTTGTGGGCAGCAGAAGGGAAGTCAGATAGACCAGGGGCTCCCATGTACTTGTCATGTGACCTTAAACAAGTCAGTTTATTTCAGATCCTCAGCTTCCTTTATTAATAAAACTGGACTAATCTTTACACTGACTTCTTCTCAAGTTTGTAAGTGAAAGGAATTTGCAACAGTTCATGAAGGTATGAGTTTTTAAATTATTGCAGGAACCAAGTCCTTCACTGCTTTACTGTAATAGTCTGTGACTACCTGTCCTGTTTCCAGTTTAGGTCCCCTCCAGTCCTCTCCATCATGCTGTCAGTATAATCTTTCTAAACCACAAACTGACATTAATAATAATAATAATAATAATAATAATAAATAATGCTAATGATGAGAGCTAACATTTATTGTGTGTTTGCTATTTGCCAGATACTTCTTAAAACCCTAGACTGGGGCTTCCCTGGTGACGCAGTGGTTAAGAGTCCACCTGTCGATGCAGGGGACACAGGTTCGTGCCCCGGTCCAGGAAGATCCCACATGCCGCGGAGCGGCTGCACCCGTGAGCCATGGCCGCTGGGCCTGTGCGTCTGGAGGCTGTTGCTCCGCAACGGGAGAGGCCACAACAGTGAGAGGCCCACGTACCGCAAAAAAAAAAAAAAAAAAAAAAAACCAAACTACAACAACAAAAAACCCCCTAGACTTCATAATGAAGGTCAGACTCTTTAGCCTAGCACCCCTTTATGATCTTGTTCCTAATTTCTTCTCTAACTTAACTACTTACCCCTCCCATGGGTAAACCCAAGTCTTTTCTAGCATGTTACGTCTTCTTGTTGTTCTTACTTGGTCCCATTCATCTTTTAAACTTAGTCCTAACTTCCCCTCCCACGGAGAAGCCTTCCTTGCCCTTGACTGAACAGTCTGGCTGAGCCCTCACACCCCCGTCCCATATAAAGCACTCAGTGTCCAGCATTTATCATATGCTTTGTTGCTGCTGTTCTTTGGTTTGTCCTCCTCACCAAGTTCAGTGCATGGCACAGAGTAGAAGCTCAACAAATATCAGCTGATTGAAGAATCAGAATTGTCTGGAGAAGAGATTTAAGAAGATTTTGAGCACCAGCACCATTTGGGTCACTTATTAAAACTATGAATGCCTGAACCCCACCCTTGGAAATTCTGATTCAGTAGATCTAGTGTTGGGGCTGACAGTCCACACTTCACAAGTAGGTAATTCTAATGTACAGTCTGCTTAAGATCACTGTTCTATACCTTTGGTATTCAAGCACAGCTGGCGGACTGGAATCACCTGAGAGCTTGTTAGAAATGGAGACTCTCAGGCTCCATCCCAGATCTACTGAAACAGAAACTGCATTTTAACAAGATCTTCAGATGACTTGCAGGTACTTGCATTTAAGAAACACTGGTCTCTTCCACTGGACCAGTTCCACCTACATCATACAAACAAGTATTTGTCAATGACATTTGTCACTTTGTAATTTACAAAGCACATTTCAAATAGTAAAAGGAAAAGCAACCGAAAATTATTGACTGCCACCCTCTGCTGTGTGCTGTACCAATGTTATGTCATTTAATCCTCACAACAATCCTTTGAGATAGGCATAGGTCATAAGATCCAGAACTTTAAGAGTTTAACCAATGAAATCTATCCAGGATGGGTTCTCAAATCAGATATATGTAAAGACACCCTACTGAGTCAAAGCAAGCTTGTGACTGTGACTAAATTCACACGATTAACATGTACCTTCCCGAAGGGTCCCCATATTGTCGTTCATATTCTTCTGGCCCAGAAAGCCCAAGGTTCTTTGGTTCAATTGCAGAGTGCCATTTAAAGTCGATCTGTCACCATATTTTTGAGGACTTGCCAGATAGGGTGCAACCAAGGCCCCTCTATCATGCGCCTAATGTTAGGTTATCAGAATTTCCATCTACTACACATGGCTTTAATCAGCTGAAAGTGACAGGAGGAGGAGTCTTGAACCACGATCTATAGGTCACCCACACTGTACTTTAGAGGCTCCCTGATAATTTGAAATGGTGTGATATGAGATGCTAATAAAGCCTGACTTTATGTGTACAACTTTAAAATAATGCAACTCTCCTGAATTAAAAACAATCAGGACCCACAACTTCCAAGACTGGCTATCCAAGTCAATTGTGGACGGGGTTCACATTCTTGCCACATGGTGGCGCCACCTTAGCCGGTAAACAGAAATCCTTGCCGGGTCCCGTCAAAATTGTGTGAACCAGCAACGCTCCAGTTCACACCCTCCAGAATTTCTTCGAGTAACCGTGGTAGCTTGTATTTGCTTTTAGTGTTCTAAAATCTCTTTAAATATCTTATAATAATGTTATCCAAACATTCCATAAACAGTGGTGCTGCTGAGAGTTCTGAAAAACATTGCTGGAAATCAGTTACGAGGGAAGGAAGGTTAGATGTCATAAAACCCCTGCTGTTCAATTCGCAGAGAGCACGCCATAAAATATTAGCGGTGATACTGAGAATACAGAAAGCAAAAGTATGCTGCAGGGGCTATAGACTGATGTTTTCCCGGAATGCATTTCCTAAAAAATATAAGGGAAAATGAGCACTGAATAATGGGCACTTGGATTCCTGCCCTGAGTGGAAAGGATTTGTTTATCTCGCGTTCTCAGCCATTTGCTGGGAGATCCCTAACGACCAGACTATGGCTTAGCTGCTGTTTGGTTTAGCAGTTAGGGCCATGGACTCTGCTGTGAGACAATCTGGGTTCCAATCCTGTGATCCTGGGCAATCCATAGCTCTGCATCTTATCTCCTCATCTATAAAATGGTCACATGACAGTGCCCAGCTCATGGGGTTGCTGTGTGAGATCTCAATGGAGATAATCTAGCAGGGGCTTAGCACAGCGCCTGGGGCAGAGAGAGTGCTTATTAAATGTTAGCCATTCTGCTTCTCCTCAGCATCGCCATTAACCCAGCTCAGGGCTGTGCCGAATTCCCAGGAGATGGCAAGTTCCCGTACCCGAGAGAATTATTTCCTCTTCGTCTCTCTTTATATCTGACACGTAACTGATCATGCTTGTCCTGGAAAGTCAGTATGTTATTCCATTCTTTGCCAATCTCATTTTGAAATCTGTGGGAAAACTTTTGAGTTTTTCTAAAATTGTAGAAAAAGGCTATTATAGCCCTGTGAATCAAGGCTGGCAAGATGTTGGCAGTCTTCAGGGACTGGTCCTTCCCCTTTGCCATGTCTACCCCTCCTCCTCTGGGCTTCTCTGACCACCTCCTCACTTTCCTGGAGCCTTCACAAGGACTTGCTGCCCGAGACACAGCACCCCATGTGAGTGGGGTGAGCCAGCCCAGGGTTCTCCCATCCCCTCCATCAAATCTCAGAGTCCGGAGCTCCATCAGAGACTTCCTTACTCCTCTGGAGGACCTGTCACCTGGTGGGGGGGGGGGGAATAGGATATTTTAGGGATGAGTAAAAGGATAATAAAGGCTAGAAGGGGAATATAGGGACCCTTCTCCCTCTCCTTGGAGTAGCATTTAGGTGGGAAGATTTGAGGGCCAACTTTGAGGGCTGGGGGTCGAGGTTGCTTCTGATTGGAAGCCTCTGACCTAGGGTCACTCAAGCAGCTGGACAAGCCCAGAAGAAGAAGAGCAGGAAGCTGACTCCTTAGAGCTTCAACTCTGTCTCCTGAAAGGTTTTAGCTACCAAACTGCATTTTAAAAACACTCTGTTGATTCCCTTCTCCATTAAACACACACACACACACACACACACACACACACACACACAGAGCTGGGTGTTTAAACAAGGGAGGGGCCTCAGGGAGGACTATTGGGGTAAAAGGTGTGACAAGCCTCACAGTGGTCTAGGATTCAGAGGTGCTGGATTGGCTAATGCTCTGGAAAGGGCCCTGGAGACCCGGATAGCTGCCCTGAACTCCATCAGTAATTTGCTGTGTGACCTTGAACAAGTCGCTTCTTTCAGCCTCAATTTGGAAAGCGAAGGGCTCTGACAGCATGATCTCTGCTATCCCAGATGAGGGTTCCCTCCTCCTGATGCTATCACATCCCCTCTGCCATCTCAAGTCCCCGAGAGACACACAGTCTCTCTCTTCCATAGCTCCTTGTACTATGTCCAGCACAAAGTAGATACTTGGTACATTTTGTGTTCAATGAGTGAAAGACAAAAAGCTGATGGAACACCTACCATGTGCCAAGCACTGTGCCAGGGGTGCTTATGGACAATGTGTATAATTCTGACAACACCTTGAGGGAAGGATATTTTTAAACTTTTGATGCAGGAAATCAAGTTGATCATACCTCTTGGTTAATGGCCCATTGCTGTCATTGGTCTGTGCAATGCTCTTTTCTGGTTTCAATTTCCCCCCTCATCACTAATCTCCACTCATAGGCATCCATTCTAGTGCATTTGATATAGCTCTGCAAATATGCATGTATCCTTGTAAAATATATTCTCTTGTTTCGTGTGTGCTTCTGGTTTTTATTCATGTCTGTGGTATCATGGTACACGTCCTGCCCAAGTCAGTTTTGAAGAATCATCCCTGTTGCTGTATGTACGTCTAGTTCATTGCTTGCACCTGCTCTCAGAATCCTATAGCTGCACCCACCACAGTTTACTCATCCTTTCTTCTGGCAGTGAAAACCTTCACTCCCTTTGCTGTCTACTACCACAGACACCACCATGATGAATATCCTCCAACATGTCCCCTTATTTATACACCTGTAAGAGAACTTCTCTTGGCTATAATCCAAGAGCAGGATTGCTGGGTCACAGGGCACGTACAAAGTAGAGATTTTAGTCCCAGTTTTAGAGCTGAGAAAACAACGCTTAGCTCACACAAAGAGAAATTGGGGATCTAGGATTCATTTCCAGAATGTCTGCTTCCAGATCCTGGGCTAGTTCCAAAGGGCCTCTATAAATAACCAAATCTGGTCCAATCAGCTCAACGAGTAATTTCCCTGTTGTGTGGCTCTCAATAATAAACTCAGATAAACCGACTGGGTTGTCTAGACATCTTGGCATTTGCTATTAAGGGTGTACTCACCATGCTGGGTACATCACCCTGAGACTGCGGCTTGAGGAACCCTTGCTTCCTTGAGTTACTAACAATCTCTCACATGTTACAGCAACAAGCAGTTAAAAACACGTCCCATGTGTAATGTCTTACTTCTCATAACAACCCTGTGAGGGAGGAACAATCATCATTTACATTTTACAGCAAAGGAAACTGAGGTTCAGTGTCATTTTGCTGCAAAGTGGCAGGGCTGAGAACCAGACCCAGGCCTCAGAGCCCAAGTCTGGTGTAATTTCCACCACCCCAGAGCTGATAGCCTAGGAAAAACAGTCTGCGCCCCACAGCCAGGCGTTCGGGTGAGATCACAAAAGCTCAGAACTTTGTAAATCCTGCCTGCAAATGTCTGGCCTTCAGCAGGGCCACCTCCAGCCAGCAGAGACCCCAACTGGCACACAGAAGGGAGAGGGATATGGCACCAGGGAGAGCTTCCCAAATGGCCGTTACAGAGCTGCAGCATTCCATGCCGTGTCGGCTGGTGGCAGCAAGGTGCTGTGACCTGTACCAACGAGGGAGACCATCTGGCTTCCCTCCCTGGCCCTCTCCCCAGACGGTGAGAATCGTCAGTGGTGGTGAAAGAGAAACAAAATCTCTCTGCTTCTGAAGACTTCCCTGACAAATACCTGTAGTTTATTTTATTCCAGTCCCGTGAGCTTGCAAAGCTGCGCAACTTTTTACAATGTCGTTCCATTTGAATTTACTAACTACTCTTCGCCAGGCAGGATGCTCAGCCCTGGGGTTTTAAATGATTAAGCTCATGAGCCATGAGATGCTGAGCAGGTACTTAACCCCTCTGAGCCAATGGTGATAGATACCACACAGGGTAGTTGCAGGGCGAGCACACGCCCAGCACAGAGTAAACACTCAACAAGTGGTATTTGGAGGTATTACTCAATGTGATAAATGAGGAAAGCGGTAACTATGAAATGTTAGGGAGCCCTGGAGAGGGAACAGTGAATGGTCTCTGGAGAGAGCAGTGGAGCCTACAGTAGCTCTACCGAGTAGAGAGATGATATTTAGCTGGGCTGACATGATACTGAGCTGCCGGGTAAGTTCACTGGGGACTAAGTACAAGGCAGCAGAGGGAAGAGCATGTGTGAAGTTGTGATGTTCCTGCCGTCTGCGAAGTGTCTTCACCACGTGCTTCTTTCCTCTCCTCTATGATCTGTACGGATCTCTCTTGGGGCACTGCCAACCCATGGTCACACTTTACTGCTTCCATGCCTGTTTTTCCCCTAGACCCTGAGCTCCTGAGGCCTGGTGCTATGGGGTCAGCCTTTAGCGTAGGGCTGAACACAAGGTCAATCTACGTTCATTAGAGATTTGTTAGATGACTGAAAAACACACAGGCATAAAAGAGCATGGATTATAAAAGTAGTGGCAAAGAGTTCTTCGCAGCCAGCACGTGGAGCCAATGTTGGGAGTGGCGGGGATAAAAGCTGGGAGTTAGCAACGGTTAGTCCATAGAGGTCCCTGTGTGATGGGTTAGGAATTTCTCTGCATGGCTCAGACTAGGGTGGTAGCAGTAAGAGAGAGAAAATGCAGGCAGTAGAAAGGATCAGTCACTAGATGAATTAATAGGGTCAGGGATTAGTGGAAGAAGTCAGGGAGAGTCCTCTGATGCATCCTGAACTGGCTTCCTGCTCTTGGATAATTTTCCATGTCTACCAAGAAGTGACAAATATTCATTTGAACAGAGCCCCTGACATTCTTCTGTGGTTAATTGGTTCCCACCTAGACTCCCTGGCATGGAAGTTACTTGAATTAGGTTTCTCCAGAGAAACAGAGCCAACAATGTGTGGAGGTACGTGTGTGTGTGTATATATATATGTATATATATATGTGGGTGTGGGTGTGGGTGTGTGTTTTGAGAGAGAGACATAGGCAGAGACAGAGACAGAGAGAGAGAGAGATTTTAAGGAATTGACAACTGACTCACATATTACGGAGGTGCAAGTTCAAAATCGGCAAGGTAGGCTAGGAGGCTGGAGACCCAGGCAAGGGTTGCAGTTCAACTCCAAAGACCATTCGCTGGTAGAATTCCTTCTCACTCACAGGAGGTCAGTCTTTTTTCTATTCAGGCCTTCAAGTTATCAGATTAAGCCCACTCAAATTATGGAAAGCAATCTGCTTTTCTCAAAGTCCACCAATTTAAATGTTAGTCTCATCCAAAAACACCCTCACAGAAACATCCAGAATATTGTTTGACCAAATATCTGGGTGCCGTGGACAGCCAAGTTGATGCATTAAACTAACCATCCTGGTACTTTAAGAATTCAGCCACTTTCCTGTCATGGGGAAGTCCATCCACAGCACATTCTCTCTCTCTCTCTCTCCCTCTCTCTCTCTCTTCTCTCTCTCTCTTTCTCTCTCTCAGTTATTTTCACACTTCAACAGGTCCACTTTGGGGAGAATTTCAGGGGACTGTCTCCAGCCCTCTTTTGCCCACATGAGCCATGACATACCATCTATTGGTCTCCCCTCATCTCAGTGTCCAGGACATAAGTTTAAGGAAGCAACTTCCATTGTTCTATACTTAAGTTCACTGAACCTTTCTTCTGCCTGCTCAAATCTGCTGTTGAATTCCTCTAGTGAAATTTTCATTTCTGTTACTGTACTTTATAGCTCCAGAATTTCTTTATTTCTTTTTAGGTTTTCTCTCTCTTTATTGATATCTCTAATTAATACATCATTTTCTTAACTTTCTGCATATATTCCTTTAGTTTTTTGGGTATCTTTAAGACAGGTGTTTTAAAGTCTTTGTCTAGTATATCTGCCATTAGGTTTTTTTCAGGAACAGTTTCTGTTTTTTTTTTTTCCCCTTTGAATAGGCCATACTCTCTTGATCTTTGTATGCCTTGTGGGTTTTGTTGTTGTTTTTGTTGTTGAAAACTGGGCATTTGAATCTAATAATGTGGTTACTCTGGAAATCAGATTCTCCCCCTTCCCCAGGGTTTGCTGTTTTTTTGGTTATTGTTTTGTTTACTGTTCTTTTTTTTAATTGCTGTAAGTTGTCTTTGTGCTGAGGACCAGCCTGTGGTATAAATTAAAGGTCTTCTCAGGTCTTTTCTGAGCCTTTCCCTGGGTAAACACACTTTCTAATTTTCCCCACATATGCAGTTGTTTTTGAATTTCTTAGTGTTTAATGTCTCTCCCAAAAGGGAAAACAGAAAAAAATGAAGGGTGGCTTCACAGGCTAATTCTATCAAACATTTAGAGAAGAGTTAACACCTATCCTTCTCAAACTCTTCCGAAATATAGCAGAGGGAGGAACACACACAAACTCATTCTATGAGGCTGCCATCACTCTGATACCAAAACCAGACAAAGATGTCACAAAGAAAGAAAACCACAGGCCAATATCACTGATGAAGATGCAAAAATCCTCAACAAGGTCTTCCCTGGTGGCGCAGTGGTTGGGAGTCCGCCTGCCAATGCAGGGGACAAGGGTTCGTGCCCTGGTCCAGGAAGATTCCACATGCCGCAGAGCAGCTAGGCCCGTGAGCCATGGCTGCTGAGCCTGTGCGTCCGGAGCCTGTGCTCCGCAACGGGAGAGGCCACAACAGTGAGAGGCCCGCATACTGCAAAACAACCCAAACAAACAAACAAACAAAAAATCCTCAACAAAATACTAGCAAACAGAATCCAAAAGCACATTAAAAGGATCATACACTATGATCAAGTGGGGTTTATCCCAGGAATGCAGAGATTCTTCAATATACGCAAATCAATCAACGTGATACACCATATGAACAAATTGAAGGGGAAAAACCATATGATCATCTCAATAGATACAGAAAAAGCTTTCGACAAAATTCAACACCCATTTATGATAAAAACCCTCCAGAAAGTAGGCATAGAGGGAACATTCCTCAACATAATAAAGGCCATATATGACAAACCCACAGCCAACATCGTCCTCAATGGTGAAAAGCTGAAACCATTTCCACTAGGATCAGGAACAAGACAAGGTTGCCCACTCTCACCACTATTATTCAACATAGTTTTGGAAGTTTTAGCCACAGCAATCAGAGAAAAAAAAAATAAAAGGAATCCAAATTGGAAAAGAAGAAGTAAAGCTGTCACTGTTTGCAAATGACATGATACAATACATAGAGAATCCTAAAGATGCTACCAGAAAACTACTAGAGCTAATCAATGAATTTGGTAAAGTAGCAGGATACAAAATTAATGCACAGAAATCTCTTGCATTCCTATACACTAATGATGAAAAATCTGAAAGTGAAATTCAGAAAACACTCCCATTTACCATTGCAACCAAAAGAATAAAATATCTAGGAATAAACCTACCTAAGGAGACAAAAGACCTGTATGCAGAAAATTATAAGACACTGATGAAAGAAATTAAAGATGATACAAATAGATGGAGAGATATACCATGTTCTTTGGTTGGAAGAATCAACATCGTGAAAATGACTCTACTACCCAAAGCAATCTACAGATACAATGCAATCCCTATCAAATTACCAAGGGCATTTTTCACAGAACTAGAACAAAAAATTTCACAATTTGTATGGAAACACAAAAGACCCCAAATAGCCAAAGTAATCTTGAGAAAGAAAAACGGAGCTGAAGGAATCAGGCTCCCTGACTTCAGACTATACTACAAAGATACAGTAATCAAGACAGTATGGTACTGGCACAAAAACAGAAACATAGATAAATGGAACAGGATAGAAACCCCAGAGAGAAACCCACGCACATATGGTCACCTTATATTTGATAAAGGAGGCAAGAATATACAGTGGAGAAAAGACAGCCTCTTCAATAAGTGGTGCTGGGAAAACTGGACAGCTACATGTAAAAGAATGAAATTAGAACACTCCCTAACACCATACACAAATATAAACTCAAAATGGATTAAAGACCTAAATGTAAGGCCAGACACCATCAAACTCTTAGAGGAAAACATAGGCAGAACACTCTATGACATAAATCACAGCAAGATCCTTTTTGACCCACCTCCTAGAGAAATGGAAATAAAAACAAAAATAAACAAATGGGACCTAATGAAACTTAAAATCTTTTGCACAGCAAAGGAAACCATAAACAAGACAAAAAGGCAACCCTCAAAATGGGAGAAAATATTTGCAAATGAAGCAACTGACAAAGGATTAATCTCCTAAACATACAAGCAACTCATGCAGCTCAATATCAAAAAAACAAACCACCCAATCCAAAAATGGGCAGAAGACCTAAATAGACATTTCTCCAAAGAAGATTGCCAACAAACACATGAAAGAATACTCAACATCATTAATCATTAGAGAAATGCAAATCAAAACTACAATGAGATATCTCATCTCACACAGGTCAGAATGGCCATCATCAAAAAATCTACAAACAATAAATGCTGGAGAGGGCGTGGAGAAAAGGAACCCTCTTGCACTGTTGGTGGGAATGTAAATTGATACAGCCACTATGGAGCACAGTATGGAGGTTCTTTAGAAAACTAAAAATAGAACTCCCATACGACCCAGCAATCCCACTACTGGGCATATACCCTGAGAAAACCATAATTCAAAGAGTCAGGTACCAAAATGTTCATTGCAGCTCTATTTACAATAGCCAGGACATGGGACATGGAAGCAACCTAAGTGTTCATCAACAAATGAATGGATAAAGAAGATGTGGCACATATATACAATGGAATATTAGTCATAAAAAGGAATGAAACTGAGTTTTTTGTAGTGAGGTGGATGGACCTAGAGACTGTCATACAGAGTGAGGTAAGTCAGAAAGAGAAAAACAAGTACTGTATGCTAACACATACATATGAAATCTAAAAAAAGAAAAAAAAATGGTCAGAAGAACCTAGGGGCAAGACGGGAATAAAGATGCAGACCTAATAGAGAATGGACTTGAGGATACAGGGAGGGGGAAGGGTAAGCTGGGACAAAGTGAGAGAGTGGCATGGACATATATACACTACCAAATGTAAAATAGATAGCTAGTGGGAAGCAGCTGCATAGCACAGGGAGATCAGCTCAGTGCTTTGTGACCACCTAGAGGGGTGGGATAGGGAGGGTGGGAGGGAGGGAGATGCAAGAGGGAAGAGATATGGGGACATATGTATATGTATAACTGATTCACTTTGTTATAAAGCAGAAACTAACACACCATTGTAAAGCAATTATACTCTAAAAAAGATGTTTAAAAAAAAAGAAAAAAATGAAGGGGGAAGGGGACCAGCCTTTTAAATTCCCCTGAAGTCACTTCGGCTGGATGGGTAGGGGCTTTCAACAATAGGGGAGGTACAGCAACAATGCTGGGCCACCTCTTTGTCTGTGCCTCTGTGATCAGAAACAGCAATTGGCGATCAGAGCACAGATCCCTGACATGTGGAGGACAGGACCCTTTTTGTTCACTCTAGCTCCAGCAAGCTACTCCAGGAACATATGCGCAGCTGCCTACCACATGGCTGGGATGGAGGGTGGGCAGCTGCTCCTGTGCAAAGAACTGAAATTGACCGAAATTAACTGCAATTTACTATCCAAGCCTTCCTCTGGAAGTTGCAAGCCTGGAACAGACTCCAGAGTACCAAAATAGGTACATCAGACAGATTGTGCCAAAGCAATTGTTGTCTAGGTGCGAAGATAGATTCCTGGTGTTTCTTAGTGTGCTCTGTTCCCAGAACCCCCTCTTGTATTTAGTCTTAAAGGATTGTTGGGTACACTAGATGGACTGAGAGGAGAGAGCATTCCAGGTAGTGGGAACAGAGTATGCAAGACTCAGACAAGGAAGGGTATGGGTATGCTGGGGAAATGATAGGAATTTCAGTATGGGTGGGGCAAGGGGAAGGAGAAGAGAAGGGAAAGTAAAGAGCGATGTAGACAAGGAGAACAGCCTTTGGCCTTTGTGGTAAATAAATTTTCATGGCACAATTCTTGCTGATGTGCAAACTCAAAATTTTATTCAAACATAGAATATGCAGTGACCAGCCAAAGGTCTTGAACTTGAAATGTTAAGTAAATTTTATTTATTCAATTTGTCTAAACACAGTTATGAAAAGAGCTAAATAACTTGAAGAGGATATTTTGAATTCTAAAAGACAGGGGGTGGGGCAGAGTCAGAAGAACCTCTTGCTGTTTTGAGGGAAATTGTCTTCTCAGGGCTTTGGAACTGGTGACTGCCACCTTGCATAGTTAACAGAAGTGGAAGATCCTGTGGTCCCAGTGTCTCACGGGCACAGCAACCTCTCAGGAGCCTCTTCTGAGACTTCTTTCTACAGGCCCACTGCTTTCCTCATCTCTGCTGCCTCCAGATTTTCTCCCCAGTAACCAAGCAACAGCCTGTTTATCCACAATCTAAACAACCAAGAGAATCAAGGAACCCCACGGTGGTGATGGTATATGAGAACAGTTTGTATTCCATTCTATGAGCAAGAAATAATAAGAAAACATGCTCCTGTTAGGCACTTAGTTCAAAAATAGCCCCCTGGGTGGGTGTAGCCCCTCAGCTGGCACCATCCAACTTCTACTCATTTTGCATGGCACGCAAGACTTTTCACAATAACATTTGTGAAATTATAACATGCCATTTGCATCTTTAAGAATCATTAAGGTCTGTTCAGTGAGGGCCATATTTGAGGGCATTCACACCCTTTGACTGAGTCAGCCGGAAAGTTCAGTTAACTAGAAAGCTCCATTTTCCAAAGAATTCAGAATAACCAAGAATTCATTGGAATCTCTCTAAAAGTAAATCTCCTGGACTTACTCCCCAGAATTTAATTTAAGAACTTGAAGCTGCAGCAACACACTTCACCTTAACCTAGAGTGGTTCAACTTTCTAGGAATAGCCAAGGGGTAGGGGCCTAAGTGCACTCAACTGAGCAGAAGGAAGAGACTGCACTGTGGAAATAAAGACCACCCAAATGAGAACAAACAGGGGCTGATTCCAAGCTTGCTATAGCAAGGGAGACGGCCACCATCACTTGCATTTGGCAGGCAAGGGAGCAGGAAAGTTTTATAGTGGAAAAAAAGTGAAAGCTTCAAGGGTACTCTGATTGGAGGTTGTTGGCAAAGAGGAGTGGAAACAGCTGACTAGAAGAGGGACATCTGTGTAATTGGTTTGGGGAGCAAATTTGGTTTTCTCTGGCTGGTCCTGAGTTGGAAGTGAGGGCAAAGATTCAAACAGCTGACCATTGTTGACTCAGTCTGATTGTTTTGAGCTGATTACTTCAGAGGTTGTGGTTTTGCTTCCCAAGCTGGTTGCTGCAGAGTTTGTGGGTCAAAATTCAATTGTCAAATATGATCTGACAGTAGTGTTTATATATTTGATCTCTCAGTACACACACACATCTATGATTTTCATTTTCAGATTGAGACATTTATCAAATAGGACACAAACTAGAGGCAAAGCTGGGTTAAGAGGTGAGGAGGGGAGTTCAGCACAGTGATGAGTGGACAGCAGACATTTAATAAGTCCATGGTTTATTATTGACGCTGGGAGATAAATCTGGGACTTCAGGCTTCTATTATAGCTTATCCTCAATTCCCTTCAATTCATTCCATCCATTCAACAAACATTTTTATTTGTTATTGTTGTGTTAAAGTTGTCTTCCTTTTCTTCCACTAGTTCTTCCCCCAATAACCATCATCTGTTCTGATGTTTCAGCTTGGTTTCCCTCCCCCAAGTTTCTGAATTTCCCCCCCATCCTCCCCAGTTTCTGAATTCTCTTAAATGGCTTATAGTGGGTTGAATGATGGCCCCTCAAAAAGATTGCCCACATCCTCCCTGGGATCTGTGAATGTGACCTTATTTGGTAAAAGGATCTTTGCAGTTGTAATTAAATCAAGGATTTTAAGATAAGTAGATTATTCTTGATTATACGGGTGGACCCTAAGTCCAGTGTCAAGTGTCCTTATAAGAGCGAGTCAGAGGGGGACCACACAGACACAGAGGAGAAGCAATGTGAAGACAGAGACTGGAGAGATGCAGGCACAAACCAAGGAAGGCCAAGGATTGCTGGCAGCCACGAGAAGCTTGGAGAGAGGCATGATTCTCCAATGAATGGGTTCTCCCCCAGAGATTCTGGGGTGGAATGGCCCTGCTGACACTTTTTTTTTCTGTCACCAGGGAGCTGGGATTTTCTTTCTTTCTTTCTTTCTTTCCTTCTTTCTTTCTTTTTTAATTGGGGTATAGTTGTTTTACAATGTTGTGTTAGTTTCTGCTGTATAGCGAAGTGAATCAGGTATATGTATATATATATCCCCACTTTTTTGGATTTCCTGACCATTTAGGTCACCACAGAGCATTAAGCAGAGTTTCTTATGCTATACAGCAGGTTCTCATTAGTTATCTATTTTATACTTATCAGTGTATATATGTCTACCCCAATCTCCCAATTCATCCACCCACCCTTTCCCCGCTAGGTGTCCATACATTTGTTCTCTACATCTGTGTCTCTGTTTCTGCCTTGCAAACAGGTTCATCTGTACCACTTTTCTATATTCCACATATATGCGTTAATATACGATATTTGTTTTTCTCTTTCTGACTTACTTCACTCGGTATGACAGTCTCTAGGTCCATCCACGTCTCTACAAATGACCCAATTTCGTTCCTTTTTATGACTGAGTAATATTCCATTGTGTATATTTACCACATCTTCTTTATCCATTCATCTGTCGATGGACATTTAGGTTGCTTCCATGACCTGGCTATGGTAAATAGTGCTGCAATGAACATTGGGGTGCATGTGTCTTTTTTTTTCTTAAATAAAATTATTTATTTATTTTTGGCTGCATTGGGTCTTTGTTGCTGCATGTGGGCTTTCTCTAGTTGCGGTGAGAAGGGGCCACTCTTCGTTGCAGTGCATGGGCTTCTCATTGCGGTGGCTTCTCTTGTTGCATAGCACAGGCTCTAGGTGCACGGGCTTCAGTAGTTGTGACACGTGGGCTCAGTAGATGTGGCTCACGGGCTTAGTTGCTCTGCAGCATGTGGGGTCTTCCTGGACCAGGACTCGAGCCCGTGTCCCCTGCATTGGCAGGCAGATTCTTAACCACTGCGCCACCAGGGAAGTCCTGCATGTGTCTTTTTGAATTATGGTTTTCTCTGGGTATATGCCCAGTAGTGGGATTGCTGGGTCATATGGTAATTCTACTGTTAGATTTTAAGGAACCTCCATACTGTTCTCCACAGTGGCTGTATCAATTTACATTCCCACCAACAGAGCAAGAGGGTTCCCTTTTCTCCACACTCTCTCCAGCATTTATTGTTTGTAGATTTTCTGATGTTGGCCATTCTGACCAGTGTGAGGTGATACCTCATTGTAGTTTTTTTTTTAATTTTATTTATTTATTTATTTGCTTATGCTGGGTCTTATTTGTGGCAGGAGGGCTCCTTAGTTGCGTCATGCAAACCTTAGCTGTAGCATGCATGTAGGATCTAGTTCCCTGACCAGGGATTGAACCCAGGCCCCCTGCATTGGGAGCATGGAGTCCCAACCACTGCACCACCAAGGAAGTCCCCTCATTGTAGTTTTGATTTGCATTTCTCTAATAATTAGTGATGTTGAGCAGCTTTTCATGTGCTTCTTGGCCATCTGTATGTCTTCTTTGAAGAAATGTCTGTTTAGGTCTTCCACCCATCTTTTCAGGGGGTTGTTTGTTTTTTTGATATTGAGCTGGATGAGCTGTTTGTATATTTTGGAGATTAATCCTTTGTCCATTGATTCTTTTGCAAATATTTTCTCCCATTCTGAGGGTTGTCTTTTTGTCTTGTTTATGGTTTCCTTTGCTGTGTAAAAACTTTTAAGTTTCATTAGGTCCCATTTGTTTATTTTTGTTTTAATTTTCATTACTCTAGGAGGTGGATCAAAAAGATCTTGCTGTGATTTATGTCAAAGAGTGTTCTTCCTCTAAGAGTTTTATAGTGTCCAGTCTTACATTTAGGGCTTTAATTCATTTTGAGTTTATTTTTGTGTATGGTGTTAGGGAGTGTTCTAATTTCAGTTTTTTACATGTAGCTGTCCAGTTTTCCCAGCAGCACTTATTGAAAAGGCTGTCTCTTCTCCATTGTATATTTTTGCCTCCTTTATTATAGATTAGTTGACCATAGGTGTGTGGGTTTATCTCTGGGCTTTCTATCCTGTTCCACTCATCTATATTTCTGTTTTTGTGCCTGTACCATACTGTTTTGATGACTGTACCTTTGTAGTATAGTCTGAAGTCAGGGAGTCTGATTCCTCCAGCTCTGTTTTTTTCCCTCAAGATTGTTTTGGCTATTTGGGGTCTTTCATTTCTCCATACAGGTTTTAAGATTTTTTGTTCTCATTCTGTGAAAAATGCCCTTGGTAATTTGATAGGGATTTCATCGAATATATAGATTGCTTTGGCTAGTTTAGTCATTTTCATGATGTTGATTCTTCCAATCCAAGAACATGGTATATCTCTCCATCTGTTTGTGTCATCTTTGATTTCTTTCATCAGTATCTTGTACTTTTCTGAGTACAGGGCTTTTACCTCCTTAGGTAGGTTTATTCCTAGATATTTTATTCTTTTTGGTGCAGTGGTGAATGGGATTATTTCCTTAATTTCTCTTTCTTATCTTTCATTCTTAGTGTATAGGACTGCAAGAGATTTCTGTGCATTCATTTTGTATCCTGCAACTTTACCAAATTCATTGACTAGCTCTAGTAGTTTTCTGGTGGCAACTTTAGGATTTTCTATGTATAGTATCATGTCATCTGCAAACAGTGACAGTTTTACTTCTTCTTTTCAATTTGTATTCCTTTTATTTCTTTTTCTTCTCTTATTGCCACAGCTAGGACTTCCAAAACTATGTTGAATAAGAGTGGCAAGAGTGGACAGCCTTGTCTTATTCCTGATCTTAGAGGAAATGCTTTCAGTTTTTCACCATTGAGAATGATGTTTGCTGTGGGTTTGTTTTATATGGCCTTTATTATGTTGAGATTGGTTCTCTCTATGCCCACTTTCTGGAGAGTTTTTATCATAAATGGGTGTTGAATTTTGTCAAAAGCTTTTTCTGCATCTATTGAGATGATCATATGGTTTTTATTCTTCAGTTTGTTAATATGACTGACACCTTGATTTAGGACTTCTGACCTCCAGAACAGTGAAAGAATAAATTTCTGTTGTTTTAAGGCACTGAGTTTGTGGTAATTTGTTGCAGCAGCCATAGGAAAAGAATAGTCACCCGTAGGAAGAAATTTCTTTTACTCAGGTCAAATAATTGTGTGATTTTGAGTACTATGTTTATAGAAACACTGTTAAAACCACCTAAAAGTTTTTCAAAAGAAACAAAAAAAATACCCAAGATCCTCACCAGGCATATTGATTCTTTCTATATCTTCATATTCTCTTCCATTCATTATATTTATGAGTATTATAAAACTAGTATTCACAATTCTTTATTTTCATTCAACTTCAGAATGGAGACATTATCCCATGTGACCCCCTTGTCTCCACCATTGTGTTCATGCTTATATTTCATAGAGTGAAGCTGCAGGCATGAATTACTTAATTATATCCCTATTGTTACATATCTAGGCTATTTCCAAACATTTTGTTACAGATAATGTTGCAGTGAAAAATAATAGTAATAATACCACCATTTATGCTGTGCCTATGATACCACATTTCCAGACACTTCCCTCTGTGTGGTTTTATCTAAGCCTCACAATCAATAATTCTTTGAAGCAAAAAAGAGCTTGAGGGGGGAGATGGGTATTACAGATGAAGAAAATGGGGCTCTAAGAGGTAAATCAACATGTCCCCAAAGATTCATAAAGTTAGGAAGCAGGGGAGCCTGGAGTGGAATTTGGTCAGTCTGTCTTCAAAACCCACACTTTGTCATTAAGCCATACTTCTTCCCAAAAGTTAGTACAAATGAAAATTTTAATTGGCATCATATCCTCAAACTATGTTCCCAGGAGTGAGATGATAAAAGTCAGGGATTAAATGCTTATCATGTCTTAAAAACATCTTGTCAAACCACTTGGGCAAAAATTTTGAAACGAACCAAATTTGTAACTAACGGGGATTTGTCAACTAAATTGTGGAACAGCCATATAATGTGCTATAAAGAAGGCCTTGGGGAAATTTGGTTATTCATATGAAAAGATGTTCATAATATATCAAGAAGGAATATATACAATAGTTAAAATGTAGAAGCAACCCACATGTCCATTGAGAGATGAATGGATAAGCAATATTATTCAGCCTCAAAAACGGGAGGAAATTCTGCAATATTCTACAACATGGATGAACCATGACATTATACTAAGTGAAATGAGGCAGTCACAAAAAGACAAATACCATATGATTCCACTTATATGAGGTTCCTAGAATAGTCAGATTCATAGAGATAGAAAGTAGAATGGTGGTTGCTGAGAGCTGGGGGTTGGGAGAATGGGGAGTCACTGTTTAAGGGGCACAGAGTTTCAGTTTTACAAGATAAAAAGAGCGCTGAAGATGGACGGTAGCGATAATTGCCCAAGAAAATGAATGTCCTTAATACTACTAAACTGTACACTTAAAAATGGTTAATTCCCTGGTGGTCCAGTGGTTAGGACTCCATGCTCTCACTGCCGAGGGCTCGGGTTCAATCCCTGGTCAGGAACTAAGATCCCACAAGCCACATGGCCAAAAAAACAAAAATGGTTAAAACGGTAAGTTATATTTTACGTGTATTTTACTACAATTTTTAAAAACTGGAAAAAGAAAGCAGTGTGTATGTGATCCAGCAATTCCGCTCTGGGGTATATACCCCAAAGAATTGAAAGCAGAGATTCAAACAGATATTTGTACACCCATGTTCATAACAGCGTTATTCACAAGAACCAAAATGTGGAAGCCACCGAAGTGTCCATGTATGGATGAGTGGATAAACAAAATGTGGTATATACATACAATGGGACATTATTCAGCCTTAAAAAGGAAGGGAATTCTGACACATGCTACAACATGGATGAACCTTGAGGACATTGTGCTACGTGAAATAAGCCAGTCACAAAAAGACAAATAGTATATGTTCCACTTATTCGAGGTACTTAGAGTGGTCAAATTCACAGAGACAGAAAGTAAAATGATGCTTGCCAGGGGCTGGGGAAGAGAGGAATGGAGAGTTGGTTTTTAAAGAGTACAGAGTTTCAGTTGGGAAAGATGAACGGAAAAGTTCTGGAAATGGAAGGTGGTGGTGGATGTACAACACTGTACATGTACTTAATGCCACAGAACCATACACCGAAAAATGGTTAAAAGAGTAAATTTTGTGTTATGCATATTTTAGCACAAGGGAAAAAGAAACAAGCAATATGAAAGCTTTTGCAAAACAATATTTAAACATAGAAAAATGTATGTTATTGAGCTGCATGAGCTGCTTATAAATCTTGGAGATTAATCCTTTGTCAGTTGCTTTATTTGCAAATATTTTCTCCCATTCTGAGGGTTGTCTTTTGGTCTTGTTTATGGTTTCCTTTGCTGTGCAAAAGCTTTTAAGTTTCATTAGGTCTCATTTGTTTATTTTTGTTTTTATTTCCATTTCTCTAGGAGGTGGGTCAAAAAGGATCTTGCTGTGATTTATGTCACAGAGTGTTCTGCCTATGTTTTCCTCTAAGAGTTTGATAGTGTCTGACTTTACATTTAGGTCTTTAATCTATTTTGAGTTTATTTTTGTGTATGGTGTTAGGGAATGTTCTAATTTCATACTTTTACATGTACCTGTCCAGTTTTCCCAGCACCACTTAAAAAAAAAAAAAAGTCATGAAGAACCTAGGGGTAAGACAGGAATAAAGACACAGACCTACTAGAGAATAGACTTGAGGATATGGGGAGGGGGAAGGGTAAGCTGTGACAAAGTGAGAGAGTGGCATGGACATATGTACACTACCAAATGTAAAATAGCTAGTGGGAAGCAGCCGCATAGCACAGGGAGATCAGCTCGTTGGTTTTTGACCACCTAGAGGGGTGGGATAGGGAGGGTGGGAGGGAGGGAGATGCAAGAGGGAAGAGATATGGGAACATATGTATAACTGATTCACTTTGTTATAAAGCAGAAACTAACACACCATTGTAAAGCAATTATACTCCAATAAAGATGTTAAAAAAAAAAGAAAAATGTATGGGAGTATAAACTAAAAAGCTATTTCTGAGTGTTAGAATACAGGATATTTTTGTGTTTTTCTTACTTTTCAGCAATGAACACATATTCTTTGAAGCATTTTCTATTTTAGCTGAAAAAAGGAATGAGACGGGCAGTACAGGTACAAACTGACTGGTGGGCCATGGTGGCAGGGAAGGGTGTACCTCCACTGGCAAGGTCTGTGTGATGTGTGTTTCCCCTCTGCCTCTTCAGCCCAAGACCCTCTTCTGGGCAAGAATTACTTCAGGCATTGATTGATGGAACACAGTTAACTTTAATGGTCTTCACGTAAGTTCCCCCACTGTGGAGCAGGGCAGGGCAATGAGTCTGAATGCTGGGCCCACTGACGCTGCCCGTTGCCCTAGCATTTTACTTCTGCAGTCGAGGGGCCTGTGGATTCAGGTTGTTTCCATGTCTTGGCTATTGTGAATAATGCTGCTATGGGGAGTGCAGCGATCTCTTCAAGATAGGAATTTCATCTTCTTTGGATATATTTAACTTCTTGAAGCTCTATATTGAATATTTAAATTGTGTAGGTTCTATTTTTCCCACCTGTCTCAGGAAGGCTGCAGTCCTTACCTGGACTTTGCAGAAGCCCTGGTAAGGGAAACAGTGGTAGAAATTAGTTTTATCAAACATGTTAAACTTCAATGTCTCTGCTGGATCCCCACGAGCCTACCCCAGCAACACAGGAATATTTTAGCAGGAAATTCTTTCAAATTGCATTTTGTGTTTTCATCATAAAATTTTTCCAGACTTCAGGTCTTCCTGTCTCATGGACCCAGTTTCACTACTGAAAATAAAAACTCAGTAAGATAATTATCATTCTAAACTAACTTGATTATATTTTTAGCCTTTACTGAAAACATCACAAGTAGATCATTGATCATTTCTAATGGGAAAAGTAACTTTCTTGGCAAGTGACATGTCCACGTATATCTTGTATTTGAATTATATTTGTCAGTATTTCTCACCT
This sequence comes from Leucopleurus acutus, assembly GCF_964270905.1. Lineage (NCBI taxonomy): Eukaryota > Metazoa > Chordata > Mammalia > Artiodactyla > Delphinidae > Leucopleurus > Leucopleurus acutus. The sequence continues at coordinate 149,150,137 of NC_139143.1, forward strand.
GGGCTTGAGCTACTCAAGAGCAGGGAACCCATTACATGTCCACACAGTAGGTCCTCTTTATCTTTATGCTAATTAGTTAACCAATTAACTTATTTACAGACACCAGGAATACTAAATGCTGATGATAATGATTAATACCTTTATTATTATATTCTTTCCTTTGCTGTGTTTCTTATGCTTATGCTACAGGCATTGTTCTAGGTGCTGAGGATACAGCAGGAAGTAAATATTACAGAATGTAATCCCACCTGCTCCCCACCAAAAAAAGCCTTACAAAATCTTACCAGAAGCTGGGGGCCATAGGTTTGCCTATTTTAAAAAAGAGAAAGGGAGGAAGGCAGGCAAGACTATGTTGCAGTGCAGTAGAATAAGTGCAGATTATGACTCAGAAGCCTTGGGTTTACTTTGTGCTTTCTAGCTGTCTAACCCTGGGGAAGTTAATTGACCTCTCTCTGCCTCAACTCCCTCATCTATAAAATAGGGATAATGAAAACATCTAATAACATTGTGGTGAGGATTAAATTAATCAAGACAATGTAAAGTGCCTAGAATAATGCCTGGTGCATGTTGAATACCCAATAAACATTAGCTATTTATTGTTGTCGCTGGTATGAACAACCCTGAGTAGGTCACATAACACCTCAGCTTCAGTTTCTTCCCCTGTAAAATGGGGGATTGTAGTAACATCTACCTCATGGGTAAGGTTCAAGTGAGATGAAGTAAGTGAAAGCTCTTTATAAACTGAGGACTTAATGTAGGACTCAAAGCCTTCAGCGGGTAGCTGTTCAGGGAACCCAGGGAGATGCGGGGTGGTGAGGTGGAAGGTGGAGGAGTCATGGGGACTGCAGGCAGAGCAAGAAGCCAGCACTTCGTTCCAGTGATTATGGTCGTGCAGATGTTTCTAATGAAACCACAAATCCAGATTTTTATGTAAGATCTCTAGTTTTTAAATGTTGGCAATTAAGTCGGATTTTTGTAAAACACTTTGAAAGCCAATCAAAATAAAGATGCAGGCTGCCAACTTGTGACCTGTTATAAACTTTTACAGCTATTACTTAATAAACCCCAGCGGAGAACTATAAAAGCAGCTGATGCAACAACTGAATTGAAAAGCCAAGAAACAACTAACATTAATTGGGTTCTATGTGTCATGCACATTATAGCAGTTGATTCTCCCAGCAACCTCAAGAGATGAGCATTAGCACTCCCATTCTACAGATGAAGAAACTGAGGCCCAGAGATACCTAAGGTCACACAACTGGTGAGGGGCCAATAGGGTTGAATGCCACCTCTCTGTGCCTCCGAAACCCAATCTCTTTTCACTCTGATGACTTCGCAAGATTGCAACACAGTATCACCAGAGCCCATAGGCCCCTCGACTTCACAGCAGAAGTATAATGTCATGGCAGTGGGCAAAGTCTGTGCGCCCAGCATTCAGACTCATTGCCTTGCTCTGCTTCACAATGGGGGAAACCTACTTGAAGACCATTAAAGTTAACTGTGTTCCATCAATCAATGCCTGAACTAGACCTTGCCCAGAAGAGGGTCTTGGGCATTAGGGTATCTTTTCAGTGAGGCTTCCAGATCTGCAATAGGCAGCCTAAAGAGATAGGAGAGAGAGGACATCAGTCTCCCGATCAAAAAGGGTCTTGGAACCGGTCCCAAAAGCAATGTACAAAAATGCAGCAAGGTCTATATACTAATACATTTTATGTTAAGAATACAATCCATAAGTCTCTAAATTGCTGTGGTTTAGACCAATGACTCCCATCAGCCTCAACCTAATGTTGGGTCCACCTCCCCACATTACATCAAAACCCGGGCATTTAACAGGGTCGGGAGTAAGTTTTAAAAGCTCCCCAGGTGATCAACCAAGGATCACTGACTGTCTATTAAGAGAATTCAGCAGATACTTTATTCATTCGACAGCTGTTTCTTGAGCACCCACTATGTGCCAGATACATAGTATGTTGGAAATTAGTGAGCAATAGAAAGGCAATGTCTTGACTTTAGTCTAGTGAGGGGGGGACAGGGAGAAAAGCATGTAAACAAAATAACATCATGTTAGGCATAATAATAAGTGTTATAAAGAAAAATAAAACAGTTCAAGGGATAGAGAGTGATTGAGGAGCAGGTTATTTTACTGGACACATTGGTTTCTCTAAATTGAGATTTCTTTTTGAGTAGGTAATACTTTCATATGTTTAAAAAAAATCAAAGTGATAAAAAAGTATAAACCTTGAGAAGACTTACTCCAGCCTCTGACTCTATTCTATTTTTCTGGCCCAGTAGGTCTCAAAATATGATCCCCTGACTGGTAACCTGGGAACTTTAGAAATGCACAGTTTGGGCTCCATCCCAGACCTACTGAAGCAGAAGCTCTGTGGGTGGGACTAGTAATCTGTGTTGTAGCAAGCCCTCCAGGTGATGCTGATGGATGCTGGCATTTGAGAACAACTGCTCTAATCTAATAAACATTTCTCTTCATTTCTGATGTATCCTTCCAGTGTCTCTTTTGTAAATAGCAGTAACGTGAATATTCATTCTTGTTTTTCCCCTTCTTATACAATTACTATTCTGCATCTTAGTTTTATTACTTAACGTGCACTAGAGATCTTTCTATTAAACACAAAGTTCACTATTTTCTGTACGTTCCTATGCTTTCGTAGTGTGGATATACCATGGAGTATTTAACCACCTCCCGCTTAATGATTGTAGGTTATTTCCATCTTTTGCTATTACTGTTTGCTCTTACCATACTTAATACCCTTGTGCATGTGTCATTTCACATTTATTCGAGTCAGAGGATGAATTCCTAGAAGTGGGGTGTAAGATCAAAGGGCAAATGAATTTGGAAATTTCATAGATGGTGTTTGCTGCTCACAGAGGTTTTTGCTTTCTTGTCTGCAATGATGAGAATGTTTGTTTCACCACAAACTCAGCAAATACAATCTGTTGGATTTTTTCCAATCTTTCAGGTAAAAAATTGCACCCTCTAGTCATTTTAATCTATATTTCTCTTATTTTGAATGAAGTTGACCATCTTTGCATATGTTTAAGGGCCATCTGTATTTACCTGTGAACTTTTCATGCTTGTCTTTTGCCAATCTCTATTAGATCAATGTTCTTTTTCTCCTTTATTTCTAGAAGCTTTTTACATATTAGGGGGATTAATCCTTTGTGACATGAGTTACAAATAATTTTTCCCAGTTTGTCACTTGCCTTTTGACTTTATGGAGTTTTTTGGTTTTACTTTCATTTTTAATTTTAATAATTGTTTTCTACCTAAAATTTAGTTCTTGAAAATCTGAATTTGGTAACTCATTCAAAATCAATTACAAGGCTTACCAGGACCTATCAGAAGCAAGTGACCAGGTCCTAAGGAAGGCAACTGAGACCAAAGACAAGTTAGTTTTTTTGTCTACAAATATTTTGTCTACAAACATGTATGCAGAATCTACTATGTGTCAGGAACAAACACATAGTTTTTTTTTGAGCTGCTTATTTTTCCAACAATTTTTCATTACAAATATTCATAGAGAATCCTAAAGATGCCACCAGAAAACTACTAGAGCTAATCAATGAATTTGGTAAAGTTACAGGATATAAAATTAATGCACAGAAATCTCTTGCATTCCTATACACTAATGATGAAAAATCTGAAAGATTTTTATACACTCCCATTTACCATTGCAACAAAAAGAATAAAATACCTAGGAATAAACCTACCTAGGGAGACGAAAGACCTGTATGCAGAAAACTGTAAGACACTGATGAAAGAAATTAAAGATGATACCAACAGATGGAGAGGTATACCATGTTCTTGGATTGGAAGAATCAACATTGTGAAAATGACTATACTGCCCAAAGCAATCTACAGATTCAATGCAATCCCTATCAAATTATCAATGGCATTTTTTACAGAACTAGACCAAAAAATCTTAAAATTTGCATGGAGACACTAAAGACCCCGAATAGCCAAAGCAGTCTTGAGGAAAAACAATGGAGCTGGAGGAATCAGACTCCCTGACTTCAGACTATACTACAAAGCTACAGTAATCAGGACAATATGGTACTGGCACAAAAACAGAAACATAGATCAATGCAACAAGGTAGAAAGCCCAGAGATAAACCCACACACCTATGGTCAACTAATCTATGACAAGGGAGGCAAGGATATACAATGGAGAAAAGTCAGTCTCTTCAATAAGTGGTGCTGGGAAAACTGGACAGCTACATGTAAAAGAATGAAATTAGAACACTACCTAACACCATACACAAAAATAAACTCAAAATGGATTCGAGACCTAAATGTAAGACTGGACACTATAAAACTCTTAGGGGGAAACACTCTTTGACATAAATCACAGCAAGATCTTTTTTGATCCACCTACTAGAATAACGGAAATAAAAATAAACAAATGGGACCTAATGAAACCTAAAAGCTTTTGCACAGCAAAGGAAGCCATAAACAAGACAAAAAGACAACCCTCAGAATGGGAGAAAATATTTGCAAATGAATCAGTGGACAAAGGATTAATCTCCAAAATATATAAACAGCTCATGCAGCTCAATATTAAAGAAAGAAACAACCCAATCCATAAACGGATGGAAGACCTAAATAGACATTTCTCCAAGTCGACATACAGATGGCCAAGAAGCACATGAAAAGCTGCTCAACATCACTAATTATTAGAGAAATGCAAATCAAAACTACAATGTGGTATCACCTCACACCAGTTAGAATGGGCATCATCAGAACATCTACAAGCAACAAATGCTGGAGAGGGTGTGAGAAAAGGGAACCCTCTTTCACTGTTGGTGGGAATGTAAATTGATACAGTCACTATGGAGAACAGTATGGAGCTTCCTTTAAAAACTAAAAATAGAGTTACCATATGACCCAGCAATCCCACTACTGGGCATATACGCAGAGAAAACCATAATTCAAAAAGACACATGCACCCCAATGTTCTTTGCAGCACTATTTACAATAGCCAGGCCATGGAAGCAACCTAAATGCCCATCAACAGACGAATGGATAAAGAAGTTGTGGTACATATATACAATGGAATACCACTCAGCTATAAAAAGGAACGAAATTGGGTCATTTGTTGAGACGTGGATGGATCTACAGACTGTCATACAGAGTGAAGTAAGTCAGAAAGAGAAAAACAAATATCATATATTAACGCATATATGTGGAACCTAGAAAAATGGTACAGATGAACCGGTTTGCAGGACAGAAATTTAGACACACATGTAGAGAACAAACATATGGACACCAAGGGGGGAAAGCGGCAGGGGGTGGGTGGTGCTGGTGGGATGAATTGAGCGATTGGGATTGACACGTATACACTGATGTGTCTAAAATGGATGACTAATAAGAACCTGCAATATAAAAAAATAAATAAAATAAAATTAAAAAAAATATATATATACTTTTCAAATCAAAAGGACAAGAAGAAAAAGATAAATCTGCTATCATGTTGTTAGATTTTAACACCCATCAGTAATTGATGGGTCAAACACACACAAAAAAATGAGTACAGGTATAGAAGATTTGAACTAATATATTCTCAAGTTTGATTTAATGGATATACATATAACACTGCACCCATCATTTACCCAATACACATTCTTTATAGGCACAAGCTGAACATTTATAAAAATCAAACATTCACTGGGACATAAGCAAATCTCTACAAATCTCAAAGGATTACTCTCATAGATCCTCATTCTCTGTCCACAATAGGGTTATTAGAAAACAAAAACAAGTTTTTTCAACCAACAGTGCTGGAAGAATTGTATATTCACATGCAGAAAGGTTATTTATACCTTTAACTCACAACTTACATAAAAATTAATTCAAAATGACCATAAACCAAAATTTAAGAGCTAACACTATAAAACTTTTAGAAAAAAACATGGGAGAAAATTTTCTTGACTTTGGATTAGGCAAAGAGTTCTTAGATGTGACACTAAAGTCATGATCCATAAAAGAGAAAATTGATAAATTTGATTTAATTTTTAAAAATTGGGGGAATTCCCTGGCAGTCCAGTGATTGGGACTCTGCACTTTCACTGCCGAGGGCCCAGGTTCAATCCCCAGTGAAGGAACTAAGATCTCGCAAGCCACATAGCACTGCCAAAAAAAAAAAAGAAAAAGAAACAGAAAAAGAGTAAAATACATAATAAAAACCTATTTTTTAAAAAAAATTGTACTTTAAAAGACACTACTAAGAAAATGAAAAGGTAAACCACAGACTGGGAGAAAATACTTGTAAGTAATAATTCTGATAGAGGTCTTGTATTCGGAATACAGAGAACTTTCACAAATCAAGAAGAAGACAAACAACCCAATTTTTAAATAGACAAAAGATTTGAATAGACATTTCACCAGAGAAAATATATGAATAGCTAATAAGCACATTAAAAGATGCTTAACATCATTAGTCATTAGGAAAATGCAAATTAAAACCACAAGGAGATGCCACTTCATACCCACTAGGATGCCTATAATTAAAAAGACAGAGAATAATAACTGTGGGAAGGGATGTGAAGAAATTGGAATCCTCGTAGATTGCTAACAGGAATGTAGAATAGTATATTCACTTTGGAAAATAGCTTGGCAATCTCTTAAAAAGTTAAACATAAATTTATGTTTAACAACCTAGTAATTCGACTCATAGATATGCACTCAAGATAAACAAAAACATGTGTCCACGGAAACACTTGTACAGGAAAGTTCATAGCAACATTATTCATAAAAGCCAAAAAGTGGAAACAATACAAATGTCCATTAACTGATGAGTGGGAAAACCAAAGTATGCTATATCCATACAATATAATACTTTTCATCAATAAGAGGAATGAATCACTGGTACCTGCTACAATCATGGATGAAATTCAAAAATATTATGCTCAGTGAAAAAAAGTCCAATAAAAAAAGACCACATACTTTATGTTTCCATTTATATAATATATCTAGAAAAGGCAAATCTATGGATATAGAAAGCAGATTGGTGTTTGCCTGGGGATTGAGGATTGACTAAAAATGGGCATGAGGTGTTCTTCTGGGGATGATGGAAATGTTCTAAAATTGGGTTGTGGTGATGATTGCACACTCAGTAAATTTACTAAAAAACATTGAATTCCATGCTTAAAATGAGTGAATAATATGATATGTAAATTATACCTAAATAAAGCTTTTAAAAAAAATAACAAAAAGATAAGTAGGAAAACGTTATTCTGGGAAGTTCAGAAATATACTTATAAAAAAACCAAAAAACAAAAACTCTTTTAGCAAGTTAAGAATAAGAGAGTACTTCCTTAATCTAATAAAGAGCATCTACCAAAAAACTATAACAATAACAATACTTACTGAGGAAATGCTGAAAGCATTTCTCTTTAAGATCAGGAGCAAGACATGGATGCCCCAAATCATGATTTTCATTCAACTTTGTACTGGAGGTCTTAACCATGGCAGTAAGGGGGGGAAAATATAAAATGTGGAAGCATTGAAATGCAAGAAGCAAAGCTATCATTATTTGCTGATAATATGCTTGTCTACATAGAATACCTCAAAGTATAAGAGAATTTGGTAGTCAACAGGATACAAAATCCAGGAACAAAAATCAGTTGTATTTCTATATACCAGCAACAAACAAAATGCAATAAAACAGGATACTATTTACAATTTCATCAACAAAAGTAAAGTATGTAGTAACAGATCTAAAAAAGGATGTTCAACACTTGGAGAAAAATGATAAAACTATTGAAACAAGATCTAAATAAGTGGAAAGATATATCATGTTCATGAATTGGAAGATTCAATATCATAAAGATATCAAATTTATCAGATTGATAAAAATAATTTCCATGCAATTACAATAAAAATCGCAATTTTTTTCCGGAATTTGACAAGTTGTTTCCTAATTTTTTTGTGCCTTTATTGAAAACTATTACATTCCTAAAAAGGAAGAAAAATATATTTGCCTGACAAAGTATCAAGAATTATCATAAACTTATAGTAATTAAGACAGAGTGGCATTATAGATCCAAACACACACGAAACTTAATTTTACCGCAGAGCAAACATTTTAGTTCAAGGTGAAAGGATAGATTTTTCAACATGTGGTACTGGGACAATTAGCTAACCTTAAGGAAAACATGATAGTAGACTCTTAAATTAGTCTTTAACCAGTTGGTTAGACCCATATGAGAAAAGTAAAAGTACACAATTCTTAGAAATTTACCTAAAAGAGTAATTTAATAGAGGAGGGGAGATTTTTAAAATAAGACACAGACAAATCATAAAGAAAAAGACTGATACATTCAATTACATTAATAGTTATAAATTCTGTTTATCTAAAGATATCATAGATAAGCCATAAACAGGGAAATGCATATAAATGATAAAGAGTTAATATCCAGATTCTATAAAACAGGTAAAAAAGATTATATAAAGAAGATAAATCAATAAGAGAAGATAAACAACCCAATTAAAAATGGGCAAAAGAACAGGAATTTTACTGAAAAGGAAACACAGATGGCTCAAAAACATATTAAATATATTTAATTTCAGTAATCAGGGTTACAAATAGACACCATAACGTAATACTATTTCACACCTACCAGATTGGCAAGAGTTAAAAATTAATCTATACCAAATGTTGGTGTACACGTGGAGCAAGGGAACGTTCGTAGATTGTGGATGAATCTATCAACTGGTAAAAGTAATCTGGAAAAGAGGTGGCATTACCTAGTAAAGTTGAACATCTGCAGAAGCTATGAGCCAGCAATTTCATTGCAATGTATATAACCTAGAGAGAGTTTTGCACAAGTGCAGCTGCAGTTAACGTTTATAGTGGCATTATTCACGATAGTCCAAAACTGGAAAAAACACAAATGTCTATCTACAATATATGATAAATATATAATATTCCAGGGAATTCCCTGGTGGTCCAGTGGTTAGGACTCGGCAACTTCACTGCATGGCCCGGGTTGAGTCCCTGGTCGGGGAACTAAGGTCCCACAAGCTGCTCAGCACAGCGAAAAAACAAAAACAAACAAACAAACAAACAAAAAATATATATATATGTATATTCCATTCATACCACGGAATATTACATAACATAGAAAAAAGAAATTATAGCTACACTCGATGACACTGAATCTCTAGACCATGATATAAAGTGGAGAAAAAATTCAATGGCATCAATTTACATAAGTTCAGAAATAGGCAAAACCAATACATTCAAATCTATAAAGAAAAGCAGTAGAACGATAAAACACAAAGCTTGGGAGACTGGTTACTTTGGGAAGAGAAGAGAGACATAAAATAAAATTCCTCTTTTAAATATTCAGCACATGAGATGGTTAAGACTTATGTTCTTAATTATGGCATCCTTAGATTTTACTGATCAGAGCTAGGGGCCGAGGGAAGCACAACAGCCTTCTGCTAGAGCGAACTTGCCCCTTCATAAGAGTTTGGGACCAGGGAGCTGAGCCAGCCTTACTGACCCCAAAAGGAGCCAGCCCCTGACCTTGACCTCTTGACTCAAGCTAACGGCTAAAAATTCTAAATACTATTGCCCATATTGTTTTCCTCAAGTGCCACATAACAATCATTCAATCAATCAGTGCATTAAAGAGTCCTGGACTTAATGAGAAAAGATAAGATTTAATTACAACTCAGAACCAGCTCACTTCTGACCTTTTGTAGTCTTCTGAACACACACTCTCTTTGGAAGAACAGAAAAGTTTCATACTCCCCAGAGATTATGATGTGGACCTTCCAGGGGAACATTCTCTCTCCCCTAGCTTTTTGGGAATTTTCTTGGCCGGCGGGGTTAGGTAGAAACAGTACCACCAGCCAAGAAGTTTTTGTTGAGCTTTACTCTGTGGGTCATGGAGTAAAAGAAAAGGGGATTTGTGTTTATTTTCCAAAATGAAATTGTGGTATTGGGCATGCTTTTGAAAGCCAAATCTCCTTCAGAAGTTGTGCCATGCCCCCCAAGGTACTGTGCCGCACCCCTTCCTCCCAGAGAGGAGAATCATTTGATCAGATGACCAGTCTGCAGTTGTGCCCAGGTCTAATGTCTGGTCTGGCTGTCTGAGAAGGCCCAGGAGGGCAGGTTTGTGAACTGCTTCCCTGAACTCCTCCTTGCTGCTCCCATGAAGTCTCATCTCTGGCCTGGAGATTCTCTGTGATCACTGCAGACCCCTCTTTGGCCAGGCTGTGACTGAAGGAGTCCGCTGGCCAGCCACCTGAGCCATTTCCTCTCGTAGGACCAGCCCCCGGCTCCACGAAGGGGAAATCCAAACACAGGTATGTGTGATGATGTGGAGTGACCTGTTTACAGTGGACTTTCCTGGTGGCCAGTTCTCAGCAGGATTTTCCTTAGTGTTGCCCAGATAAGAGTTTTCAGTGGTCACCACCCACCTCTACATCTGGGGTGGGGGTGGACTCTGTGTGGGAGAGGGTCTGGAAAAGATCACTGAGGGCTGTAGTCCAGTGCCCTCCTCCCCTCACCCCTATCCCATTAGTTGCTTGAATCCCTTCTGTCATGTGCCCTCCAAGACATCTCCCAGCTTTTTTTGTTTTTCTCTGGGAACAAGGAATTTACTGCCTTCAGAGGTAGCCTATCCCATTAGATACATGTGGTTGTCAGGTTCTAAAACGCTGAGCAATTGTGAAATGGGGATGTGGTGGGAAGGGGGGAAGGTTCAAGAGCTTTTGAATAAATTGCTCTTTTAAGTTTAAGTTTTCTTCATTGGGGTCTCTATACCTTGCAACCATTTACTGAGCAGTTAGTACGTGCCAAGCTCTGTATTAATTATTATTCATGTAAGATTCTATTGAAACTTCCCCAAGCCCTATGAGTTATGTATAATTAATATCCTCATTTCATAGGTGAGGAAAAACAGATTCAGAGCAGTGAGGCCACATGCCTGAAAAGTCACAAGGCTAGTTAATGGTGGGGCTGGGTTTACATTCAGGTCTGTCTGACACCAAAGCCCTCTTCCCCACCACTGTGTTTGCCTGTCTCACAGCCCCATTGCAGCCTCATGAAGCAAGGAGCCATCTTTGAGCTGAGAAAGCTAAGGCTCTGGGAGGTCAGATGGCTTCCCCGAAAGCATCCCTCAATACTAGAACAGGAACCTAAATCTTTGCCCTTCCCCTGACTTGTTCACCCTCCGTCCTGAGCCTCTGTGCATTGGCTTACTCTCGCCGCAGCTTTCATCAGAAACTAAGGCTGAATCCATTCCCTGCTCAATTTCTTAATCTGATTCCCTAACATCCGTGGTCCCAGCTCCCCAAGTCTTTCCCCAGTCACTGACCACTGTGGCTCTGCAGACAGCTGTCCTGTGTCCCCCGCCCTGCCTCTCCCATTCAGCAACCACTGACCTCAGAACCTTCCCAAAGGAAAAGAGCATCTGACCGCCAGAGGCAGCGGCAGCAAGAGCCTGGACACAGGTTGTACAGGAATCAGTGGGCAGGGGGAGGGGAAGGGGCTTGTCCCAGAAGAGGGTCCATACAGTTACTGCCATGCAAGTTAGGAGGTAGAAACAAAGTCTAGACCATAAAGGAGACAGAGGCTGCAAAATAACAGCCAACAGCAGAACGATTCTTTGTGGAGTGTTCCCAGGTTTAGGGAAGACGGAAGAGTAGGGAGAGGAAGACCCCAATTCTGTTCCTGACCTGACACCTAGCTTCCAGTGACTTTGCCCAGGTTCCTTTCTCTCTTTGGGCCTCAGAGAATGTTCCAGAATGTCTAGGGCTCCTTGTGGTCTTTAAGCCTGAGTGTTGAATGCTGGTTCACTAAGTTGGTGGCCTTGTGGGCCCAAACAAGTGAGAAGCAGTGGGCTGAGGAGTAAGAAATCACCTGGACCAGACGGTGGCGTGCAGTCTGTTCTGAGCCCACTGTGGGTGGGGCCCCAGGTGCCTGCTGCCATAAAGGGGAGAGAGAGGCATCAGAGAAGGCAGAGCAATGACGAAAGTTGAGCAGCTGATCCTAAGGTCTGGAGCAGCCTTACAGGGGATAAGAGGTTAGGCATTTTATACAAGAAAGAAAAGAAAGCCAAGAGCTGAATGACTAGGACAATGTACTACTTTGCTGTGTCTATTCAGTCCACTTTTCTAATTGCTACCACATACATCTACAGGGTTTCCATGAAAGTAGCAATTTTAAACGATGTGACCCTGCCCCCTGCCCCTACTAGCCACAGATGATTGGTCTAAGCTGGGCCAATCAGAACCTACCCTGGGAATTTTGGACTTGGAGTGAAAGGGAGCTCTGGTAGCCATGTTTCCTCCACCTGGACCAGAGCAGTAGTGGAAATGCTCCATTTTCTCCATTAGAGAAAGAATAATGTAGCACAAATATCACCACCAAAACGTAAGCCCTATGAGAGCAGAGATTGTTGACTATTTCTGTTCATTGCCGCATCCCTAGAATATGCCTGGAACATAGTAATAATGATAATAATAGGAACAAATATATAGTGCTTATTATGATCAGACAACTGTCCTAAGTGCTTCACACATGTAATTCATTTAATCCACATAACAACCCTATAGGATAGAATAATATTATCACCATATTCCATATGGGGAAACTGAGACACAGGGTAACTTGCCTAAAGTCACACAGATCATTGGTCTAGGAACCGGAATTCAAACACCAGTCATGTGGTTCCAGAGTCTGTGCTCTTAATCACCATCCTACACGAGGTGTCAGTAAACCTGTGTTGAAGGAAGAATGAATGAATGGATCAGACAGGCAGAAAGGAGAGCGGGTGAGAGAGAGAATTCTGTAACAATTGAGCACCTAGTTCAGAAGGTCTCTGCAGCTCAGTTCTACTCTTGCCCTTGGGTTCTTGAAAGCCTCACCAGCCAGTCTTGTAAACAGGACTGGTTTCATGGGCATCAGAAGGGCTCCATGCTTGGTTTAATGCTCTGCTATCACCACCTCTAAATTCTTTTTTTTTTTTTCCTCTTACTGTTATTGTTTATTATTTTTTATTTTTTTATGTCAGGACATATATTCTCCTTGTTATCGTAACATTTTAATCACATTACAAATTGATCAGTGTTGTCTTCAGTGAAGAAAACTCTACTGAAGCGAGTTTAAGTGTGCGTGCTTGAACAAGTCCCAAATTTATGTAGGTGTGGCTAGCAGTCCATTTATTTGATTCAATGGCTCAAGTGATGACAACATTGGTTTGGCACCAGCTGTCCTTGTCAAAGTCTACACACACCAGGTGACCAGAAACTCTTTTCAAGGACTGCAGTAGTTAATTTTATGTGTCAATTTGACTGGATCAGCGGATGCCCAGATATCTGGTTAAGCATTATTTCTGTGTGTCTGTGAGAGTGTTTCTGGCTGAAATTAGCATTTGGATCAGCAGACGAAGGAAAGTAGATGGCCTTCCCCAGTGTGGGTGGGCCTCCTCCAATCTGCTGAGGGCTGGGATAGAACAAAAGGACAGAGGAAGGAGGAATTTGCCCCTTTTTTCTGCCCTATTGCTTGAGCTGGGACATCTCATCTCAGAGAACTGAATTTTAAACTTTAGTTTTCATTAATTTCATTTTAAGTAGTGCTACTGTATTGGACTGAACAGAACCAGAACTTGTGCCCTTCTCCTGTACCTCAACACTTGACTGGATTCAGCAGTGCCTGTGGAGGGGCTGAATCACTCACTGGCTCCCTCTGGTGCGAGGCTCTTTGGCAGAGCCTGACACATAATAGGTGCTCAACAAACAGCAACTGAGTGGTTTCGTGGGTGCTCGAGGCCACTTCTATAGATGAAGAATCTAGACAGGGGGCTGGAAATGGAAGAAGGAAGGCAACTGTCACAGGAATGTCACTTTATCCCATCCTGAGGCAAACACAGGAAAGGACCAGCCTCAGCGGAGGTCGGACAGCCCCTCGGTGACTAACGTTCACAGGAATCCACACCCAGCTGGGTTAGCTGTCCACAGAAAACCTTCCGAGAAGGGCCCAGCCTACAACGAGCTGGGAGACGTGTCAGGGAGGAGATGAAGGCGCCTCTGGTATGTCTCTGAAAAGCAGCCAACAGACCCAGAGCTGTCAACACCATAAACCCAGCTGGGAGCTCAGAGAGCTCAACCTAAACTCACTTGATACATGGTGGAGGGAGTGAGGCCCCAGGCCTGCTGGCCGCTCCAGCCCACTGGGTCAAGGGTTCCCAGAAGCAGCTCTTGCATCTCCAGCCTGGGCCCCTCTTTGGAACAAGCTCTCCTCTTGCCTCCCCCTCGACCAGCGCCTGCCCCCCACCCCCAGGTTAACTCCTGCCTCATTCAGGTCTCTGACTAAATGACCCCTCCTCTGAGAAGCCTTCCTCCACCCACCTTCCTGGGCTGAACTGACCCCTCTGCTGGCCCTGGAGAATCATTAATAATTAGCAAATAAACTGACCCTGCAGCTGTCTACCGTGGCACATCCTGCACAGGGTTGCTGTGGTGAGAAACAGCCCGACTGCAAACTCACTCCTGCAGAGTGGGCAGCTCTTGTGATTTGGGGCTCTTTTTTGACAACACTGTTTATCTTCTCTGTCCATAGCCTTTTAATCAGTGCAGCTCAAATCTCCCAAGAAGCATCTCCCGGGCTTCCTGCTGCCCATCAGTTTCAGCTGCTCTGGAGGGCAACTCCTTGCCCCTTGGGGCTCCCCCGGGCTCCCCTCTAACTCTGAGGATGATCCACCAAGGTGTTTCCAAATAACACGATAACAGAGACTTAATTTGATTCTCACAGATTTTTACTTCCTTGTCAGAGCCACTTAAAAGGGAACCGGGGGGAGTTTCCTGGTGGCCTAATGGTTAGGATTCCGGGCTTTCACTGATGTGGCCCAGGTTCAATCCCAGGTCGGGGAACTGAGATCCCACAAGATGTGTGGTGCGGCCAAAAAAAAAAGTGGGGGCGGGAACTGGGGTTAATCCACAGTGGTGACTGAGGAAGGGCCTGAGTTAGTGGGAGCAGAGGGAGGGTGCGTGTATCTGGGGAGGTCAGCGAAGGTTTCAGGGAAGATGGGGCATTTGACCTGTGACTTGAGAGACAAAGACCTTCCAGGCAGAGGAAATAGCCTGCGCATAGGTGTGGAGGCCTGAGAGAGGATGCAGGGCTCAAGGAACTCAAAGTTGTTTGGTATTATAGGAACTCAGGGTATGATGCCGAGGAGGCCCAGGCGGTGTGCTGGAGAGGTGAGCAAAGCTCCTGAGGACCTCAGAGCCAGGGACTTCATCCTGGGGGCAGCAGTGTTCCAGTGTGTATTCCCCAAACACTAGGCCCATGGAACTCTCAGCTCCAGAAGAGGGCTGGATTTTTGCGTCCCCCACGTGGAGACTCTCTCCGACATATGTGAATTTTGTAAAGGTTTTGCTAAAACTAATAGTAACCACCTGTGAGTGTCTGCAAGGCACCAGGCGGGCATCACCAAATCGGACCCACCTCACCACCCTATGAACTAGGTCCTGTTGTATCATTCCTATTTTAGAGAGAGGTTAAGAAATTTTATAGGGGGGTAAAGGTCACACAGCTGGTAAGTGGTAGAGCTAAGATATGAACTTGAGCAGTCTGATTTTGAGCTTCCTGGAGTAAAGAATGGGCTTAACTTTATTTCATCCAACTTTTCCTGACTTGTTTTTAATTATGGAAAAATTTGTGCACATCTAGTAACATTGCAAGACAATTGATTCTGTGGGCAATGGGGAGCTATGAAAGGGTTCTTATCCAGGAGCTTTCTATCTGATTTGCAAATATCCTTAGTATGCTGTTATCAGTCACTTACACTTTGGTGTGAGTTAGTCCTTTCCTAGAGCACCTCAATAGTCTTGGTATCTCCCCAATACCCAGGAGGGATGACATGAGATGGTGCTATAAGAATATTTGCTTGAGTGAATTGTAACTTCCCCTGTTGAAGACAGTGGGAGCAACGGAAGGAAAGGCCTGGAGCCTGGGACATGGTCATGTCAGAGTGTGAGGGACAGGAGGCAGGCAGGGACAGTTGTGAGGGCACCATGGGATCCAGAGTCTTGGAATTGAAATGCAAAAGCCAAACTCACCTACTTCACGGCTAAAGGCCAGGCCTGAACATTAAGTGCAATTCCAAATATCTATTCAGAATGTTTTCTCTTTTAGACAGCAGCTAACCCACCTGGTCAACCGGAAAATGAGGCATTTGTTGGAGCTGAAGGTGCATCAGTAGATTCTTGCTTTTAAGAGTCAGAGTCGGAGGGAAAAAAATCACCCTCAGAGCCTATATCCATCCCCACACGCACAAAGCTACTGGCAAAGAGCAGGGGATTTGGAAGCTTGGCTCGTTGAACCAAGGGATCCTTAGAAAGCACCTAGGCTGTTTCTCTCATTCTAAGGATGGCAGGACTGAGGTCCGGAGAGGGCAAGGTCACAGAGCTGGTTGAGACCAGAATCTGAGGGTCCCTTCCCAGTTCGGGGCTCTGACCATGGCTTCGGGGCCTGCACTGCAGTCCACTGCCACTTTCTTGGCCCCGTCCCCTTTGTCAGGGGAGGCAGCCTTGTGCACACACCGCCCACCACAGACCCACAGACAGAGCTCCCTGCTGTCATCTGACTGCCCCTAATGAGATTACAGACTCCTGGTGAAATAGACGAGAGTTAATTCCCTCTGGCTTTAAAGGGCAGGCCAGGCCACAAGAAATAGCAAAAAACAAAACAAAACAAGCAAACAACCCCACCCAAAACAAACAAACAAAAAAACACCTTTATCTAAAAACGCTAAATATAGATGGTGACCCTAACAGCCATTTCCCTGCTTGGCGTGTTGCAGTTCATTCCTGCTTTCACAGATGTTCTCTGGATGGAATGTTGCACCAGCCCTAACAAAGTAGATGCTATTATTATGTCTGCTTGGTTGGGGAAAGAGCACACTGAGGCAGTGTGCTCTTAAATGGTTGCTCCAGGATCACACAACTAGTAAGTGGCAGAGCTGGGACTTGAATGTAGGTTCCTTGGGCACTGTCGTCTCTAAAAATAATAAGCCCTGAGAACCTACAGCGTTCCCAGTTTTAGGTTTAAAGCAGCCCTGAAGGACATACCTCACAACGGGTAATACAGCCCAAGTTTGAGCTCGGGTCCACTGGACTCAAATCCTACATTCCCCACAATATTGGGAAGCACCTTTGAACCCATCCACCTGTACACGTGGTGGGAACCAAACAACGTAGGCCTGATTTCCACTCTGCTACTTGCTAGCTCTGGCCAGAGTCCCATGGCCAAGGGACTCTGGCTCCTGGGGTCTCAATCTCATTTTACTTTCAGTAAAATGAAGGTTGGACCCCTGGGGTTGTTGGGATGATTCCCAATGGTTCACACAGGTAATGCAACTGGAACAGGACTCCCACACGACCTGCTCGTTTCCCGACCTCTCTTTGCCTCAGTTTCCTCATCTGTAAAATGATACTTATAGTACTTACTTCTTGGATTTAGTGCTAGGATTAAATGTGCTAATACAAGTAATGTGTGTCTAGAACAGCACATGGTGTACAATAAATGCTTAATGCTGACGATTGCTAGCATTGCTAGTTATTCATTATTTTGCTAGTTTATTGTTATTTATTATTGCCAGTTATTGCCTTGCCTTCAATGCTTTCTGGAATGAAGTGGAGGTAAAAATCAAACCAACCAAACAAATGTTTCTCTTCTTCCTCCCACCAGTCCCCTGTCCCCTCCCCTTTCTAAAAGGAGCACTTGGCTTTGAGGTCTGATCCCCCAACCACATGGCCTGCTCTAATTTCCCAGGCTCTAATCTGCTCCCGGCTCCTAATGATGCAGCTGGTAATAGGATTGTGGCCTCCCTCTGGGACAACCACGCGGGCCATGGCTGTGGGGCTGGCAACTAGCGCTTAGCAGCCCTGACCACCTGCCGGCTGAGGAGCCAGAGCCCCCAGCCAGGACCCTGTGCCCGGGCTGGCCTCCCGTGCATGGAATGGTGCTGTGCCCTGGGCCAGCAGGCTGGGCTCGCCATGGTGCTGGGTGCCATCCTGGCACGAGGGCGGGATGTGTGCAGGCGGAATGGACTGCTCATCCTGTCTGTGCTCTCTGTCACCGTGGGCTGCCTCCTCGGCTTCTTCCTGAGGACCCGGCACCTCTCACCACAGGTCAGCCAGCCATGCAGGGCATCACGGGTCCCCATCTCGGAGGGCTGGGTGGGCCTGAGGAATCTGGGGGTCACATTCCCACTCCGTGGCTCCCTGATGGCATGACAGTGGGTCACTTTGCCTCTCTGGGTCCCAGTTTTCTCCTCTGTGAAGTGGGTGTGATAAACGCATTGCAGGACTAGAGTGAGAGAGGAAGTGGCTTCACACCAGCATCTCCAGGTGAAAGAGAGGTAAGGATGCCTTCTTGGAATAACCACAGGCTAAGAGCTGTAGGGGAGGGAAGAATGGGATCCTATAAGCATGCAAAGCAGGCATCAGAGAATACCTCCTAAAGCAGCTCACGGGCAGAGAGCCGGAATGGGCATTCTAGGCAGAGGTAACAGCAGAAGCAAGGCAAAGGGGCATGAAAGGTTTGTGGGGGGCTGGGGGGGGCAGGTGGAGCAAGCTGTTTACAGCAGCTGGAATGTACGCTGTGAGGCAGGGGCTAGAGCACAGGGGCCATCGGGCCTCTAGATCCCAGCACCGAGCACGGGCTTGGGGCAACCATGAGAAGCTTTGAGCAGTGATATGGTCAGACCTGAGCTTGGAAACATCCCTCTGGTGCTGAGTGGAGGATGGGGTAGTGGCGGGACTGGCAGGGGGCCAGGTGAAGGGTGAGACATGACAGTGGGGATGAGCAGGGCAGATCTGAGAACTGTTTCCCAAAGAGGTAGCTTCAGGATGTGGTGGCTGATTGGATGTGGGGTTGGGGGGACAGGGAGGCAATGCAGGCCCCCAGGGTTCTGGCCTGTGTAACTGCAAGGGTGATGATGCCTTGCCTGGGGAAGGGCCCTCTTCTCGCTTAGCGCTCATCTCATGCGGGAGACGGAGGGACACTCATGCTGTCGAAGGCAGAACTTTTCTAACACTGTTAAACGGTAAGGAGGACTTTATTCAGGACTACTGTGATAGGTGTTAAGACCATGGCGACAGGGGAGAGCGATCAGGAGCAACTCAAATACGGCAACTGCAGCTGGGGATTTACAGCCAATGAGCACAGTGAGGTCAGTGACTAGAAAATTACTAAGAAGAGACATCAAGGATAGGGGAGGGGGAGTCTTGCTAAACCCACTAACAAGGTCTTTGTTGAAGGCAGAGTTGGGGGGATTCTCACTAAATTGACTTAGCAGGGTTTTCACTACAAATGCGTGAAGCAGGACGAAGAAAGGATGAGGCTTAGTTGAAAAGAGGGCTCAGAATGGCCGGTCTAAAGTTTGGTCAAGGAGAGTTTTCGTCAGTGGGCTCCTGGAAGATTCCTTATTTCATAACATTCCTCTTCCTGCAGTTCAGTGATATCTAATATGTTCTCTACAACCGGGGCTCAAGGTATCAGATTTCGTCTTCCATTAAAAGGAAAACACGCCTCTCTGGGAATTGAGCCCGCTATTACTATAGTTACACTGTTAAGGTGCTATCAGTTATTTAGGGAGAAGCATAGACTCTGGAGTCAGAGGAACCCTGAACTTGGACTCTACTAGTGAATGGCTGTGTGGCCCTAGGCCAACTCCTGTCTCCTTTCTGGAGCTCAGTTTCGTTATCTGTAAAATGGAGGAGGGTGGGACTGTATGTCTGCTAGAATTGCTGTGAGGAGTAAACAAGGATTCATCAGTGCCTGGATACAGCGGGTGCTTAGTGAATGTTACTTTACTCCTCCCTCCCTTACCCACCTGTCCAAGTCCTACTAACGTCAAGAACCGCCTCATAGATCCCATATCTTATGAAAACTCTTCCAGACCTACCCACATCTGCCCACTCTCCTCCCACACTCACCCCAAGCTCATCCCTCCACTGGAACCCAGCTGCTGGAGGTCTTGCTTCAGAGCTGTTTGTTCAGAGTCTATTTCTCCCATCAGCCTTTGACTTGCTGACTATCACATGGGCTTTCTTGAACCAAAAGGTGAGCCTAGCTCAGTGTCACAGAGAGAACCCTCAACTAATGCCTGAATTAAATTGGCAATGGCACAAACAATTTGCAAGCCACTTTCTTTAATTTTCCTCAGCAACGAAAATATATTTCTTGCAGGAAGATTATTTTGTGAAAACAAATTGGAATGCCTATTCTTAAAAGCCAAACTCATCTGGCGCCTCCTTTGCCAAAGCTGCCTTCCCCATCTGTTTGGAAGCGCTAACATGTTCTGGTCTGGATTAACCTGCCAGATAAATTGAAGGAAGGATGTGGAGTCTTAGAACAATTACTTGTCAGGAATTGGCTTTGTCAGCATCTTATTTTGAAATCAAGGAGTTGTTTATTTGATCTCTGCCTGTGACTCAGAAACCAAACCCCTCTTATTTTGTAAGCTTATGCAACAAGGCAAAAATCATAAACAATATGCAAAATGGTAGAATGTCCTATTTGTGAAAAGAACTTACAAAATCACAAGATTTATCTTTGGAAATAAGTATCTCATTTAAAAATATAGATCATTTTGAGAGTTCCAGTTAAACCATGATGAATTTATAATTGTACCCATTTTTCTTTCCTTCCTGGGATACCACTAAAATTGTAGTAATGGAATTGTTTAAAAATATAAACTCCCAAGAACAAAGACAATACAAACGGAGACAACCGAGAAAAGAAGTCAAGGAATGACAATAATTCCTGGATGGGAAGTGGATAGAGTTGAATGATCTCATTTAGTAGAGCACAGAAAGCTGAAATCTTGTGTCTGTAGAAGCAGAATGACAGCAGATACCACCTGAGTTTGTCTTGGAGAACTCCAGAAGGGCTCTGGACCTGAAAGTGCAAGGCGCTGCAGGAGGCAAGGGTTAAGCATGCAGCTGAAATCAGGGACGTTAGTTAGAATTTTGTAACTGGAGCAGTTCGACCCCTAGGTCCCTTACAGTTCATGTAATCAGGGGACCCCTCATCCACTAACTCTATCCCCCTGCCTGTCCCAAGGAACCAGAGAAGGTTGGCTTAGGGATGTTAGGCCCACCTGTAAGTGCTGGGGGAGGGGAGGTGGTGAGGCACATGCTTCAGGTGAATTAGTGGACATCTGCATCTTGAGCATGGGGTCCCCACAAGACTGCTGTCAGCTGGGCTTAAGTACAGCCCCATCCCCCCACCTCCCACCCCACACACAGCCAGAGGCAGGAAGGGACTTGTCTCACTGAAGCCTCAGAGGAAAGATCTCCAAATTCTGCTGTGAAGGGGAATTCTCCCCATCTCACCCTCCCCCCAGTGAAAAGCTGCATCTTCACCTGTTAGCCTTCCTTGAGGAGCCATCAGTTGACAAGTCCCACTCATGCACACAGCAGTTTAGTGTGTCACACTTATACACAAGCAGAAGCCAAAGACCAAACGAACAGAACGGTAGGTCTCTAATGAAGCAGAGGCAATGCAGGGAGTAGAAGAAAACTCTTAAAACCTTTCCTCAAGTTCTTTGAAGATATGAGAGAAGGTACAGTGACCATAAAATAGAACAGGGTGCAAAAAGAAGAAACGATTCGAGAACAAGAAAGCACTTTGGGAAATTAAAAATAGATGAGCCAAGATAAAAATATCAATAGCTGGGATAAAGCTGCAGAACTCTCCCAGAAGGTAAAACAAAATGAGCTAAAAATAGAAACATATAAGAAAATTAGAATGTCTAACATTCAAGTTACTAATAAGAGTTTTAAAGAGAGCTAACAGAAAGAAATGGAGAGAAAAATTTCACAGAGAAAACAAGAACATTTCTCTGAAGTAAAAGGTATGCACAGCACTATGAATTTTTTTTTTTTTTGCGGTACGCAGGCCTCTCACTGTTGTGGCCTCTCGCGTTGTGGAGCACAGGCTCCGGACGCGCAGGCTCAGCGGCCACGGCTCACGGGCCCAGCCACTCCGCAGCATGTGGGATCTTCCCGGACCGGGGCATGAACCCGTGTCCCCTGCATCGGCAGGCGGACTCTCAACCACTGTGCCACCAGGGAAACCCCAGCACTATGAATTTTTAAAAAAGAAAGGAGAAAATCTCATACCATGATACGTCTTCATGAAAAGTACAGAAAAACTGCAGATAAATAGGTGATCCTTAAATGGTTCTGAGGGAATAAACTGGGTCTAATGTAAAGAATAGGAAGTAAGGCTCCCAACATCTTAAGCAACACTGTAATCTAGAAGACAAAGAGGAAACACCTTTGAAATTTGGAGGGGAAATTCTTTAAACTAAGAGTCTTATATATAGCCAATCTACTATCAGAGTTAAAGCTAGAATAAGAAATTTTTACTATGTAAGACTCAGAAGTTTCTCTCCCATTCACGCTTACTAGGAAGCTACCAAGGGAGATATTAAAGCAAAACAAAGAAGTAAGCAAAGAAGGCAAGGGATCCAGGAAAGAAGGGTTCCGATATGGGAAAAAGTCCCAGAATGACAGCGAAGAAGAGACCCATGACAACCACTGGGCCTAGAGAGCAACCTGTCCAACCTAGGACAAGAGGATGGAGAGCTCTTGCACTGAGGCCCCAGGGGCCTAGAAACGGACCCACGTGTTTGAGTATATAGAAAATACTATTGTTAGACATTTAAAAAGCAATGTTAAAACACTTGGAAGAAATTAACGAGTGGCTCACAGAAAACAAGGTAAATGAAAAATCAGTCAATTCTTAACTTCAGGGAAAAACTGAAGGTTGTACAGAAAGGAGGCATAGTTGGCTCAACAGTGAGCAATATTTTGTGATCAAAATATTTTAAACCTTGACAAGCAGTTTAACCAAAAAGTGATATAATGGTGAAATGGGAGGAGGAAAAAAGGAGTAAGAATTAAGTCCTCATCTGTCATGGCAGGGAAGTTAATAGATGTCAAAAAGATACATCTCGAAATAGCATTATAACCATATTATTTACAAATAACAATACTAAAGGAAAAACAGCTAGAGGAGTTGGGGATGGTCACTCCTGGGAAGTTGGGGTTAAGCATAGCGATGGGTGAGGAACGGCTACCTTTTTATCATTATAGTGTTATCTAAATTAAAGAAGATACACAGGGATTAAAATTAATTCAAAAGACATAGCCACGATGGGTAAATTTTTAAAAGTTGATTTTCTGGTGTGTTGGAAATGGTAACAGAAGGGGACTAAGAGGCCTGTTTTCCGGTCCTGCACTGTCACTAACTCACTCTGCGGGCAAATCACCTCCCTCTCCTGGCTCAGCTCCCTCAGCTGTAAAATGTGTTGTCAGCTGCACTAGGAGATCTGTAAAACCCCTTCTCAGCACCAACATTCTATAATTTGCGACTTTTCAAAGCATCAGGCCAGTAACCAAGGGTTATGTTTGGCTTTGTGTTTAAAAAAAAAAAAAAGTTACAAGTACAAAAATTTAAGTCAGATGGTGTTTGCAAGTCCACGTACTGGCCTCACCCAGAAGCTTACCCTCTGAGGAAAGTGGACTCAAGCTAGCATTGCCAGAAATAGCAAAATTGAACTAAGTTAAATGTAAAAATTTTAAAAGAGCACATCCAGTTAAATTTGAATTTCGGATAAACAACAACTAATTTTTAGTATAAGTAAAGAACCAATATTTGTTGTTTATCCGAAATTCAAACTTAACTGGGCTTTGGGCTACCTTCCTCTTCCGCTGTTAGGTGCCAGTCATGTGACCGGTTACTCTAGCGAGAGCTGACTGGGCAAGGGCTTGGCGCACTAATCCAAGGGCCGGCAGATAGGCTGGAACCAGCAGCCCATGAGGAAGCCCGACGCAGGAACTCCGCCCAGTAACGGCTCTTACTGGGCTCTCACAAACCAATCCGATTCTCTCTCTTTCAGCATTTTAAATGTGAGCCCTGCTTCAAGGGTCGGTAAGAATTGACGGAAGTGTGGGGCGAGGGAACCCAGTACAGAAGGGAAACTGACTCAAAAATGCTGTTTACGAGTCAGTCTTTTCATCAAGTAGACTGACAATTCCTCCAGTGCAGGAACTGTGCCTAATTCACTCTTGGGTGCCCAGTACGATGGCTGCCAAAGTACGGGCTGAATGAATGTGTGAAGAGTACGCAGCCCTGCCCTCGCGCCACTTATCATCTGTTCCATGAGACCGATTTGTAGCAAGGCTAGGCAGGTGAATGGCGAAAAGGTGGGGGAGAGCTGTTATCTGCTGTGATTACTGACCATTTACTCTCATCCAGACCCTCTGTCAAGTGCTCATGTGCATCCTATCCTTTAAGCCTCCCAGTGGCCCTGTGAAGTGGTTATTACCCTCATGTTACAGATGAGAAAAACTCAGAGAGGCCGAGGAACTTGCTTAAGGCCGCAGCTACTTCTAGGGGGCCAAGGTTAGAATCCAAGTCTGCTTGGCTCCAAAGCCAGTGTTTTCTCCATGGACTCTGCTGTCCGTGGGCTAGACAGGAGAATACGGATGAAATGGTGCTTTGAAGATTGTAAAGCAACTGTGAAGTCTGTACTACCTGCTATAACCCCAACTCCTGCTGTGTTTTCAGGAAATCAGTTACTTCCAGTTTCCCGGAGAGCTCTTGATGAGGATGTTGAAGATGCTGATCCTACCGCTGGTGGTCTCCAGGTGAGGGGCGGGTGTTTGGCTGGGAGATCTGGGGTGGGGTTGCAGGAAGAGGATTCTGTACGGATTCTGTAGGTGCCTCCTCCTGCTGTGGACAGCTGGACTGCAGGCTCTGGGTGGTGTGACTCTGGGGGCTTCATGGGGCGTAGACTGTGGCACAGGCGCTGGAGTCTGGGTCATTCAGTGACACCAGTTGTTTCAGTCCCATTCAGTGGACATTTGAGTGACTTGAGTAAGTGATTTGGAGTCCTAGGACGTGACCTGAGTCCAGGGTAGCTCGGGGCCAGGGAGTCACACACTGTTCCCAGGGAGAGGCTCTTTGTGGTGAATGCAGCAAGACATGGGGGAAAAGATGACCTTGGAGATGATCACGAGATGATATCCTGGCTCAACTCTGTGCTGTACTGGCTGTGGAACCTTGGACAGGTCAGACTTCTCTGAGCCTCCGTTTCCTCATCTGTAAAATGATAATAGTAACACCTACTCCAAAAGGTTGCTGCGAGGACTGTAGGAGGCTATCTGTTTGCTAAACGTTCAGGGCTGATCACAGGGTATGAGGGCAGACAGGTGGGAGATGAAGTTGGAGGATGGGTTCTTGCTTGATCATGAAAGACCTTGAACACCAGGCTAAAGAATTCAGTCTTGGGGCTTCCCTGGTGGCGCAGTGGTTGGGAGTCCGCCTGCCGATGCAGAGGACACGGGTTCGTGCCCCGGTCCGGGAGGATCCAACGTGCCGCGGAGCGGCTGGGCCCGTGAGCCATGGCCGCTGGGCCTGCGCGTCTGGAGCCGGTGCTCCACCGCGGGAGAGGCCGCGGCAGTGAGAGGCCCATGTACCGCAAAAAAAAAAAAAAAAAAAGAATTCAGTCTTTACCCACTAGGGTGGGGCCACAGCAAATCCTTGGAGGTCACCTGGTCTCTACCACTGGTGTGCTGGTGACCTTGGACAAGCCCCTGGTCCTCTCTAGGTCTCAGATTTTCCAGATGTGTAATGAGTTGGCGGTTCCAGATGGTGTCTAAGAGCCCTTTGCTCTGAGACGGTGGGTTTGGAATCCTCACTTCCCAGGACTTGGCGCGCAGGGAGGGAAGTGGACAAGCCTCTGAGTCCTGGGGGACGTACTGGGCTCTGTCCCCTGGGACAGGGTCGTCAGCCTTCTCAGCCTGCCTGCTGAGAACCCTAACCCTTTCCCTCTAGGGTGGTGGAGATAATGTTCCCCCCGCCCGGGAGGCCAGGTAACGGCGCTTTCTGCTGCTCCAGGAGGCCTTGTTAAGCTCAGTTCGGCTTTGTGCAGGCAGCAGTTGGGTCTCTCAGGACTCAGCCTTCAAGGCTCTGCTGAAAGGCCACCTCCCTCCAGAAGCTTTCCCTGACTCCTCAACCCGCTTCTGTGGTTGTCTCCTCTTCATGCATCTTTTGAGTCATTCACTGAGTCAGGGAATCTGTCAAGGTCACTGGTAGGCTCCATATTGCTAGACCCAAAGGACACTCCGAGTTCTTGTTCTGCGTGACCTGTCCACAGCAGTTGATACAGCAGTTGGTCACTCCTTCCCACTTGGAACACTCCTCCCTATGCCCTTACACTCTCTGGCTTTGTCTGCTCCCTGCCCCCCTGAGCCGAGTTTCTCTCTACTCAACCTCTGAACGTTGCAGTTTCTCAGGCCTTTTCTCATCTGTCCTCACGGCTTTAACATACCACCTACAAGTCCAGTCCTTCCAAATATAGATCTCCTTCCCCAATCTCCCCTCTGAGTGCCACTCAAACTACCTACCTGACATTGCCACTCGATGTCTCACGAGGATTTCAGCTTAGCGTAACCAACTTGAGAGTTTACCCGCAAACCAGTTCCTTCTCCTGTGTCCTGCTTGTCAGTAAGCGGCAGTTCCACCTACCCAGTTATTCAAGCCTCCGTATTTATTCTCTTCCCCCACCCTCAGCTCTTCCAGCAGCGACTCCAGCTGATTCTTCCCCCCAACTACAGCCCAGCATCACCCCTACCACAGGGCAGACTCCACAGTGACCTCACTGGTCTCCTGGCTCTGGTTTTTGTTCCCCTCCCATCTGTTCTCCACCTGGTGGCCAGAATGATCTTGTGAAAAGCCAAGCGGGCCATGCCATTCATTCACCTAAAACCCTTCAGTGGCTCCCATGGCATTTAGAATAAACCCCTGCATCCTTAACATAACCTTGGCGGCCCTGCAGGATCCTGCCTGCCTGTGCCCCGCCTCATGTCATGCCTCATTCACTCCAGTCCCCAGACCTCTTAGTTTCCCAAGCAGACCAAACCCTTCCTCCGTCTCAGGGTCTCCACACATGCTGTCCCTTCTGCCTGGAGCACGTTTCCTCAATGCTTTACACGTCTTTCCCTTCCTCTTCCTTTAGATCTCAGCTTCCACATCACCTCCTTAGAAAGACCCTCCCAACCCATCCCCCTTCACCACCACCTTCACTCTCCCCCAGCATGCCCATTTCCTTTTCCTGCACAGCACTCATTTTGTACTGTTATTCTATATGGATTCAATTGCTAACCTGTTTATCTTCCACTGGACTGTAACCTCTGTGAAGGCAGATACAATACTCTGTTAAGGTTCCACTCTGGCCTTCACACGAAATGCCTGGCTCATCATAGGTGCTTATTAATACTTGCCAAGTGGATTAATGAATTCAGCAATCATGCACTGTGCTTTCTGGTACACGGCCCTGCCCTGGGAGACTGATGAGAAAATAAATAATTACATGACAGCCAAGTAAGCATGTCGATGCAGGAAGCACAGGAATTTTTGTTGCTTCCCTTTTTCCCAGTTGTATTGCAATATTGTTAGGCAGCTTGACCATCCTTTATTGTGTTTTTGTTTATTTATTTATTTATTTTTTGCTGCATTGGGTCTTTGTTGTTGCGCGTGGGCTTTCTCTAATTGCGACGAGCGGGGGCTACTCTTCATTGCAGTGCGTGGGCTTCTCATTGCCGTGGCTTCTCTTGTTGCGGAGCACAGGCTCTAGGTGCGTGGGCTTCAGTAGTTGTGGCTTGCAGGCTCTAGAGCGCAAGGCTTGGTAGTTGTAGTGCACGGGCTTAGTTGCTCCACGGCATGTGGGATCTTCCCGGCCCAGGGCTCAAACCCATGTCCCCTGCATTGGCAGGCGGATTCTTAACCACCGCACCACCAGGGAAGTCCCAATCGTCCTTTATTGTTGACCTTACTTACTGCCAGGGCATTGCCTCTTACTCAGAACTGAAATGCCTCCAAGGCAGAGGCCCTTGAGTAGACCCTGGAGTCAGACAGACCTGGGTTCCTATCCTGGCCCTGCCATTTCCATGCTGTGTGACCTTGGGCAAGTTATTTAACTTAAAATCCTGAAGTCAGGGTCAAAGGCCTGGGTCCCAGACCTGCTTCTCCCCAAATCACGTGATCTTGGGGCAAGCACCCTCACCTTGAGTCTCAGTTTACCCAGGTTACCCAGTGACTTTGGGCCCATCCAGCTCTCTGGGTCCTGGCTCTCAAAGGTTTGGTCTCTCACCACCAGACTCAAGTGCTTTCTCTTGGCTGGAAACGAAATGTGGTATTAACTTGAGAAAAGCCAGTGTGTGCTCATATGTTTCATTTGTTTATTATACAATTTCGGCTGGTTCAAAGCAACCATGTCACTGAAAAATGGAAGTGCTTTAAAACTTTCCTACTAAGGGAGAATTAAACCTTCTTGGGGGAAAATGACA
Organism: Leucopleurus acutus; assembly: GCF_964270905.1. Classification (NCBI taxonomy): domain Eukaryota; kingdom Metazoa; phylum Chordata; class Mammalia; order Artiodactyla; family Delphinidae; genus Leucopleurus; species Leucopleurus acutus. Next base: position 149,178,536 of record NC_139143.1, read on the forward strand.
CATTTCTGAGCTCCAAACCGCTCCATCCCTGAGCTCTCATTCCTTTAGCTTCAACTGGTCTATAATCCATCCATCCATCCGTCCATCCGTCCATCCATCCATCCATCCATCCATCCATCCATCCATCGCTCACGGTCACCTGATCTCTTGCTCCTGGCCAGCCCAGGGCGGGGCATCCGTATCCTCAAGGAGCAACCACTCTGGTGTGGCGGTTGTCACTCCAGACAGAGCAGAGTCACCAAAGCTACTCTGGAAATTCAGACGTCAGGTCTCATGCCGGGCCTACTGAACCAGAACTGCCAAAGGGCCCAAACAGGTTTAAAAGCTCCACAAGTGTTCTAAGGGTTTGAAAAGAAACCCTGATGTCTTGGGATCAGGGCTTCTGGCTGGATAACTGAAGAGCCTGGCATGAGCACTGCTGCTTTTCGGTCCCCAGGGCCCCCAAGCTGTACCCCCCACCAGGAGACAGAGGTTTCCTGCAGTGTAAATTGCTCCAGGGCAGTGGGAGGATACACATCAAGGCACATTTGCTTCAGTTCCAATAACCTGCAAGCCTGGGTCCCAAAGCCTGGCACCCATGACTCTGGGTGCTCCCACCTCTTCCAGTAGAACCTGCCACCCTTCCCTATGCCAAGCCTCTGGCATCAGGCTGGTCACCTCATTAGCCTCTAAGCGTGCCACATACCACCTCTGTTCATGCTGCTCCCCTCCCATGAACGCCCTTTTCTCTTAATTAGCTAAGTCCCGCTCTGTGTTCAAGACCTAGATCAAGTTTCTTCCGTGAAATCCTCCCAGCTCTTCATTTACTGGTAACTAGTGATGATGACCTGTCTCCATGCCTGATGCTGCTTTTAACCCTGGATGGACACAGTGTTGTTAGTTAAATGAATTGACACTCACAGCTGGCACACCACATTATGGGGTACAGACACCATTTTTTGCACAGTAGTGACATAGAAATAAATTAGCATTCTTATCTGGACTAGCCACTCATGCTGCTGAACAAGAAGTGGCCCAGCCAATGGGCAGAACCAGTCGCCATGACCCCTCTCTGGAGAAGAGCCATGTGCACTGCTGTGATTTTATGTGAGATACTGGGAGGGGGTCAGTTCACTTCCCCCTTGTCATTCACACTAACCTCTTCCTGGTGGTCAGCGTAACAGATTTTTGCAGGAGACGGAAATCTAATAGAAAGCAAAGAGAGAGGATGAGATGTAAAGGAGTATGGGAGGTAATGGTGGGGTTGATGCGAGGGGAGAGAAGACCTGTGCCTGCCTTGGAGGGTCTCACCATCGGCAGGGAGACAGCCACAGAGCCACTTAGTTCCAGAGAACGGAGCCCCAGGGGGAGGGAGGTGGGGCTTGTGGCCTGGGTTAGAGCCCAACTCAGTCATTCTTCCCACAATCTGACATCTTCCAGCTCGTGGGCCTCTTTTCTCTAGAATCCACTCCAAACCAGCCCCCAGCCTGACCGCCTCCTCAGACAGGCACACGCAGTCCAGCGGAGGGCCACCTATCCTTGGCCAGTCGTGGCTTTGTAAGGCACAATGAAGGGAGTGAGCAGGCAGCAGTGGTTCCAGGGGAAGAACAGGGTCTCGAGTCACTCACCAGATGTGTGAACTTGACCAAGTCTCTTAGCATCTGAGCCTCAGTGACCTTGTCTGTAAAATGGGAAGAACACCTCCGTCCCTCGCAGGGTTATTCTGAGAATGAAATAAGATAATGCGCTTGAAGCACCCAGCATAGCTCCTGATACATCACCAGTCTTCTCCAAGGCCCAGATGAGATGTTTCATGAAAACCTCTACCTGTGTTCCTTCTCTCAGCAGGCAGCCCCTTGGGGTGACCTCTTCCTTCCTCATGCTCCTTTAGCACCTGCAGCTTGTCACCTCCTCTAGAAAGTCTCCCTTGACTCAGGTATGCTTGGGTGCTCCCTCAACATTGATACAGGTACAGTGCATGTAGCACTCCTCCATCTGAGTCCTGCACATCTGTGTTCACGGCGGCCTTTGCAGGGGCATAGACCACACGTCTCCATACTGCACATTGTCACCTTGCCCAGAACCATTCCCCATGCCATGATCGTCAAAGCCTCCTCATTTTCCATGAATTCCTAGTTCTTACTGCCTCTTGATTTTCTCTGCCCTCACATTCCTACAAGCAGTCATGAGGCACAGCCTTTGCCAGTTTCCCATTCAAGTATATTTCCTTTGCTTGAAGCAGTTCCTAAATTTTGCAACTTCACCAACAGTTGGGAGCAAGATCACAGGTGAGGATCACATCTAGGAGTGTAAGCCCTTCACCCGTCTCTTGGTTCTTTCCTTCTCTGTCTGTATATTAGCTATCTATTGCTGTGTAACAAATTACCACAGACTTAGTGACTTAACACCATTTACTATCTACCAATTTCCATGGGTCAGAAGCCCAGGCATGGCTTAGTTGGATCCTCTGCTCAGAGTCTCACAAGGCTGCAATCAAAGTGCCATCTGGGCTGTGTTCTCATCTGAAGGCTCAGCCAGAGAAGAATCCACTTCCAAGCCCATTCAGGCTCTTGGCAGAAATTATGTCCTTGTTTAAAGGCTATCAACTGGAGTCCACCCTCGGGTCCTAGAGGCTACCTGTAGTACCCTGCCTTCTGACCATCTCCAAAGGCAGTTCCCAACATGGCTCTTTGCTTTGTCAAGGCCAGGAGGAGGATCGTCTCTCTCTAGTCTTCTAAGGCAGAGTCTTATATAACATAATCATGGGAGTAATATCCATCACCTTTGCCATATTCTATTAGAAGAAGTCACAGATCTCACCCACACAGGGAGGGGGATTACAGAAAGGCATGGATCACTGGGGGTCACCTTAGGGTGTATCCACCTCTTTTCTCTCTCCACACCTTCCTTCTCTCTACCCTTCTTCCAAGACCAGCCAAAAATAGTGCCTTCCTTGTCTTTATAAGTCACCTCCACTCATGCCCTGTTCCTGGAGTGGGGTTAGGTGGACGCGTTGCTCAGCTTCTGGTCCAAGTGGCTCATCAAGGAATTTCTTCTGAACCCCCTCACCATAAAAAGAATCCTGAAAAATTTGAATTCACTGCTTTCTCAGGGACATCAAGGGTCTGGTACATAGTAAGTGACTAAGAGCTGCTTATTAAATAAATAAAGAGCAGTGGAGGGCTTCCCTGGTGGCGCAGTGGTTGGGAGTCCACCTGCTGATGCAGGGGACATGGGTTCATGCCCTGGTCTGGGAAGATCCCACATGCCGTGGAGCGGCTTGGCCCGTGAGCCATGGCTGCTGAGCCTGCACATCCGGAGCCTGTGCTCCACAACGGGAGAGGCCACAACAGTGAGAGGCCCACGTACTGCAAAAAAAAAAAAAGAGCAGTGGAAGGAAAGTTGAGGCAGAATTCAGGGAAGTTTTACGACCTTCATTTGAAATGACCCCTGGAGGATGATTAGGAGTTGTCTTTTTAAAAAGGTTGGTACTTTAAAAAGTTATATAAGCAAATTACAAACATTGTGGATAACAACAACAAAAATCCCATCATTCCACAGCCCTAATGCTGCCACTGTTCTTCCTGTAAATGTTTGTTCTTGTCATTCTTAGCAGTGAATTCACTAGGCCCAGGGTGTGGTCCTTGGCTGACTGGTTCAGAAGCTCAACCTCATCCGAGTCCCTGAGCTGGTCAGGGCTGTCCTCTGATGCTGACAAGAGGCAACCAAATAAACCAAATGCCAATTGATTCATCCACAGAGATAAATACAGCTGCCGAGGAGGACGGATGCACACAGCCTCTGGCCAGAGCATTTCCCCCTATAGGCTCATCACCTGGGGACCCCGCTGGTTAAATCTGTTTACTGGCAGGACAATTTAATTATTTAATGGTACAACCAGTATGAGTCCAGGTTTGCCATTTTCAGTTAGTTTCTGGGGCCCAAGGTGGTGGAGTTCCATCGTATGTGCATTTAAATTTAGTGAATTCAATTACATATGCTATGAAAAAGAGAGGAAATCATTTAAAGGAGACAAGTGGCTTCCCCCATTTGAAGAGCTATGTCCAGGGTGAGTGTACCATGGGAGGGCTGGGTCTACCTCACTCTAAGCCAGTCTCAGTTCCAATCACAACGTTATTGTGATTCCAATCACAACGTTATTGTGATTCTAGGCCATGAAGAGAGGGTGGTTTGGTTTCCTTTTTACATCATGGCCGCTAAGTGTATGCTGACTGCTTCAGCTGGTGTTCACCTTAAGAAACAGCAACCCATTCCAAAACTGGGAGGAAACCTGTCTTGAATGAAATTATATACCTCCTGAACTTAACGAACAACTTAAGGGATCTTCAAGGGCAAATTTAATTATGAGTGGTTTTTGCTTTATATACTGACTTGAGAACTGAATGTGCCGAATATGGTTCTTCTTCTCCTCCTCCTTCTTCCTCTTCAAGAGGAAGCCCAGTGTCTTCCTCTTGAGGCCTGCATCCATTGGCCAAGATCAGCTTATAAGTAGGTAAAGAGAGAACTGGAACATCTGATCTCGCCACTAGCCCTGTTGCTCTGGTTCCTTCCTTATGGTGTCACTGTTGAACACAGGTCTTGCATGGTTTGGTTCAAGCCTGAACATGGCCCCTTGCAGTAACACGTCCCTGCTCAAGCCACAGGGATGCTCTGCTCTGGCCCTTAGATCATACCAAAGAGCTCAATTGTTGTTCCTTAAAGCAACCTCAGTCATGCCCTGAGCTTAGCTCCCTGGGGTTGATCCCTGAGTCCATTTTCCATCCTGGTGGGTTAGCCCTGCTGACAGACCTTGATCATGGGCACTCTAGTATACCCTGATTCTAACTTCAAATTGCAAGGAGCAGGGGTTGGGGGTCTTAGTCTCTTTTTTCTCGGAAGGCTCCTGAGCCTCTCATGCAAATTGGTGCCCCTTTCCATCACTCTACAGATCTTAAGGTCTCAAGGAAGGGTACTTCCATCAAACCGCAAATCTCTCCCTTCCCCTGGACAATGTGCGCCTTCTTGCCTTGCATTCGCCACTTGAAAAATTCTTCTAAAAACAAAATCAACTGTAAGGAGACTTGCTGACTCTACCTTTGAACACAAAAGCCTCAGACAAAATTTAGAAAACTCTGCCTCATGTTCCGTTGGCACAGGAACTAGTAGTCTGATGATTAGGACCTGCCACGGCATTGTCGTGTCCTTGAACTAGGGCCCCCTCTCCCATGGGTGGTACTTGAACGGTGCTGAGTACTTTGCCACTCTCCACTCTCTTCTCTCTGCTCCACTGATGACTGATTCCATGCTAATTACACCTTCTTTCATTAGAAAGTCAAGACTTTGGAGCCTTCCTTTCCCATTTTCTCCCTGTAACGCCACTTGTTGCTACTCTGATCCCTTTTGCTTTTAATTTATGGTTTAACCCAAAGAATACTGGCAACTTTCTGTTCTTTTAAGTTCTTGGAGGAAACCTTACTGTTACTTCTGCAAAAGTATGTCTATCTGCTTTTTTCTTTTTTTCATTCAACATGATATAAAAATGCCCATGCCACACCCTCATCTCTGTAATCACATATGACTGTTCCACTCAGAGGCTGGAGCAGAGTTTGCAAAGCCCTTTTCCTTTTACTAGACACTCAGGATGCTGCTGGATACCCTGCTGGGGCACCACTGTGCCCCAGGATTCTAGATGTACCTCAGCCTCTGTTATTTATCACACTCTTCACCTCGGCCATAGAATGGACACAATGCCATCTGCAGATTTACAAAGAAATTCCCAGCAGGTGCTGCGTGTGTTGGGGCCAGGGGGCGTTTTGTCCCCCCTGAGGCTGGAGTTTGCTTCTAACGTTGGGAAGTCAACTGAACCTTGTTTTCACACATCTCCAGGCAAGAGCAATGCAAGGAACCAGGGGTGGGTCGAACCAGCATCTGAATCCAGCTGGGGCCTCCAAGTCTCCACTTGCTTTCTGCCAAACCCTCCTCTCCCCTCATTCTTCAATTTCTTAGACCAGGCATCATTCAAGGAAAACTGAATCCATGTGTTTGTGATTCACTGATGCTGAACATGGCAGAATGTTTTGTAAGCTCTACATCGCAGCAGAGAAACCCAAGGGCATGTGTGGGTTAGTATGCGAATGTGTGGTGTGGGTCCTTACATATGGGTAAGTTGTGTGTGTGTGTGTGTGTGTGCATGTGTATGTATTGCTTTTCTTTCTATTGTAAGAATTTTAAACTGATTTTTCATAGAATCAGGAAGTCACGTTTGGCCAAAGAAACCCAACACTCCCTTCTCCCCCTTCCTGAGGAACTCTAGTTTGGCAGAAAACTCCCAAACACCCACGTTCTAGCTTACTGGAGATGGTCCTGGGCCAAGCAGCCGTCGGAGTCTGGTTTGGGAGCCAGTGTGCCGGGGGCGTCCCAGGATAGACAGTGAGTGGGAGAGGGCAGGAGGAATGGGCAGCCACGGCTTCTGCAAGCCGTGGGGCAACTGTTCTTAGCACAGCTCTGCTGACCTCTCTGATGGGAGCCCTGGGATCGCTCTTTGGCCCTCTTGCCCAGTCACCTGATCGCCTTACTCATCAGGAGGGGAAACATGGCCCAGCTGTGGGCTGCGGGTGGGATCAGACCGTCAGCCTGGTGACTCTGAAAAACTCCCAGATTTTGTCACCCATCACAGACTCCCGTGCTCTTTCCCCCTTCCAGTTAGAGAATTCCCGTTCATCCTTCAAGGATCCAGTCAGCAGCCCCCACCCCTGATGCCCAGGCCGGGCTAGACCCTGCTTCCAGCCTCTCTCGATCCCAGCCATGACCCAGGGTTTCGTGTTGTCCAGACTGCAGGTCTCTCCACCCACCTGAGGACCACAAACCCACCTCCTTCGTTTCTGGGACCGCATAGCACACAGAGCAAGTGTTCAACGTGGGGCGTGCTGGGGGCCTCTCTGAGCCTGGGGAGGTGGGTGAGGTTTTGAAAAAGCTGCTGCTCTTCTCTGTGGAGACACTGCACGGAGAGGGTCTCGTTTGAGTGCCTGGGGCAGGCAGGCCCAGCCAGGGCCTTGGGGGAGTAGACACCAGCAGCCCTGATGCAGGAGGGAAGGGAGGCAGGGGACCTGTGTTCCCTCTGGGTGGGGTCTTTCCCTCCCGCTGGAGCAGGGCTCCTAACCATGGCGTAGTGGCACTGGTCGTAAAAACCAGTGATGGGCAGCCCAGGGAAGTCATTCCTAGCAACAGTCTGCGACCGTAGAGCAGAGTAACGGTCACCCGTGGGAACACTGTTTCCCTCCCACCTGCCATTCTTTGCCTTGTGGGAAAGAAAGGGGCAGGGGTTCCGCTCACATGGATTGGGAACTGGATCGACCCTTATTACACTCAGGAATGCAGCCTTTCCAATGGAAAGGGGTTGAGACTGGTCGATGGTCAGAAGTGAGCTCTCGGAGGGCTGCAGCCGCGGCTGCTCCAGCGTTTGCTTTTGACTGAGTTCAAGCTTGTTATTTTATTATTATTATGTTTTAGATGCTGGGGGTAGGAGTTTGTTAATTTATTTATTTATTTTTGGCTGTGTTGGGTCTTTGTTTCTGTGCGAGGGCTTTCTCTAGTTGCGGCGAGCGGGGGCCCACTCTTCATCGCGGTGCGCGGGCCTCTCACTGTCGTGGCCTCTCTTGTTGCGGAGCACAGGCTCCAGACGTGCAGGCTCAGTAGTTGTGGCTCACGGGCCCAGTTGCTCCGTGGCATGTGGGATCTTCCCGGACCAGGGCTCGAACCCATGTCCCCTGCATTGGCAGGCAGATTCTCAACCACTGCGCCACCAGGGAAGCCCCAAGCTTGTTATTTTTGAGTTCCCGATCGATCCCCTCCCCATGCCCAGGGGCCTGGGAAGGAGAGACCTGCAGAAGGCAGTTGGGGATGCCAGGGTGGCAGCGCCCCCCCAGGCCCATGCCTGTCTCTGTGCCACCTCCTCCCTCTCCCACCCCCTGAGCCCTGCACTCCCTCCCCACCTTCCTACCTGCCTCCATCCCGTGGAATCTAAAGTGGAACCAAAGAGGTTTGGTCTGTGTGGCTCCAGAGGGCAGGGCTGGGCCCAGTGTGGAAATTCTCTTTCCTGGAGGCAGATTTCATACTAATAAGCATAACTAGCCCACAGTGGAGGTAGTGAGTTCTCTGTCCTCTGAGGCGTGCAATCAGAAGTGGTAGAGGAATTTCTGCCCTTGGGAGGGAGTGCTGGGACCAGATGACCCAGACCTTAGCCAAGTGGGAGTCTGGCCTCCTGCCTCAGGTCTTAGAAGGAGTTGGCTTGAGGGTAGGGCTGTGGCAGGGACAGCCGGGAAGCATAATTCGGTGCTAACGTAGCACTTGCTGTCAACTGCTGGGCCTGTCATTTGCTCAGGGGAAGGAAAAAGACCTTAATATTTGGAAGGGCTGACAAGACTCCCATGGACCCCCAGATGCCTCCATCCACTTGTGTGTCGGGTGGACTGCCTGCAGCTGCACCCAGGGACCAGCTTGGGAGAGCCTCCCTGACTAGGTCACACGAAGCCACAGCCCAAGGATATGGCTCCTTCCTGCCTTTAACTTCCTAGTGCAGGATGTCGTGACTATGGATGTTGTCACGCTAGTAGACCAGGGTTCAAATCTACCTACTCACTGTGTGACCTTAGCAAGTTGCTTGCACACCTCCAGTGACTGGGAGTTCACTACTTCTCAAGGTGGTCCCTTCCAGGACGGGACAGCTCTGTTTGCTAGAAAGTTATTCCTGGTGCTGAGCTGAGATCTGCTTCCCTGTGGCTTTCCGCATCCATCCCAGTGTTCCCGGGGTCTGCTCTGCTGTGCTCACTGTCCCCTGCCACCTACCCCAGCTGCCCTCTATGGGACACACACCTCCCTCCCCTGTCCCTTTCCCAGGAGGGTCTTAACGTCAGGGCAGGTCCGTGGCCTCCTCAGCAAGCCCTCCGGGCTTCTAGCCCCACAGGCTGAGGGCCCCCCACCCCTTTGGCACCCTTATTCCCCAGTGACTCACCAAGCTGGCAGCAAACAAACCCCCAAAGTCCCCCTCCCACGTGCTGCCACTGCGGCTCAGGCCCCCCCTCCACCCCAGAGCTTGTGCTCTCCGAGCTGTTGAAGCCAAGCATGGCTCTGCATGTGTCCGTGTTCTTCTTCATCGTGTCAGTCAGAACTGGCCTGAGGTCTGCTTGGTTCCAACTCCCTCATCCAACACATTAGCTATTCCTCCCAGCTTCCCAACCTCTACAATCTGATCCACATGCTGTCAGGGCCCTTGGCCAAGGCATTGATAAAACAACCAGGAAGGAGAGGGCTGAAGGGAGAGCCCCGAAGTACACCTCCAGAGACCCTCTCAGGTTCTCAGCACTCAGAAGAGGGGACTGCCTGTGGTAATCATTCCCCAAAGTTCTCAGAGGACCCGGTGTCAACTGCTTGATGTCACACGGACACACAGCGCCAGGGGCCTTTCTCTAAACCTGGCAAGGGGCCCAAGGCTGGTCCAGGTGACTTTTCCTCTGGGAACCCACAGTGGTTGCTCATGGTCATCAGAGCTCGGAAGTCACCCCTTTTCACAACTAGTCTAGAGTTCCACCCTGGCTTAACATCACACATACACACCAGCAAACCTGCACCCAGGCCAGGCCAGGCCCCGGGCTCTGAGGGCCTAGAACTGAGCCAGATTCAGCCTTTCCCTGGAGGAGCTCACAGCCTGCTGGGGCAGGTGGTCACAGAACAGACGATGCCATCACAGAAGAGTGCTAATTATTGGAATATATTGAATACTTGCTATGTACCAGGCGCTATTCTAAACCTAGATCCATGCTCACAATAAACCGTCATGATCCCCATTCTATCCTCCAGTGGAAACGGAGGCGCACAGAGGCTGAGGAACTTGCCCGAGGCTCCCAGCTAGTGAGGGCTGCGTGCAGGAGCATGCGGGAGCTGCCTGGCCTAGTCAGCGGGCTCAGGAGGCCCTCAGAGGGAGGAAGTACCTGAGTGGAGACTAGAGAGATGGGTAGCAGCAGCAGGAGAGGATGGGAAAGTAAACCAGGGAGGACAGGGGCAAGGGGACTGGGTTCCTTCAGCGTTCACTGCTTCGCGCAGCACGTGTTCCCGCCAGCCTGCCCTGCGCCAGAGCTGGGCCGGGCCGTGGGGGTTCAGGGCTGAGCATGCCGGCAGAGTGCCGTGTAAGAAACTGGGAAGCACAGGGTGCCCTGGGGAGGTAGGTGAGATCGCCGTATCAGGGAAGACTTCCCAGAGGAAGGATGTCTGAGCTGACCTTGGAAAGGGCAAGTGGAAATTGGTTGGGCTGGGCAGGTATGTGAGGGCTTGGGGGGTGTGGGTGGAGAGTACCAGGCTAAAGGAACAACCAGCACAAAGATGGTGCAAGGAGCAGCAGGGAGAACGGGGCGGCTGGAGAGGTGCCAGTGAGGAGGAGGAGAGTGACCCAAGGCCTTGGAGGAGCGTGGACAGTTCCTGAGGGCGAAGGGGAGCCACCAAGGACTTCAAACAGCGAGGGGCCCCCAGCAGTCTCAGCAGCCTGTCCGCCCTCCGCAGTGAAGTGTGCAGGCAGCGGTGGGTGCCTCCCGGTGTTACATGGGGTCACCATACCCACCTCAGGGGTTGGCGTGAGAACAGGTGAGGGTCAGTAGTGGCCTTTTTCTCCCTCCATTCCCCGCCCCCTGCAAGTGGAGGGGTTACCAGATGGAAACAGGCTGGGCCCAGGAACCAGCCCGCTCCCCAGTCACATCAAGCTCTTGAACCATAATCCCGGGCCCTGGGGGTGGGGCGGGGGGGGTGCCCAGATGGCTTCGGAGGGAGTCCCAGACTTCTGGGCTTCCTGAGGCGCTTTGCCAGGGCCCTCGAGGATGTGGGGGACTCCCAGGAGCACCCGGCCATCGTGGGAGTCGCAGAGGCAAGGTTACCTATTCTCCCCTCACCGTAAATCGCAGAGCCTGAAGGAGCATTTGAAGTCATCCTCATGGAATCTCCCACTCAGCCTGGAAGCCTTGATCTAGGCTTCCAACAGGTGGCCACCCAGCCTCCATTTGGATACCTCCAAAGATGGGGAGCTCACCACCACAAATCTGAGGGCTGTAGCCATGGGGCAGGTCATGAACTCCGAGCGTTGAACTAAATAGGCCTTACATGGGCTGAATCACATTAAAATCATGGTTAGCCAAAACCGGAAGGCTTTTTCTTGCACAGGAGTTAAACCGGGTCCTACCACGGAGAGTCACTGTGGGAGAAGGGAAACCCCACAGGGCTGAATCCCTGTTCCAGTCTTAACTTCACAACTAGGCAGCTTGGCCAGTTAGCTCCACCCCCTGAGCTTTATTGTCCTTATCTGTAACTCAAACTGCACAACCCGAGAAGGCAGTCGCTAGTCATAAGTGACTCCTGAACCCTTGAAATGTGGCTAGTGCAATGGAGCAACTGAACTTTTTGTTTTTAATTAAATTAAAAATTTAAACCAGAAGCCGTTTTTCTAAGCATTTTTTATGTTGATTACACAGTGAAATGATAATAATTTGGGTAAACTGGGTTAAATAAAGTGTTATTAAAGTTAATTTTACCAAAAATGAACTTCACCTGTTTCTTTTGACTTTTTTTCTTTTTTTTTACTGTGACTACTAGAAAATTTAACATTACAGTGGCTCACATTATCATCCTGTTGGGCAGCACTGACAGAACGCTAAGGATCAAATGAGGTGGATGTTCAGGTGTTTGGGGACAGTTAAGCTCCAGATGAATTACGGTTTCTGTGGCTGCTGGCCCTTGAGGGGTTGTGTTTTTCATCATACAAGCAAGACATGCTTATTCTCGAAATAATAGAGAATGTGGAAAAACATTAAAAACAGAACAAAACTTGCCCATCATCCTACCACCCAAAGACAGCTACTGTTAAACTTTAGTTTTTCCCCTGTGCATGTCCATGTGACCTAACACTCCCTGCAGAGCACACCACCCCGGCTTGTAGGTTCTCAGAAAGGTCACATTAACAGCTTGGCCCAAAAGTCTAGACCTCGAGGAGCCCCCTCCAGCCAAATGGCAGGCTGTCAAGGAAGTCACTTGAACATCCTTTCCTGTGACTGTGAGTTCCGGGAGTGGCCGCCATCTCACGCGGAATCGAGGCCCTCCCCACACTTAGCTCCCGTTCTGCTTGGCCCCTGCCATCACCTGCGGTCACCCTGGCACTGCCGGCACCAGCCTGGGGAGGGAGGGTCTGCTCTGTCATACTGTCAAGCAGTTCCTCCCCAACCGCTCCCACCTCGGCTGCTCTCCTTTCTCTTCAGCCAATAGAAAAGCCCTTTCCATTCTGCGGGCGGGAGCGACGTTCCACAGTGGAACTGCTCGTGTCCCAGGTGATGGAATGCTTTCCATTTTATTCATCAGCCCTCTCCCTTCCAGAGCCCCTGTGTCCGGGGTCCACTCCTGCTATATCTAGAACCTGCACTCCCTTCCTTACCACATCCGCTCTATCCCTGAGCTGCACCACCCCCACGTTAGACCTCTTCTTCCTCAGAGTGGCCTTCTGAGGAGCCCTTTGCCCCTTTCTGAGATCTGATTTTCATCTGCACCCCTCTCCTGCACAATCCCTCAGGCATGTCTATGTTTATCTGGACCACAAACCTCGAGAGGGGTCTGTGTCACAGGAGCTCCAGGGCACCCTGCAAACTATCTTGTACTCTGCTTCCTCCACTTGACATAAAATAGGAACATCTTTCCAATGACACCATCACTTCTGATGGCTGCTTAGAAGCCCACTGCATGGATATGCTGTAACTTTTAATCTAATCTGCCTTGATGATTGAAGTTGGTCCCAGCTTTTTGCTTTACAAATACCACTTCAGTGACCTTCCCTATATACTTGGTTTACTTCGATATTCTCAGATCTAAGGACTTCTTAGTTCTCCCTTCTCAGACATCCAGCAAATTCTGCTAGATGTGTTGTGTGTTACCCCATTCTCCCCTGTGTGCCCCTTGGCCTGGCGCTCAAGGCCACTCCTACTCCTGAGCTCAGTCCATCTTTTCTGCCCCATATCTCACTCTGCCTCACATATGACCTGAGCTCTGACCACATTAAACACCACAGTGTCCCCACACTTTCCAGCCTCCCTGTTATCTTCTGGTGTCCCACTGCCTGGCACGTCTGCTCCGTCTCCAAATCTGCCTCATCTTCCAGTGCCCCTTCCTCCACGTAGCCTTTCCTGATCCTCCTAGCTACAAGTGATCCCTCACTCCTCTGAATAAAGATAGCACGTCCTTGTCCCCTCCCTTGTGGTATTGATGCAAACACCTTGACCCCTGGTTACCTGAGTCCAATTCTGTCCCGAGTGTCCATGTCCATCTTCTTCCCACCCCCCGCAGCAGCCAGACCAGGAGTTACTTGAGGTCAGGGACTGATTTCTGATTTCTTTCTGTGGGCACAGGGCATGGCACAGAGTGGGCACGTGCTAAAGGATTGAATAACTACATGGATGAAGGAGGACAGGCCTGGAGCTGGGGAATGAGTTCCGGTCCAGCTGGCCACTAGTGTCCTGTGTGACCTCGAGCAGGGCCTCTTCTCAGGGCCATGGCTTCCCATGGCTGTGAGGAAATTCTGTTATGGTCAGAGGCCTGTTTGGCCCTGGGCCGAGGTACTGGCCCTTGTCTGGGGATGATCTCTCTCATGGATGATGTTGCAGGGTGGTCCCCATTTCTCCTGGCCACACAATCTCATTATGAGCCCTTCAGGATTTATATCTAAGACCCACCCTAAGCCCATCACTAACATATGGTGTCCTGGCAGACAGGCATGAATGGAGGTTGTAAACATTGACTCATTCATTCATTCATTCACTCCTTCATTCAGCAAACTACACTCCAGCAGTGTAGTTTGGTTCTGGCTCTGTGGACCCAGCATTGAATCAGACCCAGGCCCAGCCCTGGTGGTGCTTCCAGTAAATAGTCAACAGTTCAATGAGGTGGGGCTGGGACAGAGGGCAGCACAGGGGCCATGGGAGCCCAGAGAAGGGGCCTTACCCCTGCCTGATGGTCAGGGAAGGCTTCCTGGAGGAGGGGACCCTTTAACTGCATTTTAAAAGGGGAGTGAGGCTTTGCTACAGCAAGCAGGGAAGAGCAGGGTGCTCACAGGCAGCGGTCACCGTGGGGTGCAGGAGAGGCAAGTGCTCAGCCCTGATGCTAGATGTAGCCTAATGATAAGAGGAGATGGATGGGGAGAGATTATCTGCTCTTGTTTACATGATTAAAACCAGACAAATACTTCCTTTATCTGAAAGAATGAAAAGGCTTTGGGGAAAAATCCTTTTGGCAGCAAAGTGCAAGCATCTCCTTAGCTAATCTCTTGCTCCCCACCTGCCCCCATCCCCCATCCCCCGCCAAACGGTCATGAGAAAAATAGCTCCAGGGCTGACTTGCTCTGGTGGGCAGAGAGCCAGGGTCAGGGCAGGCGGGGAGTGGGGAGGAGCCAAGAGGAGAGAGACCCACAAGCCTCTCCATACAGTCTCTCGAGAGGAGAGTCTGGGCCGGGGCACTAACCCAAGACGGCCACAGGGTGGCACCTCTCAAGGAAAAATCTAACCATGGCCCCATTTTTTAGATGCAGATCCTGAGGCCTAAAGATGGAGGAGTGACTTGCTTGCCTGGGTCACATAGCCAATGGGCAGAACTGGGACTAGGACCCAGGTCACCAAGTCCCAGCCCAGGGTTCTAACTCACTCATTTACTCTCACTCATTAGTTCATTCAAAAGCCTACAGTAACCACCTGCTTGGTGGCAGGACAGAGAGCTCATGCTGGGCACGAGGGGCCCACAGAGAAGTCAGATCTGCTTCTCTTCTCACATGTCCTCAGTCTGATGAGAGAGACAGACAGTGACAGTGACAACCAGGGTCATGACAGAGGAGGCCGGGAGCTGTGGGACCCCCAGAATGGGCTCCTAAAAGATTTCACCCAAGAGGAGGCACTGAGCTTGGTCTTACCTGCTGGGTAGGATTTGGGCAAGTGAAAGGAGGTACTAGGAGGACACCAAACATGGAAAGGTCTAGAGGTGTGAACGGGCTCAGCTGATGACACTGGGCAAGGGGGAGAGAGCAGAGCAGAGCATAGAGAGGCTGGATGGAGCCTCGGGGACTGGATTAGTGGGGGGATCCCCATGCCTGCACATTCCCTGGAACGCTGTGAGGGTGCTAGGCAGAGCCAGGAGGGGGCGAGAGTGGGTACACCTGAGTGCCTGGCCTGCCCACCCACAGACGCTGACCCCTATCGCTCTCCCAGCTTGATGTCCGGCCTCGCCTCCCTGGATGCCAAGACCTCCAGCCGCCTGGGCATCCTCACTGTAGCGTACTACCTGTGGACCACCTTCATGGCAGTCATCGTGGGCATCGTCATGGTGTCCATCATCCACCCGGGCAGCGCGGCCCAGAAGGAGACGACGGAGCATAGTGGGAAGCCCATCATGAGCTCAGCAGACCCCCTGCTGGACCTCATTCGGTAACTCCTGCCGTCGGCACCCTGCTTGGGAACGCCATGCCGGGGCTGGGGCTGCTGACCTCACAGGCCCAGCCCCGCATGTCACCCA
This sequence comes from Leucopleurus acutus, assembly GCF_964270905.1. NCBI lineage: Eukaryota > Metazoa > Chordata > Mammalia > Artiodactyla > Delphinidae > Leucopleurus > Leucopleurus acutus. The sequence goes on from NC_139143.1 coordinate 149,194,091, forward strand.
TGGGGCAGAAGAGGGTGTGGGGATGAGGTGCTCGGGGTCTGCCCTTGATCACTAATGGTAACAAGGGGGGCAGCCACAGAGGCCACTCTCTGCCCCCTCAGCCCCCGTGCCTCCTGCTGGGCTCACACTGAACTGTCCACCCCCATCAAGATGGGATGAGTGGGAGGGCACAGGGGACACAGGAAGGGCATTCCCGAAGAAGGCAACAGCTGTGCAAAGGTCCTGAGCTGGGAGGTAGTATTATGGGGAGAAGTTATGGCCCATTCAGCGTGACTGGAGCTTGAGATGTGAGCGGGGAGTGGACAGTCATTGCTGGAGAAGTCGGTTGGGGCCAGACCATGAAGAGCATTGGGAATCAGGCCCCAAGTTGCATTTTATCCTAAACGCCCCCGGAAATGGGTTTTAAACCTAGGAGTAGCATGTTCCAACTCAGAAGGCTCCCTCTGTCCGCCAGAGTGCCGGTGGACTGGAGGTGGGGCGCATGGCAGGCGGGGGAGACAGAGGCAGGCACGGGGCCAGGCTGGCAGCCATGGGCCTGGGGGAAGAGGGAAGACTGAAGGCTGCTCAGGAGGCAAAATCAGTCTGCAAGAGACGGTGAGAAGGGGGGACGGGTGGAGCGGCGGGAGTCTGACTGCAAGGGCATGAAGGCCTCTGGCCTGAGCACCTGAGCGGACAGCAGCGTGGCCGCAGGGCCAGAGGACAGTGCTGGAGCAGGTGCGGGCCTCCTGAGGGAGGTGTCAGCTGATGGTTGGCTGCTGGATCTGAATCCTGTGGGGAAGTCTGAGAGGGAGATGGAGGTTGGGAGAGCAGCAGGCAGAGGTGTTAGGGAGGCCCTGATGGCAGAGGGGTCTCCCAGGACAGTGTGGGTGAGGACAGCAGGGCTGGGACAGAGCTCGGGGAAGCACCACATTGGGAACGGTTTATTGGGCTCAATAGGGTGCCCCAGTAAACGTGCTCTGGGGGCTCCTCTGGTCCCTCCCATTTTCTCACCAATTTCAGATATAAGAAACCCAGTCCAGTCTAACAGTAAAACTCCAGACTCATCCAGTTTAAAGCGAATCCTGTCCTAGCCTTTTGCATCTGATGCAGACGTGGAAAGCTGGAGTGGGAAGAAGGTCCTAGCAGGTTTTGCTCTCTTTCTTGCTGCACCTACTCCCCTGTTGCTAGCCCCGGGGGTGGCGCAGTGAAGAGGGAGAGGGAGTGAGCTAGGAAGGTCCTCCTTTATGTAGTGGGGTGTGCCGGGGTAGCTGCCCCCTGGTTGTTTTCCTTCAGCGGAGCTTTTGCGGGCTCTTTGGGGCCCCTCCTATCACTGGTGTCTCTCACCTGTTATTCCCTTAACTCGGGCGCTCCCTGCGCCATCTGGCTGCTCACAGTACCCTCCTCAGGCCTGACCTCTGGTCAGCTCCTCTGCTGGGGACACCTCCCCGCCCCCCGCCCTGGTGATCCTCTTAGGCAGTGTCCCTTCTGCAAGGTCCGCACTGGCCCGTGAAAAACGCACACATCCTTGCTGGAAACGCAGCCCTTTCCCAAGGCCTTTGGACGTGAGTCAGGCACCGGCCCCTACATACCTCAAATCTTAGGGGACACCGCCAAGGTCTCTTGGCTTAAAGTTAGGGAGAAGCACTCCTCTCGTCCTCAGCATACAATCTCTCTCTCTCCCTTTCCCTTTCTCTTGAAAACCCCTCACCCTCTGCATCAGTCAGCTGTTGCCGTGTGACAAGCCATCTGAAGACCTAGTGCCTTAAGACAACAACCATAAGTCTACAGGTCAGCTGGAAGTTTCTGCTGACTCGGACTGGGCTTAGCTGAGCTTGCTCGTGTGTCTGCAGGCAGCTGGCTGCTGGGAACAGCTACTCCAGGGTGATCTTGGCTGAGATAATCCAGCTGGGCTCCACGTGGTGCCTCGTCTTCCCGTAGACCAGCCTGTATTTATTTCATGGTGGTGAGAGGGTTCCAAGGGAGAGCGAGCATGTTCTTACGAGGAAGGTAGAAGAACAAGAGAGGCAAAGAGAAACATACAAGTATTTTTCCAAGTCTCTGCTTTTGTCAAGTCTGCTAACATCCTATTGGCCAAAGCAAGCCATGTGGCCACGCCCAGACTCAGGGTGGGAAGGGTTGGCAATGTGACAAGGCAAAGGCATCCACGAATGAGGGCCTTCAGGGCAATCAAGCTACCACTCCCTCCATTTTCTCCATTCTCCAGGTTCTTTTTATCCTTTGAGATGTGTGATGAACCAAAGATCACAAAAATACCTGCAGTTTTGTTCCTGTTGTGTGGTTCTCACCCACAGGGTCAAGAGCCAGAGAGACCAGGCAAGGTCTGTTGTATCTACACTTGCTTGCCTGGTGATCTCATCTAGTACCATGGCTGTACACCTTCTGTACACTGACGCTGCTGAGTTTTGTTTCCAGTGGAAACCTCTCACCGGCACTCCAGATTCTTACATACACTTGTCTAAAGGCATCTCGAAATTAGCACATCCAAAGCTAAACTCTGGATTTTCCCCATAGATCTGTCCTTTCCTCAGTCCTGCCCATCTTAGTCGGATGCCTCTCTTATTCTCTCATATCCTACATCCAGTTTGTCAGCAAATTCTGTCAGCTCTACCTTCAAAATGATATCTTAAACCTTGCCCCTTCTGTCTCCCTCTGCCACTCCCACCATCGCACAGACCACCATCGCCTCTCACTAGAGGGTCCTGTATGGTCACCTGCTTTCTCTCTGTTTCCCTACAGCCTGTTCTCAGCACAACAGCCAGAGGGATCCTTTAAAAACCTGCCCGCAACCTGTCACAGGTCGACAAAATCCACAGTGCTCACTATGGCCTACAGGCCCGTCATGATCCCCCCACCATGCACAGGTTGGCCTCTGACCTTTGCTCCAACTCTCCCTCCCGTCACTCCAGCCTGCTGGCCTCTGTGCACGCCTCCAGACGTGCTTAGGGTCCCGTCTGGGAGCTTGGTCTTCCTCGCTGCCTCTGCCTGGATGGCCCTTCCCTCCCTCCATTGACACCGCTGCCGTGTCACCTCTTCAGAGGGGCCTCCCAGCCTCCGTCAGCCTCTCTCCTCATAGCTTGGATTACTACCTGACACTACCCTCTCTGTGTATTTCTGTATTTCTTTTTCTGTCTCCCCCACTGGAATAAAATATGCTCTGGGAGGGCCAGTTAAAAATCACCCCACTATGGGCTTCCCTGGTGGCGCAGTGGTTGAGAGTCCGCCTGCCAATGCAGGGGACGCGGGTTCGTGCCCCGATCCGGGAAGATCCCACATGCCGCGGAGCGGCTGGGCCCGTGGGCCATGGCCGCTGAGCCTGCATGTCCGGAGCCTCTGCTCCGCAATGGGAGAGGCCACAGCAGTGAGAGGCCCACGTACCGCAAAGAAAAAAAATTTAAAAATCACCCCACTGTATTCCGGAGCCTAGAACAGCAACTGCACGGCAGAGGTGCTGAGTGTTTGCTGATTGCATACGTGGGATGCAGGGGCATTGGTGAAGCCGCAGGGTTTGAAGCTGCAGGAAGAAGCACCAGCACAGGGAGAGTGGCTGAGCACACGAGGCGCGAGGCCAGGTTGAGCCCCAGCCGCACTGGAGGGCTGTGTCCAGCTGCTGGAGCAGGAGGAGAACCAGGAAAGCCGACAGCCTGGAAGCCAAGGGAGGAGGAATTTTGAGAAGCTTCATGTCTAAGATGCACTATTTCTGAGATTTGGTGACTATGATTCATCATTTCTTGGATCCTATGATTTGAAACAGCCTTTCCTTGTGGTGGAAGGATTGCTGGCGCTTGGGGAGCCCCGCCCTCCCCAATGGCCTCCCCTGCTTGGGGGCTGAGGGCTCTGGATCCGACCCACATGTCAGAGTCAAATGTTCCAGGAGGAGTTCCTGCTCTCAGTTGCTTTTCACGTGGTGAAAATCTATCCTTCTGGTTTGAGGTTTTTCCCCCAGTCGCTCGCTCTCAACCCTGAGCAAGTTGTTTTGCAAAGCTGGGTGGTTGGACATCGCTGACACCATTTCTTAGTCAGAGAGCAGAGCTGCAGGGGAGATCACATGCTTCCTGCAGGGAAGCTCGTCTCACCTCTGTGTGGTCGCTGTGTGGCTGCAGGCAGACCAGCCCCCTCCCGCGGCCTGTTTCCCCCATCGGTTTCAAGATCCCTTCTAGCTCTGTGGTTCCGAAACACAAAGGCCTAGAGGCCAGTGAGGAGGCTTCTGGGCACGAGCAGAAGGTTCTGGAGGTGGGTTGGTTCCGGGACGAGGTTGGAAGGACGGTGCAGAGCTCAACCTTGCAGACCTTGATCCCAGGTGAGGGGGTGGCTGTTCCACTCGAGAAGGGGGAGGCCGGAGGTGAGTTTGGGAAGGATGGATTGGAGCAGGGTAGCGTGGAGTGGGCAGGATGTGCCTGGAGGCATGGGGACACCCTGGGAGCGGATGCAGTCACTTTCGTTCCATTCAGCCCACTTTTATTAAGTAACTGCTCAGGGCAAAGACATTGTGCTGAGAGACGGTGGGGAGGGAGAGGGGGGAAATACAGGTCCCTGCATCCAGCTGACAGCCACCTTAGGACAGACAGACCAGAAGAGTGCCCTGGACAGCTACTCTCTGCAACCCTTTCTAGCTCTGACATTCTGACAGGCCGTGCAGAAAATGAGGACACCAGCAATGAGGGTACCAGTGGCCCCCTCACCCTTGCTCTGGCCCAGAGCAGTTGCCTACCAACCAAGAACACAGAGGACCAGGGCAGAGAACTGGGAAATGGAGGCAGGTGTGCCTAAGGAAAAGTCAGAAAGATGAGGGGTCCAACCGAACAGGGAAATAAGGCCCACTGCATCCTTCAGGGAGGGAAGATACGCGTCCGTCTCTCAAAGATGATCCTGAGGAACACGATAGGCCACGTCCCTGGATGACTCTCCAAGGCATGAGTTCACTTCCCAGGGCTCCAAGCAGGGGTTCCAGAAAACTGACGTCTGCTCACAGAGCAGCCTCACAGAACAAACCCAAGCGGAACACCAGTCAGAGCTGGGCCCCTTCTTTGTTTTCCAATCTTTCAAAAACACCAGAGAGATTAAGTAATGACTTGGGTCTATTTATAGCTCCCAGTTACCCGCTCAGGGATTGGATGAAGCTCTTGGGAGCTGTGCTTGGAAAGGAATAATTCCCACCTTTGGAGCTTGGCTTGGGGATGGGGGTGAGTTTGGAACCGTCACAGTGGGAACTTACAAATAGTAAGTGAGGTGGACTGTGGCCTTGCCCCAAGAGATGTGTGGGGAGGCCTAGGGCAGAGTGTGTGTATACTTGATGGGCTTGGCTGCCAATGTCTCCCAGGCACATTATGTCTGCATTTTACGTAACCACCACCGGGAACACAGGCCTCATGGGGCAAACAGGAAGGCTTCCCATGGGTCTTCAAAGCCAAAAGAAAATGGTGCATATTTTTTCATTTAATAATCAAAGGTATACTTCTTTATTAAAATCTGAGGGTAAGTTCATTGAGAATTAGTATGACCACATGTATTAGGAAATGCTTTGGGCTGCTACTTAACAGAAACCTGAAGCAGCAGAGGCTTAAGTAAGGTAAAGGCCTGCACTTTCTCCCCAAAATAAGCAGACCAGAGGTGGCAGCTCGTGGTCATCAGGAGTCCGTGCTCCCTCCACCTTGGTGCTTTGCTGGACTTATTAAGCGCTTGGCTTTTATCATCAGTGTGTCTCATGGTTCAGTAAGGTTGCTGAAGCTCCAGCTATTATGTCCATGTTCCGGGCAGAAAGAAAAGAGCTGGAGGAAAGGACCAAAGGGTCCTGGCTGCATGGGCATCTTTTAAAGCTTTTTCCAGGATATGCCACCCAATGACTCCCACTTACATTGCATTGGCCACCCCTTTGGCAAGAGAGGCTGGGAAACAGGGCTTGATGTCAGGGCCTTCTTGGTCCCCGTAACATGCCTGGGTTTCTGTAGTGAGTAAGGAGACAGCATGGAGACTGGGCAGACAACTAGTCATCCGTGCTGCAGCACATAATTTAAATTATTGTCATTTTAAAGGAAGTTGTAGAGAGATGTATGTATGAGGTATAAGTTCCATTCGGTTTCTTACATACGGCCTTTTGAACGCCCTTGGTTTCTGCTCATGCTAAAGCAGCCTTCCCTCTAACCACTTTGTCACTCGAACCTACTGGAAGTGTACCCAGGAGACATTTTCAAGCTGCTACCACGTGATGCAGTGTGGGCCTCCTCCATTCTGGTCAGGAGCGCCCAGGGCCGGTAGGTCATGCGCTCCGGCAGGCTGTGTGCCTGGCGTGACTTTGGCTCTGTTTGCTGTCCAGAGCCCTTGCAGGCAGCTGTTATTCTGGTGGCAGAAATCTGCTTACCACTCATCAAAATACAGCCTCATGTGAGCTTCTGTGATCTCAGCTCCCGACCCTGCTTCTTCTCTCCCTTGTGACAAAGCTGAAATCAGTGGGGAAAGCCAAGACCATTCTCTACCAGTTTTCTGCCATGGTAGCTCATTCTAAGCCCTCTTTCTCCTGCCATATGCTAACCCTGAACCTGTATTTTAGCAACAGTGAAAAAAAATTATAGTCTCTGCTTCCCAACAGTGGCTGCCAGGGTGTAAAGTTAAGAAAGAACGCACACTCATACTCATGTGCATAACTCCATGCATGTGTGAGCTGAGTCTCGCAAAAGGAGAGACTTGCCGAGAGCAAGAGTGAGCGGGACGGAGGGTCCAGGTAGAGGAGGAACGTGCACACGAGGCGCACGGCCTGTTCAAGGAAGTGCCAGCACAGGAGCAAAACTCCTTGTTAGCATCTCTGATTTAGGTTAGGTTCCTGAAGCAGGTTATAAAGGCAAAGACCCTCGCTGTGAACTGCAAATTGCTTTACACAAAGTTTGCTGCCAGAACCACGTGAGGGAGTCACCAAACATCCTCAGCAGTGGGTACTGTCATTTGAAAATTTCTTTAGCAGTTTAAAAATGTCTTTTTCAGTGAAGCCGAACATTTTTTTTTTTTTTAATGAGGGTTTTTTTGGCTGCGTTGGGTCTTCATTGCTGCGCGCGGGCTTTCTTTGGTTGCGGCGAGCAGGGGCTACTCTTCGTTGTGGTGCGCGGGCTTCTCATTGCGGTGGCTTCTCTTGTAGCGGAGCACGGGCTCTAGGCAGGCTCAGTAGCTGTGGCGCACGGGCTTAGTTGCTCCGCAGCATGTGATCTTCCCGGCCCAGGGCTCGAACCCGTGTCCCCTGCATCGGCAGGCGGATTCTTAACCACTGCGCCACCCTGAACATTTTTTAAAAGGTTTTTTGGCTACTTATGTTTTTTTTTCTTCTGCAAAGTGAATAACCTGGTCAGGACGTTCCATCATTTTTCTATTGAGGTATTAATGTTTCTTTGGTCCATTTATGTATGCAGCAAATATTTACTGAGTGCCTGTTACGTGCCGGGCACTCTTCCAGGTGCTGGGGACACGGCGGAAAACAAAACAGAGATCCCTGCCCTCCAGGGAGCTGATGTTCTGGTGAGAAAAGACAGACAGTGAACATGGAAACAAGGTCAAGATTTGTAAAAACTCTTTAAAGATTTAGGATGATAACACTTTGTTGTATAGTTTTCCCAGTTTGTCATTTGCTTTATTATTTTATTTGTATTGTAATCTGTCTTAGAGAGCTTCTCAATTGTTTTAGCTTTTGATTTTGGCATAATTTTAGATTTATAGAAAAGTTGCACAGATGGTAAAGAGAGTTCCCAGCTGTGCCCGTCTTCCCCTGATGTTAGTGACTTACATCTAGCACATTTGTCAAAAGTAAGACATGAAATTAGTACACACTGTTAACTAAATTGCTTCATTGGATTTCACCAGTTTTTCCACTAGTGTTCTTTTTTTCTATTCCAGAATCCAATGCAGGATACTAAGTTGCACTTAGGAAATTCTTAATTTTAATGAAGTAAAATCTATTGATTTTGTTCTTAGAGTGTCCTTCCATATCCTGAGATCTGAAAAAACATTAACCTGTGTTTCTTCTAGATTTTTATGGTTTCATTTTTTAAATTATTTATTTCTTTAAGCCATCTGGGATTTATTTTGGTGCAGTGTACATAAAGATCTAGTTTTTATTTTTCTGAACAGTTGGTTATGCAGTTCTCTAGAATGAGTCCTTCCTTTCTTCACTGATTTGTGAAGCAACTTCTATCAAATATGAAATACTTAAATGTCCCAGGTTCTGTCTCTAGGCTACAGGTTCCATTACGTTGATTTTTCGATTGACGGCTGTGTCAGTATCTCACCGTTTTGACAGTTACATCTTTATAGTATGCTTTCATATCTGGTAGGACAAGACTTCCTCCTCCTTTAGCTTTATGAAAATTATATTAACGAGAATAGTGATCCCATTTATGTGCCAGGTCCTGTGTTGGGAGCCACAGATAAGATACGAATGACCAAGTCCCACCTTCAAGGGAGCCAGTCTGTGGGGGAAGCAATCATGTGACTAGTGCCATCCAGCAGCGTGCTGGAGCATAGCTGACCCACAGGGCAAGGGCTATGGAGTCCACCTGGAGCAGTCATAGAAGGCTTGGCCTCTGCTTGATTGAAGTAGGAATCAGCCAGAGAAGTAGGCAGTGCATTTCGGGCAGAAGGAACAGTGGTCAAAGGCCTGGAGCTGGAGAAGTATGCAGCGTGTTCTGGGAACCTTATGCAGATGGTGTTGGAGCCTTAAGTCCTGGGATGGGGGTGGTGGGAAGAAGTAAGACTGCACAGGGAGGTGGGGCAGGATCATAGAAGTCCTTCACTGCCAAGGGAAGTGTTCAGATGACCCCAAGGGCCCTCCTATCCTGGAATTCTTCAATTACTGACTCTCTTCCCAGGAACATGTTCCCAGCCAACCTGGTGGAAGCCACATTCAAACAGGTGAGTGGGTCCCCGGACGATGGAGAGGTGGGCAGGCAGGGCCAGCCTGGGCCCGGCTAAGGAATGACAGGCTTGCCCAGCCAGTCTCCCTGTCTCTGGGGTTGGGACGCTAGGGAGAGGTGGTGGGAGGACCTGGATCCTTAGAGCCTCCCGGGGCCACACTCCTGCCCTGGGTTCCAACTTCTCACGAAGAAGAATTATGAGGGTGGAGGGAAGCCCCTGCTGAATGCCTGCTCTGCCCTCATTTACACCCATGCTCGCACACACCATCCACTTCAGTCCTCAAAACAACCCTGCCCTGGGGTAGGGCCAGCCCCTCTCCTGGACGAGGAATCCGAGGCTCAGGAGGGTTAAAGGATTTGCCCAAGGTTATATCACTAGAAATGGCAGAGCTAGTAGGTGAACCCAGACCTGTCTGCGTCTAAGCCTGTTTCCTCTTTCTTTTTAGAATAATCCTTTCCCCCTAATAAAAACAGTAATAACATTCACTGTAAAATATTAGGAAAATACTAAAAAATATAAAGCAGAGGATAAAAGTCACCTGTAGTTCCAGCACCTAGCAATAGCGATAGTAGAAGGTATGTTTCTAGTCTGTTTTTCTCTGCAGAAATGTTTTTAAAAATAAAATTAGGATCATAGGACATATATGGTATGCATCTTGCTTTTTTTTCCCCATTCCCGTTATATCATGGGTACTTTCCATGGTTATTAAATGTTTCTTAAAAATACAATATTTAGTGATGATGCAACTGTTTGGCTCTTCTAAGGCTGGCTATAATTTATTTGCCCATTTCCCCTTTCAGTTGTTTTCCAAAACAAGAAATTATGGTAAACAACCTTGTACACCGATCTTTGTCTGCACTTCTAATAATTTCCCATTCTTTTCCTCTTCTAAAATGTCAGCCGGTTGGTTGACTCAGTCCAACAAGCATTTCCTATCCTCTTCCCTGTGCTGGGGCCCTGTATTGGGCCTGGAGACACAGAGGAGGTGGCTGAGGGTTGTGGAAGAGGCTCCGAAATAAGGAGCTGTGAAACCCTGAGCTAATCACTGTATCTTTCCTAACCTCCTGGGTCTTCATCTGTGAGATGAGCCAGGTAGTGAAGGTCCCTGAATGCTAGGCTAGGGAGTTTAGATATTATTCCAACAGTGACGGGGAATTATTGAAGATGTGAGAGAGAAAGAGAGAATATTGCTCTACTTCACTTCCCTGCCTGGAATGCCCTTTATCTTTTGGCAAACTCCTACCCATCCTTCAAGGCCCAGCACCCAGCACAGAGTGTTCAACGTTGGGGTGTTGATTACGATGGTGATGGTGATGGTGGTGGTGGTGATAATAGCAGTAATGGTTACAGAAGGCTTACCATGCGCCACGCCCTGCTGTCAACACTTCACATATATTGTCTCATTTAACCTAACGAGGTAGATTAACTATTAAGACCCCATTTTACAGATGAGGGAACGGAAGCACAGATCCTGAGTGGTTCCCTTTTTCCCCCACTAGAAGACTTGCTTTATTGATACTGTGGTGTTGGGAGGATAGGAGCCCTTATGTGGACTCCTAGTACCTGAGGAATGAGAGGAAAAGACTCAGGAATGCCCTGAGGGCTGAGGAGGAAAGGTAGGTGACTCAGCCACTCAGCTCTTCCCAGCTGGGGCCTCATCGCATCAAGAAAGCTCGGGACAAGCTGAGCTTTTCAAATAGAAAATCCAAGTTTCCATCAGTGGAAGGCAGGGCGGGCTGGCTGTTATGGATGGATAATGGATGGTTGAAAGGGGATAAACAGGTGAAAGGAGGATTATCCAAGTAGATTATCCAGGTAGGAGATGGATGGATGATTAGAGAGGGTCCCAGGTGGGTGTAATGAGGCATAGAAAGAAGAGAGAAGGCGGGATGGAGGGAGGTGTGGCTGGGTAGTGTATGGATGGATAAAGGAACCTCAGTTTCATTTTTGGTAAAATATTGATAATAATTGAGAATAATCCCTGTCCTGCCTATGTCACAGGGTTATTGTCAATCAAATAGTTCACGAGTGGATACAAATGTGCTTCCAAGATGTCATTATCATTGTTGTTGTTGATATTAGTAACAACACTTGGACTCATTCCGGGTTGGGATGTCGCCCAACAGTACCGCACCAAGACCACCCCCGTTGTGAAGTCCCCCAAGGTGGCACCGGAGGAGGCCCCTCCTCGGCGGATCCTCATCTATGGGGTCCAGGAGGAGAATGGCTCTCGTGTGCAGAACTTCGCCCTGGACCTGACCCCACCGCCCGAGGTCATTTACAAGTCGGAGCCTGGCACCAGCGACGGCATGAACGTGCTGGGCATCGTCATCTTCTCTGCCACCATGGGTATGTGCTGCCCACCCGCCCCGGCGTGCCGCGGAGCCTGCTCTCCTTGCATTTATCCCTCCCTGCATCCCTGCGGCCAGTAACCTGAATAGCCTGGAGTCTCCCCATCTTCCAGGTGGCTCCTTCCTTTCCTTTCCAAGGGAGTGGCTCATGTCCCCATTCCATTGGCGGGGGCAGGAGGTATCCCCAGCCGGAGCTGATGTTCCTCACTCGGAACTCCCCATCCCTGGGTGCTGTTCACCTCCAGGGGTGTCGGCCCTGCCTGTGAGAAGAGCACGCCTCTAGCCCCGTCCCAGCGGCTATTTAAAGCCCTCATTCCTCCCCTCCGCCCTCAACCACGGGGCCTTCTCTCTGCAGACCTGTCTGTGCCATTTCTTGGGGCCGCCTGACCACACCCTTCCCTTTGTTACTCTTCTCTGGGTCCCCAAGGCCCACCACAAGCTACTTACCAGAAAGCTGGTAACGCTTAACTTGCACAGGCCCCTTTGGGGGCCTGTACCTTTTTTCCTTTTTTAAATTTTGTATTCTTTTTCTTGAAGAGGTCCACAAACTGTGTAAGCTTCAGATCCCACAAAACCTCTGGATACGCCCCTGCCTGTGCGCCCATGGCCACCCCCACCAACGTACGCATACAACCTTCTCCCTCCTTTGGAGCCTAGGAAGTCCTAACCCCTCCACAGCAATCTAGCTTGTCCTCGTCCTTTTAGGCCAGCCCAGGGGTCATCACGAGTCTCACTATAAAATCACATCAGCCCCCCGTCGCCCCAGCCCCAGACCTGGGAGGGCCTCTCTGGCTTCCAACTCCTCTGCAGGGCTTTCTTCTCAGTGGAAGGCCTCCCCATTCTCCTGGATTCTCAGCCAAGGAACCTGGGGGTCACTTGCTAGCCTGCCTTCTGCCTCAGCCCACACCGACATCCAGTCAGGCCTGCCCCTGAAATCTCTCTGCAGTCTGTGCACTTACCTTCGGCGCACTGCCCCAGCCAAGGCCGTCGTCATCTCTTACCTGGTTTCATGCAAATGCCGCCTCAAGAATTCCGTGTCCCGGTGTGTCCTCCTCACGGGGTCACTGAGTCTCCACGTAAAGCCTCCACTGGCTCCACTGTACTCCAAGAGGGGTCCAAACACGGCGCGCGGCTCGCACAGCCTGCAAGCTCCGGCCAGGCTGCCCCGTCATGTCCTGCTCACTTCCCACCGCCGCGCTGCCCGCCAGCTCCTGGAAGGCGCCTCCCGGGCCCTTCCCACCTCCCTCAGCCTGGATGTTCCTGCCCCTCCCTCTCCCCTGCACCTTTCTCATCCTTGAGGGGCCTCTGCATAAGCATCCCGTCCTGGGGAAAGTCCACCTGGCCCCCCAGTCAGGTGCGCTGTGTTACTCACATGTTTGACCCAGTGCAGTTATGTAATTGTTTGTGTGACTGTTTAATGGCTGCACGGCAGCTGTGTACGCTCCACGTAGGCGGAGACAGGGCTTGTTCTCCATTTAGCCCCATAGTCTCCACGGGACTGGCTGGAACAGGTGCTCAGTAAAATCTTCCAGAGAGGGCTTCCCTGGTGGCGCAGTGGTTAAGAGTCCGCCTGCCGATGCAGGGGACACGGGTTCGTGCCCCAGTCCGGGAAGATCTCATATGCCGCGGAGCGGCTGGGCCCATGAGCCATGGCCGCTGAGCCTGCGCGTCCGGAGCCTGTGCTCCGCAACAGGAGAGGCCACAACAGTGAGAGGCCCGCGTACCGCAAAAAAAAAAAAAAAAAAAAAAAAAATCTTCCAGAGAGACGGGTAGATGGATGAATGGATGGATGAATGATAAGGGGTAATGGAGCACTTATCGTCGTGGTCAAAAGGCCAGGCAGGCACACAGAGGAGCCAGGACCTCAGAGACCCAAGTGTGTGAGGAGACAGTGTTTGGAAGCATCCTCAGTCCATCTGATAATCTGTCCCCAATCCTGGACTTTCCTCCTCCTCCCAGCCATCGCCTCTCTCTTAGGGGTGGGAACACACTAAAAGGACATCTACTGGCAGAGCTAAAGAAACCTTTGAGACCCTTCAACTCACTGTTTGCTGAGCACATACAACTGTCCACGTGTCAGTGTGTATTTGTTGTGTGTGCCCAGCTATAGCTGCACCCACATCTGTGTGCCCACATCTGAGCGTGAGTGAGCACATTTGCACGGCTGCTCCCCTCACCGCAACCTCCTTCCCCGTTTCCTTCCTGGTGCTGGGATGTGGCTGCTGCCAAGGTGTCACTGGCCCTGCCTGTCGGAGGAAGCTCACTGCCACCCCCTGCGTCCCATGCACACTAGCACCTAGCCAGCCGGAGCCCATGGATGCCCCAGAGAGCCTGATGAGGAACAGGAAGAGCCGAGAAGGGACAGAGCCAGCAGAAAACCTGGCTCTGAGCTCAGTCAGGCTTCCGTGGGCCAGATGCACAGGGCTGGGCCCAGTGTCATCCGCATGTCTGGCCCCTCCTACCCACCCCAGCAGGGCGCCACCGCTCCGCATCACCATCACCCGTGGTAGCTGCTCCCAGACAGTGTGGGTTCGGCTTCATGGGCAGGGAAAGAGCTCTTCTCTGGAGTCCCACAGACCAGGGTTCAAATCCTGCCCCTCCCCAGCTGAGTCAGTGGATCAGCCTCTCGGACACAGTGACAGTAAGCTCCATGAGGGCAGTCACAGGGTGTGATGTGCTCTCCAGTTTTGTGTCACCAGAGGGAGAGCAGTCACTTGTCACTGTTCCAGGAGTGGCCTCACCATGCTCACCTGCGTGAGCTCACCCCACAGGATAGCACACATGTGAAAGCTTCCTGAGTGAAGGAGAGCCCAGAACCCCAAGGGGAGGGGAACAGGGGCTCCAGAAAAGGCTTTATCATTCATTCATTTGTTCATTCATACGTTCATTCATCCATCCAATGATGAGTTGCCTTCGTGGGGTTAATCTTCTACTGGAGAAGACAGAAAAAAACACCAGACGACTGTTGTAATAAGTGATATGAAGGGATCAGAAAGAAGTGAAATAGAGGGGAGTAGGTGGGGAGTCTGCCAGGGCAGTGGGAGTGGGTCTCCAGCCAGGCCAGAGCTTCAGGCATCGGGTACCATGCGGGCAAAGGCCCCATCACAGTCAAGAGCTTGATGTAGTCTAGAAACGTGAAGAAGGCCGCGACGCAGGAGCACAGCGAGGAAGGGAAAGCAGGGCCTGACGGAGGCGGGAGTTGTAAACGGGGTCGGATCAAGTGGGGCCTGAAGCGGAGGGTGTGGGAGTGCTGGTTGTGCTGTGTGTGCAGGGAAGCCGGTCGGGGGTGCTGGCAGGGAGCATTTCTGTCTTTAGAACATGGTACTTGCTGCTGGGTAGAGCGGGGCGACAGAGGAGGAAGAGATGAGAGCCCTGTGGGGAGGCCACAGCCTGCTCCAGCGGGGAGGAGAGGGGCGGTGTGAGGGAAGCGCTGGGGCGTCAGAGGCTGCTGGGCAGTCGGCTAAGCGCCGAGATCTGCGTGTGCCTGTGGTCTGTCCCTGCCTGGCCACCAGCCTGTGTTGGCACACGTAGGCATCATGCACATCCGCCACCGTCTGCGGCGTCTGTGATATGCTGTGTCCCTGACCCCCGCAGGCATCATGCTGGGCCGTATGGGTGACAGCGGGGCCCCCCTGGTCAGCTTCTGCCAGTGCCTCAATGAGTCCGTCATGAAGATCGTGGCAGTGGCTGTGTGGTAAGCCTCGTCGTAGGGGTGCGGGGGGCTTCTCTTCTACCCACTCCACCCCCTTCCAGCTCTGCCCTGGGCAGCTGGAGGGACACCGTGGTCCCGTAGGAGGGAGCAGAAAGCTGCCCGGGAGGCTGCGTTCCCCTGGATCCCCCCCGCCCTGACTAGGCCGGGTTCCAGCCCTGGGCCTGCCACTTCTGGCTCCATCAGGCCCACTGGCGGCAAGCTAAGAGCTAATAAACCTGGCCCTGTGCTCTTGGCCTCAGTTTCCCCATCACCTGGGGACTCATCAGCTCAGTCTTTGGAGAAAGGAAACACTGGAAGTGACAACCAGCTGCCCCTTCTTGGTTCAGAGTTCAGACCTTAGGAATCTTCTAATTTAACCTTGCACAGTCAGATGGGGAAATGCAGAGGCCTGCCAAGGTCACCCCCAGAGGCTGTGGCATTGCTGGGCTGAAACGTGGGCTTGCAGAAGGCAGGGGAGCTCCTCAAAGGCCTGGACGGCAGGAGGCTGTGCATCGCTGGGCTGGTTGAGGTGGCATTCGTTTCACCACGTGCCAGGCACCTGGGCACACAGTCTCATTCTGTCCTCACAGGGGCCCCGGGAGGCTTAGAAGGGTGAGGCTAGGCAGTGATGCAGTGCCAGGGCCTCCCAGGATCTTTGTGTGCCCGGCACTGAGCCGGCTGCCCCGCCCACCCCAGGTACTTCCCCTTTGGCATCGTGTTCCTCATCGCTGGCAAGATCCTGGAGATGGACAACCCCACGACCGTGGGAAAGAAGCTGGGCTTCTACGCTGTCACCGTGGTGTGCGGGCTGGTGGTGCACGGCCTCTTCATCCTGCCCCTGCTTTACTTCTTCATCACCAAAAAGAACCCCATAGTCTTCATCCGCGGCATACTCCAGGCCCTGCTCATCGCGCTGGCCACCTCCTCCAGGTAGCCCTGGGCAGCGGGCAGGATGGGGGAGGAGACCATGGCTGAATGCTGTCCTTCTGTCCAGCCATCATTTGTCCATAGCCATAGAACCACGGAAAGTGTCAGCGTGACCCGCTTCACAAACTTGGGAGACGCTCCGGTAACAAGACGTATTCTTAAAATGTAATGCTTGAGGCACTACCTGCCCAAAAGGCAGAAAGCCCTCCCCCACCTGCCCACATACCCCGGGTTCACTCAGTCCACATGGGGCTCAGCTTCCACGCAACAGCGGCAGGGAGAGCTGGAGAGTGCTGAGTCTGCAGTCGCTATCGCTGTTGCCTTGCGCTGCCACGTGGTGCTTCTGTGGAAGTCAGGCCCTGTGCTGTTTAGGGACCTTGCCTGTACCGTCACTGGGACAGCCTGGCAAGTTGCCCCGTCACAACCTTGGCGGCGTCTCCAGACAGTGGGAACTTGCCTCGTGGTTCCATCACCCACTAGCTGTGTGGCTGTGGGCCAGTCACCTGACCTCCCTGGTGACCTCCCTGTCAGTTTCCTCGGATACAGACTGAGGATCATTGCAGCCTCTGCCACATAGGGTTACTGTGGGATTAGTGGAGATAACCCAGTAAGGCCGGTCTGGGCTTGATGAAGCAGCACCTGCCCTCAAAGATCCCAGACCAAAGCGAGTGCAGGAGACCCGGGGAGGTAGTGTCACGCAAACTTGGCTATTGAGCAAGGGGTGGGGTAGGGGAAAGGAGGTGGTCACTTACTGGGCATCTAACCCTGTGAAGAAAGGGTGGTTCTCCCCACAGCAAATGTCCAAGCTCCGCATGGAAGAAGTCACCCGAACTTGAGCCCATGTCTCTGGCACCAAAGGCCTGGCTCTTCCCTGCATCCCTTACTGCCTTCTCTTCCCTGGGCCTCAGCTTCCCAATCTGTAAAATGGGAATGAGGGCCACCACAGACCTCCTTCCCTGGCAGCCACATGGCCCACCCTTGGCAGCAGAAGCACCTCATACAGGACTCAGGAGGAGCAGAAGCCCAGTGAGGAGAAGCCCTAGAAGCCTTGTCCAGGAACCCTCACCCAGGGCCGAGGGAGGAGGTGAGAGGGAAAGACGAAGCCCCAAGCAGCTGCTGGCCCCCGTGACAGAGCCGGCAGCCCTTGCCATTTCCTGTTGGCAGGAACCACGGCCTCGGGCCCAGCATGCCTGGGGCCCATGAGGGGCTCTGGCAGGTGCCAGTGGGCTTCCCAGGCAATGGCCTGTGGTAGAGGAAGGGCTCTGGGGCCACGCTAACCCGAGTTTCAGTCCCAACACCGCCACTGGGAGCTCAGTAACAACACAGCTGCAACGTGAGCAGTGGCTACCACTGGTTGAGCGCCTACAGTATGCAGACGCTGTCCTGAGGGCCCACTCGTTAATCCTAATAGCTCTGTAATGTATGGACTGCTTGGGACAAGGAAACTACGGCACACGCAGGTTAAGGAGGTGCCCGGGCCACTGGGCTAGTGGGAGGCCGGAATCTGAAGCCAGCGGTCCCGCCAGAGCCCTGCTTTTGACTGACCTCTTCATCCGCACTTGGCACAGTCGTGCGACACAGGGTCAGCCCCTCCTCCCCTCTGGGCTTCAGTTTTTTCACCTGTAAAAGGGACTTAAAACCCCTCCCTCCCAGGAAGCCATGAGGATGTATAAAGCACAGTGCCCGGCGCATAGTAGGAGCTCGGCTGGTGGTAACTCCCTTCCTGACCCATGTGTATGGGGGTCTCTGAGGCCCTGGGCCTGGGCAAGTCTGGCCATGTGACCATTTTCAAAGCCCCTTCAGCCTGTTCTCCCCCTACCCCAGATGGGCCAACTGCCTGGCATGGGTGGGGTGGGGAGAGCTTCCGTCACTGGTCAGCGGACAACCTGGGGGCCCTGCCCATCCTGGAGGAGGGTGATGAGCAGACGCTGGCCCCTCTGCCCACAGCTCAGCCACACTGCCAATCACCTTCAAGTGCCTGCTGGAGAACAACCACATCGACCGGCGCATTGCCCGTTTCGTGCTGCCCGTGGGCGCCACCATAAACATGGACGGCACCGCACTCTACGAGGCTGTGGCCGCCATCTTCATTGCCCAGGTCAACAACTATGATCTGGACTTCGGCCAGATCATCACCATCAGGTGCACCCCCAACACCCTGCACCCAGTGTGGATTGGGGCGGGGGGTACTCTGGAACGGCCTTCAGGAGTCTTGAGCTCCCAGATCTCATGGAGTCTCTGAGGCCCAGAGAGGGCAAGGGGCTTATTCCAGGCCACACAGCAAGCCAGTGCTGGGGCTGAAACGTGACCTGGCCTCGTGACTCGGGGCACCAGGCTCCTTCCCCAGCGCTGCCCTGCAGAGGGGAGCTCTGAGCAGGCTGGGAAGCTTGGGGCCAGAGGAGGGCCTGCAGTCTGGACATGCAGAGCAGGGGAGGGTGATGCAGGCAGGCACAGGGTAAGCAGAGGCCAGGGGCAGGATTGAGGGATGGTGGAAGAGTTGCTGGTGTGGCTAGAGCTGAGGGAAGGGTGCTAGGGTGAGGGGCAGAGGCCAAGGGGAAAGCCTCACATGCCACCCCGAGGGCACAAGTCTGACACTGGGGACCCAGTCCTAGAGGGAGGCTGGGCAGAGCTGTGCCAGTGGACAATCAGAATCTGTGGGCAGCTTGCTGGAAACCTACAGAGACAGTGGCTCCAGACACAGGGTTTTCCACAAACTCCTCAGGAGGTTCTGCTGAGGCCAGGGATGGGGGCCTCTGGGACCACAGGACCTTAAGCAGAGACATGCCTCCCACCCAGGGAACTCCCTGATGTGGCATTCCTAGCAATTCCTGCTCTACATGCTGTCCCCAGAGGCCCTGGGATTTTGGCCTCCTCCTTGGGTCCAGGGCCCAGCAATGCTCCCTGCCCCTCCTGCAGCATCACAGCCACCGCAGCCAGCATCGGGGCAGCCGGCATCCCCCAGGCCGGGCTCGTCACCATGGTCATCGTGCTCACCTCCGTGGGACTTCCCACTGATGACATCACCCTCATCATCGCTGTCGACTGGGCTCTGTGAGTGGGGTTTGCCCCACCCACCCCTATGCCTTGGGTGGTAGGCACTCGGGGTGGGCTGGGGAACTGCCGTGGTTTGGCACAGTGGGTACTCGCTGACACCGGCCCAGCTGCATGATTTGCGGGGCCCAGTTTTCAAAAATGAAAATGTGGGATCCCTTGTTCGAAAATTATAAAGAATTTCAAGAGGGTGGGAGCAGAGCATTAGCCCGAGTCCGGGCCCTTCTACACACTGGCCCTGAGCCACTGCACAGTCACATGCCTACAAAGCCGGCCCTGCATCACCCACTTCAGCATCACCGGGGGGGGTGGGCTGGGAGGGCCAGGAAGGCGCCCATCCTGTGGGTGCTGCTGGGGTGAGCACTGTCCTCTTCCAGCTCCCCTTACAGCAGAGGGCCTGCCGCTTACTGCCCACCTTGGCCCACCAGGGACCGTTTCCGCACCATGATTAACGTGCTGGGTGATGCACTGGCCGCCGGGATCATGGCTCACGTCTGCCGGAAGGACTTCACTCAGGACACGGGCACTGAGGTGAGAACGGTGCCTCCCTCCCAGCCGGGCTGCCCGAAGACCCGGGGGTGGAGCCAGGTGGGGTGGGCAAGGCAGCACATCGGCCACCCACCAGCTGGGCAGCCCTCGCCTGATTCCTCCATGCCTTGTTCTCATCGTGGGCACCCGGGTGACAGATTCCTCTAACAGCAAATTGCTGAGCACCCACTGTGGCCAGCGCTGATCCAGACACAGGAGCAGCAGCGGTGAACACAGTCAGTGCCCTCAGGGAGCAGTGCCCACAGCAATGCCAGCGTTCACACGTCTGCTGGGGCTCCTTCAGTAACCACGTGTAGCAGGCTGCCCCACTCCATGGGGAGGACGCTGAGGCCAGGCAGGGGAGCCGCCCATTCCCGCACTGGACCCTGTGGGCCAGGTGCCCTCCTCTACTAGGACAGTCCCAGGAGAAGGCAGGAACTGGAGCCCAGAGAGTCCCTGTGGCCTGTCAAGATCCCCCAGCACGTCTGTAGGAAACCCAGTCGGGTTGTTCCCAGCCCTTTGCTCCTTCAGTCCTCCCTACTGCCTAACCCCAGTCTCGCCTGCTGCTGCCAAGACCTGTTTCCCCTCACCAGAAACTGCCGCCCTGCGAGACCAGCCCAGTGAGCCTCCAGGAGATCGTGGCGACCCAGCAGAACGGCTGTGTGAAGAGCGTGGCTGAGGCCTCAGAGCTGACCCTGGGCCCCACCTGTCCTCACCACGTCCCCATCCAGGTAGAGCAGGATGAGGAGCCGGCTGCCGCCAGCCTGGACCACTGCACCATTGAGATCAGTGAGCTTGAGACCAACGTCTGAGCCTGCGGAGCTGTAGGGGCTGGGGGAGGCCTCCGTGATCGGGACCAAGGGCAGGATCTCAACTCACGACTTTCCTGAGCACAGGACCAGGCTCACACCACCTTCCCCCCACCTTGAGAGTCCGGAATGAGATCCACTTGACGGAAGGTGGAGTCTCAGAAAGGGGAAAGACTGCATGTGGGAGCCCCGGCTGGAGAGTTACAGGCAGGCGTAGCCCAAGCCCTGCCTATAACATTTCCATCGTGTTGACCTGTGAGGGCGGCAGGCAGGGGTACGGTCCCCACTTTCTGGAACACAGAGTTGAGGCGCTGAGAGCTGAAAACAGTTGCCCCGGGTCTCAGAGCAAATAATGTCAGGGCCAGGACTCTAGTTCAAGGCTTTCAAGCCTCGGCCCCTCCCTCCCGGAGGATAGGGTTGCCTGCAAGGCCAGATGCCAAGAGAGAGGCTCCACCCCTTCCCAGGAGCCCCAAAGCCACTACTGCTTTCAATTTATGAAGACATAGCAATGTCCCGGTTCTGCCCCAGCTGTGTCCCAGCCCAGGCCAGCCCCCACCCTGCCCCGTAACACGTGGTCTCAAACAAACTGCTCTCCCCAAGGATGGGCCCAGCCTAAGGCCAAGACCGCTGCCTTCCATGTGCCACATGACCTGTGTGTATGGGGGCCCATCCTGTCTCCTGTCCTACCAGTTATCTCTCACAAAGCTCACCCAATGTGGAGACGAGGATGTCTTCATCAGAGCCACAGGGCCCTTAGAAACACCAGGGCTAGCCTCCCACTGAACAAGTGGGCTGGCCGGGACTGGGGAGGCAGACTCACCTGGGATGCTTTAGTCAAGCTACCCATGTGGCCCTGGGGTCAGCGCTCCCCCAAAGCCCGTGTGATGAAGTGGAGTTAGATTTTCTATTCCCTTCGGTGTTTGCAAATTCAGTGATGACTAAATAAAGGTATTTTCTTTTTCAATCTTGTGGGCCTAGCGACCATACTCTGGCCAGCATTTCTTTATTGGGCTAATACAGGCAGTCAAAGAGCAGACTGGCCTGTCTGGGCAGCCAGAGGACAGACAGGGCTGTCCAGGAAGCTAGAATGTCAACAGCCTTGTCCGTGTAGCTGAGGTGTAGACAGCTCTGCCTGGGCTGTCAGCGTGTGGACAGGCCTGCCTGGGCCGCCAGCGTGCAAATGAGCCCATCCTGGTGGCTGGAGTGGGGACAGGCCTGCCTGAGCCGTCACATGCAGGAGGTAGAGTGCAAACCAGGCTGCCCAGGGGCCTGTCTGGACAGCCACAGTGTGGACAGACCACTCTGCCCGCAGCCTGGGCTCTGCTCTGCAGGCAGGGCCCTGAGGTCGGTCCTCACAAAAGAAACACATTTCCTCAGCCAGCCTGGCTCCTTTCAGTGAATGCTTTGCTTTAAGGAGAGGATGTGCCCAAGAAGTTTCCGGACTCTCCCTCCGTCGTTCTCCTCAGCCCCACGGTGCCTCCAGGAGGCTCGCAGGGGACACAGAAGAGCCCTGGCCACACAGCCTGCTCTGGATGTCCTCTGGGGAGAAGATGCAGCCCCAGGGTCTTGCACTGTGGAGCCCTGGAGACACTGAAGCTGGGGGAGGGGAGGGCCCTTCCAGGGTCACTCCGAGAATCAGGAGGGTACCTGCCTCCCAGCCCCCACTCCTGAACTGCTTCCATCCTCCTCCCAGGGCCATAGTCTGAGGAGCCCAGGAAGGGCCCTCGGCCCCCCTCCCGCTGCAGGGCTGAGGGCTGTAGTATCCACCATGGGAGCGTCTTTCCTTCCTTAAGGCCCAATCACCTAGGAGAGGTCAGACGTCAAGCTATCCTAACTCCCCACATGGTGTGGCCCGGCTTATTGGCCCCCTCCCTGTGTCACATCTCTAAGGCCCTTCGAGCAATGGTATCCGCTCCACACAAGGCAGGAACCTGCTCTTCACTGGGCTTGACAGGAGCATGCTTACACACCTGCAGTAGTGAGGGGCCACTACTTGCTGGGCATCTCATCCACCGTGGGGCAGCTCTGCCCGTCAGGGGTTCTTCTTTGCTCTAAGCCGGGTACTGCCTTCTGATCCAGCTCTGGCCCTGCTGGCGGTGGTGGTGCACTGGGCATGTCTGCAACCTCTTCCCTGGGCAGGTCTGCAGAGACCAGAGCCCCAGCTCCCAGGCCTGCCTCCAGCCCCTTTCCCACTCCAGCATCCTCTATGGGACAGAGCCATCAGGAATGCCCACTCAGTGCACAGGAGCCCTGCGCAGCCTGAAGCCGGCAAGCCCTTTGCTTGGATGCTCAGACCCTGGGAGTGCAGAGTGAGCTCACGGCCGAGTGTGGTGGTCCCAACCTGCTGACCTCCACCCCGCTGAGGGGCTGCACCTGCCTCCAGGCCGCCTTGCCTGCCACTAAGCCCCGCGTCCCTGGACCTCTGCCTGTGTGATTGCTTTGTGGGCCCCGAGAACTGAACTCTGCACTGACTCCTGCTGGTCCAGAGGTGCTGAGGTGCTTGGATCCTGCCCACCCGGCCAGGCATGAGCCCAGCACCTGGCAGGAAGCACACAGAGACACGGCCACAGGCTGCCAGACTGGGGTAATGCTTTTATATTAGTTTTTCTGTAACAAGAAAAATCTGCTTTGAAGTTTTTATCATTTTTTTTTTCCTTAAAAAAGAATAAAAAAAACCAAAGGCACCCAGAACTCCCCTCAGGCCCAAAGAATAAAAAAGTTCTCTCATCGGTGCAGCTGGGCCCTTCGCTCTTGCTGTGCCCAGCCCCGTGGCCTCCGCCTAGTTCCAGCCCAAGGGCCCTAGCGGCCCCTGACCTTCCCTCTGGCCTCAGGGGGGCTGGTCCATCAAAGACGCGCCTGCAGCCGGCCAGGGCCTGGCGGGGAGTGACGGCCCCAGCGGTGGGGAGCCGGGTGGGCGGGCCAGGGCAGCAGTCCTGAAGGTTCCTGTCCCCAGATGGAGGGAAAGGAACAAAAGCCAGCTTTTGTGAATTCCAGAGGGTGCAGGCACCTGGCCGCAGAGAGGATGGAGGTAACTCTGTGTCTTCCGCAAGGGACAGACGGACGGGCAGACAGTCAGACAGCAAGCTGCTCTGGCCATTTCTGGCTGGGCCAAGAGCTCTCGGCGGCATAGGCCAAGGAGGGCTGTTTGCATGTGACTCGTGTATGTGTGTGTATGTACGTGTGTCCACGGGGCAGGGAACAGGCACCCGTGAGTGCCAGGGCAGGTCAGACCCTTCATCGAGTCTGCAGGACTCAGGGAGTGATGGCGGTGTTGGGTGTGGGGCGAGAGTGGGACATTGGAGGATGATGTGCGGCTGTGTGGTGTGTGTGGGTGTGGTGTCTGCATGTGTCTGGCTGCGGATGAGCTGCAGGAAGGGGTGGGTGTGGGAGACTGGGTCCAGCCTGTGTGCGGAGCGGGGGCCCGGCAGGTGCTGCGCTGGGTGTGTCTGTGAGCGAGGCAGAGTGGGGACACACAAGGCTCAGGCACGTGCTGCAGAAAGGCTCCAGCGGTCCGTCATCCTGCAGAACACGCGGGAGAGTCAGGGGAGGCCAGGGCAGACCCACCAACCACGACCAGCCTGGGACAGGTAGATTAGAGCTGGGGGCTCTGGGAGGGTCAGGCAACTGCAGGCCTGAGGGGGAGGTGCCCCGGGGGTCCAGAGCCAGCGGGTCACCCACTAGGAGGTGCTCCTGGGGGGCCTGGTGTGGACTGGAGGGACTTCGGATCTCTCTGGCCTTTCCCAGGGCCTCTCCTAGGGTCCCGCTCAGCACACCTGACCGCGGCCAATGTCCTCTAGAGGGGGCAGATCTCCTCCACCCCAGCACCCAGGGTACCCCTCGTGAGGGCCACAGCGTCCTCACTGAATGGCCAGTCACCCCAGTCGCTGACCCCTGGCTCTGCCTGAGGACAATGTGTGGAGAGAAGGGGCTCCCGCGTCATGGCCCAGGGCCCCGGGAGTCAAGCAAGTTGACTGCCGAGCGCTGCCTCCGGGCCTGCCCTCCGCGCTTGGACGGCCAGCCCAGCACGCTGCTCTCTCTGTCCTCTGGACGCCTTTCCCCAGCCCCCTCTGTGATCCACCCACGGTATCCTCAGACCCCTCAGGCCTCTCTCTGAGCCAGGCCCCACTTCAATTCAGCTTCTGAACAGTGGCCCCGTGCCCGCCTCCCATGGCCACACCCTGGCCCCAGGACTCCCAGCTCTGCTCACTCTGACTCTCCCTCCTGACCACACCTCTCCTCCTGGCTACTCGCCACCACTGTGCCCACTCTCCAACATCCCCCCCAGGAGACCAACCCCTCCTGTCTGCACCCTCTTCCCTTCCCAGCCTGACCCCCAGCCTCTGCGAGGCAGCCATTCTCTTGCCAGTACCCTCAGTTCCCGTGTTCCTTGCCCTCCTGTCCCACACACCTGGCTAAAACCCCCAGCCATGGAGGGATCCAACTGGTCATCGTCTCCACACACACCCCCATCTGCTGAGCACCTCCTGCTGCACAGAGTGGTGTGCATCAGGCAGGTGTGACTTCATGTCCAGCTACCAAGCCACTAATCTGCGTGTAACTGCAGCCACTTGGTCCTCCGTCCTCCCGCCACAGTGAAAGGAGCACTGCCCCTCCTGCCCAAGCCAGTCCTTCCTCCTGTTTCCACAGGGATGGCTACACCCAGCTCTCTTCTCTTATATTTTTAAATCCCCCCTCCACACTGCCCCTCCCCATCAGCCCTCAAGCCGGCTCTATCCCTTAAAAAAGGCTTAACGTGAACAGAGCCCTGCCTGAACTTCACGCCCCCTTTCCCACCACCACCCTCTTTCATCTCTTCACAGTCAAACTTCTTAGCAGTGTCTACACGCCCTGGACCCTCTCCTTTCCAGCTGCTTTCTCCACCTTCTTTGCCCCTGAAGCCCTCCCCACAAGGTCATGGTGATCTCCTTGTGGATAAATCCGGTGAGTCTGCAGCCGTGCTCGGCTCCATCAGTCTGTCAGAAGCACGGCTGATTCCCTCTACTTCCAGAGAAGCCTGTGCATGGAGGCATAATGGGCATGCACACGTATGTGTGTGTGCACGTGTGCACACAAGGGCACGTGTGCCTGGGGAGGCATGTGCGCATGTACTCGCATGCACACACGTGCGTACAATGGTGCACCTGTCCTGCATCTGTGAATGTGCGATGGAGTATATACACGTCTGTGTGTGCACATGTGTGGTGTGTGTTTGAGTGTGTGCTTTGTGCTAAACATGTGTGTACATGCTTAGACGTGGGTGTGAGCATGTGTACATGTGGGTTGGTGTGCTGTGTGCACGTGCGGGTGTTTGTGTTGCATGCGTGTGTAATCACCCTCTGTCCTGGGCTGCCTGCATTTCTCCTGTCTCGGTGCCCCGGTGCTCTGTCCCAGCTCCTTCCACCCATTCCCTTCCGGCTGGCCATGCTCACTCTCTCTCTCTCTCTTGCTCTCTCTCTCTCTCTCTCTCTCTCTCTCACCCCCTCAAGGCAAGCTCCCCCAGCCTCCTGTGGCTTCAGTGACTGTTTCAAGGCTGACGATGCCTGGACCCCTATCTCCAGCCCAGACCTCACTCCTGAGCCCCAGACCCACATGTCCAGCCCACCCTGGGCAGCCCCTCCAGTGCCCTCCAAACTCATCACTCCCCCCCCAAACCTGCTCCTCCCAGTACTATCGTCCACCTGGAATTCCAAGCTAGAACTGGTACCTTGTCTTCTCCCTCACCCCATGTCCAGCAGGACTACTTGCGCTCCTCAAGTGTGCACCCCCAGACTCTTTTCAGGCCCAGCTGCTTGTCTGCATCCTTACCGTCTGCCCCCAGCATCTCTGGCTTGGAACCAGCAGTAGCCTCCTCCCAGGGCCCCACATTCATTCCCTGCTCCCGCCATCCCAGCCCCTGTGCGGGTCCCATCAGGGATGCATCACCCTGCATGGAGGCCCCCGGCTCCGGCCGGCCTCCCACAGGTGCACTGTCATACCTGACCTCTCACTCAGGGCCTGAGCATACCAAGTGCTCTAACAGATTTGCAAAATAAATGATGAAGCAGGGGACAGAGGGTGAGGAAAGGACAGAAAGACCTAGACTGGGATCAGGGCCAGGAATCTGGTGAAGCAGGTTAGCGCACCCCGCACGGACCACCTACCTACGTCAGGTGTGGTTACCCTGTCACTACCACCTTTCCTCGTCCTCCTCCTGCTCTTCCTCTTCCAACCGGCCCCGGTCCTTGGAAACGTCACCATACTCGTGGTTGCCTTCTATGTCCAAGACCTGCAGGTGCTTCAGCCTCCGGAAGGCACTTTCCACCACAGAGCCCACGGCCAGCTTGTTAAACCTGTGCAGGCCACCCACGTGGGGTCAGTGCCGGGGCCTGACCGCGCCCACACCGACCCAGCCCAGAAGCGGAGCGCAGGGGACGGGCCCTCCGGGAAGACGCGCGGCAAACACAAAAGGAGGCGCAGGAGCGCAGGTGTCACGGGGAGCTCAAGCTCTTCAGTGTGGCTGCTGCTGGGGGGAGGGGTGACCCAGTGCAGCAGAGGGAAGGCCTCCCACATATGTGCTCTCACTATGACTTGGGGGGGCAGACACAGACATGTCCTCTCTGCCTGCCCTTTGGCATTAACCTCTAGGCCTGAGGCTCCTGCGCTGCCAGCCTGGAGTCGCCTTGGTGCCAGGTGTGGAGGGGCACACAGACAAGGCCAGGGCCAAGCTGGGCCAGGGACACACTTAGGTTTGGGAAGGGGGAGGCAGGGCTCTGATCTCAGGCCCCCTCAACTCTCTGCACCTCGGTCTCCTGCAGGAGTCGAGAGGCACAGGTCACACTGCACCCCGACGTCACCCAGCCTGGCCCTCTGGGTCGCAAAGCCCCCTGCAGTGCACATACTGCCTTACTCTGATCTGTCTCCTCTCTGACTTGGGGGATGGGGATGGTGGGAAGCACCACCCTGGCTCTGCTGTATGGAAGCTCCTTGCGTAGCTGGGTCCCCTGAATCATCTGAAACCCCCAGAACCCAGTGAAGACCTGAACATCTGCTGTCCTGGATCCTGAGGCCCAGGCCCAGCCTGGACAGCTGTGGACACAGTGGTCCCCTGTGCTCTCTGGGCTTCAGCCTTCCCAGCTGTAAATTGGGAAGATGCTTTCTGTGGTCCCCTCCTGCCACAGGAACATCAATAACACCCACATGCTCTGCTTTTTAAATCTTCCAAAGCCCTTTCACAAACCTATGAACCTCACCAGGCCTGGCCAGGACTGTCCCCACCCTTGAGCGCTGAGGAAGCAGGGGCTCAGTGGGGTTCTGTGATGTACCCAGGGTCACACAGCTGGTCAGCAGGAAAGCTAGGCTTCAAATACTGACCCCTACCTGCAAGTGGTTCCCATGTGACCTGACTACCCTGCTGGAGCCGGGCCAGTCCCCAGAGGGGCACGTGCAGGGCCCCAGAGGACCTCCTACCTGAGAAAGATCCCTTTGAGGTTGGGTGTGGAGTCAAAGGCATTGGCAGGCACAGTACTAATCTTGTTGTTCTGCAGGTACAGGTACTCGAGCGACTTGGGGAGCCTCTCGGGGATATCCGTGAGCTGATTCCCGGCGATGTCGAGCAGCTGCAGGGGTGACCAGGGGAGTCAAAGCACTTAACAGCATGCCAAGCTCCCACCAACCCCAGAGCCTATCTAAATCTCATAACCCTGTGAGGTGGGGTCTATAATTATCCCCATTTCCAGATGGGGAAACAGAGGCTTAGAGAGGTTCAGAGACCTGTCCCAGGCCATACAGCCTGTACGGGCCGGAGGCCGGTGCACCTGACTCCGAACCCTTGTTCTAATTGATGTACATCCTACTCCGCTCCTTCTGCCTTCCCACAGGAATTCACGGCCAAGATGTCTAGGTGTCAAAGTCCTCCCTCCTTAACACACCTGTCACCACCATCAGACTAAAGACCCCAGAAGGGCAAGGGCTAGGGGTCCTCCAATCTTTAAATCTCACCTCAGTGGTGTCAGATGAGGGTGGAGATGGGGCTGCTCATTCGTGGATCTCAGGGCCATGTGGACAGGGGCCAGGGGCAAGGGTTCAAAGCCCACAATGACTCTGGCATGGCAGCCAGGCCCCAGGCTGGTCAGTCTCAGAGTCACCACAGGCCTAGAGTCCAGGAAGCAGGTGGCCAGGAAAATGGGGTAGTTTTCCCAGGGAGAAGGACGCACCTGCAGCAGGCAGGAGACCCGGACGTGCCTGGGCCCGACTCACTGCCTGCCCCTTGGGCTGTCAGCACCCTTGCCCCGACACACACCTGTGCAGCCACAGGTGGGCTTCCATCATCTCTAAGCTCCCTCCTCACCCTGACGGGCTGGGGCTCAGGGCCAGGGGGGAGCACTCGCTTCAGTCACCTGAGGGAGCCTCCTTGTCACCTCCCCTACCCAGCAGGGCTCCCTGCTCCCCACTGGGTTCCTTCCACATGGTTCCAGCACTTCCTCATTCATTCCAAACATCCTCAGTGCCTGCCCATGGGCACAGGGGGCATGGAATCCACTGAGACGCTGCCTCCGTGCTCAGGAAGCCAGGCTGGCAGGGGAGATGGACACAACAATCTGACAACAGCAGCAGTGGAACTGGGCTGTGATGGGGGAGCCTGGGGGAGGGGCCCGATCCAGCCTCGGGTCGAGGGAATAGACGGCAGCCAGCACGGGTGGGGGCTCTGAAGCAACAAGAGCAGCCGCTTGTAGAAAGATCCAACAGTGAGAGCAAGAACCCCCTCCACAAGACACCCCATCCCCGACTGGACTCACCCGGGCAGGCATCTAACCAGCCTATCACCGGTGGCTTCCTGGAGGAGGTGACACTTTAGCTGAGTCCTAGGTATATTATAAGCTCTAGGAGGGTAGTGATCCTGGATCTGTTTTATTTCCCTCTGGGTCCTCAGTTCTAGAGCTGTGTCTGCACATGGTGAGGCTCGGTACAGGCTTGTGGAATGAAGGAATGAGTAGGTGCCACCAGGGTGGAGAAGGTGATTCCAGCAGAGGCGACAGGATGAACAAAGCCCAGTGCACCTGGGAAACTGAGATGCTAGGCTGGGAGCAGGGGTAGACTAGGCCTTGAAGGCTGTGGCAAGGGTGCTGGTCTGGGTTCTAAAGGCAGCGGGGAGACACAGAAGTGTCCTGGGTGGGAGTATAAGGTGAGCATGTTTTTTTCAAGATACCCTCTGACTGCATGTGGAATCTAGGAGTGGAGTGCTCCTAGGAAGCTGGGGTCCAGGAAAGAAATGGGGAAGGCTTGACTTAGTGGTATGAGCAGTAGGGATGGAGAGAAGTGGAGAGATGGGGAGATGTGATGGTAGAGTTGGCAGGGTTTAGTGACTATGGGTGTTGGAGGGCAGACAGCGTGCAAAGGGGGTGTCAGGGCAACATCCATGTTTCCCGTGGACACCTGGGTGGATGTTGCCCACTTCAGCGAGTTAGAAAATGCAGCAGAAGGAGCAGGTGTGGAAGAGAGGATAATGGGGTTTGGGCCCCTTAAGAAAACCCAAGAAAGACCGGCACAGGTGGTTGGATCCTGGTGTCTGGCACTCGGCCGGGCTGTCTGGGTTGGGAGAGACCCCAGCTGCTCCTGCAGGGCCAGCTGCCAACCCCCAACTCCACCCTCAGGGTTCTGCCCCACCTCCCAGCCTCCCACTCTCAGAGCCTCTCCCCTGTACTCCCCTCAGACATCCCCACGTTGACAGCTCCCCACACAAGCATGTACTATGCACCTATCACAACGAGGGCCCTGGTCCAGCAGGAAACACAACAGACTAAAATGCCCGCCCCTTGTTCTAGCAGGAAGAGCAGACAACAAATAAGCAAACAGATGATCTGTTGTCGGAAGGGATGAGGGTTATGAAGAAAATCAAAGCAGAGGAAGGTGGCAGGTGGTGAAGGAAGACCTCCCAAGGAGCTGATATCTGAGCAGAGCCCTGAGGAAAAGGGAAGAGAAGGCCTGAGGACATCTGGGAGAGAGGGGTCTGGTAAGGCAGCAGAGCCTCCCAGGTTTCTCTAATGAAGTTCCCTTTCCGCCCCTCATTGGGTCGGCAGGTTTCACTTGTAACCAAGGAGGCTCAGTTCACGTGGCCAGATAGCCCTCCTGTCTCAGACTCTGGCCACGGGAGCCACACTCACTGACCAGTCCCAGAAGCCTCAAGTACACCCCCCTAGACTCTGCAGACTGGTGAGGTCAGCACCCCTCACGGGCCTGCCGTCCTCCCCTGCCCCAAGCCCAGCCTTCTCCAGGCACCTATCCTTTGCCCACAGGGAGGTGAGCTCCACTCTCCCATGCCACCTGAACTGTCCCTGACCCCCAGTCCTCCTGAACAATGCCCAGTGCCCCCCGCACCTGCAGCCATGACCTCCCCTTATCTCCACAGGGCTCCTCAAGCTTGTCCCTGCAGGTGGTGAGCTCTGCCTAGCCATGCCCGCTGAGCTCTACCCTGCTCTCCTGTACCGCGAGCCCGCCATACCCTGGGTGTGGCCCAGACCCCCTACCCTAAGGCCCAGACTGCCCAGCAGGTACCTCCCTCACGGCCCAGCCATCCCGCCCACCCCTCACCCGGGCCCAGCGGATGGGTGGGCTCAGGGCAGCCAGAACAGTAGCCCCCACATGGGCACGGCCCTCCCCCCGCCTCGCCCCGCCCCCTCACCTGCAGACCAGCGAGGTCGGCCCAGGCACGGGGGGCCAGGGCCCGGCTGCGCAGCCGGTTGCCCGTGAGGTAGAGCTCCCGCAGCTGGGCCATGCCGGCCAGCGCCCCGCGCGCCAGGGCGGCCAGCTCATTGCGCTTGATCTTCAGCACGTGCACGTTGCGCGGCAGCCCGGGCGGCAGCGTGCGCAGCCGGTTGCCTGATAGGTCCAGGGAGCGCAGCTGGCGCAACTTGCGGAAGGCATCGCGGTGCACCTGCGGGCTGGTGATGCGGTTGTAGCTGAGGTTGAGCTCCTCCAGGAAGTAGGTGGTGGCAAAGTCGTCGCGGCCGATGCCGGTGATCTGGTTGTGCAGGATCATGAGGGTGCGCACGCGGCGGGGCAGGCCGCTGGGCACGCGCTCCAGCGCGTTGTTGTACAGGTGCACCGTGTGCAGCCGTTTGAGGCCCTGGAAGGCCCGCGGGTGGATGCCCTGCGCGCGCAGCTGGTTGCTGTGCAGGAGCAGGTACTCGAGGCTGCGGATGGGGGTCAGCACGTCTGCGTCCACGCTCCGGATGGCGTTCTTCTCCAGGTGCAGCAGCACCAGGCTGCGCGGCAGCCCTGCCGGGACCCGCGACAGGTTGTTGCTGGACAGATCCAGGTACTCCAAGCTGGAGAGCTTCCTGGAGGGAGGCGGGGGATCAGGCCAGTGGGCAGGAGCCCACATGGCACTTGTTTCCAACATTATTCCCAAGGGAGGTGGCGGGGGACCTGCCTCTAACCCATCCCAGCTCCGCTGCTAGCTGACTGAGGGACCTCAATCGTCTCCGAGGCTCTCACTGGTTTGATTCCATGTTATATTGGTATAGGAAGGATCTAGCATGGTTTCTGACACATAAGAGTTTATTTGAAAACTAATTGTTTTACTAATGCCTTTTGTCCTTTTAGGCTACCCGGGCCCTAAAAACTGAAAATAGATTTGCCTTCAACAAGAATGTCTGAGTTTCTATTTTGTACGAAGAAGACAGCCGCTGCAAACACTTCCTTGCCTTACTAGAATTTTGGCAGGCCTTACATACCATTATTCTTGGGGACGGAAATGTCAGTAAAGGCAAAAGTCTCAAAGTTCCTTCTCTGGAAACTGGCCAGGGGCAGGTGGGCAAGGGCCCGGCCATGTGAGCCCTGGGAAGGGCTTCCTGGGTGCCGAGCTCACACTGAGGGCCCAGGTAGGGGCTCACCAGAAGGTCTCGTTGTCCAGGCCCTCATCAGTCAGGTAGTTGTTCTGCAGGTACAGCTCACGCAGGTTGCTCAGCTCACTGAAGGCCCCTGGTGGGATCTTCTCCAGCCTGTTGTTCTGAGAGGTGGGACGGTAGGGAGGGGAGCATGAGGGACGGCCAAGGGGCAAGGGCAGAGCCTCGGGATGAGGTGTGCAGCGGGGTCTGGCGCAGCCACGGGGAGGGGCCCAGGCCTAAAGTACTCCATGTGGGGCTGACAGCCGGGTGCCCGGGCTTCTGCTTGTTTCTCCTCTGCAGACGCTGTGCCCGCCGGCACGCGCTCAAGGCCCCACGGCCTTACTGCTGTGCCCATGTGGGACTGGGCTCCTCCCCTGCTGTGGGTCCCTGCTGTGGCAGAGCTCCTCCCTGCCCTCTCCCTCCCACCTTGAGGTGCAGCTTGTAGAGGGCAGGTGGCAGGTGCTTGGGCACGTGGCGCAGGAAGTTGCTGGACAGGATGAGGATCTCCACGTTGCTGGAGCCATTGAACATGTTGTCCGGCAGCCCAGCGTCCGCCAGCTTGTTGTTGTGCAGGTACACAGACCTAGGGCGTGAGGCACAGGTGCTCACCCACCCAGGCCTCCCAGCCCCGGCACCATCTCACCTGGTGAGGCTCCAGACCTTGCTCAGTTTGGGCCTGGGGCCCAGGGCACCCTCCTCCCATCTCCAGAACCCCAGACCCCACCAAATCCAGTCCCCCCTACATAGCCGAGGGGACCAAGGACCCACCCCACAAGTTAGTGGAAGAAACAAGATTTCCTGACCCCAAGTTCCTGCTCCTCTATATCCTTCAAGGTTCTCAGTTGTTCCCCTAGTGTTGCAGCCCTGGAGTCCCTGCCTGTCGGCTTTACACAGCTGTCTCTGAGCTCTGTGGACTTCGTGAGAATGGTCCTATCCTTATCACCTCTTTGTCCCTTGTGCCCAGCACAGGATCCTGGCTCAGAGGAGGTGACCCCTCAATTCATTCAGCAAATATACAATGAGTGCCTCCAGGTGACAAGACTGTTCTAGATCCTAAAGATATAGCAGTGGACAGAACCAGCAAGCCCCTGCCCTCACGGAGCCACCATGCTACAAGGAGAGAAGATAAGGAACGAGAGAAATCCGCAGGCGATATAGCTCATTCTTGCTGCGCGGCCTCTCTTGGGCCTCAGCCTTCTCATCTGTGGGAAGGGGCCATGCACAGCGACGCTGGCTCCTCCAGGGAATGGAGAGAATTGAGGTGACAGATTCAGGGACAGAGTGGCACCGGAGGTTGTCAGCACCTTCCCTCCCCAACACCACCCTGCACTGCTCACACACCTGTGCTGGGGGCCCTCACTCCTCCCAAAGCAGCTCTCAGCGAGGGATGGCTCTGCCTGTTGAAAGATGCTCCCTTCCCCCGGGGGCTGGGGAAGGAGGGAAACACCCTCACTTGGCTCCCCGCAATTCCCCAGATATCACCCTCTGTCCTCGCCTCCTGTACTGATTCCTCCTCATCTTTTAGGGGTCAGTCTTCCAGATCCTGTGCCCTTGCAGCCCAGGGCGTCTGTCACCGCAGCCCTGAGCATGGGGCATCATGCCTGCTCTGCACAGCATGCCCCTCCTCCAGGGCCTGTCTGGGCCCCTGGGCCCCACTCAGGGCTGGCAGCCTCTGCCTCAGCTCCTCCCTTTTCTCCAGCCTAAGCCCAGGGCCCCCCTCTGACCTCTGACCTCAAGTTTGGCTTCTGCCCAAAGGTGAGCCCGTAGATCTTGGTGAGATAGTTGGCAGCAAAGTCCACACTGATCAGGGCATTTGGCAGGAACCGGGGTGCCAAGGTCAGCTGGAAAGGGAAGAGTTGGGTACAAGGACCAGTGGCAGGTCAGAGGCTGCCGCTGAGTTACACTACCTGCTGCTCATCTGAGCCCCTTCAATTCGTCTCCTCCCTGCAAGCAGAGCCATCTTTCTAAAATCCCCAGTAACACAAAATCTGTTCCCCATAGTCCTGAGCTTGGCACTCCAAGCTCTCCAGCCTGTCCCCTGCTCTGCCTGTTCTCCTGGTCTCTCCCCTCATTGCCCCCCGACACTGGCCCTCTGTGCAGCCACAGTGAGCACCCACACTTCCCCAGACCCAGATCATAGTGTCTACCCTTCATTCATTCAATAGTAGTCCCTGAGTCTGCAATATTCCAGGCACAGTTCAAGGCACTGGACATGTCCTAGGGAACAAGATACAGAGATACCCGCTTCCACCTCCACTACCAAAGCTTACATCCTAGTGAATGAACAGGAATAAAAGTATCTGAGAGTGATCACGGCTCTGCAGGGAATTCAAACAGACTGATGACAGAGAACGACTGGGTTGGTTGCTTGGAGAACAGGTAACACTTAAGGCATGACAGCACCCTAAATGCTGTCTGCGGGGAGAGCCCCCACACAGCAGGGGCAGCGAGCAGAGGCCTTGTGTGTGGGGTCTGCCAGGCCTGGGGGTGAAGCGGAGTGTGACAGGGCCAGTGGGGAGATAAGAGAGGCAGGCGGGCCCAGACCACACAGATCTGCGGGCCTTGGGGAGACGTGTGGGTTTCTTCCTGGGCCAAGGGTGAAGGCACACGAGGGTTTTAAGTGGGGAGGGGAGATGGAGAAGCAGAAGTGAGGCACGATTTTGTAAAGCCCCTCTGGCTGCTCTGAGGAGAAGGGGCAGCAAACGAGGAGGCAGGGGCTCCACGTCTGTGTCCCGCTGCGGGATGGCGGTCCTGGGCTGGTGGGTGGGGGGAGCTGAGGGCCTGCAGTGGGACCACACGTGCGTGAGCGAAGCACTCCTGGGTTTGTGGCTCTGACCAGTGGTGTTGCAGGTAGTTGGAGATGCCCTTTCCAGAGGTGGGGAGACAACGGGAGGACTAGGGTTTGGGGGTTGTGGCAGGAAGCACCAGTTCTACTTCTATTAAACATCAGGAGGAGATGCTGAGGAGGCAGGTGGACCTTTGAGTCTCAAGTGGGAGTAGAGGAAAGGCTGGAGACTGCCTCTGGACGTGGCCATGATGTAGATGGGTGTTACAGACCAGGGAGGAGAGACAGTCTCCTTGAGTGCTCAGAGAGAGGGGGCCAGGACAGACCCTGGGGCAGGCCATATATCTTGAGGTTGAGTGCCTTTATGCCTTCACTCATGCTGTCCCTTCTACTGTGATGCCCTCCCCCTCGAGGCCTCTGGCTGAAATCCTATTACCTTTCATGGCCCTTCAAATGCCATCTCCTCCAGGAAGCCCTCCAGCGCTCCCTCCCCATGGGGATGAGCTCTCACCCCACTACGCCGATGTAGGTCTCAGCCTCTGCCATTATCTGACCGCTCTGAAGCCCTGGGTCTGGGCCATGTCTGAGCAGCAACAGGAACCCAGCAGCCAGCCCAGAAGAGGCCCTGGTGAAAGTTCCCTGAGCTTAGGCCCCGACACCCTGCCCTGCTGCAGGCCCCTCACCTTGTTATTGGCCAGGTACAGGTAATTGAGGTTGATCAGATGCTCAAATGCCTCTTCCGGGAGCCCTTCAAAGGACAGGCATCGGTCAGAGCCCTGGATGAAGGAGATGCTACAGGGGAGCACGTGAGCACTGACCGCCCCCGCACGCACCCCACTTGCCAGGACAGGGAGGTACTCCCTGGGGCAGGTGTGGCTCTGACCCCTTCCCAGCCCCTCCCAACAGGCCTGCCCAGCCCCTCTTCCTTCCCCTGGCTCTCAGGGACCCTGAGACACTTCCCATCTGCTGAGAAGAGCAGATGGGAAGTGTCCACTGAGAAATGACTGATCCTTCACCTACTCAGGGCAGCCTGGGTGGGAATGGGCCCCCGTAAGGTCAGGACACAGGGCAGAGGACATGCCAGGAAGGAGTGCTTCCCTGGGGGCAGCCCCAGAAGGGTCCTCTTCATACCCAGCCCCACAGCAGGGCAGGGCAGGGCTGTGGCCTCTGAGCTTCCACCCCACCTGGCCCTCCCCTGCCCCATCTGGCAGATGCAGTGTCAGAACTGGGCTGTCACTGGGAGCCCGGCCAGGCTGGCCCTTCTCCAGTCCTGAAGTCGGCCTCTGACACTCGGTTCTGGGCTCCCAGACCCTCAGATGCTGGGACTCACCCAAGTATCTAACTAGAGGGAACAGTTACATAAACTGTGCAGCATCCGTCCACAGAATACCCTGTGTAAAGTAATAGCCACGGAGAGCTTTTAGCAACATGAAATTTGCGGCTGAGCTAATTGCTAAATGAAACAAAGCAGTTCTAATAGTTATAATATCCATACTATCAGACCAGCTATGAATTTAAAAACACAAAGAAAAAGGACTGGACTGAATTCTGCTGATGGTTGTACAACATATAAACTTACTAAAACTCATCAAATTGTACATTTAATTCGGGTAAACCTTATGGTATATAAATTATGCTTTTTCCTAAAATGGAAAGAAATATACCAACATGTCAATAGTGACTAAACTCCAAGTGGCAGAATTATGAGTGGGTTTTTTCTATTCCATTTTATTTTCTATATTTCCAAATTTTCTACTATAATCAGAAACTATTTTCATCATCAGAAAAATAACTTTTTAAAATTTGAGGACTCTACCCTCTTTGATTCTAAAGGCCTTCTGTGAACTGAAGAGTCTGTGACTCTTCAGGCCCTGGAGTCTGAGTTGCTCTGAAGCCTCCCCCCGGATCGGACGCCTGGGTCTCAGAAACACCCCGTGGCGGCTGTTAGGCAATCAGCCACAGGGAGCCCCTGCCATGGGGCCCCAATGCCGGCCCAGCCTAGGCCTGCTCTTTCTCATATGCCAGGGTCTGCAGGGCGGGGCTCTCCCCATGGGCCCCCAGTTCCCTGCCTGGGGTCCTGGTGCCCAGCTCTGGGTGACCCCTCACCTCGGGAAGTCAGGCGGTTGTTCTGGAGGTTCAGAGTCTCCAGTCGATTCAGCCGGGAGAGCTCCCTGGGGTAGATCTTCTCCAGCTGGTTGTTCTGGGGAGTAGGGGGATGGGGGTGGTGAGGAGGCAGCATGAGGGGGTGCTGCTCCATTAGAGGCCTGCATCCACCCTCAGCCAGAGTCCCAGGAGCCAGTCCCTGTGTTGGGCGCTTCCCTTGGGATTCTGCCCCATGGTGGGCAAACCCTGGGGACTGGCTCTGAAGCAGGCCCAGATGTGGGCATTGCAGGCTCAGCAGTAACAACAGAGGTGTGGGTGCCCCTTCTAGGAGTCCCGCGCACACGCACACGGGCATCCACAGGCAGTTCAAACTTGGAATGTGGTCTACCCTGCACACCTGCTCCCTGCATGCTCCCACTTAGTGACAGGTGTCCCAGCCCATTCTCCCCTCCCCCAAGCCAGAAACCACTTTTAGTTCCCTTTCTACACCCTGTAGACCCCACTTCCCTTGAGATGCTTTAAAACCTGGGTCAGGTACCACCTCCTCCAGAAGCCTTCCTGGGTTGGATCAGGGGGCTGGATTAGGAGGAGCTGCCCTGGCCTCACAGCACTAGTCCTTCTATCTCTATTTGTTATCTCTACCCGTTTAGGTCTCTGCCTCCCTCACAGACTGTGAGAGCCTCAAGGGCAGAGCATGTCCGAGACCTCCCTACATGCCCAGCACCCCACATAGGAGCAGAAGCATACAGCAGGTACACAGGAGCTATTCGATGAATGAAGCAACAATAAGTGCTGCCCTCAGCTCGTCCCTTTCCCTCACAGGCTACCCTGGTCTTGGGCTCCCACCACTGGCCAGCCCAGAACCCACAAGGCTACATGACCGTGGGCCGGTCACTTTCCTTCACTGGGCCTGGTCTCTGGAAATGGGTGCGACAGACCCTCCCTCTCCCCCAGGGCTGCTGGGCTGCACGAGGGTGTCATGGGCGCACCAGCGCTCCCAGAGTCCCCGTCTGGAATGCCGTGTCCCAATTCCTGAGGTTCTAAAATCCAGCCTGTGCCTCAGCTGGGGAGTGCACTCTGTACCCTGAGCCCCCAGGGCGCTCCAGGGGGGTCTGCTCTGCTCTCACTTTCCTGGCCTGTAATGGAGTCTGAGGTGCCCTGACTGTCTGTCCAGAGGGTCAGCTGCCGGGCAGGTCTGTGTCTGTTCTCAGGGCCTGACTCTGCTGACAGGGCCTCAGCCCAGACTCCTCCCGTGGGACAAAGCAGGTCATGAGGTCACTGTGCTCTGTGCCTGGGACGCGGGCCGGGGGGTAGGGGGGCACGGCCCGGGGTGGAGCCAGCCTCCTCCAGTCTGACCTGCCCTGCGTCGGGGGATGGGGAGCCCCGGGCAAGAGCCGGGGCTGCGGCGCGGGTGGTTCTGGGGCGGGAGTCACCGTGTGGGGGGCGGGCCCTGGTGACCGCTGGCGCGGCGCCAGCCTCACCTGCAGGGACAGGTGGTTGGTGTGCTCAGGCAGGTCCCCCGGGAACTCGCGCAGGTCGATGCCGCCGCAGTCCACGACCCCCTCCTGGGAGCAGGCACAGTCTCGGGGGCAGTCGATGGTGGGCGGGCCGCGCCCCGGCTCCTCAGGGCTCAGGACCAGCACCGGCTCCTCCTCCACGAATTCATTCTCTTCAGGGCTCACGCTGTGGGCTCCACTTCGGCCAAACACAGGGGCCCTCACGGCGAGCCCCGGTCCCAGCTGCAGCTGCAGCGGCAACAGCAGCAGGAGCAGCAGCGCCCCGCTCCGGGCCATGGTGCCTGCGGGAGGGGTCAAGTCAGACCCACCTGGGCGCCAGGGCTGACCTAACCTGTCAGGTAGAGCAGGCAGGGGACCAGGGCCCACGAAAGGCATAATGGGGCCCTCAAGGCCACAAGGCAGAGCCCACTCTGGACCCTGTCCTCAGCATGCATCTGACCTGCTGGCTGCCGCCCTCCCCTCCCACCCACCCCCTCAGGGCTGCCCTCTGGAGGGGTCGGGGTGAAGTGAAGCCCTGTCCTTAGGCAGGTCTGCAAAGCCTCCCACAACCCTCACTGGGCCTGGCCTCAAGGAATCTGTACCCCCATTTCACAGAAAGGAAAGCTGAGGCCCAGGAAGAACTGTGACTTGCAGGGCTTGGCCTGGACTTTGCTGAGCTCTCGCTGCCCTGGCACAGGCAGTGCTGAGGCCCTGTCCCTCCTCCAGCAGCCACAGGCCATGGTGGGCCAGCACCAGCAGGGTGTGTCCCAGCTCCTCAGCTTGCCATTCTAGGATCTTCAGGACGTGGCCCTGCCCCTCTTCCAATTCCCCCCCTCACCTGCCCCGCTTACACAGGTCTGTTTAGTAAGAGTAGCTCCTCCCTCCAGGCCTTCGCATGTGCGTTCCTTCTGCCTAGAACACCCTCCCCCTCTCCTGTGCAATCAGCAACTTCTCCAAGAACCAACTCCAGTGTTAGATCCCCTGAGATAACTCTGAGATGTCCCAGGGCTCTGCATCACTTTGTTGCCCCAGGGCTTTGCATGAATTCGGTTGGGTTTTGAATATGTGATATTGTCTTTCTCCCACACAGGGCTGTGAGCCACTTTCTGTCTGTGTGCCAGGCACAGAGTAGTCATTAGTGAATGGAGCTGCTGCTGCCCCCAGAGCCCCCCAAGTCCTGTTCCTGCTTACACCCTCAGCTGCCCTCACCAAGGCCAGCTTTGCTCACGTGACCACTGCCACCTGCAAGAGACCACGCCCCAGCATGTTCCCTTGGGACAGCAGGGAGAGGGGGTATAGGGATGGCCTCAGGTCATTGAGGAAGATGCTGGGGTTTCATCCTCCAGGCAGCCATGGGTGTGGCTTGGCTCTGGGCTGGTCCCTGGAGCTCTCTTTACAGGGACTCACTTAGAAAACATGTCTGGGGTGTGGTAAGTTGTAACAGGTGGTAGCTCAGGTACATTGACTCTGGAGTCATACACACCCCAGTTCACGTCCCCCTCTATCACTTAGTGGTTCTGACCTTGCTGAGCCTCAGTTTCCTCATCTTACAATGCAGATAATATATCTAACCTCAGAGCTCCAGGGAGGAGTCAGCAAGATAGCAGATGCAAAGCACCTAGCACCCGTTAGGTGATGAGGCGCTGCTATCACTGCTGCAGTGATTATGAACTCAGGTACAAGACAAGCGTCCAGGCCTGGGGGCACCTGCCGCAGTCTGAGCCTCTCTCCCCACCATTAGAGCAGGGATCACAACCCAGAGTGGTTAGAAGGGTCTGACGAGATGCTGGGCCTGGGAGGGTTGGGCACCCTGGGAGCTCGGTGATGACACTGATGTCTGGTTAAGAAGGCAGGCTCTGGAGCCAGAGAGCCGGGGCTTCGAGCTCAGCTCTGGCTCTTATCAGCCGTGTGACTTTGGGCAAGTTTTGCCACCCTCTAAACCTCACCTTCCTCACCCGTCCATTGGGTGGCCCCAGAGCCGTCCTACTGGGGATACTGGGAGTCAGTGGGATGCACGTACGGCACACAGTAAGTGCTCAATAGCTGTTAGCTCTCTGCTAGTTAGCTCTACCACTAATATCTGATCCATGGGCACTGTTCACATCCCAACCACACCACTCTCCACTTCAGAACCCCCTGCTTCTTCCCTTTCCCGTGTAGCTCCTGATTGCGCTTTTCCAGTCCAGTACCAGGCCCACCTCCTCCCAGATATGACCCTCCTCCTCCTAGCCTCCTGTGAATTCCTGCTGCCCTGTGACTGCTGTGGTATTTCAGATACTGCATTGCCTTACTCGTTGGCTCAGCCAGCTCTCGAAGGTAGGCCCCATCTGCCCCCAGTTCTGTGCTGGGCATGGAAGATACAGGTAAAGTACACAAGGCCCCTGCCCTTTGTTGTCAGGAGGCAGCAGACCCCAGTACAATAACCACTGCCCACCAGACTGGGTGAGCCCTGTAAAAGGGGCCCCAAGGTGCACGAGGCCCCAGAAAGAAAGCTGTGAGGAGAGAGAAGAGGGCTGGCAGCCTGGATTGCTTGACCCTACAGGCAGGTCCCGAAGGCCTAAGCAGACTTGGGCCCCAGCCACTGGCCCAGCAGAGCACCAGGGAGCCCAGCACACACAGCTCCCAGGCTCCATCGGCAGCAGTGAGCGATGCATGCTGCAGCCCGGCCCTGCCTGCCCTACTACACCCCTGCTGCTCCGTGCCCTGACCAAATGCACCATAAATCCTTGGCCAGTCTACAGACCAGCATTCCCAGGGCACGTTATAACCCCCCAGCTAGGTCCACAGCCTTCAGTCCCTGGCGCCACCAGCATTAGACCAGAGTCTCCCCACCCTGCCTGCCTGCCTGCCTGACCCCACTGCAGATCCAGACTCTGGGAGGCGGAGTATGGGCACAGGCCCAGGCCCCAGATTCAATCAGGGCAGGAGGCCAAGGAGGAGGATCCTCCCCACATACCCTGTACACTCACCTTCAGTTTCATATCTATAAAGATCTCTAAACTGTATCTGTAAAAATATTTAATTTATATTAACATCATGAACCATATTGAAAATGTTATCCTCACCACTTTATAGATGAGGAGCTGAGGCCCAGTGGGATTGGCCAATGTAACACAGCTGTTAAGTGGCAAGGCTGAGTTCCCAGCCTGAGCCTTAACCACAAAGCCATGAGGCCCTTCCCTGGGCCAAGCACAGCTGGGCACCAAGGACCCAGACAGACGACTCAGGTATGTCTACTATCCTTAAAGAGCTCACACCTGCACTGCTCGATGTGGTGGCCACGTGTAGCTACCAAGCACTTGAAATGCGGCTACTCTAAACCGAGAGGTGCTATAAGTATAAAAGGTAGTGTATGTGGATTTCACACACTTCGTACAAAAAAGTAAAACATCTCATTAATATTAACGATATCTTATAAAATATCTCATTTATTTTTATAGTGATTACATAATATTTTGGATATTTTGAGTTAAATCATTAAAGTTTTGCCTGTTTCATTTTACTTTTTTAACGTGGCTTCTAGAAACTTTTACATTACACACTTGTGGCTTGCATTTGTGGTTCACATTATATTTCTAATGGTCAGCGGTGGTCTAGACATTATGTGTAAATTAAGTATTATAATCCCAGTGTCATCAGAGGTGTGACAGAGGGAATCTAGCGTCCATAGGGACCCAGAGAAGGCCTAGGTGTGCCCGATGCCTAAGTCTGCCCGATGCCAAGAAGACTTCCAAGAAAACGTGATGCTTTATGTAGCCACGAAGGATGAATATTAGGCAAAAGGAAAAGGGTGATACAAGCAAGGGGGTCAGCATGTGCAAAGGCCCTGGGGCAAGAGAGCCCATGTTACCTCTACAAAGCTCACTAGAGTGTCTGGTGTGGTGTGGGGACTGGGAGAAATGCAAGTGGGCAGGGGCCACAGTCCAAGCCAAGAAAGAACTTGAAAGCCGGGTTAGGAAGACTGACCCTTATCTTAGGAGAAACGAGGAGCCATTGAAGAGCTGGAGTGTGGCATAGGCAGGTTTATGGAGGGACCAGTGGGGAGCTCTCAGAGGCTGTGCCGTGGTGCAGGCAACGGATAATAAGCCTGGTCTGGGCAGAGGGAGGTGCTGGGCTGCAGGGATGGAGAGAAGGAGGTGGATTCAAGGGAGAGAAAGGAAGAACAGACAGGGCTTGGAGAGCAGTGGCCCCAGTGCCACGTCCCCCTCCTCCTAGCTTGGCCAGCCACCCTCAGGATGTTGGGATCCTGGGCAACTCCAGCTCCATCACCTAGTTTACTGTGTGACTTTGGCGACATCACTGACCCATCTGAGTCTCAATTTCTTTTGTTTCTCTAAGAATGTGGAGCAAGATAAGCCCCCAAAGCCCCTTCTTTGTGCCTAGCCATGTTGGAGCTGGGTGTGGAAGAACGGAGGAGAGAGCCTTCCTAGTCTCTGGAAGTCCCCAGAGTGAGGAATCCCCCTGGTGAGCGACAGCAAATGCTGGGCGAGAAGGGCAGCTCCATCTGTGGTGAGTGGTTCCAATCCTGACTGCTGTGTGAGCCTGGACAAGTCACTTCACTGCTCTGAGCCTCTGTTTACTGGTCTGGGCAATGGAGATGAGAGCTCCTTGTGAGGCGTCAATGAAACGACGTGCCCAGCTGATGCTGGCACCCAGCAAGCGCAACATACTTGGGGTTACTGTTACTGAGGAAGTACCTGGGACCCGCTGTCACCCACCCACCCACTCACCCCAGGGAACGAAACCTTAAGGTCCTGAACTGCTTAAGTGGGGGATTAAGGCAGGACTAGAAGAAGGAAGGGGAAGGGAGATCCAAATCAGGAGGTAGACCCTCAAACCCCAGCACCACCTTCCTTCTCCACTCAAATTCAGTAAAGATTTGCTGACCACCTGCTCTGTGCTGGGCCCTGAACAGCTGCTTCTTATTGACTATAACAGAAATCCCAAGGCCAAGAGTTAGTCTTCCTATTTTGCAGATGAGGAAACTAAAGCACAAGGAGGCTCCCACTGCTGCCCATCTCCAGCAAGCTCCTACTCACACGTTCCTGCCCTGGGAAGCTGCTCCTGCCCCCTTGGCTGGGTTAGGGAGTTCCTTGATGCTCCCACGGCACCCTTCGGGGCTCAGCTGAGCCTTCCCTGACTCCCCAGGCAAGGAGCAGGTGCTCAGGAAATGTTTGCTGAATGAAGGAATGTATTTGTGGAAGGCAGGGTTGGAAAGAGCTACAGCATTATTATCTGGTCTGATTCCCTCAGTTTACTGATTAGTATTTTAAAGGCAAGGCCAGGATTAGAATTTGTGTCTTCTGACTCCTGC
The DNA here is from genome assembly GCF_964270905.1 of Leucopleurus acutus. Classification (NCBI taxonomy): domain Eukaryota; kingdom Metazoa; phylum Chordata; class Mammalia; order Artiodactyla; family Delphinidae; genus Leucopleurus; species Leucopleurus acutus. The sequence goes on from NC_139143.1 coordinate 149,237,899, forward strand.
TCAGAGCCGGTCTTGAAGACTGAGGAGGAGTTCTCCAGGTGGACAAAGGGGAGGAAAGGCACTCAGGGCAGAGGACAGGGTATGAGCAAAGGCACAGTATGGGGAGGGCAAACAGGGGGGTATGTTTAAGGAAGGGTAACAGGGAATCAAGGTCCAAGTCTCCAAGGGCATCAGGCACTCTGCTAACGGGTTGATGATAGGGAGCTATCAAGGGTTGTAAGCAGATCATGGTTGGAGCTCTTACGTAGGACTCTACCAGGCCTAAAGGTGCCTCCATTAGTCACCCCTGTCCCAAGATTCAGTTAGAAGGGACAAAGTATGCTCCCACAAGATTTCATGAAAGCATTCATGTGAATCTGACATTTCTTAACTTGCACTCTAGTTTAGAATCGGCTGGGCCCCGGGCCCTAAATGGGGACATGACCACCCAGGAGCTCCCGTGGTGCCTTATGTAGCTGAGTCGACCACACCTTCCCCTTCCCCAGCCAGCCCTAAGTCGTAGAGCAGACGCTCAGGTTGCGTGACCCTCCGACGTTCCATGATGCCCTGCAAGCGCCTGGTGCGTATCCTTCTGCGCCTCCCGGACCGGATCGGGACGGTCAGTGCCACACGCACGCACGCTTGTGTCTGCTCCTCTCCTGAAGTTCAGGCTGCAGCTGCCTCCCACCCCCAGCCTCGGCCCCAGCCCCGGGGGCCACCAGGAGCTCGCTGAAGCCCCCTCTTCCACCTGACAGCGCATCAGGTATTCTAACGCCACGATCTTATCCTCAGCCCAGGCCAGCCTGGCGGTTCAAGGACCTTCAGGCTGGGGGCTTTGGCCGCTTTCGCCGGGGCGCGCCGGCCTCGCCCCCCACCCCACGCTCCGCGGCCATCCCCCTGCCCCCTGCTCAGTCCTGCTGTCCCAGCGGGGAGGCAGCCGGATAGACAGACAGACTGATACCAGGCCCCCAGCTGAGAGCTCTGGCTCAGCGATTGCACGGCGCGGGGCCGGGGAGCCAAGCCAGAAGAAGGTCGGGAGGGGGACGCACGGGCTGTCTGCGCGTCCTGGGGGCAGATCTCTGTCCCTCTATAGGCCTCAGTTTCTCTGTCTGTAAAGAGGTCGAAGGGTGGGCTACCTGGGATGAGCTGACGTGGAAAGACACGGGCATACTCAGCGCCCAGGTTCTAAGTACAGGGGTCCTCGACCCTCCCTGGTTCCACCTGCCCCCCACATTCCCTGTTGCCTGCCCGCGTCCTTCCACTCCACCCCCCACTCCATCCGCCCTCAGATTCTTTCCAGATGTGCGCAGCAGGAGGGGCCGGGGCTGGGACCAGCCTCTGGCGGGAGAAAACAGGCCCCTGCGTGGTGGGAATCGCGGGGGGTCGCGCCCCCGAGGGAGAGCTCTCCGGCTGCGCCCTCCGTGTAGGGCTCCGACTGATGGGGCGAGATGCGCGGCCCCGCCGGGCCAGCTGCTGGAGCCGTCGCACCAGGCGGGAAGTCCGAGACCGCTGCCCAGCTCGGCCCCGGCCCTCGGCCCACCCGGCCGCCCGAGCCCGGTACCTGCTGCGCCCCCGCGCCGCGCCGCGCCCCGCCGGCCGACCGCGCTCTCCCGAGTCTCGGCTGCGCTCCGCTAGCGCGGACTCCTTCCATTCAAGTCCAGCCGTGCGCTCGGCGACGCAAGTTTTGTTGTGGGTTTTCTCCTCCCCGCCTCTCCCCCGCCCCCCACCCCACCCGCCCCGCGCGCATCTGCTGGACGCCGGCCTCCCCCGGACACAGGCGTAGGGTCCCCGCAGGCGGGGGCAGGGGAGGGCCCGCCTCTCCCCGCGTTGGACTGGGCCGAGCCCCACTTCCCGGGGAGGCAGTGCCGCCGCACGGACCCCTCACCCGCTCTCCGCCCTGGCGGGGCCGCCGTACCCCCGCCCGGGACCCCCCCCCCCCCCGCTCCAGGAGACGGGGAAGGCGGGGTGTCTAGCCCGCAACACTTCCTAGTTCCCAGCCTTCCCAAGTGGAACTGGACCCCCTCTAGGCCCCAGCACCTGAAAGGAGGGCCGAGAGAGGGCCCCTTCCACCAAGTGCCTCTTAGCTCTTCCTTCCTCACGACAGAGGATTCTGCAACCGCTCCAGGCGCGAGTACCTTTCCATTCACTCTCCCACCCAGGGGTCCTGGGCCGTGGCTAACGGGGCCTCCAGCCAAGACGCTGCTGGGCCCCTTCCCGGAAAGTTCCCCCCACACGTCCACCTCGGCCCTTGGCCCACAGCCTGCTGAGCCTTGAGGGACGATAAATTGCGCTGGGAGTAGGGTGCATGCGGATCCCAGTCGCAGGAAGACTAGGGGGGTGAGCCGTGAGCCCTCACGGCACCATACTGCTCCCAGGAACTGAAAACGTTTCCAAGTCAAGGAGCATTAACTACTAGCTGAAGCAACACCGTTTGGTGCCAGGGTCTTTGGTGGTAGAATGCGGTCAGGCTGGGTTTAGGTGGTACTTGGCACCTCCACGGCCTAACAAGACTCTCCCCCATACCTGCTCTGGCCTGTGGACAGAGCACCCCCAGCTACCTTACCTGGCTGCCCTCCCGCTGAGAGGGAAAAGGATAAGTGACTGAAACTTGGGACTACTCGCTCAACTTAAATTGCCAGGGCCCTGAATGAATGAACAGCTGGTGTAAAGGCTCCAGACCTTTCACTGTTTCTGCTACCGGATCCTGATTGTACCACATGCATTACTCTCCAATCTTCACAACCCTGTAAGAGAAGAACTGCTGTTGCCTCCGTTCACAGGTAAGGAGACAGCCTCAGAAAGGATAAGTGACTGGGTAAAATGGCCAAGTGTACTCCTCCCCACAGTCCAAGTTCTTTCCATGATGGAGACAGGCACGTAACTTGAGCAGCCAAGTGCCGAGCCTGGATTTGAACCCTGGACTGTTTCCATTACATCAGTAACTCAAGAACTCAAGAAGGGGAAAGGGAAATATTTTGCCTTCTTTGGCCTCAGATTCCAGCTTAAATTTATGAGTTGGTATGATTCACAGGATTTGGACAGGAGCCAACACAGAGATGCATCTCATGTCTTCTCCTCAATTCTCCTTGAGCCTAGATTCAAGTAGAGCTAGAAGAGCACGATTCTACTGGTTTGAATACCCATGAACTAAAGACAACCTTCTAGAAGGACAATGAGAACCAGCACATACTGAGTGCCTACTAAGTGCCTACAACGTTAAATCCTTGAAGATCTTAATCATCCCAGCCCTGTGGGGAAGGTATTCTCCAGCCACAGGGCACACCACTTCCCCCTGCCGGCCCCACCCCCTCCCCTCAGAGAAATAGGCTCTTCTGTGGAATGCCCAGCCAGGGCCCACACATGCTCTGTGGCTGCCCAGGGCTGTAGGCACAAGCTAAATTCACCTGGCTGAAGTCTTATATGCAGAAATCACTTTGAGTGTCTCTGGTGGGAAATGGAGACAATCCTGGTGCTCTCGAAGCAGATCCTCTAACTTTCACGTGGGCTGTCAAGACAGAGCAGAGTTTGAAATTTAGGTTTCCTGAATCTGCTTTGCTGCTTTGATGCCTTCATACCGCCCCTCAGTTTCAGCTCCTGTCTCGTATTACTGTAGTGCATGGTGTCAAGTACAGGCTTTCGACTTAGGTTTGGGTTCAAATCCCAGCCCGGTTCAAATGAAGATAAATATTACCTACACCTCACAGAATGTCTAAATTAAATGAGAAGGTGGAAGTACAGGACTCTGCACAGCACCTGGCACATGGTCAGTGCTCAATAAATGGCAGCTGTATTACTACAAAACTATCACCGAGATCTGACTGAACAGCCACGGAACGTTATTAAAGCAGAAATGACAAGTGACAAGAATTAAACAGAAACCTTTGCATTGCCCCGGCTAAGTGCCTTCTACTTCAAAACAGTACGAAACAAGAAAACTCAAAAGAGGGTAGGAGTAAAGACATATACACGGACGGAAAGAACTAGGAGTGAGGGACAGGAAGGCTCTCAAAGGGGGGGTCTGATGAGGAAAAATCGGGGATAAGGGACAAGATAAGGGGAGATAAGGTGGTGTTATACTTCATCATCATAGAAGAAAATAACTCCTCTTACTCAAGACCTCAAGACCTTTCCTTATTAAGTAGCAGAGTCCCAAATACTGAGCTGTGGCAGCAGCTTAATTTTCTGGACATTTAGAAATCAAATTGCATGCTGGTGTTCTGTGTATATGGAGTCCATCTGAAGGATCTTGATAAATGAGATCAAAGAACAAGCAGGGCATGGTGAAAAAACCACAGGCTAAGTCAGGTACAGAAAAAGTCTTCTGGGCTCCTATAACATCCCATACAAACTCTTTATTATTGGACTTTTCTCGCTGAATATTATATTTCTCATCTCTTTCCCCCTGGATTATAAACCCTCCAGGGTAAGAACCCCATCTCATGTTCTGTAAGGTCCCTTTCTAGCCCCAAAATACCATCATTGTAGTAGGCAGAATGAACCCCCAAAGATGTCCAAACCCTAATCCCTAGAGCCTGTGAATAGTTACATTATATGACAAAAGAGATTTTGCAGATGTAATTAAGGTTATGGACCTTAAAATAGGGAGATCATCCCGGATGAACCAGGTGGTTCTAACCTAATCACATGAGCTCTTAAAAACAGAGAACTTTCTCTGGCTGGAGGTATGAGATGAGGCAGAAGGGGAGGTCAGAGAGATCTGAAATGTGAGGACTTGACTAGCTTTAAAGATGCAGGAAATACAGGCAGCCTCTAGAAGCTGAGAACTACCCCTGGCTGCCAGCAAGGATACGGGGACTTCAGTCCCACAGCCGCATGCGACTGAATTCTGCCAACATCCTGAACGAGCATGGAAGCAGACTCTCTCCCAGAACCTCCAGGTAAGAAGTTAAGCCACTAAGTTGGTGGTAATTTGTCACAGTAGCAATAAAAAAAACTAACACAAACACAACTAGAACTGGTTCATTGTACAGCAGCATTCTCCTACACATCGTTTCACTTAATCTTCCCAAGCATGATGGGATTATTGCCCCCTTATTTTAGGAAATTGATGCTCAGGGAGGATAAGTAACTTGCTCAGGTGACCAGCTAATGAGTATGTACTTGAGCCAGGATTCGAACTCAGGCCTTCTGGTTCCAACTCCAGTGAGAGGTGTCTCCTACGCTGCAGCTACCATTTGGTGGCTTTCAGATTCTACTACCTCAAGCTAAATAAAAAACAAACTAAAACAAAAGAACAAACAAACAAAAATTCAGGCTGCTTTTACAGTGTGAAAACTTAAAAGCTTCTGAATACTCATTTCTTTCTGTTTCTTCTGAAGGTATCTAGTAAGTCAGGGAACCCGTCAGGGTATCAACAAGTAAATATAAAAAGATATCGAAGTCTTCTTTCTGACACACAGAAGAAAAAAGATTTTGGTAAATGGGATAAAGAGAAATCCTCAAGAGTGGCTGTCAATAAAATATTTCCTCCCATTCAGATGCTCCTTCGGCCACTGTTGAGGTACATCTTCCGCAATGAAATGCCCTGCTTTGCCGATTCGTTTAGGATCTTCTCTGTGGTTGGAGCGTTCAGTCCTCTCATGACCAATTTTTACTGTCAGGAAATTCAACTGATTTTCAGTCTGAAATTTTCCTTTCTATATTTCTCCTCATTACTTCTAATAACTAAGCAAAATAATCCCCTCCCCCTTTGGTCTTTGCACCTCTCAAATATTTGTAAACCGTTATCACCCCCTGCCCTTGGGTATCATTTTGCCAAGGGGAAGGCTCCTTTCAGCCTGCCTAAGTCAGCCGTTCTCTTATGCTGCTCTGCCTTCCTGTCCAAAATTCGTGTCCATATATTCTAAATGAGGTGTTTAATCTTGAACCGAGTGTTCTGTACACTACAGAAGGTGCCATGTTCTAAAAAGTGAATTACACAATAATTTGCAAAGACCTACCACTGTTTGGTAGTTGATTAGAAAACTGTAGCACTTACTGCTTCTCTGCCTGCAGCTTAAATAAACAGCAGACTACAATTTTACATAAAAGTTTCCCCCAATTTTACATAAAAGTTTATGGCCACAACAAATTCAGGAACTAAAAGGTCAAGCATTTACTAGATGTTGCTGAAAACAGCACTGTTTAAAAAGCATTTAAATGATTATTAATAGAACAGATAGACTAAGTGGACATTACTTTTTGCAATAAGTTTTGGATATGTTACATTAAAAAAATATTTCTCCAAGAAGTCTGGCTAAAGTTTCCGCACCAGATTAAACTTCCTGCCAAATGGAATCAAACACCACATTTCTTAAGGGCCAGAAATCTGGCCCAACAGTCTCTGTTCTTACCAAGAACTAAAGAGCTGTTTGTTTGCAGCAGTCTCCAGATAGATATTAATACTGGACCTTTCCAGTAGATTTTGTAACTCTCTATTGAGAAAAACTCTAAAATTTGGCCAGACATGGCTGTGGTTCCTGATAGCACATAAATCTTTCAGAGCCCTCATTAGCTGTTTAGTAGTATACCCAAAGTTCCTAATTCACATCAGTGTGGTCTCCAAACAAACTCAATCCCACAGAGTAAGTTACCCAGAGGTACAATCTGGCTGATTACCCTTTTTTCCCCCAGTCAATAAAATCAAGCAACTTCTTTGTGTTCAAAAAGCAACCATGCCATGGACAGCTAGAACTGTAATCTTTGGATGAAATGCAAACCTTCTGAAAGTCTACATAATCCTATATTCACTCAGTTACAGAGACTATTAAATTTTAATGAATCTTGAGAAAAATGCAAGATGACAGTCAACGAGGAATGCAAATTGTCCCCAATCCTGAAGTTAGCTGATTATCTGAACTCAAGGATTACAAAATGTTTCAATGAATAAATTCCTTCATGTTAAAAAAAATTTCTCAAATAACATTAGGCACCATCTATTGAGTACGTGACATTTTACAGCTACAATTGCTAATCCTCACAACCAGCAAGGTAGGCATGATTATTCTCTTTTTACAGAGTGAGAAACAGGCTCAGAGTCATTATCAGCTCAAGGAAGGTCCCCATGTTTAAGTGCCAGAGCTAGGACCAAAACCCTCATCTGATAGGCCCCAAGTTTTCCCACTATACCAGGCTGCTCTAAATGTATTATTTTCTCAAACTGCTAAAGTTTCAGAAGATAAAGCGGTTACTTACAGGATTTAACTTCATGTTTCTTTTTTCTACGGTGACACAGATGAAGAAAACAGAAGGGGTTCATGTTTATATGTAACTGAACTTTTACAAGGTATATTACAATTTTAAAAGAACTTTAATGGATTGTTGTCTACTCCTCACTTGTCTGAGAAACCTTTGCTGATGCTTACTTTGGTAGACATGGTATTAATACTAGAGACAGAGGTGAATAACAGTTTCTGCACTCAAGGTGTTCACAGTCTAATGAGACTATTTTTAAAAATATGAACAGTGGTCCCCCTTGTGCAGAGGAAGAAACTAAAGTCTGACGAAGCTTAAAGCCTTGTCCTAACTTAGCTTCCAGGAGGCAGACAGGACCTGATCTGAGATTCTTCTGAACCCACCTCAGTGACTCCTCCATCATCTCCACACTCAACTTCCTAATCATGTGCTCCATTACTGTTCTTCTAAACATGCAACAAGGATTACAGAAGCCTGAGATTTTTAATTCATCTGGACAAGTACAGCAAGAAGACTAATGATTTTAATGTACCCGGAACCAACTAGGCCACTTTGTTTTTTATAAACATGTAATAAAACTACAAATAAAGTGACTTTTCTGATTACTTCAGGCTGCTTCAATCTTAAGTTGAAAGACTATTCTGAGAAGCTGCAAATATTTTCAAAGAAATAGCAAGATAGCACTTCCCTGCTGGTGCAGTGGTTAAGAATCTGCCTGCCAATGCAGGGGACACAGGTTCGAGCCCTGGTCCAGGAAGCTCCCACATGCCGCAGAGCAACTAAGCCCGTGTGCCACAACTACTGAGCCTGCTCTCTAGAGCCCGCGTGCCACAACTACTGAGCCCACGTGCCACAACTACTGAAGCCCGCGCGCCTAGAGCCCGTGCTCTGCAACAAGAGAAGCCACCGCAATGAGAAGCCCACGCACTGCAACGAAGGGTAGCCCCGGCTCACCGCAACTAGAGAAAGCCTGCATGCAGCAACGAAGACCCAACGCAACCAAAAATAAATAAATAAAATTGATTCTTTTAATAGCAAGATAAGTCTGGCCAAAGAGGAATTTTTAATGTTCTCTTTCAACATCGGGGCAACAGAAAGTCATGGTCATAGAGAATGCATTGCTATGATGAGGTTCCTATCTTCAGAAAAGCCCCCTGTGAATATGAAATTGTTATTCAGCTTATCTCATTCATTCACTTTATGACAGTGAGCCAAGACTTTGCACCGGGGGTATCAAAATGGATGCATGAAATGCAGTCCCTGCCCTTAAGGGGCTCTCTGTTCAGTGGGAGACAGAAACACATTACTACAAAGGAATGATTACGTAGTGTTTGTTTTTTTGTTTTGTTGTGTGTGTGTGTGTGTGTGTGTGTGTGTGTGTGGCAAAGAGGGACAACTTCCTGAAAGCTAAGGCATGAAAGGGATGAAAAGGAAGTTGCCAAGTGGATAAGGTGGCAGGAGGCGGGGAGAGAATGGTGAGGGTGGGCACAGAGAACAGCATGTGCAAGATGACCTAATCTAGAACTAAAAGTATTAGCTAATGTGCTTGCTCTGTACTAATCACTTGGAAACTGAACATATTACTACCAAATGGAACTTTTCTGTTCCTGTTTTTTGTAGCTCTTTATGAAACCAATTCCAATCCAGCACTGAAAGTGATTTTGTAGTCATCACCAATGACTTCCATGTTGCCAAATTTACTCCAGTAGACACTTTTCAGACATCATCCTAACTGACCTCACAAGCAGCATAGGATACAGTTGACCACTGCCACTTTTAGGCTGTATCCTTTCTCAGGAAAATTTCCTCCACCTCTTTAGTCCTTCGTCCTCATACCCCTTGCCAGATCCTCCTCTTCTACCTGATCTCTAACAGCTGGGGTTCCACAAGGCGTACTCTAATCCCCCTTCTTCCCTCCCCAGGTAACACCATCCATTCCTGTGGCTTTAAATACCACCCATATGCTCATGACTTCCAAAAGTGCATCTGTAAGCTGACCCCACCTCTGAGCTCCAGTCTTGTAAATGCAGCTGCCTCCTTGATATCTCCACCTGGAAATCTTTTCAGGCATCTCAAAGTTAACAAGTTCAAAAGTGGAGCTTATTATTTCAACCACTCTCCCTAAAACCTGCTGTCCCCTCCTCATTCCAGTCATGACCCACCATTCACCTGGCCAGTCACTGGAAGCCATTCTTGCCCCTATATCCAGTCACCAAGTTCTGTCAGCTCTACCTCTGCTTAATTTCCACATCTAAGTCCACCACTGACACCCTAGTCCAGGACACCATCTTCTAGCACCTTCCATCCTCCATCCCTGTACTCCCAGTACGTTCTCCACACAGAAGCTACAGTGACAGTTTAAATTATTTCATTCCCCTGCCTACAGCCCTTCTGTGATGGTCATCAGTTCCTTCAGAAATAATCCAACTCCATTTTCTTCTTCTGATACATGGTAAGATTGTGAAGTTAGGTGAGGCATGTGACTTTCTTTGGACAATGAAATGGGAGCAGTGCTCCAGACAGAAGTGCTCCATTAGCCTGGGTTCTAGACTTAGGATATGAAGGTGAAGTGGATATGCAGCATGAGTGAGAAAGAAACACATGTAAAGCTACACCTTCAACAGCTCCCAAATGCACTAAGAATGAAATACAAATGCCTTACTGAAACGAACAGATTCCAATATAACTGGCTCCTGTGTATCTATCCAGCCTCATCTTGGGCCTGTCCTTCTGGGCCATTATATTCCACTCACACTGGCCCTCTTGCAATTTCTAGAACAAGCCAGGTGTCTTTTCCCCTTTCCTGCATGGTTCTTTGCATGGTTCATTCCTCAACCTATAGATCTCAGCTTATATATTACCTCCTCAGAGATGTCTCCCTTAACCACTGTATCATAGTGAGTCAAAGCCACTATTACTCTCCATGACAGCACTCTGACCATCTCCTGCACGGCACATCAGTCTGTAATAATTATTCATCTCTTTGATTTGACTGAGGAGCTCACTGCTGTGTCCAGTGCTTAGCATTACCCTCAATATGGTACCCAATATATGATAGGCACTCAAGAAGTATTTGTTCAGTGAATGAACAAATGAGAAAAGACTCAAAAAGTGGGACATTAAAAAAAAAAAAAACACACTACAGACATCTTATCACATATCACAGAGGCAAAAGGTGGGGAGAGGAAGGGAACTCACATTTCCAGTAAGGGAACCAAGAATGACTACAATGTACACCTAACACTAATGCAGGTACTTTACATACGTTACCTCTCTAGATTCTCAATAATCCTAGGAGGTCAATATTAAAATCTCCACTTTCCAGATCAGGCAACTGAGGCTCAACCTGTGCAAGCAGCAAAACCAGTGACGGTATCAGTTTTAACCCAGACTGTTAACCTCTTCCTCCGAACCACGATGCCTCCCTACAAATTAAACTGCTACTGTATTCTTATCATTAAGTACTTTTCTATTATACATATAAATTGTATTTATATGTGGATACATCCCTACCCCAAGAACAAGTTTTTGTTTTTCTTTTTTTCTTTGTTTTTGTTTTTTTCAGGTTCATCCTAAAGCCTAAAACAAACATCTCCTGCTATCTGGGACAAGCGAAGGCAGAAAAGTGCAGCAAATCCAAAGCACAAATAAATCAGACATTTTGTTGGAACTTTTTTCTTGAAGTCTTTTTTCTTCTCAGAGTAAAAAGCCTCTATGATTAGGAAGTCTGTGCTCTGAACTGATTTTATGGGACTTGAGATCAGCTTATACTGCCTTAATTTACCATCTTGTCCCATCCCCAAATGCTGTTCTGCTGGTCACGGAACATGCAAAGCTAAATGGCCTAGGGGGATCGTATCCACAGTCCTGATTTGATTAGTAGAGGCTCCAAACATCTAAACAAGCAAAATGAAACCACCTGGCTTTTTACTTCTGACCACCTTTGGGTGAAGTAAACGTGTTCACAGCAGAAAGGTGGGACCTGGATAACTCCCGAACAGTTCTACTGGGCTCTGAGTAGACTCACAGGATTATCAGAACAGAAGGGACCTTAAAGACCATCTTAAATGCCCTCTTTTAACAGGTTAGCAAACAGGCTAGCAAACAGTTAGCAAACAAGCTAGCAGACAGTTACTTATTTGCCTAAGAAAAACAAGACTCCTGGCTCCTAGTCAAGTGCTCTTTCCACCACAACACAGCACCTCCCTGATCAAGAGCTAGTGATTGATTATGCCCAAGTAACCAGTAGATGGTAGTCTAGATAACACAGATCGTAAATCCCCAATGTTTCTCTTACTCTCCATCATTTAGAAAACCCTGAACAAAAAGAACACACACAATAAAAACAAAGGAGATGAGGAAGAGCTATTTTAATTTTCTATTAAACATTCTTCCAAAAACATTACTCTACCCCATAACTTACCGAGTTATTAGAAATAACATTAGCATTAGAAAAACTAGGAAGGTAAAAGTAGGGAAAACACATCACATGCCAAAGTCTGGTATGAAATTTACCTTTAAAAAAAAAGGAATAAAAAGCAATATTCCTTTAAATTGAATTAAAAAAAAAAGTAAATTAAATGTGGCTTGTTAAACTAAACATATGAAAAGGGAAAATTATAACAAAGGAAGGAGAGTTTTACAAATTAAATTAATACGAGATTATAATTTGAAAACTGTGCATCTCAAAGCAAACTTTATTTGTTCAATTATTTTTAACAACAGTGTTTATGATTCTAATACACTGATTTTTTTCCAGGAAGGAAACTCACTTAAAAATATTTTTGTTTTAAAAAATAGGCCTGTGTTCAGCTATATATTTTTTCTCCCAAGCTTTGATCATATTTCTTTGATTTGGGAAGAAAATACTGTTTTGATGGCATGAAATGCAAAACTGTGAAGATTTTTTTTAAAAAAATCCCAGTACAGAATTTTAAAAATTATCAATGGAAAACAGATTAAGGTCATTAAGTGCACAACATTAATTACTGGCCAGCTACTGGTATTCTGTTTCTTCCCTAGTTCTCCCAAGGAAAACTGAATTAAATTGAATCTTCAGCAGAATAATCCTCAAATATACTTTATAAGCAAAATGAGAGCTTTCGTTTACATAGTTTTTGGATTTTGCTATTCCTAATTTTATTCTAAAACTCAATTTTACCCCAAACCATAATTACCATATTAACTTTGTAATGCACAGTTGTATGCAATTCAGCAAAGCAGTAGTACATCATCAGGTTCTAGTCACCCAGAGCTTAGGAAAAACAGGATTGGTCACACCCATTTAAAAACAAATACGCTATTTGCCAATGTGTAGTTTCAATCTAAGTTCTGACAATGAAATATATGGACATATATCTATATATCTCATCTTGATTTTCAAAGGTAGGCAAAGAGAGTTCTTCAGAGCTTAGCTTTGCCTGGCTGAAGCTGAAGATTTTGTAACTTCATAGCCAGACCCATGTTGCCAGTGATTTTCAATTTACCTTGAAAGAAGGCCTGTGAGGAAGAAGAAAGAAAATTTATCATTTGGTGTTTTTTGTTTTGAGACCGCTGATATTTCTAGACTATCCAGCCCTGAGATGATTTATTTATCCAGGTTTCTTCAACTTTCTTCAAAATATGAAACTTGGCTTTCAGGAATAGATTTAGAACCAGAGTCTTCAAAAGGACGCATTTGTAAAAGTCATGCTTTACACAGAGCCGTCAAAAGGCACATCTTTCCCAAATGTGTTCTCTTAAACATTGAGTCTGCCTTTACCTGCCTTCCTCAAAGGTGGTACGTTTTCCAAATATTAGGCAGAGTGGATTCATACTAGACCGATTTTGTTTAAAAACATTACACATTTGTTCAGTGGGTCTGCTAGCAGGGAGAAAAAGCACATGCATAACACACTTTATGAACTCTTGGGATTCAATACAATGCAGATGAAATGTCACCATTTTTCTCCCTCTTTTTGGTCTACGTGATAAAGATTTATTCCCTACAGAGGGAGGCCAGGCAGACTGCTGAGACTGAGGTGCCTGTGTTAATCTTTGGCTCAATAAGAAGAATCAAACCAATCCCAAGTGCAGAGCCACAGTTTGTTCCATTTAACAACTGCCTGGGATTAGATCACATGATGTTTGCTAAATTTATCATGTAACAAAATCCCAGGAAAACTTTAAAGAAATAGCAAAATTGGGAACATAGCATGATTTCCCTGCTACGATCTCAGTCTTTCAACTCAATTCTTAAAATAAGGAAAAGCTACAGGAAAAGTTCTGGTAGTCTTAGCTTCCTAACACGTATATTCATTAAGAAGTGAGGGGCTCTTCTGCCTCATCCATAGGAAATCTCAGAGCTCTGCTTTCTCTACACCTTCTGGTGAGGGTGACTAATGCCTTTTTTTTTTCCTCCTCTGTCTGGACAAACTAAATATTTCTTTCTATATGGCACACAGCCTTCTGTCTGATGACTTTAAGGTCAGGTGTCTCAGAACACAATATATTTAACATATGTCCTTTAAAAATATGGACCAGTAGTACCTAGAAGAGAAACTCACCATATTTCCCTTTTCTTAATTAAAAGAGGAAATGACTTTTCACTTAATAATTATTACAGAGAAAAATGAGTCTTCACTTTTTAGAGAATCCGAACATAAGAGTCATTTAAATCTGGCCCCTAAGGTGTTCTACGTTTGCTTTCTTCTGGAGAGCACATTGCTTTGTTTCAACCGTAGCCAAACACTGAAATTATAATTTCCACTGCATTTAATGGTTTCCAGTCAAATCTTCTACTGAGCATAAGGGAAGGCCATTAGCACATTAACAGAAACGTCTCCTATTTTTATCTTTAATTCCTTTGGGTGCTAACAGGTGTTCAGGAAAAGTAAGGTGACACTTCACTCCCCAAAATGGGTGGTAAACAGATAAACTGAGAGAACGAGTGCGAAGCCTGACCACACTGCCAAGGAAGTGCATGGTGTGCACCGTGGAGTAAGCAGCGGTGGGTGGGAAGGAGGACGTCGGCCAACTCCAAGATTGGTGGCCTCTGTTCTGTCCAGATTTTTGGAGAGGGCACAGTGGGTGGAAATGTCAATGTCAATGGTGTGTATTCAGTTGAAACATCACAGATGCAAGTCTCTCACTTGTCAACGCATCAGCTGAAATATGCTTAGTTGCTTAGAAAAAGCATTTTTAAAAGGAATACGAGTAGGAGTCAGATTTAGTTGTTTTATCCAATCTTTCAAATTACCAGGGTACCACAGGAACAAGACCTAAAACAAATCAGGCTGAGGCAACAACAAAAAAATAAGGTTACAGTGGAAAGCAGCATTTTAGCTTCCTTTGTGTTATCTATGGATAATGTATATCAAGTCTGTTCCACACTGTACAACTAAAGAGTATAAGAAGACCCTTGACAATCTGGGGGCCTGGAAAATCTACACAAGGCATAAATACATTTTAGACAAATGCAAATTAATTGTGAAAACCCAAAAACGCAAGGCATCATGCTAAGTTCTGGAGACACAAAGATGAACAAGATGTGCTTTGTTCCCTTGAGATACACACAATCTAATAGGGAAGAGACAGGCACATTATGACTGGTATAATGAGACAAGTGCCAGGCTAGCAGGCCAGTAAGTGGCCCAGAAGAGGGACTGACTATAGCTCCCCAACAATGTGGTAGGAAGTCTCTGGACATAACATCTAAGTTCATTTTGAAAGGCAAGGAGTTTGTCAAGGAAGGACAGTTCAGGCCAAAAAAAGAGCACGGGCAAAGATACGAAATGTAAGAGATCATGCCTTTGTTCACACCCGACCCTCCTTCTGTCTGACGGCCCCTACTCTCCATCTGTGCACTGCTAACTCCCGATCACTCCCAGGACTCAGCCAAGCATTGTTTCCTCTGTGAAGCCTTCTCGATGGCCCGGGAAGATGTGGCTTCTCCCTCCACCCTCCCTGACCTCAAGTAATGCAGGGCACCTTGGATATTTGGCTGCACTTACTCTTAAGTTGTTCTTTTTTTAAATTTATTTATTTTATTTATTTATTTTTGGCCGCATTGGGTCTTTGTTGTTGTGTGCAGGCTTTCTCTAGCTGCGGTGAGCGGGGGTTACTCTTCGTCGCAGTGCACGGGCTTCTCACTGTGGTGTCTTCTCTTGTTGCAGAGCACAGGCTTTAGGCATGTGGGCTTCAGTAGTTGTGGTGCATGGGTTCAGTAGCTGTGGCTCGTGGGCTCTAGAGAGCAGGCTCAGTAGTTGTGGTGCACGGGTTTAGCTGCTCCACAGCATGTGGGATCTTCCCGGACCAGGGCTCAAACCCGCGTCCCCTGCATTGGCAGGCAGATTCTTAATGACTGCACCACCAGGGAAGCCCTGCACTTACTCTTTTGCAGACCTGTCTCGTACCAAATTGTGGATGCCCTGAGCATGGGAACTATTTCTTCTACATCTGGACATTTCCAGCACACAGGGCACTGTCTGGCACATCATTAGCTTCACAACTGTCATTTGTTAAGTGAACATTTGGGGAACACTGAGTTTTGTGGGTTTTACCACTTTGCACTTTATGGGATGAGGTTGAGGTAGGTGATGAAGTGAAACGGGCTAAAACCCACCTAAGAAAAGGATATAAGCGCCATCATACTTACCGACTGAGGATTCATTTTACCAGTCATCAAAGCCAGTAAGTCCGAGTCAGCCATTGTAATTGTGCAGTCGGCCTTCTTATCTAAAACAGAGACATGCAGAAGGAAGGAGAAATGGGGAGTGTTCAGTTTCATGTATACATTTTAGTCAAAAGCCACTGACTGCCACAGAATCACATCCAGAATTAGTGTGGGCAAATGGGCACTCACATACACTCTATGGCAGCCTGGTGAAATGTGACATAAATCACAAGCAACCTCAATATTTAACAAGAGGGAATTTATCAAATAAATCATGGTATATTCATATAATGGGATACAATGCAGTCATTAGATGATGTGGATCTACATTTTATTGACCTGGAAAGATATGTATGTTATACTCTTCATGATACTGTTATATAAGCCAGTTACAAAACAAACTGTAAGAATGGACCCAAGTTTTGCTTAAAAACAGATATTCAATTATGTATGTATAGGAAAAACATCTGTAAACTTGGAGACCAATATATTAATAATAGCTACTGTGGCACACAGACTCTAAGGTGACCCCTGTGATCCCTGCCTTCTGGTAGTCATGCCTTTGTATAATCCCCTACTCTCGAGTGTGGGCAGGACCTGTGACTTGCTTCTAGCCTGCAGAATGTGGCAACGGTGATGTCATTCCTGTGTTCTGTTACACTGCATAAGACTCTGTCTTGCTGGCTCTCTCTCACTCTCCTGCTGGCCTTGAATAAGCTAGCTGCTATACTGTGAACTGCATACTGCATATGGAGAGGGCTACATGGCAGGGTACTGACCTTTAGGAGCTGAGGGCAGACTCTGACCAATAACCAGTAAAAAACTAAAGCTATCATTCTCACAGCTACAAGGAAATTAATTCTTCCAGCAACATCAGTGAACTCGGGCACGAACCACTTCCCCAGTCAAGTCTCTAGATGAGAACTCAGCCCTGGCCAACACCCTGACCGCGGCCTGCGACACCCTATGCAGAGGACCCAGCTAAGCTGTCCTCAGCCAACTTACCCATGGAAGCTGTGAGGTAATAAAAAAGTGTGTGCGTTTATTTAAACCACTAAGTTTGTGGTAACTTGTGAGAAGATGAATAGTCATCTAGACCAGGGGTTAACAAACTTTTTCTGTAAAGGATCAGACACTAAATATTTTAGGCTTTGCAGGCCACTAGGTCTCTACTGCAACTACTCAACTCTGCACCTGTAGCACGAGAGCAGCCATAGAGAATACATAAACAAATGAATGTAGCTGTATTCCAATAAAACTATTTTCAAAACAGGTAGCAGACCAAGAGGGATAAGATATTTGCAACTCACAGATCTAACAGAGAATTTGTATCCAGAAAATATAAAAAACTCCCATCACTCAATTAGAAAAGGTTAGATAGTTCAATACAAAAGTGGGCAAATAACATAAACAGGCACAATACAAAAGATCTCCAAATGGTCAAAAAAAGCACATGAAACAGTGTTCAATTCCATTAGTCATCAGGAAACTGCAAATTAAAAGTACAGTTGAGATACTACAACGTACCTACTAGAATGAATGGCTTAAAAAAAAAAATAATACCCAGTGCTGGTGAGGATGAGGAGTAACTAGCAGGTCAGAACAATGCTGGAGGGACTGGAAAACGGTACAGCCACTTTAGACAACAGTCTGGACATTTCCAAGAAAGCTAAACATACACATGCCATATGACCTGCCAATCCCATTCTTAGGTGTTTACCGAAGAGAAATGAAAACATAAATCCACACAAAATCCTGTATGTGGATGCTCATAGTGGCTTTATTCAAATAGCCAAAAGCTGAAAGAAACCAAATATACTCCCGCTGGTGAATGGATAAACTACTCAGCAACAAAAAGGAATGAACTACTGATAATACATGAAAGAAGCAGGCTCAAAAAGCTACATACTGTATGATTCCCCTTGCAGTTTACGACATTCTGGAAAAAGTGAAACTACAGGGACAGAAATCAGATCGGGGTTGCCAGGGCCTGAGGGTGAGAGAAGGGGTTTGATTACAAAAGGACATGAGGACATTTTTTTAAAAAAATTAAGGGTACTTTAATCAATTAATTTATTTATTTTTGGCTGTGTTGGGTCTTTGTTTCTGTGCAAGGGCTTCCTCTAGTTGTGGCAAGCGGGGGCCACTCTTCATCGTGGTGCACGGGCCTCTCACTATCGCGGCCTCTCTTGTTGCGGAGCACAGGCTCCAGACGTGCAGGCTCAGTAGTTGTGGCTCAAGGGACTAGTTGCTCCGCGGCATGTGGGATCTTCCCAGACCAGGGCTCAAACCCGCGTGCCCTGCACTAGCAGGCAGACCCTCAACCACTGCGCCACCAGGGAAGCCCCGACATTTTTTGGAAATATTCTATATCTTGATTTTTGGTAGTGGCTATACAACTGTATGCATTTGTCTAAATTCACAGAACTGTACATCTAAAAAAGGTAGATTTTACTGTATGTAAATTATACCTCAATGAACCTGACTTAAAAAAAAAAACTGACATTACCAAGTACTGTCAAAAATGTGGAGCAAATGAAACTCTCATATAATATGGAAGAGACTGTAGAATAGTATATCCATATCAAAAAACTGGTTATATGGTAGCTCATGACTTAGTATTTCTACTCCTGGTTATATGCCAAATGGAAATAAGTACATGTGTCCACTAAAAGACACATATGAGAATGTTTGTAACACCTTTATTCATAAGGCCACAAAATGGAAAACTGCGAAGATACAGCAACCATGAACTGAATAAATAAATTCTGGTGTATTCACATAGTAAAAATGAACTACTGCTACATGCAACAATATAATAAATCTTACAATGCTGAGTGAAAGAAGCCACACCTAAAAGAGTAAATATTGTATGGTTCCATCTATACGAATTTCCAAAATAAATAATATCAACCTATGGTGACAGAAGTTGGAATAGTGGTTCCTTTTGGGAGTGGGTAGTGATGGGAGGTGGTGTCAGGGAGGTTTCTACAGTGCTGGCAACATTATGCATCTTGATCTGGGAGATGTGTTCATTTGTTAACATTTATCAGGCTGTACACTACAGATTCATGCCCTTCCTTACAGGCTAGACTTCAGAAAACTTTTACACAAAACAAAACAAAAAAAAACAGGTGGTGGGATGAATTTGGCCCCACAGGTCATAATTTGTCAACCCCTGATACAGATGGTAGGATTATAGGAGAGTAATTTTTTCATTTTGTTTCTCTATCTCTCCCAATTTTTTTTGCACTTAAGTATGTTTTACTATATAAAAACAAAGTTTTAAAAATATTAATGTTTTTATTGGAGTATAGTTGCTTTATAATGTTGTGTTAGTTTCTGCTGTACAACAAAGTGAATCAGCTGTATGTATGCATATATCCCCTCCCTCTTGGACCTCTCTCCCACACCCCCCATCCCATCCATCTAGGTCATCACAAAGCACCGAGCTAGCTATCTATTTTACACATGGTAGTGTATATATGTCAATCCTAATCTCCCACCCTCCCCATCTCCCCAGTGTCCACATGTCCGTTCTCTTCGTCTACGTCTCTATTCCTGCCCTGCAAATAGGTTTAAAATATTAATTTTAGTAGTATAACCAAAGTATAATGCAAAAAAGGCCGTACCACAAAGACTCTAATATCTTATTGCTAAATCAGCAATGTCTACCTTGGACAAGTGCAAAAGGAAAAATTCACCAAGAAATCAAAATTTTCAGTAGTCAGTGTTTCAGGCAATCAATATAACAATAGTACTCTAATAGTACTACTACCACTAATAGTAATAATATCAAATTACGGCCCAATAGTTAGATAATCTGTGCCTTAATAAAAAAAGATAGGAGTTGCTATGGTCTGAATGTTTGTATCCCCCGCAAAACTCGTATTTTGAAATCCTAATGCCTGATGTGATGGTATTGGTAGGGAGGGCCTTTGGGAGGTCATGAGGGTAGAGCCCTTATGAATGGGATTAATGCCTTACAAAGAGGCTCCAGAGACACCCCTAGCTCCTTCCATGATATAAGCCCACAGCAAGAAGGCACTGGCTATGAACCAGGAAGAGGGCCCTCACCAAACGGGACCATACTGATGCCTTTATCTAGGACTTCCAGCCACCAGAGCTGTGAGAAGTAAATTTCTGTTGTTTATAAGCTACCCAGGCTGTGGTATGTTCGATATAGCAGCCCAAATGGCCTAAGATGGGGGTAAACTATGAAAATACAGCATGCCTATATTATTAAGTAACGAAAACAAGATTGAAAATAAAAGTTTTTATTATATGTCTTAGAATGCAGGGATAGCCCATAAAAAGACTGTGATTCAATAGCCCCTCCATCTTTGCCTGTAACAAAATTTTCTCTTATTACTTGAAAAAAGGTCTGAAGTGTTAAAAATTAAGGTATTTACAACCTAGAAAATCCAGTTCTCTTGTAGATATATAACATCAAAGAGCAGGGAGAAAAAAGCTAGCAGACTGAGATAACTGGACTTGATTCATAGTTGCATTAGATCCTAATATGCCAAAAAAAGGACTCACAGTCAATAAAAAGGTGACTTTAGGAAATAAATGCTGCTGCTGCTGCTGTTACTATATCAGCATTTACTGAGCTCTCACTATGCCGATTACTTCACATACCTAGACTCATACAATAACCCTATGACGGTCAGAGAGGTCAAACAACTTGCCCAAGGTCACACAGCTACTAAGTGGCTGAGCTAGGTATGAAAGCAGAATCCTGCTGCCAAAGCCCACACTCCCAACTCCTAAGCTCTATGGCTTCCCCCTGTTACAGGAAGAATACAAACATTCAACAGCTCAGTTTTTTGTTGTTTTTTTTTTTGCGGTATGCGGGCCTCTCACTGTTATGACCTCTCCCATTGCGGAGCACAGGCTCTGGACGCGCAGGCTCAGCGGCCATGGCTCACGGGCACAGCCGCTCTGCGGCATGTGGGATCTTCCCGGACTGGGGCACGATCCCATGTCCCCTGCATCGGCAGGCGGACTCTCAACCACTGCGCCACCAGGGAAGCCCCAACAACTCAGTTTTAATTGAGCCTTCACCAATTCATCTGCATCTGATGTATCCCAGATGCTTTCTCAGCTCCCCTAGTCCTTTTGAGGAGTCACAGACAATTCCAATGTGTTTATGCAAAATTAATGTTTAATATATGGGTTGGGGAGGAAGCAATGATTTACTGAGCACTTACCATGCTAGGGGCTTTACATACCTTTTATCTCATTTAATCCCCACAACAGCTCCATGGATAGACATTATTCTCACCATTTTCTAGATGAGACAACTGGACTCAGGGAAGGTTTACACCTAGTAAGTGACAGAGCCAAGGTCTGAACCCAGGTTTCGGTATCTCCAAAGGCTATGCTCTTTCCCCTGTACCTTGGGGATGAGAGACTCTGAGGCCTTCTGTATCATGTTCCCCATTAAGGGGCAGGGTTGAGAACTCAAACAGGTGCTGAGAGGGAAGAATATACGAATGAAAGAATAATATATCGTGTTAAATTAATTAAAGTTGGCTTCCTGGAGATATGCGAGTCATTTCAAAGGAGAGGAGGGAGGGGCCGAATTCATGGAGAAACACCAGGCAGCAAGAAAAGATTATGGAAAAATGCACAAAGCCTAAAAGTCCTTGACATAACCATCGTATCATTACCAAACTCTTAGAATATAAGCAAATGAAATACATTTAAGTAAATCTTACTTTGCTAACAGAAAGTAAACCTCTCAACAGTATGTACATGTCAAAAGATCCAGCAATTCTCTTTAAGATGCCAGTTCAAACTAGGACAGGTTATTAATGCTTTAACATAGCTGATCTCTAACAAATGGTCATTTGTTGGCTGATGTAAAAGGAGCTGGCAATTTCCCACGGTAGCTTTTACTGGTAAGTCCATATTTCACCGCCACTCCTAGCTGCCAACAAGTATCAGTTTCAGCAGAAATTCAGGGTAAAATCCCTTCAGGTATGGGATGGGGCACCTAATGTGGGGAGAGCTCGCTGCCAGGGTTCATATGCAGAGAGCAAGGTTTTTCTGAAAATTTGCCATATGTTTCCATAAGCATATAATCTTTCAAAACAAACAAACAATAACAACAAAACAGGAAAATTTTTCTCCAAAAATCTCCTTGGGGGCAGAGTCAAGATGGAGGAGTACGAGGACACAGAGTTCACGTCTCCTCACAACTAGGGCACCTACCAGGTACTGGTGGGGAACCACGGACACCTAAAGGGACGGGAGGAACCCCGAATGACCAGATGGGACGTGGCGGGGAGGGAGCAGGGAGGAGAAGTGGAGGTGGGACGGGACCGGCCCCCTTGAGAGACGGCTGGGGGAGAGGAGGGGTTCTCACACCTGAAGGAGCCCATCCACGGTGAGGGGAGCAACGGGGATGGGGAGAGACCCTTGAGAGGCCAGAGGATCGGAAGGGAAGGCAGCCAGCATTTCCCCCACCCACTTGGGCCCTGGAGAGCCTACTGAGGTCCCGGGCATGATCCTCTGCCCTCCCAGACCCCCTCTGGCCGCCCGGGTCCTGAGGGCGTGGGTGGGGAGTAGAGGCCAGACGGGACCGGTGCACTGAGGGGCGGCTGGGGAAGGGTGGGGTTTCCACCCTCGGGACGGGCCCACTCACAGTGAGGGGATCAGCGGGGACCGGGAGGATGGGAAGGGAACTAGGCCAGCGTTTCCCCCACTCATTCGGGCACCTGGGAGCCTACTGTGGTCCCAGGTCAGATCCTTCGCCCTCCGAGGCCCCCTCCAGCTACACTGGGCCTAAACCCCGGCCCTGCACTCCCACCCGGGGCCTTAGCTCTGAACTCCGCTGTCCGAGGCCCCCTCCAGCCATGCTGCCTTTTCCTGCCTCATGGATCCTGAGCATAGGCCCCACCCACCCCAACCTAAGCTCTGCCCCCACAGCCAAGGCCTTTTCTGGCCCATTTTTCTTTTTTTTTCGGGGGGGGGGGTTGTGGTTGTGTTTTACCTTGTTGTTTCACTTATATATATTTTTTTCCTAACTTTAAAATTTTTCTAATTTTATCTTTTATTCTTTGTTATTGTACTGCTCCTTTTTTTTTTTCTTTTGCTGCGCCGTGCACCTTAAGGGATCTTGGTTCCCAGGCCAGAGGTCAACCCTGAGCTCCTGTGGTGGGAGCACTGAGTCCAAACCACTGGACTAACAGAGAACCTCAGACATCAGGGAATACTAATAAGAGTGAGATCTCCCGGATGTCCTCATCTCGGCACCAAGACCCAGCTCTATCCAACTGTAAAAACTCCAGCACTGGACGCCTCAGGCCAAACAACCAGTAAGAAGGAACACAGCCCCACCCATCAAAAAAATGAGACGACAAAAAAATATGTTACAGATGAAAGAGTAAGGTAAAAACCTACAAGGCCAAATAAATGAAGAGGAAATAGGCAACCTACCTGAAAAAAGAATTCAGAGTAATGATAGTAAAAATGATCCAGGGGCTTCCCTGGTGGTGCAGTGATTAGGAATCCGCCTGCCAGTGCAGGGGACACAGGTTCATATGCCGTGGAGCAACTAAGTCCATGTGCCACAACAAATGAGCCTGCGCTCTGGAGACCATGACCCACAACTACTGAGCCTGTGTGCCACGACTACTGAAGCTCACGTGCCTAGAGCCCGTGCTCCGCAACCTACCTGAAAAAAGAATTCAGAGTAATGATAGTAAAGATGATCCAGGGGCTTCCCTGGTGGTGCAGTGGTTAGGAATCCGCCTGCCAATGCAGGGGACACAGATTCATATGCGGTGGAGCAACTAAGCCCGTGTGCCACAACAAATGAGCCTGCGCTCTGGAGCCCATGACCCACAACTACTGAGCCCGTGTGCCACGACTACTGAAGCTCACGTGCCTAGAGCCTGTGCTCCGCAACAAGAGAAGCCACCGCAATGAGAAGCCTGCGCACCACAATGAAGAATAGCCCCCACTCACTGCAATAAGGGAAAGCCTGTGCATAGCAGTAAAGACGCAATGCAGCCAAAAATAAATAAATTAATTAATTAAAAAAAAAGATTATCCAAAATCACAGAAACAGGATGGAGGCACGGATCCAGAAAATACAAGAAATGTTAACAAAGACCTAGAAGAACTAAAGAACAAACAGTGATGAACACCACAATAACTGAAATGAAAAATATACTAGAAGGAATCAATAGCAGAAAAACTGAGGCAG
This sequence comes from Leucopleurus acutus, assembly GCF_964270905.1. Taxonomy (NCBI): domain Eukaryota; kingdom Metazoa; phylum Chordata; class Mammalia; order Artiodactyla; family Delphinidae; genus Leucopleurus; species Leucopleurus acutus. The sequence goes on from NC_139143.1 coordinate 149,261,943, forward strand.
AAGAACAAATAAGTGAGCTGGAAGACAAAATTGTGGAAATAACTGCCAAGGGGCAGAATAAAGAAAAAAGAATGAAAAGAATTGAGGACAGTCCTAGAGACCTCTGGGACAACATTAAACGCACCAACATTTGAATTATAGGGGTCCCAGAAGAAGAACAGAAAGAGAAAGGGTCTGAGAAAACATTTGAAGAGATTATAGTTGAAAACTTCCCTAACATGGGAAAGGAAATAGCAAACCAAGTCCAGGAAGCACAGAAAGTCCCTTCAGGATAAATCCTAGGAGAAACACACCAAGACACATAATAATCAAACTAACAAAAATTAAATCAAAAAAACAAAAAAAAAAAAATTAAAAGCAGCAAGGGAAAAGCAAAAAATAACATACAAGGGCATCCCCATAAGGGTATCAGTTGATTTTTCAGCAGAAACTCTGCAGGCCAGAAGGGAGTGGCAGGATATATTTAAAGTGATGAAAGGGAAAAACCTACAACCAAGATTACTCTACCCAGCAAGGATCTCATTCAGATTTGATGGAGAAATCAAAAGCTTTACAGACAAGCAAAAGCTATAAGACAATTCAGCGCCACCAAACCAGCTTTACAACAAATGCTAAAGGAACTTCTCTAGGTGGGAAACACAAGAGAAGAAAAAGACCTACAAAAACAAACCCAAAACAATTAAGGAAATGGTAATAGGAACATACATATCGATACTTACCTTAAATGAAAATGGATTAAATGCTCCAACCAAAAGACACAGCCTCACTGAATGGATACAAAAACAAGACCCGTATATATGCTGTCTACAAGAAACCACTTCAGACCTAGGGACACATACAGACTGAAAGTGAGGGGATGGAAAAAGATATTCCATGGAAATGGAAATCAAAAGAAAGCTGGAGGAGCAATACTCATATCAGATAAAATAGACTTTAAAATAAAGACTGTTAAAGAGATAAGGAAGGACCCTACATAATGATCGAGGGATCAATCCAAGAAGTAAGTATAACAATTATAAATGTTTATGCACCCAACATAGGAGCACCTCAATACATAAGGCAAATGTTAACAGCCATAAAAGGGGAAATCAAGACTAACACAATAATAGTGGGGGACCTTTACACCCAATTACAACAATGGACAGATCATCCAAAATGAAAATAAATAAGGAAACACAGGTTTTAAATGATGCAACAGACCAGATAGATTTAACTGCTATTTATAGGACATTCCACCCGCAAGTGGCAGAATACACTTTCCTCTCAAGTGCACATGGAACATTCTCCAGGATAGATCACAACTTGGGTCACAATCAAGCCTTGGAAAATTTAAGAAAATTGAAATCATATCAAACATCTTTTCTGACCACAACACTATGAGGTTAGAAATCAATTACAGGAAAAAAAAACTGTAAAAAACACAAATACATGGAGGCTAAACACTGCATTGCTAAATAACCAAGAGATCACTGAATAAATCAAAGAGGAAATTAAAAAATACATAGAAACAAATGACAATGAAAACATGACAACCCAAAACATATGGGATGCAGCTAAAGCAGTTCTAAGAGGGAAGTTTATAGCAATTCAATCTCACCTCCAGAAACAAGAAAATCTCAAATAAACAATCTAATCCTATACTTGAAACAACTAGAGAAAGAAGAACAAAGAAAACCCAAAGTCAGTAGAAGGAAAGAAATCATAAAGATCAAAGCAGAAATAAATGAAATAGAAACAAAGAAAACAACAGCAAAGATCAGTAAAACTAAAAGTTGGTTCTTTGAGAATATAAAAAAAAAATTGATAAACCTTTAGCCAGACTCATCAAGTAAAAAAGGGAGCGGACTCAAATCAATAAAATTAGAAATGAAAAAGGAGAAATTACAACTGACACCACAGAAATACAAAGGATCATAAGACTGCAATGACGACTATATGCCATTAAAATGGACAACCTGGAAGAAATGGACAAATTCTTGGAAAGAAAAAACTCTCCAAGACTGAACCAGAAGGAATTAGAAAATATAAACAGACCAATCACAAGTAGTGAAATTGAAATTATAACTAAAGATCTTCCAACAAACATAAAGTCCAGGACCAGATGGCTTCAGAGGTGAATTCTATCAAACATTTAGAGAAGAGCTAACACCTATCTTTCCCAAACTCTTCCAAAAAACTGCAGAGGAAGGAATGCTCCCAAACTCATTCTACGAGGCCACCATCACCCTGAAATCAAAACCAGACAAAGATACTACAAAAAAAGAAAATTAAAGACCAAGATCACTGATAAATATAGATGCAAAAATCCTCAACAAATACTAGCAAACAGAATGCAACAACACATTAAAAGGGTCATACACCATCATCAGGTGGGATTTATCCCAGGGATGCAAGGATTCTTCAATATACACAATCATATTTTCTGTAGTGGTATGCTTTGATTCCCTTTTTGTTATTTTTGTGAATTTACTGTAAGTTATTGCTTTGCGGTTACCACGAGGCTTACATAAAATAGCTTATAGATATAACAGTCTTTTTTATGTTGATAACAATTTAACTTCGATTACACACAAAACTCTACCTTTCTCTTACCCTCCTTTTATGTTTTTTTATGTCACAATTTAGATCTTTTTATATTGTGCTTCCATTAAAAATTGTTGTTGTTATAAACTAAAATATATATACATATGTATATATATACAAATCAATGTGATACACCACATTAACAAATTGAAGAATAAAAACCATATGATCATCTCAATAGATGCAGAAAAAGCTTTTGACAAAATTCAACACCCATTTATGATAAAAACTCCCCAGAAAGTGGGCAGAGAGGGAAAACACCTCAATGTAATAAAGGCCATATATAACAAACTCACAGCAAACATCATTCTCAATGGTGAAAAACTGAAAGTATTTCCACTAAGATCAGAAACACGACAAGGATGTCCACTCTCACCACTCTTATTCAACATAGTATTGGAAGTCCAACCATAGCAATCAGAGAAGAAAAAGAAATAAAAGGAATACAAATTGGAAGAGAAGAAGTAAAACTGTCACTGTTTGCAGATGACATGATACTACACATAGAAAATCCTAAAGATGCCACCAGAAAACTACTAGAACTAATCAATGAATGTGGTAAAGTTGCAGGATATAAAAGTAATGCACAGAAATCTCTTGCATTCCTATACACTAACAACAAAAGAGCAGAAAGAGAAATTAAGGAAACAATCCCATTTACCATCACAACAAAAAGAATAAAATACCTAGGAATAAATCTACCTAAGGAGACAAAAAACCTGTACTCAGAAAACTATAAAACACTGATGAAAGAAATCAAAGATGACACAAACAGATGGAGAAATATACCATGTTCTTGGATTAGAAGAATCAATATTGTGAAAATGGCTATACTCCCCAAAGCAATCTACAGATGCAATGCAATCCCTATCAAATTACCAATGGCATTTTTCACAGAACTAGAACAAAAAAATTTACAATTTGTATGGAAACACAAAAGACCCCAAATAGCCAAAGCAATCTTGAGAAAGAAAAACAGAGCTGTAGGAATCAGGCTCCCCAACTTCAGACTATACTACAAAGCTACAGTAATCAAGACAGTATGGTACTGGCACAAAAAACAGAAATATAGATCAACGGTACTGGATAGAAAGCCCAGAGATAAACCCACACACCTATGGTCAACTAATACATGACAAAGGAGGCAAGAATATACAATGGAGAAAAGACAGCCTCTTCAATAAGTGGTGCCGGGAAAACTGGACAGCTACATATAAAAGAATGAAATTAGAACACTCCCTAACACCATACCCAAAAATACACTCAAAATGGATTAAAGACCTAAATGTAAGACGGGCCTCTACAAAACTCTTAGACGAAAACATAGGAAAAACACTCTTTGACATAAATCACAGCAAGATCTTTTTTGACCCACCTCCTAGAATAACGAAAATAAAAACAAAAATAAGCAAATGGAACCTAAATTAAACTTAAAAGCTTTTGTGCAGCGAAGGAAAACATAAGACGAAAAGACAGCCCTCAGATTGGGAGAACATATTTGCAAATGATGCAATGGACAAAGGATTAACCTCCAAAATATACAAACAACTCATGCAGCTCAATATCAAGAAAACAAACAAGCCAATCAAAAAATGGGCGGACAACCTAAACATACATTTTTCCAAAGAAGACATACAGATGACCAAGAGGCACATGACAAGATACTCAACATCACTAATTATTAGAGAAATTCAAATCAAATCTGCAATGAGATATCAGCTCACACCAGTGAGAATGGCTATCATCAAAAAATCTATAAACAATAAATGCTGGAGAGGGTGTGGAGAAAAGGAAACCCTCTTGCACTGTTGGTGGGAATGTAAATTGATACAGCCACTGTGGAGAACAGTATGGAGGTTCCTTAAAAAACTAAAAATCTAACTACCATATGACCCAGCAATCCCACCACTGCGCATATACCCTTAGAAAACCATAATTCAAAAAGTCACATGTGGGCTTCCCCGGTGGTGCAGTGGTTAAGAATCCACCTGCCAATGCAGGGGTAACAGGTTCGAGCCCTAGTCTGGGAAGATCCCACATGCTGCGGAGCAACTAAGCCCGTGCACCACAATTACTGAGCCTGAGCTCTAGAGCCCGTGAGCCACAACTACTGAGCCCGTATGCCACAAATACTGAAGCCCACGTGCTTAGAGCCCGTGCTCTGCAACGAGAAGCCACCACAAAGAGAAGCCCGTGCACCACAATGAAGAGTAGCCACCGCTCACCACAACTAGAGAAAAAGCCCGCGTGCAGCAATGAAGACCCAACGCTGCCAAAAAAATAAAATAAGTTAAAAAAAAAAGTTACATTAAAAACAAAAGTCACATGTACCCCAATGTTCACTGCAGCACTATTTACAATAGCCAGGACATGGAAGCAACCTAAATGTCCATCAACAGATAAATGGATAAAGAAGATGTGGTATGTATATATAATGGAATAAAACTCAACCATAAAAAGGAACAAAATTGGGTCATTTGTAGAGATGTGGATGGACCCAGAGTCAGTCATACAGGGTGAAGTCAGAAAGAGAAAAACAAATATCGTATATTAACACATATGTGTGGAATCTAGAAAAATGGTACAGATGAACGTATTTGCAGGGCATGAATAGAGACGCAGACATACAGAACAGACATGTGGACACCGGGGGGGTAAAGGGAGGGTGGGATGAATTGGCAGATTAGGTTTGACATAAATACACTACCATGTATAAAAGGGATAGCTAGTGGGAACCTGCTGTATAGCACAGGGAGCTCAGCCTGATGCTCTGTGATGACCTAGGTGGGTGGGAGGTCCAAGAGGGAGAGGATATATTTATACATATAGGTGATTCACTTCATTGTACACCAGAAACTAACACAACATTGTAAAGCAATTATACTCCAATAAAAATAAAAATTAAAGAAAAATAAAAACTTTAAAAAAAATCACCTTGACATCTGTCTAGACATGTCAATATATAATCCTGAAGTAACCATTAACATTCAGTCATTTAAAAAAATTGGCATTATTTCCCCAAAGTTCTTTTTATTTCTAAAAGTTAGAATCTAGATGAAGCATTTAGTTCTTCTTCGTACATCATGTTAGATGGCAGCTCACAGAATGTAAATATAGTTATTTTTCTGCCCACTCATTTTGAGAAAAAAAAATGCTGCCCACACCAGACGCCCTTACTACCACTCAGCTTTTCCTTCATTAATCTCTAGTTGATTCCTTATTCAACAGTACATATAACACTGCTCTTAACATCTTCTCCTTTCTCCAAGCTCTAAACTCTATTCCAGGATCTCTGCCAAACCCCTCTGTACCTCAAAATGCCCCTGAATATTTATCTACCCCCTCTTAGAGGAAGAAGTATCCATCCCTCCTTGTTAAGGCTAACCCTCCTTCCACCTGTGCTCCTGATGACATTGTCTCCTCCAGGACCTTCCCCAGTAATGTAGCAATAATGAACTCTACCATCTTTGATAGATCTCCTTCTCCTTCACAGCTTCCAAGTACCATCAACTTCACCCCAAACACCCCTAGCAACTACCACGTAACAACATCCTTTTTTCTCACTGCCAACACTCAGCTATCCTTTTTGCTTACTTAGATGGTGGTACCATCCATCCTCCTAATTGCTCTCTCTGCTTCTGATTTCCTCATTTCTAATTCATCAGGTCGAATACACCAGCTTCATCCTCTAAAACAGCAGAGTATTTAGAAAGCTCTGACTTTCACTTTTCTACTCAAAAAGATTTAAGGGATTGATTATATATAAAATCGTTTTCAAAGTTCATAGTATAGCCCTCTAAAACGCTAGTTCCTATCCATCCCATCTCTTAATCGCACCAGGCTCTCTCCGAGAGAAACATAACATACAATATAGCTACCACTTACTGAGCATCATTCATTCATTCTTCTGTTCACTTTTTATTTATTTATTTTACTGAAGGCCTACCATGTGACAGGTACTATTCTAGGCACTGTGAATGCAGCAGTGAACCTAAGAGGCACAAAGCTCTGCCTTCATGCAGCTTACAACTCAAGTGGGGGGGATGGACGATAAGCAAAGAAATAAGATATGGTATCAGATAGTGGTAAGTGCTATAAAGAAAAATAAGGCAGAAAAGGACAATAGGGAATGGTAATGGGGGTGTGATTTAGAAGTGTGGTTGGGGAAAGGCTCACTGAGAAGGTGACATTTGGGCAAAAACCAAAGGAAATGGGAGAACAAGCCATGAGGATATGTGAAGGATGACGACTCCAGGCAGTAGAAAGCCCCTGAACTGCGAACGCCCACGTTCAAGCAATAGCAAGGAGGCCAGTGTAACTGGAGCAAAGTGAGGAAGAGTATAATAAGACAGAGAAGACTAGGGCCAGATCATGTGGTGTGATTATAAGAATCCTGGTTTTTACCTTGTGAGCTGACTTGAGTTTTAAAATGATCACTCCAGCTGGTGTGTGCAGAAACAGGGCAGAAGGTTAGAAACAGGGAGACCAGGCAAAAAATGAAGGAGGACCAAGGTGGTAGTAGTATAGGATGGAATTTGCTGGCGGATTACACTGTAGAGTGTGAGAAAAAGAAGAGCCAAGGTAGATGCAAACTATTACATTTAGAATGGATAAACAACAGCTCCTACTGTATAGCACAGGGAACTATATCCAAACTCCTGGGATAAACCATAATGGAAAAGAATATGAAAAAAAGCACGTGTATATGTGTATAACTGAGTCACTTTGCTGTACAGCAGAGATTGGCACACCATTGTAAATCAACTATACTTCAATTAAAAAAAAAAAGAAGAGCTAAGCATGACTTCAAGGGTTTTAGACTGAGGAACTGGTAAGACAGAGGAGCAATTTAGCAAGATGCAGAAGACAGTTCGAGGAGAACATAATGAAAGGGGAGTGGGAGGAAGATCAGCAGTTCAATTTCATACATGTTAGCCTTGAGATGCCTACTAAGGATCCAAGTAAACTTGTCAATTATGCAGCTGGATATACACCTTGGAGTTCAGTAGCTGAGTTCACACTGAAGATACCTGGGAGTCATCAGTGTAGAGACGGTTTTAAAAGCATGAAACTAGATGAGAGTCCCAGGGACTAAATGTAGATAGAACTGAGCCTTAGAGCACTCCAACATTTAGACTTATAGAGATGCAGAAAAAAACAGGGACAGAGGCCAAGAAGGAACAGCCAGTAGGTAAGAAGAAAGCCTGGAAGAATAATATAATTATGAGGGCTGGGAATTAACCACTCAATTTACCAACATGGCGGTTACCTGACCTTGACAAGAACAGTTCTGGGATAATAATGAGGACCAAAGCTGACTGGAATGGGTGAGAGAAAGACTGGGTGAGAGAAGTGGAGGCAGTGAGTACAGACAGGTCTTCTGAGGACACATAACCATACACTGAAGCATATGCTTCACAGGCTAATCAGGAGATAATGCTCTTAATCCTCACGTGACCCTATGAAATAGGTACCATTTATTATTCCCATTTACAAATGAAAAAAACAAAGCTCAGAGAAGTGAAATAATTTGTTCAAGGCCAGAATCTGTGAGTGGCAGGACCAGGACTCCAAACCCAAGTCTGTTTAATTCCAAAGCCTACGGCTGGTGACAGTGATGGAGGCTTCCAGTCTTTGGGAGGAAGCAGCTGTGACCTATTCCTGTTCCCAAGGATTCCCCAGTTCTTTAACAAGGTCCTGGAACTCTAAAGCCAGCCCTTTTGGAAAACACCAAAGCAGGCCCCCATTTTTCTTTGTGAACTTGTCAGTGCTCCTATAAATGAAGTCATCACTGCACTGACCTGAGTTAGGGAGCACTGATCCTTTGCCATTCTTCACATCCACCACCCAGGTGGCTTCTTTACCTCCAGGGCCGTCCTTCACCTTGAAGGCAAAAATACCACCGATTTTCTTCACAAACTGCTCCCCTTCCTGGAAATAAAAATAACACAGAGTTATATGAAGTTCATTCCTCTGGCTTTTCCCCAAATTTTTAAATAGATACAGGATGTGAGCAGCTGGGTCAGCAGACAGTCCCCAAGCTCCCTTAGGATCTTTTACCCAGAAAAGTCTGAAAGGCAACCAGGCAACAACTGCGTCACCTGCCAAATCTTCTGTTGAAAATGGCTTTCTGGATACAACTGGTGGAAGGACAGGGAGAATGGGAGAGTGGGTGGCACAGCAGCATTTTCTACTGAAATAGCCTTCATTTGTCTCAATAATTTCTGAAAGATTCACTCTGGCCTCTCTCAATGTAGGAAGCCTAACGCCTCTTTTCTTTGTAGGTAAATTCCTTCACATGTATTTTTGTTCTTGCACAATCAGAATTTAAAGATAAGTGGTTCAACTCATTTCCTGGATTAGTATAAAGAATTATACAAGTAATATACCATCCACCACCTACTTTTGGATCTTGAGGAATGAAGCTGGAAAAATAACCTCAGATCCACATCTCCGTAGGTTGGTTTCCTTTCTCCCTCCCTCTCCCCTTCATTCCCACTCTGTTTCATCCTTCCTTACTGAAATATTGATTGACCGAAACAATGATTGGCACCAGACTTTATTCCAGACGCTACGGAGTTAGAAGGGTAAATGATAATACACTATGATCACTACGAAAAAGGGGAACACAGGGGCCTACAGGAGCACTGAGGACCCGCTAACCCGGCTGGCAGGGTGAATAACTCATACACCTTAAAAAAAACCACACACACAATAATTTTATTGCAATTATTTTTCTTTAGAGAAAAAAACATATTGTACTGCGGAAAAAATAGAAAATATTGAGAAGCAAAAAGAAAACAAATCATTCATAATTTCACCACTCAGAAAAAATAACATTTTGATATAAATCTCCTCTATCTTTTTTCTCTACATATATATATATATATTTTTTTTTTTTTTCTTGCGGTACTTGGGCCTCTCACTGCCATCGCCTCTCCCGTTGCGGAGCACAGGCTTCAGACGCACAGGCTCAGTGGCCATGGCTCACGTGCCCAGCCGCTCCGTGGCATGTGGGATCTTCCCGGACCGGGGCACGAACCCGTGTCCCCTGCATCAGCAGGCGGACTCTCAACCACTGCGCCACCAGGGAAGCCCCCATATATATTTTTTTAATGAGTATATATACTGTTTTGTAATCCACTTTTCGGTTTAATATAGCTATCCTTATTACTGTGTCATTAAGTCTTCTTCCATATAATTTTAAATGACCATACATAGTCTTTAATTGTAGATGAGTACTATAATTTATTTAACCAATACTCTGCTGCTTGATGTTTAAGGTTAGTCCTAACTTCTGGCTCCTATAACAATGCTGTACATAATGTTCTTACATCTAAGTATTTTTACATAACCTCATTTACTTAAGGTTAATCTCCAAGAATTAAATTTTACTAATTAATAACAATTAATTTGCAATCAGCATCGGTTTGAATTCCTGCTCTGCCATTACTTATATAACCCTGAGCAATTTACTAAATCTCTCTGAATCTCAGTCTTCTTATCTGTGAAACGGAGATAATAATATAGCTACCCTCATAGAGTTGTATGGTATTTAAATACCCACAAAGCACAGAGTAACTGCTCAATAAACGCTGGCATTTTTTCCCATTATTTTACTGTATGATCTGTCTGCTATTCCTGTGCCAGTATTATAGCTTTATAAATGTACTTTACTCTTTGGTACAGTAAATACCATAATTCCTCTCTTAGAAAGATTCTTAACTATTCTTGGATTTGTTTTGGACATTTTTTCCTCTAGATGTACATTATAATCATTTAGTTAGTTCTTCCCCCGAAAATGGGGCTATAGGACTTCCCTGGTGGCGCAGTGGTTTAGAATCCACCTGCCAATGCAGGGGACATGGGTTCAATCCTTGGTCTGGGAAGATCCTACATGCCACGGAGCAACTAAGCCCGTACACCACCACAACTACTGAGCCTGTGCTCTAGAGCCCGCGAGCCACAACTACTGAGCTGGCACGCCACAACTACTGAAGCCTGCACGCCCTAGAGCCCATGTGCCACAACTACTGAGCCCTCATGCTGCAACTATTGAAGCCCATGTGCCTAGAGCCCATACTCCACAACAAGAGAAGCCACAGCAATGAGAAGCCCATGCACAGCAACAAAGAGTAGCCCCCACTCGCCCACAACTAGAGAAAGCCTGCGCACAGCAACAAATACCCAACGCAGCCAAAATAAATAAACAAACAAACAAATAAATAAATGGGGCTACATACAATATATGGATCTGTTTGGAGGAAAAGTAATATCTTTACAATATTAAGTCCTCCCATCCATGAAGATGGTGTATCTTCAAGTTTTCCTTGATGTCCCTTGGCAATATTTTGTCATTTTCCCTCATATAGGCTTTTGTACATTTCTTGCCAAGTTTACTCTTAGTTTTTTAATATTTTATATTACTCTTGTTAATAATATATTTTTCATTATATTTCATGACTAGGTAATTGCAAATATATAGAAAATATATTCATCTTTACATATTTATTCTGGAATTGGCTACCTTTTCAGTTTTCTTATAATTTCTAATCGAGTTTTTATTTACCACCTTTTTTTTTTCAGCCTTACATCCCTGCAATAATTTATATCCAAGATTCCTCCTTTTGGTATCATAATATTTCTTCTTTTAACAAAGACTTTAGTGTTTACTATGTTCAGGCACTGTGCTAAGTACCTGAAATACTCAAATAATTATTATCAGTTACTAACCTCTGTTTCTACGTATGCAGAGAGTCTGGCCTAAGTTCTTTCTTTTTGTTGTGTTTTGTTTGTTTTATAACAAATTCATTGAGATATTTATATATCAAAAAATTAATCCTTTTAAAGTATATTAATTCAGTGGTATTTTAGTATATTCAAAGTTGTGCAACCAACACCACTATCTAATGTTAGAACATTCTCATCACCCCAAAAAGAAAACCATGCACATTAGCAGTCACCCCCACCCCCACCATCCTCCCCTCCTGCTGGCCCCTGGCAACCACTAACCTACTTTCTGTCTTGATGGACTTGCTTATTCTGGACATTTCACACAAATGGAATCATACAGTATATGGTCTTTTGTTACTGGCTTCATTCACTTAGTATAATGCTTTTAAGGTTTATCCACGTTAAAGCACGTTATCAGTAATTAATTCCTTTTTATGGCCAAATGATATTCCATTGTATGGATGCAGCACATTTTGTTTAGCCATTCACCAGTTGGTGGCTGTTTCCCCTTTTCAGCTATTATCAATGATACTGCTATGGACATTGGTGCACAAGTTTTTATATGGACATAGGATCTAATTCCTCTTATATTTAGAAGTAAAAATTTGGGTCATAAGGTAATGTTTAACCTTTTGAGGAACTATCAAGCTGTCTTCTAAAGTGGCTGCACCATGTTACACTCCTACCAGCAACAAATGAAGGTTCCGATTTCTCTACATCCTTACCAACATTCTTGTCTGTCTTTTTTATTTTAGTTATCCTAGTGGGTGTGTCAATCTTTTTCTTGTACATAGATAACACACCTGAACCTATCTAGAATGAACCATGGGTCTTAGGACTCCAAAGAAGCTATTCTAAAAATATTTAGTCTAGGCCTACTTATCTCAACAGCCACGGAAGCAATTCTTACATGTGACTGTCCTGAAATCAACTACCAACATTTTCTAATTAAATCAGGAAATCAAAATGATTGTCAAATTTTTAAAGTGAAGGAGAGAAATTCTCTTATTTTGGCTTCCCCTAAAACGTCTCACTCAAATTAAGTTAACTTTCAGAAAAACTAGTAACAACAACAATAATCTTTTGGGGGCTATAAAGTTTTCAAGTGCTTTTATATACATTATTTCTTTAATTTTCATAAAACCCTGCAAGTAGTTGCACAGGTGTTAATATTAGCTCATTAAGCAGAAAAAATTACTGAGGCTCTAAAAGGTTAAGGACCCTTTAGACTATTCTCTATCCTACTGCCAACTAATCCATCTACTATAACCCACCTAACACTAACATAAATATCACTTTCAGGTTTGAATTTAAATGGCTCCCCACAGCCTACAGGATAAAGTCTGCCTTTATATATCATTCAAAATTCTTCATAATCTGAAGGATATTTATAGGTTCTTATCTTCAGCCCCTTTTTCATCCTCCCCAGGTTTTTTTGTTCTGACCGCTTTGAATGCCATGAACATACATGCCTCTATGCCCTTGCTCATGCCCTGTCCCAGTTCACTCACCTCCTCCTACTCTCCATTCCCACCTAACTTCATCAATTCAAGTCTCAGCTCACACGCTAACTCTTCTGGAAAGGCGTTTCTGCCTCTACTGGACATTTTGATAGCCCTTTGCACATACACCCACCTGCAAGTTTCTTGCTAAAGCAGTTTTTTTTTTTTCCGGGAAAAATTTCCCATGTCTATTTTCCCACTAAACTCAATGTTCCCTGAGGGGCAACGACGTATGACAAGTAAGCAACACAACCAGAAATCAATCTCAGGTTGGTTTAACTTCAAATTCAATGCTCTTTCCATTTGCTCATACCATATGGCAAAGTAGGTTATATCAATATTTCCAAACTTTGGCCTATAAAAGTAGTTTCTGTCACCATAAATAAATTAAAAGAAAGTTCAAGTCTTTTCCACATTCCTTAAAATCCTTTATCCTTCAAGGTTCTGTGGAGATAATCTAGAAGAGTAGGTAGTAACGCTGGTGTGCTGGGCCACCCAAGGAGCCAGGCTTCCTTTGGGGCCAAGAGCCCATGAACAGCTACTTCCAGCTGCATCTACGCGTCATCTGCTTGCACAATGCCTCAGGAATAGTTATGTTAGACACCAACAAGTTAGAGCAGGAAATCACCAGCAAACGTTTAGGAATTCTACCTGAATACGTGGAAATTCCTCCCACTTCCTTAAGACAGATGTAGATTAATTTTGCACTTGCTGTTACTTTTGACAACCAACTGATCCTCTTATAAAATCAAATCCTTTGGTCAATAAAACATTTTCAATTGAAGAAGGAGTGAGAGAGGGCAAGGAAATGGACAAGGAGGAGAGAGTTAAAAGGGTAAAGAAAATACACATCTGTTGCAACACTAGAGATCACTAATACTAAGAAAGTTCTAAGTGCCTGCTTGCTTGAAGGAAAGTACTTCTTTCTGAGTAGGCAAAGGGTCAAGGAGTAGGTCCTGTTGTAAACTTAATAGGAACAAAAAATTAAGACAATTCAAAGAAGGGCAATGGGGTATTGCTATCGAAAACAAAAGTGGAAATAAAATCTCTTGTCAGGCTTCCTTTGCAATGCAGAAAATGCATGAATTGACAAAAGATTCCAAGACTTTCACTTTCTAGTACTGCAAACATTTAGGAAACTGACAATCGTGGGAAGGAAAAAAGAAACAAGGGGACAAGGTCCATGCAAGTGAGGTTACAGAAGGAGAAGAAAAGAATTAAAATGGGAGCAAGAGGCATACATTTGCAAAGCTAAAAGAAAACTGTGAAATAAAAACAGCACTGTTTCGTTAATCCCAGTAATGAAATATGCAATGGTTGACATATAGCCATAACAGATACTCTTTAAACTATTTTCTTTTTTGACAGAATAAAGTCGAAAAAAAAGAAGAAAAAAGGGACAACCTGGCAGAAGCAACTATCCTATGGATTACTCTGCAGGCAAATACTGGTGGCATGAAAAAATTTTTTTCAAGCTGAGCCCTTAGAGTCCAGCTTCACTTTAGTGGACATTTGTAATAAAAGAAATTTAAAAAACAATAATGAGATATATTTCCCTACTATTGGCAAAGATTTTTTTAAAACCAGCCAACAAAGCACTGGAGATAGTGTGAAGAAAAAACCATCACTCTCACGAACTGTCATTAAGTTTGTAAACTAGTTCCCTCTTTTTGGTGGATAGTTTGGCAACACGTATCAAAAAGCTAAACATACATATCCAACAACCCAACAATTTCCCCTTCTAACTAGTTGTGCTGAGGTAATCATGGCGTTAAGTATTTAAAAATGAGGGCAAAAGGAAATTTATTACACCTGTTTTTTTTACTTGCAAGATTTAAATACAACACAATGTTCAACACAGGAGGCTAGTTATATAGATTATGATACCTATATTCAAACGTGTACTATGGGGTCATTAAAACTGATGGTAAGGATTTATATTTATGGGCAGGGAACATACTATCAAGAGAAGAAAGCAGGTTATAAAATAACAGGTAGGGACTTCCCTGACAGTCCAGTGGCTAAGACTCCACACTCCCAACACAGGGGGCCTGGGTTCAATCCCTGGTCAGGGAACTAGATCACACATGCAGCAACTAAAGATCCCACATAGCGCAACTAAGACCTGGCACAGCCAAAAAAATAAATAAATGAATATTAAAACAAAACAGGTAGACTAACAAGGGTGTATCCCTCAAGATGGCAGCAAGATAGGTCTGCAAGCTCCTGGGCCACTGCCTGCCTGCTGGGAACTGTCAGCCCTGGCCCCCTCTACATCAGGAAGATTGTTGATCATTATGAAAATTCTAGAAATGCAGGGTACTTTGTCAAGACACATCAGTCATCCACAGCACAATCCCATCCACAGCACAATCACCTTAAGGTGTTAAGAAATCCTTTGTGCTATAATAAGGGAGTTACAAGATATGCACAATGCTTGCCTTCACACTGTGGCTCTAACATGAGTGAAATGCACACCTTAAATGTTCTGAATCCTTTATTTCAGCCCACTGGTCAGCTTAATACATGTGTAATTGGAATTATGTGACTGTGGCTGTAACTGTGCCTCGTTGGTCACAATTAAAATCAATTATGAAATTCCAAGGTATCTTTAAGTTTGAAACAATGAAGTAAATACCTAATTTTGCCTGAAGAGAATAACTCTCTATTTTGGAGAGTTACTGTTAGATTGCTTTAGTATGATTATTATCTATCAAGAACTAATTACTGATCCTCCAGAAGGCAGACAGCAGAAGCAAGAAGATCTATAATCCTGCAGCCTGTGGAACAAAAACCACATTCACAGACAGATAGATGAAATGAAATGGCAGAGGACTATGGACCAGATAGAGGAACAAGATAAAACCCCAGAAAAACAACTAAATGAAGTGCAGATAGGCAACCTTCCAGAAAAAGAATTCAGAATAATGATAGTGAAGATGATCCAGGACCTCAGAAAAAGAATGGAGGCAAAGATCAAGAAAATGTATGAAATGTTTAACAAACACCTAGAAGAATTAAAGAACAAATACCTAGAAGAATTAAAGAACAAACAAACAGAGTTGAACAATACAATAACTAAAATGAAAAATACCAGAAGGAATCATTAACAGAATAACTGAGGCAGAAGAATGGATAAGTGACTTGGAAGACAGAATGGTGGAATTCACTGCTGCAGAACAGAATGAAGAAAAAAGAATGAAAAGAAACGAAGACAGCCTCAGAGACCTCTGGGACAAAATTAAATGCGACAACATTCACATTATAGGGGTCCCAGAAGGAGAAGAGAGAGAGAAAGGACTCGAGAAAATATTTGAAGAGATTATAGTTGAAAACTTCCCTAACATGGGAAAAAAATAGCCACCCAAGTCCAGGAAGCACAGAGAGTCCCAGGCAGGATAAACCCAAGGAGAAACACACCAAGACATACACTAATCAAATAGACAAAAATTAAAAAGACAAAGAAAAATTATTAAAAGCAACAAGGGAAAAATGACAACACACAAGGGAACTCCCATAAGGTTAACAGCTGATCTCTCAGCAGAAACTCTACAAGCCAGAAGGGGGTGGCAAGATATATTTAAAGTGATGAAAGGGAAGAGCCTACAACCAAGATTACTCTACCCAGCCAGGATCTCATTCAGATTCGACAGAGAAATCAAAATCTTTACAGACAAGCAAAGAGAATTCAGCACCACCAAACCATCTCTACAACAAATGCTAAAGGAACTTCTCTAAGTGGAAAACAAAAGAGAAGAAAAGGACCTACAAAAACAAACCCAAAACAATTAAGAAAATGGTAATAAGAACATACAAACTGATAATTACCTTAAATGTGAATGGATTAAATGCTCCAACCAAAAGACACAGGCTCACTGAATGGATACAAAAACAAGTCCCATACATATGCTGTCTACAAGAGACCCACTTCTGACCTAGGGAAACATACACACTGAAAGTGAAGGTGTGGAAAAAGATACGCCATGCAAATGGAAATCAAAAGAAAGCTGGAGTAGCAATACTCGTATCAGATAAAATAGACTTTAAAATAAAGAAAGTTACAAGAGAAAAGGAAGGACACTACATAATGATCAAGGGATCAATCCAACACTTATAAATATACATGCACCCAACACAGGAGCACCTCAACACATAAGGCAAATGCTAACAGCTATAAAAGAGGAAATTGAGGGACTTTAACACTTCACTTACACCAATGGACAGATCATCCAGACAGAAAATTAATAAGGAAACACAAGCTTTAAATGATACAATAGACCAGATAGATTTAATTGATATTTATAGGACAGTCTATCAAAACACAGCAGTATACACTTTCTTCTCAAGTACACACGGAACATTTTCCAGGATAGATCACATCTTGGGCCACAAATCAAGCCTCGGTAAATTTAAGAAAACTGAAATCATATCAAGCATCTTTTCCGACCACAATGCTATGAGGTTAGAAATAAACTACGGGGAAAAAAATGTAAAAAGCACAAACCCATGGAGGTTAAACAATACATCACTAAATAACTAAGAGATCAATGAAGACAGCAAAGAGGAAATCAAAAAATACCTAGAGACAAATGACAATGAAAACACGATGATCCAAAACCTATGGGATGCAGTGAAAGCAGTTCTAAGAGGGAAGTTTATAGCAAAACAATCCTACCTCAAAAACAAGAAAAATTTCGAAGAAACAATCTAATCTTACACCTAAAGGAACTAGTGAAAGAAGAACAAACAAAACCCAAAGTCAGTACAAGGAAAGAAATCATAAAGATCAGAGCAGAAATAAATGAAATAGAAACAAAGAAAAGAACAGCAAAGATCAATAAAACTAAAAGCTGGTTCTTTGAGAAGATAAACAAAATTGATAAACCTTTAGCCAGACTCATCAAGAAAAAGAGGAAGAGGACTCAAATCAATAAAATTAGAAATGAAAAAGGAGAAATTACAATGGACACCACAGAAATACAAAGCATCATAAGAGACTACTACAAGCAACTCTATGCCAATAAAATGGACCACCTGGAAGAAATGAACAAATTCTTAGAAAGGTATAAAGTTCCAAGACTGAACCAGGAAGAAATAGAAAATATGAACAGACCAATCACAAGTAATGAATTTGAAACTGTGGTTAAAAACCTTTCAACAAACAAAAGTCCAGGACCAGATGGTTTCACAGGTGAACTCTATCAAACATTTAGAGAGGAGCTAACACCCATCCTTCTCAAACTCTTCCAAAAATTGCAGAGGAAGAAACAGTCCCAAACTCATTCTATGAGGCCACCTTCACCCTGATACCAAAACAAGATGAAGATACTATAAAAAACATTACAGACCAATACCATTGATGAATATAGATGCAAAAATCCTCAACAAAATACTAGCAAACAGAATCCAACAACACATTAAAAGGATCATACACCACGATCAAGTGGGGTTTATCTCAGGGATGCAAGGATTCTTCAATATATGCAAATCAATCAGTGTGATACACCACATTAACAAATTGAAGAATAAAAACCGTATGATCATCTCAATAGATGCAGAAAAAGATTCTGACAAAATTCAACACCAATTTATGATAAAAACTCTCTAGAAAGTGGGCACAGAGGGAACCAACCTCAACATAATAAAGGCCATATATGACAAACCCACAGCAAATATCATTCTCAATGGTGAAAAACTAAAAGCATTTCCTCTAATATCAGGAGCAAGACAAGGATGTCCACTCTCACCGCTAATATTCAACGTAGTTTTGGAAGTTCTAGGCACAGCAATCAGAGAAGAAAAAGAAATAAAAGGTATAGAAATTGGAAAAGAAGAAGTAAAACTGTCCCTGTTTGCAGATGACATAATACTACACATAGATAATCCAAAAGGTGCTACCAGAAAACTACTAGAACTAATCAATGAATTTGGTAAAGTTGCAGGATAAAAAATTTATGCACAGAAATCTCTTGCATTCCTATACAACAACAACAAAAGATCAGAAGGAGAAATTAAGGAAACAATTCCATTCACCACTGCAACAAAAAGAATAAAATACCTAGGAATAAACCTCCCTAAGGAGGTAAAAGACCTGTACTCAGAAAACTATAAGCCTCTGATGAAAGAAATCAAAGACGACACGAACAGATGGAGAGATATATCATGTTATTGGATTGGAAGAATCAATATTGTCAAAATGACTATACTCCCCAAAGCAATCTACAGATTCAGTGCAATCCCTATCTAATTACCAAGGGCATTTTTTAAAGAACTAGAACAAAAAATCTTAAAATTTGTATGGAGATACAAAAGACCCCAAATAGCCAAAGCAATCTTGAGGGAAAAAAATGGAGCTGGAGGAATCAGATTCCCTGATTTCACACTATACTACCAAGCTACTGTAATCAAGACAATATGGTACAATATGGCACAAAAACAGAAATATAGATCAATGGAACAGGACAGAAAGCCCAGAGATAAACCCACACACCTATAGAGAACTAATCTATGACAAAGGTGGCAAGGATATACAATGGAGAAAAGACAGCCTCTTCAATAAGTGGTGCTGGGAAAACTGGACAGCTACATTTAAAAGAATGAAATTAGAACACTCCCTAACACCATACACAAAAACAAACTCAAAATGGATTAAAGACCTAAATGTAAGACCGGACACTATAAAACTCTTAGAGGAAAACATAGGAAGAACACTCTTTGACATAAGTCACAGGAAGATCTTTTTTGACCCACCTCCTAGAGTAATGGAAATAAAAAAATAAACAAATGGGACCTAATGAAATTTAAAAGCTTTTGCACAGCAAAGGAAACTATAAACAAGACAAAAAGACAAACCCTCAGAATGGGAGAAAATATTTGCAAACAAATCAATGGACAAAGGATTAATCTCCAAAATATATAAACAGCTCATGCAGCTCAATGTTAAACAAACAAACAACCCAATCCAAAAACGGGCAGAAGACCTAAACAGACATTTCTCCAAAGAAGGCATACAGATGGCCAAGAGGCACATGAAAAGATGCACAACATCACTAATTTCTAGAGAAATGTAAATCAAAACTACAATGAGGTATCACCTCACACCAGTCAGAATGGGCATCATCAGAAAATCTACAACAACAAATGCTGGAGAGGGTGTGGAGAAAAGGGAACCCTCCTGCACTGTTGGTGGCAATGTAAATTGACCTAGCCACTATGGAGAACAGTATGGAGGTTCCTTAAAAAACTAAAAATAGAACTACCATACGACCCAGCAATCCCACTACTGGGCATATACCCTGAGAAAACCATAACTCAAAAAGAGTCATGCACCACAATGTTCACTGCAGCACTATTTTTTTTTTTTTTTTTTTTTGCGGTATGCGGGCCTCTCACTGTTGTGGCCTCTCCCGTTGCGGAGCACAGGCTCCGGACGTGCAGGCTCAGCGGCCATGGCTCACGGGCCCAGCCGCTCCGCAGCATGTGGGATCTTCCCGGACCGGGGCACAAACCCGCGTCCCCTGCATCGGCAGGCAGACTCTCAACCACTGCACCACCAGGGAAGCCCTGCAGTGCTATTTACAATAGCCAGGACATGGAAGCAACCTAAGTGTCCATCAACAGATGAATGGATAAAGAATATGTGGCACATAATACAATGGAATGTTACTCAGCCATAGAAAGAAACGAAATTGAGTTATTTGTAGTGAGGTAGATGGACCCAGAGTCTGTCATACAGAGTGAAGTAAGTCAGAAAGATACATACATACAAATACTGTATGCTAACACATATACATGCAATCTAAAAAAAAAAAAAGGTTCTGAAGAACCTAGGGGCAGGACAGGAATAAAGACGCAGATGTAGAGTGGACTTGAGGACACAGGGTGGGGGAAGGGTAAGCTGGGACGAAGTGCGAGAGTAGCATGGACATATATACACTACCAAATGTAAAACAGATAGCTAGTGGGAAGCAGCCACATAGCACATGGAGATCAGCTCAGTGCTTTGTGATCACCTAGAGGGATGGGATAGGGAGGGTTGGAGGGAGACGTAAGAGGGAGGAGATATGGGGATATATGTATATGTATAGCTGATTCACTTTGTTATAAAGCAGAAACTAACACAGCATTGTAAAGCTATTTTACTCCAATAAAGATGTTAAAAAAAGAAAGGAAAAAGAAAAACTAAAAATAGAATTACCATATGACCCAGCACTCCCACTACTGGGCATATATCCAGAGAAAACCATAATTCAAAAAGACACATGCACCCCAATGTTCATTGCAGCACTGTTTACAGTAGCCAGGTCATGGAAGCAACCTAAATGCCCATCGACAGACAAATGGATAAAGAAGTTGTGGTACATATATACAATGGAATATTACTCAGCCATAAAAAGGAACGAAATTGGGTCATTTGTAGAGATGTGGATGGACCTAGAGACTGTCATACAGAGTGAAGTAAGTCAGAAAGAGAAAAACAAATATCGTATATTGATGCATATATGTGGAATCTCAAAAAATGGTACAGATGAACCGGTTTGCAAGGCAGAAATAGAGACAGAGATGTAGAGAACAAACATATGGACACCAAGGGGGGCAAGTGGGGATGGGGGTTGGTGGTGGTGGGATGAATTGGGAGATTGCAATTGACATATATACACTCATATGTATAAAATGGATAACTAATAAGAACCTGCTGTATAAAAAAAAAATTTTTTTAAGAACTAAGTACTGTACATAAACATAGTTGCATGTATAATATAAATTTAAAAACTCAACATGCATTGTATGATCCTAGTTATGTAAAACTGTATGTTAATACACACAGAGAGATGTCTGAAAGAATGTCAACCACTGTTAACAGTTTAGTGAACTCTTAGTAATGGCATTTCAGGAGATTTAAAATTTTTCTTCTTTTTTTTTTTTTTCAGTATGCGGGCCTCTCACTGTTGTGGCCTCTCCCGTTGCGGAGCACAGGCTCCGGACGCGCAGGCTCAGCGGCCATGGCTCACGGGCCCAGCCGCTCCGCGGCATGTAGGATCTTCCCGGACTGGGGCATGAACCCATGCCCCCTGCATCGGCAGGCGGACTCTCAACCACTGCGCCACCAGGGAAGCCCAAAATTTTTCTTCTTTATATGCTTCTGTATAATCCTTTTAATTAGATCATTTTTACAACAAGAAAAACAAATTTTAAAACTGTGAAAAACTCAAGCACAAAAGATTTCTTTTTAAAAGGAGTTTTGATATTAGGTACCTTTAAGGCTCCTTTAAATATTATTCTTTCGAATGGTTCTAAGTAAGATCTTTGTAATTCAGAAGGAAATTAAACCAAAATAAATTAGAATCCCTTTACATCACTCAAATCTGGAGATTTATTCATCTCTGAAATGCACTCTTACCAAAATTACAAGGAAGCCATAGTAGACACTAAGAAATATAAAATACACTCAATACTTGACAGTATGATATAAATTTTCAACTGGTACCACTCATGGCAACACCTGAAATCTATATCTGCTTCCTCTAGCCCCAGGGTCCTCCTGGTAGTATTGGGTTGACCAAAAAGTTCGTTCGGGTTTTTCCGTAAGAAATATCCCAATATTTTACATAAATCTTACCTCTTCGAGCTTCTTCTCAATCTCCTTAAAGACAAGACTTGCCTTAAATCCATCAACTGCAGAGCTGGTTGGAGCAGCCTCAATTTGATGAGTTCTAAAAGAACTGGGGGAAAGAATCGATTTCAATCCATGGAGTCATATAGGTACTAGGTTTTTCAACATTTATACAGTAGTAATTTTCAAAAACCCTAACAGAGATGCTGTGCCTTTTACCCAAAGGAAACTGTTATTAAGCCAATAAAACAATTAAGCTTTTCTTCCCATTTTTCAACAAATATTGAGTGCTCACTAGATGGTAGGCCTTGTCCTTGAAAATATACTAAACCAACGAACCTACCCTCATGAAGCTTCTAAGCCACTGGGGGAGACAATGAACATGCAAAAAATAAAGAATATAGTTACTATGAAGAAAATAAGGCAGATTAAGGAGATATAAAGAAAGTATATTTATGTGTGTTGGTCTATTTTATTTATTTTTTAAAGATTTATTTTATTATTTATTTAATTTACTTTTGTCTGCGTCGGGTCTTAGTTGCAGCACGCGGGGTCTTCTTTGAGGCGTGCGGGCTCTTTTGTTGCGGCATGCGGGTTATCTCTCTACTTGTGGCACACAGGCTCTGTAGTTATGGCATGTGGGTTCCAGAGCATGTGGGCTCTGCAGTTTGTAGCACACGGGCTCTCTAGTTGAGGCACGTGAGCTCAGTAGTTGTGGCGCAGGCTTAGTTGCCCCGCAGGCATGTGGGATCTTAGTTCCCTGATCAGGGATCGAACCGGTGTCCCCTGCATTGTAAGGCGGCTTCTTTAGACCCCAGGTGGTCTATTTTAGATAGCCTAGTCAGACAGGCCTCTCTGAGGAGGTGATATTTAAATTAGGTATTAAATTATGTAAATGAGCCAGCCATGTAAAGATTTAGGTGGAGAAGTCAGCTCTATATTTCCAGTATAAAGAACTTGATGTAGAAACTAGCTCAGCAGTTAAAGGAACTACAAGAAGGCCAGTATGGCTGGAGCAGAGCAGAGGAGAAGGACCTAAGGTCACAGAAACATGCAGGGCAAGATAACAAGGGGCTTTACAGGTCACAGTTAAGAGTTTGGATTTTATTTTAAGTACCTTGAGAACTGCAGGGTATAAGCTGGAGAGTAGCACAATCCATTTACATATTTTAAAAAATAAATCTGGCTGCTAGCTGGAAAATGGACTGTAAGAGGGCAAGTGAGGAGGCAGGGAGACCAATTAAGAGGCTACTGCAGTAGTCCAGGCAAGAGACGATGGTGATTAAACAGGGTATAATGAAGTGGGGAGTAAGCAGAGGTTGGACTCGAGATTTATTTTTTAGCTATGACACAAGATATGAATTTACTAACATCCATCTATTGGTTGCTTGATACTTGGGAAACAACTGTAGATAAATGGCCTGATGTGGCAGAAAGAACATAGTCCCTATAGCTACAAAAGCCTGGGTTAGAATCTCAAGCCTTCCTCCACTCACTAGCTATGCGATTCTGAGCAAGCTACTTCATCTCTGTGCAACCTCTGGTAGGGAGGCAGGGAAGAAGGTGGAGGGTGCCGGTGACTTTGCAGAATTAAGTGGAATCCCGTGTGGAAGGTACCTAGCAGAGATCCTGGCCCATGGTAAAAAATGACAGCCACGACTATTACAGGTTGCAGAGCCTCAAGCATTAGATGCTGAGAGAAACTGAAAGGTCTGAAGAAGATGAGGGCACTTTAGGATTTTAAGTAATTCCTCTGAAATACCACAAGCATCCTGGCGGTGGCTGAGGCCAGGACTGGAACAACAAACATCGGAAGGATATACTTGAAGGAGTCAAGAGCGTAGCAGCTGCTCAGTAAGCAAAGCATTTCTTTCCTTCTTTCTCTACCTCCTCTCTTTCCTTCTCTTTCTCCCCACCCACCCTTCCCTTCCCTTTCCTTCTTTCTATCATTTCATAAATATTTAACGACTGCCTGCTACAGGCCAAGCATTGTTCGAGGTACTGGGAGTACAATGGCGAACAAGTCAGACCCAGTCCCAGTCCTCACTGAATCTATATTTTTCTAGGAAAAAAAGAAGAAAACAGACAAAATAATTACAAGTATTAGGAAGCAGACAAAAAGAGGAACCGAGGTTAAGGCAGTCAAGGAATGATGTCTCTGAGCAAGTGAATTTAAGCTAAGACCCAATTAAAGGAAGAAAAGGAGCTAGACATTCAAAGAGGAAACTTGCAAAGATCCTGAGAGAGAAAAGAGTTTAGCATGTTAAAAGAAAGTAAAAGAGGACCAGTCACTAGAGTACAGTAAGTGGGGGCAAAATGACACAAAATGAAATTGGGGAACTGGGCAGGGACCAGACCATCCAGGCCAAAGAAGGGATTTTGGGAAACCACTGAAATGATTAAACAGGGAAGTGAAATAGTTTGATTTGTGATTATTCTTACAACTGTGCAGACAATGAGTTAGTGGGGTTGGGATGCAAGAACTTAGGTGGGGAGAGGGTTACGGGGCTGCTGGAGTGGTCCAAATAGGAAGTGGAGGCAGTCTGCCAGTGGAGATGGCGAGAAGGAAGTGGATTCAAAATATATTTTAAACATTGAATCCATAAGCCTTGCTGCTGGGCACGAGAGAGTGCTGAGGGGGAGGGGAAAGAGCAAGGATGATTTAGGTGTTTGGCCTGAATAACTGAAGGGATGACAGTGCCATTTATTGACAAAAGGAAGAATGCAGTGAGAGTAAAGGGGATCAAAGTCCCATCTCAGGCACAGTCAGTATGGGACCTTTGTGAGACAAGAAGGCAGCTGGATATGACAGTCTGGAGCTCAGAAGCAGTCTAGGCTGGAGATAAGGTCGGATAATCATTAGCATAATGAAAGTATTTAAATCCATGGGAACAGACAAGCTCACCTTGAGGGAATTCTAGAGAAAGAAGTAAGCCTAGGACAATACCCTGTGGATCTCAATTATTTAGAAGTCTGGGAGGGAAGAGGAAGCAGTAGCCAGTGATGCAAGAGGAAAACTAGAAGAACATAATGTCATAGAAGCCAAGAGGGGAGAAAGAATCTGGGAGGGAGGGAGGGAGGGAGGGAGGGAGGAAACTATGTCAAATGCTGCCAAAGGTCAAATACCCACTGGACTGGCAACATGAAGAGTTCAGCTGACTTGGGCAAAAGCAATATTAAGCAAGTGTTGGAAGGCAGAAGTCAGTAGAGATTACAGTAAATTAAAGAGTGAATAGGAGAGGGAAATAGAAACAGTGTGTCTCTTTTGAGACATTACTTTCAGGGGAACAGTGAAATGGAGTGGTCTCTGGAGGGGAGGGTGGTATTAAGGAAAGTTTGTTTTTGTTTTAAGATTAACATATTAGAGCATGTTTGCCTGATGATGGTAACGAACCAGGGGAAAAGAGACAGAAGTCTTGAGAAGGTGAAGGGGGATGAGATCTAGTGACCTATGAAGGAAGAGGAGGAGACTCAAGGGAAGAAGAGGATCAGATGGGTAGAATGCTAGATAGGTCTATAAGTCTTGGGATGGAAGATAAGGGAGTTTGGGTCTAATGGCTTCTGTTTTTTCAACAACATACAAGGCAAAAGTAATCAGCTGAAAATGAGGGTGAAAGGAGGGTATGGAAAGTCTAAGAGGTTGAAAAGTGAACCTACTAGAGAAATCATATTAATATCACAACAAGGAATGGAAGTAAGCGCTCACCATGCTGAAATACATGCAATTCTCAGAGCATGGCATGCTACTTCATACTTCCATGCCTTTGCCCTTGCTGCCCCCTGTGTCTGGAATACCTCCGTCTTAGCAAATTCTATTTTACCCTTCAAGATCCAGGCCAGGAAACTCCCTTTCCGTGAAACCCTAGTAAATGTCAGCTTCTCAAGAGCAGATACCACAACTTTTGAAAAAAATAATCTTTATTTATATCCCCAGTTCCTGACACACAATAGGTATTCAGTAAATAGTGACTGAATAGAACTGAATTACACTGAATTCTCTCTTAGCTAAATTCTAATTTTTTCCTGTTCCATTTAGAGCAGAATTATCTATGGTACACCATTTTCTCAGTCAAAAGTCTGAATGAGTGACCTAAAATCAAGTGGCTACAACTAGTCCTCCACAAGCCAGTTTCATTTCATGAATAGTCCAACTTTTCAGCCTTTAATCATAAACATCACTGTGCCCTCTCCAAGCTTGACACTTCCAAACTGTATGTGATAAAATAATAACTGACACTTCTCAGCGTACATACAAAGTATCTTGATACTTTACGGGGCAGAGTTCAGACAAGTTCTGACAGGTCACAGATGTTTATTTTGCTTCTGTTGAAAAGTTCACTCAGTTAATGATTAACCAACTTTTCATCCAGATTAGGGAAAAAATTAATATATAAAGTTATATCAATATTTTCTGAAAAATCCCTCATATCTTACAATTTATTTGATATGTGCCCTGCTCTAGGGAAGCTGAATATAACTTACACAAACTCAGAAAATAACTTACTCATATTGCAAAAGGATGCACCTCATGATTTCTTTTTTTTTTTTTTTGAGATAGATTTGAAATTTTAGTAAAAGCTTTTTTGCCCACCCAAATCATATTCTTCTTTTTTTTTTTTTTAACATCTTTATTGGGGTATAATTGCTTTACAATGGTGTGTTAGTTTCTGCTTTATAACAAACTCATGATTTCTTTATATTCGAAGTTCTTTTAGCAGAAACTAAAGTCTGATTATTTTTATTTTTTTTACCTTGGTTTATACATAAGTTTTCTGGAATAAATCTAGTATATAAAATGTTGGAAGGGACTCTGAAGATTAACTATTTAGTGTATGAATTCCCTCTATGCTTCCTGAAATTTTCATTCCAAGCTCTAGAACACAGGCACTGTTTCAACAACGTCAAAGATCAGAAGCACAGGGGCTTCCCTGGTGGCGCAGTGGTTGATTGTCCGCCTGCCGATGCAGGGGACACGGGTTCGTGCCCCGGTCCAGGAAGATCCCACATGCCGCGGAGCGGCTGGGCCCGTGGGCCATGGCCACTGAGCCTGCACGTCCGGAGCCTGTGCTCCACAACAGGAGAGGCCGCGGCAGTGAGAGGCCCGCGTACCACAAAAAAAAAAAAAAAAAAAAGATCAGAAGCACAGAGTAGCCAACAAAACAGGAACTTTGAACTCAGATATATGAAGGTTAGAGTCTTGACCGCTACCACTTAAGACTCTCTTTAGATACATTGTTTTGACTCTGATCATCAATCTTCTAATCTATAAACAAGGTACAAAACTTACCATGTGGATTTCTATGAGGATTAAACAAAGCAGTGAAGAGGAAGCACCTAGCATGGTCTTGGTGCTCATACTAGGCCCTCAAAAAGTGGCTGTTAAAGAACTATTACAACTCAATATATAAAAAGACACCCAATTTTAAAATGGCCAAAATATCTGAATAGGTATTTCTCCTAAGATATACAAATGGCCAATAAGCACATGAAAAGATGCTCAGGGGCTTCGCTGGTGGCGCAGTGGTTGAGAGTCCGCCTGCCGATGCAGGGGACACGGGTTCGTGCCCCGGTCCGGGAGGATCCCACAGGCCGCGGAGCAGCTGGGCCCGTGAGCTATGGCCGCTGAGCCTGTGCGTCTGGAGCCCGTGCTCCACAACGGGAGAGGCCACAACAGTGAGAGGCCCACATACCGCGAGAAAAAAAAAAAAAGCCGACAATAACAAGTGTTAATGAGGATGTGAAGAAATCAGAACCCTTATAATGTAATTTTATTCAGCCATAAAAAGGAATGAAGTACTACATTCATTTTTGTAACATGGATGAACCTTGAAAACATTACGCTAAATGAAAGCAGCAGTCACAAAAGGCCACATATTGTATGATTTCATTTATATGAAATGTCCAGAATAGGCAAATCCTTAGAGACAGAAAGTAGACTGTGGTTGTCAGAGCCTGCAAGAAGTGGGACTGGGGAATGACTGCTAACCGGTACATGGTTTCTTTCAGGGGTGTTGAAAATATTCTAAAATCGATTGTGATGATGACTGCACAACTCTGTGATATACTAAAAAACCACTGAACGTACACTTAAAATAGTGAATTTGTGGCATGTAAATTATATCCCCAAAAAAGCTGTTAAAAACCATTTTTAAAGTGGCTGCTGCTGTTTGTAGTGTTTAGGAAGAACACAGGATCCTACATTTTAATCAAATCTCCATCCCTAAATCTAACATTTTAACAGTTTTACCAGTAATTAGTCTGTTCAAATTAGAAATGGTGTGCGACACACACAGGACAAAAGAATAGGGTTCATTTGCAATCAGCAACTCCCCTTGACCTCTGAACGGGCACACGGCCCCATCACAGACAGAAATCCAGCCCAGAAAGCCAAACCGTGGACTTCAACAGGTTGGGATATATGCCTCACTCTGAACTAAAAATTAAAGTTCATCTTTTCCAAACTTCTAGGTGACATTTATAATTTAATATATAAAACCATTTTCAACAATTTAACCAGTGACGTGAACTACAGAAATAGGAAAGAAAAAAGGAAAATAGCTAGATAAATCAGAAATCAACAGTTTATTGAGCAACTGAATGAGTGGCGGGTACTTTTTGTTAGTTTTCTAATCCCTGAAGTAGATATTTTCACTCTTTTCTAACTGAGGGAAAGGTGAACATGTCCTAAGCAAGCAGTGTGATGGAAAAGTTGATGGGGTGTTCTTTCCACTGATCAACACTGCCTCTCTGATAATTCCAGCCTATAAAAAAATTAAAAAAGATGTCGCATACAGGTGGCATTTCAGTAGTTTTATAATTTCTTCATTCTAACTGCTAATTAATTGGTGGCTACATTAGTATGGAGAAAGATAAAAATCAGATAAGATTTTTGCATGTGTTCTTAAATATCTCTTTTTAAATGAAACTAAGGGACTTCCCTGGTGGCACAGTGGTTAGGAATCCACCTGCCAACGTAGGGGACACGGGTTCGACCCCTGGTTCAGGAAGATCCCACATGCCGCACAGCAACTAAGCCCATGCGCCACAACTACTGAACCTGCACTCTAGAGTCCGTGAGCCACAACTACTGAGCCCGCGTGCCACAACTACCGAAGCCTGCGCACCTAGAACCTGTGCTCCTCAACAAGAGAAGCCATTGCAGTGAGAAGCCTGTACACTGCAACAAAGACCCAACACAGACAAAAATAAATAAATATTTTAAAAAATAAATGAAACTAAAATCTTGTGTGTGTGTGTGGTGGTGTGTGTGTGTCCACTGTGTCCCCTGAGAAGTCCTGGAGGTAATAACAACAAGCACTCAGCCAGCAGCCACACTGTGGTTTCTAAATACCATTCTCCACTAAAAGGAACTAAGGCTCTCTGAAGAAATGGTTGATCTTAGGGCTGGGGCAGGGAAAATACAGGATGAGCCTGGAATACCTTCTTGAGCTAGAAAGCAAGCAAGTAATAAAGAGAATCACAAGACAGTACAAGTCAGCTAGAAGGGGCTTCTGCTGGCTAAAGCAGGGACATTTTGAGTGTCAAAATAAATGATACTAATGCATTATAACCCACTGAATAAAATATGAATTCATGAGTTCATACCGATATATTTATCGATATAGATGAATATGAACAAATTTTTTAATGGGGGAGAAGAGAATCTCCCTTACAGCAGAATACCACTTAATAAATATAAGGTATGATGAAGTTAGAAAAATATCATCAGTGGATGCTAAGATGAATGAGTAATGGGTAAAAGTTGGATGAGGAACAGGATATTTACATAATCGCAAAACATCTCACCACAAATTACCTATTAAGTACAAAGGAAAAACAGTAACTCTTTCAGAGGAAAACATGGTAGATACCACCTTAGTCAAGAAATCAAAGCTAAACATCACCAATATAGGATAATGCACATCATGTGCTTCCAGTCACGATGCATTAAGTATACATCATCACTTCAGTGGTATTCCTGCAAAAAATGTGTAACCTGAACCTAATTACGAGGAAACATGTGACACATGCAAATTGAGGGACATTCCATTCTTAAAGAATCTACTTATACTCTCCAAAAAAGTCAAAGTCAAGAAATAAGAAAGGCTGAGGGATTGTTTCAGATCAAAGGAAACTAAAGAGACATGACAGCTAAATGAACTCAGGATCCTAAATTGGATCCTGGACAAGGAGAAAGACTAAAGCTTATAGTATCTTTTAAAGAGATATTATTGGGATAATTGTCAAACTGTGAATACCTTCTTTGGATTAGGTAATAGCATTTTTTAAATTTTACTTATTTTTTAATATTTATTTATTTAGGCTGCGCCAGGGCTTAGTTGTGGCATGTGGGATCTTTAGTTGCCGCATGCGGGCTCTTAGTTGTGGCATGTGGACTTCTTAGTTGTGGCATGCGGACTTCTTGGTTGCAGCACGCAGACTCTTAGTCGTAGCATGCATGTGGGATCTAGTTCCCCGACCAGAGATTGGAACCTGGGGCCCCTGTAGGTAATAGCGTTTTATCAGTGTTAAATTTTCTGATTTTGATAGCTATACTGTGGTTGAGTAATAGAATGTTCTAGTCTTTAGAAATGCATACTAAAATATATAAGGGTAGAAGAGCATAATGTCTCCAACGTTCAAACATTTCAGAAAACACATGCATATATATATATATATATATATATATATATATATGCATGTAGAAAAATGATGAAGCAAATGGAGCAAAATACAAACAATCTGAGTACAAGGTATGTGGGAGTTCCTTGTACTATTCCTGTAATTTTTATGTCAAAATCAAGGTTTCTAATTAAAAGACAAAATTTAGAAAATGAAAAGGCTAATCACCTTCAATCTCACCACTACCAACAAGTTTCCTATATTCATTTTTTCCACATTGCTTCCTCTAGTCCTTGTTTATGAGCACACATACATGGGTACAATTTTTACTTCTAACTTTTAACTTCTTATATCACTTAGGGTTTTCACCTGTTGACCTAAACTTTCAGGCTAACTTAGACAATTTTCCATTAAAAAAGAAAAACTGGAGTAATCCAAATATGCCTCAACCAGGGAATGGATAAGCTGTGGTACATCCATACAAACGAATACCACTAAGCAATAAAAAGGAACAGATTACTCACACACAATAACATGAATGAACCTCAAATGCATTCTGCTAAGTGAAAGAAGCCAGACTCAAAGGCTTTTTGATTCTATTCACATGATATTCTGGAAAGGGGCAGAAAATAGATAGTGGTTGCCAAGGAATGGAAGACAGGGGGAAGGGTCGACTACAAAGGTTAACAAAGAATTCTGGTGGGTGATGCAATTGTTCTGTATCTTGATTATGGTGGTAGTTACTTGACTGTACATGTTTGTCAAAACTTTCAGAACTATGCACTAAACAGGTGGACTTTCACTGTATGTAAATTTTTATACCTTAATTAAAAATAGAAAAAACAAAACAAAGTTGGGTTTAAAAACAGGTTTCACTTAACAGAATACAAAATGCAAATCTATCCTCAATCTGTGTCTTACATAAAATGAACAGGATGTTATAATACAGAGTCAATACTTATATTCAAAAGTGGTCTAAAGGAAAGTTTAACTGTAAATTAAATGCAATTGGTCACAGTTCTTAAATAAGACCTCTCCTCTTCATTTTCATGGCCCCTGTTGCAGCACTAAACATTTCTTATCCACACTACTGCAACTGCTTCCTAAGGATTCCTGGCCTCTGGTCCCTCCACCACTCAACTCAAAGTAATACCAGACTGATCTACCTAAAGTAAAATGCGATATAATCACATAATCTTTTGCTAAAACTCATATTCTGTAGGATAAATTTCAAACTCCTCAACATAACATTGGAAGCATTTCAAAACCTTGATCCAATCTACTGTTACAGCTGCAACTCCTGTCACCTATGTATTACTGACTCTGCCCCTCTACCCAGGCACAACAAAATAATCCACCCTCTACCCACACAGGACAACCACTCTTATATTTTCAAATTGCGTACCTATGTACAGACCTGGGATGCCCTTCCTCTACGCTTTTGCTGGGCAATCTTAGTCATCCCAGTTCAAATTTAGGTCCTTCATACTAATTTCTTCCTCTGGGCTTCTATAGCATTTTGAAAAAGGTATGTCTGCCTTCCGCATCTACTCAGAGGACCATACTTAGGGGCCTAAGCATATAGCAGCTGCTCCATCAAAGTTAGCTAAACGAGAAACTAAGGAAATCAGATCATGTGCAAACAGTACCTTAAAATTACTTTGTTTAAAACAAATCCTCATTGTAAAACTATATCTGCACCATCAGAGTTAGAATTATTTTCACAACTTTGGCCTTTGAAGTGGGATATGTTCTATCACTAAAACTATCAAAAATATCTTCAATACTTGAAGCCAATTTCTTTCAGTCATTAATATATCATCTGGATTTGTTCATTCTTCTGGCTTCCCAGAAATATCAACTATAGTTATCGTGAACAATTCTATCTCCCAATTATTTAGTCTCCTGAAAATAAAAGAACTACGAGGAGGGACCTCCAAGATGGCGGAGGACTAAGATATGGAGATCACCTTCCTTCCCACAAATACATCAAAAATACATCTACATGTGGAACAACTCCTACAGAACACCTACTTAATGCTGGCAGAAGACCTCAGACTTCCCAAAAGGCAAGAAACTCCTCACGTACCTGGGTAGGGCAAAAAAAAAAGGAAAAACAGACACAAAAGAACGGGGACGGGACCTGCACCTCTGGGAGGGAGCTGTGAGAGAGGAAAGGTTTCCACACACTAGGAAGCCCCTTCGTGGGCGGAGACTGAGGGTGGCGGAGGGGGGAAGCTTCGGAGCCACAGAGGAGAGCGCAGCAACAGGGGTACAGAGGGCAAAGCAGAGAGATTCCCACACAGAGGATCGCTGCTGACCAGCACTCACCAGCCCGAGAGGCTTGTCTGCCCACCGGCTGGGACGGGTTGGGGCTGGGAGCTGAGGCTCAGGCTTCGGAGGTCAGACCCCAGGGAGAGGACAGGGGTTGGATGTGTGAACACAGCCTGAAGGGGGCTAGTGCGCCACAGCTAGCCGGGAGGGAGTCCAGGAAAAAGTCTGGAACTGGCTAAGAGGCAAGAGACCATTGTTTCAGGGTGCGCAGAGGAGAGGGAATTCAGAGCACCGTCTAAACGAGCTCCAGAGATAGGTGTGAGCCACGGCTATCAGTGTGGACACCAGAGACTGGCATGAAATGCTACGGCTGCTGCTGCAGCCACCAAGAAGGCTGTGCGCAAGCACAGGTCACTATCCACACCTCCCCTCCTGGGAGCCTGTGCAGCCCGCCACTGCCAGGGTCCCGTGATGCTGGGACAACTTCCCCGGGAAAACACACGGCGCATTTCAGGCTGTTGCAATGTCGCGCTGGCCTCTACCGCCACAGGCTCGCCCCGCATTCCGTACCCCTCCCCCCCCAGCCTGAGTGAGCCAGAGTCCCCTAATCAGCTGCTACTTTAACCCCGTCCTGTCTGGGCGAAGAACAGGCGTCCTCAGGCAACCTACACGCAGAGGCAGGGCCAAATCCAAAGCTGAGCCCCAGGAGCTGTGCGAACAAAGAGAAAGGGAAATCTTTCCATGCAGCCTCAGGAGCAGCAGATTAAATCTCCACAATCACCTTGATGTACCCTGCATCCGTGGAATACCTGAACAGACAATGAATCATCCCAAAATTGAGGCAGTGGACCTGGGGAGCAACTGTAGACTTGGGGTTTGCTTTCTGCATCTAATTTGTTTCTGGTTTTATGTTTATTTTAGTTTAGTATTTAGAGTTCATTATCATTGGTAGATTTGTTTATTGATTTGGTTGCCCTCTTCCTTATTTTTTTAATATTTTTTTTTCCTTTTTCTCTTTTTGTGAGGGTGTATGTGTGTGCTTCTTTGTGTGATTTTGTCTATATAGTTTTGCTTTTACCATTTGTCCTAAGATTCTGTCTGTCCACTTTTGGTTTTGGTTTTGGTCTGTATACTTTTTAGCACTTGTTAACATTGGTGGATTTGTTTTTTGCTTTGGTTGTTCGCTTCTTTCTTTTTTTTATTACTTTTTTATTTTTAATAGTTTTTTTTAAAAAACTTTATTTTATTTGTTTTTTCTTTCTTTCTTTCCTATTTTTACCTCCCTTTTCTTCTGAGGTGAGTGGCTGACAGGGTCTTGGTGCTCTGGCCAGGTGTCAGGCCTGAGCCTCTGAGGTGGGGGAGCCAATTTCAGGACATTGGTCCACCAGAGACCTCCTGGCCCCATGTAATATCAAATGGCGAAAGCTCTCACAGAGGTTCCATCTCAACGCTAAGACCCAGCTCCACTCAACAACCAGCAAGCTACAGTGCTGCACACCCTATGCCAAACAACTAGCAAGACAGGAACACAACAGTACCCATTACCACACAGGCTGCCTAAAATCATAGTAAGTTCACAGACACCCCCAAAACACACCACCAGATGCAGTCC
Source organism: Leucopleurus acutus (assembly GCF_964270905.1). Lineage (NCBI taxonomy): Eukaryota > Metazoa > Chordata > Mammalia > Artiodactyla > Delphinidae > Leucopleurus > Leucopleurus acutus. The sequence continues at coordinate 149,296,882 of NC_139143.1, forward strand.
TGCTCAGCAGAAAGACAAGATCCAGTTTCATCCACCAGAACACAGACACCAGGCCCCTCCACCAGGAAGCCTACAGAACCCACTGAACCAACCTTATCCACTGGGGGCAGACACCAGAAACAACGGGAGCTAAGAACCTGCAGCCTGCAAAAAGGAGACCTCAAACACAGTAAGATAAGCAAAATGAGAAGACAGAGAAATACACAGCATACGAAGGAGCAAGGTAAAAACCCGCCAGACCTAACAAATGAGGAGGAAATAGGCAGTCTACCTGAAAAAGAATTCAGAGTAATGATAGTAAAGATGATCCAAAATCTTGGAAATAGAATGGAGAAAATACAAGAAACGTTTAACAAGGACCTAGAAGAACTAAAGAGCAAACAAACAATGGTGAACAACATAATAAGTGAAATTAAAAATTCTCTAGAAGGAATCAATAGCAGAATAACTGAGGTAGAAGAACCGATAAGTGCCCTGGAAGATAAAAGAGTGGAAATAACTACCACAGAGTAGAATAAAGAAAAAAGAATGAAAAGAATCGAGGGACAGTCTCAGAGACCTCTGGGACAACATTAAACGCACCAACATTCGAATTATAGGGGTCCCAGAAGAAGAAGAGAAAAAAAAGTACTGAAAAAATATTTAAAGAGATTACAGTTAAAAAATTCCATTATATGGGAAAGGAAATAGTCAATTAAGTGCTGGAAGCACAGAGTGTACCGTAAAGGATAAATCCAAGGAGAAACACGCCAAGACACATATTCATCACACTATCAAAAATTAAATACAAAGGAAAAATATTACAAGCAGCAAGGGAAAAGCCACAAATAACACACAAGGGAATCCCCATAAGGTTAACAGCTGATCTTTCAGCAGAAACTCTGCAAGCCAGAAGGGAGTGGCAGGCCATATTTAAAGTGATGAAAGGGAAAAACCTACAACCAAGATTACTCTACCCGGCAAGGATCTCATTCAGATTCGCTGGAGAAATTAAAACATTTACAGACAAGCAAAAGCTAAGAGAATTCAGCACCACCAAACCAGCTTTACAACAAATACTAAAGGAACTTCTCTAGGCAGGAAACACAAGAGAAGGAAAAGACCTACAATAACAAACCCAAAACAATTAAGAAAATGGTAACAGGAACATACATATCGATAATAACCTTGAATGTAAATGGATTAAATGCTCCCACAGAAAGACACAGACTGGCTGAATGGATACAAAAACAAGACCCATATATATGCTGTCTACAAGAGACCCACTTCAGACCTAGGGACACAAACAGACTGAAAATGAGGGGATGGAAAAAGATATTCCATGCAAATGAAATTCAGAAGAAAGCTGGTGTAGCAATTCTCATATCAGACAGAACAGACTTTAAAATAAGGACTATTACAAGAGACAAAGAAGGACACTACATAATGATCAAGAGATCAACACAAGAAGATATTAACAATTGTAAATATTTATGCACCCAACATAGGAGCACCTCAATATATAAGGCAAATGCTAACAGCCATAAAAGGGGAAATCGACAGTAACACAATCATAGTAGGGGACTTTAACACCCCTCTTTCACCAATGGACAGATCATCCAAAATGAAAATAAATAACGAAACACAAACTTTAAATGACACATTAAACAAGATGGACTTAATTGATATTTACAGGACATTCCATCCAAAAACAACAGAATACACTTGCTTCTCAAGTGCTCATGGAACATTCTCCAGGATAGGTCATATGCTGGGTCACAAATCAAGCCTAGGTAAACTTAAGAAAATTGAAATCCTATCAAGTATCTTTTCCGGCTACAACATTATGAGACTAGATATCAATTACACGAAAAAATCTGTAACAAATACAAACACATACAGGCTAAACAATAAACTACTAAATAACCAAGAGATCACTGAATAAATCAAAGAGGAAATCAGAAAATACCTAGAAACAAATGACAACGAAAACACGATGACTCAAAACCTACGGGATGCAGCAAAAGCAGTTCTAAAAGGGAAGTTTATAGCAATACAATCCTACCTCAAGAAGCAAGAAACATCTCAAATAAACAACCTAAACTTACACCTAAAGCAATCAGAGATAAGAGGAACAAAAAACTGTCAAAGTTAGCAGAAGAAAAGAAATCATAAAGATCAGATCAGAAATAAATGAAAAAGCAATGAAGGAAACGATAGCAAAGATCAATAAAACTAAACACTGGTTCTTTGAGAAGATAAACCAAATTGCTAAACCATTAGCCAGACTCATCAAGAAAAAAAGGGAGAAGGCTCAAATCAATAAAATTAGAAATGAAGCAGGAGGAGTAGCAACTGACACTGCAGAAATGCAAAGGATCATGAGAGATTACTACAAGCAACTATACGCCAAAAAAATGGACAACCTGAAAGAAACGGACAAATTCTTAGAAAAGCACAACTTCCAAGACTGAACCAGGAAGAAACAGAAAATAAAAACAGACCAATCATGACCACTAAAACTGAAACTATGATTAAAAATCTTCCAACAAGGGCTTCCCTGGTGGCGCAGTGGTTGAGAGTCCGCCTAACGATGCAGGGGACACGGGTTCGTGCCCCGGTCTGGGAAGATCCCACATGCCGCAGAGCGACTAGGCCCGTGAGCCATGGCTGCAGAGCCTGTGCGTCCGGAGCCTGTGCTCCGCAATGGGAGAGACCACAACAGTGAGAGGCCCGCGTATCATAAAAAAAAAAAAAAATCTTCCAACACACAAAAGTCCAGGACCAGATGGCTTCACAGGCAAATTCTACCAAACATTTAGAGAAGAGCTAACACCTATCCTTCTCAAACTCTTCCAAAATATAGCAGAGGAAGGAACACTCCCAAACACATTCTACGAGGCCACCATCAGTCTGATACCAAAACCAGACAAAGATGTCACACAAAAAAGAAAACTACAGACCAATATCACTGATGAACATAGATGTAAAAATCCTGAACAACAACAACAAAATACTAGCGAACAGAATCCAGCAGCACATTAAAAGGATCATACACCATGATCAAGTGGGGTTTATCCCAGGAATGAAAGGATTCTTCACTATACACAAATCAATCAATGTGATACATCATATTAACAAACTGAAGGATAAAAACCATATGATCATCTCAACAGATGCAGAAAAAGCTTTTGACAAAATTCAACACCCATTTAAGATAAAAACCCTCCAGAAAGTAGGCATAGAGGGAATTTACCTCAACATAATAAAGGCCATATATAGCAAACCCATAGCCAGCATTGTTCTCAATGGTGAAAAACTGAAACCATTCCCTCTAAGATCAGGAACAAGACAAGGTTGCCCACTCTCACCACTATTATTCAACATAGTTTTGGAAGTTTTAGCCACAACAATCAGAGAAGAAAAATAAATAAAAGGAATCCTAGTCAGTAAAGAAGAAGTAAAACTGTCACTGTTTGCAGATGACATGATACTATACATAGAGAATCCTAAAGATGCTACCAGAAAACTACTAAAGCTAATCAATGAATTTGGTAGAGTAGCAGGATACAAAATTAAGGCACAGAAATCTCTTGCACTCCTATACACTAATGATGAAAAATCTGAAAGAGAAATTAAAGAAACACTCCCATTTACCATTGCAACAAAAAGAATAAAATACCTAGGAATAAACCTACCTAAGGAGACAAAAGACATGTATGGAGAAAACTATAAGACACTGATGAACGAAATTAAAGAAATTAAAGATGATACAAAAAGATGGAGGGATATATCATGTTCTTGGATGGAAGAATCAACATTGTGAAAATGACTATACTACCCAAAGCAATCTACAGATTCAGTGCAACCTCCATCAAACTACCAATGGCATTTTTCACAGAACTAGAACAGAAAATTTCACAATTTGTATGGAGACACAAAAGACCCCAAATAGCCAAAGCAATCTTAAGGAAGAAAAATGGAGCTGGAGGAATCAGGCTCCCTGACTTCAGACTATATTACAAAGCTACTGTAATCAAGACAGTATGGTACTGGCACAAAAACAGAAATACAGATCAATGGAACAGGATAGAAAGCTCAAGAGATATACCGACGCATATATGATCACCTTATCTTTGATAAAGGAGGCAAGAATACACAATGGAGAAAAGACAGCCTCTTCAATAAGTGGTGCTGTGAAAACTGGACAGCTACATGTAAAAGACTGAAATTAGAACACTCCCTAACACCATACACAAAAATAAACTCAACATGAATTAAAGACCTAAATGTAAGCCCAGACACCATCAAACTCTTAGAGGAAAACATAGGCAGAACACTCTGTGACATAAATCACAGCAAGATCCGTTTTGATCCACCTCCTAGAAACAAAAACAAAAATAACAAATGGGACCTAATGAAAGTTAAAAGTTTTTGCACAGCAAAGGAAACTATAAACAGGACAAAAAGACAACCCTCAGAATGGGAGAAAATATTTGCAAATGAAGCAACTGACAAAGGATTAATCTCCAAAATATACAAGCAGTTCATGCTGCTCAATATCAGAAAAACAAACAACCCAATCCAAAAATGGGCAGAAGACCTAAATGGACATTTCTCCAAAGAAGATATACAGATTGCCAACAAACACATGAAAGGACGCTCAACATCACTAATCATTAGAGAAATGCAAATCAAAACTACAATTAGATATCACTGCATGCTGGTCAGAATGGCCATCATCAAAAAATCTACAAACAATAAATGCTGGAGAGGGTGTGGAGAAAAGGGAACCCTCTTGTACTGTTGGTGGGAGTGTAAATTGATACAGCCACTGTGGAGAACAGTATGGAGGTTCCTTTAAAAAACTAAAGATAGAACTACCATATGGCCCAGCAATCCCACTACTGGGCACATACCCTGAGAAAACCATACTTCACAAAGAGTCATGCACCACAATGTTCACTGCAGCACTATTTACGATAGCCAGGACGTGGAAGCAACCTAAGTGCCCATCGACAGATAAATGGATAAAGATATGGCACATATATACAATGGAATATTACTCAGTCATAAAAAGAAACAAAACTGAGTTATTTGCAGTGAGGTGGATGGACCTAGAGACTGTCATACAGAGTGAAGTGAGAAAGAGAAAAACAAATAACATATGCTAATACATGTATATGGAATCTAAAGAAAAAACAACAAAAATGGTTCTGAAGAACCTAGGGGCAGGACAGGAATAAAGATGGAGACGTAGAGAATGGACTTGAGGACACGGGGAGGGGAAGTATAAGGTGGGATGAAGTGAGAGAGTAGCACTGACATATATACACTACCAAATGTAAAACAGATAGCTAGTGGGAAGCAGCTGCATAGCACAGGGAGATCAGCTCGGTGCTTTGTGTCCCCCCAGAGGGGTGGGATAGGGAGGGTGGGAGGGAGATGCAAGAGGGAGGGGACATGGGGATATATGTATACATATAGCTGATTCACTTTGTTGTACAGCAGAAACTAACACACCATTGTAAAGCAATTATACTCCAATAAAGATATTAAAAAAATAACTATGAGAATTCCATGTTTAAAATAGAATTTATTGCCCTAAATGCATAATCTTCTATTCTGAGCTAATTAGACAGCTATACTAATATTCTGACTCTGGTAGCTCTTTATAGTTTGGCTTTTACTGAGGGTTTTCAACTCCGAATATGAACTACATGGAATACCAGAGGACGATACAGAACCAATGAATCAGATTTAGGAGGAAACTTAAAATTCAACGTCTTAACATCTTTTTATTTGATGCAATTCAATAAACATTTACTCACTTTGAGAGAGATCCTCAGAGGGGTTAGGAGAATCAAAGTCTTAGATCTCAAGGATTTCACATAACAAACAGGATACAGAACAAGGTAGATACTCTACAACTAAACAAAAATTGGATAGGGACCCAAAAGTTACAAAGTGCTGTGGATATTCAAAGGGAGATGGTACCTAAGATTGGCCTTAATTGGAAGTTAGAATTTTCACACAGAACTAATATTCCAGGCATGAAAGAAGAAAGGACAGAGAAAAGAGATTCAAGAGTTTACAAAACATGAGAATATAACGGACTCTGTAAAAAAGTGTTCACATATCCTTTGTGGAACCAAAAGTGTGAAAAAATGAATACATAATTACCAAGAACTTCAGGAGAGAAAAAGGAGCCAATTAGTGTTGAAAGCTACAGCAGGGTTAAGAGAATAAAGATAGAAATTATCAAGAATGTATCATAATCAGGTCATTGGTGGCCTTACCTGACCTCAGTGGTGAGATCAGAAACTAAAGACATTTCAGAGTAGAAAAACAAAAGTGGCTCAATATAAAAGGTTCATCATGAAAGAGAATAATTAAGGTAAGGAGAAAAACAGAGTTTTAGAATATGGAAGACCTGAACATGTTTGATGACAGAGCGAAAGGAGTCAACAGAAAGGTAAAAATGGAAAGATTCAAACGAAAGAAGGTATACTTAATATTTGGAACAAAGTTACAGAAAGTGGTTGGAAACAAAAGCATGCAAAGAGGAAAGATGGGCCTTGGAAAGGAAAAGGGACTTTTTTCCTCTGGGAAAAAAGGATGAGCATTTCTCTGAGAAAAAAGGATGAGCATTTCTCTGAGAGAAGAGCAAGGAAGTTGAGGGATCCTGAAAAGGCTTGAAAAGAAAGTGCTTGGAAATCTTAGGAGCACAGGCATTTGACAAGGGCAGGAAGAAAATCAGCAGGAGACAAATAGAAAGGATTCTAGCAGCAGTGAGGGCTTAGCTGGATTCAGAAACAGAAATCTGCGGAGATACAATCAGCATATTTGATGACTTTCTCCCAATAACCTCAGAAGCCCGGGACGCTAGGGGGAGAAAGCAAATTGTGGGAAAGGAAACCAAAAAATGACTTGCCTTTAATAAAATTACTCAAGTTGGCAGGGCTGAGACAAGTGCCCAGCCAGCTCTGGCTTCTAGTTCAGCACCCTCTTTTGACTATGCTGCCTTCTTTTTAAACAAAACTTTCCTAAGGATAGTTAAGTTTAAAAGTTAATTGCCAGTTTTAAAGTTTTAAAACCATGCTATTAAAGCAAGGTAATGAAATACTTGTTCTTTGAGCACTAACACAATAAAATTAGGACTTTTTTTTACTTGTATAACGTCATCAGTTGTGAAAAGTCAGAAGGGTTCATTGCCAGACAAAACCCAGAATGTCACTTACCTGGCAGCTTCAGGAAAACCCATCTTGTACAGCGTGACAACTACTGCTCCTCCGATGCCTAAATTATGCTGCAGAGCAACCTTTGCACCAGGAACTTGCCTTTTTCCGGCTTCCCCTCTCAGCTGCCAGCAGAGTTCAGCGCACTGAGCCAGACCTAACAAATCGAACGCAGAACAGTCAGATTCCGTTGGTTTAGAAAGCTAAAGGCAGACAAAGGCTAACGTTTAATTGTGACTTTTAACTAAACCATTTTATTCAGCCAAGACGACGTTTGCCTAAGTAAGAACTTCTCTTAAAAGCCTGGAGGGTTTTTGCAGCTAGCTATTTTTTTCTCCCTAAGTAATCTCTGTATTTAGACAATATTCAGGCTTCAGAAATTCCTTGTGCTCTTTAAATTTATCCAACCTGCCATTTTTTGGCAACGTTGAAAGAGAAAACACTTAATATACCGTTCTCTGGCTGACGCAAAACAGCATAAAAATAATTTAATTTTACCATTTTTAATGTATCTAAAGAATATAATCTAGGACTTGGGAGTTGACTTTCCCTAAAATATTTAGCTGGTATGGGAAATTTTCCTATTATTCTCCTCAAAAAGTTCCTAGAAAGAATGTTTTCTAGACCTATTCACAGCTATTCCAAAAATAGCACTGGATTCACAAAAATAGCATTTTGTCCTCTGGATAATAAAATCAGAGATTTTTAGAGCTGGAGAGAACTAAATAATGTTGAAACCAAACCCCCCTAAAACTGAGTTCCCTTACTGAGTTTATGATTAATCTCTCTATCCAAAACTTTATTCCCTTACTTGTCTCCTCTGACCTCAATCCCTTTCTTGTCCCCTCAATTCTGTGCTAACTGAACACTAATTAATCAGAGTCAGTTGACTAAGATTGCTGTTGTTAATAACATCGTTACTGTATTAAAATTGCTGTTGTAGATACCATCATACAAACTCAAGTTGTTTTTCCAGGCAAGATGAGCTCACAACCCCCAGAGCCATGGACCACCTGGCCGGAGAATCATAAACCAGACACATTGACTCCCAAAACCATGATTAAGAAATGTCACACATATACACACTACTATATATAAAATAGATAACTAATAAGAACCTACTGTATAGCACAGGGAACTCTGCTCAATACTCTGTAATGACCTATATGGGAAAAGAATCTAAAAGAGTGGATATATGTATATGTATAACTGATACACTTTGCTGTACAGCAGAGACTAATACAACATTGTAAATCAACTATACTCCAATAAAAATTAATTAATAAAAAAATACACGTGTTCAATAATGAAAGAGAAATGTCACAGAAATGTCTTGAGACGATGATTAATTCCAGTTTCCTTGTTCTTCCCCTTTAAAACATCCTTAACTCAAAGACCAAGATGGAGTGGATCTGAGACTTGTCTCCCACTCCCTTTCTTGGCGCCCTGCAAATAAACCCTTACTTTGCTGCAAACACGCACTATCAGAGTTTGCTTTCTGCACCAAGCCATGGGCACAGGAGCCCTTGCTTAGTTACAAAGGTAGCAATGAGAAACTGTAAAATTAAGTAATTTGTGAATGGTCACAAAGCAGGCTAATTCCAGAGTTGAGATTAGAAGCCAAGTCTCCTGATTTACATTTGTTTTTCTCCCACACCAGCTATTCAAGGATAGTTTAGTTAAGAATGCTGGATAGACTGGTTTCATCGTTCCAGAAGCAGAGCAAACTGGTCTCCCTATAATGTCTTTTCTTCCACCTACACCCCCAATCACAAGGTCTGATTCCCGAATACCTATGACAGTTTTCTGTATAACCCCAACCTTCTCAAGAAATTTAACTGCCATTTCTGCTTTCTAAGCAATGTCTACATATTTTTACAGAATATATATTTTAAATACTGTTTTAAAATAGGTAATTCTACATCTTGTAATGAATTTTTGAATTGTGAACATTTTGAATATTAAGGTCAAAGTGAATAATTCTACTAATATATCCAAACTTTGGGGCAATCAGTTTTACTTGAAATCTGCCATACAAAAAGCTTAAACATTTATGAATACATAAGACCAAAAAAAGTATTCAGACTGGTCTTATGTATATGTGGGTGGGGAAATAGGGCTAGTTCTCTTCCCCAAAGAGTAAATATACATAGTTTACAAATATTTGAGAAAAATACTCAACTTTACCTTGATCAAATAGAAAGATACTGTTTTAACCAATCACATTGGTCAGGATGTTTAAAAATGGAGGTAATCAATGCTGGGGAGACTATGGCATGACAGCCACCTTCATACAGTAAGGGTAAAAGTTCAAACTGGTACAACCTTTTTGGAAAGCAATGTAAAAAATTAGTAAGAGCATTAAAAATGCCTTGAAAACCATTCTATGGAAATAATCAAGCATAGGAAAAGTCTTACACACAAAGCTATCTGTTTATCACTTTCTTAGAAAAGTGAAAAACTAGATAATCTACGAGTGAAATAACTGGCGAATGGTTATATGAATTATGACCTATCCATATGACAAAGTACTATGTTCCTATTTAAAATGATGTATCCAAAAATTTTAATAATTTAGGAAAATGTTTATGATATAACCTTAGTAAAAAATGCAAGGAACCCTTTAGATATTCATCTACCCATCCATCCAACAAATATTTACTGAATGCCTAATATGTGCTGACACTGCTCAAGGCTCAGAAGATCTAATAAATAAGATAGGCATATAAAGGTACACAGCCTACTTAAGGAATAGAAAGTTAAGTGAATGAGGCTAGAGAGTGCTCAGGACAGCCAGTGAGAGTGAGAGAGAAGGGGGTGAAAAGGGAGAGAGGGAGTTGGGGGAGGGAGGCAGGCAGAAGGGGAGAGAGTGAGGGGGAGAGAAGGAGGGAGAGAGAGAACATGAATGTACTGGAAGCACCAGATTTTGCAATAATCTCAGTCACACCATACGACTGATACTGTAGAAGATGTGGTATACTGTGTTAAATCTCTACTCATGATTTGCTAAACTCACTTGTGGCAAAAAAAGGAAGAAGGGAGGGAGGGACTAAAGATCCATGTTAACTTATTTATTCACTTTTAACAAAAGACGACAGTGAGAAAACATACTGATTATATGAGCTTTCTCGTTATCTGCTTTCAGAATAACCTGGCATTTCTTGCATTTCTAGAATCTAGATTTGTGAAGGGTGGAAGTCAAAAGTTGGCCTCAGAAATCTACTTGCCAAGAAGACACAGAAGATAGTTATGAAAGCATAAACTATTATGAGCAACACATTTTAAAATTTTTCCTTCCTTGGATAACTTCTGGCACTGAATTAAAAACCATATTTTTCCTCTCCTTGGGAAAAAAAAACTATCAAACATGAACACAATATATTTATAAATTGTGGAGGGAGATAGGAATGGGCATCCTGTCAAAGTAGTATACTCAAACAGTAATGTCCTTCTTAAAGTCTCTTACGAAGGGGAAAAAATTTTTTTAACCTTGTTACTTCATTTTACTACCATCTTGCTGCAAAAATTTCCTAACAAGATGTTGGTCAATCTTTTAATACAAAAATAATTAGCCTAGGACTCAGCTACATAGTTATATAGTCTGGTTGCTACTGAAAATAAGCTATTCAAATATGTATCAAGCACTCCACTAAGTACTGAAGATACAAAGAATTCACAGTGTAATATGAAGTGCTAATAAAGATAAGTACTAAGTGCTATGGAAATCCACAGAATGGAAAAACTACAGGGAATAATATCTTGAGATATTACCCGAGGTCTTTTCTTCCTCCTGCTTCCTTGAACCCATAGCTCTTCCTATACCATTAAGACAGTCAAGTACAAAAAGTCATAATTTAGCTTTAGTTTCAAATTAGACATCTAAAGACCTTAGCATAAACAGCATAAAAAAGCATGTTCTTCTATTGTTGGAGGCTGGCTTTTTGAGAAAGCAAAGATTTTTGAGCTTTAAAGGGCAAAAAGCATTAATGGACTCAGCATACACTGAAAAATGCACATTTATTAAGATCCGTTTTTCCCTCCAAAAGTTATAAAATTATCAACCTAGAATGCTATCAAAAGTACAATATATTTCAAGAACAAAAGTAACAAGGATATTTTCAGACAAAATAAGCTGAAAGAATTCATCACCATACTGTAACACCCACACTATAAATGTTAAAGGAAATCCTTTAGGCAGTAAGAAAATGATAGCAGATGGAAATATGAATTTACACAAAGGAATGAAGTGGTAACTACATTAATCTTAAATAGAGAAGGTTTCTTATTGTTTAATCTCTTTAGGAGATAACTGATTATTTAAACAAAAATAATTTCTTGTGGGGTTTAAAACATATGTAAAAGAAAAATTTACAACTACAGTATTATAAGGCCTGGACAGGAAAAATGGAAGTATACTGTTGTAAGGTTCTTTTACTATTAGTGAGCTCGTATAATAACACTTGAAGATAGGCTATGATAATAAAGGTAAAATGGAGAAATAAAAAATAATCCAAAAGTAGGATGATAAAAAGAGAGAAATGGGAATAAAGGACAGCTGGGACAAAGAGAACACAAATAGCCATACTAATAATCATATCAAATATAAATAGTCTAAACACCCCAATCAAAGACAGAGATTGTCAGTGTGGAGGGAAAAAACAAGACCCAACTCAATGCTGCCAATGTACTTTAAACATAAAATCACAAATAGGTTAAAACTAAAAAGATAGAAAAAGATATACCATGTTAGCACTAGTTAAAATCTGAAAGCTGGAGTGGCCATATTAAATCAGCCAAAGCAGATTTCAGAGCAAAGACTTGCCAGAGCAAAGAAGGCCATTTCATGAAGATAAAGGGGAAAAGATAAAACTGTCTTTATTCACAGATAATATGATTGTCTATATAGAAAACCTGATGCAGTTTTTAAACAACTACTAGGATTAATAAGTGAGTTTTAGCAAGGCTATAAGATGAATAAACAAAAATTGATTGTATTTCTACATACTAGTAATGAAAGCTTGAAACTGAAAAAATACCATTCACAATAGCATCAAAAATATGAAATACTTAGGGGTAAATCTGACAAATATTTACCCCTAAGTATTTACCCCATAATCTGACAAATATGTGCAAGACCTGTACAGTGAAAACTATATTTCTGAAAAAAGTTAAAGACTTTTTAAAATAAATAAATGGAGACATATATTTTGTTTATAAGTCAGAAGATTCACTATTGTTTGAATCTCAATTCTCCCCCAGATAAATCTATACATTCAACATAATCCTAAAAAAAATGCCAGGAAAATTTTTTGTACAAATCAACAAGCTTATTCTAAAATTTCTATAAAAATACAAAGGAGCTAGAATAGCCAAACAACTCTAAAAAAGAAGAATTAAGTTGGGGGGCTAAGGCTACCTAATATCAAGAACAATTACAAAGGTACAGTAATCAAAAAGGTATGGTACTCATGTAAAGACAGACACATAGATTAACTGGACAGAAAAGACAGACCACAAATAATGCCCACATATTTATGAACAACTGATTTTTGACAAAGGTAATGCAGTGGACAAAGTATAGATAAATAAATGGCACTCCAACAACAGGAAATCCATATGTAAAAAATGGACTCAGATCCACACTTTGTGCCATACATAAAAATTAATTCAAAATGGGTCACAGATCTAAATGTAAGGCTTAAAGTATAAAACATCTAGGAGAAAACATAGGAAAAGATCTTTGTGACTCAGGGTTAGACAAAGATGTCTTAGACAGGACTTAACCATAATTAAAAACTTCTGCTCTTTAAAAGACACTAGCGAGAGAATGAAAAGGAAAGTCACAGACTGGGAGAAAATCTTTGCAAAGCATATATTTAGTAAAGAACTTGTATACAGGATACATAAAGAACTCTCAAAACTCATCAAAGAAGATATAAAGATGACAAATAAGCACATAAAAAACTGTTTTAACATCATTAGCCAGTAGGAAAATGCAAATTAAAACCACAAGAAGATGCCACTACATACTGATTAGAATGGCTAAAATTTAAAAAGCTGACCATACCAAGTGCTGACGAGGATGTGGAAGAACTAGAACTCTCATACACGGCTGGTGGGAAGGCAAAATAGTATGACCACTTTGGAAATCAGTTTGACAGTTTCTTTTTTTGTTGTTTTTTTAAATTAATTTATTTATTTTGGCTGCGCCAGGTCTTAGTTGCAGCATGTGGGATCCTTTAGTTGCAGCATGTGGACTTCTTAGTTGGGGCATGCATGCAGGATCTAGTTCTCTGACCAGGGATTGAACCTGGGCCCCCTGCATTGGTAGCGTGGAGTCTTACCCACTGGACCACCAGGGAAGTCCCCAGTTTGACAGTTTCTTAAAAGTTAAACCTACTTGGGCTTCCCTGGTGGCACAGTGGTTGAGAGTCTGCCTGCTGATGCAGGGGACATGGGTTCATGCCCTGGTCCGGGAAGATCCCACATGCCACAGAGCGGCCAGGCCCATGAGCCATGGCCACTGAACCTGAGCGTCCAGAGCCTGTGCTCCACAACGGGAGAGGCCACAACAGTGGCAAAAAAAAAAAAAAAGTTAAGCCTACACCTGGCATATGATCCAGTCATTCCACTCCTAAGTATTTACACAAGAGAAAATATAATCCGTGTTTATACAAAGATTTACCCATGAATGTTCACAGCAGCTTTATCTGTAATAGCCAAAAACTAGAAACAACCCAAATATCCATCAACAATAAACATGATATATCCATACAGTGGAATACTACTCAGCAATAAAAAGGAATGAACTATTGATACATGCAAATATATGGACAACTCTCAGGCAGACAAAAAGAAAGATAACATACTGTAGAATTCCATTTATACAAAACTCTAGAAAATGCAAATTAATCTATAGTGACAGAAAACACTCCTTTGGGATGTGGGGTAGGAAATAGTGGGAAGGAGGGATTACGAAGATGTATATATGACAAAACTTTTGGGGTTGATGGACATGTTCACTATCTTGACTATGGTGATGGTTTAACAGGTGGATATATATGTCAAACTTATTAAATTGTACATTTTAAATATGTGCAGTTGAAGATGGCAGTGTGGGAAGATGCGGAGTTAGTGTCTCCCCACGACTAGGGCAACTGCCGGCTGCTGGTGGGGGACTCTGACGCCCAAGGAGATGGGAGGAACCCCAAAGTGAACTGGTAGGATGTAGGGGGACTGAGTGGGGAGGAGAACTGGAGGCCAGACAGGATCAGTGCCCCTGACGCTGGGAAGATCAGGAGAGGCAGGTGGGAGGAGCCATCCAGGAGAACGGAGAGAGGAGCGGAGGGTGATTGCCCCGCCCACTGGGGCCCAGGGAGCCTGTTGAGATCCCAGGCTGGTCCCCTGCCCTCCAAAGCCCCCTCCAGGCCGTGTGGGCCCTTGGGAGCATAGGAAGGAGGCCAGGGAGATCAGGAGAGGCAGGCGGAAGGGGCCCTCCCAGACCCAAGGAGCAGGAGAGGAGAGGAGGGCGTTTGCCCTGCCCACTCGAACCCAGGAAGCCTGTTGGGCTCCCAGCTGAGGTACCCTGCCCTCTGAGACCAGGGGTGGGGGGCACGCCTGGACCCCTTCTGTTCCTTGAGCCTAAGCCCCACGCCCCACATTCCCCAGGGCCTTTCCAGCCCTGTGGGTCCTAAGCATAGGCCCTGCCCACTACCCAAACCTCACCCTTGCTTAGGCCCCGCCCTCCACAGCCAAAGCCTTTCCCCCCTTTTTATTCTTTTCTTTTCCCTCCTCCTCTTTTTTACTATTGTGGTACTGATATACCTTCCGGTTGTTGATTCATCTATATTTTTTATTTTTATATTCTTTCTAACATACCTGTTAGTTTCCTAATCTAATTTTACTTTTTACTTTGTTATTGTTCTTTTCTTTTTTGCCACCCCACGTGGCTTGCGGGATCTTGGTTCATGAACCAGGGGTCGGACCGAAGCTCCTCCAGTGGGAGCTCTGAGTCCGAACCACTGGACTCACAGAGAACCTCAGACCCCAGGGAATATTCATCAGAGTGAGATCTCATGGAGTTCCTCATCTCAGTACCAAGACCCAGCTGTACTCAACAGCCTACAAACTCCAGTGTTGGACGCCTCAGGCAAAACAACCAGTAAGACAGGAACACAATCCCACTCATTTAAATAAATTTAAAAAATGAGATGGCAAAAAAATATGTCACAGATGACTGAGCAAGGTAAAAACCTACAAGACCAAATAAATGAGGAAACAGGCACCTACCTGAAAAAGAATTCAGAGTAATGATAGTAAAGATGCTCCAGAATCTCAGAAACAGAATGGAGGCACAGATTGAGAAAATACAAGAGATGTTTAACAAAGATCTAGAAGAACTAAAGAACAAACAAACAGAGATGAACAACACAATAACTGAAATGAAAAATACACTAGAAGGAATCAATAACAGAATAACTGAGGCAGAAGAATGGGTAAGTGAGCTAGAAGACAAAATGGTGGAAGTAACTGCCGAGGAGCAGAATAAAGAGAAAAGATGAAAAGAATTGAGGACAGTCTCAGAGACCTCTGGGACAATATTAAATGCACCAACATTCGAATTATAGGGGTCCCAGAAGAAGAAGAGAATAAGAAAGGGTCTGAGAAAATATTTGAAGAGATTACAGTCGAAAACTTCCCTAACATGGGAGAGGAAATAGTCACCCAAGTCCAGGAAGCACAGAGAGTCCCATACAGGATAAACCCTAGGAAAAATACACCAAGACACCTATTAATCAAACTAACAAAAATTAAATTCAAAGGAAAAATATTAAAAGCAGCAAGGGAAAAACAAAAAAATAATATGCAAAGGAATCCCCATAAGGTTATCAGCTGGTTTTTCAGCGGAAACTCTGCAGGCCAGAAGGGAGTGGCAGGATATACTTAAAGTGATGAAATAGAAAAACCTACAACCAAGATTACTCTACCCAGCAAGGATCTCATTCAGATTTGATGGAGAAGTCAAAAGCTTTTCAGACAAGCAAAAGCTAAGAGAATTCAGTACCACCAAACCAGCTTTACAACAAATGCTAAAGAAACTTCTCTAGGTGGGAAATACAAGAGAAGAAAAAGACCCACAAAAACAAACCCAAAACAATTAAGAAAATGGTAATAGGAATATACATATAGATAATAACCTTGAATGTAAATGGATTAAATGCCCCAACCAAAAGACACAGACTGGCTGAATGCATACAAAAACAAGACCCATATATATGCTGTCTACAAGAGACCCACTTCAGACCTAGGAACACATACAGACTGAAAGTGAAGGGATGGAAAAAGATATTCTATGCAAATGGAAATCAAAAGAAAGCGGGGGTAGCAATACTCCTATCAGATAAAATAGACTTTAAAATAATGTTACAAGAGATAAGAAGGGACACCACATAATGATCAAAGGATCAATCCAAGAAGATATAACCATTATAAATGTTTATGCACCCAAGATAGGAGTGCCTCAATACATAAGGCAAATGCTAACAGCCATAAAAGGGGAAATTGACAGTAACACAACCATAGTAGGGCACTTTAACACCCCACTTGCACCAATGGACAGATCATCCAAACAGAAAATAAATAAGGAAACACAAGCTTTAAATGACACAATAGACCAGACAGATTTAATTGATATTTATAGAACATTCCACCCAAAAGTGGCAGAATACACTTTCTTCTAAAGGGCACCTGGAACATTCTCCAGGATAAATCACATCTTGGGTCACAAATCAATCCTCAGGAAATTTAAGAAAACTGAAATTGTATCAAGCAACTTTTCTGACCACAACACTATGAAATTGTAAATCAATTACAGGAAAAAAAACTGTAAAAAGCACAAATACATGGAGGCTAAACAGTGCACTACTAAATAACCAAGAGATCACTGAAGAAATCAAAGAAGAAATAAAAAATACATAGAAACAAATGAACACAAAAACACAACGACCCAAAACCTATGGGACGCAGCAAAAGCAGTTCTAAGAGGGAAGTTTATAGCAATTCAATCTCACCTCAGGAAACAAGAAAAATCTCAAATAAACAATCTAACCCTACACTTAAAACAACTAGAGAAAGAAGAACAAAGAAAACCCAAAGTCAAAAGACGGAAAGAAATCATAAAGATCAGAGCAGAAATAAATGAAATAGAAACAAAGAAAGCATTAGCAAAGATCAATAAAACTAAAAGCTGGTGCTTTTTTGTTTATCTTTGAGAAGATAAACAAAACTGATAAACCTTAGCCAGACTCATCAAGAAAAAAAAGGAGGGGATGCAAATCAATAAAATTAGAAATGAAGAAGGAGAAATCACAACTGACAACGCAGAAATACAAGGGATTATAAGAGACTACTACAAACAACTATATGCCAATAAAATGGACAACTATGAAGAAATGGACAAATTCTTGGAAAGCTACAATTTTCCAAGACTGAACCAGGAAGAATTAGAAAATATAAACAGACCAATCACAAGTAATGAAATTGAAACCATAAGTAAAAATCTTCCAACAGGGCTTCCCTGGTGGCGCAGTGGTTGAGAGTCCACCTGCCGATGCAGGGGACACGGGTTAGTGCCCCGGTTCGGGAGGATCCCACATGCCGCAGAGCAGCTGGGCCCGTGAGCCATGGCCGCTGATCTGCGCGTCCGGAGCCAGTGCTCCGCAACAGGAGAGGCCACAGCGGTGAGAGGCCCGCGTACCGCAAAAAAAAAAAAAATCTTCCAACGAACAAAAGTCCAGGGCCAGATGGCTTCACAGGTGAATTCTATCAAACATTTAGGAAGAGCTAACACCGATCCTTCTCAAACTCTTCCAAAAAATTGCAGAGGGAGAAACACTCCCAAATTCGTTCTACGAAGCCACCATCACCCTGATACCAAAATCAGACAAAGATGTCACAAAGAAACAAAACTACAGGCCAGTATCACTGATGAACATAGATGCAAAAATCCTGAACAAAATACTAGCAAACAGAATCCAACAGCATTCCAAAGGATCATACATCATGATCAAGTGGGATTTATTCCAGGGATGCAAGGATTCTTCAATATACACAAATCAATCAATGTGATACACCACATTAACAAATTAAGGAATAAAAACCATATGCTCATCTAAATAGATGAAGAAAAAGCTTTTGAAAAAATTCAACACCCATTTATGATAAAAACTCTCCAGAAACTGGGCATAGAGGGAAACTACCTCAACATAATAAAGGTCATATATGACAAACCCACAGCAAGCATCATACTCAATAGTGAAAAACTGAGATCTTTTCCACTAAGATCAGGAATAAGACAGGATGTCCACTCTTGCCACTCTTGTTCAACATAGTTTTGGAAATCCTAGCCACAGCAATCAGAGAAGAAAAAGAAATAAAAGGAATACAAATTGGAAAAGAAGAAGTAAAATTGTCACTGTCTGCTGATGACATGATACTATATATACATAGAGAATCCTAAAGATGCCACCAGAAAACTACTAGAGGTAATCAATGAATTTGGTAAGGTTGCAGGATACAAAATTAATGCACAGAAATCTCTGGCATTCCTATACACCAACAATGAAAAATCAGAAAGAGAAATTAAGGAAATCCTCCCATTTACCATTACAGCAAAAAGAATAAAATACCTAGGAATAAACCTGCCTAAGGAGGTGAAAAAGACTTGTACTCAGAAAGCTATAAAACACTGATGAAAGAAATCAAAGATGACATAAACAGATGGAGAAATATACCATGTTCTTGGATTAGAAGAATGAATATTGTGAAAATCACTATACTTACCTAAAGCAATCTACAGATTCAATGCAATCCCTATCAAACTACCAACGGCATTCTTCACAGAATTAGATCAAAAATGTTACAATTCGTATGGAGACACAAAAGACCCCGAAGAGCTAAAGCAATCTTGAGAAAGAAAAACGGAGTTGGAGGAATCAGGCTCCCTGACTTCAAACTATACCACAAAGCTACAGTAATCAAGACAGTATGGTACTAGCACAAAAACAGAAATACAGATCAATGGTACAGGATGGAATGCCCAGAGATACACCCACGCACATATGGGCACCTAATTTACGACAAAGGAGGCAAGTACATACAATAGAGAAAAGACAGCCTCTTCGATAAGTGGTGCTGGGAAAACTGGACAGCTACATGTAAAAGACTGAAATTAGAACACTCCCTAACACCATACACAAAAATAAACTCAAAATGGATTAAAGACTTGAATGTAAGACCAGACACTATAAAACTCTTAGAGGAAAACATAGGAAAAACACTCTGACATAAACCACAGCAAGATCTTTTTTGACCCACCTCCTAGAGTACAGGAAATAAAAACAAAAATAAAAAAATAGGACTTAATTAAACTTAAAAGCTTTTGCACAGCAAAGGAAACTATAAACAAGACAAAAAGACAACCCTCGGAATGGGAGAAAATATTTGCAAATGAAGCAAATGACAAAGGATTAATCTCCAAAATATATGAACAGCTCATGCAGCTCAATATCAAAAAAACAAATATCCAGTTAAAAAGTGGGCAGAAGACCTAAATAGACATTTCACCAAGGAAGACATACAGATGGCCAAGAGGCACATGAAAAGATGCTTAGCATCACCAATTATTAGAGAAATGTAAATCAAAACTACAATGAGGTATCACCTCATGCTGGTCAGAATGGCCATTATCAAAAAATCTAGAAATAATAAATGCTGGAAAGGGTGTGGTGAAAAGGGAACCCTCTTGCACTGTTGGTGGGAATGTAAATCGATACAACTATGGAAAACAGTATGGAGGTTCCTTAAAAAACTAAAAATAGAACTACCATATGACCCAGCAATCCCACTACTGGGCATGTACCCTGAGAAAACCACAATTCTAAAAGAGACATGTACCACATGTTCACTGCAGCTCTATTTACAAAGCCAGGACATGGAACCAGCCTAAATGTCCAGCGACAGATGAATGGATAAAGATATGGCACATCTATACAATGGAATGTTACTCAGCCATAAAAAGAAATGAAATTGAGTTATTTGCAGTGAGGTGGATGGACCTAGAATCTGTCATACAGAGTGAAGTTAAGTCAGAAAGAGATAAACAAATACCAAATGCTAACGCATATATATATGTAATCTAAAAAAAAAAATGGTACTGATGAATGTAGTTACAGGGCAGGAATAAAGAGGTAGACATAGTGAATGGACTTGAGGACTTGGGGTGGGAGGGGGAAGCTGGGGCAAAGTGAGAGTAGCATGGACATATATACACTACCGAATGTAAAATAGATAGCTGGTGGGAAGCAGCACATAGTACAGGGAGATCGGCTCGGTGCTTTGCGATGACCTAGAGGGGTGGGATAGGGAGGATGGGAGGGAGGTTCAAGAGGGAGGGGATATGGGGACATGCATATGCATATGGCTGATTCGCTTTGTTGTGCAGCAGAAACTGACACAGTATTGTTAAGCAACTGTACTCCAATAAAGATCTATTAAAAAGATAATAAATAAATATGTGCAGCTGATTATATGTTGATTTTACCCCAAAAGAGCTGTTAAAATAAGAAAATAAAATATGGGATATATAGGCACGATATTCCTTCTCTGTCTTTCTTTTTCTTGTCAGGAGCAATAAAAACCAGGGCCTGCTCCTAGCTATCTCTGCCTGGCAATAGGTATCAAAAGTAAACATGCTCTCTCAGGCTCCATTTCTCCTGGCACTGAAGAGTGTTCATTAGAGTCTAATGATAAAACTTACCTCCCCTCACAACACAGTGATAAATGTGCAAAATTCTGGGCAACGGGAATGAGGACAGGTCAGTGACCTCTAGGATATGATGAGAGATGAATTTTGGTAAAATGCTATTTAGGCTTTACTGAATTACTGACTTTTTAGAGTCAGTATTGGATTTAGGTTTTGTCAGTCATCATCCTAGAATGTACTTCTTTTAGTGACCCCTTATAGAGTACAAGAAGAGCCAGGCCATGGTTTGAGTATGTTAGGTCCGCTGGCTAAAATTCCATTTACTCTCATTTCATTTTCACCCAACTCCTTAAAAGCCAAGTTTATAATACCTTTAAAGGTACTGAAACATGTTAAAAAAAAAACACAAAAAAGTCACACAATAGAATAATATATGTACCATTAAAAATATTAAGAACTATGTGAACTCAGGAGGAGACATAATTCCATCCCTTTGGGATATTAGAGCATCTTAGAATTAGGAAGGATCTAAGAGTGTGTCAAATCTAAGGGCCTAACAGATGGGCAATTCCCCTTACAACATTCCCATCAAGTTGTTAACTTGTATTTCTCATGCACAGCCTCTGTGACAGGCAATATACGCTCTCAGGAGGCAATCTATTCCATTTTTGAAATGCCATGTTAAAAAGTTCTTTCCTGAACAAATATTGCACAATTCTACTTATGTGAGGTACTTAGAATAGGCAAAATCATGTAGACAACTGGTAGGATGGTGGTTGCCAGGGGTGAGGGGAGAAGAGAATGGGAAGTTATTGTTTAATGGATACAGAGCTTCGGTTTTGCAACCTGAAGAGAGTTCTATGGATGGATGGTGGTTACAGTGATACAACAAGGTAGATGTACTTAATACCACTGACCTGTACACTTAAAATGGTTAAGATGGTAAATTTTATGTTATGTGCATTTTACCACAATTAACAAAGTTTCTTTCCTGCCACAGCCCAAAATCTACCTTCCCATGAATTCTTCCCAATGATCCTAAGTCTTCTCACACTAAACAAGTTTATCCCCTCTGCCCCATACCACCCTTCAGATATTAAAGGAGAAATAATTTATTCAACCCTCTTTAGATGTGCAACGTCTTGTATTGGGCACTGTTCAGGGTACAGAGACAAATGAAATATGGATCCTGTCCTCACAGCTCTTAGTCAAACAGAGGAGATTTTTTAAAAGGACATAAATAATTATAATATGCACTACACACATAAATGTCAAAAGAGAAGTACTGAGAAAGTATAGCAAGAGTTCAGAAAAGGGAAAGATGAATTTATGGAAAGGATCAAGAAATCAGGAAAAGCTTCATAAGATAGATAACACTTGAGATCGACCTTGAAGATGGGCATTTCCACTGAGGAAAAGGGCACTGAAGTAGCGTGTAGTGGTTAAGAGCCTGGACCCTAAAAATACGCTGCCTGGGTTTGAATCCTAGTTTTTCTACGTTCTACCTTGGTGACTTCGGGCAAGTTACTCTGTGCCTCTACGCTCCTCTTTTATAAAATATAAAAAAATAGATGTGAGAATTAAATGCATTTGTACATGAAGAATACCTAGAAGAATGCCTAGAAATTAGCACTGTATACGTGTATTGACTGTTGCTATTATTGAGAAAACAGCAAAGCCAGAGTTTGTAGAGGTGAGAAGGAATTAAACACATCTGAAAAAAGCAAACAGTCCAGTTTAGTTTAAATATGCTTCCTCTTTCTACATCTCCTCCCCCAAAACCCAACTAGATGCTAGCATAGAATCTGACATGTGGTGGGTATTTAGTAAATCATCACCCCCTCCCATTCTCCTTTCCCTTTTTCCTTTCTTCATAGTTCTGGCTTGTGCTTTGCCTAAGGCACCTATATTCTGCCTTGGATTCTAATCATTTGTGTTACATTATCTGCCTCTTGTATGCTTCCTTAGGGCAGTGGTTACCTTGTGTACCCTAGCCCTAGTTCCTAAACCTGGTTGGGCATGAAAAGCTCTTGGGGGAACTTTATAAACACATAAGCTGTTTGGATCAACCAGGCTTAGGAATCAGAATTTCTAATGGTAGGGCAGGAATACATATTTTTTAAAGCCACAGGGGATTCTGAATCAGTCCATCAGTAGACACCATATTTGAATACCAGTTACCTACAGCACCTAATGATAATGTAGACATACAATAAGAATTTATTGAACTTTCACAGACTGAAAAATGGAAGATCAGGACAGAAAACGAGGTTGAAGCCTCACTGGAAAGGCACTAAATGCCAGGCTGAATTGATATAAAAGACCAAACTAAATAACCAACTTTCAGCTTCAAAGCAACAATCCCTTATTAAGAGTTTTATCTCAAAAGCACTTTCATGCCCTTTCAGTAGACCCCAGACACTAATATGCATTTTCATAAATCAGAGATGGCTAAAAATGAGCTAAAGTCAAATTTTACTTATTCATTTTAAACAAACGTTCAATGTGTTGAACAATATATGTGAAAGAATTTTAAAAACTGGAATAAAATATGATACTATTATTTGGACACTAATTTGCTTTTTGTCATATGACAATTGCAAAGTAAACCAAAAAAAAAAAAAAAAAACCCTAAGGTTTATTGTGATTTTTCTAATTGGAAAATCCAAAAGGAATTCATGTTTTTAAACTGACAATGAACAAAAGACCATTCAATACAATGTATAAACCTCTTTCCCTTCTATTATAAGTACCATTATGGAAGTTAGAAGCTTTTTTTAACCCAGACCTTAACAAGTTAAAATCAGAAACCAGTATTATGGAAAGTTAAATTTAAAGCTAATTCTCCAATGCTGAGTTCCCACCAAAGTAGCAATATCATACAATTAAAAGAATACCATTGGTAGAAGAGAACCTTAAACCTTCCCCACCCCACCTTAACATGTTTTGGAAACACTTACTTGACTGTTTTCTGATTTTCTTAGAATCCTATTGCAGTTTGTTATCCAAGTAACTAGGGCAAAAATATTTAAACAACTCTGAGCTGTCATTCTGATATATTTTCTAGGAGTCTGAATTCTTTCTTGGGCTCCAGCTAATGGCCACGTGTCAGATTTACTTGAAATATATCCAAATCCTCAGTGTGTAGCAAGTAAACATTTACTCTTCAGTAATTCCTCATTTTATGCAGACTACCAATAAAGTCATCAAGATTTATAAATTTTCCTCCCAAAATGCTACACCACCATTAAACACTAGCCCTCAAAGACTGATAAGGGGAAAATGTTACCAACAGTGTAGACTCAAATATTGAAAAGAGTTTTCAAAGAATACTGCAGAAGGTACGAGTCTCTCTTTGAAGTATTTAAAAATTGGGCAAATTCTACCTTCCTGGGTGTTTTAGGTTAGTTTTTTTAGTGCCCATGGGAAAGAACTGGATGACCTGTCAAGATTGGCAAAATTGTCTACATTTGATTTTTAAAAATCCAACATTGACAAGGTTGTAGGGAAAAAAAGCACTCTCATACGCTGTTGTTGGGAATGTGCATTGGTATAATCTTTTTGAAGAAAATGGGGCAATATCCACCCATTTTAAAATACGTACTATCCTTTGACATAGGAAGTCCACTGTTTGGAATTTATCCTATGGGTATACTTGAAAAAGTATGCAAAGACACAAGATGGTTAGTGCAACATTGTTTGTAATAACAAACTTGACATAACCTATATGTCTATCCATAAGTGAATCACTAGGTAAACTTCTTGTAATCAGAATACTATGCAGGCATTAAAAAGAATAAAGACTAGCTATAAGTGATAATACAGAAAAAATTTTAAGATGTAAGCAAAAAAGCAGTCTACAATATGATAAATATACACATATACAAACATACATTCAGAAAGACTATAAATACATATATACATATGTATTTGTATAAGCATAACAATTTTTGGAAAAATACAAAAGAAATTTTAAAAGGGGTTGACTCTGAGGAATAGAACTAAACCTAAGGAGAAAGAGAAATACTTGTTAGATGTTAAAATTTGTCCAGCACAGGGAACTCTGCTCAATTCTCTGTGATGACCTATGTGGGGAAAGAATCTAAAATTGAGTGGATATATGTATATGTATAACTGATTCACTTTGCTGTACAGCAGAAACTAACACAACACTGTAAATCAACTAGACTCCATTAAAAACTAATTTTAAAATGTTAAAATTTGTCATCCAGCTATAATATTAAAAAGCATATGACAACCCTTTGGAGCACTACCTGGCAGTTTCTTATAAAGGTAAACATATGCTGCCCTATGACTCAGCAACTTC
Organism: Leucopleurus acutus; assembly: GCF_964270905.1. Taxonomy (NCBI): domain Eukaryota; kingdom Metazoa; phylum Chordata; class Mammalia; order Artiodactyla; family Delphinidae; genus Leucopleurus; species Leucopleurus acutus. Next base: position 149,322,188 of record NC_139143.1, read on the forward strand.
ACTCTGAGTTACTAACCCAACAAAAACACAAAAGGTATGTCCACAAATAGTCTTGTACAAAAATATTTATAGCATCCTTATTCATAATACCCCTAAACAGAAAAGAACCCAAATGTCCATCAACGGAAAGATGGGTAAACAAACTGATATATTTTAACAATAAAATACTATTTAGCAATAAAAAAGAATGAACTCCTGATACAGGAAAATTTTTGATAAATCTTACATTCTACTGAGTTAAAGAATCCAGACACAAAAGAGCACATATACACAACTATACTGTACCATTTATATGAAGTTCGAAGATCAGCAAAACTAATCTACCATGATAGAAGTCAATAAGTCTTAGCTTGGTTGGGGGGCAGGGTTGGAGAGTTAGAGTGGGGTGATTGAGGGAAGTTGGAGATTTACTGGAAATGGATACAATGGAACTTTCTGGGGTGATGGAAATGTTCTAATGTCTTGTTTCGGCCGTTAGTTACATGGATGTACCCAATTGTCTAAACCAATCATCCATTTAAAGATTACAATTCAATGGTTTTTAGTATATTCAGAGATATGTACAACCATCACCACAATCAATTTCAGAACATATTCATTACCTCAAAAAGAAATTCCATACTCTTTAGCTATCTCTCCCAATCCTAGGCCACTACTAATCTGCTTTCTGTTTCTACAGATTTGCCTATTTTGGACATTTCATATAAATGAATCGTGTAATATGAGGTCTTTTGTGACTGCCTTCTTTCACATAGCAAAATGTTTTCAAGGTCCATCTATGTTGTAGCATGTATCATTACTTCATTTCTTTTATGGCCAAAGAATATACCATTGTATGAATATACCACATATTGTTTATCCATTCATCAGTTGATGACAGACATCTGGGTTGTTTCCACCTTTTGGCTACTATGAATAATGCTGCTATAAACAATTGTGTTTTTGCTAGAACTGTGCATTTTATTTTATGAAAATTATACCTCAATTTTGAGAAAGAATATGGATATGAAAAATCATATCGTTACAACAAATCATTATTTCTGAGTGTTTTGGTGGATGACAGAATAAAAATATCTCGGAATGGCCAACAAGTCAATTATAATAAAAACATGTTCTTTCAGAGGAGAAAAAAGTTATGTGTCAATAACAACAACTAACTGAAATGTCACATTCATCTCCTGATGAAAACAGAAGTTTCCTATATGAGAGTGAGGAAGCTGTCTGAAAGGAGAATTTAAATCACCGTCTCAAATGCAAACCGTAACTCTTTAAGGCTTCAATGACCATACCATAGAAACATTTATTATCACCCTGACTTCAATGACCATACCATAGAAACATTTATTATCACCCTGACTACATACCATTAGCAACAAAATCAACACTGAAGTATGACCTCATTCTTTTGAGGGATAAAGGAAAAGGGTTAGTCTATTTACCAAAGGCAGAGCATAGTATTAAAATAATGTCTGTGTAGTACTGGGCACAATATTTACATAGTGAAGTTGGTGCCTTGAGGCTCTCATACTAAAAGGAAAATTATTTTCTTTACAAATTAACAATCTTCTTTTCCTGAAATGGTTATAAATTATTTTACATACTGAGATACAAACAAGTGCTTTATTACTAGCAACAGTTAACTGGATCCATTTTGGCTTTCTTTTGTAGGAATGGTGGGAAGAGAACACTAGCAATTATTGTTTTTCTACTCTGTTTTGGGGACTCACATATTTACTCATTTGATCCACAGCACAACCCTATTAGGTAGATACTATATTTTATTCCTATTTTACAGACAAAATGACTAGGCCGAAAAGGGTGAAGAGGTTAAGATCAAAGCCATGACTTCATTCATATAGAACATATACCTGCAACTGAGGTACACCCTCCATGTATCCCTTTCCAGTCACAGCCACTACTCCTAACAGTTTATCTGCACTGCTGTTGCTATACTCCCACTTCTAATTCTTTCCAAATTCCCATGTGCTTCCGTGCAAAACATTTCACTAAAATTGCTTCAAGGTTGCCAATGACTTGATGATAGCCAAATCCAAAGGATACTCTTCACTCTTAATCAATCTAACTTTTCTGGCCTGACCTCTAACTTTTGAAACATTCTCCTCCCTTGGATAACGGACCATTTCTTCACAACATTCTTAAACGTCTCTTCTCCGCCTACACCTCTAATTTTTATACTCCTTAGGGTTTTATACTCGATCTTTGTGCTGGGTGGATGTGCCAACATGGTATTCCACATAATATTTCTCTGATTAAGAAGCTCATTTAACAGCCTAAATAAATGAAATGCAGGAATAGACTCCTGCTTCCAGCGTGCACTGGGCTTACCATGTATTCTATCACCCTGAAGCAGTTGGTCTGATAGAATAATGTAAAAGCCTTTAGAAGACTCAATAATGGTGCCAGCAACACTTTGCAGGGCTGGGGAAATATCCTCCAAAATGTGGCACATGGGCTTCCCTGGTGGCGCAGTGGTTGGGAGTCCGCCTGCCGATGCAGGGGACACAGGTTCGTGCCCCGGTCCGGGAAGATCCCACATGCCGCGGAGCGGCTGGGCCCGTGAGCCATGGCCGCTGAGCCTGCGCGTCCGGAGCCTGTGCTCCGCAACGGGAGAGGCCACAACAGTGAGAAGCCCGCGTACCGCAAAAAAAAACGTGGAACATGCTCTGAATCAATGATGCTGTTTCTCCATAGCCAGGATACAAAAAGGATCAAAGGATAGAAAAGGGAGCAGTTCCTCTCACTATTATCCTGAATGATCCACTAACAACATTTTATTTGCCATTCCTGAAACTTTGGGCTCTGCTGGTTTAGAAGTCTTAGACAAAACAGTGATTACACTGAATGGGAAGCAGAGACTGCTACCTGGACACTTAGGGTTCTTCATGACACAGAACTAATAGGCAAAGAAGGGGATTTATTGACTGGGGTGACTGACCTGATTATCATGGGAATATTGGGTTGCTACTATATAATGAGGACAAAAAGGATTAGCTTGGAACCCAAAAGTACTATGGGGTGCCTCTTAATACTCTCATGTCTTGTAATAAAAGTTAGTTTACTACAATAACCCAAAGAAGCAGGACTGCTAACAGCACAGACTATTCAGGAATGAAGGTTTAGTTTATTGTACCAGATGAGAAACTACAAATGAGGTACTTACGAAGGGCAAAAGCAGTATAGAATGGGTAGTGAAAGAAGGAAATTACAAATACCAGCTATCACCACCTACAAGTTGCAGAAATAAGGACTTTAATAGTGACAAGTAGCAGAAAAAGGACTTTAACAATTTAACAGGACTATCTTCCTTGCTTTGACATAAATATATTTGTATATATTAACCAAATTGCTTTTGTTTTCCTGTCTTCCATTATCTATCATCTAACATAAATGTATGTTAACAAAGATTAACTTTTTTTACACTTTCCTTTTTAGGGCAGTTTGAGGTTCATAACAAGATTTAGTAGAAAGTACAGAGATTTCCCATATTCTCCCTGTCCCCACTACGTGCATAGCTTCCCTCACTATCAACATCCCGTCCCAGAATGGATCATTTGTTACAACTGAAGAACCTACATTGACATATAATTATCACCCAAAGTCCATAGTTTACATTAGGGTTTGCTCTTGGTGTTGTATACATGTAACAAATGTAAAATGACACAGTCACTATTAAAGCATCATAAAGAACAGTTTCACTGCCCTAAAAATCCTTTGTGCTCTACCTAGTCAACCCTCCCTTCTCCAGCTGCTGATCTTTTTACTGTCTCCATAGTTTTGCCTTTTCTAGGATATCATATAGTTGGAATCATAGAGTATGTAACCTTTTCAGAGTGGCTTTTTCACTTGGCAATAAGCATTTAAGGTTCCTCCACGTCTTTTCATCACTTGATCACTAAATTTTGGGGAAGGGCTGAATAACATTCCATTTTCTGGATGTACCACTGTTTATTTATCCCTTCACCTAACGAAGGACATTTTGGTTGCATCCGAGATTTGGCAATTATGAATAAAGCTGCTATAAACATCCACGTGTAGGTTTTTGTGTAAATAAGTTTTCAACTCATTTGGGTAAATGTCAAAGGAGTACAACTGCTGGATCCTATGGTAAAAGGATGTTCCATTTTGTAAGAATCTTCCAGCATTTGGTGGTGTTGCTGTTTTGGATTTTGGAGATTTGAATAGGTATGTAGTAGTATCTCATTGTTGTTTTAATTTGCAATTCCTTAATGACATATGATGTTGAGGATCTTTTCATATGCTTATTTGCCATTTGTATATCTTCTTTTTTTATATATATTTTATTTTATTTATTATTTTTGGCTGCGTTGGGTCTTTGTTGCTGCGCACGGGCTTTCTCTAGTTGCGGCGAGCGGGGGCTACTCTTCCTTGAGGTGCACGGGCTCCTCACTGCAGTGGCTTCCCTCATTGTGGAGCACAGGCTTTAGGTGCGCAGGCCTCAGTAGTTGTGGCTTGCAGGCTCTAGAGCACAGGCTCAGGAGTTGTGGCACACGGGCTTAGTTGCTCCACGGCATGTGGGATATTCCAGGACCAGGGCTCGAACCCATGTCCCCTGCACTGGCAGGCAGATTATTAGCCAGTGCACCAGCAGGGAAGCCCCTGTATATCTTCTTTAGACACGTGTCTGTTTGGATCTTTTGCCCATTTTTAAATCAGATTGCTCATTTTCTTACTGTTTACTTTTAAGAGTTCTTTGGGGGCTTCCCTGGTGGCGCAGTGGTTGGGAGTCCGCCTGCCGATGCAGGGGACACGGGTTCGTGCCCCGGTCCGGGAGGATCCCACATGCTGCGGAGCGGCTGGGCGCGTGAGCCATGGCCGCTGAGCCTGCGCGTCCGAAGCCTGTGCTCCGCAACGGGAGAGGCCACAGCAGTGAGAGGCCCGCGTACCGCAAAAAAAAAAAAACAAAAAAAAAACCAAAAAAGAGTTCTTTGTATATTTTAGATAATAGTTCTTTAGCAGATGTGTCTTTTGCAAATATTCTCTCCTAGTCTGTGGCTTCCCTTCTCATTCTCTTGAACTTCAGTCTTTTTTAATCCCTCTATTCCTCCATTATTTCCTTCTTTTGTGTTAAATAGGTATTTTCTAATGTACCATTTTACTTCTTTGTCATTTCTCTTACTATGTATTTTTTAGTTATTTTCTTAGTGGTTGCTCTAGGGATCATAATTCACATTTTAATTTATAGCAATCTAGTTGTTCAAATTAATACTGACTTAATTTCAATAGCATACACAAAAAATCTGCTCCTATATAACTCTCTTCCCTCCTTCCTCCTTTGTGTTATTGTCATACAAATTATATCTCTGTGCATTGTATAAAGCAACTCAGATTATTGCCCTTTATAGTTGTATTTTAGATCAGATGGGGGGGGGAAATGTGACAAACAAAAAAATACACTTATATTGTCTTTTATATTTACCAAGGTAGTTACACTTACCAATGCTCTTTCTTTCTTCATGTGCTATTTCACTGTCTAGTGCTCTTTCATTTCAGTCTGAATGACTCTCTTTAAAATTATTTCTTATAGGGGAGGTCTGTGATAAATTCTCTCAATTTTTTTAATCTAGGAATGTCTTAACTTCTTCATTTTTTAAAGGTAGTTTCACTGAATACAGAATTCTTGGTTGGCAGCTTCTTTCATCACACTGCCTTAATGGTTACAGAAGATAAATCAGAGGTTAAGTCTTATTGGGGATCCTTTGTACGTGATGAATCACTTCTCTGTTGTTGCTTTCAATACTCTCTTTGTCTTTTGCTTCCAATGGTTTGATTATGTGTCTAGGTGTGGGTCTTTTTGAGGTATTCCTACTTGTTAAGTTTCTTGGATATGTATATTCATGTTTTTTCTTCAAGTTTAAGGAGTTTATCAGTCCTCACTTCTTCAAATATTCTTGCTGCCCTTTTTTTTTCCTATCCTCTCCTTCTGGGACTATTAGTATGTATATGTTGCTACACTTTGCTAATGTCCCACAAGTCTCTGAGGCTCTGTTCATTTTTCTTCATTCTTTTTTTTTTTTTTCCTGTTTCGCAGACTGAATAATATCAATCGACCTATCTTAAAGTTCACCAATTTTTTTCTTCTGCCTGTTCAAATCTGGTATTGGGCCCCTCTAGTAAATTCTTCATTTCAGTTACTTTTCTCCTCAATGCCAGAATTTATTTGGTTCTTTTCTATAATTTCTGTCTAGTAATTGATACTCTCTGTTTGGTGAAACATTATTATACTTTCTTTTACTTCTTTACTATATACAAAGAAGTAAAAGAAAGTATACTTTTATACCTTTACTTCTTTGAACATACTTAAATAGCTGATTTAAAGTCTGTCTAGCAAATCCAATATTTGGGCTACCTCAGTTTCTATGGACATTTCATTCACCAGCTTCTTCTTTTAAGCTTTTCTTTTCCTTTGGTTAATTTGTTGTTTGCTCCAGTTGTTATCGGCATCTCAGGCAGCTATGTTGTTAAACAGTTGTTGCTGATTGTTCTTGACAAATGACTCTAAGGAAAATACTGTTTACACTGGACAAGTTCTCTGTCAGGTTACATAAAGACAAGCTTTCTGAGACTGGTTTACCAGGGAACTTCCAGACAGGTCAAATAATGACAAGTCTCTGAATATGGGGCTTTGAAAGAGCTCCAACTCCATTTTGACTCCTCCAGTGCTGGGTAAACTGCTAGTTTTCACCATGATTACAGGCTGTTGGTTTTCAAGGCTACCATGGAGCTGGAGAAAGAACTGTTACCAGAGCAAGTAAAAAATGCCACAGAGCTTGCTGTTCTTACAGAGAAAACGCTGTTGACTTGTTTTTAATAAATGCTCCCCCAGATCGTTGTAAACCTTTGGTTAATTTCCAAAGTTCTGAAAAAGTTGAGCTTGACAATTTTTGCAAGTGTCCTTGGTAATTTTATAACAGAGTATTTTCAGATGTGGTTATTCTGCCAGTCTCAGTAACATCACTCTCGTTTACCTCATTTTAAGATTACTTTTAAAGACATTAAATTATTTAAAGCAATAATAATAGTATATTGTGGGGTTAATAATATATTTAGAAGTACGTGTATGACAATAATAGCACAAAGGATAGGAGGGGGTACATGGAAATAATCTGTTGTAAAAATCCCATACATTATAAGTGAAATTGTATGACGTTATTTGAAGGTAGACTACAGTAAATTAAAGATGGATGTTGTAAATCCTAGAGCAAACACTAAAAAAAAAGAAGAGAGAGAGAGAGAAAAAGAAATAATTCAATAGAAGAGAGAAAATAAAATACTAAAAAATACCCATTAATAAAAGATATTATGAAAAACAGAAAAGAACCAAAGAACAGACAGGACAGAAAACAAATAGCAAGGTGGCACATTATACTGCAACTGTATGTGCCTGTCTACCTATCTCTCTCTTATGCTCTATCTATGTATACCCATTTTCTCTACTAGATTATAAACTTACCTAATTTAAGTGATAAACAGAAACAAGCCAAAGTTAATTGCTGTAATAAATACACTATAAATTCTAACTTCTCTATTTTGGAATTTATGATAATTTATAAAATTTTACTTAATATATAAGACACTATGAAAAAATACAAAACTCACCTGTCTTCATAAAATAAATCTCAGAATTTTAGTGCTAAGTTATTTCAGAAACCACTTTGTACAATTTCATTTTACAATTAAGGAAACTCAAAGTGACTGACTGACTGATAATTAATCAAAAGCATCACATGGCCAGTCAGCAGTAGAGCCATAGTAAAATTCTTATTTCATATCTTTTAGTCCAGTTCTCTCAAGAGAAAAAAATTTCTATGCAACACCAACCACATATGCAACTATATATAAATAACGTGCTTATTTCAAATGATTCTTATCTAGCAGATCTAGAAACATCTTGTTAAGTTGTACACAAACTTTAAAATAATCAAACTTTTTAAAATGCCTATTGTTGAATTTAGAGTTTCAACTAATTCAAATTCTCATCAATTAATCAACATTATTGAACTATACTATACTTAGCGAAAATCGAAGATACTGTGGCTAAATAATCATTTAAAACACTCGCTACCAAAATCAGAGAATACAATCATTCATTCAAATCAATGACCAAATCATTCACACTTATGCCAAAAATGACTTAAAAATTATAAAATCTGTGTGTATTATTACCTGTAGCTCCAAGTGGGTGTCCCTTTGAAATCAATCCACCACTAGGATTTATGACCCACTTTCCTCCATAAGTATTATCTCCTCTATCAACCAGTTTCCCACCTTGACCTATAGAAGGAAAAATAATATTCATAAATGTTAAAAATAACATCAGAGCAAATGATATGTTTGTTTTTTTTAAACTTACAGATAGCCAAGAATTTCTTGGAGCAAACATTTCTTGATGGCTCAAACTAACTTCAAATTGATACAAGCACTTCTAAAAGTGAGGTAATAAATATTGAGTAATAAAAGCTTATATTTTCAGAACACTTCCTGCATGAAACAAAGTTCCTATTAGCTCCTAAGAGCTCTCTGCTTCCAAAATTGCCACAAATATAATCGAGATTCAGAGAACCAGAAGAAAAGCATCGAAATAGATACAATACTGTAAAATAATATTAGGTTTAAAAATTCATAATTTTGACAAAATATTCATTTCAACTGTACTATTACGTTCTATATAAATATTCTTAGTAAACAACAGGGGGGAGAGGGACAGAAAAAAAAGAGCACTTTCATGAAATGAAGGAAAATGACTGAAAATACCGTTGAGCATAAATGTAAGCTTAAAAGAAAAAAATTACATCACATGCTTGGCAGCTTCAACATTCCTATCGATTCCCTGGTCATTCTTCCAGGTGGTTAAGAAGTAAATAAAAATGCATGTACTGTATAAAATATTCTTCCAGATGATATTTCTGGTAATGAGAGGTGGAATCTCCAAATGGTGGTGGTGGTGTTATCAGAGGTGGCTAATAGCTGTTATGCACTCACTCTGTGTCAGGCCTTGTTCTCATTATTTTACGTATATTTACATAATTTAATTTAATCCTCAACCCTATGAAGTAGGTACTATCATTCCCATTTTACAGATAAGGAAAGAGACACATAGATATTAAGTAACCAATCTAAGGCCAAAGTAGGGGATCTAGAATACTCAGGCAGCCTGGCTCCATAGCCTGTGTTCTTAGCCAACGCATTTTATTGCCTTCAAAAACAAGAGCGTTCCTCTACTGGCAGAATGAAACATACTAATCACAGAATTTGAGATGACTTAACACTTTTAATTTGATTTTAAATCTAGGTTGTAGATTAAAAACCATCCATTGAGACATTCTTCTATTTTTTGATGTGTTTCTAACATAGAACCTGATACAAGGCTCTAGTCATAACAAGTAAACTATCTGCTATTACTGCTTTCATATTGTTAAATATTGTCACTGTACTGAGTAATAGCAGACTGAACACAAACCAACCCCAAGAAGTGAATAATTTACTGCATGATTTTCCGTAATACATACAATCCTATGAAGTATCAGAATATTCCACTGGGGAATTAACATTCCAGAAGACCTGCTTTATAAGAAATGCTAAAGTAAATTCTCTAGAAAAATTTGGATCAGCAAGAAAGAGGAAAGAACAACAGAAATAATAAATATCTGGGTAAATATAAAGGACTTTTTTCCTCTTAAGGTCTTTAAAATATGTGCAACTATTGAAAACAAAAATTATAACACTGTCTTTGAGGTTTTTTTAATGTACATAGATGTAATACATATGATAATTTAACATAAAGGTGGGTGTAAGGCAGAAGGGAATTGGTTAATGGACGTATATGTTTGCAAGGTTTCTACATTTTATGCGAAGTGGTACAATATTAATGCTAAGGAGACCCCTATAGCAGTGGTTCTCAGCCCAGAGAAATTTCGTCCCCCAGGGGACATTTGGCAATGTCTGGAAACATTTTTGATTATCACAACTGTGGGGGCAGGTACTACTGGCATGTAGTGGGTAGAGGGCCAGGAATGCTGTGAAACATCCTACAATGTCCAAGCCCCACAAAAAAGAATAATCTAGCTCAAGTGTCAACAGTATTGAGGTTGAGAAACCCTGCAACCACTAAAACAAAACAAAACTAACCAAAAACTAAGCTAAGAATAAACAGATATGGCCAAAAAGCCAATACATACTAAAATGTCATACTAAAAATATTCAGATAATCCCAAAGGCAGCAGGTGAGAGAGAAAACAGAGTAACAAAAAACAAAGGGACATATAGAGGAAACATAATAAAACGGTCAACCTAAAGCCTACTATATAAATATGTAATTACATTAAATGTTAATGCTCTTTAAATCACACTGCCCAACAGAAATATAATGCAAATCACATATGTACTTTAAAATTTTCTAGTATATATTTTATTTAATACATATTTTATAATGTTTAACCCAATATATCCAAAATATTTTCATTTCAAAATGTAACCAATATAAGGACTTCCCTGGTGGCACAGTGGTTAAGAATCCACCTGTCAATGCAGGGGACAGGGGTTTGATCCCTGGTCCAGGATGATCCCACATGCTGTGGAGCAACTAAGCCCGTACGCCACAACTACAGAGCCTGCGTTCTAGAGCCCACACACCACAACTACTGAAGCCCACGTGCCTAGAGCCTATGCTCTACAACAAGAGAAGCCACCGCAATGAGAAGCCCACACACTGCAACAAAGAGTAGCTCCCGCTCGCCGCAACTAGAGAAAGCCCGCACACAGCAACAAAGACCTAACACAGGCAAAAATAAATCATTTTTTTTTAAAATGTAAGCAATATAAAAAATTATTAATGAAATACTTTATATTCTATTTTTCACATTAAGTCTTCAAAATCTGATGTGTACTTCATACTTACAGCACATCTCAATTTGTACTAGCCACATTTTAAGGATTCAATAACTACATAGAGCTAGTGGCTACTGTATTAGACGACACTCCATTAAACACTCCATTAAAAGGCAGAAACTGACAAAGTCGATAAAAAACAATACACTACTGCCTACAAGAGACACACCTTAAATAGACAAATAAATAAGTAAATAAATAAATAACCCAAATAGGTCGAAAGCAAACGGATAGAAAAAGATATATCATGTAAACAGTAAGCATAAGAAGGCTGGCATGCTATGTTAGTCAGATAAAGACACTTCTAGACAGAGAATGTAACCAGAGATAAAGCAGAATGTTTCATAATGAAAAAAAACACAACTCATCAGGAAGACCTAACAATTATAAATAAGAGAACCTCAAAATAAATGAAGCAAAAATTGACAGAAATAAAGAAAGAAATAGTTCCACAATTGTAGTAGGAGATTCTAACACCCCTCTCTCAGCAAGGGGTACAGCAAGTCAAATAAATTAGTAGAGACACAGGTCTTAAAAATTCTATCAATCACCTTGATTTAATTAACATATATAGAACACTACATCTAACAACCACAGAATCTGCATTATTTTTCAAGTGCATAAGTTCACCAATATATACCATATGCTGAGCCATAAAGTAAATTTTAATTAATTTAAAAGGATCAAAATCAAACAAAGCCTAATCTCTGACTACAGCAAAATTATAATAGACAGCAATAACAATAAGATACCTAGGAAAATTCCAAACACCTGGATATTAAACAGCGCACTTCTAAATAATTACAGGTCAAAGACAAAATTAGACATTAAAGGGAATTTTTAATATTTTGAAATAAATGACAATGAATATATCAAAATCTGTGGAATGCAGCTAAAATACTGCTTAGAAGAAAACGTATAGCTTTACATACTTACACTAGAAAAGGAGAAATATCTAAAATAAATGATCTAAGGATCTATCATAAGAAACTTAAAGCAAAGCAAAACCAAACAAAAAAAAGTAAACCCAAAGTAAGTTAAAGGAAGTAAATAATAAAGAGCAGAGATCAGTGAAATGGAGGGGGGAAAAAGACAGTAACAAAGGCAAAAGCTGATTCTTTGTAAAGCTCAACAAAATTGACAAACTTCCAGCTAGACAGATGAAGAAAAAAAGGAGAAAGAACAAAACCCATCAATATCAGGAATTTAAAGAAAAAGGTTATCACCATAGATTCTATAGACATTAAAAGGATACTAAGAGAATACTTTGAACAACTTCAGTGAAGAAATTTGGCTACTTAAATAAAACTGACAATTTTCTTGAAAAATATCTTACCAAAATTAATAGGTACAGGAAGAAACAAAAATTATACATCAGACCTTCAAGATGGCAGAGGAGTAAGACGTGGAGATCACCTTCCTCCCCACAAATACACCAGAAATACATCTACATGTGGAACAACTCCTACAGAACACCTACTGAACACTGGCAGAAGACCTCAGAATTCCCAAAAGGCAAGAAACTCCCCACGTGCCTGGGTAGGGCAAAAAAAAAGGAAAAACAGACACAAAAGAACGGGGACGGGACCTGCACCTCTGGGAGGGAGCTGTGAGAGAGGAAAGGTTTCCACACACCAGGAAGCCCCTTCGTGGGCAGAGAGTGAGGGTGGCAGAGCGGGGAAGCTTCGGAGCCACAGAGGAGAGCGCAGCAACAGGGGTGCGGAGGGCAAAGCGGAGAGATTCCCACACAGAGGATCGCTGCTGACCAGCACTCACCAGCCCGAGAGGCTTGTCTGCTCACCGGCTGGGACGGGTTGGGGCTGGGAGCTGAGGCTCAGGCTTCGGAGGTCAGACCCCAGGGAGAGGACAGGGGTTGGCTGTGTGAACACAGCCTGAAGGGGGCTAGTGCGCCACAGCTAGCCGGGAGGGAGTCCAGGAAAAAGTCTGGAACTGGCTAAGAGGCAAGAGACCATTGTTCCAGGGTGCACGAGGAGAGGGGATTCAGAGCACCACCTAAACGAGCTCCAGAAACGGGCACGAGCCACGACTATCACGACTATCAGTGTGGACACGAGAAACGGGCATGAAATGCTAAGGCTGCTGCTGCAGCCACCAAGAAGCCTGTGTGCAAGCACAGGTCACTATCCACACCTCCCCTCCCAGGAGCCTGTGCAGCCCGCCACTGCCAGGGTCCCGGGATCCAGGGACAACTTCCCCAGGAGAACACACGGCGCACCTCAGGCTGTTGCAACATCATGCTGGCCTCTGCCGCCACAGGCTCGCCCCACATTCCGTACGCTTCCCTCCCACAAGCCTGAGTGAGCCAGAGCCCCATGATGAGCTGCTACTTCAACCTCGTTGTCATGTCTGGGCAGGGAACAGACGTCCTCAGGCAACCTATATGCAGAGGTGGGGCCAAACCCAAAGCTGAACCCCAGGAGCTGTGTGAACAAAGAAGACAAAGGGAAATTTCTCCCAGCAGCCTCAGGAGGAGCAGATTAAATCTGCTTGATGTACCCAATCAACTTGATGTACCCTGCATCTCTGGAATACCTGAATAGACAAGGAATCATCCCAAAATTGAGTTGGTGGACTTTGGGAGCAACTGTAGACTTGGGGTTTGCTTTCTGCATCTAATTTGTTTCTGGCTTTATGTTTATCTTAGTTTAGTATTTAGAGTTCATCATCATTGGTAGGTTTGTTTATTGATTTGGTTGCCCGCTTCCTTTTTCTTATATATATACTTTTTTTTCCTCTTTCTCTTTTTGTGAGTGTGCATGTGTATGCTTCTCTGTGTGATTTTGTCTATATAGCTTTGCTTTTACCATTTGTCCTAGGGTTCTGTCTGTCCATTTTTTGTGTGTTTTTTCTCTGTTTATTTTTTTTTAGTATAGGTTTTAGTGCTTGTTATCATTGGTGGATTTGTTTTTTGGTTTGGTTGCTCTCTTCTTTCTTTCTTTTATTTTTAAAACTCTTTAACTTTTTATCTTTAATAACTTTTTTATTTTAAAAACTTTATTTTATTTTATTTTTTTCTTTCTCTCTTTCTTTATTCTCACTTTTCTTCTGAGCCGTGTGGCTGACAGGGTCTTGGTGCTCCACCCGGGTGTCAGGCCTGTGCCTCTGAGGTGGGAGAGCTGAGTTCAGGACACTGGTCCACCAGAGACCTCCTGGCTCCATGTAATATCAAACGGCGAAAGCTCTCCCAGAGACCTCCATCTCAACACTAAGACCCAGCTCCACTCAACAACGAGCAAGCTACAGTGCTGGACACCCTAAGCCAAACAACTAGCAAGACAGGAACACAACCCCACTCATTAGCAGAGAGGCTGCCTAAAATCTTAATAAGGTCACAGACACCCCAGAACACACCACGGAATAGAGTCCTGAGCATCAGAAAGACAATATCCAGCCGCATCCACCAGAACACACGCACCAGTCCCCTCCACCAGGAAGCCTACACAAGCCACTGAACCAACCTTACCCACTGGGGGCAGACACCAAAAACAATGGGAACTACGAACCTGCAGCCTGCAAAAAGGGGACCCCAAACACAGTAAGTTAAGCAAAATGAGAAGACAGAGAAACACACAGCAGATGGAGCAAGGTAAAAACCCACCAGACCAAACAAATGAAGAGGAAATAGGTAGTCTACCTGAAAAAGAATGCAGAATAATGACAGTAAAGATGATCCAAAATCTTGGAACTAGAATGGAGAAAATACAAGAATCGTTTAACAAGAACCTAGAAGAACTAAAGAGCAAACAAACAATGATGAACAACACAATAAATGAAATTTAAAATTCTCTAGAAGGAATCAATAGCAGAATAACTGAGGCAGAAGAATGGATAAGTGACCTGGAAGAAAAAATAGTGGAAATAACTATCACAGAGCAGAATAAAGAAAAAAGAATGAAAAGAATTGAGGACAGTCTCAGAGATCTCTGGGACAACATTAAACACACAAACATTTGAATAATACGGGTCTCAGAAGAAGAAGAGAGAAAGAAAGGGACTGAGAAAATATTTGAAGAGATTATAGTAGAAAACTTCCCTAATATGGGAAAGGAAATAATCAAGTCCAGGAAGCGCAAAGAGTCCCATACAGGATAAATTCAAGGAGAAACACGCCAAGTCACATATTAATCAAACTATCAAAAGTTAAATACAAAGAAAAAATATTAAAAGCAGCAAAGGAAAACAACAAATAACATACAAGGAAATCCCCATAAGGTTAACAGCTGATCTTTCAGCAGAAACTCTGCAAGCCAGAAGGGAGTGGCAGGACATATTTAAAGTGTTGAAAGGGAAAAACCTACACCAAGATTACTCTACCCAGCAAGGATCTCATGCAGATTTGACAGAGAAATTAAAAACTTTACAGACAAGAAAAAGCTAAGAGAATTCAGCACCACCAAACCAGCTTTACAACAAATGCCAAAGGAACTTCTCTAGGCAGGAAACACAAGAGAAGGAAAGACCTACAATAACAAACCCAAAACGATCAAGAATATGGTAATAGGAACATACATATCGATAACTACCTTAAATGTAAATGGATTAAATGCGCCAACCAAAAGACACAGACTGGCTGAATGGATACAAAAACAAGACCCATATGTATGCTGTCTACAAGAGACCCACTTCAGACCTAGGGACACATACAGACTAAAAGTGAAGGGATGGAAAAAGATACTCCATTCAAATGGAAATCAAAAGAACGCTGGAGTAGCAATTCCCATATCAGACAAAATAGACTTTAAAATAAAGACTATTACAAGAGACAAAGAAGGACACTACATAATGATGAAGGGATCAATCCAAGAAGAAGATATAACAATTGTAAGTATTTATGTACCCAACATAGGAGCACCTCAATACATAGGCAAATGCTAACAGCCCATAAAAGGGGAAATCGACAGTAACACAATCATAGTAGGGGACTTTAACACCCCACTTTCACCAATGGACAGATCATCCAAAATGAAAATAAATAAGGAAACACAAGCTTTAAATGACACATTAAACAAGTTGGACTTAATTGATATTTATAGGACATTCCATCCAAAAATAACAGAATACCCTTTCTTCTCAAGTGCTCATGGAACATTATCCAGGATAGATCATATCTTGGGTAACAAATCAAGCCTTGGTAAATTTAAGAGAACTGAAATCGTATCAAGTATCTTTTCCGACCACAACGCTATGAGACTAGATATCAATTACAGGAAAAAATATGTAAAAAATACAAACACATGGAGGCTAAACAATACACTACTAAATAACCAAGAGCTCACTAGAGAAATCAAAGAGGAAATCAAAAATACCTAGAGACAATGAAAACACGATGACCCAAAACCTATGGGATGCAGCAAAAGTAGTTCTAAGAGGGAAGTTTACAGCAATATCATCCTACCTCAAGAAACAAGAAACATCTCAAATAAACAACCCAACCTTACACCTAAAGCAATCAGAGAAAGAGGAACAAAAAACTGCCGAAGTTAGCAGAAGGAAAGAAATCATAAAGATCAGATCAGAAATAAATGAAAAAGAAATGAAGGAAACGGTAGCAAAGATCAATAAAACTAAAAACTGGTTCTTTGAAGATAAACAAAATTGATAAGCCATTAGCCAGACTCATCAGGAAAAAAGGGAGAAGACTCAAATCAATAAAATTAGAAATAAAAAAGAATTAACAGCTGACACTGCAGAAATACAAAGGATCATGAGAGATTACTACAAGCAACTATATGCCAATAAAATGGACAACCACGAAGAAATGGACATATACTTAGTAAAGCACAACCTTCTGAGACTGAACCAGGAACAAATAGAAAATAAAAACAGACCAATCACAAGCACTGAAATTGAAACTATGATTAAAAATCTTCCAACAAACAAAAGCCCAGGACCTGATGGCTTCACAGGCGAATTCTATCAAACATTTAGAGAAGAGCTAAGACCTATCCTTCTCAAACTCTTCCAAAATATAACAGAGGGAGGAACACTCCCAAACTCATTCTATGAGGTCACCATCACCCTGATACCAAAACCAGAAAAAGCTGTCACAAAGAAAGAAAACTACAGGCCAATATCACTGATGAATATAGACGCAAAAATCCTCAACAAAATACTAGCAAACAGAATCCAACAGCACATTAAAGGGATCATACACCATGATCAAGTTGGGTTTATCCCAGGAATGCAAGGATTCTTCAATACACGCATATCAATCAGTGTGAAAAACCATATTAACAAATTGAACAAAAACCAACATGATCATCTCAATAGATGCAGAAAAAGGTTTCGACAAAATTCAACACCCATTTATGATTAAAACCCTCCAGAAAGTAGGCATAGAGGGAACTTAACTCAACATAATAAAGGCCATATATGACAGACCCACAGCCAACATCATTCTCAATGGTGAAAAACTGAAACCATTTCCTCTAAGATCAGGAACAAGACCAGGTTGTGCACTCTCACCACTATTATTCAACATAGTTTGGGAAGTTTTAGCCACAGCAATCAGAGAAGAAAAAGAAATAACAGGAATCGAAATCAGAAAAGAAGAAGTAAAGCTGTCACTGTTTGCAGATGACATGACACTATACATAGAGAACCGTAATGATGCTACCAGAAAACTACAAGAGCTAATCAATGAATTTGGTAGAGCAGCAGGATACAAAATTAATGCACAGAAATCTCTTGCATTCCTATACACTAAGGATGAAAAATCTGAAAGAGAAATTAAGGAAATACTCCCATTTACCATTGCAACAAAAAGAATAAAATACCTAGGAATAAACCTACTTAAGGAGACAAAAGACCTGTATCCAGAAATCTGTAAGACTGATGAAAGAAATTAAAGATGATACAAACAGATGGAGAGATATACCATGTTCTTGGATTGGAAAAATCAACATTGTGAAAATGACTATATTACCCAAAGCAATCTACAGATTCAATGCAATCCCTATCAAACTACCAAATGGCATTTTTCAAAGAACTAAAACAAAAAATTTCACAATTTGTGTGGAAACACAAAAGACCCCGAATAGCCAAAACAATCTTGAGAAAGAAAAATGGAGCTGGAGCAATCAGGCTCCTAGACTACAGACTATACTACAAAGCCACAGTAATCAAGACAGTATGGTACTGGAACAAAAATAGAAAATACAGAACAATGGAACAGTATAGAAAGCCCAGAGATAAACCTACGCACATATGGTCACCTTATTTTTGATAAAAGAAGCAAGAATATACAATGGAGAAAAGATAGCCTGTTCAATAAGGGGTGCTGGGAAAACTGGACAGCTACATGTAAAAGACTGAAATTAGAACACTCCCTAACACCATACACAAAAATAAACTCAAAACGGATTAAAGACCTAAATGTAAGGCCAGACACTATCAAACTCTTAGAGGAAAACACAGGCAAAACACTCTATGACATAAATCACAGCAAGATCCTTTTTGACCCACCTCCTAGAGAAAGGGAAATAAGAACAAAAATAAATGGGACCTAATGAAACTTAAAAGCTTTTGCACAGCAAAGGAAACCAGAAACAAGACGAAAAGACAACCCTCAGAACGGGAGAAAATATTTGCAAATGAAGCAACTGACAAAGGATTAATCTCTAAAATATATAAACAGCTCATGCAGTTCAATCTCAAAAAGACAAACAACCCAATCCAAAAATGGGCAGAAGACCTAAACAGACATTTCTCCAAAGATGATATACAGATTGCCAACAAACACATGAAAGGATGCTCAACATCACTAATCATTAAAGAAATGCAAATCAAAACTACAATGAGGTATCACCTCACACCAGTCAGAATGGCAATCATCAAAGAATCTACAAATAATAAATGCTGGAGAGGGTGTGAAGAAAAGGGAACACTCTTGCACTGTTGGTGGGAATGTAAATTGATACAGCCACTGTGGAGAACAGTACCAACGTCCCTTAAAAAAGTAAAAATAGAACTACCATACGACCTATCAATCACACTACTGGGCATATACCCTGAGAAAACCATAATTCAAAAAGAGTCATGTACCACAATGTTCATTGCAGCTCTATTTACAATAGCCAGGACATGGAAGCAACCTAAGTGTCCATCGACAGATGAATGGATAAAGAAGATGTGGCACATATATACAATGGAATATTACTCAGCTATAAAAAGAAATGAAATTGAATTATTTGTAGTGAGGTGGATGGACCCAGAGTCTGTCATACAGAATGAAGTAAGTCAGGAGAAAAACAAATACCGTATGTTAACACATATATATGGAATATAAAAAAAAATGTTCTGAAGAACCTAGGGGCAGGATAGGAATAAAGGTGCAGATGTAGAGAATGGACTTGAGGACACGGGGAGAGGGAAGTGTAAGCTGGGACGAAGTGAGAGAGTGGCATGGACATATATACACTACCAAATGTAAAATAGATAGCTAATGGGAAGCAGCCACATAGCACAGGGAGATCAGCTCAGTGTTTTGTGACCACCTAGAGGGGTGGGATAGGGAGGGTGGGAGGGAGATGCAAGAGGGAGGAGATATGGGGATATATGTATATGTATAGCTGAATCACTTTTTTATAAAGCAGAAACTCACACACCACTGTAAAGCAATTATACTCCTATAAAGATGTTAAAAAATAAGTAAATAAATAAAATTATAAACAGGCCTATATCTATTAAGAAATTTTAATTTATTGAAAACATCCCCCCCAAAGAAAACTTTAATCTACTTGATTATACTGGTAATGAAACAGTCAAGGAACAAACTAACACTAATCTTACAGAAACTACTTCAGCAAATAGAGAATGAGTGACCACTGCTCAATTTATTTTATGAGACTGGAATAAAGCAACTTGGAAAAAAAGAAAACTACCAACAAATATCCTTCATGAATATATAAACAAATTTCATTAACAAAATGCTAGCAAATTGATTCTAACAATATATTAAAAGGTAGGATTAATCCCAGAAATATAAGTTTAGATTAACATTCAAAATTAATGTAATTCACCATGTGAAAAGAATAAAGGACAAAATCCACATAGATCATTTTAATAGATGCAGAAGAATTTTTTGAAAATTCAACACCCCTTGATGACAAAACAACAACAAAATAAAAAACCTCAGCAGGCTAAGAATAGTAAGGAACTTTCTCAACATGATAAATGGTATCAACAAAAAACCTATAGCTAACATTATACATAATGGTAAAATATTAAAGTGCATCCCCTGAGATCATGAATAAGGTAATGATGCCCACTTTCACCTCTTCTATTCAGTATGGTACTATAGCTCACAGTCATTGCAGTAAGGTAAGAAAAAATAAAAAGATCAGAAAGGAAGACAAAAAACTGTCATTGGCAAATGGCATGATTGTTTATATGAAAAATCACTCATAATCTGCAAAATAACGACTAGAACAAATGAATTTAGCAAAGTTACAGTTTCCAAGTTTTTTTAATCAATTGTATTCTTCTATACTATCAGCAAACATTGGAAAATGAAGGTTAAAAAAAAATTATGCCAAAACCCATAAAATACCAAGGAATAAACCTAACAAAAGACACCTAAGGGCTATACTGAAAACTACAAACATTCTAACAGAAGTTAAAGGAGAGCTAAACAAATGGAAACATATACACATCTAATGGACTGGAAGATTCAACATTGTTAAGATGACAATTCTCTCTAAATCAATCTACAGACTCAATGAAAATTCCAGCAAGCTTTTTATTTTGTAGAAATTGACAGACTAATTCTAATATGTACATGGAGATGCAAAGGACCTAAAATAACCAAAATGATTTTTAAAACGAACAACATTGGAGAACTTATCCTATCTGATATAGTATAGTATAGTAGAGTGTAGTAGAATAAACACAGTAGCCAAACTAACTTGGTATTGGTGAAAAGGCAGACATGTAGATCATTGGAATAGAACAGAGAATCCAAAAACGGACCCTCACATATATGGGCAATTTTTGACAAAGGTGCCAAGGCAATTCAATGGGGAGAGCAAAGTCCTTCCAATAAATGGTGCTGAATATGTGTATGGGGAAAAAAAGAGTAATATCAACCTTTACCTTACACCAAACATAAAACTTGACTCAAAACAGATCATGTACTTAAATGTAAAATCTAAAACTACAGAACTCCTAGAATAAAAATAGAAGAAAATCTTTACAACCTTGCAGTAGGCAAGTTTCTTGGAATGTAAAAGGCCTGAACCATTAAAAAAATTGGTAAGAAAATATGTAATTGATAATCAAAAATTTTTAATTTGTCCTTCAAAAGACACTATTAATAAAACAAAAAGGTAAGCCACAGACTGGGAGAAAACATTCACAGCCCACCTATATCAGACAAATTACTTGTATCCAGAATATACATTTATATAAATTTTACAACACAATAAAGACAAGTAACCCAATAATCAAAGGGCAAAAGGTCTGAACAGACACTTCACAAAAGATATACGAATGACCAATAAGCACAAGAAAAGATGCTCAACATCACTAGTCATGAGGGATATGCATAATAAAACTAAAATAAAACACCACTATATACTCTTTTGAATGGTTGAAATTTAAAAACTGACCACATCAAGTGTTGATGAGAATGTGAAACAACTGAAATCTCACATACTGCTAGTAGTAATGGAAAATGGTACAACCACTTTAAAAACAAAAAGGAAAAAAAAAATCCTCCAGATCCCACCAACTAGTCTTTCCATTTTCCTTTCTTCAGGTCTTTATTCAAACACAGTTTGAAATAGCTGGAATTACATATGTGATTTTTTTTATCCTTTTTTTTTTTTTAACAGTGCATTACAAGTACCCCTGATTTACATAAAACAAATTATTTGTATACTCTGTCATCTCATTTGGTACTGTCCAAGACTACATGTTCTAAAAGTCCAAGATCAGGATAGCTTCCATTCGCTTTGCACAGTGTGGCAGAGTCAACATGGAGGGAAAGGCAATTAGTGAATTGTTTTGTTTTATGATGAAAGTGAAATGTTCTCAGTGACATGTAGTAAGTTAATCTGCATCTCATCAAAGATATTACCTTCTGGACAGAGTCCCAGTGCCTCATAAGTAAGAAGTTCATTGGTGGAAAAGCAATCATGAAGTTCTATTACATCAATATCACTTGGTCTCAGGCCAGATTTCTCATAGCACTTTCTGGCAGCTTCTTTACTCATATCAAAGCCAACCTAAAACCAAAACCATATATAAATAAATTAAGGGCATCAAAACTGGGACTTTTATATAAGGCTTATAAGAGATTAATATGTATAACCTTAACAGTTGAGAACTGACCATAAATATTGAAATCTCAGTTAATTCTGTATTACACAGAAAGTCCAAATAAAAGAATATCCAGGAGGGAGAATGAACATACACATTACATTCTGTACTATAAAAAGGACTTACAATTCCTCATGCCATATCCTGTGCAAAGTTACAAAAACTCTATCAAACCACAATATATAGTTGTGGTAGATAGGTTGAAGAGATTTATCAAGAGATCATTATGATTCAGATACACTGAAAAATATGGGTGAATTTCTATATGAAAATAAACAATCTTCTTTTAGAAGATCATATAGGATTCAAACCATTTTTCCAATATTCATGCTATTAACACCCCTTTGGTCTCAGATAATAACATGCAAACTCACCTCTTTTCCAAGGAATAAAACTGTGATGTGATGGAAAATGTACTACAATCAGAAAACCTGAGTATAAGTTTCACCTCTGCCACACCCTAGCTTGTGTGATCTCGGGCAAGTTACAGAAACATTTTAAAATTCAAAGCATTGTTGTAAAATCATTTTGTAAACTCTAACGTAAACCATATGCTGATTTATATATGTGTGTGTACATGATGCACATTTTTACATGTGTATATATGTATGTATCTTCAAATATTCAACTAACTCAGGTCAGAATTCTTATCTTTTTTACTTCCTCCATTTTGTACTCAATCTTCAATCAGTGATTTTTAAAGTGCAAAAAAGTTCCTGAAAATATCTTTGTTTTTCCCTTAACTCTGTAAGACTGGAGTTCTGGGCATATTTAGGCAACTCAAAATTTTTAAAAATAGCACACTAGTTAGTTAAAAGTGCATGCATATGTTCTTATCAGTTATTTTCCCTTAATAGATTCTTAAGGATGGGTTATAATATTAAATTTTCTAGACCAATTTTTTTCAAGTAAATAACGTTCAGAGCTGATGACATGATGTCACCTTGAAATTTTGAAAAAGAAATCCCTTGACTGATTAATAAAACAGAATCTCAGACACACCATTTTAATAATGCTTTTTTCTTCAAACGTGCTTGGCATATCAGTCACCATCTCTTGAGCCAAAATTTCCACAGCTTTGGATTTCAGGCCGTGCTTCTGTACAAATGCTTCACTAGCCAAAATTGCCGCTGCAGCACCATCTGAAGTGGGACTAAGAGGAGGTGAAAATAGTTATTTATACCTGGTTCACCTCGGTCTTAGGATTTCAGTCTAGGAGTTCTTTCAGTGTGGAAAGGCTGGGTGTATGCTTGCTGGTCATTGGACTGTCTTTGTAATATCTGCAGTTAAAAATTACACATGCTTCACACCTGAAGACTGAACTTCTAACAAGAATTTAAATGCTATCAGTCACTGCTTGGTCTCTAAAGGTCTCTCCCAAAAAGTTCTTATTGCAAAGAATCCCAGATTTGCCTCTGCAAATACATAAGGTATTTTCTGGTGACTTCTGAGGAGTCCACAAGGTTATTCCTGAGCTAATAAAGATTCTACTATAGGCCTAACTAGCTCCAACTTTGCTATCTCCCAAATAATCAGTCTTGGAATCCTTTTGGAAACTGGGAAAGGATGGAATAGGAGATACCAGAAAGCCCATGGTTTGGTTAAGACTCTTGAGATCTCCTCAAAATAGACCTTTTCCTTAGAGCAGCTGTGAAGGAAGGCAGCAGACACAAGAAGCCTTCTGTGAGTTGAGCTGTACTTTAAAAATGGGCAGACACTCATACTGCTACAGATAAAAATGGACGTCACTTGTTCACTTGCATCCCAGACAGTAACTCCAGGACACATCCAGGTGAGAGTTAGGCACAGGTAGGAGCTATGCAATACTAACTCAGTCTTCCAGGAGACAGATATTGTCAAGCAATTTTCAAGACAGAGTTACTATCATTATTAGAGCTTTGATTTTTTTTCTTGTTTTACCTTTACTCGTAGTTAGTATGATTGAGTACAATTTCCTACAGTAGAAATACACAGCAGAGAAAACAAAATGGTCAAGGGAAAAACCTTTGGACTCCACTGGCCTCCCAAGCCACATTTAAATGAATAAATACTATTAAAACAGAGTAGCTGGAAGTCATGAGAAAAGGAAGTAAAATATATAATTTTCCAAGAGAAAAGACAATCTGTGTCTAGACAGGAATAGGAAGCAAGGGTGCTCACTCCAGGGTAAGGACTATACTTGGTAGGAGTTCTATAAAAGCAGATACAGATATAGATATACCCAGATACAGAGCCTACAGTCTACCCAAGGGATAGAGGTGGGGGTGGGTGGGTGGGGTGTGGGGAGCCTACAGTCTACCCAAGGGATAGAGGTGGGGGTGGGTGGGTGGGGAGAAGGTACAGTACTTCTATTAAATATTAAAATGTGTTTTTCTTACCAACATTGTAAGATAGTCAAAAAATCAAAAATTTTTTGAGATGCCATCACTTCATCTAAACTGTACTCCTTTTGGAACTGGGAATACCTAAACATAAAATAAGTAGTTACAGAATGTGAGGTAGCAATCACAATTTTTGTTGAAGATGTTCTGGTCCAGAAGTTAAAGAGAGAATAACACATAAATACTCTTTTCACAAACGAAAGATAGGCTTTCAATAAACCATTTCAATCTACAATAAATAAGTCATTTGAATTGAATTTTTAAAATTCCTAACTCCAAAATATCACGTTGTATAAAAAAACTTTTGTCTAATTTTTGTCCTGGGTTCCTGGCATGGAGATTCTAAAACCCTTGGAATTTCCTGAGTAATAGAAGTGTCTTTGTTATGCTAATTAGGTGACTTGTGGTGGTCCCCTTGTTAGCTGGGGGATAAGGGAGGGATGAGCCAGGGGTCTGGTCACCAGAAAGATCAACCATGCGAATACAAGATTGGGACTATTGAACCAGTTTGACCCCTAGGGAGAAGAGGGGGACCTAGAGATCGACTGGCCAATGATTTAATTGAATATGCCTGTATAATGAAGCCCCAATAAAAACTTTAGAAACTGAAGCTTGGTGAAGCCACCTGGTTGCCGAGTACCTTCACAGGAGGGTGTTGTGCCCTGACTCCATGGGAAGAGGGCATGGAAGCTCTGCACTAGGAACCTTCCCAGTCATTATCCTATGTGCCTCTTCATTTGGCTGTTCCTCAGTAAGTACAGTACTTTCCTGAGTTCTGTGAGTCATTCTAGTGAATTATCAAACATGAGAGGATCATGGGAACCACTGAATTTATAGTCAGTTGGTCAGAAGTGCAGGTGGCCTGGGGATCCTACTTCATCTGGCATCTAAAGTGAGAGCAGTCTTGTGAAGTCTTAATTCATAGAGTCTGCATTAACTCTGGGTGGCAGGTACCAGAATTAAATTGCAGTACACGCAGTTGGTGTCAAACCAGTTGGAGGTTAAAATAAAATACCTTTTTTTTTTCCTGAAGAATTACAAAAATATTAGTTCCTTAAAAGCAAAATTAAATGACTTGCAATTCAGCCAACTTTTGTGGTGATAATATTATACAACTACATTTAATGAAAGCTAATGGCATTCTTAAATAAAGGTATAAAACCTATAATAAAATATCTGCATTCTTCAAAACACATTTCCTTTCTCATCACTGCCAAGAAGAAACTTATTTTCATCCCCTTTGGTGCCTCTAACAATATAATCAGATGGTATCAGAAATTGCTCTGGAAAGACAGCAGCACAAATAGATACAATAAGGGAGTTTCTAAAAGCAAACTTCAACTGGTATGGAAATTAAGCAATTCCAGTGTTTAGAAATCAAGCCCATGTAACTTAGATCTGCATACTACTGTCTGCACCTTTGCTTCTGAAGCTAACTTTGACCATCACCAACTTTCAAAAAAATGCTTTATTTAAGCCAGATCCTGTACTAGACAGTGGGGACATGGACATAGTCCCTACCCTCAAGGAACTCAGTCTGAATCCACAGCAATAAATACACCATTCTAGTATGATAAATGCCATGATAGAAATGTTATACAGGGTGCCATGGGACCAACAGGATACACATCAAACCCAGATACCAAAGGGGGCTTCCTCTCTGAGGTTAGGCAAATAAGAGGAAATAGGAGGTAGAGAATTCCTGGCAAAAGGGTCAGCACATGCAAAGCCTCTTGAGGTGAAACAGTTTATTGAAGCTAGAGCGTGACATCTGGGAAGGAATATGGAGGCAAGATGAAGAAGAGGGGGCAGGAGACATGAACAAGGATCAGATCATGAAAGGCCAGTATACGGTGTTTACATTATACTGAAAACAATGAGGAACTACTAAAGGATATTAAGCTGGGAGTGACATGACCAGATTTGTATTTCAGCAAGAAAGCTGTGGTACGGAAAAGGGACACTAAAAAGGCATTACCAAAAGCAAGTAAACCAACTAAGAGACTGAGGCAATAATTAAGGCAAGAAATGATAAGGGCCTAAAATAGGGAATTGGAAGTAAAAGATGGAGAGAAGCGGGACTTCCCTGGAGGTCCAGTGGTTAAGACTCTGTGCTTCCAATGCAGGGGGCGTGGGTTCGATCCCTGGTCAGGGAACTAAGATCCCACATGCCGTGCGGCGCAGCCAAAAAATAAAATTAAAAAAAAAAAAAGATGGAAAGAAGTAATGAATTCAAGAGATAGTAAGGAGGGAGAGTTATAGACACAGGTCTGAAGGCTCAAGTGGCAGAAGCTATCCCTAATCTTATACTACTGATCACAGATTCTCACTGCCTTTAGGTATTCTTATAATCTGTGAGGAAGCACTTGAGAAGGTTCTTAACTCAACCTTCCTAGAAATATGTAACAGGTTATCTCTAATAACTGGTCAGCAAACACAGCATTATCTTTCTTCACTAGTCAAGCAAAACCTAGTGTAAGAAGTTAGCATCTGAAATTTGAGCCAAACCTAGAAGGCTATTCTTGGTTGTTTCAGTGAGTTTTAAATGATGAAGCTGACATTCAGAAATAACATTTGCCTATTCAACATAATTGAGAACTTATAATACATAGCAGAAGATCCATGAGGACAAGGAATTTACCCATCTTGTTCACTGCTATTTCACTAGTAGCTTTACCAGCGTCTTGCACATAGTAGGCTACTGAATACATAATAGCTGAGTGAATGAAAATCCTTTAGAAGAATGCTGTAATGAGTGGATAAATGAGTACTTGGTTGGGCAGGGAGTTAAGTAAAAGAAAGACTTGGAAGTTTTGCTTCTCTGGGGAAGGTCAAGAGCTGCTCTTTGGAGCCTCAAAGCCAGGAAACTGCATACTGTCAACTCCTCAATATGTTGGTACAGTTCCTTACTAGTTTCAGGAAATCACAAGGATTTTTAATGGTCCTCCAAGTTCTAAGGACAAAGAAATCAGCTCTAGACCATATTTATGGGCTTAAGACTGCTTATCCTAACTACTATTCAGTAACAGCAAAGTTCTATTGAGCATATACTATGTTCCAATACCCTACTAGGTACTGAAGATATAAAGATGAGACATAATCTCTGCTCAAGGATCATCATCATCAGAGGAGAAAGATTTATAAATAAGTATGATACAGTGTGATATGTTGTAACAGACATATACAGACAGTACAATGAAGCTCATGAGAAAAAATAATTATGCCTATTTAAGAAGGTACTAAGAGAAGCAATGATATTTGGGTTGAGACTTGATGAGTAAGTAGATACTTGCCAAACAAAAGAAGGGCAGAAGGATATTCCAGGGAGAGTTAACAGCATAACTAAAAACACAGAAACAAGCACAGTATAATACACTTAAGAAATACCAAGTAATCTTGTGAGAGATGAGATTGAGAATAACCAGGGAAGTGGTAGGAAATAAGACCAGCAAGGTAGAACGGGCCAAATTATAACAGGCTTGTTATCTCATATGAAGGAATTTCTATTTTATTATATAAGCAAGGGAATTAACCAAAGCTTCCACAATACCCTTAGATCTTTCACAAAATACCACTAAATTTAGGGCATGGGAGTAGATATTATTTGTTAATTAGGTATATCCTGAATTCAAATATCAATTCAAAATCAGAAGAATGAGGAGAACAAGTAGTAGCATAGAAATATGTGGTAATGACCCACTTGTGGTATAAAATGTCCCTTATCATGTTTTTATGTTTATTAAACATGGCAAAATTTGTTTAATAGTTCAGAAACAATTTACTGAGCACTGATTATGTTCCAGACTCTGTGCTAAGCATTAAGAACATAAAGATAAGAGATGGCTCTTGCCCTCAAGGAGTTTATAATCTAGTAGAAGGAAAAATATAAACACTATTTTACCACTATTTAGAATGATCCTGAGCAAGCTGCCTAATTTTTGTAGTCCTTATTTTCATCATCTATAAAATAAGAATAAAAATAACTACCTTATAGGGTCCTTGAGAGAATTAAATGAAAATGTACATAAAAGTACCTAGCACAGTGACACAGAGTTGGCGTTTAATAAAGTTAGCTACTATTCTTTTATTGCCTAGTGGTTTGCTTTTGTAGAGATTCTACTTGTGTGGCACTAATTCATTTCCCAGTGAACCAATTTTATTCAGCAACCATTAAGTACATGCTATGAGCCATGCATTGCACTAGGCACTAGGGATTCAAAGATTAATTATCAGTAATACACATGATGTAATTTTACTTCAGACTATTTTTTAGGATATAAATAACCATATTATTCTATCAGAGTAAGAGTTAATGACACTAACATAATTAAAATGCAAATAATTTAATATAAAGTAATTAAAACAACCACTAATACGTGTTTTACAGACATTTTAATTGATCACAACAAACTAAGAAAAGTTTTAAAAAATGGTTTAAAATGGGGCCTGGTTATTTCCAATTAAAATTATTATAATAAATTTCATTTACTAGAGTTAGAACCTATGACCAATTACATCTTTTAACGCTAGCCATTCACATTCTTTCTTAAAAGAGCAGCTAAGCTTAAATGGCATTTTAAATATAAATAGACCAAAACCTAAACTGAAAAGTAGTCAAAAGTTTACTTGGGCACAAGCCTTTCATAAGAAGAAAAACATTCTAGTTAACATCTTTGAGGTCTTACATTTGCTTTTCAAGTATAAAGTTGCATATTACATAGCAGGATAACCCAGATTCTCACTATTTCATATCTCTGAAATACTTACGGGTTATTAACTGAATGTTTATGATTTTTCCATCCAATTTTTGCAAAGTGTTCAAGTTTTGTTCCTGTAGAGAAAGCAAACTTCTATTAGTGAGTTAATGCTTTCCTGTTGCTCGTTAACAAATGTTGCAATGATACTCAGTATCGTTCTAATATTTCCACATTTTCCCATGCATAGATACCAGTATTGGAAACTTCAACACTGATCCCTCACATAAACATTTCTTTATAATTAAACTGGGGTGTATTTCATGAATTGATTCAACAAATAAGCATATGATATGAAATAGTTCAAACTGGCCTATTCAACCTAGTACAACTAGGGTCTACTTTCAAAACCCAGAAAATATAGCCTAGGACCACAGTGGTTATAAGGCAGGAAAGCACTGCCAGCAATACTTCAAGGAGTCTGCCAAAACATCCCAACATCCCTGGACGAAGTGAATTTTACAATTCAAACCTCTAGGGCCTGAACTTCTTTTGCCTTATGATAAGGCAGAAAGGTCTTCAGAAGAGTTAGTCTAACAAGAAAAGTGTATACTTTTTAAATTCTTTAACAGAAAGTTCAAAGAGTAGTGTCGGAAAATAAAAGCAAGCACATTAATGAAGTAAAATTTGTAAAAGTCTTGTTTATTATTTTTAAGAAGATGAAACAGAATAAAATAGGTTTTGAATCCTCCTTTGGAACTAGAAAGACCAAGGAATGAAAAAGTGCACTGATTGGAGCTGATAATATTAAGTTAATACACAGCACAATAAAGTGGAGAGTCCCCATTTCTGTTTTATCTCTACCTTTTCTGTCAAGGAGGGTGATCTTCAGAGCAGAAATGACATACATATAATTGAACAAATCTCTCAATTCTAATAAAAATGGAAAAAGGTAGAGACCACACTAGCGATCTCATACCAATAAGAGTAAGTGACTGATTCAGAGGCAGTCAGAACGGGTCCAGTAAGAACAAGCCACATCAAATTCATATTTTTTTTGAATTTTAATTTTTTTATACAGCAGGTTCTTATTAGTTACCTATTTTATACATATTCATGCATATATGTCAATCCCAATCTCCCAATTCATCCCAGTACCACCCCCATCCCCCACTTTCCCCCCATGGTGTCCATACATTTGTTCTTTACAACTGTGTCTCTATTTCTGCCTTGCAAACCAGTTCATCTGTACCACTTTTCTAGATTTCACATATATGCATTAATATACGATATTTGTTTTTCTCTTTCTGACTTACTTCACTCTGTATGACACTCACTAGGTCCATCCACGTCTCTACAAATGACCCATTTTCGTTCCTTTTTATGGCTGAGTAATATTCCATGGTACATATGTACCACATCTTCTCTATCCATTTGCCTGTCGATGGGCATTTAGGTTGCTTCCATGACCTGGCTATTGCAAATAATGCTGCAGTGAACACTGGAGTGCATGTGTCTTTTTGAATTATGGTTTTCTCCGGGTATATGCGCAGTAGTGGGATTGCTGGGTCATACGGTAATTCTATTGTTAGTTTTTTAAGGAAACTCCATACTGTTCTCCATAGTGGCTGTATCAACTTACATTCTCACCAACAGAGCAAGACAGTTCCCTTTTCTCCACACCCTCTCCAGCATTTATTGCTTGTAGATTTTCTGATGATGTCCATTCTAATGGGTGTGAGGTGGTACCTCATTGTAGTATTGAGGTGCATTTCTCTAATAATTAGTGATGCTGAGCAGCTTTTCATGTGCCTCTTGGCCATCTGTATGTCTTCTTTGGAGAAATCTATTTAGGTCTTCTACCCATTTTTCAACTGGGTTGTTTTTTTTTAAATACTGAGTTGCATGAGATGTTTATATATTTTGGAGATTAATCCTTTGTCCATTGATTCGTTTGCAAATATTTTCTCCCATTCTGAGGGCTGTCTTTTTGTCTTGTTTATAGTTTCCTTTGCTGTGCAAAAGCTTTGAAGTTTCATTAGGTCCCATTTGTTTATTTTTGTTTTTATTTCCATTACTCTAGGAGGTGGGTCAAAAAAGATCTTGCTATGATTTATGTCAAAGAGTGTTCTTCCTATGTTATCCTCTAAGAGTTTTATAGTGTCCGGTCTTACATTTAGGTCTTTAATTCATTTTGAGTTATTTTTGAGTGTGGTGTTAGGGTGTGTTCTAATTTCATTTTTTACATGTAGCTGTCCAGTTTTCCCAACACCACTTATTGGAGAGGCTGTCTTAACTCCATTGTATATCCTTGCCTCTTTGTCATAGTTTAATTGACTATAGGTGTGTGGATTTATCTCTGGGCTTTCTATCCTGTTCCATTGATCTATATTTCTGTTTTTGTGCCAGCACCATATTGTCTTGATTACTGTAGCTTTGTAGTATAGTCTGAGGTCAGGGAGTCTGATTCTTCCAGCTCTGTTTTTTTCCCTCAAGTTTCCTTTGGCTATTCGGGGTCTTATGTGTCTCCATACAAATGTTAAGATTTTTTTTCTAGTTCTATAAAAATGCCATTGGTAATTTGATAGGGTTGCATTGAATCTGTACATTGCTTTAGGTAGTATAGTCATTTTCACAATATTGATTCTTCCAATCCAAGAACATGATATATCTCTCCATCTGTTTGTGTCACCTTTAATTTCTTTCATCACTGTCTTATAGTTTCTGAGTACAGGTCTTTTACCTCCTTAGGTATGTTTATTCCTAGGTATTTTATTCTTTTGTTGCAATGGTGAATGGGTTGTTTCCTTACTTTCTCTTTCTGATCTTCGTTGTTAGTGTATAGGAATGCAAGATATTTCTGTGCATTAATTATTGTATCCTGCAACTTTACCAAATTCATTGATTAGCTCTAGTAGTTTTCTGGTGGCATCTTTAGGATTATCTATGTGTAGTATCATATCATCTGCAAACAGTGACAGTTTTACTTCTTCTTTTCCAATCTGTATACCTTTTATTTCTTTTTCTTCTTTAATTGCCATGGCTAGGACTTCCAAAACTATGTTGAATAATAGTGGCAAGAGTGGACATCCTTGTTTTGTTCCTCATCTTAGAAGAAATGCTTTCAGTTTTTCACCATTGAGAATGATGTTTGCTGTGGGTCTGCTGTATATGCCCCTTATTATGTTGAGGTAGGTTCCCTCTATGCCGCCTTTCTGGAGAGTTTTATCATAAACGGGTGTTGAATTTTGTCAAAAGCTTTTTCTGCATCTATTGAGATGATCATATGGTTTTTATTCTTCAATTTGTTAATATGGTGTATCACATTGATTGATTTGCATATATTGAAGAAGCCTTGGATCCCTGGGATAAATCCCACTTGGTCATGGTGTATGATCCTTTCAATGTGTTGTTGGATTCTGTTTCCTAGTATTTTGTTGAGGATTTTTAGATCTATATTCATGAGTGATATTGGCCTGTAATTTTCATTTTTTGTAGTATCTTTGTCTGGTTTTGGTATCAGGGTGCTGGTGGCCTCATAGCATGAGTTTGGGAGTGTTCCTTCCTCTGCAATTTTTTGGAAGAGTTTGAGAAGGATAGGTGTTAGCTCTTCTCTAAATGTTTGATAGAATTCACCTGTGAAGCCATCTGGTCCTGGACTTTTGTTTGTTGAAAGGTTTTTAACCACAGTTTCAAATTCATTACTTGTGATTGGTCTCTTTATATTTTGTTTCTTCCTTGTTCAATCTTAGAAGGCTATACCTTTCTAAGAATTTGTCCATTTCTTCCAGGTGGTCCTTTTGATTGGCATAGAGTTGCTTGTAGTAGTTTCTTATAATGCTTTGTATTTCTTCAGTGTCAGTTGTAACTTCTCCTTTTTCATTTCTAATTTTACCGATTTGAGTCCTCTCCCTCTTTTTCTTGATGAGTCTGGCTAAAGGTTTATCAATTTTGTTTACCTTCTCAAGGAACCAGCTTTTAGTTTTACTGATCTTTGCTATTGTTTTCTTTGTTTCTATTTCATTTATTTCTGCTCTGATCTTTATGATTTCTTTCCATCTGCTAACTTTGGGTTTTGTTTGTTCTTCCTCTAGTTCCTTGAGGTGTAAGATTAGATTGTCTCTTCGAGATTTTTCTTGTTTCTTGAGGTAGGATTGTATTGCTATAAACTTTCCTCCTAGAACTGCTTTTGCTGCATCCCATAGGTTTTGGATTTTCGTATTTTCATTGTCATTTGTCTCTAGGTATTTTTTGATTTCCTCTTTGATTTCTTCAGTCATCTCTTGGTTATTTAGTAACATATTGTTTAGCCTCAATGTGCTTGTGTCTTTTTATATTTTTTTCCCTGTACTTTATTTCTAGTCTCATAGCGCTGTGGTCAGAAAAGATGCTTGATATGATTTCAATTTTCTTAAATTTACCAAGGCTTGATTTGTGACCCAAGATATGATCTATCCCAGGGAATATTCTGTGTGAACTTGAGAAGAAAATGTAATCCACTGTTTTTGGATAGAATGTCCTATAAATATCAATTAAATCTATCTGCTGTATTGTATCATTTAAAGCTTGAGTTTCCTTATTAATTTTCTGTCTGGATGATCTGTCCATTGTCGTAAGTGAGGTGTTAAAGTCCCCTACTATTACTGTGTTACTGTCAGTTTCCTCTTTTATAGCTGTTAGCATTTACCTCACGTATTGAGGTGCTCCTATGTTGGGTGCATATATATTTATAAGTGTTATATCTTCTTCTTGGATTGATCCCTTGATCGTTACGTAGTGTCCTTCTTTGTCTCTTGTAACATTCTTTATGGTAAAGTCTATTCTGATGTGAGTATTGATACTCCAGCTTTCTCTTGATTTCCATTTGCATGGAATATCTTTTTCCATCCCCTCACTTTCAGTCAGTATGTGTCCCTAGGTCTGAAGTTGGTCTCTTGTAGACAGCATATATATGGGTCTTGTTTTTGTATCCATTCAGTGAGGCTGTGTCTTTTGGTTGGAGCATTTAATCCATTCACATTTAAGGTAATTATCATTATGTAAGTTCCTATTACCATTTTCTTAATTGTTTTGGGTTTGTTTTTGTAGGTCCTTTTCTTCTCTTCTGTTTCCCACTTAGAGAAGTTCCTTTAGCATTTGTTGTAGAGCTGGTTTGGTGGTGCTGAATTCTCTTTGCTTTTGCTTGTCTGTAAGGCTTTTGATTTCTTCGTCAAATCTGAATGTGATCCTTGCTGGGTAGAGTAATCTTGGTTGTAGGTTCTTCCCTTTCATCACTTTAAATATATCGTGGCACTCCCTTCTGGCTTGTAGTTTCTGCTGAGAAATCAGCTGTCAACCTTATGGGAGTTCCCTTGTATGTTATTTGTCATTCTTCCCTTGTTGCTGTTAATAATTTTTCTTTGTCTTTAATTTTTGTCAATTTGATTACTATGTGTCTCAGCCTATTTCTCCTTGGGTTTATCCTGCCTGGGACTCTCTGTGCTCCCTGGACTGGGGTGGCTATTTCCTTTCCCATGTTAGGGATATTTTCAACTATAATCTCTTCAAATATTTTCTCGAGTCCTTTCTCTGTCTCTTCTTCTTCTGGGAACCCTATAATGCAAATGTTGGTGCATTTAATGTTGTTCCAGAGGACTCTTAGGCTGTCTTCATTTCTTTCAATTCTTTTTTCTTTATTCTTTTCTGTAGCAGTGAATTCCACCATTCTGTCTTCCAAGTCACTTATCCTTTCTTCTGCCTCAGTTATTCTGCTATTGATTCCTTCTAGTGTATTTTCATTTCAGTTTTTGTATTGTTCAACTCTGTTTGTTTGTTCTTTAGTTCTTCTAGGTGTTTGTTCTTTAATTCTTTTAGGTGTTTGTTAAACATTTCTTGCATCTTCTCGATCTTTGCCTCCATTCTTTTTCCGAGGTCCTGGATCATCTTCACTAGCACTATTCTGAATTGTTTTTCTGGAAGTTTGCCTACCTCCACTTCATTTAATTGTTTTTCTGGGGTTTTATCTTGTTCCTTTATCTGGCACATAGTCCTCTCCCTTTTCATTGTGTCTATCTTTCTGTGAATGTGGTCTTCATTCCACAGGCTGCAGGATTGTAGTTCTTCTTGCTTCTGCTGTCTGCCCTCTGGTGGATGAGGCTATCTAAGAGGCTTGTGTGAGTTTCCTGATGGGAGAGACTGGTGGTGGGTAGAGCTGGGTGTTGCTCTGGTGGGCAGAGCTCAGTAAAACTTTAATCCACTTGTCTGCTGATGGGTGGGGCTGAGTTCCCTCCCTGATGGTTGTTTGGTCTGAGGCGACCAAGCAGTGGAGGCTACAGGCTCTGTGGTGGGGCTAATGGCGGACTCCGGGAGGGCTCACGCCAAGGAGCACTTCCCAGAACTTCTGCTGGCAGTGTCCCTGTCCCTACCATGAGCCACAGCTACACCCTGTCTCTGGAGGAGACCCTCCAACACCAGCAGGTGGGTCTGATTCAGTTTCCTATGGGGTCACTGCTCCTTCCCCTTCGGTCCTGGTACACACACTACTTTGGGTGTGCCCTCCAAGAGTGGAGTCTCTGTTTCCCCCAGTCCTGTTGAAGTCCTGCAATCAAATCCCACTAGCCTTCAAAGTCTGATTCTCTGGGAATTCCTCCTCTCGTTGCCGGACCCCCAGGTTGGGAAGCCTGATGTGGGGTTCAGAACCTTCACTCCAGTGGGTGGACTTCTGTGTATAATTGTACTCCAGTTTGTGAGTCACCCACACAGTGGTTATGGGATTTGATTTTATTGTGATTGCGCCCCTCCTACCCTCTCATTGCGGCTTCTCCTTTGTCTTTGGATGTGGGGTACCTTTTTTGGTGATTTCCAGTGTCTTCCTGTCGATAATCATTCAGCAGTCAGCTGTAATTCCAGTACTCTCGCAAGAGGGAGTGAGCACACGTCCTTCTACTCTGCCATCTTGAACCAATCCACCCAAATTAATTATCTTTTTTATTGTATTGGCTAGTAGATCAAATGAAACATAGTATCTAGTATCAGCAAGACAACAGACAAAATTTTTCAGGCCATCTTTTGGGACAAGACAGGGAAATACTGTAGTGTGGGTTTTTTTCCCTTTTGCTTTTCGGGGTTTTTTTGGTGTTACTATAAAAATGAGGGTTCTTCTGTCAGGTTTACATAATACTGGCTTAAACAAAGTTAAATAAATTTCTTTATGGCAGAGCATTTAGAGACTTTCCTTTACTACTGCATGTGTATTATGATTGTCCAAAAGGGAGTTAAAGTATGAAGCATTTTCCAACTTAACTGACCCACGTCATGGAGCATCTTAAGAGTCAAAAGAATACACAGGCACTGATCAATGACAGGCACTGATCAAAGTATTAACCTAGAGCAAAGTCTCTATTGCTAACCTCTAACCTCAGCCATGCTCTGGTTAATATTTCTACCAAAAATTGGATTAGAAAATTAACGGGTAGGAGTAGCCCCTGCTCACCACCAAAACTAGAGAAAGCCTGCATGCAGCAACAAAGACCCAACGCAGCCATAAATAAATAAATAAATTTATTTTTTTAAAAAATAAAGAAAATTCAACGGTATGCTAACCACACCTGAAGCTGAGAGAGACTGCTATAATGTTGGATCCAAATAGACTTCAGTGAGGTTTATCAATGAGATGGATCAGAATGTAATTAATTAAATGCCCTGTTCTATTCTTGACCACCCAAAACTACCTAAGAAAAGGAGCAGCAATCATGAGAAAGGCTCTGAGGTTCTGTTCGATTATAAGCTCAATATGATTCAACAGTGTGATGCAATTACCAGAAAAGCTTACATGCGATCACAGTACAGTAATTAGTCTGGGGATGATGGGTCATGAAACAAGTCTAATAAGAAACAGTTAAAGGGAACAAGTCAAGCTGGCTTCAGATATTTGAAGGACTGTAAGGTGAAAGAGGCTTGTTCTATGAGTCTCAGAAGACAGAAACTATAGGGAGAGAGATTTGAGTTCAACATGAAAAAGAGCACTGTAACAATTGGAATGACAAAAAAATGGAATGAGTAGCCTCTGTGGTAAGTTTCTTGTCACAGGAAGTTCAAATGCTTTATTGTCATCTATTAGAAGATTTATAAGCAATTCACAAACGGATTTGTAGGAAGAAGGGCAGCTAAACTATATAAAAGCACTTGGCATAGTGTCTGACATAGGAGATATTCAGTAGGTACTGATGTCTTTTCTTCGTGTTTCCTTACTATGGGATCCAGTTAATCTACAGAAGATAGCAACCCTTTGAAAAATATTCTGCCAATCACTTACCATGTATTTACTAATCCTGGACACTGATGAAGGGCTTGTTGACTACTGACTCTGAACTGCCAATTCAGATTTTAGGCTGTTCTAAGAATATGAGTGGTATAAAAAGACCTCAATCTCTTTGAATCAAACCTTGAAGTCACAAATATCTCCTGATTCTATAGCAGAATGTAAGCTACTACAAACATTCTTACATATTCATTTCTAGAGCACATTCACAAACAGCAATTTCAAACAACTTAAAATTCTATGAAATTCTACAATTCATTAGAAATCTTTTGGATGAAGAATAACATTTCAACTAAAATACTACACATTTACACTTCAGACTTTAGACTAGAAAAAACTGTCCAACTACTCTGAGTAATATAAAACTTGAGAAAAGGTTGAAAACACACCAAACACAGATTTCCAGCTAGCTGAGGGCAATGAAAACTGCCTAAATCTCTCTCCATATCCTCTAAAAAAAATACAGAATAGGTCTTCCCTGGTGGCGCAGTGGTTGAGAGTCCGCCTGCCGATGCAGGGGACATGGGTTCATGCCCCGGTCTGGGAGGATACCACATGCCGCGGAGCGGCTGGGCCCGTGGGCCATGGCCGCCGAGCCTGCGTGTCCGGAGGCTGTGCTCCGCAACGGGAGAGGCCACAACAGTGAGAGGCCCGCGTACCGCAAAAAAAAAAAAAAAAAAGAAAAAAAAATACAGAATAAAAAGAAAAACAAATAAAACTGCACAAAACCATACCCTCAGCATAACTAGACAAAAGAAAACACAAAACTTCAAATTATCTGTAAGAGAAAAAAAAAAGGGAAAGGGAAAAAGTGACCAAATCCCTGCCAGCAATCATTCACGCTCCCACAGTAAGCCTCCTAGGGAAGAAGGGCAGTCTGAAAAATACTGCAGAGGAGAGAAGAGAGGAGCTAGTGGCAGGCCTACAATTGCTCTGAAACTACCACCAGGAAGAAAAAGACACCCCGCAAGAGTGAAAATATTGAAAAAATATTCCTGTAGATCAAAACATGACAACAAGGAACGGTTAGAAAAGAACAGGAGACTCAAGGTGGTAATCTTTGAAAGGTATAGCTTCTAGGAGAAAAAAAGAGGGGAAAAAAAAATTGTGGGGGGGAAGGTCCCTTTGGCAATTGGATGGTGAAAGAGAAAAGAAGTAAACAGGGAAATTTCTGGGGTCCCACAAGACAAAACAAACAAACAAAAAAGAAACAAGAAATCTGAGGACACACAGTCCATCTTTCAAAAAATCCACTACAGAAATAAGACTTTACTGCACTGACATTAGAGGACATCAGATAATTAGGAATCACTCCAAATTTAAAAGAATACTCTCAAATCACAATGTAATAAAACTAGTAATTATTAATAAAATGGAAAAATTAAGTCTACCTGGAAATTTTTAAACTATTTCCATAAAACAACTCTTGGACAAAAATAAGAAACACAAATGATTGCAGAGCTTCTGAAAAAAATGATACTGAAAACTAAAACACTACATATCAGAACCAATGTGATATGTTTAAAGCTGTAACAAGAACATAGCACTAAGAATGATTAAAATGGAACATACTGATCAATTAAAAAGAATGAAGTCCTGATCCATGCTACTACATGAATGAACTGTGAATGTTTTCTGTGCTGAGTGAAAGAAGCCAATCACAAAAGGTCACATACTGTAGGGTCCATTTAAATGAAGTGTTCATAATAAGCAAACACATAAAAACAGAAATTAGATTAGTGATTGCCAGGTGCCTTAGAGGAAAGGATTGCTAATGGGTATGGGGTTTCCTTTCGGGATGATGAAAATGTTCTGAAATTAGATAGTGGTGATGATTGCACAACTCTGTGAATATACAAAAAAGCACTGAATTGTACACTTTAAAAGAATGAATTTTTATGGTATGTCAATTTTATCTCAATAAAGCTGTTATTCACTAAAAGGATAAAAATTGAATTAAATTCCCAATTCAAAAAACAACAACAAAATAAACCAATAAAAATCACAAGGAAGATAAAGGCAGAAAATAATGGAATAAATTAGAAAGAATAGACATAATCAATCAAAATCCTATTGTTCTGAAAAATTTAACAAAAGAGACAAACTGCTACCCTAATTTAATACGAAGAAAAGCAGAAAGCATATATACACAAAAATAATAAATAACGAGAGAAATACCGCTGAAGTAGAAATTTTATGTAAAAGACGACTTTTCAGACTTCTATACAAATAGATTTGAAACTCTAAATGAAACGAATAATTTCCCAGAGAAATACAGACTACCAAAATTGACCCCACTGGAGATGGAATGTTTAAACATAAATAAATAGATAATTACCAAGCAACTACCAAAACAAACTAACTAACAAACCATACACACCAAAAAAACAGGCCCAGATGATTTCACAGGGTATTATATCAAACCTACAAAGATCAAGTAGTCCCAATGCGCCATAAATCGTTCCAAAGCATTAAAAATGAAGAAACGCTTCCTACTTCGTTTTATAAAGTAAGTATAAAATTAACACCTAAACTTGATAAAGACATTAAAAAAGAGGAAATTAAAAACCAACATCACTTATGAATGTTGATCTGAAAGCACTAAATAGTGACAGAGCCTAACTCCACATTAAAAAAAAATCAATACATCATAACCAAGTGGCATTCATTCCAGACATGCAACGTTGATTCAATATCAGGAGTCCATTAATAAAATATTCTATTACTAGATCTAAGTGGAGGACATAATGAAATCCACAGATGCTGGAAAAGCATTTGACAAAATTCAATACCCATTCCTGAAAGAAAAAGAAACTCAAGAAAATAAAAATTGCTGAATACTTTCACAACACAATTAAATAAATAAATAAATAAGTGAGTATATAAATAAATATATATATGAGATCTTGAAGCCAGAATTGTACTTAAAAGTAATATTAATAACTATTAATATAACACCTCCCATAATGGACTGTTGTGAGAATTGAATGAGATAATATGGGTATGGAAATTCACTCATTCATTCAACAAATATTTATTGAGTATTTAAATATGCTAGGGATTGTAGAAGCGAAGGGGGAAAAAACTTTCTTCTGGCCAGATTACATGTCAACCACTGTGCTAGGCTGGATATATTGAAGGTAAACAAAACAGACATGGTTCCTGCTTTCATGGAGTTTATAAGACAAATAAGGAAGACAAAAATTAAACAAGTAAAACCACACACAATAAATGTATGAATATAAATAGTGCTAAGTGCTATGAAGGAAAGCAATAGGAAACTATCTATGAAAAAGAATAACAGGAGGGATTCACTTCAATTGAATGATCAAGGAGGGTCTTTCTTTGAAGATTAATTAATTACAGAAGACCTGCTCTGTGCCAGGCACTCTACTAGGTAACAGTCAAAGAGCAGGGAATAAAATAAACAAAAATCAGGCCCTTGTAGACTTAGATTCTGGTTGGAAGAGACAGTCAATAAATAAGAAAATATATATATGCCATATTTTCATAAGTGCTCTATAAAATGATAAAGTAAGGGCTTCCTTGGTGGCACAATGGCTAAGAATCCGCCTGCTAACGCAAGGGACATGGGTTCGAGCCCTGGTCCAGGAAGATCCCACATGCTGTGGAGCAACTAAGCCCGTGTACCACAACTACTGAGCCTGCACTCTAGAGCCCATGAGCCACAACTACTGAAGCCTGCGCGCCTAGAACCCGTGCACCACAACAAGAGAAGCCACCACAATGAGAAGCCCGTATACCGCAACAAAGAGTAGACCCCGCTCACCGCAACTAGAGAAAGCCCACGTGCAGCAATGAAGACCCAACGCAGCCAAAAATTAAAAAAAAAAAAAAGATAAAGTAAGAGACAGAGGATAGGGAGTTCTGGGAAGGAGGGTGATGAAAGAAAGCAGAAGATGACATTTAAGCAAAGACCTGATGGAAGTAGGAAAGCTAGCACTGATGATATCTTAGGGTAAAGTATTCCAGAAGTGGAAATAGCAAGGCTTAGGCCCTGCTTGAGGTAGGAATGTGCTTACTGTGTTTGAGGAACCGAAAGGATACTGTGGCTGGAGCAGAGTGGTGAAAGAAAAAATGGTAAAAGATGAGGTCAGAGAGCTAATGAGGGTGGAGGGTCAGATCATATAGAAGCTTGTAGGCCATAATAAGACCTGTAGGTTTCAATCTGAGTGTGGTAAGAACACAGTAGAGTTCTTAGCAGAGGAGTGAAATGATCTAGCTTATATTTTAAAAGCGTTGCTCCGGACATAAAGTGAAGAATTGACTGAACAGGTACACAAGCAGAGGCAGTAAAACCATTTAGGAGATTCCTATACTCCAGGTGAGAAATTATGATAGCTTGCACTATAGTAGAAGTGGGGGAAATGTGGAGAAACATTTCTCCTTCTCATATTTCTGGATATTTTAAGAAATGAGTAAAAAGGTTTGCTGAGACATACTTGGGGGAATCAGGAAGATGCCGGAAGAGTAAGACGCAGAGATCACCTTCCTCCCCACAGATACACCAGAAATACATCTACACGTGGAACAACTCCTACAGAACACCTACTGAACGCGGGCAGAAGACCTCAGACCTCCCAAAAGGCAAGAAACTCCCCACATACCTGGGTAGGGCAAAAGAAAAAAGAATAAACAGGGACAAAAGAATAGGGACAGGACCTGCACCAGTGGCAGGGAGCTGTGAAGGAGGAAAACTTTCCACACACTAGGAGCCCCTTCGCGGGCGGAGACTGCGGGTGGCGGAGGGGGGGAGCTTCGGCGCCGCGGAGGAGAGCGCAGCCACAGGGGTGCGGAGGGCAAAGTGGAGACATTCCCGCACAGAGGAGCGGTGCCGACTGGCACTCACCAGCTCGAGAGGCTTGGCTGCTCACCCGCCGGGGCGGGCGGGGCCTGGGAGCTGAGGCTCGGGGCTTCGGTTGGAGCCAGGAAGAGGACTGGGGTTGGTGGCATGAACACAGCCTGCAGGGGGTTAGTGCACCCTGGCTAGCCGGGAGGGAGTCCGGGGGTAAGTCTGGACCTGCCGAAGAGGCAAGAGACTTCTTCTTCCCTCTTTGTTTCCTGGTGCGCGAGGAGAGGGGATTAAGAGCGCTGCTTAAAGGAGCTCCAGAGACGGGCGCTAGCCGCGGCTAACAGCGCGGACCACAGAGACAGGCATGAGACGCTAAGGCTGCTGCTGCCGCCACCAAGAAGCCTGTGTGCG
This sequence comes from Leucopleurus acutus, assembly GCF_964270905.1. Classification (NCBI taxonomy): domain Eukaryota; kingdom Metazoa; phylum Chordata; class Mammalia; order Artiodactyla; family Delphinidae; genus Leucopleurus; species Leucopleurus acutus. The sequence goes on from NC_139143.1 coordinate 149,365,052, forward strand.
AGCACAGGTCACTATCCTCACCTCCCTTCCGGGGAGCCTGTGCAGCCCGCCACTGCCAGGGTCCCAGGATGCAAGGACAACTTCCCTGGGAGAACGCACGGCGGGCCTCAGGCTGGTGCAACGTCACACCGGCCTCTGACACCGCAGCCTCGCCCTGCATCCGTGCCCCTCCCTCCCCCTCCCCCCACCCTGCCCAAGTGAGCCAGAGTCCCTGAAGCACCTGCTCCTTTAACCCCGTCCTGTCTGAGCGAAGAACAGACGCCCTCGGGCAACCTACACACAGAGGCGGGGCCCAATCCAAAGCTGAGCCTCGGGAGCTGTGCGAACAAAGAAGAGAAAGGGAAATCTCTCCTAGCAGCCTCAGAAGCAGCGGATTAAAGCTCCACAATCAACTTGATGTACCCTGCATCTGTGGAATACATGAATAGACAACGAATCATCCCAAATTAAGGAGGTGGACTTTGAGAGCAAGATTTACTATTTTTTCCCCTTTTTCTCTTTTTCTGAGTGTGTATGTGTATGCTTCTGTGTGAGATTCTGTCTGTATAACTTTGCTGTCACCATTTGTCCTAGGGTTCTATCCGTCCGTTTTTTTGTTTCTTTTGCTTGTTTTTAATGTTTTTCTTAAAATTATTTTTTATTTTAATAACTTTATTTTATTTTGTCTTTATTTTATTTTATCCTCTTTCTTTCTTTCTTTTCTTCCTTCCTTCCTCCCTCCTTTCTTTCTTTTCTTTCTTTCTTTCTTTCTTTCTTTCTTTTCTTTTGTCTTTCTTTCTTTCTTTCTTTCAACTTTTTCTCCCTTTTATTCTGCGCCATGTGGATGAAAGGCTCTTGGTGCTGCAGCCAGGAGTCAGTGCTGTGCCTCTGACGTGGGAGAGCCAACTTCAGGACACTGGTCCACAAGAGACCTCCCAGCTCCACATAATATCAAACGGTGAAAATCTCCCAGAGATCTCCATCTCAACACCAGCACCCGGCTTCACTCAACGACCAGCAAGCTACAGTGCTGCACACCCTATGCCAAACAACTAGCAAGACAGGAACACAACCCCACCCATTAGCAGAGAGGCTGCCTAAAATCATAATAAGTCCACAGACACCCCAAAACACACCACCAGATGTGGACCTGCCCAGCAGAAAGACAAGATCCAGCCTCATCCACCAGAACACAGGCACTAGTCCCCTCCACCAGGAAGCCTACACAACCCACTGAAACAACTTTAGCCACTGGGGACAGACACCAAAAACAACAGGAACTACGAACCTGCAGCCTGCAAAAAGGAGACCCCAAACACAGTAAGATAAGCAAAATGAGAAGACAGAGAAACACACAGCAGATGAAGGAGCAAGATAAAAACCCACCAGAAATAACAAATGAAGAGGAAATAGGCAGTCTACCTCAAAAAGAAATCAGAATAGTGATAGTAAAGATGACCCAAAATCTTAGAAATAGAATAGAGAAAATGCAAGAAACATTTAACAAGGACCTAGAAGAACTAAAGATGAAACAAGCAATGATGAACAACAAAATAAATGAAATTAAAAATACTCTAGAAGGAATCAATAGCAGAATAACTGAGGCAGAAGAACCGATAAGTGCCCTGGAAGACAAAATAGTGGAAATAACTACTGCAGAGCAGAATAAAGAAAAGAGAATGAAAAGAAATTAGGACAGTCTCAGAGACCTCTGGGACAACATTAAACGCACCAACATTCAAATTATAGGGGTTCCAGAAGAAGAAGAGAAAAAGAAAGGGACTGAGAAAATATTTGAAAAGATTATACTTGAAAACTTCCCTAATATGGGAAAGGAAATAGTTAATCAAGTCCAGGAAGCACAGAGAGTCCTATACAGGATAAATCCAAGGAGAAATACGCCAAGACACATATTAATCAAACTGTCAAAATTTAAATACAAAGAGAGCATATTAAAAGCAGCAAGGGAAAAACAACAAATAACACACAAGGGAATCCCCATAAGGTTAACAGCTGATCTTACAGCAGAAACTCTGCAAGCCAGAAGGTACTGGCAGGACATATTAAAAGTGATGAAGGAGAAAAACCTACAACCAAGATTACTCTACCCAGCAAGGATCTCATTCAGATTTGATGGAGAAATTAAAACCTTTACAGACAAGCAAAAGCTGAGAGAGTTCAGCACCACCAAACCAGCTTTACAACAAATGCTAAAGGACCTTCTCTAGGCAGGAAACACAAGAGAAGGAAAAGACCTACAATAACAAACCCAAAACAATTAAGAAAATGGGAATAGGAACATACATATCGATAATTACCTTAAATGTAAATGGATTAAATGCTCCCACAGAAAGACACAGACTGGCTGAATGGATACAAAAACAAGACCCATATATATGCTGTCTACAAGAGACCCACTTCAGACCTAGAGACACATACAGACTGAAAGTGAGGGGATGGAAAAAGATATTCCATGCAAATGGAAACCAAAAGAAAGCTGGAGTAGCAATTCTCGTATCAGACAAAATAGACTTTAAAATAAAGACTATTAGAAGAGACAAAGAAGGACACTACATAATGATCAAGGGACCGATCCAAGAAGATATAACAATTGTAAATATTTATGCACCCAACATAGGAGCACCTCAATACATAAGGCAAATACTAACAGCCATAAAAGGGGAAATTGACAGTAACATATTCATAGTAGGGGACTTTAACACCCCTCTTTCACCAATGGACAGATCATCCAAAATGAAAATAAATAACGAAATGCAAGCTTTAAATGATACATTAAACAAGATGGACTTAATTGATATTTATAGGACATTCCATCCAAAAACTACAGAATACACATTTTTCTCAAGTGCTCATGGAACATTCTCCAGGATAGATCATATCTTGGGTCACAAATCAAGCCTTGGTAAATTTAAGAAAATTGAAATTGTATCAAGTATCTTTTCCGACCACAACGCTATGAGACTAGATATCAATTTCAGGAAACGATCTGTAAAAAATACAAACACATGGAGGCTAAATAATACACTACTTAATAACGAAGTGATCACTGAAGAAATCAAAGAGGAAATCAAAAAATACCTAGAAACAAATGACAATGGAGACATGATGACCCAAAACCTATGAGATGCAGCAAAAGCAGTTCTAAGAGGGAAGTTTATAGCAATACAATCCTACCTTAAGAAACAGGAAACATCTCGAATAAACAACCTAACCTTGCACCTAAAGCATTTAGAGAAAGAAGAACAAAAAAACCCCGAAGTTAGCAGAAGGAAGGAAATCATAAAGATCAGATCAGAAATAAACGAAAAAGAAATGAAGGAAACGATAGCAAAGATCAATAAAACTAAAATCTGGCTCTTTGAGAAGATAAACAAAATTGATAAACCATTAGCCAGACTCATCAAGAAAAAAAGGAAGAAGACTCAATCAATAGAATTAGAAATGAAAAAGGAGAAGTAACAACTGACACTGCAGAAATACAAAAGATCATGAGAGATTACTACAAGCAACTCTATGCCAATAAAATGGACAGCCTGGAAGAAATGGACAAATTCTTAGAAATGCACAGCCTGCCAAGACTGAATCAGGAAGAAATAGAAAATATGAACAGACCAATCACAAGCACTGAAATTGAAACTATGATTAAAAATCTTCCAACAAACAAAAGCCCAGGACCAGATGGCTTCACAGGCGAATTCTATCAAACATTAAGAGAAGAGCTAACACCTATCCTTCTCAAACTCTTCCAAAATATAGCAGAGGGAGGAACACTCCCAAACTCATTCTACGAGGCCACGATTACCCTGATACCAAAACCAAACAAGGATGTCACAAAGAAAGAAAACTACAGGCCATTATCACTGATGAACATAGATGCAAAAGTCCTCAACAAAATACTAGCAAACAGAATCCAACAGCACATTAAAAGGATCATACACCATGTTCAAGTGGGGTTTATTCCAGGAATGAAAGGATTCTTCAATATACACAAATCAATCAACGTGATACGCCATATTAACAAATTGAAGGAGAAAAACCATATGATCATCTCAATAGATGCAGAGAAAGCTTTTGACAAAAGTCAACACCCATTTAAGATAAAAACCCTCCAGAAAGTAGGCATAGAGGGAACTTTCCTCAGCATAATAAAGGCCATATATGACAAACCTACCACCAACATCATCCTCAATGGTGAAAAACTGAAACCATTTCCACTAAGATCAGGAACAAGACAAGGTTGCCCACTCTCACCACTCTTATTCAACATAGTTTCGGAAGTTTTAGCCACAGCAATCAGAGAAGAAAAGGAAATAAAAGGAAGCCAAATCGGAAAAGAAATAAAGCTGTCACTGTTTGCAGATGACATGATACTATCTATACATAGAGAATCCTAAAGATGCTACCAGAAAACTACTAGAGCTAATATTTGGTAAAGTAGCAGGATACAAAATTAATGCACAGAAATCTCTGGCATTCCTATACACTAACGATGAAAAACATGAAAGTGAAATCAAGAAAACACTCTCATTTACCATTGCAACAAAAAGAATAAAATATCTAGGAATAAACCTACCTAAGGAGACAAAAGACCTGTATGCAGAAAATGATCAGACACTGATGAAAGAAATTAAAGATGATACAAATAGATGGAGAGATATATCATGTTCTTGGATTGGAAGAATCAACATTGTGAAAATGACTCTACTACCCAAAGCAATCTACAGATTCAACGCAATCCCTATCAAACTACCACTGGCATTTTTAACAGAACTAGAACAAAACATTTCACAATTTGTACGGAAACACAAAAGACCCCGAAGAGCCAAAGCAATCTTGAGAAAGAAAAACAGAGCTGGAGGAATCAGGCTGCCTGACTTCAGACTATACTACAAAGCTATAGTAATCAAGACAGTATGGTACTGGCACAAAAACAGAAATATAGATCAATGGAACAGGATAGAAAGCCCTGAGATAAACCCACCCACATATGGTCACCTTATCTTTGATAAAGGAGGCAGGAATGTACAGTGGAGAAAGGACAGCCTCTTCAATAAGTGGTGCTGGGGAAACTGGACAGGTATATGTAAAAGTATGAGATTAGAACACTCCCTATCACCATACACAAAAATAAGCTCAAAATGGATTAAAGACCTAAATGTAAGGCCAGAAACTATCAAACTCTTAGAGGAAAACATAGGCAGAACACTCTATGACATAAATCACAGCAAGATCCTTTTTGACCCACCTCCCAGAGAAATGGAAATAAAAACAAAAATAAACAAATAGGACCTAATGAAACTTAAAATCTTTTGCACAGTAAAGGAAACCATAAACAAGACCAAAAGACAACCCTCAGAATGGGAGAAAAGATTTGCAAATGAAGCAACTGACAAAGGATTAATCTCCAAAATTTACAAGCAGCTCATGCAGCTCAATAATGAAAAAACAAACAACCCAATCAAAAAATGGGCAGAAGACCTAAATAGACATTTCTCCAAAGAAGATCTACAGATTGCCAACAAACACATGAAAGAATGCTCAACATCATTAATCATTAGAGAAATGTAAATCAAAACTACAATGAGATATCATCTCACACCAGTCAGAATGGCCATCGTCAAAAAATCTAGAAACAATAAATGCTGGAGAGGGTGTGGAGAAAAGGGAACACTCTTGCACTGCTGGTGGGAATGTGAATTGGTACAGCCACTATGGAGAACAGTATGGAGGTTCCTTAAAAAACTACAAATAGAACTACCATATGACCCAGCAATCCCACTACTGGGCATATACCCTGAGAAAACCATAATTCAAAAAGAGTCATGTACCACAATGTTCATTGCAGCTCTATTTACAATAACCAGGAGATGGAAACAACCTAAGTGTCCATCATTGGATGAATGGATAAAGAAGGTGTGGCACATATATACAATGGAATATTACTCAGCCATAAAAAGAAACGAGATTGAGTTATTTGTAGTGAGGTGGATGGACCTACAGTCTGTCATACAGAGTGAAGTAAGTCAGAAAGAGAAAGACAAATACCGTATGCTAACACATATATATATGGAATTTAAGAAAAAAAAATGTCATGAAGAACCTAGGGGTAAGACAGGAATAAAGACACAGACCTACTAGAGAATGGACTTGAGGACATGGGGAGGGGGAAGGGTAAGCTGTGACAAAGCGAGAGAGTGGCATGGACATATATACACTACCAAACGTAAAACAGATAGCTAGTGGGAAGCAGCCGCATAGCACAGGGAGATCAGCTAGGTGGTTTGTGACCACCTAGAGGGGTAGGATAGGGAGGGTGGTAGGGAGGGAGACGCGGGAGGGAGGAGAGATGGAAACGTGTGTGTGTGTGTGTGTGTGTGTGTGTGTGTGTGTGTGTGTGTGTGTGTGTGTGTGGCTGATTCGCTTTGCTGTAGAGCAGAAACTGGCACACCGTTGTGGGGCAATTATACTCTAATAAATATGTAAAAAAAAAAAGAATTAAAATAATAATAATATCCCTGCTGTCCGACGGGGAATTTATAGGGTTTTAAAAAGTGAGCTCCACAATGATCTCTAGCAAGATCATTGCTTAAATTTGTTCTCCGTGCAGTGCTAAGTTTTCTGGGGGATAAAAAAGGAAAATAAAAGAGTATCTTGATAAACTGCAAAAAAAAAAAAAAAAAAGGTTTGCTGGTATATTGAATGTTGAGTATAAGAAAAATCAAGAATGGCTCTAAGCTTTTTGGCCAAAGGTCCTAAAGAGATGGAGTTATCATTTACTGGATAGGAAAAACTTCTGGAGGAACAGATGGGGAAGGTGGAAGTTCAAGAAAGAATTAGGACCTCAGTTTTAGACCTGTTAAATTTGAAAGGCCTATTAGACATCCAAGCAGAAATACTTTTGTAAAGTGTTGGAGATATGAGATAAGATTTTTTAAGACCTAAAGCATGAAAAGAGTTGACCTTGAAAGAATAAAGAGCACTGTAGCCAAAGAAAATATGAGACTGGGGCGCAGGGAAATAAGTTTGGCTTACCGAACACACTGAAAGGCCAGTGAGCTTACACATAGGAAGACTAGACAACAGGAGTTAAAACAAGAAATGATTTTTAAAAGGACAGTCTCACCGTTAGAAAGCAATAGAAAATACTGATACATATTTTGGTACCTGAATGCCATGGACGGAATTGTGTCCCCTCAAAATTCATTTGTTGGACTTCCCTGGTGGTGCAGTGGTTAAGAATCCACCTGCCAATGCAGGGGACACGGGTTCGAGCCCTGGTCCAGGAAGATCCCACATGCCGCGGAGCGACTAAGCCTGTGCACCACAACTACTGAGCCTGCACTCTAGAGCCCGTGAGCCACAACTACTGAAGCCTGTGTGCCTAGAACCCGCGCTCCACAACAAGAGAAGCCACAGCAATGAGAAGTCCGTGCACTGCAACGAAGAGTAGCCCCCGCTCACTGCAACTAGAGAAAGCCCACACTCAGCAACGAAGACCTAACGCAACCAAAGATAAATAAATTTATATAAAAAAAGAAAATTCATTTATTGAAGTCCTAACACTCAATGTGATGGTTTTTGGAGATGGGTCTTTTGGGAGGTAATTATGGTAGATGAGGTCATGAGGGTGAGTGCCTCCTGATAGGATTAGTGTCCTTATAAGAATCCTTACAAATAGTGGAAGACAAAGATGTTTCTCTCTCCCTCTCTCTCTGCACCCACATAAAAGAAGAGGTCATGTGAATACACAGTGAGATGGCAGTCACCTATAACCCAAGAAAAAACCTATAAAACCTATCGTGCATCAGTATAAAACCAGTATCAGTATAAAACCTATCGTACATCTTGATTTTAGACTTCCCAGCCTCTAGAACAATGAGAAATAAATTTATGTTCTTTGAGCCACCCAGTCTATGGTATTTGCTATGTCAGCCCAAGCAAACTAATATAGTGGAAATGGAGTTACAATGAACAAAAATATAAGATACGTGAATGGCTTTGGAACCATTCTAGTTCCAAAGTTTGGAACAATTGCTAGCAAAAGCGTAAAGTGCGTTGAAGAAACCATTAGTAGTAGCCTCAAAGTCCTTTGAGGATGCTGCAGGTGAGAGTTTGCGAAAGGACAAAATCTTACTGAAAACTGGAGGAGAGGAGAGTCCTGTTAAAATAGAAGCAGAGATTACAGTAATACTATACTTGCAGTTATGTAGAAACTAGTTAATAAGCAAAATATTGAAACTGCCACATGGTTTCTTCTGGATGCTTACAGTAAAATTCTATAATGCTATATTGCAGAAAGAACTATTAAACAAAAAGGATTCAGGACTTGATAGTTTTGAAAATTCTCAGTCTTTCAAAGTGGTAAAAGATGCTAAAATTAAGAAATAGTCTTTGACGGGAATAAAGACGCAGACTTACTAGAGAATGGACTTGAGGATTCGGGGAGGGGGAAGGGTAAGCTGGGACAAAGTGAGAGAGTGGCATGGACATATATACACTACCAAACGTAAAATAGAGAGCTAGCGGGAAGCAGCTGCATAGCACAGGGAGATCAGCTTGGTGCTTTGTGACCACCTAGAGGGGTGGGACAGGGAGGGTGGGAGGGAGACACAAGAGGGAGGGGATATGGGGATATAGGTAGATGTATAGCTGATTCCCTTTGCTATAAAGTAGAAAGTAACACAACATTGTAAAGCAATTATACTCCAATAAAGATGTTAAAAAAAAAAAAGAAATAGTCTTTGAGCAAAGATCAAATCCAGGGCATTGCCAGGAAAACATGGTCCAAAAATGAGGCCCATATTGTGACAAATCTTTTGTTAAGACCTCAGAAAGATCAAAGGTGATGCCTCAGAATGTTGTTCAGAGAGAAAAAAAAAGCCCTCTAAAGAGGAAAAACCTGTGCCTCACAAATCCTCTCAATCAAAGGGTTGCTAGGAAACTTAAGAATGCTGCTCCTCAGCCGTCTCAGAAAGGACCCAAGGCAGAAAGGCACTGAGCCCAGAGAGATCTGCAGGTGTAGCTTGTTGACTGATGGCGTGACCAACAAGATTCACAGGAGACCCACAAAGTTCTTAAGGTAAAAATTATCTACAGAGAGGATTCTTAAGTGTTAGCACTCTATTTTTGACCTGGGAGGTAATTTAGGTCACAGTTATGAGCTTGATTCATGAAGCTGTGTATTTATGTTGTGTGCATTTCTCTGACTTGAGTTATAATACACAACAACAACAAATGTCATATTTTTTAAAAATGCTGGGTTCAATCATTACTTTGAATCTTTAATTTCCTAGCAGGTCACAGATCAAAGTTTGAAAAATTATGGTCTGGGATAAGAGCTGCGATAGTAAAAGAAACTGGGGGAAAAAAAAACATAATTTGGAGTTTGAAGGTAGAACTGATAGGACATAGTGATGGACTGGAGTAGGGGAAGAGCAGGGAGAAGTGTCAAAGATGACTCATGTTTTTGCTTTGAACATCTGAATGGATGGAAATGCCACTTACTGAGATGAGGAAAAGTAGAGAAGGAGCAAATTTAAGATATGGGGGAACAGAATGAAGAGTTTGCATCTGAACATGTGAAATTTGAGACATCTGTTACATACACTAGCAAAGATGCCAACTGGATATACAAGTATAGAGTGCATCACTGACTATCCTAAGTTTGCCTCCCTCTCCCCACAAGTGCCTTACCTTGTTTTATTTTCTTCACAGGACTAATAATTGTTTGAAATTATCGTAGTTTTTTTCATATGCTACTGTCTCTCCTCGACTAGCAATTTAAGCAAAACCCTCACATTTCATTTGCTTATTTGTTGCTTGTGAATGAATGCACTGATGTCCCTAATTCTTTTTCCCTCCTGAATATCCTTTATGGTTTCCTACCACAAAAGAAGTAGAGTATATTACCCTATCCCTTGATTCCAAGTTTGCCATGTGACTTGCTTTGGTCAAGTCTCAAAAGGCCTTGCATGTTGCAGATTATTCTCTTGTGCTTCTGCTGTGACCATGAAAAGGACATCCCAGAGCTGGCCCTCCGGTCCCAAGAGGAAAATGAGCGACATATGACCCAGCCAAGCAGTACTAAAACAGAGCCTCCAACCAACCTACAGTCATATGATCAACCCAGACAAAAAGAGCTGAGCATGACTTAGATCATCTGATTCCCAGTCAATCTACAAACTTGTAAGCTATAATAATAAATAATCATTGTTTAAAATTGCTGAGTTTTGGAGTGGTTTATTACACAGCAATAGCTAACTGATATACTGCTATATTCCAGTGCCTAGAATAGTGCCTGAAATATAATAATAGCTCAATATTTTAAATGAATTATTTAATTCAAAAGGAAATGGAGGGACTTCCCTGGTGGTGCAGTGGTTAAGAATCCACCTGCCAATGCAGGAGACACAGGTTCCAGCCCTGGTCTGGGAAGATCCCACATGCCACGGAGCAAATAAGCCTGTGCGCCACAGCTACTGAGCCTGCGCTCTAGAGCCCACGAGCCACAACTACTGAAGTCCATGCACCTAGAGCCCATGCTCCTTAACTAAAGAAGCCACCACAATGAGAAGCCCCTGCACCACAACAAAGAGTAGCCCCCGTTCGCCACAACTAGAGAAAGCCCATGCGAAGCAACGAAGACCCAACACAGCCAAAAATAAAAAATATAAATAAATAAATAAATTTTTAAAAACTCATTCAAAAAAATTAAAAAGGAAATAGACAAGGAATAGCCAAAGAGGTAAGAAAAACCAGAAGAATGCGATGTCACAGAGGCCAAGAGAAGAGAATGTTTTAAGAAAGAAGTGATCAAAAGGGACTAATGGTGCTGAGGTCTATTAAAATAGGATTGAAAAGCATTTACTTGATATGGCAACGTAGTGATCAGTGGTAGCCTTGAGAAAGGAGGGAAGCCAGATTGGAATGGACTGAGTTTAAAATGGTAAGAAATAGCTACAAGAAAGAAAATTTCCATGGCCCCAAACTGGCAGTGCTCCTCTATACCATCCTACCATTCTTCCTTGAAGATTTCTTTCCTTTCTGATTACTTGATCTTGACTATCAAACCTGGGATATATTTCCTGCAAAGAATAGGAATGCTGAACTTTCAAGCACAACTATTTTCTTTCTTATCTCACAGTACACAACAAGGCACTGGTTCAGGGTCATACAATAAAAACAAAAACAAAATCAAAAACTCTATCTGCACTATCCCATGCTTTATCTAACTGGCTAAGGCAGGCCGATCACTGATCATCAGTCAAAAAGCTAGTTTACCTACAAAATAAAAATCAACTGTGAAATTTAAATCTCATAAAACACTATGGATTGACAGATGATGATGGACTCCTGATGGATTCAAATACTGAGAATAAAATTTGGCTACATAAATCTATTACCAAGAGCTAGCTTTAAGTCTCATTACCATATTCAGAACTAATGAGCCTCCACTTATAGTCTATGATTAAAGGAGACAAGATTTATGTTATTTTTCCTATTTCAGTGTCTTGTTTTGGAGCATTCTAGGTACTTCTCATATGATGTCCTATGTATAAATACTTTTAGAAAACTGAATTCTATACAGACTATTTCTTCAACTTAATTGAAAAACCATTTCATATTTTATACATCTTGGCATCCCCCACAGTTTCTTAAGAAATACCTATTGTTTCTCACACATGTATATAACTACCAATAAGACTTGAAGTTTTTTAACATACCATATTTTTCCATGTGCTCTTTTCCAGCAAACCCAAACATCTGAGACGCAACTGGGTGGGCTGACAATCCGTACTTGTTGATCAGGACTTCGAGATGCTTATCAATTGGATTGGTCCTGTTTGAAAACTAAGAGAGGGGAAAAAACAAAATTGAATAAGTACTTGACATGATGATAGGTGTCTCTTTCAACTATTACAGCGTTACTAAGACATTTACTTATTTGAAGTGTAGAGTAAGCCAAAAATGGACAATGTGAATACAATCAGTCAGAAAACGCTTTGCAGGGAAACATGGGAAGGAAAACTAATCAAGTGACCAAAGAGGTATGAATTCTTTCAAGAAACATGTATAAAGAATCCATAGGTGCAAATAACTACTCAAGGTGCTGGGGATAAAACAGTGAACAAAACAGATAAAGTCCCTGCTCATCTGGCATTTACATTTGAGGGAGGAGGGGACAGAAAGTAATGGGGATGAAAATTAATTAAAATGTAAATAGTAATGCTATAATGAATAAATTCAAGTATAGGGATAAAGATTGAAAGTGGGAAGTGCTACTTTATAGAAAATAGTCAAGGGAGGTCACATTGACAAAATGACATTTGAGCAGGGATGTGAAGGATTAGGAGCAAGTCATTTGGACACCTTTGGGAGAGGAGCATTCACGGCAGAAGGAACAGCAAGAATAAAGACCCAAAGGCAGGAGCAGGCTTGGGTATTTGAGAAAAAGTGTGAATTAGGGTTAGGATAAAGTGATACTCAGAGTGCAATCACCTCTGTTTCCATGGTTCTAGAATAGAAAAACACAGTTCCTACTGCAAACATTCTACAAAGGGAAAGCTAACTGTTTCTTACCAGTTTACCTACTAGACTATGAACACACTGAGGGCAGGAACTCTGCTTCACATACCTCTGTATGTGTATCCAATGCCTAGCATACGGCCTGTTACATAGTAAACATTCCATAAATAATTGTTAAATGAAATAAATCAAGATTTTTTTGGTGCACAAAGGGGTTCTAAAGGGAATGCTATGAAAAAACTAAGATTAAGAAAAAATAGGCTTACAAGAGGAAAATTATTTAGCTAGATATGATAAGCAACTTGACAATCCAAAGGAGTAAGACAAAATGAGCTGATAAATGGGATCTGTGGAATCTGTGAACACAGAAATCTTAAAAATAAGTATATATAATTATGTGTTTGGATTTCCATAGATGTAAATTTTTTTCTGTCAGAAGAAATCTAAAAAAGAACATTTAAAAAAATACAGAAAATGTTCATACCTAAGTTAAAAAGGAATGTGAATGAAAACAATGAAATACAACTTCTGCTTCTAGTCATGATGCACTATAGAAACCAGATTTACCCTTCTGTCTTAAGCAACTAAAAACCTGGACAAAATATACAAAGCAACTGTTTTCAGACAATGGACAACATAAAGCTTAGTATAGTGATCTCTGAAAGAACTCACAGAGAAGAGTAATGGAGAGACGAGAGAGAGAGAGAGAGAGAGAGAGAGAGAGAGAGAGAGAGAGAGAGAGAGAGAGAGAGAGAGAGAGAGAGCGCTGAAGATCTGAAGAGAGTTCCTCTTGAGTTTTCAATGAGTCTAATCAACACATGAATATGAGGAAACTACTGAGACCGGGGAAAGAATCACTGGAAAGGAGCAGGCAGAATAATTCCCAATGTTCCCACAGGGACAGGAATAGTTCTTATTCTCCTAACATATGGGGCATCAATGGAATCCTGAGGTTACTGCTTGAGTAACAGTGTCAGTTTAGTCTTAGAATAATAAAGGCTGTTCTGATTCTACCTAATGAAGCTTAAAAGCAAGTCTCAAAAGTATCAAACCACTTCTAAAAAACACCTACCCCAGAACAAACCCCTAAGTAGTTAACAGAACATAAAAATTCAACACCCAACAAAGTAAAATTTAAAATGTCTAGCATTCAATCACAAGTTATAAGGCATGCAATGAAACAGAAAAGTACAACTTGTAAAGAGTGGATTAATCAATCAATAGAAATGATATAGCTGATAGAATTAGATGGGAACAGTAAAACAGTTACTATAATATACTCCATCTGTTCAAGAAGGTAGAAGAAAGCATGAACATGACAAAGAAAAATAGGGAAGATATAAAAAAATGACCCACATGAAACTTTTAGAGATAAAATATACATTGTCTGAAATGAAAAGTAAATTCAGTGGAATTAACAGCAGATTAGACAATGCAGCATAGACTGGTAAACTTGGAGAAGTAGCAAATTAAAATATAGAGGAAAAAATCTAGAAAAAAAGGAAGAAAATCAGTGAATTATGGAACAACAACCAAGAAGTTTAGTAGATATGTAATTGGAGTCCCAGAAACAGAGAAAATGGAGAGAGACAAAAGTCAGAAAAAAAATATTTTAAGGCATAATGGATGAAAAATTTTCAAACCTGATAAAAACTATAACTCATATATCCAAGAACCTCAACAAACCCCAAGCACAAGAAACACGATAAAACTACACCAAGGTACGTCATAATAAAATTGTTCAAAACCAGTGATAGATAGGGCTTCCCTGGTGGCGCAGTGGTTGAGAGTCCGCCTGCCAATGCAGGCGGCACGGGTTCATGCCCTGGTCCAGGAGGATCCCACATGCCGTGGAGTGGCTGGGCCCGCGAGCCATGGCCGCTGGGCCTCCGCGTCCAGAGCCTGTGCTCCACAACAGGAGAGGCCACAACAGTGAGAGGCCCGCATACCACGAAACAAACAAACAAGAAACAGTGATAGGGCTTCCCTGGTGGCGCAGTGGTTGAGATTCCGACTGCCGATGCAGGGGACATGGGTTCGTGCCCCGGTCCGGGAAGATCCCACATGCCGTGGGGCAGCTAGGCCCGTAAGCCATGGCCGCTGAGCCTGCGCGTCAGGAGCCTGTGCTCCGCAACAGGAGAGGCCCACGAACCCCCCCCCAAAAAAAAAAAAAACAGTGATAAAGAAAAATCTTAAAACTAACCAAAGAAAAATACACATTAAGTATATAGGAACAAAAAAATAAGAATGACAGCAGACTTTAAATTGAAAACAATGAAAGCCAAAAAAAAAAAAGTGAAGCTAAACTAGAATTCTGTACTCAGCAAATACATCTTTAAAAGAAAGGTAAAAAAAATAAGGTAAATAAAGAATTATTAGAACATACAAAACTGATAAAATTCATCACCAGCAGACCAGCACTATGTGAAATGTTAAAGGAGAATCTTCAGGCAGAAGGAATATAATCCTAGAGGAAAATTGGAATCAATAATAAAGGAATAAAGATCACTGAAAATTATAAATATGTGGAGAAATATATGTTTTTTTCCTACTTTAAGAATTCTTTTAAAAATAATTGACTATATATTTAAAGCAAAATCAATAGCTGATATAGGGCTTATAACATGTATAGAAGTAAAATGTGCCTCTAGGAAGAGGTAAACAAAAAAATACTTTGTAAGGTTCATGTAATACTATAGTGAACAGTCGTAACATTACTTAAAGGTGGTTTGTGAATAAGTTAAAGATGAATGTAAACCCTAAAGCAACCACTAAAAGCAAAACACCTGAGGCATAGTTAATATGTTCATAAAACAGACAAAATAAAATTATAAAACATTCTCAATGAACAGAAAAGAAGACAAAGAGGAAAAAAGGAATAAAGATATTGAACAAAAAGAAAATGAGTAGAAAGATGGTAGATTTATATCAGTGGTGTCCTAATAAATGTTTAATAGTCTCATGGGGGGTGAGGGTGGTCTTATTGATAGCATTTGTCTATTTTTGTGTTGTAAATACTCCCACCATGGCCAATTTGAATCTACTAGCATGATGTCACTGAAAGCAAAGATGAGAAGAGATATGCATAATCAGATCTTGCAAGCTGGTACAAGCCGGTAGGCATCAGTTTCAACTAACCACTAATGTAAACCCAGCTATATCAAAAACCACATTAAGTGGAAAGGATATAAAAAGCCCAATTAGCATATACACACTAACAAACGTAGTAAGGTAGATAGCTAGTGGGAAGCAGCCGCATGGCACAGGGATATTGGCTCGGTGCTTTGTGACAGCCTGGAGGGGTGGGATAGGGAGGGTGGGAGGGAGGGAGACGCAAGAGGGAAGACATATGGGAACATATGTTTATGTATGACTGATTCACTTTGTTATAAAGCAGAAACTAACACACCATTGTAAAGCAATTATACCCCAATAAAGATGTTAAAAAAAAAAGCCCAATTAAAAGGCAAAGATTATTATATTGTTAAAAAGCAAGACCCAAAAAAAAAATAAAAAAAAAAAGCAAGACCCAACTAAATGCTGCCTAAAAAATATAATTCAAACATAAAGACAGAAATAGGTAAAAGGATGGAAAAAGATAAACAATTCTAATTCTACTCAAAAGAAAGCTGAAATGGCTATGTTAATATCAGACAAAATAGATATAACATCAAAGAACACTACAAGAGATAAGTTCTTATAAGTAGCCTAAAATCCTTCAAAAGGCAGGGTCTGACAAAGGGAGTATCTGGCTGGGATCCATAAAAACTTTCACAAATGTGTTTTCAGTTTCATGATATAATACACCTCACAATGATGAATGGGTCAAATTATCAAGGACATAACAATCTTAAATGTTAATACACCTAATATGAGAGCCTCAAACTACACGAAGCAAAAACTGATAAAACTGAAAAAAAATAGACAAATCCACAGATTTAGCAGCAGATCTCAATACCTCCCTCTCAATAACTGATAGAACAAGTAGACAGAAAAACCAGTAAGGATATAGAAGGCAACCAATATTATCAACCAACTTGACCTAGAATTTATAGAACACTCCACCCAACAACAGTAGAGTACACATTCTTCTCAAGTGCACAAGAATATTTACCAAAACACACCACATCTTGAGCCAAAAAACAAGTCTCAATAAATGAAAAAGCATTCACATCATACAAAGTATATTCTCTGACCACAGATAATTAAAATAGAAACAAATATCAGTAACAAAAAGGTATCTGTAAACTGCCCAAATGTTAGGAAGCTAAGCAACACACTTCTAATGTATGGGTGAGAGAAGAAATCACAATGGAAACTGCTAACTAATTTGACCTAAATGAGAATGAAATCATGACATAAAAAATTTGTGGTATGCTGCTTAAGCAGTGTTTTAAAAGAAATCTATAACATTAAATGCCCATGTTTGAAAAGATTTAAAATCAATGACCTAAGCTTCCAGCTTAATAAACTACAAAACAGAGTAAATTAAATCCAATGTAAGAATTGAAATATTAAGGTTCACAGCAGATATAAACAGAAAATGAGCAGAATGAAGTAGAATGGATAGAAATTAGTAGAATAAAATAGAAAAGAGAAAAAAAATAGAGAAAAGCAATGAAAACAAGGTCTGGTCCTAGTAGAATGAAATAAAAAAGAGAAAAAATCAATGAAAACAAGGGCTGGTACTCTGACAAGATCAATAAGACTGATAAACACCTTTTGTTATACTGATCATGGAAAAAATAGAGAAGACAAAGGTTACCAACATCAGAAGAAGAGAAAGGACATATCTAAAGATCCTACCTTAAGGGGATACTATGGGAATAATATGAACAAGTTTTTGTCAATAAATTCAACAATTTAGATGAAATGGACAAATTCCTTAAAGGGCACAAACTATCAAAGCCCACTCAAAAAAAGAAATAGATAACCTCAATAGTAATATACTTACTAAAGAAACTGAACTTTAAAACCTTCCCATAAAGAAAACTACAGACCTAGATGTGCACTGGTGAACGCTACCAAACATTTAAGGAAAAAAATACCAATTATATAAACAAACTCTTCCTAAATAAAAAAAAAAATTAAAAAAAAGAGAAGGGAACAATTCTCAACCATTCTATGAGGCCAGCATTATCCTGATATCAAAAGTAAATAAACATTAAAAAGAAAACAAATCAACACCATCACAAACATATATACAAAAATCATTAGCATAATTTTAACAAATTAAATCCAACAACATATAAAAGATAAGACATCACAACCAAGCATTTACCCCAGAAATACAGGATGGGTTAATATTCAAATATCAATCAATATAATTCACCATATTAACCAACTAAATTAAGAATAACAAACAAAATAAGGATCTCTCATAGGTACAGGAAAAGCAAGTGAGAAAATTCAACATATACTCAGGACAGAAACTCTCAGCAAATTAAGAATAGAAGGTAACTTTCTCAACCTGATAAAGAACATCTGTGAAAAACTTACAGCTAACATATTTAATAGTGAAATCTGAATGTTTTCCCCTATGATCAAAAACAAGGAAAAGATAAATGACCTCACAACCTCTATTTCAATTTGTTGTGACGACCCTAGCCAGTGCAATCATAAGGCAAGAAAAATAAATAAAAGGCATACAGATTGAAAAGGAAGAAATAAAACTGTCTTGTACATAATGATACGATTGTTTATGCAGACAATCCTACAGAATCTTAAAAAAGCCACTAGACTAGGAAGAGAGATTAGCTAGATCACAATATACAATGTACAGTTGGAAACTGGTATTAAAATAAGTGCTATTTTTAATAACATAAAAAACTTGAAATACCTGGGGAAATTTTTAATAAAATATGTAAAAAAGTTACACACTGAAAACTAAAAAACATTACTGAAAGAAATCAAAGGCCTAAATAAAGAGAGATAATTTTCATGGACTGGAACATTTAATATTGTTAAAAACGTAGAGATCCCTATGTATTAACCTATAAATCTACTACAGGAAGCATTTTTATAGAAATTGACAAGCCAATTGTTAAAATGTATATGGAAATACAAAGGATTAGAATAGCCAAATCAATTCTGTAAAAGAAAAACAAAGTTGGAGAATATGCATTCCAATTTGATTTCAAGGCTTATTATAAAGTTACAGTATTCAAGAAAGTAAAGTATTGGTATAAAGACTGATCAAGGAAGAGTCTAAAAAATGATCCACACTACATGGTCAACTGATTATCAGCAAAGATGTCAAGGCAGTTCAATGGGGAAAAGATAATCTTTTCAACAAATGGGGCTGTATGAAATATGGGATACACATTTTTTTAAAAATTTTAAACTTTGATCTTTACTTCCTACCTCTTACAAAAATTAACTTAAAATTTTCTTAAATAGGATACAAAAAGCACAATAGTAGAAAACAAACAAACTAGACTTCATCAAAATTTTAAACTTTTGCTCTTCAAAAGATATCATTTATAAAAGGAAAGGGCAAGTCCAGAGAGCTGGAGAAAATATTTGTAAAACATACTGAACAAGAGCTTGTATCTATCTGGAATATATAAAGAACTCTTACAACACAATAGTAAGAAAATGACCAACTAATAATTGGGCAAAATATTTGAACAGTCATTGAATTCATCAGAGAAGATATACCAATGACAAATAAAAACATGTAATGATGCTCAACACCATTAAATATTAGGAAAATACAAGTTAAATCCACAATAAGATACCACTGCACACCCACTGTGTGAAGAAAATTAAAAAGAATGATGATCACAAGAAAACTATACACCAATATCTCTTACGAATGTAGATGAAAATATCTTCAATGAAATGCTAGCAAACTGAATCAACAACACATTAAAAAAACCCATGACAAAGTGGGATTTATTCCAGGAATGCAAGGTTGGTTTAATGTCTAAAAATCAATTAATGTAATACACCATATCAATAGAATAAAGGGCAAACACCACACAATCGTCTCAACAGACACAGAAAAAGCATTTGACAAAATCCTAAACAGATTCCTGATTAAAAAAAAAACACTTTTAAAAAGCATGGAGGAACTTCCCTGGTGGCACAGTGGTTAAGAATCCGCCTGCCAATGCAGGGGACACGGGTTCGATCCCTAGTCCAGGAAGATCCCACATGCTGCGGAGCAACTAAGCCCGTGCACCACAACTACTGAGCCTGTGCTCTACAGCCTGCATGCCACAACTACTGAGCCCATGTGCCACAACTACTGAAGCCCACGCGCCCTAGAGTCTGTGCTCTGCAACAAGAGAAGCCACTGTAATGAGAAGCCCATGCACTGCAACGAAGAGTAGTCCCCACTCGCCACACCTAGAGAAAGCCTGCATGCAGCAACAAAGACCCAATGCAGCCAAAAATTAATTAATTGATTAAAAAAAATTTTTTTAAGTGTGGAAAAGAAGGGAACTTCCTCAACCTGATAAAAGGCATCTACCACAGATAACATGCTTAATGGTGAAAGACTGAATGCTTCCCTCATAAAAGCAGAAACAAGATGAAATGTCTGCTCTCACCATTTCTATTCAACATTGTACTAGAAGTTCTAGCTAGGGGAATTAGGCAAGAAAATAAATAAAAAGCAACCAAATTGAAAAAAAAAAGAAGAAAAACTATCTCTATTTGTAGATGACATTATCTTGCAAATAGAAAATCCTAAGGAATCCACTAAAATCTATTAGAATACACAAGTTCATCAAGATTACAGGATATAAGATCAATACATAAAAATTAAATATATTTCCATACACTTGCCAAGAACAACTCAAAATGAAATTAAGAAAATAGGGACTTCCCTCGTGGTCTGGTGGCTAGGACTACATGCTCCCAATGCAGGGGGCCCGGGTTCGATCTCTGATCTGGGAACTAGATCCCACATGCCGCAACTAAGAGTTTGCATGCCACAACTAAAGATCCCGCATGCCACAACCAAAGATTCCACATGCCACAACTAAAAGATCCCACATGCTGCAACTAGAAGATCCCGCATGCCACAATGAAGATTCCGCACATGGCAACAAAGATCCCGCATGCCACAACTAAGAACCAGCACAGCCAAATAAATAAATATTAAAAAGAAAGAAAATAATTCCATTTACAAAAGCATCACTAAAAATAAAACACTTAGGAATAAATTTAACAAAAAAAGTGTAAAACTTACACTCAGAAAACTATAAACATTGTTGAAAGAAATGAAAGATCGGGCTTCCCTGGTGGCGCAGTGGTTGAGAGTCCGCCTGCCGATGCAGGGGACACGGGTTCGTGCCCCGGTCCGGGAGGATCCCACATGCCGCGGAGCGGCTGGGCCCGTGAGCCATGGCCGTTGAGCCTGCGCGTGCGGAGCCTGTGCTCCGCAACGGGAGAGGCCACAGCTGTGAGAGGCCCGCGTACCCAAAAAAAAAAAAAAAAAAAAAAAAAAAAGAAATGAAAGATCTATTTTAAATAAATGAAAAGACATTCCATGCTCATGAATGGAAGATTTCAGATGGTTAAAATGGTAGTACTCCTCAAAATGATATACAGTCAACACAATCCCTATCAGAATCTCAACTGGTTTCTTTGCAAATATTGATAAGCCAATCCCAAAGTTCATGTGGAAATTCAATGGACAGAGAACAGCCAAAACAATCTGGAAAAAGAAGAATTTAGAAGACTCTTACTTCCTGATTTCAAAACTTACTAAAAAACAACAGTAACCAGGGAATTCCCTGGTGGTCCAGGGGTTAGGACTCTGTGCTTCCACTGCAGGTGGCATGGGTTTGATCCCTGGTTGGGGAACTAAAATCTTGCCTGCCACACAGTGGGTCCAAAAACACAAAAACAAACAAACAAAAAAACCAGTAACTGAAACATTGTAGTATTAACTAGCATAAGACTATATAGATCAGTGGAATAGAATTGAGAGTACAGAAATAAACTCTCACAATTAAAATCAATTTTTTAAAATATTTTTATTAAGTCTTCACCCTTGACAGTGTGGTTTGTTTTTTTAAAAAATATTTATTTATTTATTTACTTTATTTGGCTGCGCTGGGTCTTAGTTGCAGCATGCAGGCTCTTAGTTGCGGCATGCGAACTCTCAGTTGCAGCATGCATGTGGGATGTAGTTCCCTGACCAGGGATCAAAGCCAGGCTCCCTGCATTGGGAGCACGGAGTCAAGTCCCAAAATCAAGGGTTTTTTTGGTTTGGTTTTGTTTTTTTTGCGGTGCGCAGGCCTCTCACTGTTGTGGCCTCTCCCATTGCGGAGCACAGGCTCCGGACGCGCAGGCTCAGCGGCCATGGCTCACGGGCCCAGCCGCTCCGCGGCATGTGGGATCCTCCCGGACCGGGGCACGAACCCGTGTCCCCTGCATCGGCAGGCGGACTCTCAACCACTGTGCCACCAGGGAAGCCCTATCAAGTTATTTTTTCAAAGGTACCAAGACAAGTAAATGGGTGTTAAGGATAGTCTTTTCAGTAAATGGTGCTGGGACAACTGGACATCCACATGCAAAAGAATGAAGTTGGATCCCTACCTCACACTATATTTAAAAAAAAAAACCTCAAAATGGAAAAAAGACCTAACTGTAACAGCTAAAACTACAGAATTCTTACAAGAAAACATAAAAGTAAATTGTCATGACCTTGAATTTGGCAATGTTTCTTAGATATGACACCAAAAGCATAAGCAACAACAACAAAAAATAGATCAATTGAACTTCATCAAAATTTAAACTTTTATGCCTCAAAGCAGGGGTCCCCAGCCTTTGAGCTGTGGACCAGTATCAGTCCTCTGCCTGTTAGGAACCAGGCCACACAGCAGGAGGTGAGCGGTGGGCAAGCAAGCGAAGCTTCATCTGATGCTCCCCATCCCTCACATTACCACCTGAACCATTGCTTGTATTACCGCCTGAACCATCACCCCACCCCAACCCCATCCGTGGAAAAATTGTCTTCCACGAAACAGGTCCCTGGTGCCAAAAAGGTTGGGGACCGCTGCCTTAAAGGATACCATTAAAAACCTGAAAAGAGAAGCCACTGAATGGGAGAAAATATTTGCAAATCATCTATCTGATAAAGGACTTGTATCTAGAATATATCTTACAACTCCGTAATATAGAGACAACCTAATTTTAAAATGGGCAAAGGATCTGAGTAGACATTTCTCCAAAGATACACAAATGGCCTTTAATACATGAAAAGATATTCAACATCATTAGCCATCATGGCAATGCAACTCAAAACCACAAGGAGATACTGCTTCACACCTACTAGGATAGCTATAATAAAAAAGACAGACAATAACAAATTTTGGCAGATGTGGCAAAATTGGAACCTTCATTGCTATGGACTGAATTTTCTCCATCCCAACAGTTATGTTGAATCCTTTACCCCCAATGTTACTGTATTTGGGGGGGAAAGGGCTTTTCAGAGACAAAGATTAAATGAGGTCATAAGGGTGGGGTCCTCCTCCTTAGGACTGAAGAAAAGGAAAAGGTAATTCATTCCCTCTCCCTCTCTCTCTGTCTCTCTCTGTCTGTCTCTCCCGCTCTCTCACCCCTAATAAGTGTTAATGAAACTGGGATTTGGGAAAACTTCTTTTCCCCTTTGGATTTTACTGTATTGTTTGAATTTCTTTATAATTAGCATGAATTCCTTTCTGAAAATAATAAAGTCATTAGTCTTTAAAAGAAGAAGTTCATATCTTTTACTAAATAATATCAGTTTGGGATCTGTCACAAGAAAAGAATCAAGTGCAGAAAAATATTGCTGAAATTGTGTTCATCACAGCATACCTTACAATAATAATAAATAAAAATCTAAATGTCCAATAATAGGAGCAATCCTAAGTAAATTATAATACAGCCATGTGATAAATTGTAATGCAGACATTAAAAATTTTTTGCTTATAAATAATTTTTAACATGACATACTCAAAAATAACGTTAAGTGAAAATGAAGTAAATCGAATTATAGATACAGCACAATCTCGACTTTTTTTAGCTAAATTAGCAAATCACTAATGATGACTGTCATTACAGGTGATTATTTCTTCTTTATTTTTTCTGTATTCTTCCTTTTTTATGACTTTTACAACAAGGAAAATAAAATTTTTACTTTTTTTAATTTTTATATTTATTTGGCTGTGTCAGGTCTTAGTTACAGCACACAGGATCTTTGTTGGGGCATGCGGGATCTAGTTCCCTGACCAGGGATGGAACCCAGGTGCCCTGCATTGGGAGTGTGGAATCTTAACCACTGGACCACCAGGGAAGTTCCAGGAAAATAAAAATTTTAAAATAAGCAGCTCCTGTAAGAGTGGGCCATGAAAATGTAAGAAGTAACTATGCAAATCCTTCCAAACATATATACAAACACTCATAAAAGTTTGGCATCTGTCATTCTAAGTATCTGGGGATGAAATATCTCTTTTGCTCCTTGCCCCATGTCTTAATCAGTTTGGGCTTCTATAATAGAATACATAGACCAGGTGGATTAACCAACATATTCTCACAATTCTGAGAGCTAGGAAATCCAAGATCAAGGTGTCAGCACATCTGGCATCTAGTGAAAGCCCACTTCCTGGTTTGCAGAGGGCTGTCTTCTCAATGTATCCTCACATGGCAGAGAGCAGAGTGGAAACAAACTCTCTCATGTCTTTATAAGGGCACTAATCCCATCATGAGGATTCCTCCACCCTCACAACCTAATTACTTCCCAAAGGCCCCACCTCCAAATACCATCACCTTGGGAATCAGAGTTTTAACATCTGAATTTTGAGGGGATAAAAACGTTTAGTTCACCCTAGGAAGTTAAAAGCAGAGCAACAGCTCTTGTTCTCAGCCTAAAGAGATAATGAAGAGATGTTTTGGCAAAAAATAAAAAACAAGAACACACTGTTCCTCTACTTCTTTGGTAAATGTAACTCCTAATTTTTCCTATGTTTGTCTGTGCTATGAACAGCCAATCCCAGGCTTTCCCTGATGCCTAAAGTTCAACCAAGAGCTGACTTCAGCACTCCCTCCTTGCCTGCTGCTGACCTGAGGATCGAAATCACATCAAATCACATGCTTAGATGGACCGAAAGATAAGTGGTCAGAGGCCAAACTGAGTGGCAACATTCCAACTCTGAAGAAATTATAAAACTAACCAAAATAAATTAACTGGTAGGAAGTGCCAACAATGGGAACCATAGATCCATTTCATCTCATAAAAGCAGCAGCCTCTTAAGTCCCTTCCTTGGCTACATTCAGGCCAATAAAGAAAAAAATAATGTGTAAGCCATATATGTAATTATAAATTTTCAAGCAGCCACATTAAAAAAAAACAGGTAGAATTTATTTGAATATGTTAATTTAACCCAATATATCCAAAATATTATAATTTCAAAGAAACTTTTTTTTAAAAAAATATATTTTTTTAAAGTAAGAATGGTTTTGTTTATTTATTTATTTATTTTTGGCTGCGTTGGGTATTTGTTGCTGCGCGTGGGCTTTCTCTAGTTGTGGCGAGCGGGGGCTACTCTTCATTGCGGTGTACAGGCTTCTCGTTGCGGTGGCTTCTCTTGTTGAAGAGCACGGGCTCTAGGCACACAGGCTTCAGTACTTGTGGCACATGGGCTCAGCAGTTGTGGCACATGGGCCTAGTTGCTCCGTGGCATGTGGGATCTTCCCGGATCAGGGATCGAACCCATGTCCCCTGCATTGGCTGGTGGATTCTCAACCATTGTGCCACCAGGGAAGTCCCAAAATTATTTTTTTTAATATTTTAGTTTATTTAAACAATATCATTTATGTGTATTGTGCTGGCACAAATATGCAGAAATATTTTTAAATTGTTGAGACAGTTTCATTCTTTTTTCATATGAAATCTTTAAAATTCATGTATATTTTATGGTTCCAACACATCTCAACTTGGATGCTAAATTTTTATCAGAAATATTTGATCCAAGTAGGCAGCCACATATATTTGTTTGTTGTGAATAGTATTCCCAGTGGAACAAGTATCCTTTTTAGTTCAAGGTAATAATTCTCTCTTGTATAAGAAATTATTACCTTTGTTTGCAGCATACCCATAAAAAGGGAAGTTAGGACACATGATCTGAAGGGAAAGACATAGGACAAAGACAGAAACCAAAACAGCAATGCAGGAGTGGTAAGTTAAGCCCTCTGCTATAGAGAGCCACCTAGGGGCCATAAACAGAAACAGCAAGTTATTTTTGTTAACATTCAAATAGATTGTTCAATCACCTGATTTTTAAATTTAGGATTCTAAATACAAAATCTTAATAAATTCAGTTACAAATTGCTATAATTAATAAATGAATAAGGGAAGAAAAGAAGAAAAAGAGCAAGAAAAAAAGAAGTGCAGATGTATATGGAAATAGGGGGGTAGTGAAATGCCAACAAAAGGATTTCATGTCAGATAGAAATAAAAAGGAGGAAAAGACAAAGTATAAAAGAGAAATGGAGAAGAAACTCATAGTGAAAGAGAAGGGAAAAAATGATAGGTTCTCCAGGTACAGCAAAAAGTTTATTTGGATTAAAAGACCTGGTCTCAGTTGAATCATTAACTGCTAACTGGGTCCAATGTCACTGGATAATCACTTCACTCTGGGCTTCACAGACTCACTTTAGCTGTAAAATATCTTCAGGACCATCTCTAGCTAAAACATTGTCTAAGTTGCTTGCCTGCCCCAGGAATCTATCCTATAGAAATAATAGCTTGAGGAGGGTGGGAGGGGGAAAAAAAAAGAAAGAATGGCTGGAGAAAGTAAAGATATATGTACAAGAATGTTGACTGGAACACTGTAATAGCAAAAAAAAAGAACATGTAAAACTAAAATTAAACAACCTAATCAGAAGAGCAGAAGGGACTGATTGAAAACCCTACAGCCATGTAATGGGATACGAGGCAGCTGTTAAAATAAGGAAGTATCAATATGTTCTAGCCAGGAAAGCTGTCCATTTGCCATGTGAAAAAGCAACATGTATAAAATCATTAATCTTCTCCATGAACATATCAGTGTTTTTTAACATTCTGAACATGTATATGCATGTTTATGTGTATGAATGCTTAGGTAGATATGTCTGTATAAACTTGGAAAAAAGAAAAGACATATAGATACACTGGTTACCTCTGAAGGACAAGATTAAACAGGCAAATAAGGACTTTTAATATATATGCTTTTTAAAATTATAGGACTATGGATGAATTTTACTATTTTATAGCTTTCAATAATTTTCTAATAAAAGTTATCAAGGTACCTACCATTAACTATGGAAGAAAAACATCTATTTTTCATGTGTCATAAATGTTAGGCACTTCTGTTAGGCAACACCTAATCATCTTACTTTGCATCTTCTCCAGCTGCCACCCTCCAATCCAGTTTTTCAAACTGTTCCCTGAACATACTATATTCACTCCAACATTCATGACTTGGCTTATGATGTTTTCTCCAACTCCCAGAAAGATCTTGTCTTCCCCGATCTTCAATTATCCTTACTTTATTTTTATCTTTATTTACTATATAGCCTGTAAGCCACAACTACTAAAGCCCATGCACCCTAGAGCCTGTGCACAGCAACTACTGAGCCCACGTGCAGCAACTACTGAAGCCCGCATGCTCTAGGGCCTGCGTGCCGCAATTACTGAGCCCACATGCTGCAACTACTGAAGCCTGTGTGCCTAGAGCCCGTGCTCCATAACAAAAGAGGCCACCACAATGAGAAGCCCACGCACCACAATGAAGAGTAGCCCCCACTCGCTGCAAATAGACAGAAAGCCCCAGCACAGCGCAGCCAAAAAAAAAAAGAGAGAAATAGATGGCAATACCATAATAGTAGGGGATTTTAATACTCCACTTTCATCAACAGATCATTCAGACAGAAAATCAATAAGGAAACATCAGCCTTAAACAAGATACCAGACCAGATGGACTTAACAGTCACTTGCAGAACGTTCCATCCAAAAGCAACAGAATACACATTCTTCTCAAGTACATGTGGAATGTTCTCTAGGACAGATCATGTGCTAGGCCACAAACAAGTCAATAAATTTAAGATTGAAATCATAGAAAGTATCTTTTCCAACCACTGTGGTTTAAAATTAGAAAACAATTACAAGAAGAAAACTAAAAAATTCAAGTAAGTGGAGATTAAACAACAATGCTACTGAACAACCAATATGTCAAAGAAGAAATCAAAAGAAAAATCATAAAATATCTTGAGACAAACGAAAATGGAAATACAGCATACCAAAACTTACGGGATACCACAAAAGCAGTTCTAAGCTGGAAATTCATAACAATAAACGCCTACATTAAGAACAAGAAAGATCTCAAATAAACAACCTAACTTTACACCTCAAGGAACTAGAAGAAGAATAACCTAAGCCTAATATTAGTAGAAGGAAGAAAATAACAAAGATTAGAGAGGAAATAAATGAAATCGAGATAAAAAGACTATAGAAAAGATCAATGAAACTAAGAGCTGATTTTCTGAAAAGATGAACAAAATGCCTACACCGTGTTTTCTCTCTCACCACTTCATTAATTCCAATTACACATTTATTATACCTTATCACACTATCCTCCATATAACATAACTTCCTGCCAATTTCCAATCTTTTCCCTCTCTATAGTGTATTCTAAATAATCACTTCTAGTCCAGTTTCAGTAATTCTCTTTTAGTCATGTATAATCAGCTATCAAACCTATCTTGAATTTTTAATTTTAATTATTTCATTTTTCTTTTCTATAAATCCTATTTGGGTTTTTTTTCAATGCCTGTAATGTCCCTTTTTGCAGTTTCTTATACCCCTGAGGTATTTCCAAGCTTGCCTTTTATTTTTTAAAACATAGCAAGCATGCCTAAAACTAGATCCAATAAATCTCATTTCTGAGGTCTGCAGAGATCACTTTTTACTGTTCCTTCTTTATCCTGGTCCTCAACTATGGTGCCTTGTTTCTTTAATGCTTGATTATCTTTAATTGCATGTCCTTGAAAGGTTAGTTGAAGAGTTCTCAAAGCCTTCTACAAGGAAGATGCTTTCCTCCAAAAGAAAATTTGCAGTTGCTTCTGTTAAGTGTCATGGTTAACTGGAACCAACTTAAGACTCACTTCATGGTCTGATGTTTCTTTGACCACCCAGCTAAATGAGAATTTTGGCAGCAATCCCTGTGCTTTATTAATTCTCAGTGAAAGGTTTTCTGGTTATTTTTTTCTTCTCTTTTTTTTCTCCCTTGCTCTGCTCAGTGCCAAAGCAACTCTCCCTGTAATCTACTGAAAGTGGGGAAAAGAGGACATGGGGAGTCGGGGTAGTTTTAATTTTGTGTTCACCCTTACCGAAAAGGTTTACCCCTAACCAGTTTAATGTGGAGAGTTGGTATTTAACTTCTGATCTTGGGGGGACCTGAGCTGTGACTACTTTCCTCTTCACCTAGGGGGCCATCAAAATTGAAGTTCACAGCTTCCTGTTCAGCGAAGGCCTTCAAGGCAAAAGCAGCTTCAAATGCTGATCTTAATTTTCCGGCATTCACCAGCAATTCCTCTCTTGTTAGCTCTTCCGTGTCTTTAGGATATCTTGTTTCTATTCCATTCAAATATTTTAGTTGTTATTAGTAGGAGAAATGATTCAAACACCTGGCTTGCCATTACCAAAAACAGAAGTCCCAAACCTTATTAACGCTCTTCAGTTTGTTGAACGGAAATAATTTTTGAATGAATGAATGAATGACTTTCAAATTAAACAGACATGTCACCCTCAGATTCAATCATCTAACCTGTCTGAACATCAGTTTCACAAAATAAAGGGGTTGAACAAAATTATCTCTATGATTCTTTATTGTCTAAAATAGCAGGATCTATTGCATATACATGCGATGTCACCTTTCAGCTTTTGCAGGCTCCATTTATGGTAGTCAGATGGGCAAAGTTTTCTCACAGTGTTACAACAATTCCAAGATAAGAATAAATGAGACTCACTGTTAATCCAAGGGATCCCTTTTCCATCTTCTCAAATCCAAGAGCCAAGACACAATCTGCCAGACCTTGAAAGAAAATGTAATTAGTTTGAAAAATTAAATTTCCAGACACCTAACAAAATATCATTAAATACTTCAATTTAACTAAGCATGTCAGTTTATACAAAATGTGAAAACATGGTATAATCCTATAAAATTTTTAATAAGTGAAAAATTACAGAGAAAATTCTTATATGCTTCTAAATAAGAGGAAAAATTAATAAATTATATAATTCTTTCTTTGATTCTCAGTGTTAATAAGACTTTTGATTAATGTGGAAATATGTTCCAGGGAAGAACAAATACAAATAGCTAATTTTCAATTTTTAAACATTAAGTAAAATTTTAAAAAATTTTAAAGCAACTTGATGAAAATCTCAACAGAATTATTTCTGGAGGGAGGGGGCACCTAAAAATGATGTTAAAGTTCAACTAAACAGCAAAACAAGCAGAATTGCCAAAATTTTTCCTAAAAAAGAGGAAAAAAAAATAACAACATAGGGGGCACAGGGGATACTAGTATTATCCAATAGTGAGACATTATAAAGCTCAAACAATTAAAACACCAAAGAGTAGAGCAATAATCAACAATCAATCAGAAGAAAGAACAGAGGGCCTAATAAAAGAGCCTAAATATTTGGAAATATAGACTATGATATATATCCGAGAGAATTGAAAATATATGACCACAAAAAAAATTGTACACAAGTGCTTACAGCAATATTATTCATAGCCAAAAAGTAGAAACAACTCAATGTCCATCGACATGTAAATGGATAAACAAAATGTGGTATATCCATACAATGAATTATTAGTTGGCCACAAAAAGGAATGAAGTACTGATACATGCTACAACATGGATGAACTGTGAAAATATTATGCTAAGTGAAAGAAGCCACAAAAGGCCATATATCATATGATTCCATTTATATAATGTTCAGAATAGGTAAATCCATAGAGACAGAAAGTAGATTAGTGGTTCCCAGGGGCTGTTGGGAGAGGGAAATGGGAAGTGACTGCTAATGGGTACCACTTTCTTTTTGGGGTGATAAAAATGTTCTAAGATTAGATAGTGGTGATAGTTGCACAAACCTGTGAATATACTAAAAAACACTGAATTGTAAACTTTAAAAGGGTGAATTTTATGCTATATAAAGCACCTCTCAATATAATTGTTTTTTGTTTGTTTGTTTTTTGTTTGTTTTTGTTTTTGTTTTTTGCGGTACGCGGGTCTCTCACTGTTGTGGCCTCTCCCGTTGCGGAGCACAGGCTCCAGACACACAGGCTCAGCGGTCATGGCTCACAGGCCTAGCCGCTCCGCGGCATGTGGGATCTTCCCGGACCGGAGCACGAACCCGTGTCCCCTGCATCAGCAGGAGGACTCTCAACCACTGCGCCACCAGGGAAGCCCTAATTGTTATGTTTTTTAAAAGAAATACATTATAAAGCAATCCCTCTGATGGTCGTATGGAGAAATAATAAAAGGGGGGCAATAACTCCACATCTATTTAAGTTTACTAGACAAATAGGCACTTCTCACCACCCTGAATCAGTTGCCGGGCCATAAACAAAGCTGTTGAACCAGTAGAACAGTTATTGTTGACGTTGATTATAGGAATTCCAGTCAGTCCCAAACTGTGATAGATAGCCCTCTGCCCACAGGTAGAGTCACCTATATATTAAAAAAAAAAAAAAAAAAGTTTATATATGCAACATGAGAATTATGGAGCTGCAAAGCAACATAATACTACATTATGGGTTTTTCCAGTGTTTTGTCTTTGTCTAACATACAACATGGGCAGAACAATAAATATACTATTGACATCTTACTCAGAAACAGTTTTAGCATGAAGCATCATTTACTCTGCAAATATAAAAATTCTCAAAACACAGAATATATATGCACTTTCTTTACACAATACAGAGGTAGGAAGGTAGAGACATGACCAAGTAATAGCAAACAATTCAATCTGGCTAGGGCTACATGACAGGCAGCAATACTTCATGTATACTGTCAGATATAAATCTTTTAAAAGTAAACCATTTGGGCTTCCCTGCTGGTGCAGTGGTTGAGAGTCTGCCTGCCGATGCAGGGGACACGGGTTCATGTCCTGGTCAGGGAGGATCCCACGTGCCGCGGAGCGGCTGGGCCCGTGAGCCATGGCCGCTGGGCCTGCCCGTCCGGAGCCTGTGCTCTACAGCGGGAGAGGCCGCAACGGTGAGAGGCCCGCGTACCGCAAAAAAAAAAAAAAAACCAATTAATTAAAAGGCCATGATTTTTCTCTTCATGTAAAATTTTGTAACTTCAAAAAGTTAAAAGATTCTGCATGCCAGGGTATTCCAGAGGAATGTAATCCAAGTAAAAACACATTTGACTCCCTTTCCCAAGGAACATGTCCACCAAGGCAGACATGCTGGAGCAGTATGATGGAAACACCTGAAGATACAGACACTCCAGAAGTCTTCAGAGAAAACAGTAAGGTTCAGGACCTCCCTTTCATAAATACATTGTGCATCTCTTTGAACTAGTAAATTTCCCTTCAAGAATTCTCTTGATATCTTGAAATCTCAAAGAAATAATCACAGATATAAATAAAGATTCATCTACAGTAATGCTTACGATAGCCTTTTATAATAACTAGAAATTAGAAATAATTTAAAATGTCCAAGAATAGGGTATCATTCCTACTGCTAAATAAACTGTAGTAAATCCCCAAGACTAGAATATCATGAGGTAATTTAAAATGCTGTAAAAAGACTGGGGACATTCTAAATGTCCATTAAAAGGGGATAGATTAAATAAATCATGATATATCTACTCAATGGAACACTATGCTATCATTAAAAGAGACCAAGAAAGCTCCTTATGAAACAATTTGGAACAGTCACCAAGAACTACTAAGTTAAAAAGAGCAAAATATAGGGACTTCCCTGGTGGTCTAGCGGTTAAGACTCCACGCTCCCAATGCAGGGGGGCCTGAGTTCAAACCCTGGTCAGGGAACTAGACCCTGCATGCTGCAACTAAAAGATCCCGCATGCCACAACTAAGATCCTGCACATGGCAACTAAGACCCAGTGCATCCAAATAAATAAATAAATAATTTTTTTAAAAAAGCAAAATACAAAATAATGTGTATATTATCCTACCATGTGTGTAACAAAAGAAAGGGGGAGGGGGTATTTATACACCCACACATACTTATTTTTATATGGATAAATTACCTATGAAAAGATACACTAGAAATTAGTGAAATTGCACTACTATACATAAAATAGATAAGCAACATGGATTTACTGTATAACACAGGGAACAATATTCAATGTCTTATAATAACCTATAATGGAAAATAATCTGAAAAAATATATATATAACTGAATTACTTTCCTGTACACCTGAAACAAACATAATATTATAAATCAAATATACTTCAATAAAAAAAAGAAATTAGTAAAATTGGTTGTCTAAGGAAAGGGAATCATGAGACAGGGAGACAGGAGTAAGAGTGAGACTTTCCACTACATAAACATCTACCTTTTGTATTTTTTTTTTTTTTTGCAGTACGCAGGCCTCTCACTGTTGTGGCCTCTCCCGTTGTGGAGCACAGGCTCCGGACGCGCAGGCTCAGCAGCCATGGCTCACGGGCCCAGCCGCTCCGCGGCATGTGGGATCTTCCCGGACCAGGGCACAAACCCATGTCCCCTGCATTGGCAGGCAGACTCTCAACCACTGCACCACCAGGGAAGCCCTACCTTTGTTATTTTTGTACCGTGTAAATGTTTAATCTATTCCAGAAAAAAGAAATTTGAAAAATATTAATGATGAAATGAAAGAAGACTGAATCACATGGGGAATATTGAATACAATAAAATGAGAAAAGCAGGTTACCAAAAAGTATGTAACTAGGACCTAAATTGAAGAGAAAATTATGTGCGCATACGTATTCACACATATTCATACTCACTGAAGGACCTACACCAAAAAAGTAATGGTAATAATCTCTGGATAATGAGATTACAGGTGACTTATTTTTTCTTGCGCTTTTCTGTGTTTCCTTTTTTTAATTACAATAGTATATATCATTTTTCTAATTAGAAAAAAATCTTAATGTTATTAGATACAAAAAATCAATAAATACAAATTTTAAGACAACAAAGAAAAAAAGATAAAAAGTGTTTTAATTTAATAAAAAGTGTACTGTTTTGGCAGTACAATAATGGCAAAATATATATATATATACTAAACTAGGCTGACACATAAGGGAAATCTAGAAATGATGAGAATAAGACCCTGAACTCTGAGTTTTGAGGGTTAAAATTCAGAAATTCCTCTGCATTGTTTATGTAGTTGCTGTAATTTTTAGAATATATAGTTTACTACGTACCATAAACATAGCCAATACATGCCTGTTCTACTGCAGAATAAGGGATCTGTGCATCCGCTAAAGCCTTCTGGCCTATAAAAACAAAAAAAAAATTATCACATAGCACTTTGAGTAAAAATAAGTTCAGAGTTTTCCCAGAGTAAATCTACCTCTAGTTAGTCTATGTTCAATTCAAATGACAAATCCTTCATCAAATCATCTCAGACTTTCAGAAGTTATCTTACCTTTCAAAAGTTATCATTTCTTCCTCTAAGCTATTGTAACACTTTTTCATACCGCCTTTTTGATATTTAACATTTCCTATTCTAACTGTACACCTAACTATAAATATCAATATATTAAATCCCAATAGTCTTAAAGCTCCTTAATGTCGAGGTGTGTTATTCATCTCTGTGGCTCTATCGTACATCTAGAGGACAAAATAGGATAGAATGTTATTGTTGAGCAGGAGTGTGGGAGCACTCATATGGTCATCTTACAAAGCCAGGATCAAGAGATGACCCTGTCTATGGAACAAGAAATGAAGCTTTAAGGATGCTATCCAAAGGTACAGAAATGACCAATGGAGGAACTGATAAAAATTATGAAAATAAACTACGAAGAGGAGAGTGGAACTTAGAGATAAGATGTAACCTAAATCCTCATCTACCATAATGAGAAGCAAACAGATGTCTAAAAGTGATAAGTCAAAAACTGGAATAAGTGTGGTGGAACAAATATTTAGAGATACGGAGATAACCACCAGAAGAACTAAAGCCAAAACCGTTAAAAGAAGTTGCCCGCTGGGGAAGGGGCCTGGGAAGCATAAGCCATCTGTGTGTGTGTGTGTGTGTGTGTGTGTTTTAACCATATGAATGTATTACTTTGAAGTTTTTTTTAACTTAAGAAGATATATGATTGATTATGGGATTGGTTTAGTCACACTAGTTATCTTTTCCCACTTAAGGTATGAGCAAAACAATTAATGTTTTACTTATAATAATGTTGATGAGATTATGTTTAAAAGAGCATTCTCATATGCTGCTACTGAAACTAATAATATAAACAGTCTGAAAAATAATCTGACAAGAGTCTTAAAACTGTTTATGTTCATTGTTCCAGTGAGTCTACTTCTAGGCTTTGTCCTCAACAATAACTAGAGGTGAGAACAAATATTTGTATTCAGCAAGAAATTTACTATAGTTCTTCTAAAATACCAAAAAGTTGTGAAGCAAATATCCAACAAAAATTATGGCATAAATATATAATGAAATATGCAAAAATTAATTTTTTCCAGTTTTAAGTGGAGAAATCTTTATAATAATAAGTTTTAAAAATCAGGATACAAAACTACATATAGAATATGATCCCAGATAGCCGCAGAAAAAGAAAATTAAAATAGAATACACCAAGGGAATGTAAACTGATACAGCCACTATGGAGAACAGTATGGACGTTCCTTAAAAAACTAAAAATAGAATTACCACATGACCCAGCAATCCCACTACTGGGCATATACCCTGAGAAAACCACAATTCAAAAGGGCACATGCACCTCAGTGTTCATTGCAGCACTATTTACAATAGCCAGGTCATGGAAGCAACCTAAATGCCCATCGACAGACAAATGGATAAAGAATATGTGGTACATATATACAATAGAATATTACTCAGACATAAAAAGGAACGAAATTGGGTCATTTGTTGACACGTGGATGGATCTAGAGACTGTCATACAGAGTGAAGTAAGTCAGAAAGAGAAAAACAAATATTTTATATTAATGCATATATGTGGAACCTAGAAAAATGGTACAGATGAACCGGTTTGCAGAGCAGAAATTGAGACACAGATGTGGAGAACAAACGTGTGGACACCAAGGAGGAAAGCGGCGGGGGGTGGGGGTGGGGGTGTGATGAATTGGGAGATTGGGATTGACATGTAAACACTGATGTGTATAAAATTGATGACTAATAAGAACCTGCTGTATAAAAAAATAAATAAAATTAAATTTAAAAATTTAAAAAAACAGAAAACCAATTTAGAAAAATAAAAAAATAAAACATTAAATGAACAGTGTCTACCCGGAAAATCAACATCAGTTAATCAAATTTCATGAACTTTCCTTTTCGGGGCAGAGATTTCTGATTCCCTGTATAGTAATATCTAAATACTGAGTTGAATGATGGAGTTGAAATGAAACCTAATTTATGAACACTGAGTGCACTAGGTACTTGTAGAGACAAGCAGTGTCTAATTAAAAACCACAGTAACCCTTTTTGGGTTGCTGGCAGCAAGCTGGCAAGAATAGGAGGAAGGGTAAGGCTTCCTAGGAGGAGGACTGTACCTGAACAACTTCATGGGACCACCGAGCTCCCAAGGTCTCCATGAGTGGGAAGCTTGTATTCCCCAGCACTCCCTTAAACAGCTGATACCTAAGCTTAGACTGCTTGGCCTTGAACTTAAAACATCTCCTTTGACCCAGCTTCCTGTTAAGGTTGCAAGGCTGCTCCACGATCAAGACAGACCACACAATAAACTACAATGTTCAAGGATCTGAATGTTCTATATTACCTGCTTCCTTTGCCAAGTCAGGGTAGTCTCTTGAATTCTCAACTCCAGGCTTTGTGAACTAGAAATATAGAGATAATAAATAGAAACAAATATAGTTAGATTTTTTCACAACAGAGAACTGCAGAAATTCATTCGTCTATTCATTTAAACAAAAACATATTGAGCACCTATCATGTTTCTGGACTCTGATAATAAATAATATACAGTTCGTACCCTCTGGGAGCTTAGCATCTAATGGAAAACAGGCAATTACACCACAGTGTCATAAGTACAGAGTGATTTGGGAGAGACAATTACCCAGCTTTGGAGGACTAGAAAGCCTTCCCAGAGGAACTGATGTTTAAATTAAGTCTTTAAGGATGAGTAGGAATTAGCTAAGTGAAAGAAAAGGAAATTCTAGAGCAAAGGCCTGGAAATGACAGAATATAACAGTTTTACATGCAAACAATTTTATATTGCAGAGGCTGAAACATGATTTGAAATGGCAAGTGATAAGGACAGAAAAATGACTGAGGACCAAACGATGATAATTACTAATATTTATTGGGCACTTACTGTTGTTACTCACTGTACTAAGAACTTCACATGTATTAACTTGTTTAATCCTCACAACAGCCCTCAGAGGTAGGTACTACTCTTATCACCATTTTAAGATAAGAAAACAAGGGCAGAGATTAAGTCACTTGCCCAAGGATACACAGCTAATAATTAGTGGAGCTGAAACTTCAACCTGGTTCTAGAGCCAATTCACAAGTGACCTTATATGCCCTCCTATGACACCTGGGCTTTATCCTGAAGACAGTGGATTTAAAAAAAAAAAAAAAAAAGACTGAAATAAACAATGAGATACACCACAACACCAAACACTGACAGGATGTGGAGCAGCAGGAACTCTCATTCATTGCTGGTGGAATACAAAATGGTACAGCCACTGTGGAAGACAGTTCGGCAGTTTCTTACAAAACTAAACATCCTCTTAACATATGATCCAGCAGTTGTGCTCCTTGGTATTTACCAAATGAGTTTAAAACTTATGTTGACACAAAAACCTGCACATGGATATTTACAGTAGCTTTATTTATTTATTATTGTTTAAATTTATTTATTTATTTATTTTTGGTTGCACTGGGTCTTCATTGCTGCACGTGGGCTTTCTCTAGTTGTGGCAAGCAGGGGCTACTCTCCCTTGCGGTGCATGGGCTTCTCATTGCGGTGGCTTGCCCTTGTTGTGCAGCACAGCCTCCAGGCGCGCAGGCTTCAGTAGTTGTGGCATGCGGGCTCAGTAGTTGTGCCTTGCAGGCTCTAGAGCACAGGCTCAGTAGTTGAGGCGCATGGGCTTAGTTACTCCACGGCATGTGGAATCTTCCCAGACCAGGGCTCGAACCCGTGTCCCCTGCCTTGGCAGGCGGATTCTTAACCACTGCGCCGCCAGGGAAGCCCTATAGTAGCTTTATTTATAATTGCCAAAGTTGGAAGCAACCAAGATGTCTTTAGCAGGTGAAAGGTTAAATAAACTGTAGTAAAACCAGACAATGGAATATTATTCAGCACTAAAAAGATATGAGCTACCAAACCACAGAAAGACATGGAGGAATTTTAAATGTATATTACTAAGTGAAGAAGCCAATCTGAAATGGCTACATATTGTATGATTCCAACTACATGACATTCTGGAAAAGGCAAAACTATGGAGACAGTAAAAAAAAGTTAGTTGTTGTCAGGGACTGAGGGAAGGGAGGGATGAAGAGGCAGAGCAAGAGGATTTCAGGGCAGTGAAACTATTCTGTATGATGATGTAATGTATACGTGTCACCACATATGTGTCTAAACCCATAGAATATACAACACCAAGAGTGAACCCTAATGTAAACTATGGACTTTGAGTGATAATGATGTGTCAATGCAGGTTCACTGACTATAACATATGTGCCACACTAATGCTGATCATTGATAGTGGGCAAGGCTTTCCGGTAGGGTCGGGAGCAGTGAGTATGTAGGAACCCTCTGTACTTTCTGCTCAATTTTGCTGTGAACCTAAAACTGCTTTGAAAAATAAAGCCCTACTTTAAAAAGAGAGAGAGAGAGAGTCTGGGCCGAGAAGACGTGCACGTTAGATCATTCTAAATGCAATGTTGAGAAATGAATGAACGGAGCAAGGCTGGAGGCAGTGAGACCAAATGGCATAATTCTGAAATAGCCCAAGTGAGAGTTAACTAAGATAGCAGCAGAAAGAATGGAAAGAAGCAAAGAGACTTGAGAAACATAAGTGAAGTAAAATCTACCAAATACAGTGATCAATTAGATAAGATGGAGTGGTCTGCTAGTCAGAGGTTGTGCTAACGAGAAATGGCTTTCAAAAATTTTTAACTGCAAACCACGATAACATACATGACCCGGTAGACACATAGTGAAGCAAAATTTTCATGAAATACTTATCCTTGTTATATTGATACAGTATTTTTGATTCTATTTCAATTTTTTTAATGCTAGAGGCAACCTTCTAAACAGACGTCACTACCCCCTGCAATGGATCACAAAACCCAGTTTGAAACACTGTATAGATACTAGACTTAAATGCCACACTTTATTACACAGTGCCAAAATACATCTGTTGAACTGAACCAAAACAAAACGTTTAACATTTGTTCCTATCTCTTACCCACCCCAATTCTTCATAACTTCTGAATTAGGGAATCCTTCATAATTCCCTAATTCAGCAGCCCCAAATTACCTATTTCACCTGTAGTTACTCTTCAGTTCACTAATTACAATCAGAGCATGTAGTATAGAGAGCACTTACTGTAAGGAGAGAGTACTGTGCTACTAGGCTCCACCAAGTAATACCTATTAATAACCACATTATCATCCAGGTAGTGAAATGACTGCACTTTCTCATTTCTTACTGAAATCAAGGCAGTTTTTAAAAGATTAGTCAAGCAAATAAACACATACAACATTACTCCTTCAAAATGAAAAGCATGTTTAGGTGGAAACTACCAAATGTCCATTAACAATAAATTGAATATATTATGCAATGTTCACACAATGGACTATGTTACCTCAATGAGAATGAACAATCTATAACTACACATAAAATTAAGGATGAATCCCAGAGACATAATGTTGAATGAAAAAGCCAAAACTAACCTATGATATTAAAGGTCAGAAGTCAGGATAATGGTAACCCTTTGCAGGCAAGGAGTCAGTGACTGGAAGAAGGCACAGAGTAATTTCTGAGGTGCTGGTAATGTTCTGTTTACATTTGCTTTTTAGTTTTTATTTTTTTAATATAAAATAAAAATAAAAACCTACCTCAAGACCTATAATAAAAACAGCAATCTTGTTCCACTACTCTCCACCCACTAGTCTTACTTGCTCCCAAAACATCCATTTTCAATTCTTTTAGATATTTCTTCTTTTATAAAATGCCATGTTTCTAAATATTCTTATACTATTATTTCTTTATCAATGTAAGAAATTATATCATAGTCTCTAATAAGGGCCAATGAGAATTAGGTCTCTCAGGCCACTTCACATATACATTTACAGTTCCCCCATCCTCCTTATACAGTTGAATCACAATTTTTTTTATTAAATCAGTATGTAGTGCTTACCTTATAATGTTTCTTAGTATTGGGCTAGGTTGTATACTATGATTACATGTGCTTTATTGTACAATTTTGTTTTGCTTTGTTTTTCCTGGAGTTAACTGCCTCATTTTTAAAGTTTTAACCTTTTTATTGTAAATAACAGAGATACAGAAAACCACACACACACACACACACACACACACACACACATCTCCTAATGAATTATTTTAAGGCAAACACTCTTGTAACCATTGACAAAGATTCTCTCCTTTACCAAATTCTAGCCAAGCTCCTCTGAGTCCTCTTCTCTACTAGGTCTCAACCTTGGCCTAAAAACTTAAACACTAATGTAGTTTTTATGAGTTCTAACTTGCTCAAGGCCAGGTCCCTAGGAGGACCCTAGCCCCACTTAAAGCACCTGCCTGAGAAAACTCAAGGCTGTCAAAAGAATTTACTGCTTCTTCCAGCCAACACCTGAATACAGGGCTGGTCTCCCAGTCTCTGTGGGAGGGTAGGAGCCTAAGCTTGGGTAAGCACCAGTTAGCAAATCCAGATGGGTTTCATGTGAACTAGCCTCCCCTCTCCCCACTTTATGTAAGTTTTCACTTCCCTGACCCTACAGCCGGCCCTCTGCATCCATGGGTTCTGCATTCACAGATACAGAGGGCCAACTAAGGGGACTGAGCGTCCATGGATCCTGGTATCCAAGAGAGATCCTGGAACCAATCCCCCAGGGATACCAAGGGACTACTGTATTGTGTCCCTACTCACCACCCTCCCTATTCCCTTATTATCCCTTTAAAATACCCAGTCACATCTGTATAAAGTTAGTTCAGTTCACACTGGACTTCTTCCCTTTTGCAATAGCATATTACTAATTAAAATCTGTCCTAACACTTTACCTAGTGTCTACCTTTATCTTTGACACCAACCACCCAGACTAAAAAATTGAACCCTGCCTGCCCCTCCACAAACTCCTCTAAGCACTCTGTTCCAATCTCAACCCCGCTCCACCCCCAAAGTAATTATTATCCTGATTCTTACAATAATCACTTCCTTTTAGTATTTCATAGTTTTATCACCCAAGTGTCTATCTGTAGACACTATTGTTCAGCCCCTTTTTAAAGTGTTTATAGGCCTTTCAAATTCTCTTTTAATCTACAGGTTCCCCTCCACTACTTTCTTTTCCTCTCAATACATCTGTTAAAGAACCCAGAGCATTTGGCCTGTAGCTTCCCACAGTCTGGATTTTGTAGATTGCATACTCATGCAGTTCAACATGTTCCTCTGTTCTCTTTATTTCCCACACATTGGCAGCTGGATCCAGAAGCTTGCAGACTCACATTCTATCTCCCTGACAAAACTACAGGTAGTGGTGTATTCTTTCATAAGGAAGCATATAACATCTGATTATTTTTTGCTCTTTGTGTTTCTAACAGTTGTTGGTGCTCAATGACTAGATCCAGCAATTCTCAAAACTTCTCGGTCTCAAGACAACTTTAAACTCTTAAAGATCACTGAAGATACCAAAGGGCTTTTGATTATGAGGATTATATTTACCAGTATTTACCCTCTTGGCACTTAAAATAGGACATTTAAAAATAACTTTCAATTCACTCAAAAAAAAACCCATTACATGTTAACATAAATAATTTTTATGAAAAATAACTATATCTCCCCCTCAAAAAAGTGATGAGTGGCATCGTTTTGCATTTCTGCAATTCTTTTTTTTTTTTTTTTGGCTGTATTGGGTCTTTGTTGCTGCACACAGGCTTTCTCTAGTTGCAGCAAGTGAGTGGGGGCTACTCTTCGCTGCGGTCGCGGGCTTCTCATCACGGTGGTTTCTCTTGTTGTGGAGCACAGGCTCTAGGTGCACAGTCTTCAGTAGCTGCAGCACGCGGACTCAGTAGTTGTGGCACGCAGGCCCTAGAGCACGCGGTCTTCAGTAGTTGCAGCTCACGGACTCTAGAGCGCAGGCTCAGTAGTTGTGGCTCACAGGCTTAACTGCTCCATGGCATATGGGATCTTCCCGGACCTAGAATTGAACCCATGTCCCCTGCATTGGCAGGCGGATTCTTAACCACTGCACCATCAAGGAAGTCCCCTGCAATTCTCTTTATTGTCTGGTTTAACAGGAGGCAGCTGAATTCTCACAGCTGATTCTTCATTCAGCATTTGGTGTTATGCTGTTTTGGCTGATGCCTATGAAGTAAATCTAACCTCACACGGATATGTGATTGGAAAAGGGAGGAGCATTTTAATAGCCTTTTTAGATAATTGTGGATATTCTTTTATACTACACTAAAACTTGACAAGTGGGAGTTTCTTACAGGTTAGTTGCAATGTTGAATTTAAAACAATATCAATGAACTTTTCATATTCTTGTTATATTCAAGTCCATTAAAATCTTGCACTTTTTTTTTTTGCAAAACCAAATTTTACTTAAAGCACAAATACGTTACTTTTTGCAAAGAGATTCATGACACAGGAC
The DNA here is from genome assembly GCF_964270905.1 of Leucopleurus acutus. NCBI lineage: Eukaryota > Metazoa > Chordata > Mammalia > Artiodactyla > Delphinidae > Leucopleurus > Leucopleurus acutus. Next base: position 149,407,633 of record NC_139143.1, read on the forward strand.
TAGACAGTGAGGTCAGATAGCCACTTAGCACACGTTTAAGTCCACGGCGCCTCCTAGGAACTGAGGGAGTGGCCCCGTGTCCCTGGATACAGCTGTCTGGGCTGATTCTAGGGGGTGACAGAGTTCAGGATGAAGTTTAATGCCTTAAATACTGGCTTCACTTGAGTACCACACAGTGGCAGCTCTTGACGTTATTAAAAAGGAAGCAACGCACTAAAGGGAAGGTACAGACGGGTTTGGTGAATGACTAATTCTCACTACATAAACAGGCAAACTTAAGTTACCATATCAGCCATTCTAACATCTGTATAGAAATTCCCAGGAAGATGTGTCCCTCAAGGCTAATTGTAAACCAGGATGTACACTTCGGAAGTCGGTCCCTTGCAATGCCTGTAACAGGAGTGTCCTGGAGACGCTGTGGTGGCAGGACAGGTCACTTTGCAGAAGAGTTACCTGGGGCCTAGCAGCTTCATCCTTTAAGCCCCACTTGGTGCACACTGGGTTTGGGGGCCGTCTTGGGGAGGACAGGGAAGAGGCACTCCTCAATAAATAAGGTCGGGAAACAGACTTGGGCTTCACACTCCATCCTGCAGTCCCCCTTAGCCCAAGCAAGTGACTGAGGAAGAAGGAACAGCAGCCAGCGGGGTGGGAGTGGTCGTCCCGCACCCCTGCTGGGGTCTCAGCTGAGTTGCTGGTGGTTGAGTGCTCTGATGATGGCTGGCATCTCCTTTCTGCAAAAGCATCAGTCCACACGGGTAGGATGCAGGGTGGGGCTGTCCCGGAGCCCCTCCAGTGACAGGTTTAATGGACAGCAGTAGGGAAGCAGCTTAATGGCCCAGCCAACACAGTCCTTCTTGAGAGCAGCTGACCCGTGAAGGAGAAGCTCTAGTCCTCGGTCTTCAGTGTTTCTGGTGGGGCAGCAAACGGAAAAACTGGGCGACAGGTAGCATGGAGAAGCTGATGTGCTGGGCACAGACCTACCCAGAAGGACAATGAACAGCTCTTGGGGTCTGCTTGGTGTGGCGGGCTGCCAAGGTGGCTTCCACTTCCTGCCTGGGAGGAAGAAGGCATGGGCTCCCGCCCTTGTGGGGAGGCAGGACTGTGAACTGGTCTGTCTCCTTCCTGCTGAAGGGTCAAGTGTGGGTCAAGTCACAACTTCAGCAGACCTCGTTTAACCAGTTTTTGTTCTCTTACAAAAAAAAGAAAAAAAAGACCCACAGAACCAAATCCTACATGACAATAAATATGGTTTTTCTCCATAATATTGCTTAGGAAGATCAAGAGCCCGCAATCCAGTCATCCTGAAGGTCCCAAATATCACAGGCAAGTGGGGTTTTCCTGGTGAGACGGATCCCTGCGTGGAGTGGGTCGGTGTCTGTGCCGAGAGGCCTGCTGGGGTGCGTGACACCCGGGGTATTGACGTGATCCTCAGAAGAACAGAGGTCCGAGAGTAAAAATGACATCAAAAGCAACCAGGCGTCTGCTCTCCTTGCCTTAGGCTGACGCCAGAGCTCTGCTTGTGGAGGCGGGCGGACACCCCCGAGAGGCTGGGCTGGGCTGGAGCCAGGCCAAGATGGGGCGGGGGTCCCACAGTGCGAAAACCCCAAATAGCCGAGACTGAGGCGCCAACAGGTTAACGCCAGCACTCCAGCGCATGCAGTGAGATCTGGAGACCCAGGTCTCCAGGAGACGCCGGTGCGGTGTCTGTGATGGCAGCGGAAGGCTGGGTGACGCAAAGAGGAGAAACGCTGTAAAGTCAGGATTCACCACCACGCATCGTGAATCAAAGTCCGGGTGCCAGACCAGTCGCAGGCACGGAAAAAAAGAATAACAAAACCCCACATTTGGTGCACGGAAGAATGCAGGAGGGTTCTCAGAAACACCGTGGTGGTCTGGTATGCTTTGGAATGGAAGCAATATCCCTCCAAGGAAGCAAGAAAATCCTGCACTTTGAGTGGAGTGGTAATCTGGCTTTTCTCTGGAGCCATTTCACCTAATTTTCCAAACCTCTGCCAGGAAGCTGGTATGTGTCTGATTGCCAGTGTTCTGGGAACAGGGCCGGGAAGTGCCATCATTTAGTATACAGAATTTCACTTGACTCCCTTTTTTTCAACTTGGGCCTCACTCCCGCCTTCCACTAAGCCTAATGGTCAGATGATTCTAGAGACTCATCTGTTCAGCTTCTCCAGAAAACAAGCCTCCAATACCCTGACAAGGAAGGGATAGTCACCTAGTGGTAAAAAGGATCTTGGAATCCAATTATTCCATAGAAGTGTTTTCCTTCCCTCCTCTCATCCCCACCTTACTTGGCATCTAGTACATGCAGGTTCTGAGCCTTCTGGATTCCTGCAGGAAGACTCAGCCAGTATAACCCCTCTCCAGGAACTTGGGTTGTGGGTTTCTCTGTTCTGAGTCAATGACCACTTTTCCATCAGCTTTTAATCATCCAATGTTTTTCTGACATCTTTCTGCTATTGTTTCCTCTCCTAGTCACTTCACCCTTACTGTCATTTTAGTGGTATTTGGAAAGCACCAATTGAGATAAATTCATATTTTCAACCTGCCATGCTTATCCAAATGTCCTAATACATCATATTTAAATTACCTGTTTATCCTTTCCTCCTCCATATTATACATTCCTTAAGAACAGGAACCTTGCTTTTTTCATCTTTGTACTCCTAGCATATAGCACATACTACGTTTATTGAATATATGCTTAAATGATGAATTAACTACCCTATAACATTAACGAGTGTTAGAGATAGCATGGAAGAAACATGAGATTTTAAGTAATGCAGTTTCAAAATTTGGGAGCAGTATCAAGATAGATAAATTACTTAGCCCCTCTAAGCCACAAAGATGGACAATAAAATGTGGATAATAATAATCCCTTATGTGGTGAGGATTAAACACGATAATGTAATATTTTATTTATTTATTTTATAATATTTTTTTAAACCGTAGGTTTGTAGAGTGTGACAAAATTAATTGTAAGGGTTGTGGGTTGTGATCAGCATTTTAAAAAATGAAACAAAATAGGAAATATCAAGAGTTCATCACACATAATAAGTGTTGCGTTAGCAAGCTTGTTTCAGTTTTGTGAGTGCATGTGTGTATGGAGTTGTGATGTAAGATATATTTCTTTCTGTGGGCTGTGGAATTATATATAAAAGTATAGAAAAATCAAATCCTTAATTATATGGTCCTGACTATAACGGCACCAGAATTTCTAAAAAAAAATGGCCAACGTAACTTAGAGCAGTCTGGGGAAGTTTTAAGAAAATACAGGACTTGGACTCTTGCTATAGACTGAATGTCTGTGCCCTCTCAAAATTCATATATTGATATCTAACTCACAAATCTAATTCTTCATTTTTGGAAGTGGGGCCTTTGGGAAGCCATGCAGATGGAGCCCTCAGGAATGGGATTAGTGCTCTTATAAAAAAGAGCCCAGAGAGTTCCCTTGCCCCTTCTGCCATAGACAGCTGTCTATGAACCAGAGAGCAGGACCTCACCATGCACCAAATCAGCCTGTGACTTGATCTTGAACTTCCCAGCCTCCAGAACTGTGAGAAATAAATATTTCTTGCTTAAGCCACCCAGTCTAAGGTATTGCAGTTATACAGCCCTAACCGACTAAGACAGACCAGTTCTTGAAGACAGCCAGAATTTAAATTGATGAAAAGAGGGCATATCAGGAGGTAGGCAGCATAAGCAAAGTGACTCGGCCTGCTGTCAGCCAGGTAGTAGTTGTGATTTAGTTGTGTTAAAACCTCTTGACATGCATCATGCGAATTCTAATTTACCATAGGAATTAATTTCCTACACTGATAATAAAACCTCACTAAGAGAACTTCAAGTTGTCTAGGAATTCAGCTATTCAAATTAAGAACCACAACCAGTTGAGATCTACCAACAGAGCTTAAAGTATTATCTGCTAAATTTCTCCCTCTTCATTAAACCCTCCCCCAAGTTCCAAAAGATCAAACCCAGAGAGAAATACATTGGCCTAGTAAGCACATCAATAAAGCTGCTCTCCATAGTCCCAATCTCTTCCCTGAAGATTGTAACTAACACCTCCCACACCTCCACCTCTCAACTTGAGGAAACATAAATACATCTCCTACTTCCCAAAGCTCAGTGCTTTTCTATATAGCCAATATAACCAGACATGTAACAGCCAGTGGTGGAGGATCTGACTGTATTTATACCGTACTTTAAAAGGTTTTACTGTCCACCTATACCAGAAGTTCCCTTTCCCATGAAACAATAGATGATCTCCAAGTATCTGCTTCATAACGTATTAGCTGACTTTTCTACTTACATGTCTTTATTGCTTTGTGTACTCTCAGCCCACTGGGTAAGATAAAAACAAGTTGAAGGCTGTTTTCTCAGAAAGAGAACTTCCCCTAGGAACTCTCTTTCATAAAGCATATCCATTTAATATTGTTCAACTAACATTCACTGAGGTCTTCAGGCACAAGGCATTTTCAAGGTGCTAGAGGTACAGCAATGAATTAGACATGGTACTCACCTTGGAGGAGCTTACGTGCAAAAGAAGAATATAGACATAAAAACAGAATTTCAGGATAAAACAGTAAGTACTAAGTTAACATGTGGGAAAGTCAGGAGGATCAGAGGAGGCTTCTTGGAGAAGGTCTGAATTGATCTTTTAAAAATGTAAATAAGGGCTTCCCTGGGGGTGCAGTGGTTAAGAATCTGCCTGCCAGTGCAGGGCACATGGGTTCGAGCCCTGGTCCGGGAAGATCCCACATGCCATGGAGCAATTAAGCCCGTGCACCGTAACTACTGAGCCTGTGCTCTAGAACCCGCGAGCCACAACTACTGAGCCCACGTGCCACAACTACTGAAGCCCATGCAGCTAGAGCCCATGCTCCGCAACGAGAAGCCACCGCAGTGAGAAGCCCACGCACAACAACGAAGAGTAGCCCCTGCTCGCCACAACTAGAGAAAAGCCCGCGTGCAGCAATGAAGACCCAACGCAGCCAAAAATAAATAATTTTAAAAAATAAAAATGCAAATAAGTTAACCAGTGAAGGCAAACGGTCTTAAGTAGTGGGAAAAACAGAAAGCAAAGCAACAGAGGCATAAAAAAGTTTGGGGTGAAACTAAAAGCAGTTTGGCATCACTAGAGCACAGAGGTGGTGAGGATGTCAAGAAGTGAGACTGTAGGAGTCTCTGGCCTCCTGAGTACCAAGAAGAGTATCACTTGAGGAACAACAAAGGTCGGAGGATCCAGAAAACCTGCCACCTGTGCCGAGACGCTGAGCATCACTAATGATTCTCCTCCTTATCTACACTGGAACTGTCCCTGAGAAGGGATCCTACAAGGAGTATTCCTGGAAGTGCAGACTGGCGACATTCACGACCTGCTTTCCTTTCGGGTGTGAGGCGGACCTTGCCTCCGTCAGAGGTCCACACATCTTAGGATTCCACCCAGATTCAAAGGAGGTGCGGACTTTGGGTCATCTTGGGGCGTCCTTCACAAACTGCGCCCCAGGGAGAAAAGGAAAAAATGAGGAAGATATGGCCGCTGGAACAACCCTGCGATATTACGATCCCGCAGACACGCCCTACATCACAACCCACCCGAGTCGCCACTCTGATGCCCCCAGGGCCAAGAAGCCAAGCTGGGCGGTGGGATGCCCCGGGCGCCCTCCGGGTAGGAAGGACAAACCGACGCACGGCCCCAAATCTGATTCTCCCCCGCCCCACCCCCGGTTCCCGGTCACCTCGAATCTCCCCAGGCCTCACCCAGACAGCAGAGCAGGGAGCCCGCCTCCGGGGACACGCGGCTCTGCTTACCTTGGTCATCCCAACGCCCACCACAAACACCCGCTTCCGGAGCGGACACTGTGAGATGTCCACATGCATGGCTCGGACACTTCTGGACACGGGAGCCGCAGCTAACGTAGGAACGGCTGGCCTAACGAGCGCGCAGAGCTATTGAAACCTCTGCTGCGCCGGAGCAATTAGAACCGGGGGCGGGGCGGGAGGCGGCCAGGGGGCGGGGCGGGCAGGCGTGGGCGCGCGCGCGTGCGCGTACACTGAGGCGCCTGCGACGTGGCCGTATGGTCGTCTGGCGGGGCGGCGCGGGTTAGGGAACCCTTTGGGGACAAGGCTGGAGTTCACAGGTGGGCTCGAGACCCAGGCCCCCTCAGCCCTTGCAAAAAAGCTCTATAGGCTGGTACCAGCCGCTCAGGTTTAGGTTCTCTATGCTGAGAGGGAGTGTGGCGTGGAGCAAGGGCTGAGGCTGAGGGCAGGGCTTGGCCAGAAACCGGACTCACAAAAGGGTAGCCTCAGGAAGAATTTCGGAGTGTTGGAGTTGTTCTGTATCCTATTGGTCGTCGTAGTTAAAAGAGTCACTGCACGTGTAAAACAAATAGGACTGTACACTGGGGGAGGGGGGACGGATTTTATTACATGAATGTCTAAAACGAAAACCAAAGTTCTGTCACTAGCTCTGTGACCTTTTTTAACCTCTCTGAAACTCATTCTCATGTGTTGTTTTGTGAGGATTAAAGGAGGTGATAGAAACAAAGCCTTCAGCACTGAATAGAAGGAATATGTATATATGTAGGTATACTGTGGATGCTTTTTATTGGCTGATTTTGAATTTGCAGATTTTCCTGCTCACAAAAATCTATTTGTAACCCCAAGATCAATACTAGAAGAACCCTTGAGGTGGCAGAAAATGTGAGTTGCCCCACGTGCCTGTTCTCAGCTGAGGTTAAACAAGAACCATGCTCTGTTTCAGCTCATGCTGTAAACCAAGGTGCTTCTCATGATCTATTTAGTGCCACCTTATTCGCATTTTTGTGTTTTTTGTTGATGATTTCACTGTTTAAAAGTGGTCCCCCGGGCTTCCCTGGTGGCGCAGTGGTTGAGAGTCCGCCTGCCGATGCAGGGCACACGGGTTCGTGCCCCGGTCCGGGAAGATCCCACACGCCACGGAGCGGCTGGGCCCGTGAGCCATGGCCGTTGAGCCTGCGCGTCCGGAGCCTGTGCTCCGCAACGGGAGAGGCCACAACAGTCAGAGGCCCACATACCGCAAAAAAAAAAAAAAAAAAAAAAAGTGGTCCCCAAGCATGATGCCTGAAATGCTATCTAGTATACCTAGATACAAGAAGGGTGTGAGGTGCACTATGAAGAAAATACATGAACTTAGTTCAAACATGTTATAGTGCTATTGGCTCTGAGTTCAATGTTAATATATATATGTGACTAATAAGATGTCTTTAAACAGAAACACACATAAAAGAAGGTTATGTATTGATCAGCTGACAAAAAACGCTGTGGGCAGAAACTTGCAGGAGCCTAACACTGCATTTCCCCTAGGAGCAATTGTTCAGTATTCACTAATTTGTGTTCACAGCAACTTTCAGAACATAAATACCACCAAAAACTGAGAACCGACTGCGCGCGCGCGCGCGTGTGTGTGTGTGTGTGTGTGTGTGTGTGTGTGTGTGTGTGTGTGTGTAAAACTTCTGAGGCCCCTTCCAGTCCTAAGGGTGTGTGATAAGAGCCCCTCCTAGATCTCCATGGCGTAAAGCATCAAATGCTGGAAGTTCACTCCCTCAGGAAAACTTCCTGTAGTTGTTCCTAGCACTGGTGGAATTTAAGGCCAGATGCTGATTTAGCAGAAACTCCACTTGGCTGCTGAGGAGGCGTTGGGCAGGAAGCGGAACAAGGAAGCTACACAGAAAGGCAAGGGAAGAACTTGTGGCAAGCAGAGGTGTTCTGAGACTCATCACACTATCTCTATGGGGACTGAGTAACCTGTCTCTGGGGGAAGGGACATGTTCAAATTGAGGCTGACTGGCCTCAGGGTTATTGCAGGAGACAGCCTTACCCCTGGAAGGGAAACTGAACCAAGTGGACCCTCAGTTCACAGGCGATTTTTATTATTTCAAAAGGCCTTATAGAAATTTCATATGTATATACACCATGCCATCCCCAATAAAAATCACCATAGGTTCAAAACATCCATATCCAGAGCCCACTCTCTACTGAATCAGAACCTCTGGGAGTAAAGCCTAGGCATCGATATTTAGAAAGTTGCTCCTAGTTGATTCTAAGGAGCCTCCACTAGGCTGGGTAAAGAACTCCTGGGCTGAGAATGGGTCAACTTAGTAAAATCTTCACGTGACCAGAGAAGGGGCAAAGAATCTCCCCTCTTCCTGCCTGTTCCTAGAGTCCAGCATAAGGCTGGCACTGAAGAGGCTTTTACTAAGTGTAGAGTTGTTTCTTGAAACTCTGATTGGCTGATAAAGACAGCACTGTGATTGGTGGATAAGATAACCCAATAGAGCAAGAAGTCACAGAGTCCAGTTTAATTATTATGTAACAAATGCTGCCTGTCCCATGGACATTGGTTTCAAAAAAGGAGCCCATAGAGGTGGAGAGGGAGTAATAATAAACATTGCTGTTAATGCTGAAAAGATTGGGAAAGGGCACTTCCCTTTCCAATGTGGAAGACTAGATAATCCAAAAATTCTCCTGCCCCAAAACACCTAGAAATGCTGCATAAAATACAACAAACTTCTTTTAAATGCATACAAGATGGAAGAGGCAAGTTTTTTCTTTTAATTTTATATCCATCTGTACTGTTTGAATGTTTTGATCTTGTGTGTACGTTACTTTTATTTTTGTCTTTATCATGTATTTATTTTAATTTTTGTCGTGTTTTGTTTTCATTTTAACTATTTATTTTTGAGTAGATAATACTTAAAACATGAATCAAGATTCAAAAAGTACAAAAGGTCAAACTGTAAAAATTCTCCCTCCTACCCCTATTGCCAGCTTCCAGTTCCTCTCTCCTATCCTAGAAATATTTTATGTGACTACAACCAAGTGTATATATACCCACCTAAGTAATGCTGTCCCTCTTTATAACACAAATTTTAGCATTCTTTACACACTATTCCACATCTTGATTTTTTTCATACAAAAATAGATTTTGAAGATCATATCAGAGCTTCCTATGTTTTTTCATAACTGCATAGTATTCAATTTACAAATGTACTATAATTTATTTAACCAATCCCCTGTTGTTGGATATCAACAGTTTCCAGTCTTTTGCTATTATAAGCAATGCTGCGACGAATAATCTTGTACATATGTCATTTCACACCTGTGTGGGTATATCCGTAGGTTAAATTCCTAAAATTGGAATTTCACAGTAAAAAAAAAAGAGGTGATTTATACTTCTGAACATATATTGCCGATTGGCCTCCATTAAAGACATTACTATCATCATTGTGAGAATGATCTGCAAATATCCTTTAGTAACTAAAACAATAGTTAAATTCATATTATAGTTCAGAAGGGATTACTGAAGAATTTTTTGCTTAAAACCAGCAGGATTTAAAAGAAAAGAAATGTTACTACCTATGGCCATATTATTACTACCACTCTCATCCTACCTCCCTTGCTCCTTTGCTAAGCTTCCTTGGAATCCCAGAAATAATCATAATGTAGAGAGGAGGAGGTGCACCTTGTTATTTTAAAAACCAGGCACCAGATTTCCTCTTAGGAAAAGAACTTCCTTTACTTGGTGTATTAGTTTGTGAGGGTTGCCATAACAAAGTACCACAAATTGGGTCGCTTAAACAGCAGAAATTTATTTATGCACAGTTCTGGGGGGCTAGAAGTCCAGGATGAAGGAGTTGACAGGGTTGGTTTTCTCTGAGGCCTTGGCCTCTCCTTGGCTTCTAAATGGCCATTTTCTCACTTTGTCTTCCTGTATACCCATCTGTGTTAAAAAATTTCTTCTTATAAGGACATCAGTCATGTTGGATTAGGGCTAACCCTAATGACCTCATCTTAACTTAATTACTTCTTTAAAGACCCTATTGCCAAATACAGTCACATTGTGAAGTACTGAGGGATAGGACTTCAACACATAAATTTGGGGGGGAGACACAATTCAGTCCATAACGGTTAGCATTAACCTCCTTAAGTATGAGATGTGAAGTCCCACAATTGCTCCCCAACCTTCTGTAAAAATCTTTCTCATGCAGCCTCGTGTCTGTGATTCTTTAAGGAGTGGCAGAATTGGAGTTGTGTGCAGTAACATGTAAAAAAGGGACAGGGAGGGATGGCCAGGTGATCCATAACCTGAATTAATTCATTGGAAGCAAGAACAGGTCACAAATGACCAGGAGTGACATAAACCCCAATTAATCTTGAGGGTCACAGAGAGGAACTTAAGAGTTTCCCACTGGACCCAGGAAGGAGATTAGATACCAGTTTTGTTTAAACCTTGATGGACATAGTGCTGACCTCAGCAAGCACCAGTGACTTTAAAAAGAGAGTTTTATTTCTAGATCGCCTAACAGTCCAGCCATTGGTTGGAGGCCAGGATTGTTAGTGGCTTTGGGGTCTTCAACAAGTGGAAAGTGAAAGAGGGGAGAGTGTTTGCTGAACACTATTGATCCACCCAGAATGAACTAAACAAGGCCACTGATGATCTCTGCAAAAGCATTTTGGGTATACAGTGGGGGCAGATGCTTGAGATTCTCATTCACAAATATTTTTGCAGTCCAGTTATTGAGTGTAAAATTGGGATGAATTGAGATGCAAATGGGAGGTGAGGTGGTGAAGTCCATGAATGTAGACACTGTGACCGAATGAATAAATGAAATAACATTTTTTAAAGTGAGATAACATTTATTGAGCATATGTGTAAGCAAGATTCACACATCCCATCCAATCATCATAACACCACCACAAGGTAGTGACAAAGATTCTCTCCATCACCAAACTCTAGCCAGTGTCCTCTGAGCCCTCTTCTCTACCAGGCTTCAGCCTCCCCTACAAAGACTTAAAGGAACACTAACATAGTTTCTAACAGCTCAAGGTCACATCCCTAGGATGACTCTAGCCCCATTTAAAGTGCCTCCCTGAGAAAACTCAAGGCTGCTGAAAGAATTTACTGTTTGTTCCAGCCAACACCTGAAGGTAGGGCTCCTGTCTCCCAGTCTCTGTGGGAGCCTAAGCTTGCATAAGCGCCAGTTAGCAAACCTAGAACGGTTTCATGTGGACTAAGCCCGTCCGCGCATTTTGTAAGTTTTACTTCCCCGACTGTACATAGTCCCCGGTCACCCACCTCCCTAATCCTTCATTCTCCCTGTAAAACTCCCAGTCACCTCTGTACAAATACAAGTTGAGTTCTGTGTCACGCTGGACACTTCCCTTTTGCAATAGTATATTAACGATTAAAATCTGTTCTCACTACCTTAGTGTCCGGCTTTCTTTATCTTTGACACTAGTCACTTTTATATCCACGCTTTACAGATTGACGCTTAGAGAGGTTGGCAGCATTGTCCAAAATCACACAGCAGAGCTGGGCTTTCTCCTACCCAGGTCTTCCGGTCTGCAAGAGCCTCAGAGAGCCGCGCCGGCCTCTCGGCCCATAGGCGGCGCGGTTTACGAAGGCCTGGGGCTGAGCGGCAAGCTTTCAGCCGGAGAGGAGGAGGTGGTGGAGGGGCCGAGAGGCACCTTCCCAGACTGGTCCGAATGCTGCGCGTCCTGACCAAAGCCCTGCGCCTTCCGAGCCCCCGGAGGCCCCTTGAGGCCCGTGGCTGCGCCGCCAATCTCGCGGCCGCAAACCGCGAGATCCAAGTGTGCGCTCTGGCGGGTCCAGACCAAGGTAAGTGCTCTGTCCTGGGAGGCCCGGGAGGCGGCTGGGGCGAGCGCTGGCGGGCTGTCCGAGGCCCTCCCGGCGCCTGGCACTACTGCCGGGGCGGGACCCATGACCAACGCGCCCACTGCCCCGGAGCAGACTGAAACTGATCTCGGAGACAGCAGTGAACGGTCCTGAAGAGATCTTAGTTCCCTGCCCAGGAATTGGACCTGGGTAGCTGGATGAAAACCAGGAATCCTAGCCAGTAGACCACCAGCGAGCGGTTAGAGGCTAGAAGCAAAGTGGCCCTGGCTCTTTCCCCCATTTGAAAGCAAGAATGTTTCACGGAGGCAAAAACTGTAAAAACATGTACAAAGTTTATTATTAGAGACACAGCACAACATGGGAGCGCACACAGAGAAGCAGTTTAAGTCAGAAGCTAGGCAAAAATACACAGAGAGAAAGAGTATGGGCTTCCTCTAATGAGGAGCACAGTAAAGAGGTGATTTAAATTACTTATATAGGACAGTCCTTCCAGGTCTTTGTTTACATTTGGCCAATTATCTTGTTTCTTTTCCACACCTGACCTGCCCTAGGGCCCTCCCCAACACGCGTGCGCAACTTTTGCTAAGATGGATCCCACCAGAGGCCTGTGGGTGCATGTCCACACTTATTATGGGGTGGCACCTCCTCCCTTTTTGACCCCCACGGAGCCTTCCTGCCCATGTGTAGACAGGGAAGTTTTCCTTGACCTCAGGAGTGGTCATCTTATCTCTTTCTTCCAGCAGAGCTCAGCTTCTGCCACTAGCTTTGGCCTTGGAGTGTCTGGGTGAGAACAAAGCTTCAGTTTTACTCCACTTGACAAACGCCAGCTGTGCAGCCCAGGGGCGCACCTATCTCCTACCTCAAATCCCCCCGAGAGACGTGAACCCCTCAGAAATCTTTATTGGGAGGATGAAGGGCAATGGTCTGTCTTCTGTAGCTTCTGCAGGCTGGAAAGGGGCTTGTAGACCCTACCTAGTTGGGGTCACGGAGCTCTCGCCCTACCTCACTAAGGGGTCCCAGGGCGACTTCTGTTGTTATTCCAGCAAGATCTGTTCCGAGGAGTGGCTGGAATCTCCGCGTCACCGTCATCTTGATGTGAAACTATTGTAATCTGGAAGAGACAAACTTAACAAGTAGATTAAAAAGGCAGGAGCGGGCTTCCCTGGTGGCGCAGTGGTTGAGAGTCCATCTGCCAATGCAGGGGACACGGGTTCGTACCCCAGTCTGGGAAGATCCCACATGCTGAGGAGCGGCTGGGCCTGTGAGCCATGTCCACTGAGCCTGCGCGTCCAGAGCCTGTGCTCCACAACGGGAGAGGCCACAACAGTGAGAGGCCCACAAACCGCAAAAAAAAAAAAAAAAAAAAAAGGCAGGAGCCACAGTAAAAGAATTATTGTAACCAGAGGCCCAAGCAGGAGTAAGAACCAGGATACATTTGGTAGCATTCCTTTAACTGTGGTCCAGATATAGTCAGCACTTAGGTTACCCTGTCCAAAGGAATGAAGCGTTAGCATGGTCATATATCTTTTGATGTTCTCTTTTATTAGCCCAGTGTGATTGATGTAGGTGTAACAGACTCAGAAGTAGTTGGAAGAGTGACAACCTGAACATTAATAGACAAAATAGGTCTTTTTTTTTTTCCGGAGAACAAGCCTGAATCCCAGTCTAGACCTGGCACTTCGAGGAGACTTGTAGCCAGTAGGTTTTAACTTTTGATGCGGTATTAACATATAAACCAAAGCAGTTGTCACCATTAATAATTTTAGTGTTTCTCTAGGTATGAGAAGATGCAAGAATTGGGGCTTATAAAAATCCTTACCTGAAAATATCTAACTATCTGAAGGCCTGTTCTGCCAGTTTTTCCCGGAGCACAGCATGCCCGATTCCTGATCTCCACCCTGAACTCCTTTCAGGGGGTGTTGAAGGTCAACAGCTGCAGGAGCTCCTGATTTAATCTTTGTTGAGGCAGATGGCAAGTGCAAGTTTCCAGTCGGCAGGGCCCCTTCATGGCCATAAATTTGACCATGGTTTGGGGGGCATTTCATGTCCATTTTGTCCCACAGCACTCGGAATGTTTATTTCCTCTGCTGATAGGCCACACAATGCGCTGTTACTGGACTAGGCCTCATTAGTAGTACCCAAAAGTCTCTGCACCACCTGAGACTAGTCTAGTCTCTTATGGTCCAGGAAAATATTCCCTCTTGTTGCTTTTTCCCATACCTAGAGTTATACCATTACAATCATTGATCTTATATGGGACTATCATTTTATCAGAGGCTCAGTCACATATTTGGTAATGTAAGAAATAACAATTTTGATAAGGCTGCTCAGAACCCAACGGTCTCCAATTTCTGGAGGGACCAGGAAGAAAGAAAAGAAAAATGTTTTAATTTTACCCACAGGTGTAAATTACCAAATTGTTGTAAACCATAAGTAGCTTGAGAAGAAGAGATTCTTTACATCTGAAAAACAAAGATTAAAAGCTAGCAATATGTCAGACAAAAAGTAATAAAAGAATTATAATCATATTTAGCAGTTCATTTAATCCCATGTAATTAATTTTTGTTCTGAGTCCAGTTTTTCTATTAATTTTGTTAACCTTGCCTGATGATTGAGAATGCTAGTGACAGTGATAGTTTTTTTTTTTTTTTTTTGCTTTTTTTGCGATACACGGACCTCTCACTGTTGTGGCCTCTCCCGTTGCGGAGCACAGGCTCCAGACGCACAGGCTCAGCGGCCATGGCTCACAGGCCTAGCTGCTCTGCGGCATGTGGGATCTTCCCGGACCGGGACACGAACCTGTGTCCCCTGCATCAGCAGGCAGACCCTCAACCACTGCGCCACCAGGGAAGCCCCGATGGTGATAGTTTTAAGAAGTTTCTGAAGTTTTTGTTAAGGCTTGTATGATTTATCCAGTGAAGTGGGTGTCTTGACCACTGGAGATTGTAGAAGGTATACCGCAAGTGGAAAACACTTTTTCTTTTCTTTTGGCCGCATTGGGTCTTTGTTGCTGCACATGGGCTTTCTCTAGTTGTGGTGAGCGGGGGCTACTCTTCATTGCAGTGTGTGGGCTTCTCATTGCAGTGGCTTCTCTTGTTGCGGAGCACAGGGTCTAGGCGTGCAGGCTTCAGCAGTTGCAGCACACAAACTCAGTAGTTGCAGCATGCGGGCTCTAGAGCGTGTGGACTTGTGGCACACAGGCTTAGTTGATCCACGGCATGTGGGATCTTCCCAGACCAGGGATCAAACCCGTATCCCCTGCATTGGCAGGCGGATTCTTAACCACTGTACCACCAGGGAAGTCCCAGAAAACACATTTTTAATCTTTTATTTTTTTCATTGTGAGGGCATTAACCCTCCAGCCAAGGAAGGCTTTAACCCATCAAATTAAAAAATGAGGTTTGTCAGGGAGCCGGGAAGAGCCAAGCGGCCATCTTGGATTTCCCATAGCCCTGTTTAATTTACAGTCATTGTTTATCCATTTTATTTATTTTTTAATAAATTTATTTTATTTTTGGCTGCATTGGGTCTTCGTTGCTGGGTGCAGGCTTTCTCTAGTTGCAGTGAGCGGGGGCTACCCTTCGTTGCTGAGCATGGGCTTCTCATTGCGGTGGCTTCTCTTTGTTGTAGAGCAGGGGCTCTAGGCACGCAGGCTCAGTAGTTGTGGCTTGCAGGCTCTAGAGCACAGGCTCAGTAGTTGTGGCGCACAGGCTTAGTTGTTCTGCGGCATGTGGGATCTTCCCGGACCAGGGCTCGAACCCCTGTCCCCCACATTGGCAGGTGGATTCTTAACCACTGCACCACCAAGGAAGCCCCTGTTTATCCATTTTAAATTCTCTGACTTAGGAGTAGACCACTGCCATAAGTGGTCTAGGACCAGTGACAAAAGTCTGACAATGAGGGGTTAATCTTTGTAGAAGCAGAATGAACTTTATCTACATGTGCCATAATCTTCACAGATCATTGTGAAATAATATTTACTTTAACAAAGTAACAAAAGATTTAAAAAACAAATATAAATCACTTAAATGCAAAGAAATTCACACAGTCTATTATCAAAAGCAGCATTCCAAGAAAACTTTGTTCTTTTTATTTATTTATTTATTTATTTTTAGCTGTGTTGGGTCTTTGTTGCTGCGAGCGGGGGCTACTCTTCATTGTGCATGGGCTTCAGTAGTTGCAGCATGCGGGCTCAGTAGTTGTGGCTCACTGGCTCTAGAGCGCAGGCTCAGTAGTTGTGGCACACAGGCTTAGTTGCTCTGCGGCATGTGGGATCTTCCTGGACCAGGGCTTGAACTCATGTCCCCTGCAATGGCAGGTGGATTCTTAACCACTGCGCCACCAGGGAAGCCCAAAACTTTGTTCTCTTAACAGAGAGAAAGAATCAAATTTCAGTCTGGTACCAGCTTACTGTTAATCACAAAATTTCTTTACCTAATTAAATTTAATCTAGTCTTAATCAGTCTTAACAACATACAAAATTCTATTCTCAAAGTTCCTTTTTCACAAACCTTTTATCACCCCTTGGATCCATATTAACTTGTCCCATTTTTTCCCATCCATAAACAATCAGCTCTAGGACAAAATTATTTTCCTCTTTTTTTTTTTTTAGCAACAACAACAACAAAATATCTCCAGTCTTTATATATTTACTTGCTGACAACAAATATCCTACTTGCTTTACACACTGAAATGCTTCGCTTGTCACTTTAGTAGCTTTGATTACATATTATAATTTTTAACCCTTAAAAAAATCTTAACTTATAGTGAAAAGCAAGAAGAAAGCAATTGTGAACTGCTTGTCATATTGGCATTCTCTGATTAGCAAACTTAAGAGCATATTGATTAACAAACTTAAGAGCATATTGATTGAGCACTGTTGGGTTTTGTTTGTTCGGTTGGCTGGTTTTATTTTGTTTTGTTTCTGTTTGGGGGTAGTTTTATTTGCGGGGGTGGTGCTGGGGGGCGGTGGTTGAACTTTGCATTCAGTGGTGTTGTTCACACTCCACAGTCTGCTGCCTGTTACCATCAGGGCAAGGTCCTTCTCTTGTCTTTACTTTCTCCCCAGTCCAACCCCTCTAACCTTCCCTGCGTTTTATGTAGCATTGTTTGTGTCCGAGTTTTAATTTACACAGAAGGCACTATTCTAGACATCTCATGTTTCTTCCTTTTTCCCACTTGATACTAAGTTTTGAAGAGCTGCTTTGCCATATAAATCTGTTCCTTGCTCCCTGCTGTTGTATACTACTCCCTAGTTTGCATCCCCCACTTTTGATGGACATGTAGGGGCTTCCAGTGTCCGATTACATCACTTGGTGAGAATTCTCTGGCCATGTGGGATGGCTGGTGTTAGACAATACCCCTTACTCTCATGCTTAGTTCACTGCCAAACTGGTAATGGCGCTTGCCTTGAAATAATTATAGTTATTCTCCCAACTTTACAGATTAAGAACCTGAGGAATAGAGAGGTTAAGCAATTGAAACCAGCTCTGATTTCAAAACCTGTGTTCTCAACTATTAGGTCATCACTACCTCTTCTGGTAATTCAGTGACTCAAAACACAGACTTGTACATTAGTTAAAAAATTACCACGGGTCATAGACCTTAGGGCTCACTTGTAAAAAAGGGGAATTTTTTATCCACAAATAACAAGCATCAGGAGATTAAGCCTCTGCCCCTGTCAGAGGGCATATGGAAGGAATGAGATAAGGAAATCGAGGAGAAGCAGTGGAGGAGGCATGAGGAGGGGACCCACACACAGGAGAACCAGCCCACACACAAGAGAACCACCCCACCACCCCGTTAGAAGCCACCCGTTCTGCCTTCCACTTGGCATGATGTCACCAGAGCATAGTCACGTTGTGCCTGTTGTCCTTGAAAATGGGATTGTTAACCCACTCTTGGTTAACTCTTGTTAACCACTCTTCACTCTTCCTTATGGCTCTACTCCAGCTCCTTAGCTGGACGTTCAAGTTTCTCCACCACAACCTGACATTGTCACCTTATCTCTTCTACCCATGTGTTTGTTCATTTCAAGCTGTCCCACCTCAGTGTTTTGTTCTAACTATGCCCCTGACTTGGGTCCTCTTCTTTCCTCTCTACCTTTGTAAATCCTTCTGGAATTACACCCCCCCACCATTGTCCTTTTACATCCCTTGTGTCTGGAGTTGTCTCCCTCATCAGTTGTTAGCTCTTTGAGAGTGAGGATTGCTAGCTGGGTCCAACTATTAACTTTGGAAAATTCTCTTCTTTTCTGGGCCTCAGTTTCCCCTTCTATATAGTAAGGGATTATTAAACCAATTGGTCTCTATACTATCTTCCAGTAGTTTCTATTGACTCCCACCCACATCACCTTGTGATTCAGACCATCTCATCAGATGTGACTCTAGGTCATCTGCTAAGGAAATCAAATCATCAGCCAGTGGCATGGGGGGGTCTGGTAAGAGTAGAGAGGGTGCAGTGCACTACTGGGGCCCAGCAAGGGCAAGGTTCCCAGAATAGGGGCTCAACTAAGAAGTCAGGGACCATGGCTGAGTCCTCTCTATTTCTCTGGGGCCTGGCATGTGGTAGTACAACTTGCACATTGTCAGGTGAATGAATTAAAGCCAAAGACACCCTGTCTGGCTCCTCAGGGCTCCCAGCTTAGATTTCTCAGCTCATATGGGGCCGTAGACTTTCCCCAGCTTCTGTGCATCTTCCCCACTCACAATACCCACAAACTGTGTTTAAGCATTTGTGGGCATTATCTCTTTTAATCTTCATTACAACCTTTTTAGCATTTCTATTTACAGATCGGGAAAGTGAAGGTCAGAAGGGTAAAGTAATTTGCCCAAGGCCATGAAGCTGGTATGTGACTGAGCTGTGACTTGAGCCAAGCACCACATTTACATTCTGAAAGAGGGAAATAGAGATGAAATGTGGGAGAGAGTCAGCCAGAGAAAAAGGAAAGACAGAACAGGAAAGCAAAGATAAGAGAGGAAAGTTTCTGTCAATCCCAAGACGTCATGACTGTATTAGTTTTCTATTGCCATGTAACAAATTACCACAAACTCTATGCTTAAAATAACACCCATTTATTTTCTCATAGTTTCCGTAGGTCAGAAGTCCAGGCACAGTTTAGCTGGGTTCTCTGCTTCAGGGTTTTAGCAGGCTGCAATCCAGGAGCTGGTGGGGGCTGTGGTCTCATCATAGGCTCAACTGGGGAGAGGTCTGCTTCCAAGTTCCTCAGCTGTTGGCAGAATTCATCTCCTGTGGTTGTAGTACTGAAGTCCTGTTTTCTTGCTCTTGGCCAGGGGGCCACTCTCAGCTCCTAGAGGCTGACCACAGTACCTTGCCACACAACCCTCTCCATAGGTCCACTAGTTTCTCTAGTGTATGCTAGTAATATAGAGTCTTATATACATCATAACCTAATCACAGAAGTAACATCTCATTACCTTGCCATATAATTAGACCTAATCTTACAAGTGATATTTTATGACCTTACCTGTATTTTCTTGGTTAGAAGCAATTCACAGGTCCTGTCCACATTCAAGGGAAGGGGATTATGCAGGATGTGAACATGGGGGCCACTCTAAGGTCTGTCTGCCACAATGACCTTGGACCTAGACTCTTCTCCTCAACCCTTCTGATGTGGTTTCTCTGTATCCACCACAGTTTCCCTTCCCCAAAGCTGCAGCATTTTCTCATCTGGAGAGGATCTTTGGGACATCTGAGTTCCTCAGTGGGACCTCCAGGCCTGCTGGGCTCAAAGAACTCTATGAAGGTTTCTGGGGAGGCTAAAGAAGCCCACCTAGCCTGCATGTTACAGTTCTCTGTCCTGGACCACAGTTCTCTAACTGTGGCTGGAAACCCTGTCCCTTGAGAGCCCTGAAACTTTCATTGGCCCTTCTCCGTGTCTCAGATCAACTCACACTGAGAATGCCATCTTAATAAATCCTGTTTGTTCTTCAAAGCCAAACACCCTGAGAGAAAATAATAAGGGGACTTTGAAGCCCAGAGGATTGGTAAACACTCCTCTAGTCCATCCTGACACTTTACAGGATGGGAAATGGCCAAGAAGGCATAAGAGTATTTGAGCCCCTGCCCAGAGCTGTTCTCTCTTCCCCACACCTGACCCAGATTTGGCAGGTGAGTTGAGGCTAGAGTGAGATGCAACAGCCAGATTGTAGGGGGTCTTTGGGGTGGTATTAAGGATTTAGACTTAATTTTGATGAAAAGGGAAGGGAAGAATATGGTCAGATTTGGGTAAGAAAGATGACTGTGACCCAGATGAGGGAATGAAAGTGGAGGGGGAAGGGGAGGCAAGACTGAGGGCAGAGGGCCAGTTGAGGGATCCACGTAATAGAAGAAAGAGCCCACCAAGTTAGTGGCTGCAGGGAGGGATGTGAGCTGATAGGTATGAGATCTAAGAGGTTGAACTGGCCGCTTGGGACACCAAGTAAACTTCAAGGGTGAGGAAGACAGAGGCAACATGACAGAGCTCTGAGTTGATATGTCATTCGCTCACCAAAGGAGCAGGAGAAAGAGTGATCATTTCTTGACATTTTGGTCTAGATGTCAAGTGGGCAGCTGGATATTCAGGCTCGGAGCTCAGAGGAGAGCTGGCCGGGTGCGCAGGGCAGTCCTGGGTGTACAGGAGGCAGGCACACGGGAGGCGTGAAGGAGAGGGGCAGATGAGCAAGTGCAGCCCTCCTGACTCTTCTGCCTTGCCTCACGCTGCTCTCCCTTTGCTCTGAACTCCTCCGGTTCTGGAAGACACTAAAAGGTGGCACAATGTCCCCCCCCCCAAAAAAATATGCCACATTGGTATAGGGATTTTTTTTTTTTTTGAGCTAAAGGCACTTGAAAAAAACAGCAGATGCAAGAAGGGCATTCTAATCTCCCCTTTGCTTACTGAAAACAGGAGATTAAAAACTCCCACGTGAAAGATGCCCTCCCTGAACCTGGAGAAAAGAAACATTCTTCAACAGGGAGCTGAAGCCAAGAGAATTCTGTACAAACAGACAACTGTGTACAAACAGGCCTTATCTTCCTTTAGCCTCCCACATAGTTAGCTCTTCCACAGCTGACATTCCTTCTTCAGCCTACTATAAAAGCATGTAGGTTCTACCGTTTCTGGGGGTTTTCATTTCCTTTTGAGGGCTCTCATGTTACGTAAAACTTATACAAATTTGTGTGCTTTTCTCCTCTTAATCTGTTTTATGTTGGTTTAATTCTCAGGCCCAGCCGAAAAGCATTAAGAGGCCCAGCTCTACAAACCCTATAGTACCCTGCTATGCTATACTCAGGGCCCTCATCTGTACCACTCCCTCTGTCTGAAATGGGCTTTTCCCCACCAACACACACACACACACACACACACACACACACACTTTTGCCTGGCTGACTCCTATTCGTTCCTCAGCTCTCAGCTGAAAGGTCACTTCTTCCTCTGGGAAGTCACTGCTCACCTTCTACACTAGGGGCCCCCTCTGCCCACTCTATACCACTCACCTTGTCCTTCTTCCCCCCATGTTCTCATCATAAATAGTAATTACTGGTTGAATGTCTGTCTCCTCTGTAGACTGTAAGATCTAAGAGGAGAGGGACTGGGTCTGCTCTGGCCTCTGACATCAGTGTCTGGTGCAGAGGCCAACATGTGTTAAATTCGTAATTGTACAAATGACTGAATAAAGAGATCCTGGATTGACCTTTCAGGAACTTCAACATTAAAAAATTGAGTACTCTCATAGAGAACAGACTTGTGGTTGCCAAGGGGGAGGAGGGGGAGGGGGAGGGATGCATTGGGAGTTTGAGGTTAGCAGATGCAAACTATTATATATAGAATGGATAAACAAGGCCCTACTGTATAGCACAGGGAAATATATTAAATATCCTGTGATAAAACATAATGGAAAAGAATAGGAAAAAGAATATATATATACACACACACATATATCTGAATCACTTTGCTGTACAGTAGAAATTACCACATTGTAAATCAACTATACTTCAATAATTTTTTTAAAAAATTGAGTAGTCTCTTAGTAGTATTTTTCCCATCATACCTCACTCTTCAAATGAAAATTTTTACCTATTCTCACCTTGCTCAAATGCTTCCATCTATGAGCTGCCATCTGTAATCCTATAGTACTTCATGTACTTTACTTATGACCTCATGTTATCATTTACTTGTATTAGGCTGTAAGCACCTTGAAGACAGGGGCTGTTACATAACTTATAACTCCCACAATTTATTATGTATCATAGTTGTTCAATAGATATGTAAGGGGTTTTTTTCATAGCCAATACTTGGTTTTTATTTTCAGTCTTCTTAGTTTTAGTCGTTGTACTGGGTGCTATGCTTTTCTTAAACTCTTATTTATTTGATACTAATAAAATTAAACATCTTTTCATGTGCTTATTGGCCATTTGTATGTCTTCTTTCTTTCATGGAGTTACCTTTTTGTAAGAGTTGGGGCTTTTTTTGTGTGTGTGTGGTACGCGGGCCTCTCACTGTTGTGGCCTCTCCCGTTGCGGAGCACAGGCTCCGGACGCGCAGGCTCAGCGGCCATGGCTCACAGGCCCAGCCGCTCCCCGGCATGTGGGATCTTCCCAGACCGGGGCACGAACCCGTGTCCCCTGCATCGTCAAGCGGACTCTCAACCACTGCGCCACCAGGGAAGCCTGAGTTGGGGCTTTTTAATTGAAATATAATTGACATATTAATTTCAGATGTACAACGAAATTCGATATTTGTATACATTGTGAAATAATCACCACAGTAAGTCTAGTTAAGATCCATCACCACACACAGTTACATTTTTTTGTATGTGATGGGAACTGTTCTTTTTTAAGTAATTTTACTTTATTTATTTTACTTTTGGCTGCATTGGGTCTTCGTTGCTGCGCACGGGCTTTCTCTCTAGTTGCGGCAAGCGAGGGCTACTCTTCGTTGCGGTGCATGGGCTTCTCATTGCGGTGGCTTCTCTGGTTGTGGAGTACCGGCTCTAGGCACGCGGGCTCCAGTAGTTGCGGTACACAGGCTCAGTAGCTGTGGCTCGCGGGCTCTAGAGCACAGGCTCAGTAGTTGTGGCGCACAGACTTAGTTGCTCCACAGCATGTGGGATCTTCCCGGATCAGGGCTCAAACCCGTGTCCCCTGCATTGGCAGGTGGATTCTTAACCACTGCGCCACCAGGGAAGTCCTGTGATGGGAACTTTTAAGATGTACTCTCTTAGCAACTTTCAAATATACAATATTGTTAACTAAAGTCACATGCTGTATATTACATTCCCAGGACTTACTTATTATAGATATATGTTGAATAAATGAATTAAGAATTTTAAAATTGGGTAGAAGAAAACCTAGAAAAGTGCAGAGGCATCATCTGAGAGGTAGGAGGAAGACCAGGAGAACATGGGGCCACAAGGCAGATATGTTACTACACATCTGTCAAAACCCACTGGATGTACAACACTAAGAGTGAACGCTAACGCAAACTATGGATGTTGGGTGATAATGACGTTTCCATGTAGGTTAATCTTTTGTAACAAATATCCCACTCTGGTGGGGACGTTAATAGTGGGGGAGACCATGCATGTGCAGTGGGCAGGGGATTTATGGGAAATCTCCGCATTTTCCACTCCATTTTCCTGTGAACCTAAACTGCTCTGAAAAAACTAAATCTATTAAAAAAAAAAAAAAAAAAAAGCCAAGGCAGAAAATGTTCAAGGAAGAGCATGTGTATTGTCAGCAGAGTTAACCGTTGCGGAGCCTAGGACCAGGATGGAAACATGTCCCTTGGTTAGTGATGTGGTTACATTGGTCACTTTGGTGAGAATGGTTTCTGCTGAGTGACGGGGTGGGAGCTAGATTGGAGAAGGCTTAAGTGAATGGAAGGCAAGAAAGTGATTGAGTACAGAAAACCCTTTCAAGAAGCTTGACTGTTGCGGGTGAAAGAATATCACACGGGTAGGGCAAACGTTATTCTCTTGCCAAAGGGGACGGAATGTGAGTGTGCTCAAGCCTCTGGATTAGTTGCTAAATTCCTGTGACAGAGGAACCTGGTCACTTGCCCCACGAGTGTCCAATCAGTGAATTCCACGCTGCAGGACACCTTACAGGTCAAATGCCCCAGGTTCTTTAATAAATAACTTCTGGTTTTTTCCTTATTGTTATTATTATCATTATTATTATTTTTTTGGCTGCATCGGGTCTTAGCTGTGGCACCCGGGATCTTCATTGCGGCGCGGGCTCTTCGTCGTGGTGCACGGACTTCTCTCTAGTTGTGGCGCGAGGGTTTTCTCTCAAGTTGTGGCGCGAAGGCTCCAGGGCGTGTGGGCTCTGTAGTTTGGGGCACGCAGGCTCTCTGGTTGAGGCTCGCAAGCTCAGTAGTTGTGGCATGCTGGCTTAGTTGCCCCATGGCATGTGGGATCTTAGTTCCCCGACCAGGGACTGAACCCGTGTCACCTGAATTGGAAGGTGGATTCTTTACCACTGGACCACCAGGGAAGTCCCAACAAACAACTTTTGAGGGAAAGACAGGACTAAAGGCAGAACCTGAGGATTTTAACAAGCTTTTAAAAGACACATCACTATTTTTTTTTTTTTTTTTCCTCTTGCAGTACGCGGGCCTCTCACTGCTGTGGCCTCTCCCGTTGCGGAGCACAGGCTCCGGACGCGCAGGCTCAGCGGCCATGGCTCACAGGCCCGGCCGCTCCGCGGCATGTGGGATCTTCCCGGACCGGGGCACGAACCTGTGTCCCCTGCATTGGCAGGCGGACTCTCAACCACTGCGCCACCAGGGAAGACCAGACACATCACTATTTTTGAAAATTAGCAAGTCTAAACTCTGAAGTCTAGAGATGCACATTTGTGTGATAAAACTAAAGAAATGCATGGAAGTGATCACCATAAAAGTCAAGAGAGTTGTTACTTTTGGGGGGAGGAGGGAACAATGAACGAGTC
Source organism: Leucopleurus acutus (assembly GCF_964270905.1). Lineage (NCBI taxonomy): Eukaryota > Metazoa > Chordata > Mammalia > Artiodactyla > Delphinidae > Leucopleurus > Leucopleurus acutus. The sequence continues at coordinate 149,432,276 of NC_139143.1, forward strand.
AGAGCACACGAGGAGGTTTCTGGGTGGTGATATCATTATAACTCATTCAGCTCCAGAGGAAGAAGTCCGGCTATGGAGAAGAGAATAATGGAGAGATACGTGAAATTGAAGAAGGGGTGTGTGGTGTGTGTGTGTCTCACAATGGCAGAAGCAGGCAGGAACCACTGTGGCAGTCATTCTTGTCCCTCTCCCCATGTTGCTCCAAGGTTCACAAGCCCTTCTACTTCTTCTGTGAGGCAGAAAGGGCAAGAGTTATTCTCCCCATTTTATGGTTGGGAAAACTGAGGCCTGGGTGTGTGAGACTTGCCCCAAGTTACACTGCTCATCGAGGGTAGAGGCTGCCCAGATCCCAGGCCCCAGCCCAGGAGTGAGCAGGGCAGCTGGCTCACCCAAGGCTGCCCTGTCCCCTGCAGGAATCACTGAGATTTTGATGAACAGACCAAGCGCCCGCAATGCCCTGGGGAACGTCTTCGTTAGTGAGGTGAGAAAGGGTGGGCACGAGGGTGGGCTGGGGCTGGGTTGGGAGGTATCTGATGGAGTCTCCTCTGCAGCTGCTGGAAGCTCTGGCCCAGCTGCGGGAGGACCGGCAAGTGCGTGTCCTGATCTTCAGAAGTGGAGTGAAGGGTGTATTCTGTGCAGGTGAGTTTCCTTTCCAGCCCCTATGCCGCGGCTCAGCAGGGCTCACCCCGGCCTGCAGGGCATTTGTGGGGGGTGGGGTCCTTAGGTCAGCTCCAGCCCAGGACTCATTATTCCCATTTTAGAGATGTGAACTCAGCGGTAAAATTCCTTGCCTAGGGTTACACAGATAGTAAGAATTCAGTTTGAACTTGGCCTCTCTGACTCCCGAATCCTTGTTCTTCCTGCTGCACCACGCACTGTTCTGACCCTTCACTGAGGAAATGAGGAAGCTGAGTCCAAAGACATTCACAAGGTCTGTGGCCAAGATGGGACTCTGTGCCCCTTTGCCCACCTACAAGATCTCGGTCCGTCAAAAAAACTCTTCAATGTCTCTGCACCATTTGGTCCTCGCCACGCACTTCATTTCAAAGATGAGAAATGCTGCATCCCAGGCCCACAACAAGCAAATGAATGAGAGCTGAGCTGAGCTAAGAACTGGCACTGGGGAGGTGGGAAGAGGCTGTGGAAGGCTAGGGTGGGAGGAGCGTGATGCTTAGGAGTTTTCAAGGAGTTATGGCTCAGTCCCTAGGTCTCAGCTGTCCAGATCACGGCGACCAGCTCGGGGTCTGCCATGGCAGGATAAGTATGTGGACCAGTCTGCCTGACCCCGCTGCCCTGGCTGAGGCCCTCCTCCTCCCCTGGCCTCTTCCTCTGGCTCCATCTCTGTCTGACCTCTTCTATCATGGTCACTTCATGCCCCTGTTAGCCCCACTCCTCACTATCCCAGCTAAGGACAGGGAAGTAGGGGAGCTGCAGGTCTGAATCTGCCCCTGACTTGCTCTGGAACCCTGGGCTAGTCCCTGTCCCTCTCTGGGCCTCAGTCTCCCCATCTCTCACTGAGGGGCTGGAACTAATCAAAGACTTCCAAGGGCTCTCCCAACTGACTTTTGGATAATCTAAGACTTGCAAAGACTGTATTCACCCCTTACTCCCGCCTCAGGCCCCTGCCATCTGGCCTTTGATGACGCCTCCATTGTCACTACTCTCACCAAGGTCCCTGCCCACCTCCATGCCACTGGGCCCTGCACTCACTTCTCAGTTCTCATCTTACTTGACCTCTCAGCCTCCTTGGACCCCACCAACCCCTTCTGTTAAAAAAAATAATTATACAGTGATGTATGTCAATTATTTCTCAATAAAACTGGAAAAAAATAACTAACAAATTTTTATTTTATTACTATTTAACATAGTTTTTGAATTGTCAAATATATATATTACACAAAAATTTACACTTTAATCATTTTTAAGTGTAAAATTCAGTGGCATTAAGTACATTCGAAAGGTTATTCAACAATTACCACTGTCCATTTCCAGAAAATTTTCATCATCCCAAATAAACTTTATACCCATTAAGCAATTCCTCCCCATTCGCCCAACCCCCGGTAACCTCTGTTCTACTTTCTATCTTTACGAATTTGCCTATTCTAGGTACCTCATACAAGTGGAATCATATATTTGTCCTTTCATGTCTGGCTTATTTCACTTAGCATAATGTCCTTCATGTTCATCCATGTTGTAGCATATTGCAGAATTTCTATCCTTTTTAAAAACGAATATTCCATCTTATATATATATAAATTTTATATATATATATATTTATTTTCCACATTTATTTTGTTTATCCATCTGTTGATGGACCTGGGTTTGTTTATACCTTTAGGCTATTGTGATTAATACTGCTATGAACATTGGTGTGCAAGTTATCTGTGTGAGTCCTTGCCTTCAGTTCTTTGGGGTATACACTTAGGAATAGAATTGCTGGACCATACAGTAATCCTACATGTAACGTTTTGAGGAGCCACCAAAATATTTTTCACAACAGCTGCATCATTTTGCATTCCCACTAGCAATGCATCAGTGTTCTCCACATCCATGCCAACACTTCTTTGTTGTTGCTTAAAATCGCCATCCTAATGGGTGTAAAGGGGTATCTCATTGTGGTTTTTATTTGCATTTCCCTAATGACTAATGATGTTGAGCATCTTTTCCTGTGCTGACTGACTTATCGTCTTTGGAGAAGTATCTATTCAAGTCCTTTGTCCTTTGTGGGTTTTGTTTTTGGTTGTAGGAAGTCTTTATATATCCTAGATATCAATTCCTCACCAGTTATATGCTTTGCCAATATTTTCTTCCATTCGTGGGGTGTCTTTGCTCTCTTTGATAGTGTCCTTTGATGCACAAAAGTTTTTAATTTTGATGAAATCCAGTCTATCTTTTTGTTGTTGTTGCACCTCTCCTTTTTTTGACCACCACCGCTCCCCGCCCCCGGCTTCCCTAACCATGTTTTCCCGGTGTTTCTCTTTCCACTCTGGCTGCTTCTCTTCAGATTTCCTTTGCTGGATCCTTTGACAGCCTGGGAGGTAGTAACGGGCTGTCACCCTTGCATCTGCAGGTGCAGACCTCAAGGAGCGGGAGCAGATGAGTGAGGCGGAGGTGGGGGTCTTTGTCCAGCGGCTCCGAGGCCTGATGAATGAGATTGGTGAGGGTCCTGGAGTGCGGAGGAGGAGGGCATTCCGGGGCCCTGCTGGTCCCAGCCTCACCCCACCCACCACTCTACTCTAAAGACAGAACAGTTTCTGTTGTGAGCTCTGTGGAGAGACAGATGATTGGGTGGGGGCGGGGGGGGGGGGCAGGGGCAGGGGCAGGGAACAAGGAATTCTACAAGGGGGAGGGTGTGACGAGGGTTCAGAGGGCATTTCTCCCAAAGGGAGCCCTGGCTTCTCAGCCTTTGTGCCCTGCTCGTTATGACCCCCAACCCCTGTGCCCTCAGGGTGCAAGCCTGGCCTTTTCAGAGTCAGGTCTCACCAAGCATGCTTTCAGGCTTTGACAATGGCTGTTCTTTTGCCTGGAATATCCCTCCTTGGCCATCTGAACTTTCTACTCGTTCTTTAAGACCACCAGTGCCTCCTCCTCCAGGAAGCTGTCCCTGATCCATCCTCCAAGCTTCCTTTATCAGAGCACTGATTCCCTGGGTCATCATTGCCTGTTTACAGGTCTGCCTTCCCCACGTCTGATTCAGTTGTGTTCCCAGCACTCAGTATGGGGCTTGGCACACAGAATAAGAAGGGAGTGCAAAAAGGCTGGTCCCAGGGAGGCCAGCAGGAGATTACCCTGCCCATCTCCCCACTCCCGATCCCCAGCTGATCACACAACTCTCCCCAGTAGGAAAACCAACTTCTAAGGTAACCTGGCTGAGGTACCAGGTAAGGTCCCCAAACCTGGGACCAATGAAGTCCTCTGTCCCAACCAGTTAGCTCCTCCCCTCCCTGAGACACTGTCCTGGTCCTGCCAGGGCCTCGCAGGCTGAGCCTTTCTTCATCTCAACAGCAGCCTTCCCTGCGCCCACCATTGCAGCTATGGATGGGTTTGCCTTAGGTGGAGGCCTGGAACTCGCCCTGGCCTGTGACCTCCGAGTGGCAGGTACTGGGCATGGGGAGAGGTGGGGTAGGGTGGGGAAGGAAGAGTGAAACAGGCTAATTCTGGGGATTCTGCAGTCAGCCACTGCTCTTGGCTTTCCAAGCAGCCACAGAACTAAAGGCAAGGTGGGGGACAGAGAGTTCAGGCAGCAGCTGGTTCCCCTCCTGGCCTGGCCCGACTGCGGCAGTACCCATCCTTCTCAGTCAGCTGCCCTCCGCTCAGGACTGCTCCCACCAACCCCAGAGCAACTGCTAACATGACAGCAAAAAGAACACAGAGAGGGAAGGCTGGGGACAAAGACTAACTGTTCAACCTTCCAGTTCTGTCCAGGCCAGCTTTTTCAATCACGTTTTGAGCAAAGGTGAGCCGTGGGGGCGGTCTGTCACCTGCCCAGCTAGTCACAAACATGCCTGGGCAAGAACACTGCCCTCTGGTTCACTGGCACCCAAAAACGTTTGTGTTACTAGTTCAGAGAAACTGAGCTTTGAAGAGTGGAGGGAGGGGAGGATGAAGATAATCGATCACTTTTTAACCTTCCTGTCTTGGTGGTTAGGTGCGCCCCTCTGGGAGGTAATCAGAGAAAGTCTGAGTGCCACCACGGTGCTACTCTCTTCCCCTCATTGCTTTCTCCCGCCATCCAGGAAGAACATTTTTTAAAAATGTGTAACCCCAGGCATAGAGGGAGCTTATATCTACAAGATGCGTATCGAAGAGAAGGCATCAAAATACCAGGTCAGGTCACAGCCCCGGATCTGCTTCTCACCTGCCTATGTTTAGGGCAACTAACTTGCAGGGTTTGGTGGATAGGAGGGTGAACATCAACTCCTCCCTCCCGTACTGCATGGTTCTGGTGGCCTGTGCTGAGGGAATTCAGAAGCCTGTGTGGTGGGACACCTCAAGGAGGGCTTGTCAGAGGAAGCAGAACTGGGGAAAGAGGATGTGGACCGGAATACAGGAAATTTTCAGGCTGACAAAAAGCTGGGAAAAATAACTGCTGGGCGCAGGAGTCAGCGACACTCTAGGCCAAACCTGAGCTAAGGATGCGTGAGACAGAGAATCCATTAACTTACAAATAGGTATCGGGCACCTTCTAGGAACCCCTTCCTTGTTCCAAGCACCATTACCTCACCTGATCCTTAGCAGCTCTCTGGAGTAGGCAGAAGAGGGGTAGTCGTCTTCTTCCCACCCACGAGGCTCAGAAAGGGTAAGAGACTTGCCTGGTTGAGTAGGGGAGGTAGGATGAGTGCCTGGGCCTGCTGGCTTCCAGGCTAGGGCTCTTCCAAAGGCAGCATCTGGGGGAGTCTGGCTGTGGCCACACGACGAGGGAAGTGGCTGGCTGGAGGAGTGAGCAGAGCCCACAGGCAGCATCTCTTCTCCTTGGGGATTGGCGCTGGAAGGCAGGGTTGGGGCTTCATTCTGTTTTGTTTAAGCAGCTTCCTCAGCTGTCATGGGGCTGATTGAGACCACCCGAGGACTCCTCCCAGGAGCAGGTAACCTCAACCCACAGCATCCATCCTTCTTTACCTGTTCAACTCCAGTCTATCCAGCATAATTCCCTACTTTCCTCTTTTGCCCTATGTTCTGGGCTCTGCCCTGCCAACCTAACTCAGTTTGCTCTTCTGAGAGGTCTTGGCTGACTCCCAGCCTGGGTCTTCTCTGGCCTCCCACTTCCCATGCAGATTCACCACCCCTATTCCATCCTGGCAGGAGGGACTCAGAGGCTGCCTCGATGCCTGGGGGTGGCCCTGGCGAAGGAGCTCATCTTCACAGGCCGACGACTGAGCGGGTCACAGGCCCAGGCTCTGGGGCTGGTGAACCATGCTGTGGCCCAGAATGAGGAGGGCAACGCCGCCTACCACCGGGCACGAGCACTGGCCCAGGAGATCCTGCCCCAGGTTTGGTGATCACCCAGCACAGGAGGGCCCGTGCCATACGGGATGCACGTGTGGAGAGGCCAGGGGGCAACATAAGATCCATTTACCCAGATTTATAAAATTAACCCTCTTTGGAGTTTTAGCATCCATTCAGCCATCCAGTAAATGAAATCAGATTTTAAGTTAAAATGAAAATTAAGTTCTGAGGGACTGGAATCAAATAGACTTGAAAATCCTCAGAACAGCACTGTAAAACAGAACTTCCTGAGATGATGTAAACATCCTCTACCTGTGCTGTCCACTAAGGTAGCCACTAGCCACATTATTTAAATTAAAATTAAAATTTTAGTTTCTCAGTTACACTTGCCACATTTCAAATGCCAACAGCCACATGTGGCTACTGGCTACTGTATTGGACAGTACTGCATTAAAATGTCCCCAAAATTGAAAAAGCAAGATTCTAAAGCAGATAAAGAACTACGAGCTCAACTTTCCGACCATACTACATGGTGGAAAAGTGCTTGAAATACATGATGTAGGACATGTTAAGCTCCATTCATTTTTTAAAATCCTCAAACAGCCTATGAGCATAGTCTCCCAAAAGGTTTAGAGACCCAGGGAGTAGGTTTAGGCCCTGCCTACATGTAATCTCCAAGTACCTGAGAGGCTCTGCTGGCTTCTCACTCCTCTAAGAGGACCCAGAGGGGGGTCCCAAGTTTCTGCAGATATGTAAGCAGCTGAAATGGAGCTAGGTTTTGCTAATTTATAATACTGACTTAGCCCATACGGAGCATCTCATCCATCCGACACAATCCAAGGTACTTTAACAGTGTCCCAACTATTAGAACAATCCAGTTGAGCTGATTATCCCCCTTGTATCTATGCTATAACAGACCCAGAAAGGTTAAGTGACCGTTCATCAAGGTCAAAGAAAGTGACTGCAATACCAGAAAGAAAAACAGTAACTGGTATTTTGGCATTAATGCTGCATAATAAAAAAACTGGTATTTTATTTTAAAGAGTGCAGAATGTGTACGATTTTTTAAAAAAACAAACTAAATAATGCATTTCAAATGCAAAAAATTACAGACGTTACAAAACGAAGTTAAAATATAAGCCTATAAAACTGTTACCCATACTCTATCATTTTAATATTATTAACAGAGAAAAGTATTTGAATTAATCATGAAGAGTAAAAAAGAGGTATTTTATTTTGGAAAAAAAACACTGTCTTCCTTAAATAATCCTGCCTCTTTTTATAACTTTGAGGTCTTTTTTGAGGGCAGGGACTATAAAAAACTGATAGTGAATTTGGTTTAAAAGAAAGCATTTCTTTTGTCTTCTTCTTATTGATAGTTTCATCACATATAAATGGAGAGTCTGATGCTGTTAATTTTAATGCTGTCATGTTTCTGTTATAGTTGGTCAGAAAGTCTCTGAACTAATACAAAACTCTGAATGACTCAGGACAGTAGCTAATTACACTTCCACAGAGGGGGCCTATCCAGCAAGACTTGTAGACTACAGGGCTTATCTTTCTGCATAAACTAAATAACTGGGTCTCTGAGCTTATCTCAAGATGATTCAGGCTTCAGATTTTTCAGTATATTGAAATAACGGTACTCTACTAATATAATTACTAGTATTTCAGTATTTAAAAGCAGCTTTGTATGCCAAAACACGAGCATACCAAAAATTAGTACTAAAATTACTAATGCAAATGCTAGGACATTTTGATGCAACCTGAAAAATGAATCTTTAACTTCCAGCTGAGTAACTGGGTGCCGAGGATGAAAGGGTTCTTGGATGGGGTGAGCACAAAGGGTGCTGTGGTAGATGGCTGCCCTCTAGCGGACAAACTACTAAGACTAAGGAGTCAAGTGGCTGCAGAGATTAGAGCCCAGAAAAAACCGTCAATAAACACAAGGTCCACAACTTAACACTCAGATCTTCCCTTTAAATAATAAACATACCTCATCCTTTGAATATGGATTTGGCTACGTTTTCTACTTGAACAACAAAGGGATGGAACATACTGTGGCCAGTGTGACTCACTGTTCTCATTTCCAAATAACATGAAATGATCAATCATATTTCTAATAATTCATACACGCACACACGCACACACACACACCCAGTGCACCCTTGAACAACACAGGTTTGAACTGTGCAGGTTCACTTATACATGGATTTTTTTCAGCTAAATACATACTACAGTACTACACGATCTGAGGTTGGTTGAGTTCGCGGACACAGAACTCTTTATAGGGAGGGCTGGCTGTAGTTATATGCAGATTTTCCACTGCCTGGATGGTCGGTACCCATAACCCCTGGGCTGTTCAAGGGTCAACTACATATATATGTATATATATATACACACACATACACACACACATACATACACACACACTCAGAAACGTGTTTTCAACACAGTACAACATAGCTATGTAGTTTTTAATGTTCTGTGATGAGAAATCAGTAGTTAAATAACATATATTCATGACAAGCAAATCAAACAGAACAGAAGAATAAGAAGGACATAAAGTAAAAATCAAAAGTAGGGTGGCCCTGTTTACCTGGGGCTGTCCAGGTTCAACGTGAAAGTCCCATGTCCTAATAACCCTTCAGTCACTGGCAAACCGGGAGAGCTGGTCACCAAAACATCGCTCAACTCCCCAATCCCTCTCCCCAGAGATGACCACTGTTACCAGTTTGCACACTCTTCCAGAAATATTCATTGTAGGTACAATATAAATTATGCACATATACTCATATCTAAATGACTCTAAATTCTTAGGTTTAAGATGGTTTAGGGAACAAGGAACACACCTTTAGAGGCTAATCCAATTCTAACAGACATTTAAAAAACATGAAATTAAAATATGCATAGAAAAGAATTCAAACAGTATGGAAAAGTATAAAACAGAAAAGTGAAGTTCTCCATTCTCTTGACCCTTCTCCCCAAAGGCACATCATACCAACACCTTTTACACAAATGGAATAATATACAAACCAGTATGCACCTTTCTTTTTTACCTACTACCTTGGAGAGTTTCCCATTCCAGCACATACTTATCAACCCCATTCTTTTAAACAGCTGCACTTTTTCATTCATGGTATGGATGGGCCCTCATTTAACCAGTACTCTAATGAGGAACATCACGTTGCTTACATCTTTATGCTCCTGAAAAATAGCCGGAGTGGATAACTTTGTACATCTTAGTGTACTTCTGGAAGTAGATGCCTACATGGAGGTACAACATGAAAGAGCATGTGCATCTAATTTGCCAGTTCTTGTCAAACTGCCTTCCCGAAGCATTGTACCAATTTACTCTCCTATCAATTATGTATGCAAATACCTGTTTCCTAAACCTCAGCTATAATGGGCATTACCAACTCTTTACAATTTACCTAGTCTGAGGTGAAAAGGAGCACCTCACTGTTCTCATTTACGTTTCTTTAAAACAGTCTGAAGTCCTTCATTTTTATGTAGCTAGCTTTTTTATTTATGGCTTCTATGCTAACAGACTTTTTAAATCATTCTTTTTCTGATAAATAAAAACTTCAAATAATACAAATACAAAAACTTCAAATAATATAGGAGGCAAAAGCACTCCTTGCCTGGAAGTGGGGCTGGGGATGGAGTGCCAGGCCTGCTGTGGCACAAGCTAACTGGGAGCAAGGCTGGTGAGGCAAAGACGGCCACTTGGATGCTCTTGCAAAATGCCCCCTCAGGGTTTCAGCCCAGGCCTGTCAGACTCCAAAGCCCAAGTTCCTAACCTTGACCGTTTTTCACCCTACTGAGGGAAAACTTGCTTGCAGGAGAGGCTTGAGATGAGAGGGGTAGAGGAAGGGAGCAGCAGTGGGAAAGGTGACTGGGAATCAGATCTAAGCTTCACCACTGACTCACTGGACAAACGTGGCCAAGTGCTTCACCACCCTGAGCCTCGATTAAACATGGCACCATCCTGGAAGGATGGGCAGCACCATTTGACCATTAGAGAAGTCTGTGGGTGGGAAAGTATTTGGAAAATGTTGTACATGCTGGAGGGATGGATTAAATGACAAGAACCCCGGATGGTCACGTTGGGAGGGTCAGGGATCAGTTAGGCTTCCTCCATTATAGAAAAGGAACATGTGCTGAGAAGTAGCAGGTACTAAAACTAACGAAACTTCACACTGTCAGTAGAACAGCTGGATCTCTGTGCAGACCTCTTCCCCCACCGTGGAGCTGTGTGCCTAACCACGAGCACTGATCCCCTCCCTCAACCAAGCTGCTTCTTTTCCCTAGGCCCCCACTGCTGTGCGGCTGGGCAAAGTAGCCATTGACCGAGGAACAGAGGTGAGAGGGTTTGGGGTTGGAACCTGGGCCCCACTAACCTGGGGCGGCTGGGAGGTGGTGCTTTCATGGCAAACAGATGGACAGCACAGCGGGAAAGAGCTAGGGAACTGGACTCTTCTAACAGACTTCGAGTCTGACCTCTCTCTTTGTGCCTTGCTTTTACCTACCTACAAAATGAGGCTTGGCCAGGTGATATTCCAAATGACATTTTATCCTCATCTCTCTCCCTTGGAGAGAGAAGGAAATTGAGGTTCAGAAAGGGTAAGACTTATCCAGGGTCCCAGAACAAGGGAGTAACAAGAATCCAGGTCTGCGTGGCTCCCAGTCCATGTTCTCGGGTTTGTGTTGGTCAGTAATGTGGCCTCGTGGACCGGGCTCAGGTGTGGGGCCTTGGCTGCAGCTAACCCATCCTAGACATCAGCTTATTCATTCATTCATCACACACTGAACCAAGACCTGAACTGGGACACAGAAATGAGTCAAATATGGTCACTGCCCCCAAGGTGGGGAAGGGGACGGACACAAATCACTAATAAAGGGTCAAGGGGACCAAGCAGACACCCTGGAGAGGTTAGAGCTGCACTGTCCATGTGGCTACTGGCTACGGTATTGGACAGTGCTGAGTTGGAGAATGTTTTCTAGAACTGGGGCTTAGGGTGGATGAGAATTCCAAAAACTAGGGAAAAGTGTGAGGAAAAACACAGAGGTGTATAAATAAGCAACTTGACAGAACAGGACGAAGGGACGAGTGAGACAACATAGCATGGAGGTTAGGGGCACAGGCTCTGGTGCTGGACCATCTGGGTTCAAAGACCTGCTTTTCCACATACTGTTGTGCCCTTAGACAAATCATTCCACCATTCTATGCCTCAGATTCTTCAGCTGTACAGTAGGGAAAATAACCCCTGTTGGGAAAGGTACTTCTCTTAGTGCTTGTAAGTGGTAGTAATAGCAAGTACTGTGCAGTATAGGCTGGGAAGTTGCCAGGGGCCAAGTCATAAAGGCCTTAGTCCTCAGGGCAATGGGAAGCCAGCAAAGTTCACTAATAGGGGTGACAGGAGGCATGGGGAGGCAGCCAGACGGCAAGGAGGGAACACTGGCTGTGCAAGCACAGCTCAGGCACACCCTCCTCAGCTCTACAGGCTATGTGTCATCCTCCCCGCTGTTCTCACAGCCCGCATTCGTCCCAGCACTGTTTCACCACTGTTATGAATGGTATTCCCTCTCCAGGTAGGGGATTCCTTATCATCTCCTCTCTCTTCATATGGGCTGGCATACAGTAAGCCTCAATAATTCTTTGCTGGAAGAATCCATAATCAGTAAGAAGTGGTGCAGGAAGTAGGACTAGCTGGCGCCCAGTGCTGATGGGGATGGGCAAGGTCAGGCTGATCCACGCACAACTTCTTTCTTGCAGGTGGACATTGCATCAGGGATGGCCATTGAAGGGATATGCTATGCCCAGGTATGTGTCTGCCACCAGCCCTGCATGCTTGTAGCAGAAGCCGGGCCAGAGTGGGCGGCCTTAAGTACTATATGACCAATTCAGTAGGTTCCTCCCAACCCAGAGAGTCAGTCTTTGTGCCATTCCTTCCTCAGTTAGCCTGGGGTGATCCCAGGGGAGCCACACTGCTCCTCTCTGGGACTGTTTCCTCAGCCATCTAATGGTGGTGTATCCTGCTCTACTTGGGGGCCCAGAGAATCACAGAGGAACTTGAGAGAGAAGAGTAGCAGCTTATGCGATCTCTGTACCAGTGGCTACTGTAGACGCCAGGCTGGAGTGGGACATCAAAGCCTTGGTTTTCACCTGTAGGCTGTGTGTGTTCGATGGTGGGGCAATAAACCTGGGGCTGACCTATTTAGCCCCTCACTCCTGGGTGAGTCAAAAATATTAATCTCCAGGTTAACAAATAACGAAAATACTCCTAAACAGGGGGTCCTGGGACTTGTAGGACGTAGTGTGAACCAACTACACACCAGGATTCAAAGCCAGAGTTCTTACCGCAAAGCCTAATCTATCTTCTCTACTGAGTAGCCTCATTTCTGACTGTTGCACGAGACTGTGAGCTCTCTGGAGGCGTGCAAGCTGTGTGCAAAGAGAAGCTAGTGTGACAGGCCTCGGGTGCTGAAGAGGCAGCCTGTCTTCCCCAGGAGGCCAAGGAACCATCGAGGCCCATACTGTTGCATGGGCCTCCGGTGTTGCAACACCGGAGTCCAGAGGCAGCGAAAGACTTGGATTCTGTCCTTGTCATGCGTTGAACAAGCTTGAGCGAGTATTGGCCTCTGGTCCTGCTCCCACAGACTAATACTCTGTATGTTGTTTCAGAACATCCCGACCCGGGATCGGCTGGAAGGCATGGCTGCCTTCAGGGAGAAGCGGCCCCCTAGATTTGTTGGCGAGTGACTTCCCTTGAACCTTACGCATGGGAGATGCACACCTTACAGGGAAGGATCCAGAAGGAAAACGTGCAGCGCGCCTGCCCTCCTCATTTCACCTCTCTAGGCTTCAGTTTCCTCACAAGGACGATGATCGATATAGGGTGACTGGCACGGTGCCTGGCACGAAGGTGCTGACTGTGCCACCTACCGCTACCTTCATCATTCCTCACCCAGGCTAGACAATCACTGGTGTCGGGTTGGCTTTGGAGAATACCTGTCTCTCCCTAATAGATCAACTAAGGACAAAACAGACCCCTCTGGGCCTTTATATCGCTGGCACTCAAGCCTAACCTCTGCCTCTCAGTTATTAGGTGCTCACCAGAGATGAGAGGAGGTTGTAAGAACCACCCTCAACTGCCCTGTTTCTTCCTCTGTACAACAGAGATAATAAGGAAACCCTGGCAGTGGTTGAATAGGCCCAGCTCTCTGCCAGTTACTCACTGTGTGCCTCAGCCTCCTCATCTATAATGAAACTGTTGGGAGGACTAAACAAATAATAAAACGCCTGATGTTCAATAAACGTGAGTTATTATTCATGTACAGTGTTCTTCTAAGAACCAGATGAAATCACTGCCGTGAAAACCTTTTGTAAACTGTAACGTGGCAGGCAAATCTTTGATGGAGCATTAAATAGCTTTCAGGAGTGCTGAGAAGGGAACGATTAACTCTGATGGACAACACGGAAGGTCAGGAAATGGGCAGGTAACACTGGAGTTGAAAGCTGAAGGACCAATAGGCATTTGAGGCGAAAAAGAGGAAGCCTGAGGGGAACAGCACGAGCAAAAGTGAGCAAGATGACGACACTGAGAAATAAAGGGTGGCTGATATGCACATGTGCACACTAGTCTCAGGAGCCCTCCTTCTGTGCCCCAAGGCAGGGGAAGAGACAGCCACGTGGTCATTCTTTAACTGACCTGAGCTTTCTGCGCCTACGCCTGGCCAGACTCAGAAGTCACTAAGCCACGGACATGGACACATACCAATAACATTGTTGACTTGCTGCTAAATACAAATGTGCCCCGAAGTTGTGCTCATTTCCTGAAGGGGAGAGTAACACAGAAGAGCCCAAGTCTTCGAATCAGCAGCAACCGCATGAGCAGCATCTATCTACTCAGGAAAGTAACCTGAACTTCTTCTTTCTCATCTGTTAAATAGGGAGGATAAAACTCAACTACAGAGGATTGTTGTGAATGAGACAAAACTTGGAGAGGTGCCCAGTGTAGAACTGGACCTCAACAGGCACTATTTCCCACCCACCCTCCTCACCTTAGCCTAAGCTAGTATCTGGTAACAGCATGTTCCAACGCACGGAACTCAGGTCAGGAAAGTAAGACAGCCTTTTGAATCATGCAAAAGAGTGAATGAGAGAAAATACTGTGTAGTTGCAGGACTGTAGAAGGAAGCCGATTACAAATTCCTCTTATCCAGTCACCAGTGAGCAATAGTTTGAAATATGGTTTAGAATAAGAATAAGCCTCATCTGATTCCAAACAAAGGTATACAGCATTCCAGTTAAGAGTCTGGCCAGCTAACAGCACAAAAATCTAGTCCTAAAGTAAGCTACTAATTCAGAAAGGAATTTATTTCTTTGAAAAACTTAAACAGATGAATGGTAAAACATGTTTTGTTAGTTGTCAATAATAAGGTGAGGAAGGACTTCATACTCTATTCCACAGAGTGGGTTTGCAGAGGACACAAACCAAAGCTTCTGATAGTTTATACTGTGGTTGAGGCTGGTTCTCAGAGAAGCTCACTATTTTTCTCATCTCCATATTAGGTAAGAGCACCTCTTCACACCTCTGGCACAGCCCTTCCTTTTCCTCTCAGTTTTGGTCACAGTCATAACTCAAATTAAAAATCTGAGGGATTGAGGGATTGAGATTTATAATCCCCATATAATCTTTCATCTGAACACTCTATTCTCAGTCCTAACTCTGACCATACCCCACCAGCACACCCAATCACATACAATGTTACGCTTACTCAGTCTAACGTGTAACGCTGGAGGAAGGAAGGTCAAAGGTAGACTATCCAAAATCATAAAAATATATTTCTCTTCCCTCCACCCAACGAGTGGAAGGTACTCTGGTATCTATTAAAAATAATTTTTTTTCCTCCCCTCCAATAGAAGTTCTGCCTTCCAAACAATACATTTATACGTGTATGTTTCCTAGAACTTTTTCATGTACTTCTTTTCCAGTGGCTTCATATAACCAGGAATAACAACTTAGGAGATTCTTTCAAACATGAAATTTAATAAAAAATATCAAAGTTTTCCCGTAAGTCTTTCTTTTTCCTTTCCTCTGACAAACACTCAGAGTTAAGAAATTGGTCGGGGCTAGAGAAAAGTAACTGGCATAGCTGTTCCAACACAAGCTCACAGGTCTTCACACAGAGTCCAGGGCTTGATTTTTCAAAACTGCTAAAAGGGTATTCCCAGAATGATTCCAACTTGATTTGGGATCATGGCTATCATACAAAGCCAACCTTCTTATAAGTTACAGAAAGTCAACAACAACAACAAAAAAAAGGCCAAGAAGGCAGTCAACTCACAAACTCCAATGACAACTTGTTTCATTTCAATCCAACATTCAATTGGTGACAGGGCAGAAGACCTGACACTGAGCAACAGAGCACCTCTGAAGCCCCTGAGGATAAGAAGGACATTCAGCAGAGAGGGGGTCTCTGATAATTCATGAAATGCATTCTGAAGTCATCTAGAAGGGAGGCTGCAATGTGCTGTGCTTGGGGGTCTGCCTCACTGTGCTTCTGGATGTCACACAAAAGCTGCAGTCCTTCTTCTTCGACTAACATTTTGCAGTATTTGCTGGCTGAAAGAAAATCAAGCGAAGAAACCTGACGGACAAGTTGGCATCTTAAATATTCCCAAATTACCACATTCACCATTTTGAAGAAAGAGTACAAAGTTTTAAGCCCTTTGACACAGGAATTAACAGATAAACTGCGTCAATTTAGAAGAAATATGCCAGGTAATGCTTGGCTTGTGTAATGAGATAATGGATGATTATTTTATTATGTTTACTTCTGGACAACTCTAGGCTTCAAATGTCTCTAATCCTAGCTAAAAGGATACGAACATCTTTTATTACAAAAATGATACAAATTTCAGGTTCAGGCAATATGTTGAGCTAGACAACCTAAAAACACCAGAGCTGGATACAGTATAATTGAAAAAATTTTTTAATTCATAGTTGAGTGCACAAAGGAAAGGAATTGTCCAGGAGTCAGACACAAAGAGCAGAAAGCACCTAAAGCTCGTGTAACCTAAACTGTAACTATCGTCGGGCAGAAAGGGACTGTCAGTTTCAGTAATCTAGGAATTTAGATTTTACCTTAGGAAGTCAGAAGCAAAATCAATGCATAAAGCTGGCCCCTCAAAGAGCAAGACAACAGGTAAGACAATGAAACATCTGCATTTAGCCTGACTCCTGGGAGAAGTCTTTCCTGAGAATTTATAACCAGTCCCAAGTTGGTATAGGGTTTGAATTTATATTACCCTAAATGTTCTGGGAACCCCTGAGCTGAGAAATTAATATAAGAATTAGTCCAATCCCAGGGAAACCTCTAGAACACTTGACAGAAGCAAATACAAAGCTGTACTGAAGGGACATGTGCACAACTCAGTCTGAAAGGATTCTCTTAATCAGTCCAAGAGTCTATTACACACAGAAACAATGATCCAAAAACACATCTAAGGCAATTACCAAGAATGCAGTAAAAAGAAACAAAGACATGGAAACATTTGTTTTTAAATGGTAGGACAGATTCAGAGAAGGTATAAGATACTTCTGATAGATGTTACAAGAAAGGAATAGAGAGAATAGGTGGAGGGTAATATTTTAAAAGAAAATGGCTGAAAATTTTCATCAATTTTGTAAGGTATAATCATGACCTGAAACCCAGAGGCCATATAACAAAATATTGACTTGTAAAAACAATGAATAAAATGACCTGAAATGACCTGAAACCCAGAGGCCATATAACAAAATATTGACTTGTAAAAACAATGAATAAAATCAAGACAATAAACTGGGAAAAAGTATTTGCAAGAGTTCCTTCAAATTAAAAAGAAAAAGACCAAAAATCAGTAAACAAAAAGTGAGCAATGGAAATCAACAGACAATTCAAATATAAGACAGTTCACCTTACTTAAAATAAACATCATCTGAGACTCTCTCACCTTAGATCGACAAAGATCAAAACATTCAACTAAGGCTTCCCTGGTGGCGCAGTGGTTGAGAGTCTGCCTGCCAATGCAGGGGACATGGGTTCGTGACCCCCGGTCCGGGAGGATCCCGCGTGCCGTGGAGCGGCTGGGCCCGTGAGCCATGGCCGCTGGGCCTGCGCGTCCGGAGCCTGTGCTCCGCAGAGGCCACAGCAGTGAGAGGCCCGCGTATCAAAAAAAAAAAAAAAATTCAACTAGGGCTTCCCTGGTGGCGCAGTGGTTGAGAGTCCGCCTGCCGATGCAGGGGACACGGGTTCGTGCCCCGGTCCAGGAAGATCCCACATGCCGCGGAGTGTCTAGGCCCATGAGCCATGGCCGCTGAGCCTGCGCGTCCGGAGCCTGTGCTCCGCAACAGGAGAGGCCACAACAGTGAGAAGCCCGCATACCACCCCCCAAAAAAATTCAACTAAACCTTTTTGCAAGAATAAAAGGAAACTGGAAGCTCTAATATATTACTGATGGGAATGCAAACTGGTAATCAATTATCTGGATGACAGTTTAGCAATACCTACCAAAACAAGCATTCATAACACTTTGACTCAGTAATTCTAAAAGTATTCTGCAGATTATGCTTGCAAACTGATGTCTTTTCTTTTAACAAATGGTATGCACTACGCTTGTACTAATACTGTGCTATGTACAAATGCTCGTACTATGAGCCAAGCAATGTTTAAATGCTTTGCAAATGTTACCTCATTTAATTCTCATAACAGCCCTATGAAATAGGTACTTTAATCCCCATTTTACAGATGAGGAAACTGGAGCACAGAGGGGTTCAGTAACTTGCTCAAGCTCCCACAGTTAGTAAATGGGAGAAAAGTACAAATAGTCTGATTCTGGGGTCTGTCCTCTTAATTAGCACACATGTTCATCTTTCCTAAATATATAGTATGTGTGTGAGTGAGAGTGAGAGAGAGAATGTCATTATTCATTGAACCAGTGTTTGTATTGTAATAGAAAAGACTGGAAACAATGTTAAATAAATTGTTACATCATAGAGCAAAGAAATACAGAGCAATCTAATCAATAGTGGTGATCTGCAGTCAGATCACTAGGTTAGAACCCTATCTCCGCCGGTGCAGGCTACTTTAACTTTGGGCAAGTTACTTTACTTCTCTATGCCTCGTTTTCTCATCTGTAACAATAAATACAATAAAATGCTACCTGTTCTATCTGTTGTGAAGATTAAATAAGTTACACATAAATAGCTTACAACACTGCTTGGCACACAGTAAATATAAATACTCAACTAAATTCTAGTTGTTGTTACAGTTACTACTGTTGTAATTGAATATACTAGAGTCTATTTCAGTGCCATTCAAACTGATTGATCTGCCTCCATCTATTCATATGCCAGTACCATTTAAAGAGAAGTGTTAGAGACTTCTCTGGTGGTCCAGTGGTTAGGACCCCACGCTTCCACTGCAAGGGCTGCCAGGGTTTGATCCCTGGTCTGGGAATTAAGATTCTGCACGCCACAGGCACAGCCAAACATAAATAAATAAATAAAGAGAAGTATTAGGGCAAGCTCCTAAAAACCATTTTTCTCAGTCAGTTCTTTCCTGTTTATCCTGCCACTTTAACTTTAAAATAATTTTCAGATGCCTCAACTCTTACTCATTCACTTGAATTGTATTATATCCGTGAATTGAAAAGAACTGAGTATAGTATGTCTCACAATTATTTCAGGCTTTTAAATTATTTCCTATAGTTTTTTTTGCATATAGGCCTCAATACTTGTTAAAGCCATTCTGAGATAGCTTATGCTTTTGATAGTTAAAACTTTAATTCTACAAGTTCTATCTTAGGTATTTTAGTATAAAATTATAGCCTATATTTCTTTTATAATAAAAGCGAAAATTTTAATAATAATGCTTAACAAAGAATAAAAGCCAAGGGACTTCCCTGGTGGTGCAGTGGATAAGACTCCACGCTCCCAATGCAGGGGGCCTGGGTTCAACCCCTGGTCAGGGAACTAGATCCCACATGCATGCCACAACTAAGGAGCTGGCAAGGCACAACTAAGAAGCCCTGGAGCCACAACTAAAGAGCCCACCTGCCACAACTAAGGATCCCATGTGCTGCAACTAAGGAGCCCACAAGCCACAACTAAGACCTGGTGCAACCAAATAAATAAATAAATATTAAAAAAAAAGAATAAAAGCCAAGAATTCCCAAGGGGAATTTAAAACAGCAAAACATGGAAAAACATTTAAGCTGCCTGGGACCAACTCCTGACATCTGGCCCCCCAGCCTCCCTCAAACCATTACAAAGAGGCAAATCTATGTATTACTATAGGAAGAATAGTATTCATGATAAACTACTGAGTGAAAAACAGCAAGCTATAGGATAGTATGCACAGAATGAGCCCATTTTGTCTAAAAACATTATCCTATTCACATAGAGTATATACTAACTATAGCATGTACACAGAAAAGTATCTGGAAGTATAGTTATAGTTATCAACTTATGGACAGTGCTTGCCTATGGGGAATAGGAGTGGGAGCAAACTTTCACTTTCTATATCGCTTGACAAACACCCCCAATTATAATTCTGTAGCATTTTTTATACTAATACAAATGCTTTTCAGTTGTTTTTTTAAAAGTGTTAAAATCAGGACATAGGTGAACAATTTTTCAAAATTCCATCTTGAACTTAATCCTTATACAGAAAAATAGCTAGAAAACTATTCTTTTTAATTACATACGGTTTTTACTGCAGACATGATACATGGCCCATAGTGCCCAGAGCTGAACTTCCGGTCGAGAGACGTTGCCAAGGAGTGGGAAAAATGCCTTGAAGGATCTAAATAAGTACAAAGAAGATGTTTCTTCAGAACTCAAGCTAACATCAGGGATACAATAATAATTTTCAACATCTTCCCCCCAGGGTCAATTCCTCACCAAGACAGATGTACTGCTGGCATATAATCAGAACTAGCATTTAAGAAATTATACTCTGTGTGAGACATTATACATTCAATATCTGATTCCACCCTCAATCTTGCACACTGCCAGCCTCATTTTACAGATGACGAAAACTGAGTCTCAGAGATTTTCTAAAAGCGATTTTCCCAATATCACAAAGAAACAGGATTTGAACACACGCTATTTTATTCTAATATTTTATCACTGTACCATGGCCTCTACATAGTGAGTAGACTGAGGACAAGCTTTAAGAAAAGCACTATACCATCATGAAATTACCTGTAGGTCACCAATGCTGTCATCTTACAACTTGAACTTGGCCAGTTCTGGATGGTTGTATACTGTACAAAAAGACATACCAAGATTCTGGTATTGTTTCATGTCATTTATAATTACATATATATGAAACAACATAAGTTTTCAAAATATGGGATTGATTACTCAAATTTAGGATACCTAACCTGCCAACTCTCAATTAGATAAGCATTATATATGTAGAATATAAACAAGTCATGTGGAAAACAATGCAATAAAAAGGGGCTCCTGCTTAATGATGGAAGATTGAGCATGCACCCACTCCTCCCTTAAATCCCATGAACAGAATGATACCAACGGTTTAAAAGAAGACAAATACACATAGAAGAAAGCAGAAGAAAAATGGTAACTAATTTAATAGATCTAGCACTGGGGAAGGGTAAAAAAACAAACCATTTTGAACAGAACACCCAAGAGACTTAAATATTTGCCAAAAGTATTACTTCAGGAAGTGAGATTAGAGGTGGGGTTGAAAATAGGAGGATTGGTTGAAAGTACCAAAGAATCAAGACTTCAAGATCTCCTCTACCACCCCTTACAAAAATTTCTGGACTGGGCAATCCCATGAACAGCTGAGGTTGGGAGTACCATGCTAAAAACGGGGGGCTAAAGTGAAAAATCTAAATACTAAATGCTGAGTCTCCTTTACCCCCCAACTCTCTTCCTCTAGTGGGTGTTTAGCCTGTTGGAAGCCGACCTTATAATCTTCAATCAGAAGAATAGAAATTAAGGAAGGGAGGGATGGGACTTCCCTGGTGGTGCAGTGGTTAAGAATCCGCCTGCCAATGCAGGGGACACAGGTTTAAGCCCTGGTCCGGGAAGATCCCACATGCCGCAGAGCAACTAAGCCCGGGCACCACAACTACTGAGCCTGCGCTCTAGGGCCCACGAGCCACAACTACTGAGCCCGTGTGCTGCAACTACTGAAGCCCACATGCCTAGAGCCCGTGCTCCACAACAAGAGAAGCCACCGCAATGAGAAATCTGTGCACCACAACAAAGAGTAGTCCTGGCTCGCCGCAATTTGAGAAAGCCCATGTGCAGCAACAAAGACCCAATGCAGCCAAAAAAAAAAAGGAAGAGAGGGAAGCAGGGAGAATAAAGAGGAAAGAAAAAGGAGGGATGGAGAGGCGAGAGGGAGAGAAAGAAATTTCCCAGAATTGAAGGAAATGAGCTTCCAGAGCAGTAAGTAGCCAATGGAACAGATGAAAATGAACCCACATCAAGGCACATCACTGTGATTTCCAAACACTGAAGACAAAGGTCTTAAAGCTTCCAAAGAAAAATGGCACAGGCCTTCTCAACAGTGATACAGAGAAATAAAAGACAATGGAGCAATGACTTAGAAATTGTGAAAATATTTCAAAACTTAACTTTTATACCTAGCCATTTGATCAACTAAATGTGAATGTAAAATAAAGGCATTTTCAAACATAAAAGGTTTCAAATTTTCTTTTTCATATATCTCTTAGGAAGCTACTGGAGGATATGACGCAAGAGAATGAGGGAGTACACCAAAAAATAGGAAGGTATGCAATCCATGAAACAGGGAATCCAACACAGAGAGCAAAGAGGATCTCCAGAATGATAGTAATTGAATATCCTGGGATGACAGTGGTCTAACAGATATACAAAAAAGCAAATCAGATGGAAAAAAAAACAGAAGGCTTGGGAAAGTAGTCTCCGAGAAGCTGAAGTAGACAGGATGTGCTTGAATGTACTGAAAGGAGATGGATACTTGGAGTATAGGAAAGGGTGTGCATTGGGACAAAGAGAAAAAGAATCTTCATTTTCCAAAGTGGGAAAATAAATTGATAATGTCTTTAACTACAAAGTCAAGAAATAACAACATATGTTAGCGATATGGAGGTAAACACCAAAAGAAATAGCTTTAAAAA
Organism: Leucopleurus acutus; assembly: GCF_964270905.1. NCBI lineage: Eukaryota > Metazoa > Chordata > Mammalia > Artiodactyla > Delphinidae > Leucopleurus > Leucopleurus acutus. Next base: position 149,454,411 of record NC_139143.1, read on the forward strand.
GAGCTGAGAAGGGCTTCCCTGGTGGCGCAGTGGTTGAGAGTCCGCCTGCCGATGCAGGGGACACGGGTTCGTGTCCTGGTCCGGGAGGATCCCACATGCCGCGGAGCGGCTGGGCCCGTGAGCCATGGCCGCTGAGCCTGCGCGTTCGGAGCCTGTGCTCCACAACGGGAAAGGCCACAGCAGTGAGAGGCCCACGTACCACAAAAAAAAAGAGCTGAGAGTGGGAAAGAGAATTAGAATAAGCCATATAAACGGTTTGCATGTATAACTTTTATAGAAGGAAAGTTACCAGAAGGAATGCAACAAAATGTTAATAGAGATTAGCTTTGGGTGGTTAAGGTGTGGGTGATTTATAATGTTTTCTTTATATTTTTCTCTCTCTTTCCCATTTTCTACAATGAACACATATTTCAAAAATTCTTACGATCTAGAAAAATAAGTTTTCTGCAAGAAGAGATGACTCTGGATTTTGTAAAGAGCAATGGTTCTCATACCAGATCCTGGAGGAGTGCTCTCCTCTGGAGGTCATGGGATATCCAGGGCTGTTTGTCAGATGTCAGGTGGGCTATGATGCCTGCAGCTAAATAGCTGACTTCCAATTCCTTACTATGCAGCAAGCTGCTGACGTGCTTTACCACATCTTCAGTCATCAGCTTGGAAGAGAGTTCTCTGACTTCAGCTATGTTGTTCTATGGGTCAGATGGAGCAGAGAATAGCAAGGACAGGAAAGGAGGAGAGAATCAGGAACTGGTTCCTCTCCCTCTCCTACTGCTCAGCTCATATACATACAAGAACACTTAGTCCCATCCTCCTCCCTCTGACTTAGCCTAACACCTACAATCCCACCCCCTTGATGATGAGGATGATCAGGAATAACAAATCATTGAGTAAGCACTTACTAAGTGCCAGGCACTGAGCTAGAGAGACTGAAATGTCTTTTTATCTGCCTTATCGCACTTAATCTTTAATAGTCCTACAAAGAAATGCGACACTCAGCAAGACTGACTTGTCAGGTTCACACTGCTAGTAACTGGTTGGACTAGAATACAAATCCAGGTCTGACTAAAAAACTTAACGTTCCTGGGGGCCCACTATATGTTACATTAGCTTTAAGTTTAACAGTAACAATGAAAGGCAGGAAGTATTTTCGTTACTTTATGTACTGTATTAGTTTTCTACGTGTGTAACAAATTAACACAAACTTGGTGGCTTAAAACAACATACATTTTTCCTCTCCCACTTTCTGTGGGCCTCGCTTAGCTGGGTCTCACGAGCCTGCAATCAAAGGGCTGGCTGGGCTGCATTCTCATCTGGAGGCTTCAGTGGGTGAGGTGTGGGTGGGGAGAATACTTCCAAGCTCACTCAAACCGTTGGCAGAATTCATTCCCCTGTGGCTGCAGGAAGGAGGGTTTCTTGCTGGAGGTCACCCTCAGCTCCCAGAAGCTGCCCATAGTTTTTTTTTTTTTTGCTATGTGGGCTTCTCCCTTCTCCAACCACTCACTTCTCTAGAGTGTCTGCTAGGAAGAAGGATTTTATACATATTGTCATATAATCACAGGAGTGATATCCTATTATCTTTGCCATATTCTGTTAGTTAGAAGCAAGTCACAGGTCCTGCCCAGACTCTAGGGAAGGAGATTACACAAAGACATGAACACCAAAAAAACTATAATCACTGGGGGTTGGTCACTTAGGGTCTGTCCACTACACAGATGAAAAAACAAAGGTTTAGAGGATAAACACACAGTCAAAGCGACCACAGCAGTTACTGCTCCTTCTAAAGCAGCTTTCAGAAAAGTATACCCTATAGACTTAGTATGTTGAGAAAGGCATAAGGCACTCTGCAGAAAATTGTACTGTTTTGAGACCCACCCTGCCCCCTTTTCCCAAGACTAGCTATACCCCTCTTGTTAACAGCATGATTTCAGCAGAAAATTGCACTGTTTTTAGACCCCCTGCCCTTCTTCCCTGGGCCAGCTACACAATTAGTCAACAGCATGGCCAGCACTGAGTCTATCAGACGGGCAGCCCCAAACAAGAAGAGACAAGATGATAGATAGGATCCTTAGCAAAACTGAAAGGGACCCCTCAGTTGAGTCCCAAGTTCCTCTTTAATCTTGGCAGAGGCTTTTATATTAGCCTTTTCTTCCCAAGAGTCTATGGAATAAAATACTGAATGGGAGCTACAGGAGAATGTGGGTCTTCCTCATACAGAAAAAGGAAGGAAAAGGAACAACCTCCCTAACCCTCAGTATTCTGAGAGGCTCTCAAAAGGATAAAAAGAAGGATACTTAGCATTGTACAGATCTATGAGGCTTCAATCCGCCCTTCTGGCCTTATTTCCCATTGTTTTTCTTCTTCCCACCTTCTCCCAAAATTCCAGATACTCTATATTACGGTGTCCCTCAAATGATTACATTTTCTCATTCTTTCTTAGCCCAAAATGACCTTTGTGCCTTACTTCTACTTTTCTGTACCTTCCAGGTTTCCAATACTAATCATGTATTCCTCTCTATGAAGCCTTTCACATCTGCTCTGTCCCAAGTCCTGTATGTGTTAGGGATACAAAGGGCAAGACACAGTCCCTGCTTTCAATGAGTTCATGATCTAGAATCAAAGGCTCCCACTGGACTTTGTGCCTCTTTTCCAGCACTTACCACAGTCAATCATGAATTAGAGAGGTATTTGCATACATGTCTGACACCACCTCCCAACATTATTAGTACTACCAGCTTGCTATGTTTCATGTATCTGTGTCTTCCGAAGCACCAGCACAGCAAACTGCAGGGGCATACAGTAGTATGTCTTCGTTACTTTTTGTAAATCTTCACCTTTTTCTTTAGGAAACAAAGAAATCTCTCAATAACAAATATCCTGATTGGGAGGTAGTATAAAAGTATAAACAAAGATATTTCTAAAAACTTAATTCAATTGTTAAAGAGGAAGTAGGGTAAAGTGGCTAATATCAGAGGGTCTGGAGCCAGGCTGCCTGAGTTTGAGTTCTGATTCTGCCTCTTACTATCTAGGTAACATAGGGTAAATGGCACTTCTGTGCCTCACACTGAATATCTATAAAATGTAGACAACGATGTATGGGAGAGTGCAGAACATAACGCAATCTCCCTATCCCTGTGTATATGCCCTTTAACAATGTGACTGCTCTTCCCATCAAGGGGTGGCCACCTCCTTTAATCTGGGTTTATCCGTAGGCCTAAGAAATACCTGGTCTTTGTCCCTAGTTCCTGACTCAGAGCTCTCAAATCCCTTGGAATTTCTGGAGTGACCGGAGCATCTTTGTTCTAATGAGGTGACTCTTGGCAGGCACCTAGACAGCTTCTGGATGGGGGCTGGATGCCAGAAAGACCAAACCTTGATTAGAAGCCTGGAACTTTCAACCCCATGCCCCCAACCTCAGCGGGAGAGGAGAGAGGCTAAAGATTGAATTAATAATCAATCATGCCTGTGTGATGAGACCCCCACCCCCATGTAAATACCCCTAAATAATGGGGTTTGGAGAATTTCTGGGTTGGTGAACACATCAAGGTGCTGGGAAGGTGGTGTGTCCAGAGAGGGCATGGAAGCTCTGCACACATCCCTCCTTCCTTGCCCTACATATCTCTTCTATTTGACTGTTTCTGAGTTGTATCCTGTAATAAATTGAAAATAGCAAATAAAGTGCCTTCCCCAGTTCTGTGAGCCATTCTAGCAAATTATCAACCTGAGGAGGGGGTCGTGGAAACCCCCAATTTAAAGTCAGTCAGTCAGAAGTAGGGGTGGCCTGGGCTTAACAGCTGGCAACTAAAGTGGAGGCAGACTTGTGGGACTGAGCTTTTTAATTTGTGGGACCTGATGCTAACTCTGGATAGCTAGTGGCAGAAGTGAACTGAATCGAACTGTAGGACACCCAGTTGGTGTCAAACAAGTGGCAAAGTGGTTGTTGGAAAACACCCCGGGTCTTGTAATCTACTTTGACCTGTGAGACATTAGAAAATCTGATCTAAGCAGAGGTTTAAGAAGCACTTGTACAGTGCACTTGCCTTCTATTGCTGCCCAGAAACTGCCAAGTGAAGAAGCTCATGGAGACACAAGGCCCAGCTAACAACCTGTACCAACGGTCAGAGCTGAGAGTCAGGCCATCCTAGAGCATCTAGGCCTAGCTGAGCCACCAGATGACTGCAGCGACATGAATAACTCCACAGAGACCAGCAGAAGAACTGTACAGCTGAGCTGAGTTCAAACTCTAGACCCACAGATTCATAAGTGAATAAAATGGATGCTGTTTTAAGCTGTAGTGTGTTTACAGCAATAGATGACTCATATATAATGGTATTTACTTTATAGGGATAGTGTGAAGATTAAACGAGTTAATGCACGTAAACTGCTTACAAAAGTGCCTAGCACATAGTAGGTACTACATGAGCGTGAGCTTTCTATTTTTTTAAGTAATTAGAATTAACTCAAAACAATTCACCTTACCAAAAGACCAAGTACTTTGCTTTGTATTGTTGACTCTGAAAAAGTCTGTGAAAAGAATATACAGGTTACTTTATCATGAAGAAAAGAACTTTACAGGGACTTCCCTGGTGGTCCAGTGGGTGAGACTCCGCACTCCCAGTGCAGGGGGCCCAGGTTCAATCCCTGGTCGGGGAACTAGATCCCGCATGCATGTCACAACTAAGAGTCTGCATGCCACAACTAAGAAGCCCTCATGCTGCAACTAAGAGTCTGCATGCTGCAACTAAGAAGTCCGCATGCCACAACTAAGACCAGGAGCAGCCAAAATAAATAAATTAAATAAATAAATAAACATTTTTAAAAAGGACTTTACACATAAACTCAATCCTGTCTTCCCACCTCCAAGACTTGGATGAAGATCGCCAATCCTTGATTTTCAATAACGTGCTTGCAGGCAGCTGGAGATTCATCCGTAAGATTCCAAAGTGCTTTCAAAGTAAACAAGAAGGTGACATCATCTAAATTCTCAGTAGTCTTTTGTTTTACTATTGCTAGAAGTTCCTAAAAAACAAAGAGACAGGGAGTAAGATGCCCTAGTGACTGACTCAATTCCAGTATAAGGAAAGCAATGGTTAAGAAAAGCTTTAGAATCAAACCTCGGTTCTAAACCCAAGTCCTACCACTTAATAGCCTTGTGACCCACTTTCTCTCTATAAAATGACTTACACCTATTTTTTAGGGTTTTTGTGAGGAAAAAATATTAACGTTTATCAAGCACTTAATCTAGTTCTTGGTGCTTGTTAACAAACCTCATAATCAAGTACATATCAGCTATTCCATTATTCACATATTGAGAACGTTTAGTCAACACCTTTTGGAAGTCAGGCACATATTCAGATAAGAGTGACAGATTAAAAGAAACAGTTTATCTCAACTAAATAAAATAATTTTTAGTTTTGGTAAATGCTCTGAAGGAAACACATAAAAGCCTAAGAATTTTCTTTAGAAAAGGTGGGAGAGGGAAGACTCCATACAAAGGTAATATGTAAAAGAGACCAAAAGAAAAAAAGGACAAGGCAGCTAAGCAAGGAATGAGGACATAAAAGGGGGAGGGGGCAAATATTCCAGGCAAAAAAAAAGCTTGTTGTTCTACACCACTGAGCAGGTCAGTATGGCTACAGGATAGCACTAGTTTGTAGTATAATACGTCCTAATAGCTTGAAGAAACCACTGACTTATTTAACAGAGATTCCAATATACCATTTCAGATCAGAATTTTTCTAGACAAAAGTTAAGCCAGTATTCATGGTTTCTTTCAAACATACTAGACCATCATGTGAAAGGAAAAAGACAGCCATTTCCACTTAACCAGCTAATGAAAAGATACATAAAATGTAACAACGCTAAACAAACCAGATTATGTCTGTTTTCAGGAGGAATGAGACCATCTCAAATATTTTACCCAATCAGGAGAGAACACATCAAGAGAATTCACGAAAATGAAGCTGTTAGAGCCAGAAGAAGAATATGAGTGCACACCACGCAGGTAGCAATCACCTAGACAGCCAATAGGGTGAGTGCAGCAAGGGAGGGAGCAGAAAGTGAGGCTGACCGGGAAAGCAACGACAGCTGTGGTCAGGCCCATGGTTAGATGCTTTACACGTTTTATCTTAATAATACTCAAAATAACTGCAAAATATTACTCCCATGTCCAATGTCAGTTTTTCAGATAAAGAATCTGAGGCGCAGAGGAGATAAGTCAACTACCTAAAGGCTATGGCTAGTTACTGGCTGAACCTAGTTTGTTATAATCTGAAGCCTGAACTTTTTTTTTTTAATTTTTGAATTTTATTTTATTTATTTTTTTATACAGCAGGTTCTTATTGTCACCCATTTTATACACATCAGTGTATACATGTCAATCCCAATCGCCCAATTCATCACACCCCCACCACCACCACCCCACCACCGCTTTCCCCCCTTGGTGTCCACACATTTGTTCTCTACATCTGTGTCTCAATTTCTGACCTGCAAACCGGTTCATCTGTGCCATTTTTCTAGGTTCCACATATATGCGTTAATATACGATATTTGTTTTTCTCTTTCTGACTTACTTCACTCTGTATGACAGTCTCTAGATCCGTCCACGTTAAAGCCTGAACTTTTGGTACCACCACCTAAAATGGTTTCTCCAAGAACTACAGGGCTACACTTCCCTCCGTGTTATTTTAAGCACTTGCTCTCCGTATCGGTATCTATCTCTCTCTACCTCTATCTATTACTGTTAGCATTCCCAGTAACTTCAGTGTTCTTCCACCACATCATCTTGGCAAAACTCCTACCTTAGTTAAACCCTACTTCATGCCCCACCTCCAAAATCTGAATATTGAAAAAGACTGTGCTCGAGTCTCACTCTTAATATCTGCCTCAAAATTTCAAAAGGGCATTCAACTGTACTGGCAATCCTACTATATTTCTCAATGAATTCCCTCCAAAGACTACTATTTCATAATTCTCACTCCCCAAACTTTCACTGCCATCTTCTTGTTCCTCTCATTTGATCAATTCATCTAAGTTTTCACTGGGAACCATAGCTATTCTTCCTACCAAAATCTAACAACCTGCTTGCCCTTGCCATCAGTGTACTCTGCCTTCCATTCTGCTCCAACCTAAAGCCAGCATCTGGGGACTTTCCTGGTGGTCCAGTGGCTAAGACTCCACGCTCCCAATGCAGGGGGCCTGGGTTCGATCCCTGGTCAGGGAACTAGATCCTGCATGCACGTCGCAACTAAGAAGTTCATGTGCCACACAAAGATCCAGCGTGCCGCAACTAAGACCCTTTGTAGCCAAAATACACAAATAAATATTTTTTAAAAACCCAATGACAAAAATTTCTCCTTTAAAAAAAAAGAATAAATTCAACAATATAAAATTTTTTAAAAAATTACCAAATCATGCCATAAATAAAGTAAAAACAGACTAACAGCCAACTGGGGAAAAATTACATGCATCCTATAAACATAAAGGAATCCTGTAAATTAGAAAAAAGCCAGCAACCCTAAAGAAAAACTAAAGGCCATGAACAGACAATTCACAGAAATTATAAATGCCTCTTCCAAAAAAAGAAAAAGCCTCAAGCCTCACCTCAGAATAAGAGAAGTGCAAAATAAAACAATGATGTACATTTTTTCATAATCAATGTTAGCATAATCATAATGTAGACATTGATTTATTAAAACTTGTAATATAAATTTATTGGGGGTTGGGAAAGGAGGTAATTTGTATAGATATATGTAGGAGAGCCAAATTCTTATTTACCATACCAGCAGAATCACAAGATAACACCTAAAACTGATAAATCTTTTTTTTTTAATTCGAGTATAGTTGCTTTACAGTTTTGTTAGTTTCTGCTGTACAACGAAGTGAATCAGCTATATGTATACATATATCCCCTCCCTCTTGGACCTCCCTCCCACGCCCCCCTCCCCGGCCATCCCACCCATCTAGGTCATCACAGAGCACCAAGCTGACAGCTCCCTGTGCTATACAGCAGGTTCCCACTAGCTATCGATTTTACACATGGTAGTGTATTTATGTCAATCCTAATCTCCCAATTCATCCCACCCTCCCCGTCCCCTCATGTCCACATATCTGTTCTCTATGTCTGCGTCTCTATTCCTGCCCTGGAAATAGGTCCATCTGTACCATTTTTCTAGATTCCACATGTATGCTTTAATATACGATATTTGTTTTTCTCTTTCTGACTTACTTCACTCTGTATGACAGACTGAAACCACAATTATAAGCATTTTATTTAGAGATATGGAGAAGAAATAGCTATATGAGTACAGAATAGTTTCTTCTGGGTAGCAGGTCTTACAGATTGTTCATTTTATAAGCTTTTTAAAATGATTTAATTTTGTAAACTATGTTCACAAATTACTTTTACTGAAAAAAAAGTTATAAAAGTGACAATTAACCTACCTTAACTGCCATGAAGAGCTCTTCTTTAAGTTGTGCAGTTTGCTCAGGTGAGAGCTATAAACAAACAAAAAGCCGAAAGTGAAATGTTAGACCTCCATCAAAGCTCCACCAAGACTAGGGAGACAGAAATTTTGCATTTAGCGATCACATACCTGCAGGGCTAGAATAGAGGTTATGCTCACTGCCATTGTCTGCATCTTGGGGTTTTCATGCTTACAGAGCCATCTCATAACAAATTTGGCAGCATCGAACCTAAAAAACAGTATTTTCCTCACAATAAAGTTTGTGAAACTACATGAGAAGTGAAGAAATCAGTTAGCCTCCCCAACAAATCTTGTTTAACAAAAATAGTCTTGGACTTGTAAAGGCTCCACTATGAAAGCAAAGAGCATTTGGCAAAAAGAAGAGAAAATCAGAAGAGGAAAAGGAGAGCATGCAAAAAAGAATGTGAGTGGGAACTGCACAGCAGTCCAGTGGTTAGGACTATGCATTTTCACTGCCAAGAGCCCAGGTTCGATCCCTTGTCAGGAACTAAGATCCCACAAGCCACGAGGCATGGCGATAAAAAAAAGAATGTGAGCAAAATGCACAAGATTCAAAGATTGACAGACCTAAAAAAGACTTATTTTTAGCAGTGTCAACTATGATGGGTCTGAAAAAGGAAATAAGTTCCCAAGAGGTAGTAATTTATAATCTGAATCGCAGACAGTGCTAAAATGCCACAGCAAACAAATCACTTAGCGAGACAGAATTCATGGCCCTTTATTCACGGCTTTTACTCAGCTCCAACAGATGACTGCTATACAGGAATGAAGGCTAGTTGAAAAAGAGCTTCCAACTTGTCAAAAGAAAGTGAAAATACAGATTTTTTTTTTTTTAATGAGGAAGACCACCTTCCCTATTGTACTTTTAAAAGTCAACTCTCATGTTAAGTACACACTTTAATTAGATTTGAGAATGGCTTAGCCTACAACCTTGCATGCATAAATCATGGGCTTTCTTCATATCAGGCTGTGGCTAATTTTCCTGTTGGCAGCAACTATTATTAATGGCAACGATTATTAATGTTTTGGAACTCATGGATCTGAGAGATTACAATGGCCTCAAGAGGAACCCCTCTGGAGTCTACAATGATGTTTTGTGTGTTTTTTTTTTTTTAAAAAAAAGCATTATCAATAAAATAATAACAAAAAGAATGGTTAATATTTAGAACAGTCTGCACTCTTATGCTAGGCACTGTGATAAGTACCTTACAAACATCATATCTAATCCTCATAAGAGTCACTATTTTAAAAATGAGGAAACTTACGCACAAAGATAATGAAAGGGCTAGGACTTGATTCGATGTTTTACTCTCTGGCGCCCATGTTCTTACCACCCACTGCCCTAAACTGGAATCACACTTTGGGAGACAACACTTGCAAGTATAGTACTTCCGAACACCTCTGTGGAAAAATCTCAACAGAACATTCTCCCCAAACACTTTATCCCAGCCTTAATCAGACCCTTGCTAGGCTAACAACCAAAAGCCAACAATGCTCAGAGTAACACTGGTCAACACCCCAAAATCAGATAATCCAATTTTATACTTGCCTGTCAAATGGAACATCCACAAGAATCCTGGAATTGGTTAAGGAGAGAAGGCAATTCTTCTGTAACTTAACGGAATAAAGAAAAGTAATTCTGAGCAAATGTATACTCATTCTAAATAAAGGTTCTAATTAAACATTTGGAAGGTGCTACTAATAAGCTTTTCTTATTGAGAGCTCGTTGTGTACCTGGTCCTCTCCAAGTTCTTCATTTAATCTTACTATTAAACTCTGTAACATTCACCTTTGCCTAAAGAACAATCTTTCCCTTTTTTGGCAAAGAGGCAGTCTCCCTTCTCCCTGAACCCTAGAAGGATCTATGTGGAGAGTTGTCTGCCTGTGTGTCAGTCCAAATCAATTACTGGAAGTCTGGCCCATCTACTGAATGATAAATGCCTTTACCAGATCTCATAACTAATTCTGTGATAGAGCTTCTACTTTCTACCTATGATTGGTAGGGATTGAACTATGCCTTTAAAGATAGGAAAGAAAGAGAAAAGGCCTTCTAGGAAAGCTTTAGGAATAGAAAAATATAACAGCTCTTTGAAAGGCCATGAGTAGGCCAGTGACATGCACTGCCATGACAGCAGTGTATGAGGCAGGGATAGCAAAACTGAAATGCCAGCAGGAACTAGGTAGTAACATAAACAAGTGAAGAAAGCAGAGTACGAAACAATAGAGCAGTGGTAGGAATTATGGCAAACTGGAGAGTTCACACCCTTCTATAGGGGCAGTTGTTACTCAGCTCCAACTGATGACTGCCATGCAGGAATTAAGACTGAATTGAGAAGGATCATCCAACTTTTCAAGAGAAAGTGGAAATACAGATTTTTTTTAAAACAAGGAAAGACCACCTTCCTTGTATTTTTAATAAATCGATTCCCATTTTAAGTACACACTTCAATTAGATTTGACAAATTTATAAAGATGTGTAACAATATCACCCACCACCACCACAAGCAACATAAAAAATACTTCCATCACCCCAAAGAGTTCCACTGTGCCCCCTTCCACTCAACCCCAACCCTGAAAATTCCAGCCCCAGAAAATTATACTGTCGTTACAGATTAGCCTTTACTAAGATTTCACATAAGTAAAATCGTATGGTAGCTACTCTTTTGTGTCTGGCTTATTTTGCTCAGCATATAATGTTTTTGAGATTCATCCATGTTGTATATGTATCAGTACTTCATTCCTTTGTATCACCAAGTAGTATTTCCTTATATGAATGTATCACAATTTGTTTATCTACTCACCTGCCGCTGGACATTAAGTTTTCAGTTTGGGGGGGATTATGAATAAAGATATTATGAGCATTTGTGTATAAGTCGTTATACGGTTATATGATTTCATTTCTCTAGGAGTAAAATGACTATGTAGCATGAAAGAGGACTTTCACGTCTAACTTTCAAAGGAATTACCAGACTGTTGAACTGGTGGTTTTACCATTTTATCTTAACATCAATATATGAGAATTTCAGTTTCTCTACACTCTTGTCAACACTTGGTATTGTCAGTTTTTTATTTCAATCAATCTAGGGGGTGTGTAGTGGTACCTAGGTGTGCAGTGGTATCCAAATGTGCTTTTAATTTGCATTTCCCTGATGGCTAAAGATACTGAGCATCTTTTCATGTGCTCATTTACCATCTGCCTATCTTCTTTGGTGAAGTATCTGTTCAAATCTTTTGCCTTCTTAAAAAATTGGTTTGTTTGTCTTGTGTCACAAGGCAAACAGTTCTTCACATTCTGGATAAAAGTCCTCTGTCATATACATAAAATGAACATTTTCCCCAGCCCTGGATTACCTTTTCATTTTTTAATGTCTGTGTGTGTTTGAGCAGAAGCTTCTAACTTTGATGAATTCCAATTTGTTATTTTTCTTTTATGATGTATGCTTTTTGTATCCTAAGAAAACTTTGCTTACTCTGACATCACATTTTCTTCTAGAAGTTTTATGGTTTTAGCTTTTATATTATTTAGACCTTTAATTTAGCTTTTATATTTAGGTCTATGATTCAATTCAGTTTAATTTCACACATGATGTTAAGCCTATAGGATGTGCTAAAGTGTTAATAGTAGATGTTTCTGGGTAACTGGTTTCTGATCAATTTAAAAATTTTAAACCCTATTACTTATTTATATTTCTTATTTTTTCTATAACAAACATGAATTCCTTACCTATTTCTCTCTCCCTCCCTTCCTCTTTCTCTCTCTCTCAGGATGAAAAATCAGAACTAAATAAAAAATATTTTTCATATATTTGTCCTCAAGTAAGAAGCAGTCAAATATTCAAACCAAATTACCTGCTGGTAATGGGGGAAATTTTTCAGAGCCTTGAAAAGTAGACAGGTAACCTCTGACAACAGACGAACAGGCATCCCCCTGGCCAGGTCCTGGCGTGTTAAGTTGAGGGCACAAGCACTGGCTGTGAACTGCACTGGCAAATCCAATGGATGATTCCTCATTCCTATAGCCACAAGCTGAAGACGAACTTGTTTTTAGTGGCATGTGACAACATTAGCATTCTTTACACAGTCTTATTTTTGTGTTAGTTGTCAAAAATATTTGCTTATTGGGACAAAAAGTAACAGATTTTCCCCTTCCTCGGCATTTATTTTTTAGGACACCAGCAATACCTTTCAATACAAATGTAGCCATTAACTAGCTGTGTGACTTTAGGTAACTCACTTCCTTTCTCTGGACCTCTGTTTCATCATCTGTGACTTCACAGTCATTTATTGAGCCTCAATCCACCCAAGACATTATGATAAGCACTACAGGGGACACAACATCAATCACTTATACCCTACTCCTGAGCACAAAGCCTTATGAAAGAAATAAGGTATGTGAACAAATAACATTGTAAGGGAGGTCAAAACACGAAGCTGAAAAAAAGCACCGAAAAAGAGGTGTAAATAAAGTGCTGCCTAAGGTGGTTATGCAGGGAACAATCATTTCTGGTATGGAAGTCAAAGGCTTCATTCAGAAAACGCATTTAGGCAGGGTCTCAGATGGGATCTGGATAGGAGATGGAGGTAGGGGTGGAATGGAGAGGAATTACTAGGGAAGGGAAATGTGATAAGAAAAAACATAAAGTGGACAAAAAGGTGGGATGAGTCCACCAAGAGAAGGGGAAGAAATCTGAATTTGAAATAATCTGAAAAGTGGTAAAACGTAATATTAGGGAGTTCCCTGGTGGCCCAGTGGTTAGGATTTGGTGCTTTCACTGCTGTGACCGGGTTCAATCCCTGGTCGGGGATCTGGGATCCCACAAGCCATGCAACACAGCCACAAACAACAAAAAAACCCCTAACATTAGAAAGGCAACTAGAAGAGAGACTGCGTAAGACCTAGAAACAAATGTAAAATGAAGGTGTTATACTAAGCTTAGACCATACCTGCTCTAACATGCAGGGACAACGTGGTCTGCTTTGTCTATCGAATAGGGATAATCATCCTTACCCATCTCAGAGACCAGTCTGCTGATACACGCATGAACCATGATTTTATGAACTGTTAAGAGACCAGAGCCCCTTACTCTGACACCTACATGAACTCAGACCTGGGATACACTTCTCCTATGGAAAATGTCTTTTTTCTATATTGCTAAACTGCTCTTAGGATTTCACTGGATTGCCATCATCGACAATATAAACATGTATGAAGTAAAATAAACATGATTTTCAAAATCAAAAATCACACAGTCTTAGATATGAAAAGGACTTTTAGAACATCTAATTCAACCTCCTCCTTACAGATGGGAAGCAAAGATCCACAGTTTTTTCCTTTATACAGTACCATTTTTAAGTTATGAATAAATCTAATCTCCCATGGTACAGAAATAGCCCTAGTTTTATGGAACTACAAAAAATTACAAATGATAAAAACAAGGTGACTTTAAGACTCTTCATTTTTATGTTACATTTAATTTTAAATAATTGCAGTTTTCCTTCCCAAACCACTTAAAACTTCCAATTACATTTAAAATAAATTCATTCTTCCGTAAACCAAAGCAAAGTTGGCCCGATCGATACCGGTAATTTTACTTTATTCACAAAATAACTTTAAACGGTAGACTTGGTTACCTTCAATTATTGTTATTTTGTTCTGTTCTTATTGGGGATACTGTGTTTTCTTTCAGAAAACCATATTTTAGATTTTAAAGAGTAAAGAAATAAAACAATGTTTAGGCAAAGTGAATTCATGTTTAAAGATTAAGTCCTGCTTTAGACAAAATAGTGCAATGCTTCTAGAATCCCCTGCTCAGACCAAATTCAAAAATTTGAATGATTCTAATTGATTCAGAGGCTCAAAACAAGAGATGTTCTAGCAGTTTAAGCCTAACACCATTCTCCTCTATCTGTGAGGGCACTTTGCCTCACGATAGAATAAGGCATATAAGTTAACCGTATTCATCGTGTCTGATGAACAACTTTAATTGAACCAAATAATAAGTAGTAATAAAAACTACATTTCTGAGGTGCAGTTACCTTTAAAATAGCAGGCATGGCTACTTGCGTTGCAAATGTCTCTGCGAAGAGCTTGTAGAGAGCTTCCTTCATAAAACATGACCTATTCCTGTATCGGCTCAGTGCTTCTGAAATCTGACTCATATTGGCTCCGCCGGCAACCTGGAAAACAAGGATGTTACCAATAGGTTTCACCATTCACCTTCAAACACAGGCTTTTAGAGCATGTCCAGTGTTTGAAACAACAGATTTTCACTTAAATGTTTTAAGAGCTTTACGATCTTGATCTCATTCAATCATAATTCTAGTAGGTAAAAGTTCTTCTCAACCTCATTTCTACGTGGTGGGTCCAGAGAGGTGATGTACATTGTTAAATGTAACAAACCAGTTAAGTGGTGGGGCCAGATTCAAATACCATCTCCCTACAACTATATTACAGTTGAGACCGCAATTGAATACTAGCTAGCATGGAAATTCTTAAACAACCAATAAATAACCATGAATGCGCGTCTTCTAAGTACTCATATAGAATGAATTAGACAATAAAAGACAGGGAAAAGACCACGTAAAATAACTAAGATGAAAAAGGAGTTAACCAGTTATATAATTAATTAATTAATATTAATATAATTCTTCCTTGCTACCACTGAAGTAATAATTTCAGAAAGTCTATATATAGACTTTGGGTCTGGAGGATAATGGTATCCTCCTGATCCAAACCATCAAATCAGCAAAGAATGTAGATAAAACTAGATATTACGCAGTTTTCAGCATTCCTGGGTGGTGAAGAAAAGAAGAAAATAAAGGGGTAAAATTCAGGATCCTACAAAATGAAAAGAAGAAAAACAACCTCTTCTCCACTCCACCATGACCAGTAGTCACATCACCCATTGAAGAAACATCACATCATTAAATTGACAGAAGAGTGCTTTTGAATTAGGAACCCTGTCAATTAAATGCCAATAAATAAAAAGATTCAAACCAATTCCATAAAAAGCTACTGTAAGAAATTTTTTAAAAAGCAAATCTACACATTTCAGCTGAGAAAAACTCTTCCCATAAACCAACAACAAATCAGAAGAAAATTGTAACACAGCACTTTAAACTGAATTAAATCTTCTTAATCAGCATGTTAGGATGTGAAAAAATACCTTCAACAGAAAGATGAAACAAGGGATGATTAAACTCAGGAAAAAGACAAAATCATATCAAACAAAAATTAAGTTACAAAGTACCCAAGGAAGAGTAGAGTTGAATAAATATTTAGTAAGGAGAAGAAATGCAAGAAATAAACAAGAGAAAGAAATTTTAAGAAAGAAGAAGTAAAAAGGAATCTAAGATTGAGTGCTTATATAGAAAAAAATAAAGAAGATCCAACACACATATACTTGAAGTTCCTGGGGAAGAAATGAACTAATATTTAAAACTACTACCAAGAAAAACTTTCCAGAAATAAAAAAAAGACCTAAATCAATACACTGAAATAATCTACCAGCTACCTGGGAAAACTGACCCAGATCAAGTCTGAGACATAGCACAATATAAGGATTAAATTTAAAGATAAACAAAAAAATCTTCAGGGTCTTCACATAAAAAGATCAAACAAATTAGAGAATTAGACTGTCATCAGACTTAACAAGAAACACACAAAGCAATGTAACAGTGGACAAGCATTTTCAAGAAATAAGGGGAAAAAAAGTAAACAAAGGAGTTTATATCCATGCTTGCAACTTCTAGAGGAAGTATGGACAGTAAATTGTGGTTCAATTCCATAAATTTCAGCTCTTACCACAATAACCGCTGTCCATGCCCCAACCTACCCCCCAGCCACCAGCACATGCTCCTAGAGCTCCCTGCACCTAGCTTGTGAGAGCCCATGTGGGAAAACGGACCCTGCCCTCCAAATATCAGGGATCTGTGCTCTGATCACTGTTTGCTGCTTCTGGTAACAGGTACAAAGAGGTGAGCACCCCCACCCCACCAACTGTTCAAAGCCCCTCTCCCACAGCTAAAGTGACTTCCAGGGGATTTAAAGGGCTGCCCCTTCATTGTTTTCTTTTTCCCCTTTTAGGAGACATTAATGACTATGACATTCAAAACAACTGCATATACAAAGGAAATTCCAAAGTGACTGCACATGCCCAGGAAAAGGCTCAAAAAAGACCTAAAAAGACCTTAAAGTTTATACTTCAGGCTGATCCTCAACACAGACCCAAAATACAAAAACAATAACAAAAGCATCAAAACCCAGGAAAGGAAAAAAACCTGATTTCCAGAGTTTCCATATTATTAGTTTCAAATGTCCAGTTTTCAACAACAACAAAAACAAATCATAAAGCATATTAAAAAATAGGAAAGCATAGTCCATTCAAAAGGAAAAAGAAGAAAAATCAAAAGACACAGTCCCTGGGGCTTCCCTGGTGGCGCAGTGGTTAAGAATCCACCTGCCAATGCAGGGGACACGGGTTTGAGCCCTGGTCCGGGAAGATCCCACGTGCCGTGGAGCAACTAAGCCCATGCACCACAACTACTGAGCCTGTGCTCTAGAGCCCACGAGCCACAACTACTGAGCCCACGTGCCACAACTATTGAAGCCCGCACACCTAGAGCCCGTGCTCCGCAACAAGAGAAGCCACCTCAATGAGAAGCCCATGCACCGCAATGAAGAGTAGCCCCCGCTCGCCACAACTAGAGAAAGCCCACGCGCAGCAACAAAGACCCAATGCAGCCAAAATTTTTTTAAATTAATAGTTTTTAAAAATCTTACAATAAAAAAATCAACTCAAAATGGATCAAAGACTTAAATTTATGACCTAAAACTATAAAACTCTTACAAGGAAACATGGGGCAAAATCTTCACAATATTATACTTGACAGTGCTTTCTTGGATATGACACCAAAGGAACAAGCAACAAAAGAAATGCAGACAAACTGAACTTCATGAAAAAAGACAACCCAGAGAATGGGAGAAAATATTTGAAAATCATATATCATAAGGAATTAATATCCAGACTACATAAAGAACTCCTATAACTCAACCACAACAAAAAAAAAAACCCCAAGCAACCTGATTTAAAAGTTGGCAAAGGACTTCATCAGACGTTTCTTCAAAGACATACCAATGGTCAATAAGCTCCTTATAAAAGATGCCCAATATCACTGATCAGTATGGAAATGCAAATCAAAACTTCAAGGGATTTCTCTGGCGGCCCAGTGGTTAAGACTCCGTGCTTCCAATGCAAGAAATGTCGGTTCGATCCCTGGTCAGGGAATTAAAATGCCACAGGCCGCACAGTACAGCCAAAAAAATAAGTAAAATAAAAATTAAAAGGGTTATCCCTGTAAAAAGAAAAAAAACTTCAATGAGATACCACCTCACATCCATTGGTATGGCTACTACTAAAAAATTTAAAAACAGGGATTTCCCTGGTGGCGCAGTGGTTAAGAATCCACCTGCCAATGCAGGGGACATGGGTTTGATCCCTGGTCTCAGAAGATCCCACGAGCCATGGAGCAACTAAGTCCGTGTGCCAAAACTACTGAGCCTGTGCTCTAGAGCCCACGAGCCACAACTACTGAAGCCCATGTGCCCTAGAGCCCGCATGCCACAACTACTGAGCCCACACACCACAACTACTGAGCCCACACACCACAACTACTGAAGCCCACACACTCTAGGGACCACGTGCCACAATTACTGAGCCCGCGTGCTGCAAATACTGAAGCCCACACGTCTAGAGCCTGTGCTGCACAACAAGAGAAGCCACCGCAATGAGAAGCCTGTGCACCGCAACAAAGAGTAGCCCCCCGCTTGCCACAAATAGAGAGAAAGCCTGTGTGCAGCAACAAAGACCCAACCCAGCCAAAAATAAATTTAAAAAAAAATTTTTTAAGTCTCTGCTGCTATTTACAATAGCCAGGACATGGAAGCAACCTAAGTGTCCATCGACAGATGAATGGATAAAGAAGATGTGGCACATATATACAATGCAATATTACTCATCCATAAAAAGAAACAATAAAATTGAGTTATTTGTAGTGAGGTAGATGGACCAAACTCTGTCATACTGAGTGAGGTAAGTCAGAAAGAGAAAAACAAATACCGTATGCTAACACATATATATGGAATCTTAAAAAAAAAAAAAAAAAAAGGTTCTGGAGAACCTAGGGGCAGGAGGAATAAAGACACAGATGTAGAGAATGGACCTGAGGACATGGGGAGGGGGAAGGGTACGCTGGGATGAAGTGAGAGAGTGGCATGGACATATATACACTACCAAATGTAAAACAGCTAGCTAGTGGGAAGCAGCCGCATAGCACAGGGAGATCAGCTCGGTGCTCTGTGTCCACCTAGAGGGGTGGGATAGGGAGGGTGGGAGGGAGACGCAAGAGGGAGGGAATATGGGGATATATGTATACATATAGCTGATTCACTTTGTTATACAGAAGAAACTAACACATCATTGTAAAGCAATTATACTCCAATAAAGATGTTAAAAAAATTTTTTAATGTCTCTGCTAACCTTTAAGAAAAAAATTTAAAATTAAAAAACAGAAAATAATATATGTTGGCAAGTATGTGAAGAAAACGGAAGATTTGTGCACTGTTAGTGGGAATGTAAAATTGTACAGCTGCTGTAGAAAACAGTATGGCAGTTCCTCAAAAAATTAATAGAATTACTATAAGATCTAGCAATTCCACTTCAGGATATATACCAAAAGAATTAAAAGCAGGGTCTTGGGAGTTCCCTGGTTGCCTAGTGGTTAGGATTCTGGGCTTTCACTGCTGTGGCCCAGGTTCAATCCCTGGAACTGAGATCCCTCAAGCTGTGTGGCACAGCAAAAAAAAAAAAAAAAGGCAGGGTCTCAGAGATATTTGTATACCCATGCTTGTAACAACATTATTCACAATTACCAACACAGCCAAAACATGGAAGCAACCCAAGTGTTCATCGATGATAAACAGACAAGCAAAATGTGGTAAACACATAATGGATGTTATTCAACCTGGAAAAGGCAGTATGCCACAACACAGATGAACCCTGAGGACGCTATGCAAAGTGAAATGAGCCAGTCACAAAAAGACAAGTACTGTATGATTCCACTTACATGAGGTAGTTAGAATAGTCAAATTCATAGGGACAAAAGTAGAATGGGAGTTGTCAGGGTCCAGGGAGAAGGGGTAATGGGAGTTAGTGTTTAATGGGTATAGAATTTCAGCCTTACAAGATGAAAAGAGCTATGAAGATGAATGGTGGTGACGGTTGAACAAAATTATGAATGTATGTAAAACCACTGAACTATATACTTAAAAAAGATTAAAATGATAAATTTTATGTTATATGTATTTTACCATCCCCTCCCAAAAAACGGGAACATGAACTGACACAGGATGATTCCCAAGACATACTGCTCAGTAAAAAAAGCAAAGTGTAGAGTACATATACTATGCTACCTATTGTGTAAGAAGAGGAAATTTTAAAACCTAAATATATGTGCTTAGTACTTTGACTATACTCTCAGTCAAGAGGGAAAAGAAAGAACTGCAAACATATCTTCAACTTTTTTTAGTAGGTTTGTGTTTCAAAGTAGTATAGGTGTGGGACTTCCCTGGTGGCGCAGTGTTTAGTGTTTAAGACTCTGCGCTCCAATGCAGGGGGCCCGGGTTCAATCCCTGGCCAGGGAACTAGATCCCACATGCATGCCGCAACTAAGAGTTCGCATGCCACAACTAAGGAGCCGGAGACCCGCAACTAAGGAGCCCTCCTGCTGCAACTAAGACCCGGCGCAACCGAATAAATAAATAAATAATGTAGGAGAAAAAAACAAGTAGTATAGGTGTAGCAACTCTAAAACTATTTTATATGTGTTGTAGGATTAAGCAAATGTGCTGACGCTTTTGAGAGCCAAAGTTCTCACTGTGGGAAAGAGAGATACAAATACAGAATGTGGAAGGGCAAAGAACAGTGTGAGGATGGTCATTTGGAAGTATCACTTTTAAACTTACTTCATCTATTTCTTGGCTCTGTTTGCTGAAAGGGCTTAAAAACACATCTAGTACTCAAATATGGGTTTCCTCCTAAAAGGAACCGGGGCTTCTGGGAGAAATGTCTAATTCCAAGGCCAAAACAGAGAAGTATAAGAAGCCTAGAACATCTTAGTTTGCCAGAAAGTAAAGAAGTACTCAAAATAATAACAACAACAAAAATGGGGGCATGTAAAAACTGACACGGGAGCTCTCATTGGCCAACCTGTGACAAATCGAGCATCACAATAATTAAGAAGAGTAATGAACTATAAATCATTGAAAACATCAGGAATCAATGAGTCCACATAAAGGATACGTTAGACTTGCTAAATGTAGAAAGGAGAGCTGGAGTTGGAAAATCACCACTTTGCAACACTGCAGTAAAGATTGGTTCAGGTAAGAAACATCAATGGATGCTGTATCTAGATCAGAAAGTTTGATGAGGACCAGGATGTTGGCATAGTCTTCTAATATCTTATATATTGCTTATTAGTTTCAAGAGGAATAGTATTACCTATGTAGTGTAGAAACAATACAACAGTATATAGATAATATTTTATCTGCACCTGGCTATTTTACCTAGTACCTGAACAATACTTTGACCAAGTGATGAAAAGTAACTTCACTAATGAGGGGCACTGTGTGCTTCATGTTGTAATATACTTGAGAAGGACACAACATCCCTTATGTGGTATTCCGGGCAGAGATGGGAGAACCTGAATATAATTATGAGGAAGCATCAGACTAACCCAAAATGAGGAGTATTCTTCAAAAAAGCCAACGAAACAATGCTGGTCTGTATTCTTCAAAAATATCAATGTAACAAAGGACAGGAAGGACTAAGGAACTCTTCTAGTTTAAATTATAAAGAAATATGACAACTGAATGCAAAAATAATCCTGGACTAAAAGGAAAAATATTTTATAAAGGGCATTACTGGGATAATATATATAGTAGATTACATAAAAGTATTGCATCAATGCTAAATTTCCTGAAATTTGATAGCTGCACTGTGGTCATCCTTGAGACTATCCTTGCTCTCGGAAGAGTCCAAGAGACTATCCTTGCTCTAGGGTATACAAACTAAAGTATGTTAAGGGGCAGAGGGGCATGATGTATGCAACCTACCCTCAAGAAAAAAATTCTGTGCGTGTGTGTGTGCACGTGTGTGTACACGTGCATGTAGAGATAAAATATGAAAAAACAAATTTGGAAAAATGTTTAAAGTTAGTGATCTGCAAAGTTAAAAATTATTTAAAAATAATTTTTCAAGTACTATACATAGATCAACTGCCCAACGACCTACACATTATTAAGAATCTAAACGCTGGATATATTCTAAAATTTTTTTAAGTTTTGTGATCATCCAGATGTCAGAGCTGAAAGAGAAACAAAGGATAAGCCATAGTAAGGCTAAGTGGAAGACCAGATAGATGCTGCATCACCCTCTCTCTCCAAGGCTTCCTATAGATGTCATTACAAAACAATCCTCAAAAGGGATTCTTGCTATGCCCCACCAGTGGATCAACAAGGATTTCTTAGCAAATGAAAATGTTACATGGCTTTTAATACTAATGGCGGGTGCCCTTTCCACCCATTTTAAAGCAATTAAGTACACGTTGCCCACTCTAACACTGGGTGCAGGAAACAACACATACTTGTTCTGTTAGGTTTTCACTAACACTTAATTTTATCCATTTTAATTTAAGCAAACTTTTGATTAACCCAAACAAAAATACTTAGTATATTTTGCATCTGATTCTAGCAATACATATTTCTCTTAAATATAAGATTTTCTGAAACACACCTTTTAAACTTACCATACCTTACACTCCATGTAAGTCTAGATTAAGAGCTTTAGAGTTTCTTAGTACTAGGAAGATTATGGTCTCTCCTCTCCATCCCCACAATATCCCACACTGTATATAAGGCATAATTTAAAATTTTCAAAATAAACTAAACTTACATGTATACCAGATAAAGTTTACTGAAAGAAGACTTCTCTCATTTTCTTTTGGTGTACCCACTTTGACAGTATCTTAACTACATGCATAATCTGCCTACAGAATAGTCTAGCACTTGTCCAATATTACTGTATATATCAGGAGTTGATGTGTTAAAATCTATTTTTTTAAATCACTGTGGTCTTTTGATCATTGTGACACTAAATGCCATTAATCTGAAACTGGCCTAGGTGTTCATTCGTGGTAAACATCTCTACTATACACATTTAATTTGAAAGTTCAAATTATCTATTTGTAGCCTAATGATGTAACTGATGGCTTCCACCTTCATTAACAAGCCAGAAAATTAAAAGGACTTTAAAATACAACAATTGCTATTTTCAAATCAAAAGAATAAAACTGTGAAAACAACTAATGACTATAAATCACTTTTCTCTCTCACCCTAGGAAAAATTACATAAGGTATAATTATTTTTTTAAAGGGGTTCTTTTAAAGTGGTGGTTCTGAACCTCGGCTGCACACTAGAACTATGTGCAAGCTTTCAAAATCCTGATGCCCAGAACAAGTCCCAGACCAATGAAATCAGAACCTCTGGGGAATGGGACACAAGCATCAGTGTATTTTAAAGTTTCCAAAGTGTTTATAATGTACAACTGAGGTAGAAAGCCACTGTTTTAAAAGAGAAATATTCTAGATATTTAAATATATGCTGCTTTAAAAACAGCACCATGAGAGGCTATAAACATATTCCAGCAGTGTTCAATGCTTTTTTCTTAAGACTCTTTTAAAAATTGCTTTTTGTCATACCTTCACCAAAAATGGTGTTAGGCATATTGATCACCTGCCTTATTCATTATATTTAGCTGTTACTAGAGGTGAAAACACTAGTTTTAGAGTCACAAAGACCAGGATACAAGTCTCAGCTCTATCATTTAATACTTCTATGACTGTGGATAAGTAGCTTAACTTCCCTGAGCTTCCATTTCCTCATCCATAAAAAACAATGTGCATGACATCTGGCACATAAGAGGTAATGTATAAATGGCTCTGCTTATCATTATCAAACCAGACTCGAAGACGTGGAGGCTAGGACTGTATCTTGTTTAAGGTTATATTTTCACAATCTACTACACAGTAGCTACGCAATAATTCTTAATTAAGCTCCTCAAGAATTTTTTAATCTGTCTTTGTAACCCTAATGCCTAGTACAGGTTCTGATATACAACAAAAACTTAAAACTGTTTTGAACAAATGAAACAAACTTATTTCAGTAAAGAACAAACCCTCAAGTCTTGCGCTGTAGCAAAGAATTCAGAATAACCAGCATCCGTAGCCAACAGTCCCACAAATTGCATCGCAGGCCGCTGCTGTATAAACAGTTCTACAGCTTCATCAGTGATGCAACTGCCCCCAGAAATGTCCAGTGACACAATGTTAGGCAGAATATCCTTCTGCTGTAGCAAATGAAAAGCTAGATCTGACTTGAGTTGCCTGTGATCAGAAATATCAAGGTGAAGCAGACATTTAAGTTCTCTAATGACTGCGAGAATCTGTGGTTTGGTCATGGTCAGGCATTTTAGATAGTGCATTGTGAGAGATCTGAGTCGATCCTTACAGGTGAGGAGTGCAGAGATGTTAGTGACCAGAGTATTAGAGATATCTAAGCTTTCCAGTCTGGGTAACTGAGAAACATTAGCCAGGTCTTCACTATGAAAACAAACACTGAAAACACTTAAGATGCGAAGACCGGTGAGCTGACCAAAGAACAACAGTCTTGAATTGCGAGGAATGCTTGCTGAGTCCAACAGGAGACATCGGAGGTTTTGCTGGATCCAGCTATTGCTGCAGAGTCCACTTAGGATGTCTGGAATTGAGAGGTCAGTGTGTACTGCAGTAGCATCCAGTTCAATGAGTCTGTGATGGCAGAAGGCTTGTATGAACGCAGCTGTAGATATTTTAGCTTTCTGAATACTGACCAGCTTCAGTTTCATTTGGTTGCCTCGGAAAATGCTTGCCGTTCTATCAGTCAGCTTGCCTATAAGAGAACCAGAACCAGCTTGTAATAACAACTAAATCTCATGCCTTTTCCAGGAGATGTTATGGCCAAAGAACTTTGACAGATGCTAATAATAACAACAATAATGACCTACATTTACTGCTTACTCTGTGCCAAGCACTGTTCTAAACCCTTTACTCAAATCATCTCATTTACTCTTTACAATAACACCATAAAAGAACTATGATTATTACCATCTTATAGCCGAGGAAACTCGAGCTTAAAGAGGTTAAGTAACTTGCTCAAGGTCAAAATGTGTGGCAGAATCAAGAATCAAAACCAGTTTGACTCCAGAGCCCACAGTTTTAACCACAGCAACCTTGTTCACAGAAAAAAAAGAACAAAATAAAAGAGGTAGGTAAGTATAGGGTATATAATATGAAAACGGCACTAATGACTACTTTTAACCAAATTAGTGCACAGCCTTTGGTAAGTCACTTACCTCTCTAGGCCTCATTTTCCTCATCTGTAAAATGACTGGGTTATACTAGATTTCATTTAGAAACGATTTACTAAGCATCTTCTATGTGTGAGATCCCATGTTAAGTAACAGGCTCACAAGGTAATTAGACACCTGTGACCATAAAGAATTCAGTCTAGGAAGCATGTCAGGCAAATAAATTATTATAATAATGTATTATATCCAATGGTGATTCATACCAGGTACTGAATTAATACAAATGAGGTTAACATCGGGGAAGGTTTTTAAGATGGAATATCAGTCTCCCAGGGTGAAGGTGGAAGGTGGAAGAACACGCCAAAGACATGGAGGCACAGAACAACAGATTTTTCAGAATGACCCTAAGTAGATCAGTGCTACTGGCCCATAGCGTACAAGGGGAAGCATGGCTGGAAATGAAAGTGGAGAGGGAGGTAAAAGGCAGATGGGGCCTGTAAACAAAGCTAGGAAATGCAGACATTTACCCTATAAACAGTAATGAACAACTCAAAATTTTTAAGCAAAAAAAAAATGGTCATAATTATTTTTTTAGAAAGACCAATTATGTGATAATGTAACAAGAATTAGGATGGTATTTGATGGGAGTGAGATGGGGCAAGAGATTATTAATGATTTTAATGATGAGAAATGAAAGTTTAACCTGACAGAACCTGGTAGCTGAATGGACTAGGGGAAAGAACTGAGGAAAAAGGTGTATAAGATGGTTCACAAGTTCCCAGTTTGAGTTGGGCTGTGCTACTAAGATAGGAAAAAGGAAACCCCAATATTCAAGGCTTTGAGAAGGAACTTATTACATTTATTCAACAAATATCAAGTGCTCAAGGTATGCAAAGTGCTATGCTACAAGCTGAGGATGGTGAAGGAGACAGACATGGCTCCTGCCATCTTGGCGTTTATTTACATCCTAGAAGGAGAACACAGATACAAAAGAATATAAAACAAGCAGAATACTACTAACATTAAAAATATAGTCAGTGTTCTAAAGGAAACAAACAAGACAAGAATATAATACAGGGGTGGGGAAAAGGAGGAGGAGGACAAGAATCTTCTGTCTCTCGGTGAGGTATGAGGAGGCGACATTTAAGCTGAGACCGAAAGGATATGAAAAGCAAAGGCAGCTGTCATTCCAGACACGAGGAGCTAAAGACCTGATATGGGAAAGAGCTTGGCTTTTTCTGTGAAATGAGAGAAAAGCAGTGTGGCTGAAGCATAGTTGGTGAACGGGATACCAGCATCTGACAGGTTAGAGACAGAGGCAAGAGTCAGACCTTACAGGCCAGGGTAAATAATTGGCATTTTATCCTAAGTACAAGGAGAAGCCTTTAAAGAGTGACAGAGGTGTAGACAGATCTGATTAAGGTATAAGAGGACTGCTCTCTGCCGTGTGGCAGAGCTTGGCGAGGGGCAGAATTGGAGATAAGGAAACCATTTGGGAGACCAGGGGAGAAGTAAGAGAAAGGTGTCAATGACAGGGGCTAGGAGGAAAAGAACGTTTGAGATATGTATTTTGAAGACAGAAAATGTGTCAACAGAATCAAGGGTGGAGGGAGGAGGAATGAAAAATGACTCCTAAGTCACTGAACAACTAGGAAGATTTTGAGATGGGAGGAAATGGCAGTGTAGCAGATGCTGTGATGGGACACCAGATCACATTTAGAGATAAAGGACTTACTACTTGAGCTGCTGGGAATGCCACCAACTGACAGCCCTCATCTATGGGGACTGCATCAGCTGAAAAGAACTGCTTCACCCATGGTCATACCACTTTCCCATGGAAACCCATATCCCAAGACTGTGTTGGGAGGTATAAAGATCCAGCCCTCACGCCCTAATGCAACACAGATCTGAGTAGTTATTCCACCTTCAGGACTTCCCATAAGATCAGCCGAGGTCTTCTCAGTTCTACATATTTTAAATCTAAAAGACTGAAGCATAAACATTTGGAATTAATCAGCATAGAGACAGTATTTAAAACCATGGGAATGTATGACATGAGAATGTAAGAAGAGGAACAAGGACCAAGTACCAAAAAGCATCTACGTTTAAGATCAAATAGCAGAATGAGGAATAATAGCCATGATAATAACTAACCATTTTTTAATGTTCTGAACATTTTAGATATACTAACTCCCTGAATCCTCATAAAACCCAATGAAGTATGTATTACTATTAATCATACTTTACAGATGAGATGAGGCATAAGGAACTTAAGTAACTGGCCCATGGAAATGGTGGCAAACCCAAACAGTCTGGCACCAAAGCCAGAACTCTTACCCTTTCTGTACTACCCTTCAAGGGAAGCTAGATGAGCAGACAGATAAGCAGCAGCCACTGAGGTAGAAGAAAACCAAAAGAATATGATGATTCAGCAGCCCAGAGAAGAGTTATAAGATATGTAAGAGGCATCCTGGATATGTGGTTCTGGAGCTTAGAATAAAGACCTGCACTGGAAACTCTGGGAAATTCAAGTAGAAGTGGTAGCTAAATCAAACAAAATTACCCAGGTAGTGTACAAAGTGAGAAGGGTACCCAAGACAGAAACTTGAGGAACATAAAACATTTAACGTATATATGGAGAAACAGAGGCATACTAACGAAACTGTGGAATAGTAACCAAGGATAAAATCAAAAAACAGAAAAACAAAGTACTCTAAGCCAGGAAAGTTGAGAGTAATAAACATTGTCATACATATAAGAACCCCTGATGATTTAATAAATCTAGGAAGGTAACAATCATCTATGGCCACCAAATGTGAAAAACAACCAGGCAATCAGACTTTATTCACACCCTTAAGAAGTATAGGGCACTACCAAACATCAAACCTGAATCTGATCAAGCCTCTACCTCTAATTTCCAATTTATAGGAATTACAAGGATCAGAGAAACATGTCAAATCATTGCAGTCAAACAATGGTAAAGTCCAGATTGTAGGACACTTTACAAAACAAATGACCAGTTTCTTTAAAAAAAAAGAAAATAACTGGAAAATCCCAAAATACATGGAGATTAAACAACACACTGCTAAATAACATGAGTCAAAGAAAAAATGTGAAGAGAAACTGAAAAATATTTTGAATTAAATGAAAATGAAAACACAACTTATCAAAATCTATGGGATGCAGCAAAGGCAGTGCTTAGAGGGAAAGTTATAGCCCTGAATGCATATATTAGAAAAGAAAGATCTAAAATCAATAATCTAAGTTCCCATTTTAGGAAACTAGAAAAAGAAGAGCAAATTAAATTCAAAGTAAGCAGAAGAAAAGAAATAAGAATTAGAGCAGAGGGAGTAACATCAGCAACATGGCAGAGTGAAACACTACCGTGGTCTCTCCCCTTCGATCTACAACCAATAAAACATCCATCCACAATGCACATATAAACAGCTCATACAACTCAATATCAAAAAAACAAACAACTCGATTTAAAAATGGGCAAAGACCTGAAAAGACATTTCTCCAAAGACATGCATATGCCCAACAGGCATATGAAAAGATGCTCAACATCCCTAATCACCAGGGAAATGCAAATCAAAACCACAATGAGATGTCACCTCATACCTGTCAGAATGGCTGTCATCAAAAAGAACACAAATAACAAATGTTGGCGAGAATGTGGAGAAAAGGGAACCCTCATATGCTGTTGGGTGGGAATGTAAATTGGTACAGCTACTGGGGAAAACATCATGGAGGTTTCTCAAAAAAACTGAACTACCATATGACCAGCAATTCCACTCCTGGGTATATATCCGAAGAAAAAATGAAAACACTAATCTGAAAAGATACATACATCCCAATGTTCATAGCAGCGTTATTTACAACTACCAAGATACAGAAGCAGGGCTTCCCTGGTGGTGCAGTGGTGAAGAATCTGCCTGCCAATGCAGGGGACACGGGTTCGAGCCCTGGTCCAGGAAGATCTCACATGCTGTGGAGCAACTAAGTCCGTGCACCACAACGACTGAGTCTTCACTCTAGAGACCACGAGCCACAACTACTGAAGCCCACGCGCCTAGAGCCTGTGCTCCGCAACGAGAAGCCACCACGATGGGAAGCCCATGCACTGCACCAAAGAGTAGCTCCTGCTTTATGCAACCAGAGAAAGCCCGAGCGCAACAACGAACACCCAATGCAGCCAAAAATAAATAAATAAAATTAAAAAAAAAAAAAAAGACATGGAAGCAACCGAAGTGTCCATCAACAGATGAATGGATACCAGCCTTACAACAAATGTTAAATGAACTTCTCTAGGTGGGAAACACAAGAGAAAAAGACCTACAAAAACAAACCCAAAATAATTAAGAGAATGGCAACAGGAACATACATAAAGATGAATGGCTAAAGAAGGTGTGTATATGTATATGTGTGTGTGTGTGTGTGTGTGTGTGTGTGTGTGTGTGTGTAACATTTATATTTATATATTACATTTTTATATATAATTTTTATATTTATATATTTTATATATTTATATTTATATAAAATTGACTACTACTCAGCCATAAAAGAGAACAAACTTTGCCCATTTGCAGCAACATGGATGGATTCAGAAAGCATGATGCTAAGTGAAATAAGTCAGACAAAGAAAGACAAATACTGTATGATATCACTTATATGTGGAGCTTAAAAAAAATACAACAAACTAGTGAATATAACAGAAAAGAAGAAGACACACAGATATAGAGAACAAACTAGTGATTACCAGTGTGTGTATGTGGGCAATAATAGAGGTAGGGGACTGAGGAGTACAAACTACTGGTGTAAGAAAGGCTACGAAGATGTACTGTACAACACAGTAAATATAGCCAATATTCTGTAATAACTGTAAATGGACTATATAACCTTTAAAAATTATATACAAATTTGAAAAGTAAAAAAATAAAGAGGATGAATGATGTACCAAAAAAACCCTATTATCAAAATGGCAAGAAATAAGTACTGGCAAGGATGTGGGAACCCTCATACACTGTTAGTGGGAATGTAGATTGGTGCAGTCACTATGGAAAACAGTATGGAGAGTCCCACAAAATTACAAATAGAACTGCCATATAATCTAGCTATCCCACTTCTGGGTAGTTATCCAAAGAATACAAAAACATTAATTCAAAAAGATACATGCACCCCTATGGTCACTGCAGCATTGTTTACAATAACAAAGATATGGAAACAATCTAAGTGCCCATCAACAGATGAATGGATAAAGAAGATGCGGAATATGTACAATGCAATACTACTCAGCCATTAAAAAAAATGAAATCTTAGCATTTCTGACAAAATGGATGGACCTTGACGGTATTACGCTCAGTGAAATTAGTCAGACAGAGAAAGACAAATACCATATAATTTCACTCTTATGTGGAATATAAACAAACAAAATAAGAAAAACTAAAGCAAACAGAAACATGTAGATAGAAAAAACAGAGTAGTGTTTATCAGACAGGAAGAAGTGGAGGGGAGGGCAAAACAGGTAAAGGGGATCAACTGTATGGTGACAGAGGAAACTAAATTTTTGGTGGTGGGTACACCATATTTCTATACAGAAGTAGAAATATATTCTGTACGTGTAAAACTAGTAATGTTATAAACCAATGTTACCTCAGATCAATAAAGGAAAAATCAATAAAACCATAAACTGGTTCTTTGACAAGACCAATAAAATCAGTAAGACTCTAGCCAGACTAAAATAGAGAGACAAATTACTAATATCAGAAATGAGAGAGAGGACATCACTACAGATCTCAAGGACATTAAAAGGATATGATGGGGCTTCCCTGGTGGCGCAGTGGGTGAGAGTCCGTCCGCCTGCCAATGCAGGGGACACGGGTTCGTGCCCTGGTCCGGGAAGACCCCATATGCCGCGGAGCGCCTGGGCCCGTGAGCCAAGGCCGCTAAGCCTGCCTGTCCAGAGCCTGTGCTCCGCAAGGGGAGAGGCCACAACAGTGAGAGGCCCGCGTACCACAAAAAAAAAAAAAAAAGAGGAATATGATGGGCTTCCCTGGTGGTGCAGTGGTTGAAAAGCCGCCAGCCAATGCAGGGGACATGGGTTCGAGCCCTGGTCTGGGACGATCCCACATGCTGCAGAGCAGCTAAGCCTGTGCACCACAACTACTAAGCCTGCACTCTAGGGCCCACGTGCCTCAACTACTGAGCCCATGCGCCACAACTACTGGGCCTACACTCTAGAGCCCATGAGCCACAACTACTGAGCCCACATTCCACAGCTATTGAAGCCTGCACGCTTGGAGCCTGTTCCCCGCAGCAAGAGACGCCTCCACAATGAGAAGCCTGTGCACTGCAACAAAGACCCAATGCAGCCAAAAATAAATAAATTTATTATTTTTTTAAAAGAAGGATATGAAAGGAATACTATGAACAGCTCTATGCCCACAAGTTTGATAACCTAAATTAAATGGACCAAATCCTTGAAAGGCACAATCTACCAAAACTCACACAAAAAGAAATAGACAATGTGAATGGATCTGTATCTATTAAAGAAATTGAATCAATAATTAATAACCTTCCAAAACAAAAAGCACCTGGATGGGTTCACTGGTGAATTCTACCAGACATTTAAGGAAGAAATTGTACCAGTTCTCTACAATTTCTTTCAGAGCATAGTAGCACAGTGGATACCTCCTAACTCATTCTCTGAGGCCAGCATTACCCTAACACCAGAACCACAGAGCACCTGGGACTTTCCTGGTGGAACAGTGGATAAGACTCCATACTCCCAATGCAGGGGGCCCGGGTTCAATCCCTGGTCAGGGGACTAGATCCCATATGCATGCCGCAACTAAGAGTTTGCAAGCCACAACTAAGAGTTTGCAAGCCACAACTAAGGAGCCTGCATGCCGCAACTAAGGAGCCTGCATGCCGCAACTAAGACCTGGTGCAACCAAATAAATAAAAAATAAGAAACAAACCACAGAGCTACTATGAAAGAAAACTATAGACCAATATCGCTCATGAACACAGATGCAAAAATCCTCAACAACAACCAAAAAACCTCAACAAAATATTAGCAAATCAAATCTAACAATGTATTTTTTCTTAGGGTGGGGGGGCTGCATTGGGTCTTTGTTGCTGCAGACGGGCTTTCTCTAGTTGCAGCAAGCAGGGGCTGCTCTTCGTTGCAGTGCGCGGGCTTCTCATTGCAGTGTTTTCTCTTGTTGCACAGCACAGGCTCTAGGCACGCAGGCTTCAGTAGTTGTGGCAAACGGGCTAAGTAGTTGTGGCTCATGGGCTCTAGAGCACGGGCTCAGTAGTTGTGGCACACAGGCTTAGTTGTTCCGTGGCATGTGGGATCTTCCCAGACCAGGGCTCGAACCCATGTCCCCTGCATTGGCAGGCAGATTCTTAACCACCGTGCCACCAGGGAAGTCCCAACAATGTATTTTAAAAGTACATGTATATCCTATTTAGCATGAATAACAAAAAGGATTAAAAAACTATTTTCTATACAGAAAAACTACAAAAGATTGACAGTGAAATAGAAGATTAAAACAATTATAAACCAACTAGATCTAACAGAAATCTACAGAACAACTCACCCAATAATGGCAGAATATATATTCTTCTCAAATGCACTTAGAACATTCTCCAAAATAGAGCATATATTGGGCCAAAAAACAAATCTCAATAAATTTTTTAAAACTGAAATAAAATATGTTCTCAAAGTACAGTTAAATGAATTTAAAAAGCAATAACAAAGAAATCTGGAAATTCAAAAGTATTTGGAAATTAAACAATATATTCCTTAAAACCCAGTGGGTCAAAGAAGAAATCAAAAGGGAAAAATCAGAAAATAATTTGAGATGAATGAAAAATAAAGACAACATACAAAAACTTACAGGATGCAGCTAAAGCAGTGCTTGAAGGAAATTTATAGCTCTAATTGCATATATTTAAAAAAGAAGCTCTCGAATCAATAACCTAAACTTCTACCTTAAGACACAGGAAAAAGAAAAGCAAACCAAACACAAAATGAGCAGGAGGAAGGAAATAATAAAAATTATAATGAGAATTAATGAAATGGAGGACAGAAAAGAAAATAAAAAAAAAAATCAATGAAATCAAAAGATGGTTTTCGAAAAGATCAACAAAGTTGACAAAACTTAGCTCTACTGACCAAGAAAAAAAGAGAACTCAAATTTCTAGGATGAGAATTAAAAGGGACAGAACTACTGACCTTGCAGAAATAAAATGAATTGTAAAGAAATATCATGAACAGACTGTATGCTGATAAATCTGATAATTTAAATGAAATGGG
Organism: Leucopleurus acutus; assembly: GCF_964270905.1. Classification (NCBI taxonomy): domain Eukaryota; kingdom Metazoa; phylum Chordata; class Mammalia; order Artiodactyla; family Delphinidae; genus Leucopleurus; species Leucopleurus acutus. Next base: position 149,487,681 of record NC_139143.1, read on the forward strand.
TAAGTTCACAGAATAACACAAACTACCAAAGCTACTGAAGAAGAAACAGACAATATGAATAGACCTATAACAAGTAAACAGATTGAATTAATCATCAAAAAACTATCCACATAAAGAGGCCAAGAGGGCTTTACTGTTGAAATCTACCAAACATTTAGAGAAGAATACATACCAATTCTTCACAAACGCCTCTACAAAAAAAAAAAGAGAACACCTCCCAATTCATTGAGGTCAGTTTTATCCTGATGCCAAAAATCCATATAAAGACATCACAAGAACAGAATATCACAGACCAAAATCCTTTTAAATTATGGATGCAAAAATCTTCATCAAATTACCAGCAAACTGAATCTAGCAATAAACAAAAAGATTTATACAATGTGACCAAGTGGGATTTATCCCAGAAAAGCATGGATTAACATCCAAAAGCAAATTAATGTAATACACCACATTAAAAGAATAAAAAACAAAACCCACGTGAACATTTCAACAAATGCAGAAAAAGCCAACACCCTCTTCCTGATGAATACATTCAACAAACTAAAATAGAAGGGAACCTCCTCAGCCTGTTAAGGGCAATTACAAAAAACCCAAAGCTAAAATCACTCTTAATGGTAAAAGACTAGATGCTTTCCCCCTAAGATCAGGAAAAGAAAAGGGTGAATGTTTCAATACTTCAACTTTGTATTGGAAGTTCTAGCCAGGGAAGTTGGACAAGAAAATCAAATAAAAGGCATCCAAATTGGAAAGGAAGAAGTAAAACCATTTCCATTTGCAGATGACATGATCTTGTATACAGAAAATTCTAAGAAATCCTTTAAACTATTAGAACACATAAATCAATTCAGCAAGTTTCCAGGGTATATGATTAACATAAAAAATCAATTGTAGGGACTTCCCTGGTGGTCCAGAGGTTAAGACTCCGTGCTTTCAATGCAGGGGGCACGGGTTTGATCCCTGGATGGGGAACTAAGATCCTACGTGCCACATGGCACAGCCTAATAAAAATTTTGAAAATAATTTTAAAAAATCAATTGGATTTCTGTACACTAAAAATGAACAATCCAAAAATGAAATTAAGAAAGCAATTGTGTAACAGCATCAAGAATAAAATACTTAGAAATAAATTTAACAAAGATGTAAACTTATACCCATAAATTAGAAAACATTGTTGAAATAAATTAAAGATCTATTTTAAATAAATAGCTCTCCCATGCTCATGTATTAAGGATTTCAGATCGTTAAGATGGTAAAACACTGGTGAAAATAACTAAAGATGATCTAAATAAATAGAAAGACATCATATTCATGGATCAGAAGACTTAATGCTGTTAGGATGGCAATAATCCCCAAATTGATTATACATATTTGATGCAATTCCTATTCAAATCCCAGCTGGACTGTTTGTAGAAATTGACGAGTCAATTCTCAAATTCACATGGAAATATCAGGAACCCAGAATAACCAAAACAATCCTGAAAAAGGTGAACAAAGTTGGAAGACTCACATTTAACAATTTCAAAACTCACTACAAAGCAAACAGTAATCAAGCTACTTGGTACTGACATAAGGATAGACACATCGATCAATGGAATAGAATTGAGAGTACAAAAATAAACCCATACATCAATGGTCAACTGATTTCCAACAAGGATGCCAAGACTATTCAACACAAAAAAAAGAACAGCCTTTTTAACAAATAGTGCTGGGACAACTGTATAGCCACATGCAAAATAATGAAGCTGGACCCTTACACCTCATGCCAAAAATTATTTCAAAATGGACCAAAGTACTAAACGTAAGAGTGAAAGCAATGAAACTCTTAAAAGAAAATGTAGGTGTAAAATCTTTAGGACTTCGCAATGGCTTTGGCAATGGATTCTTAGATATGATACCAAAAGCATAAGCAACAAAAGATAAATTGGACTTCATCAAAATTAAAAACTTTTGTGAGTAAAAGGACACTATCAACAAAGTGAAAAGACAATCTATAGAATGGGAGAAAATAACTGCAAACCATGTTTGATGAGGGACGTATCTTACAACTCAATAATAAAAGACAAATAACCTAATAAGAAATAGGCAAAAAATCTGAATAGAGCCTTCTCCAAAGAGAATAAACAAATGGCCAACAAGGACATGAAAAAATGCTCAATATAATTAGTCACTAGGGAAATGCAAATCAAAATCACAATAGATGCCACTTCACATCCACCAGGATGGCTATCAGAAAGTCAGATAACAAGTTTTGGTGAGGATGTGGAGAAATCTGAACTCTTGTAACACTGCTGGTGGGAACATAAAACGGTGCAGCCACGTTGGAAAAGAGTTTGGAAGTTCCTCAGAAAGTTAAACACAGCAATTCCACTCCTGGGTATACACCCCAATCCAGCATTTCCATTTTATCCAGTAATTAATCCAGCAATTCCACTCCTGGGTATACACCCAAAAGAAATAAAAACATATGCCCACACACAAATGTGTACACTAATGTTTATAGTAGCATTATTTATAATAGCCAAAATGTAAAAACAACCCAATGTTCATCAACTGAGAAATGAATAAAAAGGGGTATATCAATACAGTGGGATATTATGCAGCCATAAAAATTCAGTCGTGATTGATGTTACAACATGGATGAACCTTGACAATACTATGTTGAGTGAAAGAAGCCAGACACAAGAGGCCACATGTTGAATGATTCCATTTATATTAAATGTTCAGAAAAGGCAAATCCGTACAGGTAGAAAGTAGATTATGACTGCTTAAAATTAGGGTGGAATGGATAAGGAGATTTTTTTTAAGGTGATGAAAATTGACTGTGATGATGGCTGCACAAATCTGTGAATATACTAAAAAAATAAAAAATAAAAAAAATAACTGAATTGTATACTTTAAATGGATGAATTATACAGTACGTGAATTTTATCTCAATAATGTGTTACCCCCCAAAATTTTTCATTAAGAAAAAACTGTAACATCACAAATTAAACATAGCTCTTTGAAAGCCCGACTACAATAGGAGGTAAAGGAAAAAAATTTAAAGGTTCTTATTCACAAAGAAAAGAATGGGAGATGAGACTATAGCAAGAGCAGGGCAAGCCTAGATGCAAGACAATTTCCATCAAGGGATCCCAGAAAGATTCGGAGAACCAACCTCCACACAAACAAAATGGGAATAACTTCTGTATTTCTCACCGGGTTGCTGTGAGGAGCAAAACAGGAATTATATGTGAAAGTGCTTTTCAAATAGTAAAGTGCTATAAAAGTACACTATAAAGGAGCCTTATCATTACCTTGCCAAGTCATGACCCCAACGAATTGATCAGCTAATTCCTGAGGGAAACTCCAATGCTCCGGAAGACAAAGTGTTCCATCAGATCTTTCAGAACACAATTTCTCCAGGTTAGCAACCAGGACGTTCAGGCAGATGTTGACCAAAGAGTAGGGAGACGCCTCCTCCTAGCAAACAAACCCCCAAAGAAATGTGTTAGAACACATCTATAAAAATACAACATAAAAGTGGTCATGCCATACATCAAACTACTTAATGAGTATATCTTAAGATACATTTTCCTCTAATGATTTATATGTAATGAAACTACCTTATTCCAACTATTAACTGAATGGAAGACTTCTATCTGTTGTAGCTTCTGTTGTATCTTTAAAAAAAATTAAGTTCTCTCAACCCTTCACTTATCTCCTGTTCTCTGCCAGCCACTGAAAATACAGGGATGAGTAAGATATAGTTCTAATCCTTTTGGAGCTAACAGTTTAGTGTGGAATACATCCAATAAATCTGACAATTTCATACAACATAAGGGACTAATCAAGCAGAAATCACATGGTCATTCATTCAACAAATATTTATTGAATGATTACTACATGCCAGAGGATAAGAAGGCCTGCCTATTCCCACCCTCATAAGTGTTCACACTGTAAAAGGTTGCTATACCCAGGAGGTTGTAGAAGAATTAGAACTGACAGATGTAAAACATCTTCTCTAAGAGACTAGCATTTGTTCATTCTACAAATATTTGAGGGACTTCCTGGTGGTCCAGTGGCTAGGACTCCATGCTCCCAATGCAGGGGCCCTGGGTTCAATCCCTAGTCAGGGAAGTAGATCCCACATGCCTCAACTAAGAGTTCGCATGTTGCAACTACAGATCCCACATGCTGCAACCACGACCCAGTGCAGCCAAATAAATAAATTTTTAAAAACATATATTTGAAAGGTATGGCACTCAGACATGAAGAGAGAGTGATTAGCCAGAGATTGCATTTTTGTCAAAGGTTTTAACATGCAATACATTCACTAACCTCCACCTCACTTTTAACTGATTAAATTCCCTCCATAGTCCGAAGTATAAATTACTCCTTTACACATATCCTCAACTCCTTGTTCCCTCTCCTCCATTACACTCTAAGACATTCTCCTGGAAGAACTTCACTATTCACCTTTTTTTTTTTTTTTTAGAAAATGTCCTACAATGTGCATTTATTCCATATCATTATACATATTCACCTTTTTTATGGCAACACCCAGCAGCTAATCATCTATGAAGAGGGGAAGAGGGGACTTCCCTGGTGGTCCAGTGGTAAAGAATCCACCTTACAATGCAGGAGACCTGGGTTCGATCCCTGGTCAGGGAACTAAGATCCCACATGCCACGGGGCAATTAAGCCCACGCGCCACACCTACTGAGCTCGCACACCTCAACTAGAGCCCATGTATCCCAAACTACAGAGCTCACGTGCCCCAAACTACAGAGCCCACACACCCTGGAACCTGCAGGCCACAACTAGATAGAAGCCCGTGCACCACAATGAAAGATCCCACATGCCTCAATGAAGACCCTGTGTGCCGCAACTAAGACTCAACACAGCCAAAAATAAATAAATAAATATTTTTTAAAAAAGAAGAAGAGGGGAAGAGTCACACAACATAGTATGTCATGGAAAATTCATAAACATTAACTTCAAATGAGCCCTCAGTAGCTGGAAATCCTTCAAGGTCTCTTTAGACAGGGCACTTTCTCACCATCAGGCAAGAATTATTTCATGGCTTCTACTTGTTCCTCAAACCCATTTCATGCTGGTAACAGAATCTGACTCACTTCAGTGAGAAAAATGAAGCCACCTCACCATCAAATTTAGTTTGGAACTGCATGCATCTTTTCCTTGGTCTCCTCTTATATGGAAAACATGTACCTCCTTGCAAAGACCAACACTTCCACGTGTGCTGGCTGGATTTCATCCCTCCTGCCTTAGCCCCTCCTTGTTATTTCTTCATTCATGCACATCTTCAAACTCTCCTTCTCAAATGGATCATTCTTTTTTTTTTTTTGGCCAGGCCACACAGCTTGCGAGATCTTAGTACCCTGAGCAGGAACTGAACCTGAGCCCAGGCAGTGAAAGCACCAAGTCCTAACCTCTGGACCACCAGGGAATTCCCATCAAATGGATCACCCTTTTTTTTTTTTCCCCAATAAATTTATTTATTTTTGGCTATGTTGGGTCTTCATTGCTGTGGTGGGCTTTCTCTAGTTGCGGTGAGCGGAGGTTTCTCTTTGTTGCAGTGTGCGGGCTTCTCATTGCGGTGGTTTCTCTTGTTGCAGAGCACAGGCTCTAGGCACACAGGCCTCAGTAGTTGTGGCACGTGGGCTTCAGCAGTTGTGGCACGTGGGCTCAGCAGTTGTGGCTCATGGGTTCTAGAGTGCAGGCTCAGTAGTTGTGGCGCACGGGCTTAGCTTCTCTGCAGCATGTGGGATCTTCCCAGACCAGGGCTCGAATCTGTGTCCCCTGCATTGGCAGGCGGATTCTTAACCACTGTGCCACCAGGGAAGCCCCTGGATCACTCTTAACATACAATTTATGCTCTATTATTTGCCTTAAAAACAAAAGCCTTCTGTTGACCCCCACATCCTCTTCAACCATATTTCTTCAGTAAGTTTACTCTGCACGCTGTAATCACTATCCTGTTATTCATTTTTGTTTTTCTTTTAACTGCGGTATAATTTACATATAGCAAAAAAATTACTTTTTGGTGTAGTTAGTTCAACGAGTTTTGACTGATGCATATAGTCGTGTACTACCACCATAATAAAGATATAGAACAGTTCCATGACCCAAAAATTCTCTAGTGTCCCTCTGCAGACAATCCCTCCCACCAACCCCAAGCAACCACTTATCTTCGTTCTGTCCCCAGTGTTCTGCCTTCTCCTAAATGTCATATAAGTAGAATCATTAAGTAACTGGCCCTTTTGAATCTGACATCTTTCATTTTGCATAATGCATTTAACAAAGATTCATCTGTGTTGCTGCATGTTTTTGTAATTTGTTCCTTTTTATTGCTGAGAAGCATTCCACTGCAATGAATATACCACAATTTCTTTATTCACCAACTGAAGGGCGTCTGGATTACTTGAAGTTTTTGACAATTTTGAATAAAGCCGCTATAACTATTCACAAAGTCTTGTGGGAACACAGTTTTCGTTTTTCTTGGGCAGTTACCTAAAAATGGGATTCCTGGGTCCCTGGAATTCAACACTTCCTACATGTTAAGCATGTATTTAACTTTACATAACAGAGTGCTAACCCGTTCTTAGAATGTGATCGTACTATTTTGCATTCCCAAAAGAACATATGAGAGTTTCAACTGCTCCAAATCCTCGCCATTTCAGAATTCATGTCAGAAAGGAGCCAACGAAGCAAAAAAATTCCCTGAAACAGTCTCAGCAGACTTTTACTTGGGTCTCATACCCAGAATTGGTTCATATGCCCATGTGAAAATGGAAATTCTGCTTCCTGTGGGTAATTTCTCTAGATCTATCTTCCAGGTTACTATTTCTTTATTCTGTGGCATTTAGTTCTTCATTGTTGAATTGTATATTGTTCTTTTTTCATTTTTATTTCATCTTTTATTTCTTTAATAAATTTTAAATACACTTATTTTATACTGTTTCAGTAATACCATTTTCTGAAGTCTCTGGGAATCTAATTCTGTTAGTTATTGATTCTGTTGATTTTTTTAAGATTTTTTTTTAATATGGACCATTTTTAAAGTCTTTATTAAGTTTGTTACAATATTGCTTCTGCTTTACGTTTTGCTTTTTTGGCTGTGAGGCATGTGGGATCTTAGCTCCCTGACCAGGGACTGAACCTGCACCCCCTGCATTGGAAGGCGAAGTCTTAACCATTGGACCACCAGGGAAGTCCCTCTGTTGACTCTTAATCATAGAGGTTCATGTTTTATAATTTAAGATGGTGAGCTAATTTTTTTTTTTTTTAAGGCCACACAGCACGGCATACAGGATCTTAGTTCCCTGACCAGGGATCGAACCCGTGCCCCCTGCATTGGGAGCACAGAGTCTTAACCACTGGACTGTCAGGGAAGTCCATGAGCTAATCTTTAGTGAGAGTTTACTAGACTCCTGTGAAGCCTGGGAAGAAGATATGTCACATCAGAGAGATTATGCTAAATGCTACTTACTTAGGGGCATCACCAGGGGCCATTTTGATAATTTCTCAGCTACACATTTCCTGAACCAAGCTAGAAATGTCAGTTAAAACCCTTAGTCTGTATGAGGACAGACCTGTGATAGCAAATTTTTAGGACATATTTTTCTCACTCAAAATCCAAGCCAAAACTGACAAGTTTCCCTGTTTCCCTTTCCCATAAGCAGATTGTTTTAGACCTACCATTTCACTGAAGTATGACCAGCCTTTGTTAACCCATGTTTACATATACACACATATATGTATATATTACAGTTCACAGTCTCCATTCAAACTTCCCGCCGGCTTTTGGCAAATGTCTAGTCTCTAATCTTTGGTTATTTTAGGGCCTGCTTACAGTGGTGATTTCCAGCTTCTTTGAATTGGGTGGGGATGCTCAGGATTTTCCTTACTTCGCATTTGAAAGTGTTTGTTATATTTTATCCAGAATATTTCCTTTTAAGACTTTATGACATTATTTGCCATATTATTGGACATGGCAGCCTCATTTTCAAAATACAGTAAAGGGGACTTCCCTGGTGGTGCAGTGGTTAAGACTCCGTGCTCCCAATGCTGGAGGCCGGGGTTCAATCCCTGTCAGGGAACTAGATCCCACATGCATGCTGCAACTAAGAGTTCACATGTCACAACTAAGGAGCCCATGTGCTGCAACTAAAGACCCAGCAAAAACAAATAAATATTTTTTAAATACAGTAAAGATTAAATCCATATAAAAGATGTTTAGAACATATGTAAAATATTTAAATAATATCATAAAATATAAAACAATATAAATATTTTTAGATATGGGGATATATGTATAGCTGATTCACTTTGTTATAGAGCAGAAATTAACACACCATTGTAAAGCAATTATACTCCAATAAAGATGTTAAAGATAAATAAATAGGGGGCTTCCCTGGTGGCGGCGCAGTGGTTGAGAGTCCGCCTGCCAATGCAGGGGACACAGGTTCGTGCCCGGGTCTGGGAAGATCCCACATGCCGCGGAGCGGCTGGGCCCGTGAGCCATGGCTGCTGAGCCTGCGCGTCCGGAGCCTGTGCTCCGCAACGGGAGAGGCCACAACAGTGAGAGGCCCACGTACCGCAAATAAATAAATAAATAGATAGATAGATAGATAAATAAATAAAAATAAAAAGAACTCGAACACAGTAAAATATATATATATATATAAATACTTTTAAAACATTCTTGTATTCACCACACAGCTTAAATAGAATATACCAAATTTCTGAAGTTCCTTATGTACCCTTCCCTGATGCTACTTCTCATCCCTTCACCCAGAGGTAATCATTATCCTGAATACTGTTTAGTTCTGCATGTTTTTGAACTTTATATAAATAGAATTATACTACAGTATTCTGTTACTGGTTTTTGTTTTATAAATCAGTAGCATGTTTTAGAGGTCGATTTCCCATCAAGATCACTAATGACTAACGACTCTGCCTCTATAATATCTAACTACTGATTACATGATTCTAAATATTATCTATAAATCCAATGAATTCTAGATTACTACCTCCAGGTCAGATCTCTCTTTAAGCCACAGTGTTAGATAACCAGTTGTCTCCTTGACATATCTACTTAACTGTGTCACAAATACTTCAAACTCACCATGTATGAAACTGAACTTCCCCGGTCTTTCCCTACTCAGTAAACAGCATCACATCTACTCAGCTGCTTAATCTTTACTGACATTTCCTTACCCTTAATCAACATCCCACACAAGACAGACATCCAATAAATTAGCAAATCCTGTTGGCTCTACTTGTGCCAGACATCTTCCATTTGCTACCTACCTCACACCCAGATCCACTCCTTAATCTTCTCTACCTCTACTCTGAGGTGACTTGTGTGGAATCACTACAGATAATTTCCCCAGCTCTTTCTCTTTTAAAGTACCCTGGGCTGGCTATGTCTCCCTCATCACTCCTCTAAAATCAGTCCTCTCTCCTGCTACTGACTAAAGGTTTGCATTCTTCTGAAGTTTTTTTTTTTTTTTTAATATTTATTTATTTATTTGGCTGCACCAGGTCTTACTTATGGCACGCGGGATCTCCATTGCCACCTGCAAGACCTTCATTACAGCATGCGGGATCTTTAGTTCCGCATGAGAGATCTTCAGTTGAGGCCAGTGGGACCTTCACTTGTGGCCTGCAGGCTCTTAGTTGCAGCATGTGGGATCTAGTTCTCTGACCAGGAATTGAACCCAGGCCTCCTGCATTGGGTCGTGGAGTCTTAACCACTGCACCACCAGGAAAGTCCCCCCAAAATTCTTATGTTGAAATCTACCCTCTAATTTGATGATATCTGGAGGGAGGAACCTCAGGAAGTCATTAGGTCACGAGGGTGAAGCCCTCACTGAATGGAATTAGTGCCCCTATCAGAGAGACCCCAGAGAGTTCCCTTGTCCTTTCTGCCATGTGAGAACACAGTAAAAAGATGTATATGAACAAGGAATTGGGCTCTCACCAGACACCAAATTCCCCAGCACCTTGATCTTGGACTTCCTAGCTTCCAGAACAGTGAGAAATAAATTTATGTTGTTTATAAGTCACCCAGTCTACAGTATTTTAGTTATAGCGGCCCAGATGAACTAAGATATTCCTTCTGAGAGCTCCTTTGGGCCTAGGGGTGGCAATAGCTACTGTTACTGCACATTGAGTAGTATATTATTGTGGTTTTCCATACCTCTCCCTTATCGTTGGAAGTAGTCCCTTAATTAAACCCTCATTAAATTATCCCTATTCTGAATGTGTCATCTATTTCCTGCTGTGAGTATGACTGTTAAACCTCCCAAATAAATTTCTAGTTCATCCCCTTTCTAGCTCCACTACTAATTTCTAATCCAAGTCACTGCCATATCTTTTCCTAGAATACTAAAAAACTGCAAATTAGTTTCTCTACTTTCACTCTTAATCCTTTTCCAATCCATCTCCACCCAGAGTTTAAACTCATCATTTCTAAAATATAAACAGTACTATATAACTCTCCTAATGAACATGCTTTAATGGGTACAAGGTAAAAAAACAAAACAAAACAAAAGCTGCATTTTATATACAACTGACATTTAATTGGAAAATTAAATTTAAAAAATTTACAATAGCATTTTTGTTTTCTTTTGATTTGATTTTTGGCCACACCATGTGGCATGCGAGATCTTAGTTCCCCAACCATGGATCAAACCCGTGCCCCCTGCGCTTGGGAGTGCAGAGTCTTAACCACTGGGCTGCCAGGGAATTCCCCACAATAGCATTTTAAAAACCTCAGTGGGGACTTCCCTGGCGATCTAGTGGTAAAGAACCTGCCTTCTGGGCTTCCCTGGTGGCACAGTGGTTGAGAGTCTGCCTGCCGATGCAGGGGACACGGGTTCGTCCCCTGGCCTGGGAAGATCCCACATGCCGCGGAGCGGCTGGGCCCGTGAGCCATGGCTGCTAAGCCTGCGCGTCCGGAGCCTGTGCTCTGCAACGGGAGAGGCCACAACAGTGAGAGGCCCGCGTACCGCAAAAAAAAGAAAAAAATAAAAGATCGTGTGTGCCGCAACTAAGACCCAATGCAGACAAAATAAATAAATAATAAATTTTAAAAAAATAATTGAACAAAAATTAAAAAATTAAAACCTCAGGGAATTCCCTGGCGGTCCAGTGATTAGGAACATGTACTTCCACTGCTGGGAGCACGAATACAATCCCTGATCAGGGAACTAAGGACCCGCATGACCCAAGGCATGGTCCCCCCTAAAAAAAAAATCTGTTTTAAAAACCTCACATATAGGCCTGACTCAGGAAGACAACAAAAATCTAAATACAATAGTATCCATAAAGTTTAGCTTACAATAAAATATGGTAAGAATCAGGACAGAAAATAAAATTAGTCAACAGAAACAGACCCAGGGAATCCCCTGGAGGTCCAGTGGTTAGGACTCCGTGCTTTCACTTTCACTGCCTAGGGTGCGGGTTCAATCCCTGGTCAGGGAACTGAGATCCCACAAGCTGCACAATGCCAGGAAGGGAGGGAGAGAGGAAGGAACCCAGAAATAACATAATTAGCAGACAAGAACTTTAAAACAGATATTATAATTCATGGATATAGAGGAGAATATGAATATAATGAGGGAATAAATATGCAATCTCAACACAGAAGTGCAAGATCTGAAAAAGACCCAAATGGAACTTTCAGAGTTGAAAAATACATTATTTAATGTAAACAACACATTAGATGATATTATCAACAGATTAGATACTACAAAATTAAAGATAAGTGAAGTTGAAGGTAGCGCAATAGAAACTATCTAAACTGAAACAGAAAAAGTCTGGGGAAAAAAAGTGGAGAATCCTAGAACTCCAAGGGACAATCTTAAGCAGTTTAATACAAATGTATAATTAAAACTCCAGAAGAAAGGAGTTATTGGGGAAGAAAAAATATTTTAAGAAATAATGGTCAAGGAGGACAATGTCCTACACTTGGAATCTATGAAATTATTTTACAGTTTAATACTTATTGAATTACACAGTTAATTCACCAGGTACAAAGAATAACAAACTTAATAGCTTTCTTTTTTAAAAAGTCAAAAAATATTGACTTTAGATACCAAATATAAACCCACTGATCCCAGAAGCAAAAATGGACCCAAAGTGAAATAAACAAAAGATACCACAACATAATAAATGTCTAGAAACCAACAATAAAGAGAAAAACCTTAAGACTGGGGGAGGGGGGAACCAGAGGTAATGTGGACACATTTTTAAAAAAAAAAAAGAAGCATGACCACTAAATTTTCATCAGAAGCAATACTAGCCAGAAGACAATGAAACAACATTTTCAGGGATTTCCCTGGGGGGCCAGCGGTTACAACTCCACGCTCCCAATGCAGGGGGCCCAGGTTTGATCCGTGGTCAGGGAACTAGATCCCATATGCCACAACTAAGAGTTAGAATGCCACAACTAAAGATGTCGCATGCCACAACTAAGAACCAGTGCAGCCAAATAAATAAATAAATAAATATTAAAAAAAAAAAAAAACTAAGTGCAATGAAAATATCTTTCAGAAATAAAAGTAAAATAAAGACATTTTCAGACTTTTTTTCTTATTTCCTAATTCCTTTAAGAAATAACTGATTGATCAAAGAAAAAGTAAAAACAATATATTGTGCAATTTCTAACATGGAGAAGTAAAATGTATTATTTCAAAAGTACAAAGTACAGGAAAGAGGTGAGAACATGAAAGAATACTGTTGTAAGGTGAAGCGATATATTTAAAAGTAGACTGTGGTAAGTCAAACATGTAAATTTTAAAACCTGGAGCTATGACTCTCAAACTTAGGACCTCTTTATACTCTTAAAAATTGTATTACATCTTTCAACATTTTCTGCATTAAAACTAAGAAATCTTTAAAATATGTATTAATTCATTTAGTTAAAAGTTAAAATAAAAATCAAATGTTGACACAAAGAACATTTTTTTATTTTCTGGCCACACCGTGTGGCTTGCAGGATCTTAGTTCCCAGACCAGGGATTGAACCCTGGCCTCGGCAGTGAAAGCACCAAGTCCTAACCACTGGACCTCCAGGGAATTCCCAAGAAAGAACATTTTTTTAAAACAGCTATATTTTCAAAAAGAATTTTTAAAAGTTTAGTGACAACGGCAGCACTGTTTTACATTTTTGCAAATTTCATTAATGTGTGACTTAATGAAAGAGAATGCAGTCTTAGAGACCCCAGAGGTCTTGAGTCCACATTTAAAAAACTGCTATCTTTGAGTGACCATTAAAGAGAGTTGGGGTGGGGCAGGGAAAGGAGAGGAACAGAACTAGTAAGTCAACAGAAGAGATAAAATGAAACTTTAAAAATACTCAACTGAGGGAATTCCCTGGCAGTCCAGTGGTTAGGACTCCGTGCTTTCACTTCTGAGGGTGCAAATTCAATCCCTGGTCGCAGAACTAAGGTTCTGCAAGCTGCGCAGCATAGCCAAAAAATATGTATGTATATACTCAGTTGAAAAGAAGCCGCGCAAAGGAGAAACACGACAACAAACACATAGGACAAATAGAACACAAACAGCAACTGAAACACAACAATTTTGATAATTATATTTACTCTAATTTAAAAGGCACAGATTGTCAAACTGGATTAAAAAAGCAAGCCTGCTGTTTACAATAGATGGGCTTTAAACAACACAGCATTGTTTAAAAAACACTAACCATACGGACACTGGAGTGACTATGTTAATGTCAGAAAAAGAAGCCTTCAGGAAAAGAATATTATCAGAAATCAAGATGGACATTTCATAATGATAAAAGGATGAATTCATCAAGAAGACATAATTCCTAATGTATATGCACTTACTAACAGCTTCAAAGTTCATAAAGTAAAAACTGAAAGAATAAACAGAAAAATTGATGATTACAGTTGGAAATTAACACTTGTCTTCAGCAACTGATAAAAACAAGTAGATGGAAAATGAATAAGAATATAGATTAACATTGGGAAATCCCTGGCAGTCCAGTGCTTAGGACTCTGCGCTTCCACTGCAGGGGGCACAGGTTGGATCCCTGGTAGGGGAACTAAGATCCTGCATGCCACACTGTGTGGCCAAAAAAAAAAATGAATATAGATTAACATTCTCAATCAACTTGACCTGACCTTCATAGAATACTATACCCAACTACAGAACACATACTCCTTTTAAGTGCACATGAACATGCACCAAGATAGACAATATCTGAGCCATAAAACAATCTCAATAAATATAAATGGATTGAAATCACAGAGCATGTTTTCTGACAACAACGTATTTGCATTAAACAAAAAGATATGTGGAATATCCCCAACTATTTGGGAATTAGGCAGTACACTTCTAAATATCCCATGGGTCAAAGAAGGACTCTTAACAGTACTTATAAAATATTTTTAACAATATATCAAAATTTATGAGCATTTCCCCCAAGAAGTAGATATAGTTTAAAACCTTCCCTCAGGGGGAGGGATAAATTGGGAGTTTAGGATTGACATAACACACTACTATATTTAAAACAGATAACCAACAAGGACCTACTGTATAGCACAGGAAACTCTGCTCAATATATTCTGTAATAACCTAAAGAGGAAAAGAATTTGAAAAAGAATAGATATATGTATAACTGAATCACTCTGCTGTACACCTGAAACTAACACAACATTGTAAATCAACTATAGTCCAATATAAAATAAAAATTAAAAAAAAATCCCCCAAAGAAATTAAAGTCTCAATGGTTTCACTGGTGAATTCTGTTAAACATCTAAGGAATAAATAATACCAATATCCCACAAACTCAAAAAACTGAATAGGGAACACTTCCCAACTCATATTTTAAGGCCAACATTATCTAGATACTAAAACCAGATAATTTTTTTTTTTTTTTTTTTTTTGCCCTTGCCGCGTGGCTTGTTGGATCTTAGTTCCTCGACTAGGGATCAAACCCGGGCCCACAGCAGTGAAAACGCAGAGTCCTAACCACTGGACCACCAGGGAATTCCCAGATAAAATATTTTTAAAGAGCAATTTGCCTCATAAACATGGACATAAACAATATTTCAAAAATACTAGCAATAGAATTCTTCGATATATAAAAATAATACATCATGACCAGGTGGTGTTTATTCCTAGAATGTAAAGTTAAATTCACAATCAATAAAATCCACCACATTAACACAATAAAGAACAAAAACATCTTATTAAATGCTGAAAAAGCACTCAACAAAATTCAACACACATTGATTCAACACATTCATGATTTAAAAAAACAAAAACAGGGCTTCCCTGGTGGCGCAGTGGTTGAGAGTCCGCCTGCTGATGCAGGGGACATGGGTTCGTGCCCCGGTCTGGGAGGATCCCACATGCCGCGGAGCAGCTGGGCCCGTGAGCAATGGCCGCTGAGCCTGCGCGTCTGGAGCCTGTGCTCCGCAATGGGAGAGGCCACAACAGTGAGAGGCCCGCGTACCGCAAAAGAAAAAAAAAAAGTATTTACAGTACTACCAAAAACAGGGATAAATTTAACAAAATATGTAAAAGACCTTTACACCAAAAACTACAAAACACTGCTAAATAAAATTAAATACAGCATAGAGAAATATATCTAAAGGAAAAGTATTCATGCATTGTACAACTTTTAAAATTAATTAAAAATAAAATCTTAACCAAAAAAACGAGTGTACATAGTGCAGTATGGAACCAGACAGAAAATGGATTATTAGTCTGATCACTTTTCTAAAGAAAACCTTGTTTTTCAATTCCAGTCAGCGCCAACAAAAAATGTGCTTGACACGCTGTATCAGTACATACATTAAAAACGCAGCTTTTCCATTAGCTACAAACAAATTTACAAATTATTTAGGCAGCTTTTAAAAGTGAGTCCAAAAGGGTCTACAGGAATACAGGCTAGATCTTTGAAGGACACAAAAGCCAACACGGCGTCAGCGTGTAAAGTCCAACCTCAATCAGGATATTTCCTTCCCCCCCCCCATACTAATTGTCGGTTGAGCGTTCATTAGATTTTGAGTTCTAAGAGCGGTAGCCCTTGGGATGTTGTAGAACATGGAGTCTGACATCAAAACAACTGATGTCAGGCTCCAGATCATTAGAAAGTCAAGGAACGGTTCTCAATTTCCCTATACACCAGTAAAATGCCTACAAAAAAATCCGAGATTACTCTAGAAATGCAATACCTGACACACAGTAGGCGCCAAATACAAACTCTTTTGGTTTGCATTTTACTCAGTTTAGTCTAACAGGCATTCCGACGGAAAAGAGAGGGAAACAAACACGTGGAATTTAAGGAATTTCAGTCTTCCGGGCTCCAGTGCCCCCCGCCGGGCTCAGAAGGTCTTTCCTGTTAACGATCCCGGGACCGACAGGTCACGGCCTCTGGGAATCAACAGATCCCCAACACACGGGGAACGGTCGAGGTTTGAGGCATTTGGGTGCATCATGACAAAAAGCGCCACCGTCTACTACGGGCCAAGTCTAAAGCCATGCCCAGCACTTACGTCTACATTTACACCACCCTGCAAAATAGCTGCCGCCCTCGCAGGCACAGGTGAGCATCAGAGACCTGAGCAGGGGACTCGCCCAAGGTCACGCGGGAGGCGGGACTCATCCCGCCGCCCCTCCTCTCAGCTGCGCAGGGTCTGCTCGCTCGGCTCCAAGGCTGGGACGCCCTGGGAGGAAAACTCTTCTCCGGCATGCACTTCCTATAAAAGATAGAAGCCTGGCAGGGGGCTCAGCCTCTTCAGACTTTACCCCCGCGTCGGTCAAACGAGCCAACAAGTGCCTCAACACAGTCCCCGACGACTCGCCGTGCTCGCCAGGGGCCTGGCGTCCCGCCTAGGCTCGCGTTCCCCCCTCCCCCTCCCCGGTGCTCACCTGCGCCACGCCGCAGCCCAGGTCGTCCTTATGAGCGTCCGGAGGGACGATAGTCCGGGGCGAGAGGCCTGGGTGCAAGAAGTGAACCATGGCGAGCCCCGCCGGAAAGGCGTCGAGGAGAGAGCGGCCGTCGAGCGGGCCCGGATCCCGCGAGAGGTGGTCTCGACCGGCACCGGAAAGCAGCTGAACAGCGCCCGCTCGGCGGGCAGGCACTCTGCGCTCTTGCGGAAGGTTTGGGCTTTTGTAAAGCACTCGTCCGCCGCAGACCCCGCCCCCAGGACGGCCTTCCCCACCCACACCGGGCCGACCACCCCTCCACGCCTTGAGGGCCCAACAGCCCTTCTTCCGCCTTTTTGACGCTCCAGAGACCAATCTTAGGCCTCCCGAACCACTCGCCCAACTCCTACACATCCCTCTGAGACCGTCTCCCTCCAACCGACACCATAGGGCTAGGTACCACATTCTTGTCGCCGGTCAAAGGCATGGCCATGGACCAGCTCTGTGGAGTTGGGAAATAGAATGTGGTGGGCCCTCCGTGTCCCCAGGGACATTGGTTTCAGGATCCACCATATGCAAATCCTCTGAAACTGAAGTACCTTATATAAAATGGTGTAACATTTGCATATAACCTAGGCACCTTGTCCACTATACTTCAAATCACCTCTAGAGTGCTTATACTAATACAGTGTAAATGCTGTGTAAATAGCGGCTGGTACTGGCAAATTCAACTTTTGCTTTTTGAAATTTTATGGAATTTTTTTCCTGAACATCTTCCATAGCGGTTGAATCCAGGGATGGAGAGCCCGTGCATAAGGAGGGCTGATTGTATACATTTTTTAATTACTTATGGCTGTGTTGGGTCCTCGTTGCTGGGCACAGGATTTCTCTAGTTGCGGCGAGCGGGGGCTACTCATTGCGGTGGCTTCTCGTTGCGGAGCACGGGCTCTAGGGCATGCAGGCTTCAGTAGTTGTGGCACACGGGCTCAGTAGTTGTGGCTCACAGGCTCTAGAGCACAGTCCCAGTAGTTTTGGCGCACAGGCTTAGTTGCTCCGCAGCACGAGGTATCCTCCCAGTCCAGGGATCAAACCTGTGTCCCCTGCATTGGCAGCGCAGGCGGATTCTTAACCACTGCACCACCAGGGAAGCCCCTACATTTTGAAATCTATTTTTTAAAGTCCTTTCTCCTACACATCTGGCAACAGCACCTCTCTTATATCAGACCTTTGTTTCACCTTCTACTGACATTGGATGAATCAAATATCAAAACCACTTCTGATCTAGTAAGTACACAAACTGAACTGCTCAGCTTTCTTGTGACCTAAAAAATATGGAGAAGACCCTTCTAACCTGCTGCAAGAAAGAAACCCTGAGAGAGAGTAGTGAATTAGAACACTTTAGCTAATTTAAGAGAATTTAGTTATTAAGAGTAGGGGGCTTGGATTTGAATCCTGCTTTGGAATGCCTGCTCAGCCACCTACTAACTTGTGAACCTTGGACAAGGTTTTTAATTTCTCTGAAGCTCAACTTCCCCATCAGTAAAATGGGATGAGAATGCCTTATCTCACAGGGTTAATATAAGGATTAAATAAGATAATGTATGTAGGGAGTTCCCTGGTGGTCTAGTGGTTAGGATTCCACGCTTTCACTGCCATGGTCCAGGTTCAATCCCTGGTAGGGGAACTGAAATCCCTCAGCTGCACGACAAAAAAAAAAAATAGAAAAAAAAAGATTATGTAAAACACATGAAAATGAGTAATGAAACAAGTCCTTGATAAGTGGATTCAAATGTTAAAGTTATTTTTCGAGTTCAAATAACTGCAAAATGCTTTCCTTTCACATTTATTCTTTTATTTAATCTTCATACAAATAGAAATCCCAGGCCTTAGGTATCTCCATTTTACCCATAGAGAAACTGAACTACCTGAGGGATTGAACAGACAAGTTAAATTTTACCTACCTGATGCGTGGAAAACCTGGGAGTCAAAGTTGAGTTTTCTAAATCCAAATCCAATCAATGTTCTTTTTTAAATTTAATTTTTATTTTAGATTGGACTATAGTTGATTTACAATGTTGTGTTAGTTTCAGGTATACTTTTTTAAATTTAATTTTTATTTTATATTAGAGTACATTAAATGGACTATTTCCTAACTTCTATCAACTCTCCAACACCTCTTCCTCCAACCATACTGTGTTTCCTCTTTCACTGAAAAAAGAAAAGAATCAAAAAGAACATTCCAAGCTCCCCCCATCACATCTACCCACCTACCAGTATAGGCTCTCTGTCTTTGCATTCCCTCCTATTACTATGAACTATTTATACCCTTATCTAAGGCCAACTCTGGACTTGTGCAATAGATCTCATCTTCCCTTGCTTAGTCAAAGACATCATCCAGCAACATCCTTTCTCCTAAATTATCATTTTTCCCCCTCCTTCTTGGATCATTCCCACCAGCTGATATTTTTCCCATAATTAAAAAAAAAAACAAAACACTTCTTTTGACCTAATTTCCCTATTCAGGTATTGCCCTCACATCTCTTCCATCCTTTAGAGCAAAACTTATCCAAAATGTGGTCTGCACTTGCTGTCTCCAATTTTTCTCTTACCATTTTCTTTCACCTCTGCCACTCTACTAACCGTTCTTGTTAACTTCAAAGTTGCTAAATTCAGTTGTCACTCCTCTCTCATCTTATTTGTTCGGCAGCATTTGACCCAAGTGACCCATTTGACCCATGCCACAGAGCAACTAAGCCCACGCGCCACAACTACTGAGCCTGCACTCTAGAGCCCGCGAGCCACAACTACTGAAGCCCACGCACCTAGAGCCTGTGCTCTGCACCAAAGAGAAGCCACCACAATGAGAAGCCCGCACACCACAACAAAGAGTAGCCCCCACTCGCTGCAACTAAAGAAAGCCCACACACAGCAACAAAGACCCAATGCAGCCAAAAATAAATTTTAAAAAAAATTAGGTACTGAAATTGCTTCAGTTCTAGAAATGTACCTTTGCACATTCATTGTTGTCCATGCCACCTCCCCCTACTAAGTAATTCCTATTAATCCTTCTGATCTCACTGAGATGTCACTTCCTTTAGAGAGCCTTCACTGACATGCCCCACCCTTTTCCTGAAAACTCTGAATAGGTAGGGGAAGGATAGTGCAGAAACATAGAAATTGGTAAGTTTCAAGAAATTAAACTTCTGAAATGAAATTAGGAAACCAGAGTCAAGATTTCTTTAAATCGTGGTTGGATATCTTTAAGGACTTTGTAAAATTTCTTTAGCTTTGTTGGCATGAAGTATAGGGGAAAGGTCATGAGCTCTGATGTCAAAAAAGCCTGAATTCAGATTCCATCTCCACCCTACCTTTGGGTAGTTACTTAACCTATGAGCCTCAGTTTCCTCTTCTGGAAAGTGAGCTAAATAAAGAATAATACCAAACTTGCAGAATTTCAAAAACTAAGTGATTGTCTAACACCCCATGTGTTATTTTTGTGTTCTCAAGTAGACAGGATGATTTCTAAGGGTCATGTGAAGCTCTGTGACTTTGAGCAAGTCTTTGTCTCTTTCTGGGCATCAGAAACACAAAGACTAGCTACTAAGTCTTTGTCTTATCTGTCTGTAGATTCGGTTTATTTCTCCTACTGTAGTGATCAGCAGTAAAACCTGTATTATCATAGAAAGAGCCTGCTTAGGAAACAAAGAAACTGGAACCACAGAGGAGTACAAATCATCAATGGCCCTAAAGAAAAGGTTGCCTCTATTTAGGGAGGGGCAGCCTAGAGTTCAGAGAGCGCCCTCTTGACTAGTCTCCTTCTTTACTAACTTAATTAGTAAAAGGTAACACACTGAAGTAGTGAACTTGAAGAAAGAGAAACCACTCCTGGGGAACCAAATTAACTAAGGAAATGGTTCCCTAAGGCTGATCCAAAGACTTTTGTTGTCTTTATCACAGGTGGGCATCAAAATGAGTAAAATAAGGACAAGTGATACATATAAAACTACATGCATCCATTTAAAGTACTGTCCTTTATTCTGACATTATGTCTTCCTATTTATTGGTTTTAACGATTTTTTATTTATTTATTTTTTTTAATGAACTTACTGTGAACCCTGTTGGGAGGAAAAACTCCTCTACCAACTTAGGTCCGATTGTTGGAAGTGGAAGGAGACCTGTAAATTAACTGAGAACAGATAAACCAGAGAAAAATTTATTACACACAGTGGAATATCCTACATAGACAGTAACTCCTCGTACAGCTATGGGGAAAGGTTTACATCCTGGCTTAGTAAGACAGGGGAGTTGGTTTAGGGCTTCAAAGGATGGAAAGTTATGAGTGTTGTTTGTACAATTATTTGGAAATGTCCTGATGCCCAAGGTCAGTGCCTCTCTGATTGGAGACCTCCCTAGAAATGGGGTTTGTGGCAGCTGACTCTCCTGAAGCTCTATACTAGTTAGATAAGCCATGTTCAGATGTTTTCACATTGAAGTAACCTCTATCTCTATCAGTTTCATGGGTTGTTGGTCTCGTTAGCCCCATTATTTGGGGGAGGAAATTTTCTCCCCAAATTTGTAAAAGCTTATGTTTTACTGTAGGAGCCACTACAATAATGACACTGAGGGCCCGTGAGGTTGAAAATCATCAACTTGGAAAGCTGTCAATGGTCTCCATTCTCTGAGACAGGCCAAAAGTGTGCATGGGAACGGCCTTAATGGTTAAATTGGATTTGGGACTGTCCTTAATGGTAAAATTGGTTTTTCCCCTTTATAGCACAGTGATTAAGAGCATAGATTTCAGAGTCTGACAGACCCAAGTCTCATGTGTGACTCTGAAACCTAATAACTTGTGACCTTGACGAAGTTATTTAATACCTCACAATTTCCTTATCCATAAAATGTAATGATTACCTTTTTTTTTTTTTTTTTTCCCCGTACGCGGGCCTCTCACTGCTGTGGCCTCTCCCGTTGCGGAGCACAGGCTCTGGATGCGCAGGCTCAGCGGCCATGGCTCACGGGCCCAGCCGCTCCGTGGCATGTGGGATCTTCCCAGACCGGGGCACAAACCCGTGTCCCCTGCATCGGCAGGCAGACTCTCAACCACTGCACCATCAGGGAAGCCCATGATTACCTTCTTTACAAGGCTGTTGCAAGGCGTAGTTGAAAAAATATACATTAAAAAAAAATGCTTAGCATAGTGCTTGTCTCGATGTAGTTTCTGACTGCATTGGAATGTACTGAATAACTAATGCTATTTGAAATTGTAGACCCCTTACAATAGAATTTGGCGCATAGTGGTAATTGATTGACCCCCAAATCCTAAACTATAGTTGATCTGTTCCCATAGGTCTTGAAAAGAGAAGACTCTAAATCCATTGCTAGTACCCACAAACAATAATGTGGTTTATTTCATGAACCAGTTTCAGAGGGCTTTTGATTATACATTTGTCTTTTTATTCAAAGACATCACTACTGAGATTGTACAAAGCAGCAAACATTCTTCAGAGTGGGGACGCTGGTGTTAAAACAGTATCTAGGTTTAATCTACAAATTCCTCTACTTACTATCTGTGTGATGTGAGGCAACTCATTTGACCTCACTAGGCTTCCCCTCATTTGTAAAATAGGGGATAATTATCTTCCCTTACAAGATGTTTGAGGGTTAAATACAGCACTTGACTCATTACTCATAATATATCCAGTTTTGAAAGGGCTTTATTTAAGACTGAATTGATGAGACCAAGAATTAGGTAGAAAATGTGTTTGGTAACTCCTTAATCTCCGCATTCAAACATGACAATCACATTCTAGATATGTCATTGAAAATAGTTTGTTTTTTTTTTTTTTTTTTTTTTTGCGGTACGCGGGCCTCTCACTGTTGTGGCCTCTCCTGTTGCGGAGCACAGGCTCTGGACGCGCAGGCTCAGCGGCCATGACTCACGGGCCCAGCCGCTCCGCAGAATGTGGGATCTTCCCGGACCAGGGCACGAACCCGTGTCCCCTGCATCGGCAGGCGGACTCTCAACCACTGCGCCACCAGGGAAGCCCCAAAACAGTTCCTTTTGTAATGTGTTTTTATGTAAAGTAACAGGAGAGCTGAGGGCTTTCTTTTTGTTTTTTTGTTCTTAGCTCTTATTGCCTCATCACAGTCTAGGAGAGACACTCTCTAGTGACAGTCCTTGACTGAGTCATTGCAAGATGATTTTAAACAGCTGTCATACTGAATGCACAGGAGTAAGCCATTCATCTGCAACATCTGGTCACTGGTATCATTTCCCCAAACCAGCTGTGAAGTCTGGTTTCTGGAAGCCAAGAGCTCAGTCAATATGCCCACCCTATGACTTGCTCTTTTATAGGCTGAATTTTCAGACTGCATTAGAATCTTAAATTATAAAAAGACAATGATTAATGTGAGTGCTCATGGTTTCTGCCATTCACCTACTCTTCTCAATGTGAGGAGTTATGCAGTTACTCAGAGCTGTGCACTGGAGTCTTATGATGCAGATTAAGAATGGGGAATAGAAGATGGAAAGATAATCAGGAGGAAAGGAAGAAATTTAAATTTAGCCAAGAGACTGGGTTGATCTACATAATAAAAACTGTGAGAAAGGGTGGGGGAGGGGAAGAATGTTGGAAGGTTTGATTTTGTCTTTTTGAAGATAGGCTATAGACAACACAGCTCAACAACTTGTTTGGTTAAATATTGGCCAAAGGTATTTATCTTCCTCAGTATGTATGGCCCATAGTAATACCATGTTAGTATTGAGTGAATTATTGGAGACAATAAAAGGTTAAGAAAAGCTGGGCTTCCCTAGTGGCACAGTGGTTAAGAATCCGCCTGCCAATGCAGGGGACATGGGTTCAAGCCCTGGTCCGGGAATATTCCACATGCCACAAAGCAACTAAGCCCGTGCGCCACAACTACTGAGCCTGTGCTCTAGAGCCCGCGAGCCACAACTACTGAGCCCACACGCCACATCTACTGAAGCCTGTGCACTCTAGAGCCCGTGCTCTGCAACAAGAGAAGCCACCGCAGTGAGAAGCCCGCGCACCGCAACGAAGAGTAGCCCCTGCTCGTGGCAACTAGAGAAAGCCCGCGCACAGCAACGAAGACCCAACACAGCCAAAACTAATAAATAAATAAACAAAAATAATAAATAAAATAAAAATTTTAAGCTAATAATTATTATAAAAATTATAATAAAACTACTATTAAAAACCCTATCACTAACACATCTAATCTCATGTTTGTGTATTAGTGAAGCATTAGTATTTGTAGTGATCATTCATTAACAATTCTATAGCATCTAAACACTAATGCTGCCCTACACCATCTGTAAGGATGGTCAACTTCCACTTCTGACCATCTGGCGCATTCTTTTCTGTACCATTCATTTGATGTTTAATCACATATTCCCTAAGAGCTAAGCAATCTCATGCGATTATGCAATAATAGGGGGAGAGGGGGCCCATTGGATTGTAAATTTGGAAATAAGAATTGTAATGCAGAGTCTGTTACTGACTTGCTGTGTGATTTGGGCAAGGTCATTTTACCTACGACTTAGTTTCTTCAACTATAAAAATGACGTTTCTGAAACTAAAGTCACTAAGAATTCTTCCTGGTCATGGGGTTCTTATATTATACTTTGTTTTTTGGTAACCTCCCTCACTAAATGCACTCATACAATATATATTATATCAGTTAATTATCTCAATAGTTGTGTGAATGACTGTCAACCTAGATATGCTCTCTAGGAAGTGTTCTTGGGCTGTCTGATGGGTGCCCAGTCTGGATTAGGTATAGTCTCTGTGGCTTTATAACAAGTACCGTGGACTGGTCTGTAATACAATGTTATGTAGTATTTATCTGTTTATTTGACACTTCCTCTTCTCCACAAAACTGTTAAGTTCTCTGAAGGATTTATAAATTATGCAAGTTCCAACACATAAATAGTACCCACTGGCCTTTTCCAGAAAGCAACTGTTACAAACAGATGACCAAGGAATCTGAATCTTGAAGCATTAGTTTTAAATTTTAAAGCAAATGCCCAGAATAAATGTAGACAAGACACACTTTACATAAAATTTGTAACATTTATTTAGGCCAAAAAAAAAAAAATCCCCAAAACAAAAATCTGTATACACAACAGTAATACCTAAGTGATGTCCTGATTTAAAACACCATGATTCATGTACAGGACACTCCCATTCATCTGGCCACAGTAAGAACAGTGCCTTCAGTCCAGACAATTGACAGCCTTTGAAATGTATACACATTACACTTTCCAATGAATTTTTCATATCCTTTAAAAGGAGTTAAACTCTTCCATCAGAATTCAAGCAAAAGATAGCTTTTTCCATACTCACAAGTCAGTGAGAATTTGACAGCGGGAATTCTACAAAAGTCAGGGATTTAAAAATTTTATTCTTACAGACTATCTGAAAGTATAAATCTTGACATAACATCCTCCCATTTTTAAATGCTCTCAAGAATTTCTTGCTTTTATGAAAGTATGTCTCAGCTTTCATTAGCAAAGTAGTTTCTTGCTTCTAAGCTGATTAAAGTAAGCTTAAAAGAACCCAATTTGAACAATTTTCCAAAATAAGTTCAAAATTAAGCACATATTATTAATGAACTACATTTATGATTTCTCATAATTTGATAAATTTGGATTTTCTAAATATTCTCGATAGCCATTCTATCTAGCTACGCAGTTAGGTTGTGCTGTCCAAAGGAGCTTTGCTTCATCCAGAGAAACGAGAAATAGCATTGATTTTCCCATAATTTACCCAAAAAAAATTGGGGGAGGGGAGAAACAGGCAGAGAAAGTTCTCTCTTAGGCTATCAATCAGTTAACATAAGAATGTCTTAGGTTAAGATTTGGAAACCAAAGAATGCATAATTAGGAGTGTACATGTCACACAAAATCTATGAAATACTAAAAAAAGATAAAGCAGTTACTCATTTAAAGCACACTCAGCAAAATTTCCTATCATACCGCTATTTTCATCACTGGATGAAGTCTGGATTTGCATTATTACTTAAATAAACAGTTCGTGAGTTAATACAAAAAATGAAAAATGTGTCAATACAAAGCAAATGGTAAAATTTAAATATCCAATATCCACACAATCATTTGAAACTGCTACAATGGATTTGAGAGGGAAACCGTAAGTTTGCAAACCTCTCTGTAAGCTATCTCGGAACACTACTCTGAAGCCCTAGCCATATAAAGCCCCCAAATAAGTAACATACAGATGAAACTGCCCACGTCAGCCAACAGTATGATATTGCCTTTAACTTACACCTTCAGTTTAATAATACTGTTTATCTCAAGATAAAAGTTGCACAATAACCAAATAATGTAAACAGACCATTAGAGGGCAGGAGAGGGGTGGGTTTCAACATATACAACAAAGTAAGTTTATTTTCCTGGCTACTCATGACCTCTTTTCAACCTTGGGTATTGCTGCACCTTGTTCTATGGGGGGACAGGGTGGGGTGTCAGGCATTTTAAAGCACTAAGCCAAAACCACGGTTCATTAATCGATTCTACCCTAATTTAGCACATAATGAACCATAATAAAATATGTTTTCATCAAAATGTGCTCCAAAGGTCTAGATGATGGCCCAATACTATCTTGAGCATGGCATAATTTAAAATATAGCCAAATGAAAGTGACTGGGGAGAAAAAGGGCCAACTCAAAAGGTCCCACTAGCAAGATCAACTTCCTAGGCTGGATATACAGCACTGATATTTTAAAACATGAATCCTTGATTCTTTGGAAGTTTGCAAACAAAAGATATCATGAAATTAAATTCCCATAGTTGCTTTGTGGGATTCATCTCTACCTTGGGTAATTCACTTAAATTGACTAGTGCCACTAAACGGCATTTCTGTCCAAGGGTGAGGAGCGGCAATATCTAAGGTCAATTCCTGGATCTGTGAGTCTGATATGACTTTTTTAATTCTCAACTAAGATCAGTAACCACTGAGTCCTTGGTCAGAGAGTAAATTAACCCCTTATTACTACTTGATTTGATTTATGTTCCTTTTCAACTGCAAAAGGAAAAAATGATTTTTTAGAGTATAAAGAGAACAGCAAAACTTACTTGATGGAAAGAATGAGATACCCTAATTATTTTTGCTTTAATTTCAGACTGTTCTTGTTTTACTCAATAAATTTACACATGCATCCTTATAGTTTAAAAAGTCTAATTCCATTTCCCATTTCCTTTAGTAGATCTGTTTCCTTTTTCCTTTAGTAGATCTAAACCTTGCTGTTGCTTGTGGACTGATGTAGTGATAATTTGCAATATCTGAGCACACCAATGATTTGAGCAATGAGTGCTTCAACCCTAGTCTAAATTGTGCTTGAAACAGCACCTCTAAGCCACTGAAGAGGTAACCCTTGAAGGCACCAAGTTCTGTTACATTCTAGTGTACAAATGCAAACGGGAGGCCTAATAGATTCTTTCTGTAGAGACAGGCCAGTTACACCTCATAATTTCAATTTATATATATATATATACATGTATATATACATATACATATATACTGTATTATAGCCAGATTCAAGACCTTATAGACAATTCAGTGCCATAATTAGATACACAATTTTAAGAGCTATCCCAACCACAAAGGCACTAAATTTTTTATATATTTGGGATGTGCCTAATTATTTTGCTTTTAAGATTCAAAAGTATCTGGCCATTACCAGTGCTCAAAGTAGCAAATTTCAATTTCAATTTCAATATATTTGAGTCTTCATCTATCAACAAGTTATTCTGAGTAATGAAGGGATTTATTGTTTTCCATACATTTTTAGCCATTTTTGAAAACAATTCATAAAGACAAAAACCTAGGATTAGCCTAGAAGGAACATGTACTTTTGTCTTGAATAGGATACAATAGAAACTTGAAGCCAAACTTCTCAAATAGGCTTTTCCTTAACTACACAAGCTAGAGGACCTAGAGATGCTCCACATAGCTAGCGACTCCAAGCTTTTGTAGGCCATCCTATTTTCTACATTTTGCCTTAGATATTTAAAACCCAGAAAAAGGGGGAAACTTTTAAAAGAATTTTCCATTTCCTCTGAAATAGAAATAATCTGTGAAAATTTATCTCACACCTATAAACATTCCTTAAACTGGTTAAGTCAGAATTAACCCATAATTTAATATGGTTTTTTATGATTCTAAATATCTATTTTCATTTAGTTTAAGTTTTCACTCCTGTGAAGGAGTACCAAATAATTCAAGTATGACTACTGTGATAGTGGTATGAAATGTGTATGTCAAAAATATTATCAGCATACTAATGAGCCAGCTCCTTTCTAAATAAAAATGCTTCTGAATAATCACCATGATTTTAAACGTATTATTTAAAATCTCTATTGAAAACATTTTGGCCATCTATGAAAAAGATGCAGTCATCTAAGACTGCAGGTTAACTTTATTCACAAACTAAAATTTAAGGTGGATACTCTGGTTTCTCTTCAGATCGTATAAATCTTTTGCCTTTTTTTTTGTTTAATGAAAAATAACTCTCTTGGTGACTTGCTGCCTCCCAACTGCCATTATTGACAACTGATTCTTTACTGTAACAACTCTCTTAAAGGAAAGGCAACTGTCTAAAAAATAACCCATCACAAAATATTTCCTTTTATGCACTGCAACTAGAATCATTACATTTAACAATAGTCTAATTCTTCTTGTTTACTTTTGGCAGTGAGATGTGGATATCCTTCCCCAACATGAAAATATTAAGATACATGTAGTCTGAAAGAAAAGAAAATTAACTTCTCATGGCAAAATCTACTGTTAATTGTATTTTAAGTGAGCAGGTAATACCATGTGTAGTCTCTATTCCACTGAACAAAATGACTTTGAAATAGAGGGAAAAGGATGGTCTGTTTGAGGAAGAGACGATTTTTGTAAAATTCACATTTTCACAACAATATGACATAAAGAAATTCAGACAGTTAATCTTTAATGCAGAATGCTGTAATATTTTAAACTGTGGTGCTTGGGGAAATATTTCTAGAGAGTAACCAGCAGTCTGTGTAGGAAGCAGCAGCCCATGCCTCCAGGAATAAATATGAAGAACAAGCTACTGCGCAATGCCTCAGGAGAGGTGGGCCCCAGAAGATTAGCCAGTCCCAGTTTAAAAACTATATACCACAAGAGCAGACCTTTTCCCAGTTCCTAAACTCTATTTTCCCTTAGTAGTTTTTCTTTTTAATATATTTTCTGCCAGCCATCCGAGCACCAGCCAGTGAGTAGCTTTCACAAGGAGAGGACTCAGATTTCCATTCTTTCACACTAAGAAGGACATCTTATAAAAGATACACAGACAGAGAATAAAGGCATTTTATACAGAAGCAATATAAAATTTACAACTGAAGCAGTGCCAGAAATCAGGTTAACAGCTTATCTGAAGCTGCAAATTGACTGAAGGGACTTTAAGATCAGAAAAGTCTGGCCTAAGGGTCCGTGCAAACTTCCTCATAAAACTGTAGAATTTTAAGCACAAGTAAGTTCAAACACTGAAGGATGTGGAAATTTTCCTAAAAGGCAACGATCAAGGAAGAGACTCTTCTCATCTGATAAGTTAAAAATCACAAGACAAATCAGAGACTGTTCACATGGGCAGTACTGTACATTATCAATCCCATACTCACTTTATGACTCTTGTTGTAGAAACCCCCAAAACATCAGAGAGGGTAAGATATTCCAAGTGAACCTATCACAAAAAGAATTTCTGTGATTCAATTATCCAATTACCTATAGCTATCAATTTAGTCTGGCCTGGGGCTGCTTTTTACAGGGAGGTGGTCTTCCATGGCGTACAATGTGTTTCTCTAAGCTGTCCAGGATGGCCACAGCAATCTGTTGGACATGAGGATCAGTCTGTTCATGTTCTTTGATGTTGTATAAATGCTGCAATCCTCCTTCCTCAATCAGCATGCTGCAATATCTTGAGGCTGAAAGAAAACAGGAGAAAGAGCTTTCCTTAAAAAACTTAATTGTTTTTTTGTGGAATAATTTTTATTTTTTTGCTTAAATTTAAGCTGTTTTGTTATTGCTCACTAACATAAGTTAGAGCTTGAAAAATATCTCTGTAATGATGTCATGCCTACACTACAAGGCCCACACATAGATCATAGATAATACACATACCATTATATATATATATTATATATAATATATATAAAAATCATAACCATAAGACATAGACAATCTTCTTTGACCCCCAAATCATGAGTAAGATGGGTACTGTTACACTTTTATGCATTTCCTATGTTAAAAAAAAATTTAGGGCTTCCCTTGGGGCGCAGTGGTTAAGAATCCGCCGGCCAATGCAGCGGACACAGGTTCGAATCCTGGTCCAGGAAGATCCCACATGCCGTGGAGCAACTAAGCCCGCGCGCCACAACTACTGAGCCTGTGCTCTAGAGCCCGTGAGCCACAACTACTGAGCCCACTCGCCTAGTGCCTGTGCTCTGCAACAAGAGAAGCCGCCACAACGAGAAGCCCGTGCACTGCAATGAAAAGTAGCCCCCACTCGCTGCAACTAGAGAAAGCCTGCATGCAGCAACGAAGACCCAACGCAGCCAAAAATAAATAAATATTTAATAGCAGTCATATTGTACGTGCAGTATTCATTATTTTTAAATATTTTTTTCCTTTTGCCTTTTAAAGTTTATTTTTTTAGTTTTAGTCATATTTATTTAGTCATATATAAACTTTATAAAGTTTATTTTTTTAGTTTTAGTCATAAAGTCTAATTTACACACAATAAAACACACCTAATTTAATCTATAGTTTTATGAGTTTTGCCAAACGTATACACTTGTGTAACCACCAACACAATCAGGATATGGAATATTTTCAACAACTAAAAAGTTTCCTTGTGCACCTTTGAAGTCAATCTCCCCTGCACCCCTCATCCCAGGTAACCACTGTTCTAATTTCTGTGATATAGACTTTTGCCTACAACTTCATATAAATGGACAGCATGTAACCTTTTGTGTCTGTCTACTTTTGCTCAGCATGATGTTTTCGAGATGTTTCCAAGTTGCTACCTGTATGTAATCTTTTTTTGTTGGTCTAAGCTGAGAAGTATTCCACTGCATTGAATACGTCACATGTTTTTGATGTTATTGTACTGATGGACATTTGTTGGATGTTCTCTCTCCCTGAGCATTTCATTACAATGACTAAAAATGCTATAATCATTCTTTCACAAGTTTTTTGGGAACTTTTCATTTCCTGGATCTTGAGAAAATACCTAAAATGATGGGCAAATGCTAAATGTATGTTTATTTTTATTTTTTTATTTTATTCTTGATTTTTATTTTATTTTTTTATACAGCAGGTTCTTATTAGTTGTCAATTTTATACACATCAGTGTATACATGTCAATCCCAATCTCCCAATTCATCGCACGCCCATCCCCCCCCCACCACCACTTTCCCCCCTTGGTGTCCACACATTTGTTCTCTACATCTGTGTCTCAATTTCTGCCCTGCAAACCGGTTCATCTGTACCATTTTTCTAGGTTCCACGCATATGCATTAATATACGATATTTGTTTTTCTCCTTCTGACTTACTTCACTCCGTATGACAGTCTCTAGATCCATCCATAAATGTATGTTTAACTTTATAAGAAATCACCAAATTGTTTTCTGAAATGGTTGTATAATTTTTCATTCCCATCAGCAATGAATGAGAAAGTTGCTTCATATCCTCATCAACACTTGTCATTGTCCACCTTTTTGATTACAGGCAGCCTTCCTAGCAGGTGTAAAGTGGCTTGCACCTCACTGTGGCTTTAATTTATATTTTCTAATAACTAATGATGCTGAACTTTTTTTTGGCCATCATGACAGTATCTTTATTTTTTTAATTTTATTTATTTATTTTTTTGGCAACACCCTGTGGCATGCGGGATCTTAAGTCCCCTGACCAGGGATCAGACCTGTGCCCCGTGCAGGGGAAGCATGAAGTCTTAACCACTGGACCACCAGGGAAGTTCTGAACTTCTTTTAATGCTTATTGGCCATTTGTATATTTTCTTTGAAGATCCTTTGCCAATTTTTAAACTGGGTTATTTTCTTTTTTACTATTGTGTTTATATATTCTGAAAACAAATCTCTCATCAGGTATATAATTTGCAAATATTTTCAACCGTTCTGGGAGTCGTCTTTTCACTTTCTTGATGGTGTCCTTTAAAGCACAAAAGTTTTAAAATTTTTTATTAAATCCAATTAGACTAGTTTTCTTTTGTCACATGCTTTTGGTGTCCTATATAAGAAATCACTGCTTAATCCAACATCATAAACTCTTTCATAAACTCATCATAAAAGTTTTATATGCTTATGTATATGTAAATGTAGTTCTTACACTTAGGCCTGTAATCCATTTTTGAGTTAATTTCTGTATATGTTATGAGGTAAGGGTCAAAGTTCTTTCTTTTACGTGTGCCTACTCAGTTTTCCCAGCACCATTTCTTTAAAAACCTGTTCTTTCCCCACTGAATTGTCTTGGCACCCTTGTTAAAAATCAATTAACCATAGATGCATGGTTATTTTTGGACTCTCAATTCTATTGCATTGATCTATACAACTATCCTAATGATGTTGAGCATCTTTTCATGTGCTTATTTGCCATCTGTAAATCTTTGGTGAAAAGTCTGTTCAACTCTTTTGTCCATTTTCTTGTATTCTTTTCTTATCATTAAGTTTTGAGAGTACATGGTATATTTTGATCACAAATGCTTTATCAGACATGTGATTTGAAAATTTTGACCCAGTATGTGCACTGACTTTTCATTTTCTTGATAATGTCTTTCAAAAAGCTGAAATCCTTAAGTTTGATTTGTTCATGGCCAATTTAGCAGGTTTTTCTTTTTCTTTTTTTTTTTGCTGCTCCGTGTGGCTTACGGGATCTTAGTTCCCCAACCAGGGATTGAACCCACGTGCCCTACAGTGGAAGTGTGGAGTCTTAACCACTGGACTGCCAGGGAAGTCCCTAGTTTTTTCTTTTGTAGATCATACTTTTGTGCATATTTAAGAATTTGATCTCAACAGATGCAGAAAAAGCTTTCAACAAAATTCAACACCATTTATGACAAAAACCCTCCAGAAAGTAGGCATAGAGGGAACTTACCTCAACATAACAAAGGCCATATATTACAAACCCATAGCCAACATCATTCTCAATGGTGATAAACTGAAACCATTTCCACTAAGATCAGGAAGAAGACAAGGTTGCCCACTCTCACCACTATTACTCAATATAGTTTTGGAAGTTTTAGCCACAGCAATCAGAGAAGAAAAAGAAGTAACAGGAATCCAAATCAGAAAAGAAGAAGTAAAACTATCACTGTTTGCACATGACATGATACTATACATAGAGAATCCTAAAGATGCTACCAGAAAACTACTAGAGCTAATCAATGAACTTGGTAAAGCAGCAGGATACAAAATTAATGCACAGAAATCTCTTGCATTCCTATACACTAATGATGAAAAATCTGAAAGAGAAATTAAGGAAACACTCCCATTTACCACTGCAACAAAAAGAATAAAATACCTAGGAATAAACCTACCTAAGGAGACAAAAGACCTGTATACAGAAAACTATAAGACACTGATGAAAGAAATTAAAGATGACACAAACAGATGGAGAGATATACCATGTTCTTGGATTGGAAGAATCAACATTGTGAAAATGACTCTACTACCCAAAGCATTCTACAGATTCAATGCAATCCCTATCAAACTACCAATGGCATTTTTCATAGAACTAGAACAAAAATTTTCACAATTTGTATAGAAACACAAAAGACCCTGAATAGCCAAAGCAATCCTGAGAAAGAAAAACAGAGCTGGAGGAATCAGGCTCCTGAACTTCAGACTATACTGCAAAGCCACAGTAATCAAGACACTATGGTACTGGCACAAAAACAGAAATATAGATCAATGGAACAGGATAGAAAGCCCAGAGAGAAACCCACACACCTATGGTCACCTTATCTTTGATAAAGGAGGCAAGGAAATACAATGGAGAAAAGACAGTCTCTTCAATAAGTGGTGCTGGGAAAACTGGACAGCTACATGTAAAAGAATGAAACTAGAACACTCCCTAACACCATACACAAAAATAAACTCAAAATGGATTAAAGACATAAATGTAAGGCCAGATACTATAAAACTCTTAGAGTAAAACATAGGCAGAACACTCTAAGACACAAATTACAGCAAGATCCTTTTTGACCCACCTCCTAGAGAAATGGAAGTAAAAACAAACAAAAAAAAAAACAAATGGGACCTAATGAAACTTAAAATCTTTTGCACAGCAAAGGAAACCATAAACAAGACGAAAAGACAACCCTCAGAATGGGAGAAAACATTTGCAAACAAAGCAACTGACAAAGGGTTAATCTCCAAAATATACAAGCAGCTCAGTATCAAAAAAAAAACAACAACCCAATCCAAAAATGGGCAGAAGATCTAAATAGACATTTCTTCAAAGAAGATATACAGATTGCCAACAAACACATGAAAGGATGCTCAACATCACTAATCATTAGCGAAATGCAAATCAAAACTACAATGAGGGGGCTTCCCTGGTGGCGCAGTGGTTAGGAGTCCGCCTGCCGATGCAGGGGACACGGGTTCGTGCCCTGGTCTGGGAGGACCCCCACATGCCGCAGAGTGGCTGGGCCCGTGAGCCATGGCCACTGAGCCTGTGCGTCCGGAGCCTGTGCTCCGCAACAGGAGAGGCCACAGCAGTGAGAGGCCCGCGTACCGCAAAAAAAAAAAAAAAACAACTACAATGAGGTATCACCTCCCACCAGTCAGAATGGCCATCATCAAAAAATCTACAAACAGTAAATGCTGGAAAGGGTGTGGAGTAAAGGGAACCCTCTTGCACTGTTGGTGGGAATGTAAATTGATACAGCCACTATGGAGAACAGTATGGAGGTTCCTTAAAAAACTAAAATTAGAACTACCATACGACCCAGCAATCCCACTACTGGGCATGTGCCCTGAGAAAATCATAATTCAAAAAGAGTCATGTACCACAATGCTCACTGCAGCTCTATTTACAATAGCCAGGACATGGAAGCAACCTAAGTGTCCATCGACAGATGAATGGATAAAGAAGATGTGGCACATATATACAATGGAATATTACTCAGCCATAAAAGGAAATGAAACTGAGTTATTTGTAGTGAGGTGGATGGACCCAGAGACTATTATACAGAGTGAAGTAAGTCAGAAAGAAAAACAAATACCGTATGCTAAGACATATATATGGAATCTAAAAAAAAAAAAAGCGATTCTGAATAACCTAGGGGCAGGACAGGATAAAGACGCAGACATAGAGAATGGACTTGAGGACATGGGGAGGGGGAAGGGTAAGCTGGGACGAAGTGAGAGAGTGGCACAGACATATATACACTACCAAATGTAAAAAAGATAGCTAGTGGGAAGCAGCTGCATAGCACAGGGATATCAGCTCCATGCTTTGTGCCATGTCCATCTAGAGGGGTGAGATAGGTAGGTTAGGAGGGAGACGCAAGAGGGAGGAGATATAGGGATATATGTATATCTATAGCTGACTCACTTTGTTATACAGCAGAAACTAACACACCATTGTAAAGCAATTATACTCCAATACAGATGTTAAAAAAAAAAAAAATCTGCCTAAGACAAGGTTACAAATATTTTGTCACATTTTCTTGTAGAAACTTTTAATAGTTTTTGGTTTCATATTTAGACTTATGATCCATTAAGACTTAAATTTTAAAAAATTAATTATTTATTTTGGCTGTGCCAGGTCTTAGGTGTGGCATGTAGGATCTTTGTTGTGGAATGAGGGATCTTTAGTTGTAGCATGTGGGCTTCTTAGTTGTGGTGTGTGGACTCTTAGTTGCAGCATGCATGCAGGATCTAGTTCTCCAACCAGGGACCAAACCTGGGCCCCCTGCACTGGGAGCTTGGAGTCTCAGCCAATGGATCACCAGGGAAGTCCCAAGAGTTAATTTTTTTATACAAAGTATGAATCAAAGTTCTTTTTTTTTTTGCAGATAGAGATACACTTGATGCAGTACTGTCTGTTGCAAAGACTCTTATTTCTCTATTGAATTGCTTTGAACTTATATCAAAAACTAACTAACCAGGGGCTTCCCTGGTGGCACAGTGGTTGAGAGTCCGCCTGCCGATGCAGGGGACACGGGTTTGTGCCCCGGTCCGGGAAGATCCCACATGCCACAGAGCGGCTGGGCCCATGAGCCATGGCCGCTAGGCCTGCACGTCCGGAGCCTGTGCTCCGCAACGGGAGAGACCATGACAGTGAGAGGCCCGCGTACCGCTTTAAAAAAAAAAAAAAAAAAAAAAAACCCCTAACTAACCATATGTGTATAGGTCTGTTTCTGTACTCTCTATTCTGGTCCTTTGAACATTCTTTGTTTATGCTTATGCCTGGACTTCAAATTGGTGTCCGAAGTGAGGGCAGTTTTGTGGGACTGAGACCTTAACTTGTGGAATCTGACACTATCTCGAGGTAAACAGTGTCAGAATTGAACTAAATTTGTAGGACACCCAGTCAGTGTCGGCTGAGAAATGGAGAACTTTTAGGTGGGATGTGGAAAAAACACATATCAGAATTGGTGTCAGAAGTGGGATTTGCTATCCTGGTCCTGGCTTATGGAAACATGTGGTTAGGGAACAGAAAGGATAAAAAGGTGAGGGATAAGGAACCTCTGGTTTCTGGGTGGCTACTCCATGATGTGGAGTAGCAGCTCTGCTGCAATCAGTTACTAACAGTAAAAGTTACCAATGGAATTTATTTTTTTATTTATTTATGTTTTTAAGAGTTTTGTTAAATGTTTTTTTATTTTTTTAATTTAATTTTATTTTTTTGCGGTACGGGGGCCTCTCCCGTTGTGGAGCACAGGCTCCGGACGCGCAGGCTCAGCGGCCATGGCTCACGGGCGCAGCCGCTCCAAGGCATGTGGGATCTTCCCGGACTGGGGCACGAACCTGTGCCCCTGCATCGGCAGGTGGACTCTCAACCACTGCACCACCAGGGAAGCCCAATGTTTGTTTTTTTTTTTTTTAAATATTTATTTGGCTGTGCTGGGTCTTAGTTGCAGCAGGCATGCCCCTTAGTTGCAGCAGGCATGCCCCTTAGTTGCGGCATGCAAACTCCCAGTTGCAGCATGCCTGTGGGATCTAGTTGCCCAACCAGGGGTCAAACCCGGGCCCCCTGCACTGGGAGCACGGAGTCTCAACCACTGCGCCACCAGGGAAGTCCCAACCAATGGAATTTAGAGATGACTCCAAACCTGACCTGCAATTGTTTAATCTAATCAAGGCAAAGATTGACAAAAGGCCAGGATTCCTTGGCTTGACTCCTTACTGGGGACTTAAAGCCTTTTGCACAAGAGTGGGTAACTTAGGAAGTGGAGAAGTTCCTGGTGAAGTCCTGATGTGGGCTACAATTAGAGAGTTTTTTAAAAAAAATGTAAGGATTGACAGGATTATGAAAGTTGGGAGTGTTTTTTTTAAAAATATTTATTTATTTATTTGGCTGTATGGAGTTTTAGTTGCGGCCCACGGGCTCTAGAGCCTGCGGGCTTAGTTGCCCTGAGGCATGTGGGATATTAGTTTCCCGACCAGGGACCGAACCCACATCCCCTGCATTGGTTGGCAGATACTCAACCACTGGATCACCAGGGAAGTCCTGAAAACTGGAATGTTTAAACAGACTTTATGTAAAGAAGTTGTGTCTCCTTTGCCTCAATATTTTATGGAAATGAGTATCATGTCTGGCTGGGGAACACTCTCCTACCTAGTACTGTAAGACCAAAATCTGTGGATGATTACAGTTAGGAATATAAGGGTTAAAAG
Organism: Leucopleurus acutus; assembly: GCF_964270905.1. Taxonomy (NCBI): domain Eukaryota; kingdom Metazoa; phylum Chordata; class Mammalia; order Artiodactyla; family Delphinidae; genus Leucopleurus; species Leucopleurus acutus. Next base: position 149,525,525 of record NC_139143.1, read on the forward strand.
AATTAAGGTAAAAGTTTGTAGGAGAATTGGTATGGTTGAACAGACTTTATGTGAAGTGGTTACATTTCTTTTACCTGATGGTATTATGAGAATGAACATTTTATTGACTGGGAAATGTTTCCACTACCTAACATCATAAAACAGAAAGCATGTAAATCTACCTTTCAAGCAATGTTAATTGGGCATGCTAAATGGGAACCAGTAAGGTTGCCCAAGCCAATGCAATGTAGAATAGAAGCTGGAGTGCTGGTAGGGACAAATTCTCTATGCCATAGCCCTATGTGAAGGACTGACTGGGGTTTATGGCAAAAGCCTGTGAGTGCCTACCAGAGATGATTACTGGGACTTTGGACTTGAGAATTTCCATCTGAGGGGCATTTACTACCTTGCTATTTGACATTAATTGAAGCTACCCTCATGACTGAAGGACAAAAAATGATCTTCAAACCTGAAATACCCAAGACGTTTTGAGTGATGTCAGAGAAACACTCTAATGGGGATGGCAGTGCCCAGAAGAGTTCCATGATAAAACAGAATTCGTTTATACAGGATCATGCTACCTGGAGAATGCAAGGAGATACTCATGAGCAGGGAGCCTCTTTCTCCCTAGTCAGTCCCTAGGACTGACTTTGGAACTGCACAAGGAGCTGCCAGATTGTATAGTCACTTGGACAGTGCCCTATAAACAGCTCGCCAATAACCAACAAACAGCTGCTTGGTTTGTGGATAGCAGTTCCAAGGTAAACAGACAACATCCTGTTTGGAAGGCCACCATTCCGATTGAAAAAGGTAAAACCAAAACAGCTCTGTGGACTGAACTGCATGCTGTTTTCCCATCCTTTCCCAAGGATGAAATACTGAATAGTGGTAAAACCCTCTGTTTGGGTTTTTTCATGGGCAGTGGCCAATGGTCTAGCCGTGTAGGTGGATACAAGGGCAATGGAAACCTGGTCATTAAGGCAGGACATATCTGTGCCCATCAGAAGAACTCTCTTCCATGTTCAGAAGCTGACTGGAACTGACAAGCAGATATCCCAATGCGCTTGCTTGAGGTGGCCACCTGAGTCCATGAGATGAGTGGATACGGAGGAACTGCAGCAATGCAGAAATGGACTGAATCTAGACATATTCCTCTTGCATTTTAAGGCACAAAGCGCCAGAGTCAAGGAAAACGTTTTCTATCCCTACAATGTCCGACAATGGGCAGAGAGATATACTCCTCAGAGTAATAGTTCGATACAGAATTGGAATGGGCAATTAAAACATTAGTTATCTAAAATCGGAGCTGGGAGGGAGGGGGGAGATATAGGCCTGAAGGGCTAGCTTTCACACCTTCACGAGTATATGTATGCTCACACTCAATATTAGTGGAGCTAAAAGAATGTCCCCACTAGGGACTTCCCTGGTGGAGCAGTGGATAAGACTTTGCACTTCAAATGCAGGGGGCACGGGTTTGATCCCTGGTCAGGGAACTAGGTCCTACATGCATGCCACAACTAAGAGTTTGCATGCCACAACTAAGGAGCCCACATGCCACAACTAAGAAGCCCTGGAGCCGCAACTAAGGAGCCCATATGCTGCAACCAAGGATCTGATGAGCTGCAATTAAGACCCAGCACAACTAGACCGATAGATAGATAGAACGTCCCCACTAGATATTCTCCTGTTTTTCTGGGGAACCTGGGGAAGAGGGAGTGGGAAAGGATGTTGATATGATTATGTAATTCTTGCTAAGGGAGGATACTGGTAAAATGACTATACTTTTTTCTTCTTCTTCCCCATATCACAACGTTTTTTAATTCCCCTACCTGGTGCAGTGGTCACAGAACCAGGGCTGCAACTACAAATGCTGGAAGCAGGGATGATTCCTAAGCAAGAAATTGTAACTATGTTGTAAACTCTTTTTGTCAGGATTCCCAAGGGCCTAATGGGTTGGGTTATGCCTTAACTCCATCTCGCAAAATTGGGAATAACACTGAATGCAACTATATTGCCTCCTGGTAAAAACAGCCCGCTAGTTCTGCACCTATGTAATCTTACCCTATCTGAATGACAGCAGACTGAGGGGGAGACACTTGCTAGACTAGTATTGCTGTTGGCAATCTAGACCAACACAGTGGTCAAAATTAATGTCCCTTCCAAAGGTGGAAAAGTTTGAGTGTACATGAAGAGAAGGAGGATCAGGAGCTGAGGGTACAGGAATGAATAAATAGGCTATGTAATAAGAGAAATTCAATATGACATTAACACATCAATAAAGGCTCAGAGCGGGGCCTCCCTGGTGGCGCAGTGGTTGAGAGTCCGCCTGCCGATGCAGGGGACACGGGTTCGGGACAAGGGTTCGTGCCCCGGTCCGGGAGGATCCCACATGCCGTGGAGCGGCTGGGCCCGTGAGCCATGGCCGCTGGGCCTGCGCGTCCGGAGCCTGTGCTCTGCAGTGGGAGGGGCCACAGCAGTGAGAGGCCCGCGTAAGGCAAAAAAAAAAAAGTCTCAGAGCAAGAGATGATATTATTTCTTAGTTAAAGAGCAATATATGGCTTCACCCTAAGACCACTTCTGCTTTTGGAGCCTTACAAAATCTACTGGAAGCCTGCAAACCTCAGTGGCCTTGCCCTGGGAGACATCCCACTCTGTCACCTCATTACCGTATGTCAAAAGGGGATCCTTATGAATGACAAAAGACACTCCTATCACTCAGGAAATTATAAAGGTTTGAGGAGTTCTGTGCTAGGAACCAGGAACAAAGACCAAATATAGTTCTTATTATATCTTCTGGTCTTTGATGACAGATCCCTTAAAACAAAATGATTGTAACAGTTAACAGATACTAGAACATTACTAGAGTCCCATTCAGTCATTAATAATTAGTCCAGTTTATCATATGAAAATGTCTCTCAGGGCAAGGAAGCATTCACCACGTTGGTGAATGCACTCACATGCCTGGATGATGGGACAGCCTAGTTCCACGGGGACAGAAGCTCCTGTGCTCAGAATCCTTCAGAACCCTGCCCTATGTATCTCTTAACCTGGCTGCTCATCTGCATCCTTTATAATAAACTGGTAAATATAATTAAATGTTTCTCTGAGTTCTGTGAGCTGCTCTAGAAAATTAATTGAACCAGAGGAGGGTGGGTCGTGGGAACCTCAGATCTACAGCTAGTCAGTCAGAAGCACAGGTAACAACATAAACTTGGGATTGGCATCTGAAGTGGGGACAGCAGTATTGTGGAATTGAGCCCTTAACCTGTGGGATCTGACACTATCTCCAGGGAGACAGTGTCAGAATTGAGTTAAATCTGTTGGACACCCAGTCAATGTCTGCTGAGAATTACAGAACTGCTTGATGAGGTATGGAAAAAACACACATTTGGAGCCACAAAACACCTGTCTTGATTACTGTAGCTCTACAGTATGTCTTGAAGTCAGGTAATATAACTCCTCCAATTTTGTTCTTCGTTTTTCTAAGTTGTTTCAATATTCTAGGTCCTTTGCATTTCTGTATGAATTTTAGAATCAGCCTGTGAATTTCTCTTCTGCTAAGACGGCTAAGATTTTGACTGGGACTATATAAATCTACAATACATTTGGAGAGAATTGCCATTTTAACAATAGTAAGTCTTCCAACTCATAAGTGCCGTCCTTCTATTTGGTTAGGCCTTCCCTAAAGTCTCTCAGCAATGCCTTTGTTTTTCTCAGTGTACAGGTCTTGTACATCTTTGTCAGATATATCCCTAAGTATTTCATAGTTTTTGGTAAAACTGTAAATGTCATTTTTTCATTTATACTGGTTGCAGCTAATATAAAGAAATGCATCTGATTTGTGTACATTGATCTTTTATCCTGGAACCTTGCTAAACTCACTTATTAAGTCTAGTTGCCCTCTTGTAGATTTCATGGGATTTTTCTACATAGATATCACGTCACCTGTGAATAAAAACAGTTTTCCTTCATTCTTTCCAATCTGGATGCCTTCTGTTTCTTTCCTGATCACACTGGACAGAACCTTCATTACAATGTTCAATAGCAGTGAGGTTGGACATCCTTGCCTTGTTCCTGATCTTAGAGGGGAAACAGTCACATTTAATTTTTCACTATTAATTTTGATGTTAGCTGTAGGATATCCTTAGATGCTCTTTCTGCATCTACTGAGATGATCAGATTGTTTTTCTTTCCTGGTCTGGTAATAGGATGAAACACATTGACTTTCAAATGTTAAACCAACTTTGCATTCCTGGAATAACCTCCTTGGTCCTTTTTATATACTGTTGGGTTCCATTTGTTAAAAATTTTTTAAGAATTTCCTCATCTATGCTCATGACAGATATTGTTCAGTAATTTTCTTTTCTTATGTCTTTGCCTGGTATTGATATCAGGATAATTCTGGTGTTCTTGCTTTCTAATTTTTTTTAAACCAGCTTTCTTTCAGTTTGGATATTTTCTATTGCTGTGTATTCAATTTCATCGACCTTTTCTCATTTGTATCTACTCTTAAGCTCACCCAAATATTTTTCATGTCAAATTTTTATTTTTTTCCTCCTCTTAATTTCATGTTTTCTTTAAAATCTTGGATCATATCTATAAAAAAAGTTTGAAATTTTTTCCTGCTAATTCCATCATCACCACCATTTCTGGGTCTGTTTCAATTGTCTAATTTTTCTCCTGGTTATGGGTCCTATTTTTCTGCTTCATCTTTCACCTAGCAACTCTTACCATATAACTAAACATGTTGTTGAGTGTATAGATTTTGTTGTCTTTTTTAACAAAGTGCTTAGTTTTTCTCTGACAGACAGTTTACTTGCAGAGCAGCTTGATCATTTTAAGACTTGCTTTTAAGCTTCACAGGGTTGCCTTAGAGAAACCTTTAATTTAGGGCTAGTTTAATCTTTTCTGGCATCTGTAGTGAATGTCCTGGGTATTAAGTTCTTTCCACTGTTTGGAATTCGAATATTTTCTAACCTGCGTAAGCTCCATGTGTTGTTCAGTTAGAAGCTCCTTGGTATTTGTTCTTTTTCAGGCCTCAGGAAGTCTCACCCTAGGAATGCACAGCCTAAGACTCAAGAAACGCCTATGAAGATTTCTGAAGTTCTTTCTTAGAACAGTGTAAGTCTCATTCGCCACTGTCATTGATTTCTAATATTGCCAAGCTCATTCTGAAAGGATAAATTTAGTTCATAACTTAAGATTCTCTTTACACTGTATTTTTAAAAGTCTGTGTCCTTAAAAATCAAACACAATTTAGAAATGGCTTTCCTGTGCAAGGAGAATTTCACTTGAAAAAGAAAAACACAGTTCTCTTTTTGGTACATACGATTCTTGCTGCAGACATGCTGCATGGCCCAAACTGCCCATAGCTGGACTCCTGGTGTTGTGAAACAGCCAAGTAATGGGAAAAATGGATTAAAGGACCTAAACGTTCAAAGAAAAGAATAAAAGTTACATCCTGTACTTAGTGTCACTTTCTAAAGCAATGATTCCTGAGCTTTTTGCTACAGAAATTTCATCCTGCTATTTTTAAACTATATAATATAAATGAGCTTCTGTAGAACATCTTTTCTTTGTCTTAGCCATTTGATAAACGAGTATATTCAGACAAAAGTCTTGGTACAGAAGATGGAAGGCGATCAGAACAACATATTTTTTCTCAAAAGCACCTGTTGGTCTTGAAGATACACATTTGAAGAATTGCAGACTTTGGTTTGGAAACTTAGATAAGGAGAAGTTAGTTGATAACTAACCAGAACAACACCATGACGGAGCTCTAGAATTAGCCTTTCTATTTCTACAAGTCTTCTGCCCAAAAATGTACAGAACATAAGTGGGAATCAAAAGTGTTGGTAGCATCAGCATTTATAAAGTAGACAACAAAATAAATTGCAATAATAATATTTATGCAGCAATCTGGAATACTTCTGGTATATTAGTAACTTATCTACCAAGTCACCTGTCATAAACAGAGTTAGAATCTAGTATGCCCTTCAGTAAATTATTATAAACTGTTTCCCTGAACAAATCAGGTGCTATTTCTAGTTCTCTAAATGTGTTCTTGTTTTAGACCTCCTTGCATTAATACTCTACCTAAAATCTTCTGTCTCTACTTAATTATCTCTCAAAACTCAGCTCACAATCTACTTCCTCTGGAAGCTTTTTACCATTTTCCAGTGCACGTTCAGAGCATTCTATGTACATAACTAGCATAGGAGTGAATTATTTCTGATTTACATTTGGTTTCCATCACTAGGCTGTAAAGTTCTTGTACGGAGGCACCATATCTTACTTGTCTTTGAATTTCAAGAGCACAGAACAAGACCTTGGCACCTGTTTTCAATAAATGTAGAATGAAGGAAGGACTGATGAATGACAGGTAGCAAAATAAATTAAAAATACTTTATTTTAAAGCCAGTACGAAGATAGATGCCAAAGGGTAAAATCTACATCTAATAGGAATGACCTCTACACAAGCAAAATGACTAGGTTACTGGCTTAATATTAATTATCTTGCTAGTTACCTGTATGCTACCATCTCACACTCTGGAGTTGGCCATTTCAAAATTGCTGAATGCTGAAAGACACAAAGCACACAAGAAAGGGTTACAATATTTATTTAGCATTGCATTTTGAGGGTTTGACAGTTTAACCATTATGAATGTTGTTTGTATGCTTCCAAAAAACACCAAATTACCCTACCAGATCATCCAGAAGAGAATTCCTCTGGCTACGACTCAATGTCCAAGCTTGTTCTCCTCTAGATATTAAGTGGGCAATAATCCCAGCTGCAAAGTAACTGACTTCCACTTCAACACTATGTAGAAGGCTACTGATGTGGTCTATAAAATCCTTCCACATTAATTCAGAATGCAATTCTTGTACTTCAGCTATATTGTTCTGGAAAAAAAAGAAGATATAAAAATTAAAATAATATGTATAATAAATGGCTAAATGACACTGCAACGATTTAAATATGTATGGACAAAAGCGAATATTGTTGCTATGTTAGCACAGTGGGATTACAGGTGATTTTATTCCTCTTCTCCCCAAACAATAAAATAATAAAGAAACAGTAGCGAGTTCTGTTTCAGGTAAAACAGTAAACTAGATAACCTAAAAATTTCCTGCTATAAAATATCTAGAAGTGCTGAATAAAAACAGGCAAACAAACTTTATATATGTAACTTTTTTTGTGGGACAAAATGTAAATAGGGAATCAAACTAGAGCATAACAGGCTATCACAGGCCTGCAGGGGCAAGAGAACTGGGTTTTAATAGACATGCAAGGGCAAAAGTAAGGTCCAGAGACTGGAACTAATACAAGGCAAGAACTTTCAAAGGATTATACCTCAGTAAAAGAGTGGATTGACATAGATACATAAAAAAGAAGTAATCTGGGCTCTGGCCAATTTAGATTATGCTTGATCTTCTCCAAAACGATCTAAGACTCAACTTATCTCACTACTCTAAAGATTAATCCTCATTCTTTTTTTTTAAATTATTTAATTTATTTATTTCTGGCTGCGTCAGCTTTTAGTACAGCATGCAGGATCTTCGTTGAGGCATGCGGGATTTTTCATTGTGGCGTACGGGCTCTTTGTTGCGGTGCCTAGGTATCTCTCTCTAGTTCTGGTGAGTGGGCTCAGTAGTTGCAGTGCACGGGCTCTCTAGTTGTGGCACGCGGGCTCTGTAGCTGTGGTGTGCAGGCTCCAGAGTGCGTGGGCTCTGTAGTTTGCAGCACGTGGGCTCTCTCATTGAGGTACGCGAGCTCAGTAGTTGTGGCGCGTGGGCTTAGTTGTCCCATGGCATGTGGGATCCTAGTTCCCCAATCAGGGATCGAACCTGTATCCCATGCACTGGAAGGCAGATTCTAAACCACTGGGGTCCCACCAGGGAAGTCCCTAATCCTCATTCTTAAAACTTCATTTGATCTACTATGAAATCATAATTCTCTTCCTAACACATTGATTCCATTTCTTAGGAACCAAAAACCCTGGCCTTTTCGTTGGTAAGAAACTATTTACTCCCTAGCTTGTCATTCTATAACAAATGAAAATGAAAGCTACCGTGTTCAAATGTATTCTCTGTAACAGCTAACAAGTTTTCTTTTCCAATCATGGAAGAGTGAGGATGGAAGAGACAAGTTAACTTTACTCACTACATGAATGTGTATAATCCTGTACCTTTCCATCAGCATTAGTGATAAATCAATGTCTCCTATGCCCCTCTCTAATCTCACATATTCAAACAAGAAAAGGAATTTCACATTCATTTTTAAAAAATTAATTAATTTATCTATTTTTGGGTGTGTTGGGTCTTCGTTGCTGTGTGCGGGCTTTCTCTAGTTGCGGTGAGCGGGGGCTACTCTTCGTTGTGGTGCTCAGGCTTCTCATTGTGGTGGCTTCTCTTGTTGCGGAGCATGGGCTCTAGGCACGCGGGCTTCAGTGGTTGTGGCTCGCGGGCTCTAGAGCACAGGCTCAGTAGTTGTGGTGCATGGGCTTAGGTGCTCTGCAGCATGTGGGATCTTCCTGGACCAAGGATTGAACCTGTGTCCCCTGCATTGGCAGGCAGATTCTTATCCACTGCACCAGCAGGGAAGCTCTCACATTCATTTTTTATACTCTTCCCTATTTATGTTTTTTAACACAGCATGTATCATTTTATAGTGACAAGAAAAGGAAAGATAGATATGCCTTTTAAAATAAACAAATTAAAAAAAGATAGTCCTCTGTCTCCTTCAAGCTTGAGGAAGCTTGATAGAAAGAAATATAAAGACCCTCTGAGAAGGACACACCTTGTACTCAAAGCCCCACAGATGGTGATAAATTACAATTCACAATGAAAACAATCCATAATGAGTGAAATCATCAAATACAGTAGAAAATTAGACTCTCCCAAGAACCTCATGTAATATAAGATAGTACCTGATTTTAAAAAGTTAAACACACACACATACACATACACACGAAAATGCAAAAGACAACACCATTAAACAAAAAACAACAGATAAGGAAAGATTTGGAATAGAGCATCAAAAGAATTATGGCCATTCTTTCTTGCCATAAACAAGTTGCTGGAAAATCAGACAAAATATATGAGAGAACTGTTTTCAGACAGCAGACAACTAGCTATACAGGAATGTGATCCCTGAGAGAAGATATTCAAATGGGGCAGTTTCTAGATTGCTACGCATATAAGGGGAACCTGAAGAGTTGGCAGTTTTGCTGAGTTGAGGAGACAGAGATCAGTCTTCAGGGTGGCCTAGGCAGCAAAAATTTGTAGAACAGAGCAATGTAGAGGAAAAAGTTCCAGAGAAAGGGAAAGAGAGGAAAGACATCTGCAGAGGGATCCCCTAAAATCTTTGGCTGAGTACTGATACGGAGTGAAACTCCACAAGGCCAGGGAAAGAACCACCAGAAAGCAGTACGTGAACAAATCCCAAAGTCACGCAGGGTTAGGAATAATTCACATTCTCACCAGCCAGAGTGAAGAGATCTCATAATAAACAAAACATTTGACAGTAGTGGGATAACTAGGATAAAGTAGTAGGGTAAAGGTTGATCTGAAGCCACTTTAACAAAGCAAATATAGGCATACCTTGGAGATATGGTGGCTTTGATTTCAGACAACCACGATAAAGCAAATATTGCAATCACGTGAGCCACCCAAACTTCTTGGTTTCCAGTGCATAGAAAGTTATGTTTATACTATATTGTAGTCTATTAAGTGTGCAAAAGCATAACGTCTTTAAAAAAAATGTAAATACCTTAATTAAAAAATATTTATTGCTAAAAAATTCTAACCATTATCTGAGCCCTTCAGCAAGTTACAGTAGTAAATCAAACATCACTGATCAGAGATCACCGTAACAAATATAATCCTAATGAAAAATTCTGAAATGTTGCAAGAATTATTAAAATGTGACACAGAAACACAACGTGACTTAATGCTGTTGGAAAAATGGTGCAGACAGACTTGTTCGACACATAGTTGCCACGAACCTTCAATTTGTAAAAAACACAGTATTTGTGAAGTGCATAAAATGAGGTATGCCTGTAAATAAGCTTTGAATGGAACAACTTGATCCGTGAGTAGCTTAACTGAATGCCAGCGCAAAGTCCAAGATTCTTTAAAGGAAAACAACAAAACTACTAATCGACAAAGTAAATTAAATTTCACAATGACTGCAACCAACTAAAAATTACCAGGCATACAAAGAGTCAGAAAAACATGATCCTTAAACAGGAGAAAAGTCAACCAATAAAAATAGACCCAAAAATGACAGGGATAATAGAATCAGTAGACAAGGATTTAAAACAGTTATTATAGGGACTTGCCTGGTGGCACACTGGTTAAGAATCTGCCTGCCAATGCAGGGGACATGGGTTTGAGCCCTGGTCCAGGAAGATCCCACATGCCACGGAGAAACGAAACCTGTGCGCCACAACTACTGAGCCCGTGCTCTAGAACCCGCAAGCCACAACTACTGAGCCTGCATGCCACAACTACTGAAGCCCATGTGCCTAGAGCCTATGCTCCGCAACAAGAGAAGCCACAGCAATGAGAAGCCTGAGCACTGCAACAAAGAGTAGCCCCCACTCACCACGACTAGAGAAAGCCCATGCGCAGCAACAAAGACCCAACACAGCCAAAAAAATAAAATTAATTAATTTAAAAACACAGCTATTATAAATGTTATAAATATGATACGAATGAAAGAAAAATATAAGCTTGAGGAGAAAAAAAATGAAGATATAAAAAAGATCTAAATGTAACTTCTAGAAATAATATATACATGTACCTGAAATGAAAAATATACTGGATGAGATTAACAGCAGATGATATGCTGCAGGAAAAAAATAATCAGTGAACTAAAAAACAGTAATAGAGAACAGCAAGGTCAAAACACAGAAAGAAAAAAGGAAAGACACCTGCCAAAAAAGCCAGCAGAGTATTTCTGTGACTTTTGAGACAATTTTAAGCAATCTAACATACTTGTAATTGGAGTCTCAGAAAGAGAGGAGATAAGAGAGGGTACGGAAAAATACATTTGAAGAAATAATGGCCAAAATTTTTTCAAATATAAGAAATTTATAAACCTCAAAACCCAACGGAAAAATATCCACTTGGACTTCAAGAGTGAGCAAAAATTTATCTTTTGAAAATTAAATCAAAGGCTTTTTCACATAAACAAAACCTAAATGAAAATTCATTGCCAGCTTACCTACACTAAAAGAAATGTTCTTGAAAAAAGAAGAGTAGTATGAGAAATACATGGCTAAGTATAAAAGACAAATTTCTCATTCTTAAATCTATTTAATGAAAGATCGATGAGTACTCTTGCTTCTGGCCAAGATGGACTAAAAGGGGCCAGATTTACTCTCCATTCTAAAACAACTGAAAAAACACAACATGAAACAACAGTTTTCAAGATACTAGACATTAGGTAATAAAGAACAGTGACCTTTAGAGATGGAAAACAAACAAGGTGAGATGCTGCCTTGAGAGAGTTTCCAGGCTGTGGCACAGGGATATAGAACTAAAAGCAGAGCCCAGTGGGCTCATGGAGTTGAAAAGATGGAGCTGAGAGTCCAGGGAGACCAAGGCAATTCATAGGACAGAGTACCAGAGAGAAGACAATGTACATGGAGAGAATCCAGAGAGCTGCAGGGAGTAGCACTCTATTCAGCAGAGTACTGATCAGAGCATGACTGTGAGAAAACTATTTGAGGGAAGAAAAAAAGCCATTAAAAAGCTTAGAGAAAAGTTCCCAGCACTCACAAAGGGCCAGGAATAGTGCCTGTTCTCACCATCCATTCTGGAAAAACTCTTCATTCACAGGGCATTGAGCAGAGTACTCAGGAAGGTCTTGTTTCAGTAGTACAGAATAATCATCCCTAGCCTCAGCACTGCTCTGGATCCTCCTGATAGATCATAAAAGCAAGATCAGCTCCGCCCTCACAACCTTCTCTGGGCGCAGGCCACCGGGTGGTTCTCAGCAGAGCAGGCTGAGCTGTGGGAAGGGAACCCTGGGGAAGAGGAGGGCGCGAGGCATTGAGGCAGGGGAAAGTGACCAGCTGCCCTTCATTACCAGCTAGGGACGAGCATGTGGCCGCTGCCCCACCCGGCTGCCCACGATCACTCATCTGCAGAAATGTCAGCCGCCGGCGCCCAGGGCCTGCGGGGCACCTACCACCGGGTACTTGATAGAGTGGAGCTCCTGCTGCCTGAGAAACTGAGGCCGTTGTACAACCAACCAGCAGGTCCCAGAACAGTATTTTTATGGGCTCCAATTATGAAATGGGGGTTGGTGCGTACTGGATTGGCTGACATGGTCAGACCTGCAGAAAAACTCAGCACAGCCCAATCTGCTATTTTGATGGCTACAAGGTTTATTTGGTCAAGATACTCACTTGTAATTATTCCCAAAAACTGGAGTCTGTTTGCTGTTAATTTCTTTGTTGGGACAGCAGGAGCCTCTCAGCTCTTTCGTATTTGGAGATATAACCAAGGATTAAAAGCTAAAGCAAACAAATAAGAGTTCTGATCACCCTAACAACCTAGATGTGGACATAACCGCTGGGACCTTGTTTGATTTATTATTCAGTTGTCAATGAGGTGATGCTAACTGTGCTAACGTTTGTAATGCATAATATCTAACTGTAATTGGGAGGTAGTACTTGGTTCAACAGAAAAATACAGCAAACTTTTAATAATAAAAAAAAGCAAGATCAAATAGGATCAAACTGTTTAAAAGTAAGTCAATTAATCCCAGAACAAAATTCAAGAATATTTTATAGGAAAATAAAAATATCCAGCATCCAACAAGGTAAAATTCACAATGGTTGGCATCCAATCAAAAAAACTACCTGGCGGGCTTCCCTGGTGGCGCAGTGGTTAAGAGTCTGCCTGCTAATGCAGGGGACACAGGTTCGAGCCCTGGTCTGGGAAGATCCCACATGCCATGGAGCATCTAGGCCCGTGAGCCACAACTACTGAACCTGCGCTCCGCAACAAGAGAGGCCGCGATAGAGAGGCCCGTGCAGCGCGATGAAGAGTGGCCCCCGCTTGCCACAACTAGAGAAAGCCCTCGCACAGAAATGAAGACCCAACACAGCAAAATAAAATAATTAATTAATAAACTCCTACCCCCAACATCTAAAAAAAAAAAAACTACCTGGCATGCAAAGTGGCAGGAAAATGCAACTCTAAAGGAGGGGAATAATCAATCATTTGAAATTTACCCAGAACTAACAAGGATGTTAAAATTAGCAGAGAAGGACAGTAAAACAGTTATTACAAATATATTTCATATGTTCAAGAAGTTAAGTAAAAATATGGAAGATATAAAAAAGACCCAAAATGAAGTTCTAGAGGAGAAAATGACAATGTCTAAAGATAAAAACTACACTGGCTGGGATTAACAGCAGATTAGACACTGCAGAAGAAACAATTACTGAATTAGAAGGCATAGCAATGGAAACAATTCAAACTGAAATATACATAGAAAATAGAACAAAGAAAATTTTAAAGGCACCAATAAATTGTGAATTTCAAGCAGCTTAATATATGAGAAATTGGAGTCTCCAAAAGACTCCAGTGGGTTGGAGGGAAGGGGGTGCAAAACTTTTTTTTTGAAGAAATAATGGCCAAAAACTTTTCAAACCTGAAAACTATAAACCAAGAAATTCAATGAATCCCAAATACAGGAAGCATGAAGTAAATTACACTAAAATACATCATAATCAAATTACTCAGAACTGTTGTTGCTAATCCTAAATCTTAAAAGTAGCCAGAGGAAAAAATCATATACAATATAGATGAATAAAGATAACAATGACATCATATTTCTCACTGGAAAGATGCAAATCAGAAAAAAGATAACAAACATATTTAAAGTATTGTCAACCTAGAATTCTACACCTGGCAAAAAATCTTTCAAAAATGAATGTTAAATAAATAAAGATGTTTGCAGACATACAAAAGCTGAAGAATTCACCATCAGCAGACCCACATTACGAAATATATTAAAGGATGTTTTTTAGGTAGAAGGAAAATGAGAGCAGTTGGAAATGTGGATCTACACAAAGGAAAGAAGAGCATCAGAAATAGTAACTATTTGGGTGAACATACAAATTTTAAAAAATTATTTAAATCTTCTTAAAAGATAATTGATATTTAAAAAGTGTTTATGTGTTTTATTACATATATAAAATAAAATGCATGAAAATGATGACATAAAGGAAAGAAGAGCAGAAATGGACATCTACTATTATAAGGTTCTTAATACTATACATGAAATTATATAAAATCTCTTAAAGGGAGACTGTGTTTAAAGATGTATGCTATAAACCCACAACAATCATTAACATAACAAATTAGAGTAATAGCTAATAAACCAAGAAAGGGGATCAAACGGAATTATAAAAAAATACTCAATTAAACCTTTTTTTTAAAGCAGAAAAAGAAGAAAAAACAAAGAACAGATAGGACAAAGAGAAAACAAATACCAAGTTGATGAATTCAAATCTAACCATACCAATAATTACATTAAATGTAAATAATCCAAACAGTCCAAATAAAAAGGAGAGGGGCTTCCCTGGTGGCACAGTGGTTGAGAGTCCGCCTGCCAATGCAGGGGACGTGGGTTCGTGCCCTGGTCCGGCAAGATCCCACATGCCGTGGAGCGGCTGGGCCCATGAGCCATGGCCGCTGAGCCTGCGTGTCAGGAGCCTGTGCTCCGCAACGGGAGAGGCCACGGCAGTGAGAGGCCCGCATACCGCAAAAAAAAAAAAAAAAAAAAAAAAAAAAAGGAGAAATTCTCATATTGGATAAAAAAACAGGGTGCAAAGTATATGCTGTCTATAAGAAACACACTTTAAATATAAAGACAAATATAGGTTAAAAGTAAAAGGATGGAAAAAGATAAACCATGGTAACATTATTCAAAAGAAAGCTGGAATAGCTATATTAAGGAGACAAAGGAGATTCCAAAGTAAAGAATATACCAGGCCATTTCATAATGATAAAGGGGTCAATTAAGACGGCATAGCAATTCTGTTTATGAACCTAATAACAGAACTTCAAAATATAGGAAGCAGAAACTGATAGAATATGATAATTGCTAGAACAAGTAGGCAGAAAATCAGTAAGCCTGTGGTAGACTTGAATAATATCAACCTACTAGACCCAACTGACATTTATAGAACACTCTAACAATAGCAGAATATACATTCTTTTTTTTTTTTTTTTTTTTTGCGGTACGCGGGGCTCTCACTGTTGTGGCCTCTCCCATTGCGGAGCACAGGCTCCGGACGTGCAGGCTCAGCGGCCATGGCTCACGGGCCTAGCCGCTCTGCGGCATGTGGGATCTTCCCGGACCGGGGCACGAACCCGTGTCCCCTGCATCGGCAGACGGACTCTCAACCACTGCGCCACCAGGGAAGCCCAGAATATACATTCTTATCAAGTGCACAGGGAATACTTACCAGGATAGACCATATTCTGGGCCACACACAAGTCTCAATAAATTCAAAAGGACTTAAAACAAAGTATGTTCTCTGACCATGAAAAATTAAATTAGAATCTATATCTCAAAATAAATTATTGAAAAAATTCTATCACAAAGTAATGGAGAAAGATATGTAAGGAAGCACACCAAGTTGTATTAATATTAATTACCTCACAGAGATGAAAATAAAGAAATGTTGGGGAAAAAACCTTAAACCTTTTAAATACATTTCTCACTGTTTCACTAGCTACAATAAGCATGTATTCCTTTTTTTTTTTTTAAAAAAATGTTTATTTATTTATTTGTTTTTGGCTGTGTTGGGTCTTTGTTGCTGCGCGCAGGCTTTCTCTAGTTGCGGTAAGCGGGGGCTACTCTTCGTTGAGGCGCACAGGCTTCTTGTTGCGGTGGCTTCTCTTGTTGCAGAGCGTGGGCTCTAGGCATGTGGGCTTCAGTAGTTGTGGCGTGCGGACTCTAGAGCACAGGCTCAGTAGTTGTGGCGCACGGGCTTAGTTGCTCTGCGGCATGTGGGATCTTCCCGGACCAGGGCTCGAACCCATGTCCCCTGCATTGGCAGGTGGATTTTTAACCAGTGCGCCACCAGGGAAGTCCCCAGCATGTATTCCTATGAAATTTTTTTAAAAAGCATTTTTTAAAGCCCTATAAGATCTCTCTGAATATTTCAAATCAATTCCCTTTTTCATTTTATAATGACTTGGGTCAAATTCTGTATCTAATAATCTACAAACCCAGAATAAAACAATCAAATACTATAATTTACTTAATACTTCTCTATTACTGGGCATTTAGGTAGTTTTACATTTTCTGCTTTATGTAACTAAAACTACAGTAAATAGATAGTCTTCCTTAAATGCCAGCCCTCAGCTTTCCCCAAAATCCATCTTTCATACTGCTGCATCTAGAAAACAAACACTAATCTATGCCTCCTATGATCTAATTCCTCGAGAGCAGAGGTCTGCTTTGAAATGGGCTTTACCATATGGGTACTTTTCCTATTGCAGTGATTAAAGGTGATAAAATATCTGATCCTCACCTTTGTCTCAAAATCCTAGAGGGCTCACTTTAACATATATCCAGTATATTTATGGAACATCTGATCTGTTAAACAGTTGTTTAAGCAGTAATTATCAATTACCAAACATAGAATCTAAGGACACTTGTAGGTTAGTGACATTTTTCATGAGATTTTTTTTTCCTGATTATACAAGTAAAATACGCTCACAGTGAAGCTTTGTACTACACCAAAATATATAAGTAAAAGTATGTAATTTATATCTTTCCTTTTAGTATGGTGAAAATCTTAATATGTATATATAATTTTGTAGCCTGTTTTTTCCCCTTAATTATATTATATATATTTTCTAACGTCATTAAGTGTTTACAAATAGAGTAGCATCTTTCTATGTATTACCTCAGATGGAAAATAATTACAGCTTGAAATTAGCAGGAAATACTTATATCTTACCAAAAGTCCTAGGACTTTCTGTTGAATGGATGACTCAGTTGGGAATGACTGTAAAAAGAACGAGAAACCTATAACTAAAGAACCAAATATAATAAATAAATGCTCAAATCAATCAATAAATCAATGTCAAAAACTGTAGGCTAAATTCCCATTCTAACCTCTAGAACCCTCATGAAGAGTTCCAACCCTTGATTTTCAATAAAGTGTCTGCAAGTGGTTGGAGATTCATCTGTGAGGTTCCAAAGTGCACTCAAAGTAAACTTCAAAGTAGTGTCCACTGAATTTTGATTGGTTTTCTGCTTCACTATTTGAAGAAGTTGCTGAAAGGAGGAAAATAGAATTAATTTCTAATTACTGAATTGTTATTACAATTACTGGTAATAACACTGACTAATAAGTCCATGAGGATTAGTTTCAGGGTTTCAAACATTTCCTATAAAGGTTCTTACAAGGACAACAAACAGCCTCTTGGATCAGACTTTTCCTTCAACAAGAAAAAAATAGAGGATTTTCATAAATACTTTTAAAATATTCTGATCACACCTAAAATCTAATCGCCTGTAAATAAAATGAAAAGCAAGATGATTAAAGCTTAGGACCAACTATCTTATCCAACGGGTCACAACATATACTCATTGCAGATCCTGGGATAAAAAAGGTGGAGGGGGTGAAGAGGGAATGAATCTAATATTTACTACACATCAGCAAATCATATCCTATATTGTAATATTGTCATCCCCATTTTTCAGGAGAGGAAATTGAGTCCGAGAAATATTAAGTAATTTGATCAGAGTCAACTTAGTAAGAGAAAGTAAGAACTGGAAGACCTAATTCTCTCTAACTCCAAGTTTTCCTTAAGAAAAAAAGAAAGGACAAACTACATACAATAGTAAGAGAATTAAAGCCTAAACTGGATTTAAATAAGATAATAGCTTTGAAATTCCTTTTGTAAATTATTTCTATCATAGCTTTAACCTAAGAAATTTAAGCTTGAAAAAGAAATATTTTAAGACCTACACGGGCATACATAATTCCATTTTTAGTTTACACTTTTGAGGGTAAAAGGGAGCTCTGCAACAACAGATACAAGTAACACTAACGAACACTATTACTTAAAGTTATGTACAATTCAGGAAAAAATTTTTAAGAAACACAAACATCTAGTTGCAATTATGTAACTTAATAGCATAGCGGCTAAGAGTGTGGCACTAGAATTGGGCTACCTGAGCATAAATATAATCTCTGCATCTAACTGTGTAATAACCTTGTTTGCCAATTTAACTCTTTGTTTCCTCATCTGTAAATTGTGGGTGATAATTAAGGGCTTAAAAAAAAAAGTTAGCTAGCATCATCATTACTACTACTATTAATTCCTGCTAATTCCTACTTTAAACCAAACAATTTTCTCCCAAAGCATATAAGTGCACTACTTCCTTAATATCTTTGAGTACACCTCCCGCCAAAATTACTGAAACACATGTACAGCAATAAAAAGCCATTTTTAAAACTAAAATGTCATCCCTAAAAGAGTAAAAATAAATCAAATCAGCATCCTTTTCTATTCATCTAACATACGTATCGTATTTTGTGCTAGGCACTTAGCATATTCCTTCAATTAATTTTTCCTTTTTATTTAATCTTCATAACAACTGTATAAAGCATTTTATCATCCCTAAGAAAATTTAGGTGACTTGTCTTAAATCACACAGCTAGTAAGTGATAGAACTGGGAATAAGCCCAGATATATTGACTACTCCTTCCTTTATACCATCACAGCCTTTTCCTCTTTTTACACTGCTTTTTTCACTCATATCACTCTTATTATTATATATTTATTAGATTGTATTACTGTATTACGACCAGGTCTACATAGCTATTTTCTCTACTATACTGTGAATTTCTTATGGGCAGGAATTATAGATATAATTCAGTGTAGATCCCTAACACCTAGTAAGGTGGTAGGTACCTGATGAGTATCCTATCCATATTTACCAAATGAGTGACTTACTTTCTCATTACATACATAACTTGTAAGTTATAGAAAAGGGGAGTCTCTCATTTGACTTTTCCATCTACTATTATTATTCAAACATCTCACGCCAGGATTGTAACAAGCAGCTCCTAAGTGGACTTTTTCCTCAGTCTCCCCTAAGGCATGGTTTAAATTTATTCTCTTTAAAGCTTTTAACTTTTCACTGTTCACTATATTAATTCCTCAAACGAAGCAAGTAAAATCATATATCAGCTATTTACATTATCTTCTTCCCTAAAGCATCTAGCACAACCTTACGCCTAAAATAGAGACTCCACATTTTCTTCATAAATAACAAAATCACAGAATTTTAGAACTAGATAGGATCTTAAGGTTTATTCAGGCCCCAATGGTCCAGGTAATTTATCTAAATTCACAAAGTGAGTTTACAAGTTAGATCCCAGGTCATCTGACTCCTAGTTCAGGGCTCTTTCCATCTCTGTTAAGGAGTAAATCTGCCTCAATGAAGAGAAATTAATTCACTCACTTAGAAGTAACAAAAATAATCTTTTAAAATATAAAATGTCAGAAGATACACAACACTGCCTGAAAATAATACAAATGAAAACTGTTTAGGAGTCTGTACAGACTTACCCTGACAATGAAGAGTTCAGCACCAAGCTGTGCAGTTTGTTCTGTAGAAAGCTGCAAGCAAGCAGAAGACAAAGTAAATGTCCAAGAATTCACCAGTGTGAGTTTAATATCATTCACTGTAACAGACTCCAAAGGTCAGACTAAAATCTCTGATCAACCTGGAATTCCACAATACTGAATACAGCTTCAGTAAGTTACCTGGCTTACTAAAACCTCACTGGCACACAGATTTGGGGAAAAATAGTAACTGTCATGGGAAATAGTTTCCTACAGAAGATTATTCAACAAGAGTTCAGGCACCTTGGCAGCCAGGATGGAAATGATTGCAACTGCCATCCTTTGCATGTTTTGATCCTCATGGTTGCAGAGCCACTGCATGACAAGCTTGGCTGCTTCAAACCTGAAAACACACAAAGAGTTTCATGAATTAATCCTGGAGGCCCCAGGCATTTCCCAAAGCTCCAGCTGGGAACTGATGCTACAATTTAGGTAGGTGAGAAGGAAGGGGAAAATTCCTCCTAATTGATAAGAGAATAACAAGTGCACTTAGTGTTGTGGAGATGGTGTCATTATTAATTCTGACAACACTTTGTAAAGGAACAAGAGTTTGGAAAATATGGTCAAAAATATCTGGCATTCATCTTCTAGAATTACAACATATTTCTATTCTGTAGTGATTTCTATACTATAGCAATAATTTAAAGTATTTTCTGGGTTCCTCCCAGTACCTAGCACAATGGGAACATTCATTCATTCACTCCAAAACATTTATTGAGCTCCTGTTTTGTGCCAGATACTGTTCTTGGTGCTGGAGAGAGGGTAGTGAACAAAACAGAAAATATCTCTACTCTCATTAGAGCTTACAGATAGTGGGAAGACAGATAATAAATAAATAAGTAAAATATATGGTTTGTTTAGGTACTGACATATGCTTTAGAGAAAAAAAGAAAGCAGGAAAAGAGAGGATATGACATGTGGAAACTTTATTAGTCCCCAAACATGCCCATAATTATGAGGTAATATAGCTTGGTAGTTAAGAGCAGATTCCAAAGTCCTCTGAATTTTGGGGTCGGAATTATAGCTCTATCTAATGTTAATGACAATAATAAAATAAACTATTTTATCATGTGAGGCAATGCAGTCAGGTCATTAAGAACATGATACACTTTGGAATCAGCCTGCATTCAAATATCACCTTCACCATTTACTAACTTTGGGACCCTGGGCAACTTCCTTAATCTCTCTGAACTTCAATTTTCTTGTCTGTAAAATAATATGATCTTATTCCGTAGGACTGCTGTATATGATATCACACATAAAGCTTAAGACTTAGTACAGAACTTGGCACATACCAAACTTTTGATAAAGGTTAATTTTTTACTAGTATTGTCTTCCTCTGTGCCTTTATCTGTGCAGTTCCCAAAACACAAAACAATCACTCAATCAGCTTTCATTTTCAAGGCAATATGGCATGGATATAAAAAGTAGAAGCTCTGGAGTCAGTCTGGATTTAAATCTAAATTCTGCTACTTACTATCTTATCACCTTGAGCAAGTTACTAAACTTCTCTGTGCCTCTGTTTCCTCATCTGTAAAATGAAGATTACAAGAGTAACAATTTCACAGGACTGTTGTAAGGACTGAATAAGCATATGTAAAACACTTAGCACAGTGCCTGATAAGTGCTTCATACATTAGTTGTTATCTTTATTATCTTAAATACCATCACTAACATGAAATCTTTAATGATCACCAAGCAGATGGAATCTTTCCCTCTTTGCTTGGGGGCCCAGTACACTCTGTCATCCTCTTCTATGAATGACTGTCTTCTATTATACTCATAATTCATTCATTCATCCATCCTTCCATTAAGCATCCACTTAAGTACTAAGTACTAGGGGCAAGATTAACCAATCACCGTCTCTCACCACAAAGAAGCTCAATTCTAGCAGAGTGCACGGGCTACATCAAGGGCAAATGATAGCCTACCTTGAGTGATCTTAATAGCTGTGGGCCCAGCTGCCTGTTTTCTAAAGTTTTATTGGAACATAGTTATCCCCATTTGTTTATAAAGTGTCTATGGCTGCTTTGGAGGTACAACGGCAGAGTTAAGTAGGTCCAACAGAGACCCAATGGCTCACTAACCTAGAACATTTATTATCTGGCCCTTTAAGAAAAAGTTTGCCAACCCTGGGGTAGTTTATAATTTTCTTTAGGAGATTACGTCTTTTCTACCTATGACTTCATGTGATCAATACAGATGCTCAATATATTTATAAAATAAAATTAGCAATCTACATGAGATATATGTAGTTATATTTTTATCCAAACTATTTATTTCAAATAGTAAATGGAATACTTCATTGCCTCAGCCATGCCAGATAACAGTGTACTGTTACCCAAATAAAAATAATTCACAGTAAAATTACTGCTTGAGAAAGACACTTCTCACTAAATCATAAAGTATAAATTTCTTCTTCAAAATACCATCATTAAAAAATTATATTTTAAAGTAGTAAAATGAAAAAAAATAATAACCTGTTTAGCTCCCAAATCACATCTTAGAAAACAAGGAAACCCTTTATACTTACTGGAATACAGCTATATGGTCTCCCTTAACCTCTGCTTAAAAAGTTTCTTCTATAATTAAATATCAAATAACAATAATAATAAGGTATGATACAGAGAAAAGAACACTGGACCTAGAAGGCTTGAGTCTTTCTAGCTTAGCAGTTACTAGTCACAAAACCACTGGCAAGACACTGAATGTCTATATGCCTCAATTTCTTCAGCCCACAATATTGTACAGATATTCTAAAAACTATAATCAATATAAATTCTTATGCAAAGGGCTATGAAAACAGGGGCCAATCTGTTATCATGAACATCAAAGCACTAAATTAGAGAAAGTAGATTTAGCATTCTACAAGGCAACGCACAATCCCACCCACTTGACTAATTGTACACCACGAATATCCTGAATGGTAAGAAATGACCCAAGACATATTCTAGAATTCCATTTTGCCCCATTTTAAGTTCTAGTGCTATCACTTGCCTGTTAAATGGAACATCTTGAAGAATTCGGTCACTGCAAAGTGAAAGGAGGCAATTCTTCTGTAACTAAAGAACCAAACGGAGAAAAAAAATCCTGAATAAAATATTATTTTATTTTTTAAACAGGGGTAGACTCTATAAAAAAAAGAAAGATTGATAAAACACCACTTATTTCTTAAAACCTTTATTCTGCCCACCTACTCTTCAAAGACTGACTTCCACTGGGCCCATATAAGTTTACTTGCACATTTTTTTTTTTTTGCTGTACGCAGGCCTCTCACTGCTGTGGCCTCTCCCATTGCGGAGCACAGGCTCTGGACGCGCAGGCTCAGCGGCCATGGCTCACGGGCCCAGCCACTCCGCGGCATGTGGGATCTTCCCAGACTGGGGCACAAACCCATGTCCCCTGCATCGGCAGGCGGACTCTCAACCACTGCGCCACCAGGGAAGCCCGCACATTTTTTTAAATCTTTTCTATTACGTGAGAACTAGGGTAATAAATAGGATAACTCCAGCTAATCTCCCTCCCTTCTGGTGGCCTTTGGGTGGGTCCTATTTTGTCTTCTGTTCACCTGGCTTCCAGAGTCCATGAACACCAAAGCCTAAAGTTCATCTAGTTTGGCAATTGCTCTCAATGAGGGAAGCTGGCTTTAATGACCCACTCACCTATCTGGGTTGCCATTTTTACTTGGTTTTGCACCGTTGAGTATTTTTTACTAACTTGCCAAACTGTTCAAATTTTGAACAGTCCTGTCCTGAGGACAGGACAAGTTTTGTAGTCTACCTATACTGCTAGAAATAGAAAATCCATGTCTTACTCATTTCTCTATCCCAGTACTTAAGTACTGAGTACTTGAATACTGAACCAGTACCTGGCTCAGAACAAAAGCTCTACGCCTATGCCTGTTTGCTGAAATTATCACTAACTCAAGGTCTAGGTGCAAGATGTTTTGTATGGCTTGCTTTATTTCCCTTAACATTTGAACTGAAATACTTTTTAGGCAAGGAAAGCATTCTCTAGTTTTCTACTTCTCTATTGTCCTGCACTCAGTCACATCATAAATTTATTACTTCACAGCCTCCAAAGGCATTTGAATTTCCAGCCTTGGTCTACTAAAATGAACTGTATGGAGGTGGGAGATGGGTGAGAGACACTAAAAGGACTATTTGAATGGGAGTTCCCATATGCTTACCTGCTGGTGATTGGGAAAATGTTCCATGGCTTTGAGCAGCAAATGGGTCACATCAGCGAGGAGTCGCACAGGCATTCCTGCAGCAAGATCCTGCTTCGTTAAGTTAAACACACAAGCGCTTGCAGCAAGTTGCACTGGCAAATTCATAGGGTGGTTTCTCATCCCAGTAACCACAAGCTGGAAAAAAAAAATTAATTCTTTTGATCCAACTTATAAATATAAGCTCTCTTCATATAGCAACATTACTTTGTTGATCTATAATAATTTCTAAGATGTCTTAAGTATCTTTTTTATCCTCACGTGCAGAGCCTAGGACATAGCAGTTACTCACCAATATTTAGTTCCTGTTCACCTGGTCAAGGTAGGTATCAAGTTGTTCATGTCTAGAGATTTTTCTGTAAGGCTAAAGAATCTTTTCTATTCAGGGAAAACATCTTTGTATTTCCAAGACCTAGTTCAGGGCCTATTATATGCTAAGCACTAAACAAATTCTTACTGACTTGAAGAGAGTAAACCAGTAGCAACCTTCACTTTCAAATTCCAACATTCAGTTCCTTAAGAACACTGCTAAAGTTAAGAGTACCATAAAATCCATTCACTTCCCTCTGGCTGACATAACTACCTCTCTCCTTTTCCTCTCTTCTCATCCCCAACAAATCCTCCCCATTCCTCACTACTGGCTGAAGACCTTGCTTCCAGTTACCTTGAGAAAACTGAATCAATCATAAAGAACTTCAGATTCTCACTTCCACATGTACCTCCTTACCAGCATATACATGTGCATATGCTGTCTTCCTCCCTATTACCATAAATGACCTTTTGGGGCTCCTCTCTATAGGTAATCCCTCCACTTATATGCTAGATTCTTCCCTTCTTGTCTACTCAAGGACACTGCTTCAGCTGTTCTCTCCTTTCACTCCTGTATCAATTTTTTATTCTGTACTGGATCATTAATATCAGCATACAAACAAGCTATTTTTTTCTCCCATCCAAAAAAAGAAAAAAAAAAAAAACACACACTTCTTCAGCCAGCTACCACCTTTTTTCTTTGCTCTCCTTTGCAAGAATCACATTTCTCTCTGCATCATTCTCTAAATGAATGAAGTAAATAAATGAGTAAATATTTCAGATCAGGACTAGAGGTCTGGTCCTTTGTTACTCAGGTTCACAGTAACCAAAACCAAAAAATGATAATGCATATACCAAGTGCCAACATCCTCTGGTATGTACATAGGAGGTGACAGATGTTGGGGGTAACACCTTAGGACTTAAATGTTACTGGTTCCTTTCCAAACACCCCATTCTCAAAATCTAAGAAACTGGGAGGTTAAGGCATTTCTGGCTCTGACACTAACTTTCTGTTACTTAACCTCACAGACCCTCAGGTACATAATCTGTAAAACAGGAGATAAAACTTATCTCTTGGGATTGTCGTGCCCACTAAATGAGGTATCAAATATAATATAGTCCTATACTCATTGGTTTCTAAACTGAATGTGCATAAGGATTATCTTGGGGGATTATTAAAATTTAGATTCTTGTACCTCACGAATTCCTGAGGTACTCTAATTTTCCTTATAATTCCTGTACCCAGCCCTATTGAATCTAAATGTCTTGGCATGAGGTTCACTAATATGCTTTTTATTTTTATTTTATTTTTTTAAAGATTTATTTAATTAATTTGTTTATTTATTTATGTATTTTTTGGCTGCGTTGGGTCTTCGTTGCTGTGCGCTGGCTTTCTCTGTTGCAGCGAGTGGGGGCTTCTCTTGTTGTGGAGCACAGGCTCTAGGCATGCAGGCTTCAGTAGTTGTGGCTCGCGGGCTCTAGAGCGCAGGCTCAGTAGTTGTGGCACAGGGGCTTAGTTGCTCTGTGGCATGTGGGATCTTCCCGGACCAGGGCTCGAACCCTTGTCCCCTGCATTGACAGGTGGATTCTTAACCACTACACCACTAGGGAAGCCCCTTTTAAAGATTTTTTTTGATGTGGACCATTTTCAAAGTCTTTACTGAATTTGTTACAATATTGCTTCTGTTTTATGTTTTGGTTTTTTGGCCACGAGGCATGTGGGATCTTAGCTCCCCAACCAGGGACTGAACCCGCACCCACCGCATTGGAAGGCAAAGTCTCAGCCACTGGACCGCCAGGGAAGCCTCTCACAAATATGCTTCTTAAAATAAGCAGTATCCCAGACTTCCGATGGATAGAGGACCACATTCTGACAAACAATGTCCTAAGTAATCAACAAAATTAAGAATCCTCCTTTCTTGCCTTTCAAAAGCTGTCTTGGTTAAAATATCTTAATTGAGGAATAACGCAGATTAGTTACAAAAGCACAGGAGGTTCATAAATTGCATGGAAAAGTACCTTATAAAATTCCAATATTGTATTTCTTAAAAAAGCCTATATGGAAGCAATACAGGAGTAATATACAAAGCAGTGTCCTGATTCCAGTCATATATTCCATTTTCTACTATAGCTGGTGAAAACATATCACAGTGATTACTGGTTTTAGATAGTTAAATATGAACTTGAAGGCATTTATATTGCTTAAATGAGACTACTATAAAACTTTACTACTATACTACTTTACTTTACTTTACTATACTTTACTACTTCACTACTATAAAACTTTACTACTATAAAACTTCAGTAACACTATGCAACTATCTCCTCTCATTCTCATTTATGGCTAATAACTGAAATTATACATTATCAACCCCATTACAAAAAAACAGACTAAATGCAAATTTTCACTAATTTTCTTCACAAAACCATCATCTATCTAGGAAGACAATTTCAAATTTCTCATATGCAGTTTCTTATTCTTACCTTTAAAATTTCTGGTTTTGTTTTTTCCATCACATGAGTCAGGCTAAAAAGGTGAAATAGAGCTTCCCGGACAAAGAATGCCCGTTCACTGTACCGCTTCAATGCTTCTGCAATCTGAGTTTCATTGGCTTCTCCAGACACCTTTGAACATAGAAAGAAGATGAGTTTTTAGGATTCTTTTCAACCTTCTGTCTCTATCCAAACGTCATTTGTGTAGATGGTATCCAGGGTAGCTTTGCAAAGCCTGAAACAAATGGGAATGATCACTTTCCAATCCATCCAGAAAAGTCATCCTATGGAGGTCTACATATGCTAAAGAGATGTATATTAGATAGGCTAAGACCCTACTATAAGTTTATGGGTAAAATTTTCTATACTGTACCTAAAATAAATCGCAAGATATGTAACACTATTTATAAGGTCTTACTACCCATGATTAGGCTCCTACTGCCTCTTAAGGTAACCCTCTCCCCCTAACTCACAATGTTATAACTACAGTGGCCTTTCTTTTATTTTTTTTAAATTTTTATAGCAGTGTGTATATGTCAATCCCAAACTCCCAATCTATCCCTCCCCCGCACCCTACAGTGGCCTTTCTTTCTGATCTTTCAATAAGCCAAGCTCTTTCCCAGGAAAAGGCTACTAAATATAATATCCTCTCTGGGTGAAATCTTCCTCTCTTTCTCTACCTAATTTCTAGTCATCCTTCCCATTTCAAGTTAAATGACACTTCTCTAGAAAGGCCTTCTCTGACCCACCAATCTAAATCAGGTCTCCCTTGAAACACCTCCTTCACAGCCATTATCATAACCCCCCCTAGTAGACTGACCTATTCACCACTGTACCTCAACAGGGAACATTGTGTGTGGCTCATAATAAGCATTCAATAAATACTTATCAAATAAATGTATTAATTAATTTTCCCAGATTTATCAAGCTCCCACTCAGCAACAAGAGGTGCTGTTCAAAAGTAAGTTTATCTAGGAATTTCCCATTTATACAGGTTAATATCCTTAAACTGTGGTTCATATACCATTGGGTAATGAAACGTATATTAACAGGAAGTGGCTTTTTAGAAAAGTAATCCAACTAATGAGTAAAAAAAGAGGGCTTCCCTGGTGGCGCAGCGGTTAAGAATCCGCCTGCCAATGCAGGGGACATGGGTTCGAGCCCTGATCTGGGAAGATCCCAAATGAGGCGGAACAACTAAGCCTGTGAGCCACATTACTGAGCCTGAGCTCTAGACCCCATGAGCCACAACTACTGAGTCTGCGTGCCACAACTACTGAAGCCTGCGTGCCTACAGCCCGTGCTCCACAACAAGAGAAGCCACCGCAATGAGAAGCCTGTGCCCTGCAACGAAGAGTAGCCCCCGCTCGCCACAACTAAAGAATGCACAGCAATGAACACCCGATGCAGCCAAAAATAAATAAACAAAACTCTTTTAAAAAAAGAAACTTCTAGAATATCACCATGATCCCCAAAGAATAACTAGGTGTTGAGTGTCAACAACTGCTAAAAATCACAGAAAGAAAAACAACCAGACATTATGTACTTCCTTAATGAAAGAGCGTAACAACTGAGGGTCCTGCCAAAGGGATCAAACATGAGTTTGATTAAGCCACTAAATCCAACTACCAATCTGCAGAAAATACAAAGTCAGTGAAACATGCACTACAAGCATACAATCAAGAAAACTCAGGTTGAGGGAGACTCTACAAATCAAAGGGCTGGATTCGTTAATACACAAATTATAAGGAAAAGAAAGGGATGGAGAGGGAACTTATAAAAGATACTCAAAAGACATATAATTTTGAAAAATGGGTAAGATTAAGTGCCTAGAGGTAAACAGTTGGATGATAAACTATTTAAAGGAGCAAGGACATGATTATCATTAAAGTCTGGACAGAG
The DNA here is from genome assembly GCF_964270905.1 of Leucopleurus acutus. Classification (NCBI taxonomy): domain Eukaryota; kingdom Metazoa; phylum Chordata; class Mammalia; order Artiodactyla; family Delphinidae; genus Leucopleurus; species Leucopleurus acutus. The sequence continues at coordinate 149,554,119 of NC_139143.1, forward strand.
ATTACTTTTGTGGGAAAGGAGGGAGTTGTGATCAGCTTGTAGCTGACAAGTTCTATTTATTAACCTGAGTGATGGTTTCAAGTGTGTTCACCTTATTTTCATTCATTAAGGTATACATTTGTTATTTATGGTCTTTGCAACTGTCTTATTTTACAAAAAGGTAAAAAAACACAAAAACAAAACCCAAAACCCTGCTGTTCAGAGAGAAAGAATCTTCTCATTAAGGTGGAAGACTGTCTTTTTTTGGCAGTACCATTATAAAAGGTGACACAAAAATAAACACTTTTAAAATATATTACACAGTAACTAGGTTTTATATGAACATAGAGTATTCAGGCAGGAATATGCAGCTTTGAGGAAATGAAGGGTTGCATCATGGCTGACATTTCAAACACTGATAGGATATGCTACAAAGGTCTAATACGAATTAGACTACAGTACAGATGTGTACCAAGTGACACAAAGGCACGTTTTGAGCATTTGTAAGATTGTAGGAATAACAGTGGAAGTTTCTTTACAAAACGCTTTTTAAACTATTTATGTATAATATACATACATAAACATTGGTCTTGACTATGTATTCACATATATAAGCAGTTATTGAATAATAAAAACTTTCCAAGTGTTCAGTTCTTTTGGAATCACCCTGAACTTTTTCTTAGATTTTCTTAGATTTGGAAAGACACTGAATTATTACATGAGATAAAAAAGACTGTATGAGGGAAAACACATTAACAATAATCTTCATCAGCCTTCATCAGTCCACATTTGGTTGATTCCAACAGCTTTATATTAACTTACATGAAATGTAACCTCAAGTTACCTTTAAATGTAAAATTAAAGAACTTTTTTTTTTTTTTTTTGCGGTACGTGGGCCTCTCACTGCCATGGCCTCTCCCGTTGCGGAGCACAGGCTCCGGATGCACAGGCTCAGCAGCTGTGGCTCACGGGCCACTCTGCGGCATGTAGAATCTTCCCAAACCGGGGCACGAACCTGTGTCCCCTGCATCCGCAGGTGGACTCTCAACCACTGCGCCACCAGGGAAGCCCAAAATTAAAGAACTTTTGTTACTGGAATGTAAATACTCTAAACCAAATTTCATTGCCTGTATGTTTATTCAGTGATCAACACTTCTCTAGCCAGTGATAAACCCTCAAATCAAGCAATCTGGCTCCTCAGACTAAACGCATCTTCAATTCAATCAATTTCGTATGCTAGATCAAAAAAAAAAAAAAACGAACAAAACAAAACAAACAAGTGTCTGTATGCACTAGTTTCTGCAAACAATTTAAAACAGAGAAAATATCCCTAACCACTAAATTAAGCCTTATTAATATTTAATATATGGATTAAAACTAAAATGTATATTCTAAGGGAAAACTTTCTTGTAGCACTCAGTATATAACTCTATTATAGCATTTCTTACAATGGATTAAAGCTATTTTTAAATTGGTCTGCCTCCTCTCCACGAGACTAGAATTCTTCAAGGGCAGAGGCCTTAGCTCAGACATCTTTAAAAAGTTCTTAGAGTTTTTTAAAATGGATTGACTCCTTTGCTTAAAAAAACTTATATGTACCTTCACTGGATGTTGATTACTGCAGTTTAATATAAGAGTCTTCGTTCTCAAGGGAGAAGTCTAGGCTAGAGATATAAATTTAGGAGTCATCAGCATATAGGTTTAGGGCCTGGGAGATTAGGAAGAACCAATAAAGGAAATTGAGGGTGAGTCCAAAAAGTAGGAAAAAAACAAGACAAGTCTGATATCCTAGGAACTAAGTAAAAAAAAGTATTTCAAGAAGGAGGACAAGATCAACTGTGTCAAATGCCACTTTAGATCAAATAAGATGACAACTGAGAATATTGGGTTTAGCACACAACCAGTGATTCTCAGGAACTGGGAACCACAGTTTGGTAAATAACCCCAGAGTCTAGGAATGAGGCAGCCAAAAAACATAAGAGTCCTAATTGTGGAGAAGTGGAAGGTTCAAGAAACTGATGCTTACAGACGAATAAATTGGGTAGGGAAACAGAGATGACAGAGTTGGTAATTCTGTGGTAAGAAAACCATCTGTGTTGGGACTAGAAACAGAGAGTAAAGGAAAGAACTAAGATTCTCAAATATAGGCAATGAGATGTAGTAGAAAGGACACATACCAGGCTCATCAGCTGGCTGTGACCCTTAAGAAAGCCATTCCCTCCCACTGAGGACAATACTTCCCACACAGAGTCAAGAGATCAAAATAAATAATATATATGAAAGTGGAAAAAAACAAAACTTTTGTTCTTATAACCACCCACTAACAGTATAATATAATGCCTCATAAGGAATACTGGGGAGTCACACTGTCTCTATTTCCTGCATCTTTCAGTGTGGTCTAAAAAACATGTAAAGCCGAAAATGTCAACCTAAACTAGTTTTTAAAGCATCACAATACTAAGACAATCATTTCAGACAAGATTTTCATCAACTTTGCTAACTTGGAAAATTCTAAACAAGGAGACAGAGCAATCTCAGCTCTCTTCCCTTAACATGACCTATTATTTTTCAGCTTTCAAATTAGTAGTCAAACAAATAATTTAAAAGAAACATCAAATTTTTGGCCAAGAGGTACAAGAAAAGATGCTCAACATTATTAATTATTAGAGAAATGCAAATCTAAACTACAATGAGGTATCACCTCACACCAGTCAGAATGAACATCATCAAAAAATCTACAAACAATAAATGCCAGAGAGGGTGTGGAGAAAAGGGAACCCTCTTGCACTGTTGGTGGGAATGTAAATTGATACAGCCACTACAGAGAACAGTATGGAGGTTCCTTAAAAAACTAAAAATAGAATTACCATATGTCCCAGCAATTCCACTACTGGGCATATACCCTGAGAAAACCATTAATTCAGAAAGACACATGCACCACAATGTTCACTGCAGCACTATTTACAATAGCCAGGTCATGGAAGCAACCTAAATGCCTATCAACAGACAAATGGATAGAGAAGATGTGGTACATACATACAATGGAATATTACTCAGTCATAAAAAGGAACGAAATTGGGTCATTTGTAGAGATGTGGATGGACCTAGAGACTGTCATACAGAGTGAAGTAAGTCAGAAAGAGAAAAACAAATATTGTATATTAACGCATATATGTGGAATCTAGAAAAATGGTACAGATGAACCTGTCTGCAAGGCAGAAATAAAGACACAGATGTAGAGAACAAACGTATGGACACCAAGGTGGGAAAGGAGGGGTGGGATGAATTGGGAGATTGGGATTGACATATATACACTAATATGTATAAAACAGATAACTAATGGAAAAAAAATAAACATCAACTTTTGTGTATAGTTGAATAAAGGACAAAGTTCCAATGATCTCTATTTTTAAAAAAGTATTTTAAAACAATGATTCTCCACTTTAGCTGCATATTACAATCACCCAAGGAGCTTTAAAAAATACTGATGTCTGGGTCCCACCTCCCTGTGGTTCTGATTTAATTGCTCAAGTTCCTCAGATGATTTTTTTGAATTAAAAATTTTTTCCAGCTTTATCAAGATATATAATATTATACATGCATATATCACAAATACATCACGTAAGTTTAATGTGTAAAATATGATGAGTTGATACATGTAAATACTGCAAAATGATTACCATGATGTGGTTAGTTAACACATCCTTCATCTCAAATAATTACACTCCAGGTAATTTTAATTACAGTCAAGGCTGAGAATCACTGCTTCAATGTTTACAGAGGTAGAAACTAGATGATAGCAAATAAAGTAGGTGTTTCCTAAAGCCAAGATTTCAAAGTAGTAACAGTTCCATTTGTGAAATCAAACTTGTTTCACAGAGGCATTGTGGAACACAGATGTCCTACTAGCCTCAACTAAAAAACTTAGGCTAGGGCTTCCCCGGTGGCGCAGTGGTTGAGAATCCACCTGCCGATGCAAGGGACGCGGGTTCGTGCCCCGGTCCCGGAGGATCCACATGCCACGGAGCGGCTAGGCCCGTGAGCCATGGTCGCTGAGCCTGCGTGTCCGGAGCCTGTGCTCCATAACGGGAGAGGTCACAACAGTGAGAGGCCCGCGTACTGCAAAAAAAAAAAAACTTAGGCTAATTCACTCTAGGGTCTGTTGGTGGTAAGAACAATCAGCAAAAATTGTACTGCTCAGGAATCACAACTATTAGAGGATCTTTGCCTTGAGAAGATTATTTTGTGCAGTGTACTAGGGACACATTCCTTTCATCCTTCAGGACACAGGTCAAGCTCACCTCTTCTGGGAAATCCTTCCGAAACTCCCAGTACACAGAGATAAGAATTCTTTCCCTTTGATTTTTTACAGTTCTTTACTGTCTGACCCACTTCTTAGGGAGTTAAGTAACACTAAAATAGTAATTTACATGTTTATATTTCCTTTACCAACAAGTCTTGTGCTAGAAACCTATCTTGTTCCATAACAAGTTGTATGTAAGTTCCTCAAACTTCTTGCTGCCCTGCACCTGGCTTATGTGACCTTGCGAAATCTGGTCCTGGCACCTACTTCTCCAGCCTCACTTTATCGCTCTGCAACTTCAACTTCCTACTCTGGAACTCTAGCCACAGTGGCCTTCTTGCAGTTCCTTGGATGTACCATGCTCCTTCCTACCACACATCTTTTGCATATATCATTCTCGCTGCCTGGAATTTCCTCTACCAAGCTACTCATCCATAAGATCTTCACTCATTCATCAAGTCCTCAGAGAAGCCTTAAACAAAGTCGAGTCTCTCTGTTAAACATTCTCAAAAGTAGTATTGTATATCTTCTAGATTCTTAGCACTATGCAGTTTAAAGCATATGTATATATGCATATTATATGTTAATATATGTATATGAGGACTTCCCTGGTGGCTCAGTGGTTAAGAATCCGCCTGCCAATGCAGGGCACACGGGTTCGAGCCCTAGTCCGGGAAGATCCCACATGCCGCGGAGCAACTAAGCCCACGTGCCACAACTACTGAACCTGCACTCTAGAGCCCGCGAGCCACAACTACTGAAGCCCACGTGCCTAGAGCCCGTGCTCCACAACAACAGAAGCCACCGCAATGAGAAGCCCGCGCACCGCAACGAACAGTAGCCCCCGCTCACCACAACTAGAGAAAGCCTGCGCGCAGCAACGAAGACCCAATGCAGCCAATAAATAAATAAATGAATGAATAAATAAAATACAAAAAATACGTATATGAAATATAAATATATATATATTTAAAGCATATACCCATGACATATGAAACTTCATTGTTTGACTCCCTCACTAAATTACAAGCTCCATGAGGGCAAGAGCATGCCTGTTTCGCCTCACCATCAAATCCCCATGTCCAGCACAGTACAGAGTATGCACTTAATAAAATATTTATTGAATGAATAAAAAAGAGTGACTCAAAATAATTTCTTACATTCTATTTTTTAAAGTCTACATTTACAAATAATCTAAGAACTGAAATGTTTTAAAATGTTTATAACTAAACTTTCCTTCTCCTTTTTTGAGATCAATAATGGTTACACAAAAAAAAGGAACCCTCCTACACTGTTGGTAGGAATGTAAATTGGTGCAGTCACTATGGAAAACAGTATGGAGGTTCCTTAAAATACTAAAAATACTGTTACCATATGATCCAGCAATCCCACTCCTGGGCATATAACTGGAGAAAACTATAGTTCAAAAAGATACATGCACCACAATGCTCACAGCAGCACTATTTTACAATAGCCAAGATATGGAAGCAATCTAAATGTCCATCAACGGAAGAATAGATTAAGAAGATGTGGTATATATACACAATGGAATACTACTCAGCCATAAAAAGGAAAGAAATATTGCCATTTGCAGCAACATGGATGGACCTAGAGATTATTACACTAAGTGAAGTAAGTCAGACAGACAAAGGCAAATACCATATATCACTTATATGTGGAATCTAAAATATGAGACAGGGGCTTCCATGGTGGTGCAGTGGTTAAGAAAGCAAATGCCAATGCAGGGGACACAGGTTCGAGCCCTGGTCCAGGAAGATCCCACATGCTGCAGAGCAACTAAGCCCGTGCACCATAACTACTGACCCTGCACTCTAGAGCCTGCAAGCCACAACTACTGAGCCCACGTGACACAACTACTGAAGCCCGCGTGCCTAGAGCCCATACTCCGCAACAAGAGAAGCCACTGCAATGAGAAGCCCGTGCACAGCAATGAAGAGTAACCCTTGCTCGCTGCAACTAGAGAAAGCCTGCGCGCAGCAATGAAGACCCAACGCAGCCAAAAAATAAAATAAATTTATTTTAAAGAAATATGAGAAAAATGAACTTATGTATGAAACAGAAACAGACTCACAGACATAGAAAACAAATTTATGGTTTTCAAAGGGGAAAGAGGGAGGGATAAATTAAGAGTTTGGGATTAGCAGATACAAACTACCATATATAAAATAGATAAACAAGAAGGTCCTATTATATAACAGAGGGAACTATATTCAATATCCTGTAATAAACCATAATGGAAAAGAATATGTAAAAGAATTACTTTGCTGTATACAAGAAACTAATACAACATTGTAAATCAACTATACTTCTATAAAAAATAAATAAAATAATGCTCAAAAAAGATACCTTGTCATTTTGCTCACAGTATTCATTTCTAGGCCATCCCTGACTCTGCCCCCGGTAGGATCAAATGATACTTCTGCTTAAGCGGTATAGGAAGTAGGGGAAGAAAAATGGGGTTCTGGAATTAGACAGATGTAGATCCAAATATTGGTTCTAACTAATAGTAAATCATGGGCTTCCCTGGTGGCGCAGTGGTTGAGAGTCCGCCTGCCTATGCAGGGGACACGGGTTCATGCCCCAGTCCGGGAAGATCCCACATGCTGTGGAGCAGCTAGGTTCACGAGCCATGGCTGCTGAGCCTGCGCGTCCGGAGCCTGTGCCCCGCAACGGGAGAGGCCACAACAGTGAGAGGCCCGCGTACCGCAAAAAAAAAAAAAAAAAAGTAAATCATGTAATTTTATGACTGTTTCTCACCTATAAAATAGAGTTAATACCTATCTATAGATATTAGCATATACAATATAAAGCACATATAGGATACAATGTATGTTAGAAGAATATTAGTTTTCCTTAACTTGTTATAATTCTATCCTTCAAAGTCTGATTCAGATACCATCTTCTACCAAGTCTAAAATTCTCCAGCTAGAAAAAATTTCTCCTACTTTCTTACAGCAACTTCACTGATCCTTGGCTTTATAGTTATAACATCACTACTACTATCAGGCTCCTTGGAGGCAAATCCTATATCTTTTTCATCTTTGAATCCCAAGCTGTACCAAGTCCAACAGATGTTTCCTAAACAGAATTTAAACAATTAGGCATGAGAAACCTTAAGAAAAGCAAAATTTTACCATTTCTACAATAGACATCTCCTTGGAGAACTTGCTCTTCCATCAGATACTCAATTCAGCAAGGAGCATCCCTAGTTTCTTTGAAGTGATCCTTTAGAAATGGTATGTTTAAGTGGTTCAAAATATCTAAACATTATCATCATGTGAACTATCATTTATCCAGGGCCTACTATATGACTTCCACTTTACATATATCTTCCACTTTACATATATAATTATTAATCTTCAGAAGAATTTTGCAAGGTACGAATCATATCTATTTTATAAATAAATGTAAATTCAAAAAAGTTACAGCATAGCTTGCTCTGGGTTGTGAAGCAAGTAAGCTGGGATTTTAATTAGGACTCTAACTCTAAAGCAAGCCCTTTCCACTATATAATGTCCTGTTTCATGAACATGTTCCATGTGTTATTAGACATTCACCTTAATGGAGTCTTATGCAACTAAAACATTGGTCAGCCAGACAAAGGAATATATTTTTAAAGTCTAACCTTCAAATGTCCTTCGCCTGTGAGGAATTCAGAGTAGCCAGCGTCAGTGGCCAGCAAACCTACAAACTGCATGCTGGGCCGTTGTTGTATAAAGGCTTCGACAGCTTTATCTGTCACATGCTTCCTCCCAGAGACATCCAGGGAGACGAGGTTGGGCAGGATGTCCTTTTGTTCTAGTAATCGAAGAGCTATGTCTGATGTAAACTGTTTATCATCTGAAATATCAAGATGATTCAGATGTCTTAGTTCCCGAACAACATCCAGTATCTGGGTAGTTGTCATTTTTAAACATTTCAAGTGATGCATGGTTAGAGACTTGAGTCGGTCTTTGCAGGCCAGCAGAGCCGTGATGTCTGTGATCGAGGTGTTAGAAATATCCAGGCTCTCTAATCTTGGCAATGAGGCAACTTCAGCCAGGTCTTCATTATAAAAGAGAACGTTGGTGATGCTTAATGCTCGAAGGCCAGAAAGCCGGCTAAAGCACCGTTCATAAGGATCTTCGAGTGAGAGAGTTAATGAATTCAGCACTAGGCACTGGAGATTTTGCTGGATCCATTTGTTACTGCCAAGCCCACTGATAATGTCTGTAATTGTGATATCAGCATTCACACCTGTGGCATCAAGTTCCACTAACTTGTGGTGGCAGAAGGCTTTCCGGAACGCAACGGCAGAGATCTTGGCTTTGCGAATGCAAGCTCGTTTTAAGCGCATCTGGTTGCCCCTAAAAATACCTACAGTTGCATCATTCAGGAGACCTAGGAAAAAACAAGCAACATTTTAACTTCAAAAAACGGTTAAAGGATAGCTAAAATTTCCAAAGCACTCCCATGTAACAATATTTCATTTAATTGACATAACAATTCAGTGAGGTAAGAATATGATTATCTACAATTTATAGATGAGTAAACTGGGGTTCAAAAAAGTGGCCTTCTGGGCTTCCCTGGTGGCACAGTGGTTGAGAGTCTGCCTGCCGATGCAGGGGACATGGGTTCGTGCCCCGTTCTGGGAAGATCCCACATGCCGCAGAGCGGCTGGGCCCGTGAGCCATGACCGCTGAGCCTGCACATCCGGAGCCTGTGCTCCGCAACGGGAGAGGCCATTACAGTGAGAGGCCCGCGTACCGCAAAAAAAAAAAAAAAGTGGCCTTCCAAGAGCACAGAAATAGCACATGGCAGAATCAGGACTGTGGTAGACACTACTGATTTTATTAACATTTGGTTCTCCTCCCCTTTCTGGACACACGGACAACTACGTTTCCCAACCTACCCTTGGACTTAGATGGGGCTATGTGCCTAGATCTAGCCAATGGTATACCAGAGCCAAGTACACAGTATCATGAAAGCAAAGAAAAGGAAATAATCCATGATGCCTGGAGATCTGAAAAAGACTTCATGGAAAAGGTGATCTTTGAGAAAGTCCTTCAAAGATGAAGGAAAAGTTCAAAGATAGAGAAAGAAGGTGAGGGGAATTAAATGAAGAATAAACAGCATCAGCAAAGCCTTAGAATACCTATGGCAAATCATTATGCTGTACACCTGAAACTAATACAATGTTACGTGTCAATTATATCTCAATTTAAAAAATGGAAAAAAAAACAGCCTTAGAGATGTGAAAGCCCAGCACACAGTTAGAAAACAACAAGTAGTTCTACACTGCTTGAACATGAGAAACAGCTAGAGCTATAAGGTGTCTCCCTGGTAAAGAGAGGAAAAAGAATATAGGGGAAAACCTAGATATGAGTGAGAACATGGTACGTTTCTGGAAATTTAAGTATGGAAGTGGGAAGAGAAAAGAAATGAGGCTAGATCACTCTGAAAGGTGAAGAGAAGAAACCAGACCAGCTAGGGGTCTTGGAACACAAAGAACAATACATTGGATACTGGGTTTTTTCCTTGCACCATACATCCCAGGCTTAAAGTCAAAGAAGTGGACAATTGGTAAATACCAACAAGCACACACAAAAGTAGCTCCCCCCCAAAATCTGCTCACTCTAGCCAAAGTATCAGGAATGGGGCAGCCTAGCAAGGCAGGCAGCTTTTAGACAGTAACTACTTTACTTCAGTCAAACACCAAAGAAAAAACTGTGGCCACACCCTCATCCATACCAGCAAATGCCAAGAAGGGAACCTAGACTTTCAACCTTGTTGTAACTAGTTGCCCCAGCCTCCCCACAGGGAGGTGTTACAGAAGGCTGAGTAGGGAGCCAGGACTTTCACGTCCATCTGGCAGTAATGAGGTGCTCCTCCCCCTCAGTGCTGGAGTGGTGTCAAAGGAAGCCTAGTAGAGAGTCGAGACTTCATCACTGCCCAACAGTAAGTAATGAGGTCACCTCACCCCAACATGCTGTCAGTGGAGGCCAACTGAAGAAGAGAAATGAGGTACTCATACCTCCGTCAGCTAGGGCAGTATCAATAGAGACTTAGAGGGGAAACAGAACGCCAATCCCCTACACAGCAATAATGAGGAGCCCCAAGTCTTGGGTGTCAACAGAAGTCAAGTGGGGAACCAGAATATTATCCCAATCTGGTGATAACAAGGCAGTGCCTCCACCTTCCACTGCTAAAGTGATGTCAGAAACACAGACTAAAACAGTAGTGTCATGTAGTCTCCAAAACAGTAGTCTCCAAAATGTCCAGATTTCAATAAAAATTCACTCATCATACAAAGGACCAGTACGATCTCAAACTGAAGAAAGACAATCTATAGATGTCAACACTGAAATAACAGAAATGTTACAATTATTTTATGAAGATTTTAAAGGAGCCATCATAAAAAACCTAAAGTGTGCTTGAAACATGCTTGAAACAAATGGAAAACAAAAAGCCTCAAAAAAGAAATAGAAGATATAAAGAAGAACCAAAGGGAGGGCTTCCCTGGTGGTGCAGTGGTTAAGAATCCGCGTGTCAATGCAGGGGACACGGGTTTGAGCCCTGGTCTGGGAAGATCCCGTGCAGCGGAGCAACTAAGCCCATGCGCCACAACTACTGAGCCTGCACTCTAGACCCCATGAGCCGCAACTACTGAGCCCGCATGCCACAACTACTGAAGCCCGCGCGCCCAGAGCCTGTGCTCTGCAACAAAGAGAAGCCACTGTAATGAGAAGCCCACGCACCAAAACTAGGAGTAGCCCCCACTTACCACAACTAGAGAAAGCCCACGTGCAGCAGTGAAGACCCAATGCAGCCAAAAATAAATAAATAAAATAAACAAAGGAAAATTTTAGAATTGAAAAATACAGTAATGGCTGGGCTAAACAACAGAACAGAAGGAACAGAGGAAAGAATCAGTGAACTAAAAGATAAAAAAATAGAAATTACCCAAACCTAAAGAACAAGAAATAAAAATAGACTAAAAAAAAAAAAAATGGAACAGAGCTATTTGTCCCAGAGGAGAAACAGGGTAGGGTTGAAAAAGTATTTGAAGAAATAATGGCTACATACTTATCAAAATGACTGAAATAAAAAATAGTAATAACACCAAATACTGGCAAAATGCAGAGAAACTGGGTCAGTCTTATATAGTTACGAGTGTAAAATGGCGAAGCCACTTTGGAAACAGTTTGGCAGTTTTTTAAAACCTAAACATGCAACTACCATGGAACCCAACAGTAGCACTCCTGGGTATTTATCCCAAAGAAATTAAAACTTATGTCCAAATAAGACCTGTACATGGATGATTACAGCATTATAATATTCATAATATTAGATATTATATTCACAATAGCTAATAGATATTATATTCATAATAGCTAATAGATATTATATTCATAATAGCTAAATAGCATTATCATTAGGTGGTAAAATTCTTATTCTGATTCCTAGCTTTTATCCACACATTTCCTGGAAGATTTTTAGCTTTGAGACAACAGACACAATGAGCAAAGATTATGACAAGAGAATCACAGAACCAAATAAGTAAAACTCTTTAGTAATAGTCTTATTTTAATAAGGATTGCCACCAATATCATTAATCCTTTGAGTCGGGTAAAAAAGTAAAATTTTTTAATGTAAATAAATTATTTTTTTAAATAATTATGCTATTAGAAAAAATATATTATCAATTTTAAAAGCATTCATAGGGAATTCCCTGGTGGTCCAGTGGTTAGGACTCCACGCTCTCACTGCCAGGGGCCTGGGTTTGATCCCTGGTCAGGAAACTAGGAACCCACAAGCTGCATGGCACAGCAAAAAAAAGAAAAAAAAAATTCACAGAACAACTTTTTTCCCATTTTATTATGAAAATTTTCAAACACACAAACATTTACCAAACAACTTTTTAAAATTGTGACAAGAATTTGTTCTTTTGCATATTAGCAGTATCCACTCCTGACTGAAGGTGGATATGATTTTTACAAAGAGATTAAATAATTCAGAACACTTTTTGGTGAAAAAGGCAGGTAATCACACTGGGGAAACACAAATGGGGACAGCACATTGTTTCTCTGACTCTCACTTTCCTCATCTGAAGGCAGTTTGAAAAACAGAGGTAGAAAACACATTTTGATCAAGCATATAGCCTCCCCAAGACATTACTCTGGAGGACAATTATTTAGTTACATTTACTTAAAAACTACTTTATTATTTTATCCATATAAAGCATTTGCCACAGTCCCTGGTATATAATAGGCATTCAATAAATGTTAGCTGCTATTATTAACCAATAGTAGTCATATTTCAAAAGGAATCTGGCAAAGTTAAAACTTCAGTTAACATTTATTCTTTTGATTGACAAGACCAGTTATATATATAAATATTTAAATTGAGCTTGGTAAGTGTAATCATTCAATTGAGACCAGAAAGAAATGTTAGCACTGGCATGATCTCTTAAATTGTTGTGCAGCTTTGTAGGGGACCTTTAACTTTTTTTTTTTTTTGCGGTACGCGGGCCTCTCACTGTTGTGGCCTCTCCCGTTGCGGAGCACAGGCTCCGGACGCACAGGCTCAGCGGCCATGGCTCACAGGCCCAGCCGCTCTGCGGCATGTGGGATCCTCCCGGGCTGGGGCACGAACCCGTGTCCCCTGCATCGGCAGGCGGACTCTCAACCACTGCGCCACCAGGGAAGCCCAGGGACCTTTAACTTTAACATGGATAATATCTACTGAAATTTATCCTAGTTCCTTTGGCAGGTTGGAAGAATTCAAAGACACTACAGACTTGAGCAGCTTAGTGAAAACCAAGGAATGTAGGTATCTTCTTCTTCCCTAAATTATTCCAAAATACCTCAATTACAGCCTTATTTCTCCCACCTTTCCTTGGAATGCATTATCTGCATTTGTGTTCGCTCTCCTCCTTCTCTCTCTCCCTCTCTCCCCCTCCCTCCCTCCCTCTCTCTCTCTCTCTATATATGCCAGATAATGGTATACACTTTTGCTGCGACTTTAAGTATACATAATAAATTTATATATTTATATTTAATATTTAATAAAATATAATATTTATAAATATATTTATGTTATCGGATTGTCCAAAAAGTTTGTTCGGGTTTTTCTGTAAGATGTTTTGGCCAACCCAATAGATATGTATGTGTCTGTGTGTATCTACATATTTAAAGTCACAACAAAAGTGTATACCATCATCAGGCATCTAGGAGCAGGAATACCTCTAATGTAGGTATAGGAAGGTTGTGTGGCAGTGAAAATAGCATAGATTTAGAATCAAACAGATCTGCATTTGAACCACGACAGTTATTAACACTGTGACTCTTAACAAGTTACATCTCTGAACCTCAGTTTCCTTATCTGTATATAAACTGGATAAAAATAGCTATGTTACAGGTTTTTGAGAAAAGTCAAATTCAAGAAAAGCATATAAAATGCTTGGCATTATTACATGCAAGAGGCAATCAATAAATGATAATTATCATTACTGCCACATTTTCATTCTATTTTATAGTTGTGGGAAAATTGTGTTTCTTACTTGTAAGAGTTTATACACCCTAAATATATAAAGGCATTATCTCTTTCAACTTAAAACTTATATAGAGGTAACAAAAATTATCAATATACATAACCAGAATTTCACAGATAAATCTTTCATAATTTATTTTCAGAATTTGTTCTTAAAAACAGAAGTAATAAATTAGCTATGATTTCCCATTTCAAAGGTCAAAAGCAGAAACTAGTTTTTCCATAGTAGTATTTATTGATTTTCCTGCTGCCAAATGGTAATGTAAGGTGTTTTAGACCAGCAGACTTCTAAACTGCTATTTTGGAAGAGAAGTTATTTTTGCCTTGAGAATGGCTCCTCAAAACAAAACAATATAGAAGAAACAAACAAAAAAATGATTTGCCACATTAGAAAATAAAAATGCTTATCACAAATTATAAAGTAAGTGGCAGGATTGGCAAAACTAAATGAATTCCTTTTCCTAGAATTAGGGTTTTCTGTTATTTCTACGAAAATCATTAAATGGCCACAGTAGCACTTCAAAATCCAATGCCAATTAACAGCACATAATTTTTATTTCCTCTATTTATTTCATTTCTTACCATGAAAAGCCATGGTCTGAAGCAGCCGATCAGCCACCTCCTGTGGGAATACTCCAGGTTCCTGCAGACACAGTGTTCCATCTTGCCTTGCCGAGCAGAACTTCTCAAGGTGAGTAGTCAGGAAATTCAAGCAGATATCAAGTAAGGAATAAGGAGATGCCTCCTCCTTGGATCCCAGGAAGAAACAAAGGGAAAACAAAAGCCAACAAGTTAGTTTCCAGAAAAGTGGAGAACAAAATATTCATTTCCTTTTCAACAAGTACTTTTATTCAAATGTCTACCTTGTGCTAGATACCGTGTTAGACAGTGGGAATACAACATGTGGTCCATGTTCTCAAGAAGCAGGAAAAGAGAAACATTTAAACAAATATTTACATAAAGTCTATTAAATACTAAATATAGAGGATATATTGGGTAGTCACATAAGCACATAGCAGAGTACCCTAATCAGTCAAGGATGGTCAGGGAAGACCTCAGAGGCACAGCAGATTAATCTTCCTAACTTACCAGCCCTAAATTACCCTCTACTGCTCAAAATGTCAATGGACTTCATGGAGCTGGAGACAAAAGACAAAATTCTTAGATTGTTAGAAAGACGATGCCCGAGTCCTTCCAAAATCTAGCCCCAGTTTACTTTCCCAGTTAATCTCCCACAAAATTCCTATCCCAACCTAATAGTTCAAATATGATCAGTTTATTTGGGTAAAAGAATGTGCTATAGGTGTTATCCTCAAAAAAGAAAAAGGTTAACCCAGTTATTCCAACCTGAGGAATAAAGACCTAATCAAATAAGCACAAAGATTAAGTATAAGGGTTTTAATTACAGAAATAAACACTCTAAGTGTCCCCAACAACAATAATATAACTAAAATATAATTACAGTAGCTACCATCCGTTAGGTGCTTTCTATATGACTCTGCTGAGTGTTTAACATGAATTATGCATTATTTCATTTATTCCTCACCCCTACTTTACAAAGCAGTGAAGGATTATCTTCATTTTTGAACAACGGACAACTGGCTCAGAAAACTAACATCTTTCTCAGTATTCTACACACAGTAAGTGACAAAGTGTAAACTAAGACCTGAAGCAACCAAATAAATAAATAAATAAATAATTTTTTAAAAGGTAAGTTTTAAAAATTACATAGTTTATAGAACTTCCTCAAACTGATAAAGGTCATCCATGAAAAACCCAATTCGTATCATACTTAATGTTGAAAGTCTGAATACTTTCCCCCTAAAATCAGGAATAAGACAAAGATATCTGGTCTCACCACGTCAAATTCAACATTGTACTGAAGGTCCTAGAATTAGGCAAAAAAAAAAAAAAAAGAAAACCAAAAGAAAGAAAAAGATAAAAAGAAATAAAAAGCATACAGATTGGAGAGGAAAAGTAAAACTGTCTCTATTTGCAGGTAACATAATATTGCAAAAGAAAATCCTAAGGAATTCACACCAAAAAAACTATCAGATCTAAAAAAGAAAAACCAAAAACAAGTTCATCATGGTTATAGGATATAAGATCAATATATAAAAATACCTATATTTCTATTCACTTACAATTAAAAATACGAAAATGAAATTAAGGCAACAATTCCATTTAAAATAGCATTGGGACTTCTCTGGTGGCACAGTGGTTAAGAATCCACCTGCAAATGCAGGGGACACGGGCTCGATCCCTGGCCTGGGAAGATCCCACATTCTGCAGAGCAACTAAGCCCGCGAGCCACAACTACTGAGCCTGCACTCTAGAGCTTGCGTGCCACGACTACTGAGCCCATGTGCCACAATTACTGAAGCCCGCACGCCTAGAGCCTATGCTCCGCAACAAGAGAAGCCACTGCAGTGGGAAGCCTGCACACGGCAAGGAAGAGCAGCCCCCGCTCGCCACAACTAGAGAAAGCTCACGTGTAGCAACGAAGGCCCAATGCAGCCAATAAATAAATAAATAAATAATTTTTTAACTTATTAAAATGGTTACATACTTTACAGTTTACAAAGCGCTTTCACATTGACACATTTGATGTTGTAATAACTGAGTAAGACGGACAACAAAGACATTATTTTTTAAGATGAGGAAACAGACTTCACAAAAGTTAAATGGTTGGCCCAATGAAGCAGAGACTGTGAGCTGCCAACCCTAAAACTTGTTCTTCTTTTCTTCCATGTTAATAAAACCTTTTATTTTTACCTGGGCACAGGACCACTTGTAACAAAGACTATATATCTCTGTATCCTCTGCAGCTAGGTGTAGCTAGGACAAATAAGAAAAAGTTCAGAGTAAGTAATTCTTCAAATTCAACTTCTGCATCACAGAACTTTGCCTATTCTGTCTTATTTCCTGTGTTGTAAGTATGAATTCTTTCTGCTTTTTCTACTCTTCATTGTACCATCTTTCTAAATGTCTAAAATTCATCACCCAGATGAAACAAGATGCCCTTTGACCTCCGTTGGTAAGTTTCAAAATGATCTATTTATTTTACAAAAGAGAAAATAAATGAAAGTTGGGTAACTATCAGAGGGGAGACATCTGAACCTTCTGAGTACATAATTTTTAGAAGTCATTTTAACAGAACAAACCCAGGTAGTAACATATGGACATTTATAATATTTAATTAATCATTCTAAAAAATTTTTTTCCAATTGATAAAATATGTCCACAAACAAAAACAGGTTTTTAGACCCCACAAATTTTTCCTTTTCAAAGAAAACGTCCCCTTATCTCTATGTTAATTCCGATTAGTAAGCATAAAACTTTTCTAGTCAGCTGCTCTTCTTTTGGGAAGTACATGTGCCTAACAGTTAATCCACCTGGGCTTTGGAGCTAGAGTGCAAATCCCAACTTTTCATTTACTAACTGTGTGACATTACACAAGTTACCTATCCTTTCTGCTCCTAAGTTTTCTCATCTTATAATGTAGATAATAATAATACCTACTTCATAAAGTTGCTGTGAGGACTCAATGAGATAAAACAGGAACCAAAGAACTTAGAATAATGGCAGTGCGTCTGGAAACACAGAGCTTGTAGGGGTCAGAGGCAGGATTCAAACCCAGGAAAAGTAGCTCCAAGAGCTTATGCCCTTATCCACCATAATATACTACCTCTTCAACTTTATATACAAATTCTAAATATGTTATCTCACCTGATACTCGAAGGTCTGTGATGTGAACAAGGATAATCATCTCCATTTAAAGAAGAAAACAGAGACGTTATATATCAAGCCAGGGCAGGACTAGAACTGTACTCAGATTATCTGAGATCTACTCCAAAAACCACACGGCCATCTGTGACTCTCCAAATTCCAGTACTTTAAGCTAACACAGAAGTACTGATAGATCAGTATTTCCTATTTTTAGTAGTAGTAGTAGTAGTAGTAGTAGTAGTAGTAGTAGTAGTAGTAGTAGTAGAAGAAGCCGTGCTGCAGCTTGCAGGATCTTAGTTCCCTAACTAGGGTTGAACCCGGGCCATGGCAGTGAGTGCCGAGTCCTAACCACTGGACTGCCAGGGAATTCCCCTTATTTTTAAACACACAGCAGCAGTACAGGAGGACTAACAAAGAAAGGACAAAGCAGAAGCTGGAATTCCATGTCTAAACAATTCATCTCTTGGAAATTCCTGCTCAGAAAGATTTTTCCCTTCACCAATTAGGCATACCCTAGGCAAAGTAAAAACAAAGTTCTTACTAAAAAAAGCAGAAGGGAGAGAAGGTCAAGTCTGATTTCATTTGGATCATAAGGAGATCCACACAGTTCAAAGACTAAACAATTTCTAGGAAGAACAAACAGGAAAGTTCTTTCTAATTAATTGAAATGGCTCCTACTCAATCTGGACCAACCCAGCTCTTCACTGCATTGCTTTTATCCTATCACTCTCCTAAAAATAATTTCAAAGGCTCCATATCATCTATAAGCACAGTTCTCATGCTGGGAACACATTCAAGGGGTTCCTAGCAGAAGTGTGCCAGGGGACTAAAGCTACAGTATTAACTTGGCACATTTTAGAATAGCAAACACACTCAAAGCTTATTTGAGGGGATGAGAGTATGGGAGGTTGGGGGAGAGGTAATCAAGTTATGCAACCAGTAAATAAAATATTTTTGTACTGAAACAAATATATTATGTAAAAGGCAAACACTATATGAATTTTAAGATAAAACACAAGATTACCAAGAAATTCCTGTTTGTAACACTGGTTTCAAGTAATTCCCTTTTCTATCCCACAGCAAATTTAGTTCCCTCTGCTGTTAGAAGTTGGAAAAACAGAGACCTAAAGAATAAAGTATAAACAATTTAGTAAGGTATTCGAAATGTTTTACTAACTGGCTCAACCTTCCTTTCTAGCCGCATTTTCCTTCTCACTCCAAACATGCTACCTACTAGATATACTAAACTGAGTGTTCCCTAAAGCAACCTACTATTTACCATCACTTCCTAAGCACTTTAACAGGCACTTTCACACCTCTGAGCCTTTTTTTAGATTAGTCCTTCTATGTGGCAAAATCTCACACATCCTTCAACATTCAGTTCTGTGAATATCTTTCCTAATTTCCAGGGCAGAATTAATTTGACCCTCAGCACCTGGGTAATTAATCTGCACCATTAACTATTAGCTATTATGTACTGAATGACAGTTGTGTGGTACCAGGCACCAATCCAGCAACTTTATATATACTTGCAATCTTCCAGACAACGTTGTTTTGAACAAAGTAGGTAAACTAAGGCTCAGAAAGATTAATTTACTATGAAAGATAACAGAGCCAGCAGATGGCAGAGCAAGAATAAAAATTACAAGAGTTATCATTCATGAAACACTATGTCTCAGGTCCTGGGTCAGAGCTCTTTCAATTTCTAGATTCTATGAATCAAGCACCTTTACAATATGCATTTTTATGAGGAAACTGAGGTTTAGGTTAAATATCTTCCCCATATACACATGGCTAGCATGTTGATAAACTCGAACTCCAACTCAAAAATGAGGCCAAAGCTTGTATTTTTAAGCTCTTAAGCCACTATAATAATATCATAATCATAATTATTGGGCTCATTATTTGTTAACATATGCTATGTGCTATATGCAATAAACTGCTAAGTACATTACATATATAATTTCATTTACTTCTCATGAAAATTCTGTAAGTTCTATCAGTATCCCCATTTTATGAAGATGAAGACACTGAGGCTTTAAGGGGTTTATTAATTTGCCCAAGATGATACAGCTAATAAGTGCCAGAGCCAGGATTAGACCCCAGGCAATCTGATTCTAGAGTTAAGTCTGTGCTTTTACCACTGCATAGGCTGCCCTTTATATCTGACTCCAAAGCTAGTTTTCTTTTATAATTCTATGTTACACCATAGTTACTTATGACTGTATCTGTCTCCCCCACTAGACCATGATGCTGTTCAAGTTCAAGGAACATATTAACCCTTCCTGTATATCCTTAGCAGCCAAAACACTCCCTGATAGTTACCTGTTAAAAGAATGAGTTAAAAGAATGAGTTCAAATTAGAATAGTGGTAAAGATACTTGCCCAGAGTTACAGGATTTGTAAGAAGTGGGGCAAAGATGCAAACCTAGGTCTACTGATTATGAAGTCCATATCTTTTCCACTATACTGTACCATACCTCAGGACAATTATTAGTTTGTCACTGACATAAATGCCAAAAAACAACTTGGAGACCTGTTGGTTGTTGCAGTGACTCACACATGAGGTGATAATGCTATAGATTAGGATAGAAGCAAAGAAAATGGAAAAAAAATCAGAAGTGAAAAATAATTCGAAGGAAGAATTGACAAAATACAGTAAGTGACCAAATAGGAAATAGATGCTGATTTTTTCTGAATCCCCAGTACTTAGCACAATGCCCGGCACTGTACTAGATACACGAGTATTCTCTGAAGGACTGATCAGCATTCATACAGCATACTTTTGGCATACATTAGCTCATTTAGCCCTCACAACAGTTCTGTGGAGCTGGTATAATAGACACTATTTTGTATATGAGGATACTGGAGATCAGAAAGAACAGTGTACCCAAGTTCATCTAGTTAAAAATGTGGCAGAATTGGGCCTTGAACCAAAGTATTTAATTACAAATACCATGTCCTTTTTCCTATCCCATATGGGCCGCTCAGATGAAGGAGGGAAAAGGCTAGAGGAAGGAGAAGTCGAGATTTAAAAAAAAAACCTCCATGATTTAAAGTAGTAGTTAACCAGGAGTAAGTGTGTGTGTGTGTGTGTGTGTGTGTGTGTGTGTGTGTGTGTGTGTGTGTCTAAAGAGCACAGTTAATCACACAGGATAAAATGCTAACATTTGGGGAATTTGGGTGAATGTCTACATGAGAATTCTTCGTGTTAGTTTTGCAACTTTTTATAAGTCTGAAATTGTCAAAATAAAAAGTTAGAAAATAAAAATAAAAAATGAAATAGTAATTAATACTCCCATGAGGTCACTGACAAGACTGATAAGAAGACAAGACAAGGAATTATTTCTTCAGGGGAATTTGTTAAGGCTGTGGAGAGTCTGTCTGCTTAGGCAAGTACAGAAAAGGAACTAATAATACTTCTGTGAGAGAATTCAGCTGAACATACAGATTAAAATATCATCCCCTACTGGTGACAGTGGAGTCATAAGAATAGATAAATTCTCAGGGGAAGTGATCAGAAGCGATAACTAAGCCCTGTAATTAACTATCACATGTAACAGCAGGCAGAATGACATGGTTCCTGAACAATGGCTGAAAAAATATCCTATGGAAAACAGCAAAATCACCACCAGCCTGAAAGAACACCACAGCCCTTTATTTAATTTTTTTGGTTAACACGGTGTTTTCTAGAACAGGATATAATCCTGACATTGTGAATCATTCAAATCAAGTGTACCCAGATTAGTCCTCTCAAATGATGCTGGTCAAAGTATAAATTGGCACAATTTTTCTTGATAGAAAAGACTTAATTACAATCTTAAAAACACCCAGTCTCTGGGCTTCCCTGGTGGCACAATGGTTGAGAGTCGCCTGCCGATGCAGGGGACACGGGTTCGTGCCCCAGTCTGGGAAGGTTCCACATGCCGCGGAGCGGCTGGGCCTGTGAGCCATGGCTGCTGAGCCTGCACGTCCGGAGCCTGTGCTCTGCAACGGGAGAGGCCACAACAGTGAGAGGCACGTGTACCACAAAAAAAAAAAAAAAAAAAAAAAAACCACCCAGTCTCTGGATCTAGTACTTCATCTAAGAATTTACCCAAAAAAAACCCAAAAAAAGAAGCAAAGGGAAATAATCAGAGATATTAACAAAGGTACTTACACAAAGGGATTAATCAGTTTTTCTGACCCCCCTAAAATAAACCCACATATGGAAATGTCTAAAACGGGGGAAATGGCAAGCAAATTATGGTATTATCAACTCTATAGATAATTACATAGCAATATGTATGTTTCTGAATAACTTTTAAAGACAGTAACATGTTAAGAATAAAGTTAGTCTAAGCAAAATAAAAACTGTACGTGCAGCAGGATTTCACTTAAACAGGCATAGGAAATGATATTGCCTGAAAAGTTATTTCAGAAGATTATAAAGCTACGTCTAAACTAAACAATATGTTATGATAAATCTATAGAAAAGAGCAAGGGAAAGATTTAAAATAAAAAAGGATGGTTGACAGGACTTCCCTGGCAGTCCAGTAGTTAAAGAGTCTGAGCTTCCAATGCAGGGGGCGTAGGTTTGGCAAGGCCCCCCCCCCCCAAAAAAATGGGCAGTGAATACCTTGGATACCTTGCGGGTGGGTGGAAGTGGCATAGAAGAATGGGGCACACAAGGGAAAAAATGGCAGTGGTTATCTTCTATTTCTTAAGTTCGATGCTGGTCTTTAGATATTTGTTTACTATGTTCCATGGCTTACATAAATGTTTCATATAGTTTTCAAAATTAATAGATTATTAAAAATGAAAAAAGACAAAAGTAAAAATTTGTGGAAATGTAAATAAAGCTATATTCATGTTTCTGCTTTTCAAATATTACAAGATAACCAAAAATCAGTGTCAATTGAATCAATGATAGCCATACTTTTCAATAATATATGTATTCAACTAGTAAAAATAGACATTTTTTATTAGACTCAATAAAACTATCTTAATTTTGAATGAAAACATGTGCTTGTGTATTTATATACACACACTTTTATTTTTACTAAATTGGCCATAATGTAACTTCTTACCACTGCTCCTATACCCTCCCTTTCCCAGTCTTA
Organism: Leucopleurus acutus; assembly: GCF_964270905.1. NCBI lineage: Eukaryota > Metazoa > Chordata > Mammalia > Artiodactyla > Delphinidae > Leucopleurus > Leucopleurus acutus. The sequence goes on from NC_139143.1 coordinate 149,576,784, forward strand.
CATTCTCCAGAGGTTTTACCATCTAATAATGGTGGACTGGGTTGGAAAAGGAGTCTTGGCAGGGTTTTCAGGGGAAAGGCAAGGGACCAGCTATGATGTATAAAGGGAAGTAGATAGGAAATAAAAAGGGAATTTTAAGAAGCACATCTGTGAATTCTATTCTATTTTACAATGTTCAAAAATCCACAAATAAAGACTTTGAGTTACTACAAAATGACTTTTGGCTGCAGGATTATGTTCCATGGATTATGACACTGCTCTAAACTACGTGGATCACAGCTTAAATAGTTATACATAAGCAATTAAAGAATTTCTCCTGCTATTAAAGCTAGGTATATACACAAATATCTGCTCTTCTGCTCCTGTCTTTAGATGTCACAAAGCAGAACCTTGAAGGAACAACAAAACAAAACAAAAGAAAAAAACAAAGAACATTGAAGAAAAGAACAACTAAGCTGAAAGGAGGTTAGGAGAGGTCTTGAAATGACACCACCTAGGAGAGACAGAGAAGGCTTTCAAATGTTGAAGAAAAGAAAAAAAGAAAGTAATAATGAGAACCTTCATCATTAAACATCTGTCTAGCACTTCAATTTACAAAGCCTTTTCAAAACAATCATTATGACTCTATGAAGTAAGGAGAAAAGAGATTATTTTTGTTGAGGAAGCTGAGGTTCAGAGAAGGAATGTTACCAGTGGTAGTTATGCCTCCCCTTCTTTATATATGCTGTCCCCTCTCCTTAGAGTGCCCTTCCCTACCTGTCCATCTATCAAATTCCTACTCACACTACAAGAGCCAGTATATATGTCCACTCCTCCATGAAGTTGTCCCTCATATCCCAAAACACAGATTTAATCACACTACATTTTGTATATAGTTCTATTACAATCAGCCACTGTATAACTTATTTGTTTAGATGGCAGTCTCCCCCTCAAGACTATGAATTCAAGGAAAGTTAGTAGTTTTCAAATGCTTTTTGTCTATGGCCCACTTAAGTGGGGCAAAAAAACTCACAGCCTACCCATCCCTCTTGGTTCCCAAGTTCCAGTGGAGAACCATATTAACAAAGAAGTATCACTACAAGGGACTTTTATAGACATCCGCTTTAACAATAAAATGGATGTTTCCGGGCTTCCCTGGTGGCGCAGTGGTTGGGAGTCCGCCTGCGGATGCAGAGGGCGCAGGTTCGTGCCCCGGTCTGGGAGGATCCCGCGTGCCGCGGGGCGGCTGGGCCCGTGAGCCACGGCCGCTGAGCCTGCGCGTCCGGAGCCTGTGCTCCGCAGCAAGAGAGGTCACAGCAGTGAAAGGGCCGCGTACCGCAAAAATAAATAAATAAATAAATAAAATAAAAAATAAAATGGATGTTTCCTATTTGAATAACAATACATTGTCAGTCTAAATTTGGAAACTTTTATGTCAAAAGTTCTATTAATGCAAATTTATATCACCACACACTAGATTAATAATAAAGTTAAATCAATGATAATTCACAATTAAGATACAAAACTAGTAACAGGGCTTCCCTGGTGGAGCAGTGGTTGAGAGTCTGCCTGCCGATGCAGGAGACATGGGTTCGTGCCCCAGTCCAGGAAGATCCCACATGCCGCGGAGCGACTGGGCCCGTGAGCCATGGCCGCTGAGCCTGCGCGTCCGGAGCCTGTGCTCTGCAACAGGAGAGGCCACAACAGTGAGAGGTCCGCATACCGCAAAAAAAAAAAAAACTAGTAACAATAAAAAGAACTACTATCAACTCAAGACAACATTGCTGAGGCACTGATTACAAAGCTCTCTTCCAAGAAATTACTGGAATTCCAACAAGCTACATTTGTATGGTACATATTTGGTAGGAGCTTTGCAACACTTCCAAGTATCAGACAGACTTCTTCATAAGCAGTCTCTGAGGAATCACACATTGATACTCATTAGCTCTTCCTAAACTTCTTCTCATGGCTTTCTTTTAATCTTCCTAAATTTAAAATTTTCTTTCTTATACTCTCCTTCCTTGAAGTATTTAGTCATCTATGCAATACTCAGCTAGAGACATACTCAGTCACTTCCCTGTGACTTAGTTATATAATTTGCTAGTTGCTTTGTTTTATATATTTAAAAGCTTCATTCTGTGACTATATTGCCAGGATCATGACAAAGAAGCATTTCAGCATTCTAAGCAGTGGGCTACTTATTTCTAGCAAGTGGGGAGGTGGGGGACACTGAGAATTGACTACATATTGCAATTGTAGTCTACTGTTGGAGGAGACTGGGGCTTCCACTGTTGCTGGTATGATAAAAAATGAAATAGATCAGGCATCTTTCATATTTGGGAACTAAAGTCCTCAAAAATGCATCCAATAAATTAATAGTTGAATGAATTAGTAAGTTACTAGATGGTAACTTATCTCAAAATTCATTTTATTTCTCCTCATGAAACTACTTCAGGAAATATCTGACACAAAAAGTATTAAGATTTGGGGCTTCCCTGGTGGCGCAGTGGTTGAGAGTCCGCCTGCCGATGCAGGGGACGCGGGTTCGTGCCCTGGTCCGGGAGGATCCCACATGCCGCAGGGTGGCTGGGCCCGTGAGCTGTGGCTGCTGGGCCTGCGCATCCGGAGCCTGTGCTCCGCAACGGGAGAGGCCGCAGCGGTGGAAGGTCCGCGTACCGCCAAAAAAAAAAAAAAAAAAAGTATTAAGATTGCCTTAATTTCTCAAGACAGACCTTGTGGACTTCAGAATTGATGAATAATAAGGTCTCTCTTTTGCTTACTTAAAAGGAAAAATACACTTTACAGATGATGCCAGTAACAGTAGCTTACAGTGAATAAAGTAAATTCACATCCTTTATTTCATTTGATAACTTTATGAAGTAAAAAAGGAACTTTATGAAGCAAAAGGAAGTAAAAAGAAATATATTACAAATTTCATTTTACAGTTAAGGAAGCTGAGGCACAAAAATGAAGTGACGCTTCCAGAGGCATTGAGCTTAGCAGCAAGAATACTGGACCAATAGCCTAGCTCTTCTGATCCTCAGTCCTGTCCTTTGTAGAATGGGGATAATATTAGTCCTTATCTCATGATGCTACTGTCAGGATGAAGGGCAAAGATGTGTTTAAAGCCCCCAGCACAATGCCTAACAGAGTAATAACTCAGTAAATGTTCCCTTCTCACTTAATAGTCATGATCTTGCACAAGTTATATAAATTCAAGTTTCAGACACACAGGGCAGAAGGTTCATGATTGTAAATTCTCAAGAGAGAATTTTCCCATCCAGAGACCATGTCAAGATAAATAAGTTCCTTTGTTTCCCTACACCATCAAGCAGATATTTTTTAGTCTACATTTTCACCAACAGTGTGGGCATTTTGTTAGGTGTTAGGGTCCTGGCTTTATGTAGCTGTCTCAGTTCCGACTCATATGACAGGCTAAAAAATCTCATCTCCTACCTGAAAGGCTCCTAGGACTGACAGATCCTCCAATAGAAGGTAATGCCTCTGACAGTGCTCCTTTTTTTTGTAACCCTGGATGATTTTTTCCTAAAGATTGGACCAGAAACCAGGTGACTACAAAGATTACAAACTTGACAATTTCAGTATTAGAAATAAAATTTTTTACTGACATCTCTCTGAAGGACTATGTAACACTGCAGTGAAAAGCATGGGTTTGGGAGTCAGACTGCCTGGATTAAAATGCCAGCTCTACCACTTACAAAACAATATAACTTTAGGCATAAATACTTAATCTCCCCATACCTCAGTTTTCTGATCTGTAAAATACAGACAGTAACAGTACCTACATTACAGGATTGTTGTCAGAATTAAATAAATTTTAGAAAAAAAAATAAAAAAATAAATAAATTTTAGGTGAAAGACACTTAGAACAGTGACTGGCATATATTAAATGCTCAATAAATGTTAGCTACTACTATACAATATAAACTCCATAGACCAAACACTATGTTTTGTTCACTGCTGTATTCCCAGAGCCAACAATAATGCCTGCTACATAGTAGGCACTAAATGTTTGTTGAATGAATAAACGAACAGTCAAGCACAAATTTATTATTAGGTGTATTTAAAATACTTATTTGCTCCTAGAGGAAGAGACTATATGTCTAGAGAGAAATATTAAGTCCCAAGTCTAGCCTTGAAATTAAACAATGGGATTGAAAAGCAGACAAATGTCATTTGAGTTCATTTTGATATAAGAAACTTCAGATATTGGAACAATCTTTGTTTCCTCATTTTAGTAGTATTCCATGGGAAATCTCTTTTTAGTTTATGGGTTTTTTTTCCCCTTGTATTTTTTTACTGATTCAACCAAGTTAGACTTCCAGGAATAAACACCTAATGTAACCTTAGATTTGATTTAATCCCTTTACCTTCTCTTTCCCCAAATACAATCATTTTACAAATGAGGGAGAAGGTCAAGAAGGTAGTACCAAAGGCACAGATATATTGTGCTCAAGGGTACAGATCTTTTGAATTATTTGGCATGGACTGAGGGGAATTATTTTTCTTTTTTAAAAAACCCACCAACTAGGGAATTCCTTGGCGGTCCAGTGGTTAGGATTCTGCGCTTCCACTGCAGGGGGCATGGGTTGGATCCCTCGTCAGGGAAACAAGATTCCACATGTCATGTGGCTGGCGCAGCCAGAAAAAACCACCACCACCAAAAAAAACCCACCAACTACTCTTTAGAGATCCCTAGACACCAAATAAAAATGCAGGTAAGGCAAGCTTCTTGCATGTGTCACTTCAAGGCTTGGGCAGTGTGGCAAATGGCTGTGTGTTATAGGGCAAGGAGCTAGATTTCTATCTAAAAAAGATCAAGGCCTGCAAAGGTAAATAAATCCCCTTCCCATCCATCTTAGCTCATGTAATAAAGCTATTCTAAGAAACAAAACAAAAGTTCAGGTCAGTAATCACTGAGCAGATGAGCAGATCATAGGAATCAACAACTCATAGATATACTTTAGCATTATTTTCCTCTAAACTACTAGCATTAGTTTTGAAATATAATATGGTAAACAGAGAAGCTCGGTTAATAATGGAAAGAGCACTGGGCTTGCAGTCAGTCCTGGCTCTGCTACTTAGTAGCTGTGTGTCCTTAGGCAAATAAATTAACTTCTCAGTTTGCTTATCTGTAAAACCAATGCTAAACCTCCATCTCGACTACCTCACAAAATGGCAGTGAGGAATAAATGGGATGTGTATGAACGTGTCTTTAAAATACTAAAGTACCATGGAAATATTAACATAATTGAATGAAGGGTTTCTGGTGTGAAAAATTGGGTAATATATTAATGGAGTTTACACAAAATTAAAACCTATAAAAGCAGCTTGGGACTTCCTTGGTGGTGCAGTAGTTAAGAATCCGCCTGCCAATGCAGGGGGCACGGGTTCGAGTCCTGGGCCGGGAAGATCCCACATGCCCCTGAGCAACTAAGCCCGTGTGCCACAACTACTGAGCCTGCACTCTAGAGCCCGCGAGCCACAACTACTGAGCCCGTATGCCACAACTACTAAAGCCTGTGCACCTAGAGCCTGTGCTCCACAGCAAGAGAAGCCACTGCAATGAAAAGCCCGAGCACCGCAACGAAGAGTAGCCCCCGCTCACCACAACTAGAGAAAGCCGGCACGCAGCAACAAAGACCCAAAGCAACGAACACCCAATGTAGCCAAAAATAAATCAAATAAATTTATAAAGAAGAAAGAAAAAAAAAAAGCGGCATGCCCTGATTCCATAGTACTATAGGTAATAGAATATATCTACTTTACTAAAATATTTACCTTTAACATGCTAGAATCTTACTACATTTTTTTAAGAGGTGGAAGGGATCACAGAGAGGATTTAATACAACCTTTTCACTTTAGAGATTTAAAAATGGAGGCACAGAGAGATAAAACGATTTGCCATAGGTTAAAAGGCCTATGAAAAGAATATAACTGATATTACGTAACTAAGAACATTGAAACTTTTTTTAAATGCCCTTAGAAAAGGAGACTATGACATTGAACAGGCATTAAGATGCTTTTGAGAGCTAAGAAAAGTGTTTATACGAGGGAGAACTGGAGATAGGAAAAAAGAAAAAAGATCTTTATACAAAGCTAACAAAATGTTTAAATAATTAACCACCCCTCTACATTTACCAGTCACTGATTCTTTACTATCTGTATTTAAATATTCTGTTCTCCAGAAGGATACCTCCACAAATTACAGACAAATAATTTGTAAATTTTTATACAAAGGGATAGCTTTGCAATTCATCTTGAAATCACTTGGCTTCTTCCCCAACTCTTTCTGATGAACTCTTCTGTACAGAAATGTTTATCCTAGGTCAAAAGTATCACTTAACGCTAGTAAGAGAAACTATCTGATCCAAAGTTTCTTACCCATCAAAACTCTTTTTCCCCTCAGGGGACCTGTACAGAGTGTCACCTTTTTTTCCCCTTTTCCATGACTCACATCTCAGTTAACATCACCTTATGCACTTCTCTACAAAATACACACATTCTTTCATTGAACAAATATTTATTTACTTACTGTGTGTCTCATGCATTATGCCAAGTGCTTAAGACATGAAGCTGAAAAAATACAACTCTGTTCTTACCCTCAGGGCGCTCATAATCTGGAGAGAAAGCCAGCCTCCTTAACAAAAATACCAAAGCACATACAATGTACAGGGGAGGCAAACAGGAAAGGAGGAACCCAAGGCTGCCTGAGGGTAAATGAAGGCTTCACAAGGAGGTAGGGTTTAAGGGGACACCTGAAGGTTAAATAATCAAGAAGGGCACAGCATCTAGGTTAAAGTAACAGTGTAAGCAAAACTAGAGGCACGATAAACAAGCATGTGTGCTCAGTATTACTGAGCAGGAAATGAAACGACTTTTTCTCATAAAATGATTAGCTCATTAAAGAATTAGATCTTAAGGGCTTCCCTGGTGGCGCAGTGGTTGAGAGTTCGCCTGCCGATGCAGGGGACGCGGGTTCGTGCCCCGGTCCAGGAAGATCCCACATGCCGCGGAGCGGCTGGGCCCGTGAGCCATGGCCGCTGAGCCTGCACGTCCAGAGCCTGTGCTCCGCAACGGGAGAGGCCACAACAGTGAGAGGCCCACGTACCGCAAAAACAAAAACAAAAAGAATTAGATCTTAAGAATCCTAGTATACTATGCAAAACTATTTGCTGAGCCCCTACTATGTGCTAGATGCTGCCAAGTACACAGGATACAGATCTTTGTAGACCCATTGCTGGCCATATGTACAGCTGCCACCTGAGTTGTGCAGTACAATCTGTGTGGCTGCAGCAGGGCTATAAGACCACTATAAACTAGTGGGGCCTAAACTGTAGGTTCCTTAAGCATAGTGAAGAGTCCACAAATTTACATGCATACCAAGTATGCTCTGTCCACAATAATATCTTGAAATGTACACTTTCAGTGCACAGTAGATACTGTTAGAATTAAGAGTGCAGTATCACTTTAAAATAATACTTAATTTCTACCAGCCTTTTGGTTTTCTCCCCCAGCTGATGTATTCTAAAAGCATATTCCTGTCACGTGTCTCAAGCTTTTCAATGTTAAAAAGGTATCTAAATGCTAAACACAGAATGCCACCAACATCTGATATACTCTCCAAATGCTTTGTAGAAAGACGATTTGGTAATATGGATCAAGAACCATAAAATTATATATACCCTTTGACATATTCAATAAATATGAATTACTTTTATAATGGAAACAACAGTACAAATATTTTAAATGCCTGAATTCAGTTTAGATTCCTACAGTCTCATAGAGTACAGGGAAGGTATTTGAAATAGCACAGACTTAGGGGTTTGACAAACCTGTGCTTGAATCCTGTTCTGTCACTTATTAGGTATATGACTATAGGAAAGTTACCTGATTTCTCAAAGCCTCAGTTTTCTTAACTGTGCAATGAGAAAGCATCATCAACCTCATGCAACTGTAAAGATTAATTAGTATATCATCTGATACACTGTGTGCTCACTAAATGTTTGAGATCATGCTCTCTAAATAAATGTCCCAGCATTCAAGAATTTTGTTTTGGGCTTCCCTGGTGGCACAGTGGTTAAGATCTGCCTGCCAACGCAGGGGACACGGGTTCGATCCCTAGACCAGGAAAATCCCACACACCGTGGAGCAACTAAGCCCATGCGCCACAACTACTGAGCCTGCGCTCTGGAGCCCGCATGCCACAACTACTGAAGCCTGTGCACCTAGAGCCTGTGCTTCGCAACAAGAGAAGTCGCCACAATGAGAAGCCCGCACACCACAACGAAGAGTAGCCCCCGCTCGCCACAACTAGAGACAGCCTGTGCACAGCAACGAAGACCTAACACAGCCAAAAATAAAAAAACAAGAACAAAGTTCTGTAAAATGAAAAAGAATTTTGTTTTAACATTATTTTCCCATTTTAATTATTAGCATTAAAAATGTCTTTTATTCTATTGCAGATAATGACTATTTCTGCTACTTATTGGTTATGTTTTTAAGGGTTAGCTTTAGAACCTATGCAAAAAGTAGTGTTCTAGCCAGCATTTCCTAATTCATGGATGATTCAATCATTAAATTCAACATTGATACCTATTTCATTTTGTATATTTAAAAATATTTTTTAATTGAAGTATAGTTGATTTACAATGTTGTACCAATCTCTGCTGTACAGCAAAGTAACTCAGTTATACACATGTAAACACCAATTTGTATATTTTTGACCATCTAATAAAATAATTATTTAAATTTTTCTCCTGTAAAAACAGAATAGTTGAGAGTATCCAAAAATTTATCCACTGAACATGTGTGAATTAGTGGAAATGAGAAAACTGGCTCATCATATTATAGTCACTCAGTTGTTATAACTTCATCTGAACACAGAACAACACAGTAATTTTAAATTATTTTTATTCTTAGAATGAACTGTTGGTTAAAGACAGGAAACACAAGCTGCACTGATGATGAAATACGAGTAAATGAGTGCATTTATCTTATCAGGATTCTTAAATGGTACATCAAGGTATCTCCGTATATTTTTTAAGTATTAAAAAAAGAAATGTGATGACAGTTATATCCAATTTGGATTTTCAATATTAGAAATAAACTATCCGTACCTCCAATGTTTTATTTGTGGAGACAAGCTTGCAAGCAACAGCCTAGAACCATTCTTTTTGTTTTGTCACTTAGAAACAAAACAGAAAAATTATAAAAACTTACTGATTTTTATTGATCCACCTCCTAGAGTAATGAAAATAAACACAAAAGTAAACAAATGGGACCTAATTAAACTTAAAAGCTTTTGCACAGCAAAGGAAACCATAAACAAAACAAAAAGACAACCCACAGAATGGGAGAAAATATTTGCAAATGAAGCAACTGACAAGGGATTCATCTCCAAAATATACAAACAGCTCATGCAGCTCAATATCAAAAAAACAAAGAACCCAATCAAAAAATGGGCAGAAGATCTAAATAGATATTTCTCCAAACAAGACATACAGACAACCAAAAAAGCACATGAAAAGATGCTCAACATGTCTGATTATTAAAGAAATGCAAATCAAAACTCCAATGAGGTATCACCTCACACCAGTCAGAATGACCATCATCAGAAAATCTACAGGGCTTCCCTGGTGGCGCAGTGGTTGAGAATCTGCCTGCTAAAGCAGGGGACAAGGGTTCAAGCCCTGGTCTGGGAGGATCCCACATGCCGCGGAGCAACTAGGCCCGTGAGCCACAACTACTGAGCCTGCGCATCTGGAGTCTGTGCTCTGCAACAAGAGAGGCCGCGATAGTGAGAGGCCCGCGCACCGCGATGAAGAGAGGCCCCCGTTTGCCACAACTAGAGAAAGCCCTCGCACAGAAAGACAGACCCAACACAGCAAAAATAAATTAATTAATTAATAAACTCCTACCCCCAACATCTAAAAAAAAAAAAACTACAAACAATAAATGCTGGAGAGGGTGTGGAGAAAAGGGAACCCTCGTACACTGTTGGTGGGAATGTAAATTGGTGCAGCCACTATGGAGAACAGTATGGAGGTTCCTTAAAAAACTAAAAATAGAGTTGCCATATGATCCAGCAATCCCACTCCTGGGCATATATCCAGAGAAAACCATAATTGAAAAAGATACATGTACCCCAATGTTCACTGCAGCACTATTTACAATAGCCAGAACATGGAAGCAACCTAAATGTCCACTGACGAAGGAATGGATAAAGAAGATGTGGTACATACATAAAATGGAATATTACTTAGCCATAAAAAGAATGAAATAATGCCATCTGCAGCAACATGGATGGACCTAGAGATTGTCATACTGAGTGAAGTAAGTCAGACAGAGAAAGTCAAATAGCGTATAATATCGCTTATAAGTAGAATCTTATAAAACGGTACAAATGAACTTATTTACGAAAGAGAAATAGAGTCACAGATGTAGAAACCAAACTTATGGTTATCAAGGGGGAAGCAGGGTAGGGGGTTGGGAGATTGGGGTTGACATATACACACTACTATATATAAAATCGATAACTAATAAGGACCTACTGTATAGCCCAGGGAACTCTACTCAATACTCTGTAATGACCTATATGGGAAAAGAATTTTTAAAAGAGTGGATATATGTATGTATAACTGATTCACTTTGTTGTACACCAGAAACTAACACAACATTGTAAATCAACTATAGCCCAATAAAAATTAATTTAAAAACACCCACTGATTTTTAAAGTACAAAAAAAGCAAGAATTCCTAATTTAAGGTTAAAAAGTCAGTTCTTATCTATTTTGATGCCATAAGCATAATTAATTTCAATCTACACTGTAATATATATTCATTTAAAAATATGCTTTATCTTATGTTAATGTGTCATTTGTTGAACAGTAATGGCTGAAATTTAAGGTATTTTGTTCAGTATATTATTAAATAACCTTATCTATTTTGATGCCATAAGCATAATTAATTTCAATCTACACTGTAAAATATATTCATTTAAAAATATGCTTTATCTTATGTTAATGTGTCATTTGTTGAACAGTAATGGCTGAAATCTAAGGTATTTTGTTCAGTATATTATTAAATAACCTATATATATAATTCAAAAATAAATATATTAAATATATATATATTAAAATTACTCCTTTCTCATATCATACAAAAACTATTTTAAAAAATTAAATAATGTTGGGAAGTGCTAATTCTCCCTCTATATGACCTAACACATGACCTTTGGGAGACTTACTGTTTGTAAATTAAGGACTTTGGTATGGTAAATTTACCTTGTTTTCATATTCTCATAAATCCCTAAAGGCAGCATAATATATGAAAACCGAGGCCCAGAGAGCAAAATTGCAAAGCTGTTAGTGATTCTATAACTCCTTAGTAATGCCTCTGTGGAAAATCCACTTAGCCAAAAAGTGGTGTGCCAGATCTTCCTATTTCATTTCCCTATACTCACCTTCCTCCAATTTAAATCATCACCACCACCACCACAAGGTTAGGGTGAAAGTTCATGCACTTCCTTTTCACCCAGACTAGTGCAACAGCTCTTGCCACTCCAAATCATGTTTCATATTGATCTGGAGTGATCATCCTCAAATCTCTTATGATAATTCCTTCACATCTTTCAAGGTACCCAAGGTTTTTACAATGAGGCCCAAACTCCTGAGCCTATGATTCAAGGTCCTCCATAATTTGACCCTAGGCTCACCTAGTCTTGCATCCTATCACACCCTTAATGCTAGAATCATACATTTCCCTGCATACATCCTTCAGTTTCAGCTTCTATGCTCAAGCTAGTCCCTTTGCCAAGAATGGCTTTCCTGGGCTTCCCTGGTGGCGCAGTGGTTGAGAGTCCGCCTGCCGATGCAGGGGACGCGGGTTCGTGCCCCAGTCCGGGAGGATCCCACGTGCCGCGGAGCGGCTGGGCCCGTGAGCCATGGCCGCTGAGCCTGCACGTCCGGAGCCTGTGCTCCTCAACGGGAGAGGCCACAGCGGTGAGAGGCCCGTGTACCGCAAAAAAAAAAAAAGATACAATATGAGCCAAACAAACACGGTCTCTACCTTCAAAGAGCTAATACTTACCTCATTGGGTTGCTATGAGGATTAAATGAGATAAAATATGTAAAGCACTTAAAACAGGGCCTATACACAGTCACGTTCAATAAATATTAGCTATTAGTGTTGCTGCCTAACCATACTATTTAAAATAGTTGCCATACACAAATAGATATCACTTTATACCTTACCCTGATTCGTTTCTTCTTAGCATTTATAACTATTCTCATTACACATTTGTTTACTATCTTCCTTACCCCAAGGGACCATGCCTTTTTTTTAAAAAACCGCTGTAACCACAATGCCTAGAACATTACCTGGCCCTCAGAAGCTAGTCAAAAGCCACTTCTGGGGGCTTCCCTGGTGGCGCAGTGGTTGAGAATCTGCCTGCTAATGCAGGGGACATGGGTTCGAGCCCTGGTCTGGGAGGATCCCACATGCCGCGGAGCGACTAGGCCCGTGAGCCACAACTACTGAGCCTGCGCGTCTGGAGCCTGTGCTCCGCAACAAGAGAGGCCGCGATAGTGAGAGGCCTGTACACCGCGATGAAGAGTGGCCCCCGCTCGCCACAACTAGAGAAAGCCCTCGCACAGAAACGAAGACGCAACACAGCAAAAATAAATAAATTAATTAATAAACTCCTACCCCCAACATCTAAAAAAAAAAAAAGCGCCACTTCTGTATCATTGACTTTTATGGTCTGGGGGTAAAGACAGACATTAACCAAAAAGTCAGAGCAAGAAATACAAAATTACAATTGATGTGTATTCTATGAAAGAGAGTTACATAATGGAGGTGTGTGACTTAGGGTTGTTTGGGAGTTTTTCTGATGAGTAGGCAGGGCGGTTGGGGTTTCCCTGACTTCCTTGAGCTGAGAACTCCAGGATATGCAGGGTTAACAGGCAAGAGAGAGTACTATTACAGGTCATTCACATGTGCTATTTGTTCTATCTGGTTTTCCACAACACAACTCCTGTAATTTAATCCTTTAGGTTTCTTCCTGAAAGTAGGATCCTTTGGGAAGCCATCCCTAGCTATTCAAAACATAACAATGAAAATTTTGAAAAATATAAAATACGAAGCTTTATAATAATGTTTGGTTCTATTTATTGAGTGCCTACTACACCTGTTACACAAGGAAATTTTTTAAAGTAGCCTCTACGAATAATTCCTAGCTCATAATAAGCTAATACTTTGCCTTCTCTTCACCTCTCCCATACATATACTTTTACACTGTGTGCATGTGTTTTAACAAGTAAGGAAAAATCCAGTTAGTTGGAGACAAAGTCTAAACCATAACCATGTCTAATGTCTTTCTAGTCTCATTTCCTACTACACATCCTCATTCCTGCATTCTTCATGTCACATAAAGGTAATCCTGCTACCTACAATACATCCTAATTACTTTCTACTCACATTCACAACAAAGCATTCTTCCCCTACCCAAAATGATCTATATAAATCCTGCTCACCTTTGAGGCCCAGCTCAAACGGCACTTTTGGATCCTAAATACCCAAAAAGGAGTTCATAACTCCCTCTGTACTCATACATTCATTCTCAGTGGGATGGCTAACACTTCCAAAAATCTAGCCATTTGGTGTATCTGATGGGACAGCTCTTTATTCTGAAAAGAAGATCATCACATCTTACTAAATTTCCTTTTTGCACCAAAAATAAGATTCTCAAACTCACTCTGTGTAGTCCACTAGTTGCCTCAAATTTCAGTTCAAGATTATATTTGTCAGATAGGAAAATGAGACCATAAAGTGAAATCATTCAAGCACCTACCTGGCCTGGGCACTGGTAATAATAGGAGTTAAGTAAGGCATAGTCACTGCCTAGAAGAACTCACATTTCAGGGGAAGAAACAGGTTAACATACAATGACAGTGTGATGAGTTGTGAATGTGAAGGATTGTTGTGGAGTCAGACACTGGAGAATGACAACCTAAAAATGCAGAGTCAGTGAGTTAGGGAAAGTTCACCGATTAAATAACTTTATAATAAACCACTTTCCAAAAAAGCAGATGGGGAAAAAACAGAAATTAACTAACCTCCTAGGAGAACATAATTACCAGGACTTCGTTTTGACTAGAATGTCCTATTCCTCCCAGAGACCAAAATTTAGATTGCTGCATATAATGGAGCAAAGGGTTCATTAAATGAACTGCAAACCATGTGTAACCCAACTCAATGAAAAACCCACTGAAGCTTCAAACAGGCAAGAGAGAGAAACAGGAAGGAGAGAGAAAATTTGCAAATGTAAGGCTCTCCCAACTAAAAGCAGAGAGGGCAAAACAAATGAAGATAATACAAGGTATTAAAGAGACTGTCACAATCTGACTGCCAAGCTGATTTTCGGTCTCCAGATGCTCTGGTCTCTGCCTCCAAACAAAAACCATTTGTTCTGAGTAATAGTAAAGCTTGTAAATAAATATTTTTAAATTTCCAAAACTGTAACTCCACATTAAAAGATACTCAAAAAAAACATTCATTTTAAAACGTTTTAAGTTATTTCTGTCAAAAGGCTAGATATCTCATAAGGCCATAGTATGCATGCCGGCCCTCACCCCATGCCTCACTCCATCACTCCAAAACACACTATCACTCAGGTTTTGCATTGACATTAGGTAATAAGGCTTGCAGACGCTCTCCAACATCTCCAGTCTCCCTCTTCCCTCTACAAAAAAGAAAAGGAAGAAGAAAGAAAGCCTGCGACCCGCTATCTGCCCGCCCTACAGCTCCTGGGAAGCAATCGTCCTCAAATTGTTCCGGCTTAAACCCTTGAATCCCGTAGAAGGAAATGGGGACAGCTGTGAGAGCGGGGAAGAGAGGACATCCGATAAGGGGGAGAGGAAATGTGGATGGTGGAGGACGAAAAGGAGAAAGGATACAGAGAGGAGAGGGCAGTGGAAATAAAATGGTGAAAGGGGGTAAGAAGCGAGAGCAAAGAGCGGGAGAGAAAAAGAGGGAGGAAAAAGAAGGACGGCGTAGACTTCCCAAAAGAGAGAACAAGGCAAAATGGTAGAGGAGAAAAGGAAGGTCGGGTTAAAGGACGAGGAGGAATAGGCAAAGGGGAACGCGAAAGAAGCTGTCACTGGGGGTGATTTAAAAAAGGGTGTCACCGAGTGGAGAGAGATTAAGAGGGGGAAGGCTGTCACCCCAGTAGGTGGCCGGAGACCAAGGGGAAGAAGGAGTCGGTCACCGAGGGGGAGGTAACAAGGTGGGGAGGTAAAGGCAGGAGCAGACGGGGCATCAGAGCTGGGGAGGGCAGGGCCGTGGGGGCCAGGGTGGCTGGCGGCTGCGGCTCAGGCAGGCCTCGCTCCCTCACCATGGCTGCGCCGGCCTGGTCCTCGGGCATGCAACCTCTGTCCTGGGCTCCGCGGCGGGCCGGGCCTGAGCCCGCCCCCAGGCTGAACCTGCGCGGGGGCTCCAGGAGGCTCCGATGAACAGCGGCTCCGGGCTTGGCCCAGGCCTCGGCCTCCCTGCCTCAGAAGCTGGAAGGGTAGCAGCCGCAGCCGCAGCCGCAGCCCGACCCGGAGCGCAGACTCCGCCCCCGAGGCCCCGCCCTCGCCGCCAGCAGGAGCTTGGCCCCGCCTCCCCTCTCTCACTGCGCAGACTCGGCGGAGGAGTACCAACAATAACCCCCCCACCTGCCCCGCCCCCGATTTCTGGCTTCTCCCCCTCCCAGGCCCTTAAAGGAGCCACACTTACTCAAATAACTAGAGCTTATAAATAAGAGCTATAAATACACGACGTAACAGGAGATTAGAGCTGTCACTCCTTTCGGTCACCTATAGACCCCTGTGCTCTGGTTTTTGTTTTTTTTTTTCGCGGTATGCGGGCCTCTCACTGTCGTGGCCTCTCCCGTTGCGGAGCACAGGCTCCAGACGGGCAGGTTCAGCGGCCACGGCTCACGGGCCTAGCCGCTCCATGGCATATGGGATCTTTCCAGACCGGGGCACAAACCCATGTCCCCTGCATCAGCAGGCGGACTCTCAACCACTGCGCCACCAGGGAAGCCCCTTTTAATGTCACAGATTCACCATTTCTTTTTTTTTTTTTTTTTTGCAGTACGCGAGGTTTATTGTCATTCATTCTTATTGTCATAATTCTTGGTGATTTCAGTTGTTTTAGATGATTCCTCCAATGCCCTAACTTCTCAGGTTCCTCTCCTCTAGGGATCACCCTTGCCTCAGCCTCTCATTTCCTTGTTCATACTTTAGGTCTTCGCATTTCCAGTAACTGTAACTCCTCTATACTCTCAGTTTTAATCACCCAACTCTCCCACCTCAACCTCCTTCCTTTCTAGCTCACTTCCTCTAATACCCAACTCCAAAAACTCTTCAGCTCCACCAAGACTCAGAATCTTACTACCTTTTCACTATTCTTCGCACTATCCTATGTCCTCATTTCCTTTCATGAACGGCTTAGCTTCTATGTCCATTATGAGAATCAGTCCTAGGTATTCATCTTCATTTCTCCAGTCCTTCTTTCCTTTCCCTGTACTCACCTGAGGAAACTGTAATCCTGTAGCAAAAGGGGGGTAGAGGGCTTCCCGGTGGCGCAGTGGTTGAGAGTCCGCCTGCCGATGCACGGCACACGGGTTCGTGCCCCGGTCCGGGAGGATCCCACATGCCGCGGAGTGGCTGGGCCAGTGAGCCATGGCCGCTGAGCCTGCGCGTCCGGAGCCTGTGCTCCGCAACGGGAGAGGCCACAACAGTGAGAGGCCTGCGTACCTCAAAAAAACAAAAACAAACAAAAGGGGGTAGAGTGGAAAAAAATGCAAAATCATACTGACTGGCCTCCACCTACATTTGATATCATTATCATCAAATAAGCCGTTAATGCTTGGCTATCCTACTACATTTCTCCAGTTTCGTCACTCCTGTACCCCACCAGATAACTATTTCATATCTCTCTCTTCAAACTTCCAATACTTCTTTTTTTTTAAATAAATTTATTTATTTTTGGTTGCATTGGGTCTTCGTTGCGGTGCGCGGGCTTCTCACTGCGGTGGCTTCTCTTGTTGCAGAGCATGGGCTCTAGGCACGCAGGCTTCAGTAGTTGTGACACGTGGGCTCAGTAGTTGTGGCTTGCGGGCTCTAGAGCACAGGCTCAGTAGTTGTGGCACACAGGCTTAGTTGCTCCATGGCATGTGGGATCTTCCCGGACCAGGGCTGAAACCCGTGTACCCTGCATTGGCAGGCAGATTCTTAACCACTGCACCACCAGGGAAGCCCCCAATCTCACTTACCTGATGATTTCACTTCCAATTTACTGTGAAATAAAGCAAACAAAAGAGAACATCTATAAGTTCCCACCACCACTACCACCACCATGACTTGCAACCTACCTATAACTCTGCTCTGCTTGTAACTCTGCTCCTATACTCTGCCTTCCTTTCCTTACTACAAACGAACTATTTGCCTTTTAGCTAAGGTCAAACCCTCCTCAATTCTTCTCAAACTATGTGCAAAAGGACTTGTTTTCTTCCCGCAATTAGCAATAAACCTATATTTTTGTAAAATGCAATAAAAATTACTAGAAAATTAAATTTAAAAACAAACATACAAAATGCAAGCCCAAGTATAGATATAGATATAGTTTTTTTACCCTCCTAACCATTCTTAAGTGTACAGTTCAGTGGCATTAACTACCTTCACATTGTTGTGCTACCATAACCACCATCCAACTCCAGAGCTCTTGTCATCCTGCAAAACTGAAACTCTGTATCCATTAAACAACAACTCCTCATTCCCTCCTCCCACCAGATCCTGACAACAACCATTCTATAATACTTTCTGTCTCTATGAATTTTGACTACTCCAGTCAGATTTTTTGTTTGTTTTTTTATTAGATCCAATAGACATAACATTTTTCTGTCAAATTGCTATAAAAGTTTCTAAATATTTACTCTTGATTTCTGTCACAAACTGGTGACAAACTTTTGTGGACCATCACTAGTATACAAGTCACACTTTGAGTAGCACAGTGCTAGGTTCCTACCATTTCACTTTCTCAGAGACATCTAGCCAGCAATTCTCCTCTCTTCTACGTCATGATTTTTCTGTTTTTCTTTCCCGTTGGCATACCAAAATGAATGTATTTCTTCCATCTTAAAACAAAACAAAACCTCTCTTGACTGAGTTTGACCCTCCAGCCCCCATTTCTCTGCTCTTTTTTACAGCAAAATGTCTCACAAAGGTGGTCTGTACTGTACTTGATGTCTTCACTTCATTTTTCCCATTCCCTGTGGAACCCTGTCCAGTTGAGCTTTCTCCTCACCACTCTACTGAAATGCTCTTGTCAAGGTCAGCAGTGATGTCCATTTACTCACAACGATCAGTCATCAGTGTTACTTGACCTACCAAGAGCACTAGACACAGCTTATCAATTCCTCCTCCTTGCCTACTATGACACTCCACTGCCCTGGTTCTTCTTTTGTCTTACTGGCTGCTCTTGGTCTCTCCACATTTCTCTGACCTCTAAATACTGCAGTGCCAGGAATTCCCTGGTGGTCTGGTGGTTAAGACTCTGTGCTTCCACTGCAGGGGGCACGAGTCAGGGGAACTAAGATCTCTCAGTGCAGCCAGAAAAAGAAAAAAACACTAAATACTGCAGTGCCCCAGGGCTCAATACTTTGACCTCTCACCTTCTCCATTTATACTCACTCCTTAATGATTTTATCCTATCACATTACTTTAAATACGATCTATGTAATGATGATTCCCCAAATTACACCTGTATTCCAGACCTCTCTTCTGAATTTCAGACTTATATATGCAACTGCCAACTTGTAAACATCCCCCTTTGTATGTCTAATAGAATTTTATTATTCTTAGTAGCCATTCAATAGAGTTCCCCTCAAGTCTACTGGCCATGAGTAAACCAGCAAATAGCAAAGGGAATAAGACCACTAATATTAGCTTAGACCAATAATGATTTACTGTCTGTGTCTGAACTGAGAATCACTTCCCCTGAGGACCTGGTGGTAGTGGAGGGAAATCACCATAAAAAAATCAGTACTCTGCCATCAAGAAAGAATGGAGCACAGTTGACCTGTAATCAATGAAATAGAATAGAAAGGCCAAAAATACATCCAAATATACATGAGAATTTTGTATAATAAAGGTATCAAATCAGTAAAAAATGTGGCATTACATTTGGTGTTAGAATAACTGGATAGCCAGTTATTCTAGAAAAATTTAACGTGGATCTGCACATCACACTGTTCACCAAGAGAAATTTCAAATACATCAAAGATTTAAATGTTAAAAAAAAAAAAAAAACTTCTTGAAGGAACCATGGGAGTTTCTATAATCTCAAAGTGAGGAAGGTCTTTTAAAGTATAAAACAAAACTTAGATGTTATAAAAGACTGATAAATTCAACTATGTGGAAATAAAAAAATCTGTAAAGCAAAAGCCACCATAAGAAGAGTCAGATGAAAATGACTATACATATATATATATGTTTGCATTTTGTACCATAGGAAGATGGGTAATTGTCATATTTATAAACAGAGGTGAAATCTATAAGAACAAAAATCCATGGGGAAAAAGTGCAAAAGACATGAATTAATAGTTCACACAGGGGCTTCCCTGGTGGCGCAGTGGTTGGGAGTCCGCCTGCCGATGCAGGGGACACGGGTTTGTGCCCCGGTCCGGGAGGATCCCACGTTCCGCGGAGTGGCTGGGCCCGTGAGCCACGGCCGCTGAGCCTGCGCGTCCGGAGCCTGTGCTCCGCAGCGGGAGAGGCCACAGCAGTGAGAGGCCCGCGTACCGCAAAAAAAAAAAAAAAAAAATAGTTCACAGAAAAAGAAATA
This sequence comes from Leucopleurus acutus, assembly GCF_964270905.1. NCBI lineage: Eukaryota > Metazoa > Chordata > Mammalia > Artiodactyla > Delphinidae > Leucopleurus > Leucopleurus acutus. The sequence goes on from NC_139143.1 coordinate 149,596,673, forward strand.
GCAATGGCTCTTAAATGCTCACTCTTGCCCAAGATAAGAGAAATGCAAATTAGAATTTCTTTGAAATACTATTTTTCACCTGTCAGATTGACAAGGATTTGTAAGTCTGATAAGACACTGTGTGGTGGTGGTTTTAACAGGTAGTCTCACATTTTGTTGGTGGGAGTGTAAATTTGAACAACTTTTATGGAGGACAGTTCAGAGGTGGTATTTATCAAATTTTTAAATGTACATTCACTTTGACCCAGCAATTCTACTTCTAAAAAAAGTTTTTTTTAAAGAATGTTTGTCACAAGGACGTTTTATTTTTTTTATTATTAATTTTTAAAATTATTTATTTTTCGCAGTGAGGCATATAGGATCTTACTTCCCCTACCAGGGATCCAACCCGTGCCCCCTGCAGTGCAAGTGTGGAGTCCTAACCACTGGACTGCCAGGGAATTCCCTCTACTTCTAAAAATTTTATCTACACATATGCTCAAGCATATGTACAAGTTTTGTTTGTAATAGCAAAAGAGTGGAAACAACTTAAATGTTTATTCATAAACATTAATAGAGTTTATTAATAAACTGGTTAAATACGGTAACAGTTTATTCATACGAAGCTTACTCTGCAGCCATAAAAAAGAACAAGAAAGTTTTTTGATATAGAATGATCTTTAAGATCTACTGTTAAGTGAAAAAGCAAGGTCCTAAACAATGTATATTGCATACTATTTTTCCTGTAAGAAGTGGTGGTAGTAATATGTATTCATGATTGCTTGTATATGCAGAAAATATCCCTGGAAGAATTTAACAGAAACTGACATCCTCGATTGTCTGATTGCTGCTAGGGAGGACAAGTGGATGGCAGCAGACAGGTAGAAGAGAGACTCTTCATAGACTAGCCTTTTGTATCTTATGATTTTCTTAATCATGAGAATGTGTTACCTATTCTAAAAGTAAATAAATAAAATTTAAAAGATTGAGCCGCTTATTTATTTTACAATTAAAACATTTTTTTACAATGAGGAATGACTTATCAATGTTCCTAATTTTAAGAGATTCTGTACAATCTTTTATTATTGTTGAGTTAATCAGAACTAGATCAGTAGTTACTCATCATGTTTGGTGAATATAATCAACCTCCTCTGGCAAACAGAGTTTATAACTTTAAGTGAACAAATGTCACCTTCTACAACAGAGGTGGTTTCCTATAACTGCTCGTAATCTCAAGATTACAAATCAACAGTCTTTGGAACCATCAAAATAAACCTTTTGATATTATTGGGAAGGTCTGTTCCTTTTATAAACATAGAAATTCAATTTCATGAGAAAAGATTCAGACTAAGTATAGCTTTAACTTAAATTCAGTGATAAATGGCATATAATTAAACACTATTCTTTCCTCTTATGTATGTAAACAGAAGTTAATGGTTAATTCAGTGAGTGCTTCACCCTCTCAAAAACACTTGTATCCTTAAAAATTCCTGCTATTGAAGCTTATGACCTTTGGTCTCTGACTATAATCAAGGCTGAATCTAAGGTATTCAGGGTTTATGATAATTTATTTCTCTAGAAAGTCAATTGTTTACAGAATTTGGAAGATTCCTTTATTCTTTTTTTTTTTTTTTTTTTTTTTTTTTTTGTGTACGCAGACCTCTCACTGTTGTGGCCTCTCCCATTGTGGAGCACAGGCTCCGGACGCGCAGACTCAGCGCCCATGGCTCACGGGCCCAGCCGGACCGGGGCACAAACCCGTGTCCCCTGCATCGGCAGGCAGACTCTCAACCACTTCGCCACCAGGGAAGCCCTCCTTTATTCTTAAATGATAACCGTATTGTTATTATTATTATGAGGAGAATATCAATTTTGCTCTAGAAGGCAAAGCTAGAGGCAAAGAGAGGATGGGAAACTATTGGAAGGTAGATTTTTAGCTCAAAAAAAGGAAGAACATTCTAAGAGCAAGAACTGTCTCACATGGAATGGGCTGTGTACTCGTGAGGCAGTAAACTCTCGGTCACCAGAGGTGTACAAAAAGGGGCTAAGAGACAAAATATTGGGGATATAATAGATGGGAGTTCTATAATGAGTTTTAAACTGGATTTGATGATTGTTCAGTTTCCTCCTAATTCTGAAAGTCAGTAGCTCAAGAAAGTTAAATGGGAAAAGACAAAATCGAAGAATAGGAATTTCATTACAACTCACTTATTTCCAAGGCAGTATTTCCTGTTATTTTTAATAGTCAGTGCCCTGAATCTTTAAGGGAGGGGACCATTCTAAAGGTCTACTGCCTTTTGTACTACTCTGTTGGATAATGAAAAAGACTCCCAGTTAGAAATAAACAAGTTCCTCCTTAACAGTATGGGAGAAAACAAACTTACTGGGTATGATGAAATTTCAGCTCATTACTCCTGAGCATGAGGTGCTGAGCTCCATTCCAACCACTCATCAGAACCCAAGACTCAGGACAAAAGTTTCCAATAAGCATTATCTATTAAGAGAAGTCCACCCTAGTTGGTGGGCTGGCTATTCTCTGTGTGGAGCTAGGCTGTATCAAAGGGATTTTTTTCAAGCTGAAAGTAGCAATACAAATATTAACTCTAGCAATCTCTTACAAAGTCACAGCAGTGTTTTAGAAAGCAGTTTATCAGCCAGCCTCACATTCAAGCCTCATAACAATCCCCTGGGGCTGGTAAAAGCGGTGACTATCCCATTTGATAGATGAGAAAACACAGGCTCAGAGATAGGAAACCTCACAAGTCAGCCATAAGAACTAATTCTGACCCCAGAGCTCATTCCACTACCTCAGAGCCTTGGAAAGAATTGGAATTTCTCTTTAGGATAGGAAGGACCTGGTGAACAGGAGGTCTTTCTAATGTGGAATTAATTTTCTATTAGAATCCGTTATAAACTTTAGTGTCTATCAGAATCAGCTGGAGCACTTGTTAAAGTAGTTTGCTATGTGTCTCCCCCAGAGTTTCTGATCCATTAGGTCTGGGTTGGGGCTCAAGATTTTGCATCACTAGCATGTTCCCAGGAGATGCTGATGATACTGGTCCAGGAAGACACTGGGAAAGTCACTCTCCCACTCTATCCTTCCTTCCTAGTATCTTCTATCAGATGCCAGAAGGCAAATGAGGGTGATTTGAGGAGAAAAACAGAATGATTTTATAGCTCTCTGTGCTGCTGAGACACAAGTGTACGCTCAGGATAAGACTGAGGAACACTATGCCAGAAGTCGGAAGGGTTGATTTCCAGTCCTTGGCTCTGACACTGGAGAGGTGGGATTTGTTACCTTTATCAAATCCCAGTTTATCATTTCATTTGGAGCCCTGAAATGCTGAGGCCTTGGGCAAATCTTTCCTCTCTCTGGGGCTCAATGTGATCATCTGTAAAATGTCCTGAGGGGGTACATGGTCAGGAAGGGTGACCTCCCAGGTCCCTCTACCAGTTCTAACATTCTGGCTCTGAACTTACCTAGCCAGAGTCTTGATTTCCCTAGATACCTATGCCTCCAGGGTGGACAGAGAGTAGGTAGTATTTAATGGGCCACAGGAACTCTGAAAAATTAGAATGTACATGAGAAATCCTCTTCACATGATGCTCCAAGCCCTCATGGGGGAACTGGTGAGCATTTCTGACTGTGGAATCAGAAATTATGTCTCCAGAGAAGAGAAATGTGGACTAAAAATCAATTAAGTATTTCTTGTCTTGTCTTAATTAAAAAGGAACAATGAACAGAGGTTTTTGTTCAGAAAGGAAACAAACTCCTTGGACCTATAAGTACAATGATGTAAAATAAACTTTCTTATGTGACTAACCAGTAAGATTACACTTCTTTCTCTTTCTTTCTTTCTTTTTTTTTTTTTTTTTGGTCTCGCCTCATGGCTTGTGGGACCTTAGTTCCCCGACCAGGGATTGAATTGCCCTCAGCAGTGAGAACGCAGAGTCCTAACCACTGGACCACCAAGGAATTCCCTACCATTCTCTTCTATTAGAAGTTATGAGTCCTTCCTGTATTTTCCTGACCTTTCATGTGAATAGATAAGATTAACTTCTGAAGTTTGTAAAATATGTTTCAGAGAGTTGCATAAAGGCGCAAAACATGTTTATTGTGAGAAAGAGCATTAGTTTGAGAAATATGCCAGCTATTATTCATGTAATCTGTAAATGGTCTCTGTAGTGTTTTCTTTACCTTTTCTTTTTTTCACTCCCCAACACATAGTGAAACCTCTGGGGTTAGAAAGCAGTTTGGCAGTTCAGTCTTCTGTTTTTCCCTAAAAGTTGCTGGTGTTAGAGTAAAGACACCTCTAGCTATTTCTGATTCAAACATCAAGGTGAAATGTATTCCGTGCACTTGTTTGATTCAAACAAGAAATCAAAGCCCTAGGAGGTAGAGGTTAAAACTTTAAGCCAGGAAGGGGAGATAAAGGCTCCCCAAACTTCTGGTATAGGTGGTAGGGAGAAATATATGCCCAAGATGGGCAAAGAACTGACCATCAGGTGAAGTGTCCAAGTGTCAGGACCACATTCTAAATCAACTGTTTAGGGTTGGTATCACTCCCTCTTCATTGCTCTCACCAACTAAACACATTCATAGAAGACCTTGACACTTGACCCAGTCTTCACTCTATTGCAGTAATTGTCAAAGTGTGGTCCCCAGACACCAGTATCGGCCTCACCTGGGAACTTGTTATAAATGTAAATTCTTGGGCCACTGAGACCAACTAAATCAGAAACTCAGGGTGTGGGACCCAGAAGTCTGTTTTATCAAGGCTTCCAACTGATCCTGATCCACACTAAAGTTTGAAATCCACTAGGCTATTACAATCCTACAACAACATGGGTGACTTCAACATTCACCTTCATGACCCATCCAGCTCTCTGGCCTCTCTACTCCTTGACCACCTCAGTTCTAATGACACCCCCTTCCACTTCAGCCACCCACTCCTATGACTGCACCCCGAACCTTGTCAAACTCAAAATTCCTTCATGTGTGAAGTCTGAAAACATCCTACAGATGCATCACAATCTCTTTATCTTTGTACATCTCTATGCTTTTCTTGAATGGTGACAAACTCTCCAATGGCTTTATGCAGACAAGGAGACCAGCCCTGTATTCTGATGAGTCCAAAATTTTTCTCCCAAATCTTTTTTCCAAGCTCCAGGCTTCCATATCTAATGTCAAATGCAGACTCCACTTGGATATCCCACTGATATCTCATAGCCTCAGACTCAAAGATTAATTCCCTATCTTTCCCAAAATCTTATTCCCCTTCTTGTGCTCCCTCTATCAGGAGCAGAGGCTCACAAATGAGTTTTTAAGAGTGATCTGGGAGTCATTCTTGACACCTTCCTCTCCTTCACCCCTTGCAACCAAGCAATCACCCAAATTCCACCAATTTAGCTCCTACAGGGTCATATGTAAATTATCGATTTATTCTTCAATGAATATTGAGGCTTTGTAAGGCTCTTCCCAGACGAAGAATTCCATGGGTGATTTCTCAAACCTGTTCCCACCTCCTTAATATCCCTGTCACCAGTGCCTATGTGGTTCTCAACCCTGACTTCACTTCAGAATCACCTAGGAGGGTTTCAAAACTATAAGGCCTTTGCTCACCACCTAAATAATCTGATTTAACTGGATTGGGATGGGCCTCTAGAACAGGAGACTTTTTTTTTTTAAGACTTTTTTGGTTTAGGGAAGTTTTAGACTGACAGCAAAATTGAGAGAAAAGTACAGAGATTTCACAAATACCCACTGCCTCTGCATATGCATGGCCTCACGGATGATCAAATCCCACACCAGAGTGGTACGTTTGTTATAACTGATGAACCTACATTGACACATCATAATCACTAAAAGTCCATCATTTATATTAGAATTTCACTCTTGGTGCTGTACATTCTATGGGTTTGGACAAATGTATAAGTAGATGTATGGACCCTTATAATATTATACAGAGTAGTTTCACTGTCCGAAAAATGCTCTGTGCGCTGTCTATTTATCCCTCCCTCTCCTCAATCCCTGACAACCACTTATCTTTTTACTCTCTCCACAGTTTTGCTTTTTCCAGAATGTTGTATAGTTGCAATCATACAGTATATATAGCCTTTTTGTGTGTGTGTGTGGTACGCGGGCCTCTCACTGTTGTGGCCTCTCCCGTTGCGGAGCACAGGCTCCGGACGCGCAGGCTCAGCGGCCATGGCTCACGGGCCCAGCCGCTCCGCGGCATGTGGGATCTTCCCGGACCGGGGCACGAACCCACGTCCCCTGCATTGGCAGGCGGACTCTCAACCACTGCGCCACCAGGGAAGTCCCTGTATAGCCTTTTAAGGTTGGCTTCTTTTACTTGATGAAAATGATAAGTATTTACATTTCCTCCATGTCTTTTCATGACTTAATGGCTCATTTCTTTTAATGCTAAGTAATGCTCCATTGCCTGGATATACCACAAAACTGGAGTTTTGGATGTTAAGCACCCCAGGGGATCCTAAGATAAAGCTAATTCTAGATTTTATCCTTTGGTACTCTCCAGAAGAATTTTGAGAAACTATGGTCCTCCTCATACATTTTTAATTTGACATCTACATTTTTATTATCAGTTTAATTATTGCTTACTGAACACTCTTGCTTTGCTGTCCTGGGACTCTCCATCAGAAGCCCTGTATATTCAAATCATCCTTTCAATGATGCTCCAGACATTTTTACTCCCAGGGCGGTACTCCCATAGTAATAGTCAAGATAGTTCAGTGGCATATCTTTCCTTTGAAGATGAGAGAATAGCTATTGTGAAACAGGAGAAATAAAAGGCACATTATCGGGCAGATTAGCTTTAGAGAAGAATGTACACGTAAAAGTTGGGGATGTAGGAATTATTTATGCTTGTGTGGCCCCTGGAAAGTCTTCATGAACCTCCAAGGGTGTAGATTTCCCTGTTTGAAGTCTGCTGCTTAGGCCATTTCGGTAGCCTCATTGGTCATTCTGCCACCAGTCTTTTTTTTCTATAATTCACATGCCATAAAACTTACCCTTTTTTAATACAACTCAGTGGCTTTTAGTATATTCAAAAACTTGTACAACCATCACCACTAATTCCAGAGACCTGCACTCAATAGCAGTCATTCCTCATCCCTTCCTACCCCCAAACCCTGGCAACCACTAATCTATATCTCTATGGACTTGGCTATTCTGGACATTTCATATAAATGGAATCATATGATATGTGGCTCTTTTGTCTGGCTCCTTCTTCTTAACATTATGTTTTCAAGGCTTATCTATGTTGTAGCATGTATCAGAACTTCATTCCCTTTTATGGCTGAATAGTATTCTATTACATATTCCGTACGGGTGTAGCATATTTTGTTTATCTATTCATCAGCTGATGGACATTTGGATTGTTTCCACTTTTTGGCTATTATGAATAATGCTGCTATAAAACTGTATGTAGGGGCTTCCCTGGTGGCACAGTGGTTAAGAATCCGCCTGCCAATGCAGGGGACACGGGTTCGAACCCTGGCCCGGGAAAGATCCCACATCCCACATGCCGCAGAGCAGCTAAGCCCATGCACCACAACTACTGAGCCTGCACTCTAGAGCTCATGTGCCACAACTACTGAGCCCGCATGCCACAACTACTGAAGCCTGTGCGCCTAGAGCCCATGCTCCGCAACAAGAGAAGCCACTGCAGTGAGAAGCCTGCGCGCTGCAATGAAGAGTAGCCCCCGCTCGCTGCAACCAGAGAAAGCCCGCACACAGCAACGAAGACCCAATGCAGCCAAAAATATAAATAAATAAATAAATAAATTTAAAAGAAAAAAGAAACTGTATGTGAAAGTTTTTATGTGAATGTATGTCTTCATTTCTCTTGGGTATATAACTAGGAGTAGAATTGCTGAGTCATATGGTAACTCTATATTTAACTTTTGATGATCTGCCAAACTGTTTTCCAAAGCAGCTGCGCCATTTTACATTCCTACCAGCAATGTATAAGTGTTGCAAATTCTCCACATCCTTGCCAACACTTGTTGTTGTTCATCTTTTTTCATTACAGGCATCCCAGTGTGTGAAATTGTATCCATTGTGGTTCAATTTGCATTTCTCTGATGACTACTGATATTGAGTATCTTTTCATGTGCTTAAAAGCTGTCTCTAGTCTTAAACCTCTAATTTAACCCCCTTTTGCTACCAAGATTATCTTTTAATATTATACTCTTGTTTGGAACTTGAGTCAGTGGCTCTACATCACCTGTAAGATAAGGGTTAAACCCCTTAATTTGTCAAGTGAGGCACTTCCCCATCTGGCTTCTGCCTATGTCTTGGCACTACCATTTCGTGTCTCCTGCTCTGTTCTAACCACACTGAACTACTTGCAGTTCTTGGAATATAGACTGCTATTTCAAGCCCCTGTGCATTTGTTCATAGCATTCCCTCTGCCAAGAAACCCCTTCTTGCTTTCTTCAAATATGTCTTCCACTTGCCCTTCGATACTAGATTCATGTGTCTCCTCCTCCTCCGAAAAGCCTTTCCTGATTGCTGTGTCCATAATTAAGTTACATGTCCTTTATGAGCTTCCCCCCACAGCAGTGCTATACTGAGATGGTCTCTTTTGTTTGCCTTCCTAGTTTAGTTGTGAGTTCCTTGAGAGCATTGACTGGATTCAATTTGTCTCTGTCTTCAGGGTCTGACTGGAGGAATTAATTTCATGGGATTGGGATCTTCATGTCCCTCAAATGCCCCTGGCTGAAGTGCTAAGAACTTGTTCCAGTTCCTCAGGAGAAGGCAAAGCCACCTTACCTTTAGGGCATCTTAAAATAGCCCAGACTGTTCATACAGGAAACCTTCTTCCAATCTCAGGAGTATGTAACAGTTTAAAGATAAGACATTTTTTAAGAGTAATAAGGTAATATTGTACCTCTTAATGTTAATCCATTTTATGCTATCTCATCAACTACAGGTACTGGATTACTTTGCTTATTGTTATTGTTTCTTATGTACTATTATGGCCCAGATACCTTCACTCTCACACAATTATCTTACTGAAGAGGCAAATAGAGTACAGTACTTGTTAAGAGCACAGACTCTGGAGCAAGCCAATATGCCTTGGTTTTACTCCCAGCTCCATACTTACTAGCTGTATGATCTTGGAAAAGTTATGTGACATTTCTGTGTCTCAGTTTATTTATTTATAAAGTTTGCATGAAAGTTGTACTTACCTCATAGAGTTCCAGATTCATTGAGTTACTAAATATGTGTATATATACATATATATATATATATATATAATATGCTGTAATGTCTATGTATTAGAACAGGACATGGCATGATGTGTGTTATATAAGTATTAACTATTATTATAAAATCTTCCTGCCAATTCTGCAAGCTAGATATTATTATTCCTATTTTACAATGAGGAAACTGAAGCTTAGACGAGTGAATTTCCCCAGGTTATAGAACTAACTTAATTCCCGGGTCTGGTAACTGATCCAGATATCATACTTTGGGTGCACATTTTCTTGTCTTTAACCTTTCTGCCACTCTCTGCCAGGGAAGGGTAGGAGAAAGGAAAAAGTGGCAGCTAGTTTGGAATAGTCACTCCAGTCAGACTGTTGGGGCCTGTCTCCACTGTATCTTTCTGTAGCGGGTCATTTGTCCACGTCCTTCTACTCATGCATCTACCATGGACATGGAGGGGAGGGTGGTAAAATTCTACTTCCCCAGGCATCCCTGCCTGTCATTTACTATTTACTGTCCTAGCCCTTTTCTAAGAGGTCATATGCATGTAAATAATTTATTCTTCAACAAATAATAAATAATGAGACTTTGCAAAGCCCTTCTTAAAGCTGGAATTCTATGGGTGGCAAATTTCCTGACTAATGATAACTCTTTTACTCTCCATTCTTTCCACTGGATAATGTACCCAGTAAATATCTCTCCTTTGTGTCATGTCATATGCTGGACACTGAGGACATAGAAATAAATAAGACCTAGTCCCTGTCCTCAAGGTGCTCAAGTCTTTGGGAGGAAAAGGTAGACAACAGCAAAAGACTATGATCAGTACTCATAAAAAGAAGCATGGCACCTACCAGAGCACAGAAGAGGCATCTAGCCCCTTTGAGGGGTGACAGCAGGCTTCCTAGAAGAGGTACAACTTAACCTGGTCTTTGAAAGACAAATAAGAATTACCTAAATTAAGAGGGGGAAAAAAAGTACTCTAGGTATAGAGAAACATGCATGCAAAGGCACTGGAGCGTGAAACCAGATGACATGTTTAGGGTCTACAAATCATTTGGGATGAGGCAAAAAGAGTATGTATGGGAGGAGAAGAGGCAAAGCTGGCAAGGCAGCCTGGGCCAGATTACACCAGGGCTTGTGGGCAAAGGTAAAGAACTTATACTTCATCTTTAATGCTATGTGACCTTTGGTTATAACTCTCTTCCTGCACAACTGTTTTTTTTTTTTTTTGAGAGCATTTGGTTATGTTTAGAAGTCCAGAACAATTTACCCATTCATTCATTTATTCACTTATCAACATGTACTGAGCACCTATTGTATCAATTCGTATGTAGAGACAGGAGGCCTCAGGAACTGACTTTTGGGACACAGTGTGAAATCTTGTGAGCCTTTGTATTTTTTATTGTATTTATTTATTTTTTTAAAGTACATAATTTTATTTTGTACATTTACTTTTTTATTTTACTTTTCTAATCGAAGTATAGTTGATTTACAATGTTGTGTTAGTTTCTGGTGTACAGCAAAGTGATTCAGTTATACATATATATATACATATTCTTTTTCATATTCTTTTCCATTATGGTTTATTACAGGATATTGAATATAGTTCCCTGTGCTATACAGTAGGACCTTGTTGTTTATCTATTTTTATATATAATAATTTATGTCTGCGAATGCCAAACTCCCAATTTATCCCTCCCCCACCCCCTTTCCCCTTTGGGCACTGCAAATTTTCTGTCTGTGAGTCTGTTTCTGTTTTGAAAATAAGTTCATTTGTGTGATATTTGATCTTTTTTTCTTTTAGGCCACACTGCGAGATATGCAGGATCTTATTTCCCTGACCAGAGATTGAACCTGTGACCCCTGCATTGGGAGCATGGAGTCAACCACTGGACTGCCAGGGAAGTCCCTTGTGTCATATTTTAGATTCCACATATAAGTGATATCATATGGTATTTGTCTTTCTCTTTCTGGCTTACTTCACTTAGTATGATAATCCATGTTGCTGCAAATGGCATTATTTCATTCTTTTTTTTGCAGTACGTGGGCCTCCGGACATGCAGGCTCAGCGGCCACGGCTCATGGGCCCAGCCGCTCTGCGACATGTGGGATCTTCCCGGACAGGGGCACGGACCCGTGTCCCCTGCATCGGCAGGTGGACTCTCAACCACTGCGCCACCAGGGAAGCCCCTACTACATCTTCTTAATCCATTCAGCTGTCAATGGACATTTAGGTTGCTTCCATGTCTTGGTTATTGTAAATAGCGCTGCAATGAACACTGGGGTGCAGGTATCTTTATGAATTATAGTTTTCTCCAGATATATGCCTAGGAGTGGGATTGCTGGATCATATGGCAAATCTATTTTTAGTTTTTTAAGGAAGCTCCATTCTGTTTTCCAGTGGCTGCATCAATTTACATTCCAACCAACAGTGTAGGAGTGTTCCCTTTACTTGTGAGCATTTTTATTTTTTTATTTTATTTAAAAAAAATTATTTACTTTATTTATTTATTTTTGGCTGTGTTGGGTCTTCGTTGCTGCACGCAGGCTTTCTCTAGTTGCATCGAGCGGGGGCTGCTCTTCGTTGTGGTGCGCGGGCTTCTCATTGTGGTGGCTTCTCTTGTTGCAAAGCACGGGCTCTCGGCACTCGGGCTTCAGTAGTTGTGGCACTGAGGCTCAGTAGTTGTGGCTCGTGGGCTCTAGAGTGCAGGCTCAATAGTTGTGGCACACATGCCCACTTGCTCCGTGGTATGTGGGATCCTCCCAGACCAGGGCTCGAACCCATGTCCCCTGCCTTGGCAGGCGGATTCCCAACTGCTGTGCCACCAGAGAAACACTTGTGAGCATTTTTAGAAGGCACTAAATCTCAGCCCAGAGTTGAAATGATTTACTCTGAAACCTGATCCCTTCCCTACCCTTGGTGTTGCAACCCGTTGGGTCACTTGGACTTCCCTGAACATGCTGCAGTGAACCAGGTCGTGGGGCACGTCGTGGAAATGACTACTATCGCAACAGCTGAACCAGTCAGCCTGGGTGGTGAATGAGTGCCTGCTGTGCTCACACACATGGAGGCTCATGAGCAAGATGGAAAAAGAAGAGACTATCAAGTCCCTGCTGTCTGGGGTTTCACAGTCTAAAAATGCAGAAAGTTAGACCTGGAAGACACGTTAGAGATCATTAGTCATATGGGATAAATAGAGCTCTTACAAAGTGCCTGACTCTGTGTTGGGACCTGAAACCTGGCTTCTACCCTTAAGGAGCTCGCAGTCTGGTAAAACAAGTAATGTAAAAATAGATAATGACCACAGTGCTTCAGGAGGTAGAGGAGATCTCAGCTGGCTAACCATGCCCACTGTCAACCAGTGTCCTAAATAAGGACCGGGGGTGTCATAGTCTGAGCTGGTGTCAAGAGGCTGGAGAGAAGTGGGAAGGGCAACCCACACTGAGAAAATAGCCTGAGGAGTTCAGAGCACAGGAGCAGGGATCAGAGTGATTGGTTTGTCTAGCATCTGTGGGGAAGTATTAAGTGGAGTGGTCAGCAGCAGCCAGATGAGAGGACTTTAATTGCTGAGTTAAGGACGTGGGCAGTGTGGAGCCATTAGTTTCCAACGTGGGGGGTGGCACAGTCAGATCTGCCTTTTAGAAAAAGTCCCTTTCATTGTAGGGCTCCAGTGTAGTCATCTGTAAAATGAGGGAGTTGAAGATGATCTTCAAAATCTTTTCAATGCGTAGGTCCTATGAGTCTGATTTGGAGCAGTGCTTCTCAAACTTTATTGTGCATTTGAATCACCTGGGGGTGTTAAAATGAAGATTCCGGTTTAGTTGGTGTGGCTGGGGCCCAAGAGTCTGCATTTCTACCAAGATCTCAAAGGGTGTCAATGCTGCAGATCACACTTTCAGTATCAAGGATTAGCAGATGTTTCCAACCTATAATCTATAAATTGTAGATTATCTGATTTGAAATAGTATCTTATTTAATTTTTACAGTGTTTGAAGGTTTGCAAAGAGATATACCTTATCTCCTTTACTGCTTTCAGCAATTCTTCTTGAGAGGAATGATAAGGAGACAACACATTCACGGTCGTGTGAGACATCCTTAAAACTTAGGTACCAAAGTTAGTCTGTCTTCTTCCAGCATTGTGGTGGGGTAGGGATTCTAAGCCCCACTTTACAGATGGAGAGACTGGGGATCTGAAAAGAAAATGGATTTAGCTAAGACCAAACACTATAGAAGTGGCAGAACCGGAATTATAATTGAAGCCTCCTGACTCCTATTTCAGTGCTATTTCCAGTGTATTTCTCTGCTTCTTCCGGCATACACTCATTCACTCTATACAGATTTATCATAGAACAACTACATTTCAGACCCATCACAACATGTTAATGTGGAAAGAATGACCTTTCAATAACTGGACTGTTGTATTATCTTATGACAGGGCCGAAAGTAAGTTCATCACACGAGATGAATTGTGCCGCTCGCTCAGGCAAAACAGCGCCGTCTGTCCTGCTGTGGTAGCTTTTATTAAAGCATTATCTAGGTTTACACTTTAAGACTTGTTTTCTTAACATTTCAGAAATGCCAAAGCAGCAACTATGTATTTATTAATTATACAAGCAATAATTGGCTTTCTTGAAAACATGCCGTGCTTCGTCCTTGAGCGCAAAAGCGGCACAAAGTTCCCACCATTATTTTGATCATACTGAAGTAGCACAAGGACATTTCCTTGCGTTCCCACCACTCTGATTATACTGAGGACATCTCATGGATCAGTGCCCAAAGCACTCAATGCTTCTTCGCAGGCCCCCGGTTTGCTGGGGGGGCTCAAAGCAATCAGGACTGTTTGCAATTCTGGCTTATTCACCAGCCCCCAGTTTGCTGGGGGGGGCTCATGGGTCACGTCTCCTTTCCATGTCCTCAGTTATTCCACTACACTGGACCAAGTGAAATATACAAATATAGGGAGAGAGGAAGGTTTATGGAGGGTAAGGCTTACTGGTGAGCCGTCAACTCTAAAGGATTATAAAAGAAACCCATTCAGACAAGAGAGATATCATTAATCTCTGACTTTTGTACATACATTTATCAGATATTTACCAAGCCCTACTCAGCTCCAGGTCCTATGTTAGATATTTTTAAAAAAAAATTTTAACATCTTTATTGGAGTATAATTGCTTTAGAATGGTGTGTTAGTTTCTGAGAAATATGGAACGCTTCACGAATTTGTGTGTCATCCTTGCACAAGGGCCATGCTAATTTTCTCCGTATCATTCCAATTTTAGTATATGTGCTACCGAGGTGAGCACCCTGTTAGATTTTGATGACACAGGCATGAATCAGACAATTCTTAGGAGTTCACAATTTAGTCTAATAGAGCATTTCACTGCTTACAAGCAATTTCTCCACCATTTATAATAGCTGCCATTTGCTGAATGCTTAATATGTGCCCATGTTGTACTAAGCTTTATACATTATTATAATTATATTAATTAATCCTCAAAGTCTCGTTAGAATGTACATTACACGAGGTCGTAGATTTTTGTCTGTTTTGTTCACTGTTGTATCTCTAGAACCTAGAAGAATGATTGTCACATAATAGGCACTCAAAAAAATTTTGTTGAATGAATAAATAAACAACACTGTTATGTAGAGAGAACCATTACCTCCATTTCCCAGATGAGTAAACTAAGGAGCATGTAGGTGAAATGCTTTGCTTGAGGACTCCCAAATAGTAACAGGCAGAACAAAGACACTTTCAGAAGAACCCATAAATGCCCGACTCCAAACCCAGGAGTCTTACCCTTTGTGTACTGGTGGTTCTCAAACTTTAGCATGTATCAGAATCACCTGGGGAGTTTGTTAAAACATAGATTGCTGGGCCCCCAAGTTTCTGATTCAGCAGATCTGGAGTAGGGTTGGGGAATATTCATTTCTAACAAATTCCCAGGTGATTCTGATGCTGATTGATGGTCCAGGGATCATACTTTGAAAACCACTAAGTTACCAAACTGCCTCCCAATTTCTCATTTATTCTTGAGGTAGAGTAGAGATTAACATCCCATGGCAGAGAGGAAAATAAGGCCAGGTAAGTCCAAGGTCTTACAGCAAGTGTGGGATTCCAAGGTCAGTGTGATTCTAAAGTCCTTATCGTTCTTGATAAACCTTGCTGCTTCAGATGATGCTTTACAGGCATGAGACACAGAGGAAGCCAGAGGCAGAGAAGAGTGAAGGTATTTGTTAGGAGGAGGTGAGGGTAAATTTGGAAAGTTTACCATCCAATTTACTGTCCTGAAGGAGGGGTCTGTGGCTCTGTCATTAACTTGCTGTGTACTCTGGGCCAAACCCCTTCCTCTCTCTGGACCTCCCTCCTTCTTTTCCTCTATAAAGCAGGGCCCTCTCCAGCTTGCAGCACAGCCTGGGACCCTCAAAGACAGGCAGGGAAGTAGAGGTTGCATGAAGCCTGTCTCTGATTGCTTGTGTTGGCTCCAGGCAGGTCATGCGGGGACTTTATGATATGCAACCACCGCTGCTGAAACGGGAGTCTGAACAGGACTGGCACCTGTCACGGCCTTTTCCTGTGTTCGGTGGGAGAGATGCAGGGAGAGCAGCTGCAGGCTAGGCCGGCACGGGCTTGGGGGGTTGACTGGCAACAGCAAGAAGGGCAGGGCGTCTCCACGGCTAACCCACCCAGTGCTGAGTGTCCCCAGGGGACCTATAGAGGACAGAACTAGTGCCCCCGGAACAACCCCAGGAAAGCGGAATCATCCCGAGCCTCCTGCCACCCGCAGTTGCATGGGCTGCTGACTGCCGGCTCAGCTTAGACACCAGCGCCAATCCCAGGCCTTCAAAGTGACCTCACAGCAGATGTGATTGGTCCTCTCTCAGCACCGGGCGCGTCCTGTCAGCTCACTGTCAACTGACCTCTGGGGGAGAACTGGTGGGTTGCGTGACCTTGAAGAAATCACTTTACTTCTCTGAACCTCGTTTATAAAATGGATATATTAATACCTATCCTGAAATGACCCATAAGACAGTGAACATGTCCAGAAAAGACATCATCTCCATAAAATTTTCTTTTATTGTTTGCTTCTGCTTACAAAAGTAACATTATAAAAATAAAGATAGAATACAAACATTGGAAGTTCCTTGTACACTATTTCCTCCCTTTCTCCCAGCTCAAAGTTAACTATTAACAGTTCAGTGTATTTTTTTCTATGGTTTTTTTTTCAATGAATATAAAAAGATTATTTTTAAACAAAAATTAAGTTATTCTATACAACTTTTTTCTCACTTAATAATATATTTGAACATCTTTCAAGGTTAGTAGAAAAGACCTTTCTCATTTTTTTTAAATGTCTACATTGTAGTCAAAGCCCTTATCCTTGGATATTTGTTGTTTCTATTATAACAGCAGCAGCAACAACAAAACCTGCAGCAAATTTTATTTATTTGTGTAAGAATTTCTGTAGGATACATTTTTGGAAGTTGAATTTCTGGGTCAAAAATGTAAGCACATTTTAATGACACAAAAAGCACAGGCAACAAAAACAAAAATAAATACGTGGGACTACATTAAACTGAAAAGCATCTGCACAGCAAAGGAAACAGCCAACAGAATGAAAAGGCAACCTATGGAATGGGAGGGAATGTTTGCAAACCAGATATCTGATAAGAGGTTAACCTCCCGGATATGTGGGGAACTCCTACATCTCAATAGCAAAAAACTTATAACATGATTTAAAAATGAGCTAGGGACTTGAGTGGTCCTTAGCTCACAAAGATGTGCAAATGGTCGACAGGTATATGAAAAGATGCCTCAGAAGTCACTAATCATCAGGAAAATGCAAATCAGAACCACAATGAAGTATTGTGAGTTATTGCTTCACAACTATTGGGATGGCTATTATGAAAAGTAACAAAAGACAACAAGTGACATCGAGGATATGGAGAAATTGGAACCCTTGAACACTGTTGATGGAAATGCAAAATGGTGCAGCCATTATGAAAAACAGCATGGAGATTCCCCCAAAATTTAAACATAGAATTATCATATGATCCAGTGTTCCCACTTCTGAGCATTTATCCAATAGAACTGAAATCAGCCTCTTGAAGAAATATTAGCACCTCCGCATGTTCATTGCAGCACTGTTCACAGAGTTTGTTTTTGACTATTCACAGTGTCAAAAATCAAACCCTGCATACTGAATAAAACAAGGCAGAAAGATGAGTTTATTGCAAGGCTTTCAACCTGCAAGTGAGGAAACTCAAGGCTACAAGGAGCGATGAGTTCTGAGTTGCTCACAGACTAAGGGATTTTTATGGTGTAAGTGTGGAAGTTATTTGGTTTTTTTCAGCTGATTGGTTGCCTAGTGGTCTTCTTTCTTATTTGGATCAAGGTAGCTGAGTCAGGGGAACAAAGTCTAGAAATAGTGTGAACAGACTTGGTGTTTGAGGATTGGGTGGTATCCTCTGCTGATTTCTGAGAAAAGCTGTAAATTCCAGTAAGGTTAGATTAAGTTTTCTTTATGTGCTTGCTTTGACCATCTCCATTTTGTCCCTGACATAAGTGACTCATTTTAGTTTGGTTCCACAACACTAACCAAGATGTGGAAACAACTTAAATATCATTGACAGGTGAATGGATAAAGAAAGTGTTTTATATATATATATATATATTTATTTATTTATTTATTTATTTATATATATATTTTTATATATAAAAATGTTATATATATAAATATATATATTTATTTATTTATTTATGGGATACTACTCAGCCTTAAGAAAGAAGGAAATTCTGCAATATGCTACAACATGCATGAACTTTGAGGACATTATGCTAAGTGAAATGAACTAGTTATAGAAAGACAAAGACTACATGATTTCACTTATATGAGGTACCTAAAATTGTCAAATTCATAGAATCTAGGAGAGGAATGATGGTTGCCAGGGGCTGGGCAGAAGGGGAAACTGGGAGTTACTAATGAAGGACATAAAGTTTCAGTTAAGCAAGATTAACAAGCTCTTAGAAATCTGCTGTACAACACTGTACATTGTACACATAGTCAACGATAATATATTTGTACACTTAAAAATTTGTTAAGGGCTTCCCTGGTGGCACAGTGGTTGAGAGGCCGCCTGCCGATGCAGGGGATACAGGTTCGTGCCCCGGTCTGGGAAGATCCCACATGCCGCAGAGCGGCTGGGCCAGTGAGCCATGGCCGCTGAGCCTGCGGGTTCGGAGCCTGTGCTCCGGAACGGGAGACGCCACAACAGTGAGAGGCCCGCGTAGCGCAAAAGAAAAAAAAAAAAAAAAAAATTGTTAAGAGGATAGATCTCATTTTAAGCATCCTTAAACAAAGTGAAATTCAAACAAACAAAAATACAAAGTGACTGCAGCATTTTACATTCTGACCAGAAACGTATAAGGGTTCCAGTTTTTGTTTTTGCATCCTCATCAACACTTGCTACTGTTTGTCTTGTTGATTACAGCCATTCTAGTAATTTTATAGTGGTATCTCATTGTGGATTTTTATTTGCATTTCCCCGCGCTGGGTGTCTTTTTGCGTGCTCGTTACCTATCCATATGTCTTCTTTGGTGAAATGTCTACTCAAATACATTGCCCATTTTCTTAAATGTTATCTTCTTATTGTTGAGCTGTAGGTGTTCCCTATATATTCTGGATACAAGTCCATTGTGGTAAAGACGGCTTGCAAATATTTTCTCCCACCCTTCCCAAAATATATAAGCACGTTTTATTTTGTTTTTTTAATTTTTTTAACATTTTATTTTATTTTATTTTTGGCGGCATTGGGTCTTCATTGTGGTGCGCAGGCTTCTCGTTGCGGTGGCTTCTCTTGTTGCAGAACACGGGCTCTAGACACACGGGCTTCAGTAATTGCAGCACACGGGCTCAGTAGTTGCGGCGCACAGGCTCTAGGGAGCTAAGGCTTCAGTAGTTATGGCTCGCAGGCTCTAGAGCGTGGGCTCTAGAGCGCAGGCTCAGTAGTTGCGGTGCACGGGCTTAGTTGCTCCACGGCATGTGGGATCTTCCAGGACCAGGGATCAAATCTGTGTCCCCTGCATTGGCAGGCAGATTCTCAACCACTGCACCACCAGGGAAGTCCTATAATCACATTTTAAATGTTAATAAATATTACCAAATTGCTCTCCAAAGAGGAGGCATCAATTTATATTCCCACCAACAGCGTATGGCAATGCTGGTTTCTCAGCACCATCACAAACACAGGATGCCAATCTTTGTTAATATGAAATGAAAAATATTGCACCGTTTTAACTTTGCCTTCCTTTAATGATTAGGAGGAGCAGCTCACCATATATTTGTTGACAAGTGCTTTTGCTCTTCTAAGAATTGCATGTTCTTGTTGAAATCTTGCATTCTTCAATTTTGCATCCCTTAAGCCCTAGTCATTATATTATTAAACATCCAGGGAATGTTTGTTGAACAAATGAAGTGTAATGTTGTGAAGAATAAATGAGATAATATATCTAAAGTACTAAACTCATAATTAGTGACCAATTAATATTATTAGTTGAATCTAAGTCTGGAGTCAGGAAGTGAGAACTATAATGCCCTTGAATTCTTTCCTCTAGGATCTGGGATGGTTGCTAGGATTCCAAGAGGCCTGGTTTCTCCTGGTCCTCTCACTGTGCGTTTTAGGGTAAATCACTTAACTTCTCGGACCTTCAGTTTCTCTGCAACAGTCTACAAGCTGTATCATGCTTATCAAAAAGGGTTATTAGGTGAAAAACTTAAGATTAATTTACAATAAACATATATTCATGTATCAATTGAATAATTAAAATAAATATTTTTAAAAGTAAATGCAAGCATTTATAAGAATATAGGGGAATAAAACTACAGAGATAAGGACAGGCCTAAAAAAAGAAGCTAGCTGTCCTTTTGATGACGTTATATTTCATTTAAAAATATGTGACCAACTTGGCCCAGCCTCTCTTTCATCTTTTCTCCAACTCTCTATCGCCCTCTACTGCTTAGGCTGTCTCATTTCAATGCAGTTCAACTCAGCAAATATGATTAAGGAAAAAATATTACATATTTGTGGCCCAGTCCCTGACTTTAGTTATCTACATTACCCTCAACCAAGTTCTGTTCTATTTTTGGTCCCGTGTCCAGCACAACAGATATAGAGCTCACAGTCTGGTTGGGACACAGACTTTCATGACTTTTGGGGCTTGACAAGAAACATTTCTAGAACAGGAATGACTCTGAGCTAGGCACTGTGCTAAGCATACTGCATACATGCAATTTTAGTCCTACTGACAGCCATACAAGGGATCTTCTTTTTTTAAATTTATTTAATTTATTTTTGGCTGCGTTCGGTCTTCATTGCTGTGTGTGGGCTTTCTCTAATTGTGGTGAGCAAGGGCTACTCTTTGTTGCAGTGTGCAGGCTTCTCATTGTGGTGGCTTCTCTTGTTGCAGAGCACGGGCTCTAGGCACGTGGGCTCAGTAGTTGTGGCTCACGGGCTCTAGAGTGCAGGCTCAGTAGTTGTGGCACAAGGGCTTAGTTGCTCTGCAGCATGTGGGATCTTCCCCGACCAGGGCTCAAACCCATGTCCCCTACATTGGCAGGTGGATTCTTAACCACTGCACCACCAGGGAAGCCCACAAGGGATCTTCATTTACAGAAGAGGAATCAGGCTCACAAATGTGATTGGGTCAAGGTCACAACTTAGTAAACATAGGATATAGACCCTGACTGAAATCTGTCTGCCCTCCAAAGCCAGTCATCCCCTACTACATTATATCAGAATAGACCAAGTGGGGTGGAACACTGAAGTTAGAGGATCTAAATCTACTCTAGGAGTGTATGGTTGTTGCATCTGGGAAGACATTACAGAGGAGAAGTTCTCTGATTTGAGAAGGGTAGTCTACGCATCAAGAGCAATAGTAAACAGGGACACAAACCTGGGACCCATCCAGAGAACAGAAAGTTGGGTGGGATATGGGGGAGGAGAGGCAGGAGATGAGGCTAGAATCAGATTGTACAGGGCTTTGGAGGCCAGCCAAAGGAAGGTGAACTCAAAATCAAAGTTCAGGGCTTCTCTATCTGAGACATGTGTACTGAGGGAATCTCCCAAGGTGATTGGGGGTTTGAGAAACCACTAGTAAATGTGGCATAGCAACTGGAATGTGTTATGCTTCGAAGGATGTATTATGGAATTGAATGTAAAAACAAATGAACTTTTAAAATAAAACTGGGATTTCAAAGACATTTCCCACGTACAGTAAGCTGCTCTACAATAAGGACGTGGTTGGAAATTGTCTACTCTCTGATGCCATTAGGGATAGGTTAATAATGAAGCCATTTGGGAAGCATTGCTATAGGTGATGGGAAACCATGGATTGAGCTCCACTGAGGGCTCTAGAGGAGGAATGGCTGGGACTCAAAGATGAATAGGAACTGACTGTCTTTGGAGAGCTTTCAGTCTAGGCACTATGGAACCAATGATTCTGAGCAGGAGAAAAAGCAAAAACCAGCTGAAGTTCCTCTCCTCTTTCCCATGTCTTTGACATGTTCCTCTTGTACCTCATTCTTTTATTTAAAAAAGATTTACAGCACAACTCTCTCACTTCCTGTGTGACCTTGGACAAGTTAACCTCTCTGTACCTCAGTTTCCTTATTGGGGGAATGGGGATAACAATAATTCCTACCCCATAGGGTCACAATGAGTGCCATGAGAATTAGTATAAAGCTCTTAGAATAGAATCTGGAACAAAGTTCAGCACTGTTTAAGCATTAGCTATTATAACAGTATTATTACTGCAACCAGTACAGCTACTGTGCTCCAGTTATCATCTTCCATAGCCATTCATTCCTTAGGTCATTCATGTTGGAGGCACGGGGTAGGTCTGGGAGGAAAGCAGAGATGAACCAGATTTTTCATTGCACTTATACTGACTTATGAACACTGGTTTGTCTAGCTACATCTGGCACATAGTAGGTGCTCAAAATACTTGCTGAATGAATAAACAAATGCCTTCCTACTAAACTGCAAGCTATTTAAAAGCAGGGGCCATACTTCCTAGCTGTTGTATTACTAAAACCAAGCACTTGGTGACGCACACAGAGGCGCTTAGGGAACACCGAATTAACGAATGAATGGAATCAATGACTGCAGGCAGAGAAGCATTAAGACCACAAGGCTGGGACAAAGTGCTGCAGAAAGACTGCTACCACTTTCAGGAGTGGGCTGACCAGAGGGAAAAATGGGACGGCCAAAGACTAACAGCATGAGGACAGAGGAGAGCCTAGGCTCCGGGAACGGTGCTTTCCGGGCGCCCGGGTGACCGCGGACCTCGGCGGCACGCCGCTCCCAGGCCCCGCCCCTCCGCCGGCCCACGTGACCGTGAGGCGGGGTGGGGGGGGCGGGCGGCGTGGCCAGGGGCAGAGTGGCTGGGTGATTTTGGCTGGGCGAGCAAGAGCGATGGCGGGCGTGGTGGACTTCCAGGACGAGGAGCAGGTGAAGTCCTTTCTGGAGAACATGGAGGTGGAGTGCAACTACCAGTGTTACCGCGAGAAGAACCCGGACGGTGAGCGTCGCCTGCACGGCCTTAAGGACACGTGAGGGCTCGGTGCGCAGGGGCGGGGGGCTGGACGGGTCGCGCGAGCGACCTCTGAGAGGATCTGGAAGGAGCCGCGGGCCGGACACGCGGGGTCTGTAGGACGCGGACGGCTCTTTGTGTGTTGGGGAGGGGCAGGATGGGTTCCACGTGACTTGCGCGGCTCGCAGCCGGGGCTTACTCTGCCGGCACCGAGCCTGGAGGCCGGGCTGGAAGGAAGAGAAGCGCGCGGGCGTTTGGAGTAGAGGGACTGGGGCTACATCAGTGAACTGATAAAACGTCCTGTCCTCGTGGAGCTTACATTCTAGTAGGGGGTACTGGACAAGAAACATAAGAAAATAAATGAGATATTATGTTAGAAGGTAGTAAGTGCAATGGGAAGAAGAACTGACTGAGAGGTATCAGGAGTTCAGGAGGGCAATTTTAAATTGAGACGTCAGGGAGAATCATTGGGAGAGTGGCATTTGAACAGTGTTGAAGAAGGTAAGGGTGAATCATGCCAGGCAGAGGTAACAGCTAGTGAAAAGGCTCTGAGGCGTGAATGTGCCCCGTGTGTTCTGGGAACATTGAGTTGACTTCAGTGTGTGGGTGGATGGTGATGTCCAGAAGGGGCCACCCAGAGCAGCCAGTACCTTTGGGTGGTTTTCTTCTTCTTACTTCATTTTTATAAAGGGGGAAAAAAATGGCACTGGCCCTACCTTCAAATAGCTTGCAGTCTAGCTTGAAGCTGACCAACTACACAGAGTTGCTCTGCAGTGTAAGATGGCTTAAAAAGAACCCAGGGCTGTTCTTTGAGGGCTGGTCTATGCCCTGAGTGTAGGGAGATTTCACAGGAGTTGGAGTCACTGAGGAGCAGCATGGTTGGGGAAGACTTCTGGAAGAGGTCAGGAGGGATAGGCAAGTAGTGTTGATAAAATGGAGCAGAGGAAGAGAAGAAAATGCTCTTTTGAAAGGTTGAAGTCAGAATGTAGTCAGAAATAAGATTGACGGGGACCCTGGGCCACAGTGGGTCAGACCTTTATTTTTTTTTAACATCTTTATTGGAGTGTAATTGCTTTACAATGGTGTGTTAGTTTCTGCTTTATAACAAAGTGAATCAGCTATACATACACATATATCCCCCACATCTCCTCCCCCTTGCGTCTCCCTCCCACCCTCCCTATCCCACCCCTCTCGGTGGTCACAAAACACCCAGCTGATCTCCCTGTGCTATGAGGCTGCTTCCCGCTAGCTCTTTTACATTTGGTAGTGTATATAAGTCCATGCCAGTCTCTCACTTCGTCCCAGCTTACCCTTCCCCCTCCCCATGTCCTCAAGTCCATTCTCTACATCTGTGTCTTTATTCCTGTCTTGCCCCTAGGTTCTTCTGCACCATTTTTTTTTTCTAAGATTCCATATACATGTGTTAGCATACGGTATTTGTTTTTCTCTTTCTGACTTACTTCACTCTGTATGACAGACTCTAGGTCCATCCACCTCACTACAGATAACTCAATATCATTTCTTTTTATGGCTGAGTAATATTCCATTGTATATATGTGCCACATCTTCTGTGTCCATTCATCTGTCGATGGATACTTAAGTTGCTTCCATGTCCTGGCTATTGTAAATGGAGCTGCAGTGAACATTGTGGTACATGACTGTTTTTGAATTATGGTTTTCTCAGGGTATATGCCCAGTAGTGGGATTGCTGGGTCATATGGTAGTTCTATGTTTAGTTTTCTAAGGAACCTCCATACTGTTCTCCATAGTGGCTGTATCAATTTACATTCCCACCAACAGTGCAAGAGGGTTCCCTTTTCTCCACACCCTCTCCAGCATTTATCGTTTCTAGATTTTTTGATGATGGCCATTCTGACTGGTGTGAGGTGATGCCTCATTGTAGTTTTGATTTGCATTTCTCTAATGATTAGTGATGTTGAGCATCCTTTCATGTTTTTGTTGGCAATCTGTATATCTTCTTTGGAGAAATGTCTATTTAGGTCTTCTGCCCATTTTTGGATGGGGTTGTTTGTTTTTTTGATATTGAGCTGCATGAGCTGCTTGTAAATTTTGGAGATTAATCCTTTGTCAGTTGCTTCATTTGCAAATATTTTCTCCCATTCTGAGGGTTGTCTTTTCGTCTTGTTTATGGAGTGTTTCAGACCTTGAATGCTACGGAAAGGCATTTAGACTTTATTCTGTAGGCAGTGGAGAGCCATACATGCTTTTGTACTCTGGAGATGTACGGAGCAGTGAAGTAGGGGAGGGTGGGCATATAAGAAGGGCAGGCTGCGGCACTTTAGAAGGAGAGCCTGAGAGGAGGCTGTAGTTACTATAGCTACTTCTATATTAGTCTTCAAAATCATCATTTCTCACCTGGATTACTGAAATAGCCTTATAACTTGGCTCTCCATTTGCACCGTCACTCCCTTAAGATCTATTCTCAACTCACAGACTGATGTTTAAATTTTTATTTTGTTATTTTAAATGTTTATTAGTTTTTTAAATGACAAAATAACACATTTTTGTTATTATCAGTGTTGGAGTGTGTCCCTTCACACTTAACTTCCTCCATATTCATCCAGACACATACAAACATATATATTAGAATGACCTTTTAAAATTGCAAATCGGGGGCTTCCCTGGTGGTGCAGTGGTTCAGGATCCGCCTGCCGATGCAGGGGACACGTGTTCGTGCCCCAGTCCGGGAAGATCCCACATGCCGAGGAGCGGCTGGGCCCGTGAGCCATGGCCGCTGAGCCCGTGAGCCATGGCCGCTGAGCCTGCGCGTCCAGAGCCTGTACTCCACAATGGGAAAGGGCACAACAGTGACAGGCCTGCGTACGGCAAAAAAAAAAAAAAAAAAGCAAATCGAATCATATTGCTTCCCTTCTTAAAACCCTCCAGTGGTTTGCCATTGACTTGGAGTAAAATCCCAATTTCTTCCTATCTTCTACAAGGCCCTGTGATTGGTCCCTACCTTCTCCTCACTTCCTGCCTCTTTCTTCCTGGATCCAGCCACATTATACCTTATTTGTGCCAAGCTTATTCCCTCTTTTGGGTCTTTTTATTTACTGTTCCTTGTGCCTGAGACTTTCTGCCTCCTTCCCATTTCATTGTCTGTAAATAGCTAGTTCATTCATGTTATTCACATCTCAGCTCACGCATCGAAGTCCCCAATAAGGCCCTCCCTGATCTTGCCCAGTCTGTGTTAACCATTCCCCCAACATGCACAACGAACTATCTTATCATCCTGTTATAGTTCAGTCATATTTGTTTATTAAGGTTTGAATGCATCTTGCTAACCTATTTACTTATTTATTGTATTGCCTCCTCTACAATGTAATTTTTAGGCAGGCAAGTGACTGTATTCCCAGCAACTAAAGCAGTGCCTTGTACATTGATGCAGATAGATGCTCAAATATTTGTTGAATGAAAATGAACAAGAGATGGGTGTTGTGGATGAAAAAAAAGGGACAGAGGAGAGAGATGTTAAGGAGGGACCAGAGACTGCCAAGGAGAGGGAGTCTACTTCCAGCTCCTTTGGTAGCTGCCATTTCGACTCTTTCTTCTTAATGTACCCAGCCTGGCCAAGGATTAAGGTATAGTCATCAAAGCATCCCTTTCTTGCAGCTATGAAGACTAGCCCATGGACCCTGTTGGTTCTCACTGTTTTACTGCTGAGCTTCCTGAGAAGTTCCAAAGCTAGCAAAGTTTCATTATAGAAGCCAGTGCATCTTTGGGCCTTGCTGACAGGGAACAGAGGGCCGGTGAGTGGTGGAGCCAGTGTGGGGCCAAGGTCTCCACAGTCTGTACATTGCTCAGTCCTAGGCTGAGGGCGGACAGTGCCATTTGTAGGAGTGGCTGAACACTACCTGCGCTCTTTAGGAGAGAGGCTGGTCCTCAATAAAAGGCACATCTGGCCTGCCACACCTAGACCCTCCCCACTGCCCCAGACTTGAACAGCGGCTTTTGCCCTTTCCTCACAGGTTGCTATCGGCTGGTGGACTATTTGGAAGGGATCCAGAAGAATTTTGATGAGGCTGCCAAGGTGTTGAAGTTCAACTGTGAAGAGAACAAACACAGTGATAGCTGCTACAAACTGGGGGCCTATTATGTGACTGGGAAAGGTAAGGAAGGGCCTGCTTTCTTTGGTCCTTATCATTGATGGTAGTGCTGACATCACATCCTGAGGCTCACACTGAGCCCTCTTTACAGAAGGGTCCTCACAGGCGTTGGGGAAGCACGTTGTAAGAGAATTTGGAGTCAAGAGTTTAGCAAAGTGATGGAGAGACGAGCACAGCCTTTCAAGTCAGGCAGACCTTAAGGAATGCTGTTTGCAAGTAGTGGGACCTTGAGCCGGTCACATTAACTCTGTGCGTCAGTTATATCACCTGTAAAGTGGAGAAAAAAATAGTACTTGCTTCATAGGTTTGTTGTGAGGATTAAATAAGGTAATGTAGGTAAAGGCATCAGCATGTGCCTGGCACAGAGGAAGGGACCAATAATTAATTCCTTTCCATCTGCTTTTCTCCTCATGACCTAATTGCAGTTGGTATTCAGTAGTGTTTAAGTTATCTATTGCTAAATAACAAATTATCCCAACAAACCTATCATTTCACATAGTTTCTGTGGGTCAGGAATTTGGGAGTGGCTGAGCTGTGTGCCTCAGGGTCTCTCAGTGAGGTTGCAGTCAAGACATTAGCCAGGGAGCCAGGGCTGTAGTCCTTTGACGGTTTGACTGGAACCAGAGTTTCCAATCCTAAGCTGGCTCACTTACACGGCTGTTGGTGAAAGCTTCTGTTCCTTGCCAGCTGTTGTCAGGAGACCTCAGTTCCTTGTCACATGGATCTCTTCATGGGCTACTTGTATGTCCTGGTGACATGGCATCTGGCTTCCTCCAGAGTGAGTGATCCAAAGAGGGAGCAAGATGGAATCCACAGTGTCTTTTATACTATACCCTTGGAAGTCACATACTTTTCATTTCTATTCCACTCTGTTTATTAGAAATGAGTCAGTAAGTTTAGCTTACACTAATTGGAGAAAACTTAAATTCCACCTGTTGAAAGAAGGAATATCAAGAATTTATGGGCTGGGACTTCCCTGGTGGCGCAGTGGTTGAGAATCTGCCTGCCAGTGCAGGGGACACGGGTTCAAGCCCTGGTCCAGGAAGATCCCACGTGCTGTGGAGCAACTAAGCCTTGCTCCACAACTACTGAGCCTGTGCTCTAGAGCCTGTGAGCTACAACTATTGAACCTGCATGCCACAACTACTGAACCTGCGTGCCACAACTACTGAAGCCCACACGACTAGATCCCATGTTCCGCAGCAAGAGAAGCCATCGCAATGAGAGGCCTGCATGCCACAACGAAGAGTAGCCCCTGCTCGCCACCACAACCAGAGAAAGCCCGTGCACAGCAACGAAGACCCAACGCAGCCAAAAATAAATTTATTTAAATAAATGAATTAAATAAATTAAAAAAAAAGAATTTATGGGCATATTTTAAAACCACCACAAATAGGGAATATGACCTTAGACAGGCAGTTCTTTTTTTGCTCACTAGATCATGAGCTTCTTGAGGATGATCCCTTGTTCCCAGTACCCAGTGAAGCCTGGTTAGAAGGATGTTCAGTGAAAGTTTGATCAAGAGGATGTCTTTTAAAATCTCTGGAGCTGTGTGGGCTATTTCTCCCTTCACATGGGACATGGGGTCTGTGGTAGTCTCAAAGTTGAAGAAAGTTTAGCATTAATAGGAATATCAGGTTCCCTTGCTTGAACAGAGGAGCATTTCTTTGGCGTAGTAACTCTCCTAGGATGTTTTCCTAAGGAAATAACTGGAAATGCAAATAAAGATTATATGCAAAGATTCTCACCCGAGCATTATCTATCTGGCAGAATTTTACTTTCATTAATTTATAATTTATAAGTAATATATAACTGCATTATATTAATTATTTTTTTAAAAAATTGGGCTTCCCTGGT
Source organism: Leucopleurus acutus (assembly GCF_964270905.1). Lineage (NCBI taxonomy): Eukaryota > Metazoa > Chordata > Mammalia > Artiodactyla > Delphinidae > Leucopleurus > Leucopleurus acutus. The sequence continues at coordinate 149,625,463 of NC_139143.1, forward strand.
GGCGCAGTGGTTGGGAGTCCACCTGCCGATGCAGGGGACACAAGTTCGTGCCCCGGTCCGGGAAGATCCCACATGCCGCAGAGCAGCTGGGCCCGTGAGCCATGGCCGCTGAGCCTGCGCGTCCGGAGCCTGTGCTCCGCGATGGGAGAGGCCACAACAGTGAGAGACCCACGTACCGCAAAAAAAAAAAAAATCTATGTGCCAACAGTAGCAGTTTAGTTAAATAAATAATGTTACTTCCAGCAGCTGGAATGTTATTTAGCCCATTAAAAAATAATGTTTTGGGACTTCCCTTGTGGTGCAGTGGTTAAGAATCTGCCTGCTGATGCAGGGGACACAGGTTCGAGCCCTGGTCTGGGAAGATCCCACATGCCGCGGAGCAACTAAGCCTGTGTACCACAACTACTGAGCCTGTGCTCTAGAGCCTGCAAGCCACAACTGCTGAGCCCGCGTGCCACAACTACTGAACCTGCACGCCTAGAGCCTGTGCTCCGCAACAAGAGAAGCCACCACGTTGAGAAGCCCACGCACCTCAACAAAGAGTAGCCCCTACTTGCCGCAACTAGAGAGAGCCTGTGTGCAGCAATGAAGAACCAATGCAGCCGAAAATAAATAAATAAATATATTTTAAAAATAAATACATTTATTTATTTATTTAAAAATAAATAAATAAATAATGTTTCTACATAAGCAGAACACTCTGCTGACATAAATCATAGCTAGATCCTTTTTGACCCACCTCCTAGAGTAAGGGAAATAAAAGCAAAAATAAACAAATAGGACCTAATGAAAGTTAAAAGTTTTTGCACAGCAAAGGAAACCATAAACAAGAAGAAAAGACAACCCTCAGAATGGGAGAAAATATTTGCAAACAAAACGACCGACAAAGGATTAATCTCCAAAATATACAAGCAGCTCATGCAGCTCAATATCAAAAAAGCAAACAATCCAATCCAAAAATGGGCAGAAGGCCTAAATAGACATTTCTCCAAAGAAGATATACAGATTGCCAACAAATACATGAAAATATGCTCAACATCACTAATCATTAGAGAAATGTAAATCAAAACCACAGTGAGGTATCACCTCACACTGGTCAGAATGACCATCATCAAAAAATCTAGAAACAATAAATGCTGGAGAGGGTGTGGAGAAAAGGGAACCCTCTTGCACTGTTGGTGGGAATGTAAATTGATAACAGCCACTATAGAGAACAGTATGGAGGTTCCTTAAAAAACTAAAAATAGAACTACCGTATGACCCAGCAATCCCACTACTGGGCATATACCTTGAGAAAACCATAATTCAAAAAGAGACATGGGCTTCCCTGGTGGCGCAGTGGTTGGCAGTCCGCCTGCCGATGCAGGGGACGCGGTTCGTGCCCCAGTCCAGGAGGATCCCACATGCCGCAGAGCAGCTAGGCCTGTGAGCCACGGCCGCTGAGCCTGCGTGTCCGGAGCCTGTGCTCCGCAACGGGAGAGGCCACAAGAGTGAGAGGCCCCCGTACCGCAAAAAAAAAAAAAAGAGAGAGAGAGAGACATGTACCATGATGTTCATTGCAGCACTGTTTACAACAGCCAGGACATGGAAGCAACCAAAATGTCCATCAACAGATGAATGGATAAAGAAGATGTGGCACATACATACAATGGAATATTACTCAGCCATAAAAAGGAATGAAATTGAGTTATTTTCAGTGAGGTGGATGGACCCAGAATCTGTCATACAGAGTGAAGTAAGTCAGAGCAAAACAAATACCGTATGCTAACATGTATATATGGAATCTACAACGTGGTACTGTTGAACCTAGTGGCAGGACAGGAATAAAGACGCAGACCTAGAGAATGGACTTGAGGACACAGTGGGAAAGGGGAAGCTGGGATGAAGTGAGAGAGTAGCATTGACATATGTACACAACCAAATGTAAAATGAATGGCTAGTGGGAAGCTGCTGCATAGCACAAGGAGATCAACTTGATGTTTTGTGACAGCCTAGAGGCGTGGGATAGGGAGGGTGGGAGGGAGGCTCAAGAGGGAGGGGATATGGGGATATATGTATATGTATAGCTGATTCACTTTGTTGTACAGCAGAAACCAACACAACATTGTAAAGCAATTATACTCCAATAAAGATGTGAAAAAAGAAAAAAAATAATATTTTAAAATAATTTTTGTTGACATCAGGAAAGGTTTATGATACAATATTCAGTGAAGAAAGCGGAACACACAGTTACGTATGATGTGAACTCAGCTATATAATATACTGTGCAAAAATAAAAATGTTCCTAGTTGTTTAGTCTCTGAATTTGTGTCTTGGTAAAGTTTTGGGTTCCTTTTGTCTTTATATCATATTTTACTACATTTTCCACAGGGACTTTTAGTTCCTTATTGAATTAAGGAGAACAAAAGAGGTTGTGGAGGTTGTGAAATTATTTTCCCTTCTCTTTGACAAACTTATATGATTAATGGTTGTGCACTGAGACTTTTTTCTTTCTTAAGTGCTCCTTTGTTGAGCAAATTTTTAGTATTTACTCTGTACAGTGAAGCAAAGATGGACCAGTGTGGGGGAAGAAATCTTTTTTTTTACCCCCTCCCCAGGGAAGAAGTATTTATACTAATACCTGTTAACCTGGGAGAGCTTGATAAGTATCTTTTTGTTGTTGTTATTGTTGTTTTTGCGGTACGCGGGCCTCTCACTGCTGCGGCCTCTTCCGCCGCGGAGCATAGGCTTTGGACGTGCAGGCCCAGCAGCCACGACCCACGAGCCCAGCCGCGCCACGGCATGTGGGATCCTCCCAGATCGGGGCACAAACCAGCGTCCCCCACATCAGCAGGCGGACTCTCAACCACTGCGCCACCGGGGAAGCCCCGATAAGTATCTTTATAGAGAGACATGTAAAGTACTTTTGGGGTTCAGTTCTGGGAACATGTTGTCATCAGGGGGTGCTGAGAGGAGGAGGCATTGAAACTGGTTCTTAAAGGACAGAGCAGATTTTATTTGCTGGAGGTAGAATAGAGTTATGTCTTCTCTTCAGAATAGAGAGCAGGTAAGCAGGTGAAAGAACACAAGAGTGTTTAGAGAATAATACTTAATCCTCTGTTAAGCTGACGTTGTTAAATAATTTCCTCGAGGTCTGGTGTCGTCACAGGAGATCCCATTAGCTGATCTTTACTACTCAGACTCTTTTGGATTGTTAGTTAGGAGACCTTGGGCCCTGCCATGTCTAAAAGCCAATACTGTTGACCCCCCTGCCTAGTTCTGAGCCTAAGAATTTGCCCTCTGTTCTGAAAACACACCCAGTGTCCTTTCTTGACAAAGACTGGTTAATAACTCTCCTTCTATCAAGGATAGCTTGGGGCAGGGGGGGAAGAGTGGGAGGTCACTTTTCATCCTGAGCACTAATGGACAGTGTGGTATCAGGCGAGGCATTTTCCTTCCCTGAGCTACAGATACCTCAATGACAAGATTGGAGTAATAAGGTCAGCTCACACCTTATTCATAGGATTTTTCTAAGCACCAAATGAACTCACACGTGACTGCTTTGTTAAATTGTAAAACATTCTGTCAGTGTGAACAGGTCTGGTTTGTGTTGGTTGCTGCAGAAGTTACCTTGGATTGGACACTTAGAGTGTCCCAAGGTATTTTGCCCAGGTGTTTTCATCAGTGAAATCAGCTTTGAACTATTTTTGTGAAGCCATTTAAAAGGAAGTGGAAAGTAATTCTGATACATCTCTTTGATGAAATATTCTTAATAAAACATATGAAGATGGATTTCTAATGGGGAGTGAAGAACAAACACATGATTACAACATGTAAAAACAAGACCAAACTACATTGAAAAGGTAGTAGGAGGAAATACACCAAAAATTAATAGTGGTGGTCTCTAGGATGTGGCAGTGAATAAGTTAGTGATGATAATTGCAAACAAACCTTTATCTCTAGGCAAAACCACTCCAGACTGCATATAGTTGACTGTTTGTTTACTGGAAAATTTGACTTGGAGTTCTTACAGGCATCGCAAACTTAACAAATCCAATATGGAAATCTTAATTGTTTTCTTTTCCTCCCACATATCGCACCCCTTTTGTCTTCCAGTTTAGCAAGTGGTATCTCTCCCTACCTAGTAGCTTGTGGCCAGTTTAGCTCTAAAATATGTTTCAGATCTGTCCTGTCTCTCCCTTTCCTGCTACCATATTTATCCAAGCCACCTTTGTCTCCTGCTTCATTAATGCAGGTATCTAATCTTTCCATAAGGCAACTAAAATGAACTTTTAAGGATATAAACCATGAATTCAATAAAATACATGAAGCAACTATTTTCAGACATTGGAAAATAGGCAGTGCAGTACAGTGATCCCTGAGAAAAGGGGAACACACAGGATGAGCCCCATGAATGATTGCTTTGGCTTTTTGCCTGGAGGTACTTTTCAGACTAGGCACAAAGAGGTGGAAGCCAAGTAGAGTATGATAGTCTTGCTGAACTGATGAGGCAGAGGTCAGAGTTTCTGGCCACTGAGGCTGCCAGAGTTTGCAGGACAGGATACCAGAGAAGAAGGAGCTACACAGAGAAGGAGCTCCAGATAGCCACATAGGGGTGCTCTTAAGTCTTTGGCTCAGTGTTAAGCTGCACATGCATAGGAGGAGACTCTGAGAGACCTTGCAGTGAAAAGCTACTGGGGAGGTGTGAACTGAAAAGAGACTCCAGAGGTTTCACAGTGTTGGGAGTTGTTTGAATTCCACCAGCCAGAGTGGAGAGATCTCATTGAATACAGACTGCAGAAAGGTTCCAAAACTTAGAAACAAGCCTCAAAAGGATCAGGCTGATTCACCAGTGAATTAGTTACTTGTGAGAACAAAACTCAACAGTCTTTAGTAAAAGGTGAAAGATTTATGTGATCTGAAGAGCAACCAGAGTATAACAGTCTTTAAATGAATACAACAAACGAGAGTGAACAAAGTAGCATCTACAATGTCCAGCATAAAGTAAGAAATTGCTAAACAGAAAAAAAGCAGTCAATAGAAACAGACCCAGTTGTGACAGGGATGTTGGAATTAGCAGTCAAATATTTTTAAACAAGGAAAATAAATTTATTAAAGGGTTTAAATAAAAGATGGACACAATGAATGAACAGATGGGAAGTCTCATCACAGAAATTGAAACTATTAAAAAGAACCAAATGAAATCCTGCAATTGAAAAACATAATATTTGAAATGAAAAATTCACTGGACAGGCTTAATAGCAAATTGGACACATCAGAAGGAAATAATCAGTGAATTTGAAAGATCGGTTAACTTGAAGACAGGATTGAAGATGTTATGTAAACTGAAGCACTGAGAGAGAAAAAGCAAAACACAGAGCCTCATCCTGTGGGGTTCACTATCCCTTAATCTAACATAACGTATATTGGAGTCCAGAAAGAGAAGAGATTGGGGCAGAAAAAAGTATTTGAAGAAATAACAGTATAAAATTTCCAAATTTGATGAAAAATATCACTCCACAGATCCATGAAGCTTACTGGATCCAAACAGGATAACCAATGAAATCATACCTAGACACATTATTACCATTTGCTGAAAGCCAAAGGTAAAGAGAAAATCTTAAAAGCAGTCAGAGAAAAAGACACATTGAGGGGAACATTGGTGAGAATAATCACTGACTTCTCATCAGAAGTAATGTAAGCCGGAAGACAAAAGAACATCTTTTAAATGCTGAAAGAAAAAAACTGTCTAACTTGAATTCTACTTTATTGAAAATATTTTTTTTACATCTTTATTGGAGTATAATTGCTTTACAATGGTGTGTTAGTTTCTGCTTTATAACGAAGTGAATCAGTTATACATATACCTATGTTCCCATATCTCTTCCCTCTTGCGTCTCCCTCCCTCCCACCCTCCCTATCCCACCCCTGAAAATATTTTTTTAAATGAAGATGGGGAATTCCCTGGCAGTCCAAGGGTTAGGACTCCACGCTCTCACTGCCGAGGGCCCAGGTTCAGTCCCCAGTCAGGGAACTAAATCCCACAAGCTGCGTGGCACAGCCAAAAAGATAAATAAATAAATGAAATAAATTCATTTTCAGATAAACAAAAGCTGAGTGAATGAGTCGCTGGCAGACCTACACTACAAGAAAAGTTAAGAAAAGTTGTTTGGGTAGAAGGAAAATGATAAAAAGGTGGACACTAGGATCCATACAAAAGAAGAAAGCACACTGGAATATACATGTAAATGTAAGAATTTTTTCCTCATTTCTTAATGTCTTTAAAAAACTGAAGCAAAAATAATAGTTATGGGCTTCCCTGGTGGCGCAGTGGTTGAGAGTCCGCCTGCCGATGCAGGGGACACGGGTTCGTGCCCCGGTCTGGGAAGATCCCACACGCCGCAGAGCGGCTGGACCCGTGAGCCATGGCCACTGAGCCTGCGCGTCCGGAGCCTGTGCTCCGCAACAGGAGAGGCCACAACAGTGAGAGGCCTGCGTACTGCAAAAAAAAATAAAATAAAATAAATGCTTGACTTAAAAAAATAATAGTTATATGTTATGGGGCTTACACTATATAGAAGTCAAAAAATAAGTAATATATTTAGAAGTAAAACATGACAGCAGTAGTACAAAGGATAGAAATGTGGTAAATGAAAGTGTACTATTGTAAGGTTCTTACATTATATGTGAAGTGCTGTAATATTAATTCTTGGTAGATTGTGATTAAGTATACATAGTATTTTCACTAGGTAAACCACTGATAAAAGAAGTATTACTAAAAAGCCAATGATGAGAATGAAATGGACTATTAGAAATATATAATTCAAAAGAATTGTAAGAAAGGGAAAAAAGGAACAAAAAACATTTGGGACAAATGGGAAGCAAATAAGGTTGTAGACTTAAACCCAGCTATATCAAGAATTGCATTAAATCTAAGTAAACACTCCAGTAAAAGGCATAGGTTTATCAGGCTGGATATAAAAGCAAGACCTAATTATATACTGTTTAAATAGAAAGGTGGCAAGAATGCATTCTCAAAACTGAAAGAACTCAGAGGCTGTAGAAGCTATACGCTTTTCTAGAAAAATCTATCTGATAATCGGTAAGTAGGTGAATCAGGAGAAATAATTCAGAAATGGAGGAGCTCTGATGAAAAGACTGGTGATGAGCAGAATCCCATTTGGAATGAATGTTGGGCTAATTAGGGTTACTGAATAGAATGTAAATAATATAAACCTTTATGGCATAAAAATGCTACAGCATTTACTGAGCACTTATTACGTACTAGACTCTTTGTAATGACACATTTAAGCTTCCAGAATATGAAGTAGATACGATTGTCCTTATTTTACAGATGAGGAAAACTGAGGCTTTGTAGAGTTTAAGTAACTTGTCTAAGCTCACACTGCCAGCAAGTAATGGAGCCAGGACTGGCGCCTAGGTTTTCTGGCTGCAGAGCCCAGGCTTTGGTAACCACTGTGCTCTGTGTCTCCCGAAGTTGAAATAACATATCTAACAAAAAATAGAAGGCAGGGCAAGAGAGGTAGGGAGAAGTGTGAGGTGACAACATCCTCATGAGTCAATACTGTCTGAAATTTGGATAAAAAACAAAACAAAACGGTGATGCTAACCTTTTAATAATCTATAACTCTAGGGGCTCATTTAGGAAATTTCTCTGTTGAAATATTCATTTGAAGTTAGCAGTTTCTTCAGTTTCACTTCAGTTTGGTTGTCTTAACGATAAATACAAGTAAAATCAAAGTTAAATTTTTTATTTACAAGTAGCACGTGTAATCCAGTTTTTCAGAATACACCTGATCCTTGAACAACATGGGTTTGAACTATGCAGGTCCACTTACAGGTATATTTTTTTTCAATAATTAATACTATAGTAGTACTACACAGTCCTCTGCTGGTTGAGTCTGCCAATGTGGAGGAGCCACATTTAGGGAGGGCTGACTCTTAAGTTATTCTTGGATTTTTGGTTGTGTGGGCGCCCCTAACCCTATCATTCAAGGGTCAACTCTGCTTCTGTCTAGCTGTCCATTCAGCCAGCTGACATTTAATTTGAACACATGCTATGAAGATGACTGGCATGGTGTCCTCTTAATGATAATGATGGTTATTTCTAGGTGGTATGTTTGGAATGACTTTAAAAACTAAACGTTGAGATACTTAAAATGTTTCTCTTTTTGAGAATGGAGATTTGAAATGTTCCATTAAAAAACAAAACAAAGAAAAAAGTGAGCCCTGTCACCACCTCTCCTTAAAATGATCCATTAGCAGTTTCCCATTGCTCTTAGGATTAAGTGCAAGGTCCTTAAGGAGACCCATCAGACACTCCATGATCTGGCCCCTGCCTGCCCTCCAGCCTCCCTTCCTTAGCGATTTCTGGGTTCTAGCCACATGGGCTCCTTTTCTCTTTGTATCCTATTCCTGCTGCCTGGAACAATTTTCTTTGCCTTTTTCTTTTCTTTTCTTTTTCTCCACTACATATTTTATTTTCTTTTCCTTCTTTCTTCCATTATATCACAGCTCAAATGTCCCTTCTTTGGGGAAGCTTTCCTTTTTTTAAATTAAATTTTATTTTATTTTATTTTATTTTTGGCTGCATTGGGTCTTCGTTGCTGCACCCAGGCTTTCTCTAGTTGTGGTGAGCGGGGGCTACTCTTCATTGTGGTGCGCGGGCTTCTCATTGCAGTGGCTTCTCTTGTTGCGGAGCACGGGCTCTAGGCACGCGGGCTTCAGTAGTTGTGGCTCACGGGCTCAGTAATTGTGGCTCGCGGGCTCTAGAGCACAGGCTCAGTAGTTGTGGCACATGAGCTTAGTTGCTCTGAGGCATGTGGGATCTTTCCAGACCAGGGCTCGAGCCAGTGTCCCTTGCATTGGCAGGCGGATTCTTAACCACTGCGCCACCAGGGAAGTCCCTGGGGAAGCTTTCCTTGACCTTGCCTCCTAGTTCAGAGCCCTGATACATTCTTATAGCATTCTGTACTTTTTCTCCATATGCTTGTCACACTTATAATCATACATTTACTTGTGTGCTTGTTTAATGTCTGTCTCATTAGACCACAGGATTCACAAAGGCAGGGACAGCATCTGTTCCTTAGAACCTAGCATATTAATTGGCAAATAATACACATTCAGTATATATTAAAATTAAGCATTTAATGAAGTGCTTGTAAGATGCTATGATCTTGCTGTTACCCCCAGAGGTAGATATTATCATTTCACCCTTTTTACCTGTTTAAGCTTCCTTATAAGATACCATTTGAACAGAAGATTCCATGGCTAAAAAAGCTGGAAAGTCTGTGCAGTATACCAGGCCATCTTCTTTTCGTGCTGCCTTAGCTCAAAGTTTATAAACTATATTCAGGAATTGCTCCCTGACTTTGGCCTGAGACATTCAGGTTCTGCCCTGGCTTAGGTTGACTTTTTTTTCCTTCCTCCCAGGTGGACTAACCCAGGATCTGAAAGCTGCCTCCAGCTGCTTTCTGATGGCATGTGAGAAGCCGGGAAAGAAGTCCTTGGAGGCATGCCACAACGTTGGTCTCCTGGCACATGATGGACAGGTCAATGAGGATGGCCAGCCCGATCTGGAGAGGGCCAGAGACTACTACACAAGGGCCTGTGATGGCAGCTATGCCTCTAGCTGCTTCAACCTCAGTACCATGTTCCTGCAGGGCACCCCCGGCTTTCCCAAGGACATGGGCCTGGCTTGCAAATACTCAATGAAAGCCTGTGACCTAGGCCATGTCTGGGCCTGTGCCAATGCCAGCCGCATGTACAAGCTGGGGGATGGTGTCGATAAGGACGAAGCTAAGGCTGAAGAGCTAAAAAATCGGGCCCGACAGCTGCACAAAGAGCAGCAGAAAAATGTCCAGCCTGTAACGTTTGGGTAGTGTGGCCGCCCTCCTAGGCAGCAGTCAGCCTGAGGCTGGCACCTCCTACTTCTGATGCAGCCCTTGGAGGTCGACCTGCTGGAGCAGAAAGACTTGGGATTTAATATCAATAACTCTGATTGTATAGACCCATTGTCCGAGAGTGTCACCTACGGGGATGTAGTCTGAAATGTGTACTTCAATCAGTATTCCTTTATCTGGTGTGATCCACATTGATGGGATTTTGGTTCTCAAACTCTTGCAGCTCTGTGAAAAACAGCAAACCAGTGAGCCATAGAGATTGGAGGGGTGGGCAGGAGAGACAGAGCAGGGAGTTGGAAAATTAGCAGCCACAGGGCCTGAAAGAATCAGACATCATCATCATTATCATCATTATTTTAGTTGGGAGGGCTTAAAAAATCAGAAAGTATCTTGATTTACATAATAGCGGGTTTAAGGAGCTAAGAACAGTTAAATAGTCATGACTGCCACCCTCTGACTTAATCGTTGGTGTGGACTTCCTTTTTGCCTTTAGAGTCAGATCTTTCAGCAAATTCAGAGATTGGGAGTTATGTGTGACGTAACAGTTAAAGGCCATTATGCTTCAGGGTTGCTAAAGAGGATACAACATAAGCCTTCCTTTAGTGGAGTGGAGACATTCACATGTTAAAAATTAACATCCCCAGGCTACTCATCTGGCACAGCTAATAAGGTAACTTCAGCTAGAGATTTGTATGCAAGGGTTGATGATACGTTTTGTCCCTCAGAGCTGAACCTTTTTAATTGTCCCCGTGAATAAACTATTTTGATTGATTAGTAGTTTGTGTTATTAGTGTTCGCTCCAGATTCTTGGTAAAGTAGAGATTATGTTCTTTGTGGTTGTTGTGCCTTTTAAGAATGTTTGCTTTTTCTGTTATCTTCCTTACTTGACACTAGGGGGCGAGCTTGTCATTTGCCTGCTGATGACATGATCATTATTTCTGTCATCACAATGTTTTCGGGCTTTCAGTTTTGCAACGTGTATTGGAGAGGATGTGGAGAAATTGAAAGCCTTATACATTGTTGGTGGGAATGTAAAATGGTGCAGCCACTATGGAAAACAATATGGCGATTCCTCAAAAAATTAAACATAGAATTACCATATGGTCTAGTAATTCTACTTTTGGGTATATATCCAAAAGAATTTATAGCAGGGTCTCCAAGAAGTATTTGTACACCCATATTCATAGCAGCATTCACAAAAGCCAGAAGGTGGAAACAGGGACTTCCCTGGTGGCACAGTGGTTAAGAATCCACCTGCCAGTGTAGGGGACACGGGTTCGAGCCCTGGTCCAGGAAGATCCCACATGCCACAGAGCAGCTAAGCCCGCATGCCACAACTACTGAAGCCTGCGCACCTAGAGCCCGTGCTCCGCAGCAAGAGAAGCCACTGCAATGAGAAGCCCGTGCACCACAATGAGGAGTAGCCCCCGCTTGCCGCAACTAGAGAAAGCCCGCGCAGCAGCAACGAAGACCCAATGCAGCCAAAAATAAATAAAATAAATAAATAAATTTTTTTTAATGCAAAGAATAATAATATATTGTCCAGCAGGGTCCAAGGCCGTTTCATATCCAGGTTGCTATGGGAAGGAATAGGTTGATAAGAGCCAGCATGGTTGAGTTTCTCACTTCTGTGCAACCTTTGAGGTAAGGTTTGAAAATGGGTTTTCATACTCTGGTCTCAGCAAACAAGATCATTACTCTGTCTTCTGGGCAGCAGGCAACTATATCCAACATTTTTCCTCCATCCCAGGCTTGAGCTGGATGGTATAATGGGGAAGAAGTTTCATAATTGACCAGTGGTTTGTGTTCTCGTTAGTGTTCTCACTAAAATCTCAGTGTAGCGCTCAGGGCTGTGAGAAAGGGAATCAGGAGTCCCAGAGAGAGAGGAGGAGGCTGGGGGGGTCTCGAGATTTGGGTGTTGTCATACAGAGTCACTGAGGGGTTTTGAGCGGGAGAATGAAATGATGACATTTGGAAATTAGATCACTGTAGTGTGGAAAATGGATTAAAGAGCCTGTGGGAGTAGGAGGAGGGTGGAGTCAAGCATGGGGTTAAAAAAAAACCCGGATTTCTAGCCTGGGCACATGGATGGATGGGGGAGCCACCCGTATTGATTTGGAGCCTTTGAGATCAAGGGGAACAAAAAAATTTTTTGAGCTGTTTGCTAATTTTTAAAAAAATTTAGAAATACTTTACATTTTAGTTTGTCAAAGTTTTATGAAATTGCTTGAAAAATTTTGTGAGAGGCAGCATGGCAGAGGAAAAAGGCCTAGACTTCGAAGACCCTACCAATGTGGGCAACTCTGGCTTAGTCAAAGAATTACTGAGTGCGAGTGTTAAAGAATGAGAAAATACAAATTAAAAAATAATTTTATGTATTTAAAAAGCATTAAGTAATCACTGGGGGAAAAAAAAAATCAAAACTGCCTTGGCTTCCTGACATTCGTTTTGCAGTTTAGATCTCTTATTTTGAATTCTGCATTGAGGTTGGGGGCACCAGACTCTCCAGTTCCTAGGGCTGAAGGTCTTAACCTGAGGACTAATGTGGGTTTTGCCTTTTATTGGCTGTGCCATCCTGGGCAAGTTACCCAACCTTCTGGGTCTCAATTTTGTCACCCCTCACATGGGGATAACAATGTCTTCTACTAGGGTTGTTAAGATTAAATAGTAGGTCCTATCACAGAATGATAGCTGTTCCTTTAGAAAGATTTTTATAGGACCAGATTTTACAATTAGATAATTGTTTTCTCTGCAAGTGGCAATGTTTGCTTGTGAGGTAGTCTAGCTTCTAAAACAGGCTGCCTTTGCTGCCATTCTGTTCACATCCAGGGAGCTGATGGGCCTCAGCTCTCTAGGGGTGTGCAGGCATCAAACAGCTGCAGGAGGCAGGCCTGATGAGGGGCTGGGGTGGGCCCTGCCTTGCCTCCTCCCTTCTCTTGCTGCCCCAGTGGAGAGAGAGTCCCTGAGAAGACTTGCACCTGCTGGGGGCCCAGAGTGGAAACTATTCCCAGCTGGTGCCCCTCCCCAGGCTTGAGGAATGGTGATTGTGTTACAGTTTATAAATCAGGCCTCCCCACTGTCTGAAGGGGAAAGGCCAAAATTCTTTCCCCAACACGTATCCCCACCCCCATGATACAGTCCCTCCTCTGTATTTAGCCCCATCTTGTTCCTAACAGGCTTCTGCAACAGCGAACTGCTTGCACTTTCTGCACTCCGCCCCCCACCCCCAGTCACTCCCCACGGCCACCACCCCCCCCAGCCAAAAAAAAAAGTAATAACAAAAACACCCAGGCTGGTTTTTTTACTTCCCTGCTTTTTGTTTTGCTGGTTCCTCTGTCTGGAATGCCCTTCTACCTTTTAAGTAGAATGCCTTTCATCTTTTAAGGTTCTGGAAGCATTCCCTTCATCCCCCAGGCCAGGATAGAGGTTTTCTATAGTGCCCCGAGTTGTGTTATTTGTGTATTTATGGTCTCCATGTCCAGCAAGACGTGGAGTTCCCGGAGAACAGGGACTTGAGCCTGGGTACATGCTAGGCCAACAGTTGCTGCTTGCTGAGATGAACAGCACAGAGTGGCATCTTAGCCAACCACCTCAAGATAAATCAGGCTCAGGCTTCTCTGCACATCCGAAAACCGGTGTAAGCTGCAGGACTGTACTGGTTTTGAACCTGACTGCTCATCAAGTAAAGCTCCTGTCTAAGCCGGAGGTGGCACATGAATGGATCGGTACTCTTTCTTGGATTCTATTCAGGAAGATGTCTTTTAAAAAAAGAATGTTTTTGAAACAATGAAGGAAAAGGACCCAACACAGGGCCACCCTGGCACCCTAAAGTACATGCTCAGTAACTTAATGCCAGTAAACCAATATTAATATCCTCATGGCTAAAGAATCACAAGTCCAAGCATGCCACACTTTTCTCTTGGAATACTAAGAATATCTTTCTTGAAATTCTAAGAATTAATGGTCGTTGCTCCTCATTGTAATTCCTTATTTTCCTGTTTGTCTCCCTGGTTAGTCTATGAGGTTCCAAAGATAGGGACCAAGAATTCTGTCCTCTGAAATCCTTCAAAGACTTTTTGGCCCTTACAGCAGTGGTGACCCCCTACTCCTCAATCTCTTGGGGCACCTACTTAAAACAGAGATTCTTGGGTCCACTTAGACGTACTAAAAGAAAATCAGGATTCTTTTTTTTGGCTGCACCACGTGGCTTGCGGGATCTTAGTTCCCTGACCAGGGATCAGACCCAGGCCCCCTGCAGTGGAAGTGCAGAGTCTCAACCACTGGACCACCAGGGAATTCCCGAAAATCAGGATTCTACATAAGCAAATCCCAGGAGATTCTTATGCACCCAAGCAAGTGGTATATAGTCTGAGCTTCTTGGCATCAGGTCCCCCGCGCAGTCTGGACTCCACAGCTTCAGCTCTTTGCACAGTAGTTCCACCAAAACATCCTGCTTTCTTGCCCTATTTGGGACAAGCCTGGCCAACAACTAATAGCCCTTCAAAACTCAGCCCAGATGTCACATCCTCCAGGAAGCCCTCCTGGACTTCCAACGTCTGTGATGCTCTGACAGTCCTTGTGCTTCTGACTCTAGTTCTTTTCACATGGTTTGGAGTAGGCTGTAAGTGTGTCAAGCACATGGATTATGTCTGACTTATCTCTATTCCCAGGGCCTAGCTCAGGACCTCACAGATAAGGTACTAAATAAATCTTTATTGAAGGAAAGGGAAGGGAAGGGACTCTGGGAATCTTATTTTCCAGTGGGTCCATTGAGTATTGAAAAGGTAGTGCTTTGGAGAAGGACCTGGATTTAAATCATTTCTCTGCCACATACAAATGTGTTACGTTACGTCTCTGAGCCTCATTTTTCTCATCTTTGAAGTAGGGATAATACTTACTTTTCAGGGCTAATGAGTGGGTTAAAGGGTTAAATGAGATAAAGTAAGTGAGGTGCTTAGCTCAATGCCTGGAACATTCTAATTGTGTAATAAGTCGCTGAGGGACTCTCTTCTGGAAGTAGAACTAGGCTTACTCCGTACAGCTCCAGAGAGCAAAACTAGACCCAGTGGATGGAGGCTGCAAGGAGACAGACTTCAGTTCATAGAGGTCTGAATAGAAGGAAGAACTTTTTACTTGACAGAATGTAAAGACATGGGAAGAGGTGAACTTCCCATCATAGGAGTGTGCAAGCCAAGGGCAGATGCTCACCTGTCAGGGCTGATGCAGAGGTGACTGATTCTACATGAGGTTTGGGGTGGGGGTGGGTTTGAGTGTGGTAAAAGATGGGATCCCCATGAGGCATTGCCATTCAGTGCCTCTGTAACTCATTATTCATTCAACCAACACTGAGAGTGTCCTCTTGGCTGGGCCCTAGGTTGGGCACTGGAGACATAGCTGAATCTGACAAGTTCCCCATTATTTAGGAGCTCACAGTCTAAATAATGATCATTTACTGAGCATCTACTATGTGCCAGATGCTCTCATCCTCTCAACAACCCTCTAAGGAAGTTTTTATTCTCACCATTTTTCAGACAACTGAAGCCCAGACAGAAAAAGTGGCTTGCAAAGAGACACACAGACCCAGAAAATAGTGCAGCTGGGGTTAAAATTTAGTCCTGCCTGTCTCCTAATCCCTCTTTCCTCTGTCTAAGCCTGCTTGTCATCCAGATGTTGAAAATTCTTTACAGTCTCTGGGAGATTCCCCAAACAGCACCCTTCTGGGCACCAAGTAGATGCTAATGAACATAGTTAAAGGCTGAGGTCAGCTTCAGGAGGATGTGGTCTCCCTGCAGCACGCTCTGCCCCAGGGTTCTCTCCAGCCTGGGCCATGTGGAGGGCCGGGGAGAACATGCTGAGGTCAGAGCTCACGGCTCACATGACCAGCTGAGCCGCCCGGGTCAGGGCTCCTTGAGGGAACTTGAAACCTGGCTGGGCTCCATCAACTCCAAGAATAGCAGCTGACCCTACTCTCCCCAAGCCGGTGGCCTCTGATCAGGTTCCAGGAGGCCCCAGCGGACTCTAGCCATCAGTGGCAGCAAGCTTTGACCTTGAAGCTGCTCTGGGGTGGGGTAATAACAGCCACGTTTATTAAGGACCCACTGTGTGCAGGGCACCTCCTGGAGGAGGGGACATCCTTGGAGAAAGGTCTAGGAAGTATGGAACCCATTTTACAGATGAAGATGTTATGGCTCACAAAAGTTGAGAACTTGCCCAAGGTCACAGTGAGTATGTAGCAGAGCAGGATTTGAGCCTGGTGTGCCTTTGCCACTGACCCTGCTTCTGTGAGAAGAGAAGAGTACTCTCTAGACCCCTGAAGAGTCCTAGGCAGAAGGGACAAATGACATCAGCTTTCAAAGTGATGTTATTACTGCAAAGTGGGGCTCGTGTGCTTAGAAACACAGGATTTGAGAGGCAGCAGAGATCCCCATTCACTTGAGCCTATTTCGTCATCTATAAAATGAGAATCACACCCACATGTCAGGTGAATAAACATAAGCATAGACTTTGGAGCCAGGCAGGATTAGAGTCCTGTCTCTGGCGTTTCCTAATGATAAGACCTTAGACAAATCACATTGCTGCCTCTCTGAACCTGTTTCCTCATTCATTTGTTCCACAAATAGCTTTTGAGCACCTACTGTGTGCCAGGCATTGTTCTAGTAGCTGGGGATACATCAATGAAAAAAGCAGACAAAAATCACTACCCCTGTCAAGTTTATATTTTAGAGTTCTGGAAAATACCTCCGGATTGTCATGGGGATTACATGGAGAAATGTACAGTGGTGTCATATGTCTGGCAATGTAATGGTGTCTGGCAAATAATAAGTAGTTAGTTTAATGATATGATTATTATAATGCGAACTTGCCTGGTCAGTGCTCAGTGAAAAAACATTTCATTTGATACTGAATTTAACCATTTAATTTAATAGGTAAAGAAACTGACACCAGAGAGGACATGAAATGCCTCCAGTGGTCTAGCAAGGCAATGGTAAGTTCCCAACTCCTAGTCTGGTGTTTGTACCACCATCCACTAAACCCAGAGGGCTGTCTCTGACAAAGGGAGCCAAGGAGGGAGGGGGGAAGACTGAGTCTTATAGCCAGTAAGGTTCAAGGTAGGCATTTAACTAACTGATAGACTCCAGAGCCCAAGTGGGCTGTAACTCTCTTGGTGCCAAATTCTTCCTGTGTTTCTCAGGTGTGCCAGGAGCTTCCCAGGCCCTGCCTCCACATGGGCATATGATAGGACGGGCTGAGGTTGGGGTGGGGCGATGAAGAGCTGAAGATGCAGGGTGCTTTTCAGGGCCAGCTTCACAGATGTGCCACCCATGCATTTGCACAGGGCCCCATGCTCAGTTTAATGCTCTGCCATCACCGTCTTGAAATTCTTAATAATTTTTGAACAAGGGACCCTGCATTTTCATTTTTATTCCACTGGACCCCACACATTTTGTAGTTTATTTGTGTAGGTGCTGTGCTCTGGGGTGGGAGGCAACTGCCCCCAACCTGCTGTGGTCCTGGGACTTGTCAGAGGCTCATCAAATCCTATGGGCCAATGGCTGAGTCACCAACAGACAGGAAAGAAGCCAGACCAAGTCCCACCGTAACGGGTCTGACCTGTGACCGCAAATCTCTAAGGGGCTATAACCAGGCAAGGGAAAGACAGGCTCTAAGGAGGTTCTGGGGATACAACAGGAACCCACAGAGAAGAGGCATGATCTGAGGGGGGTTTCTGCTCAGTGTGAGAAGGGCTTTTCTAATAGTCAAAATATAACCCCAATATATAAAGCATACCTCAATAAAACTGTTAAAAATATAATCATAATACTGGCAGCTAACATTGACTGGGTGCTTACGGTGTGCAAGGAGTTGTGCTAAGCACTCCACTGAAAACATAGAGGACAGCAGAGTGGTCGTGAACGCAGGCTCTGGAGCCATACTGCCTTCTTTCAGTCCTGGCTCCACCACTTATTAGCTGTGTGACTTGGAGTAACTTAATTGACCTCTCTGTGCCTCCGTTTCATCGTCTGGAAAATGGTGATAAGAATGGTACCAACGTCCTGGCATTATTGTTATTAAATGAGTTTACAGTTTGAATAAAAAAAAATCTCCCCAAAAAACAAAAACAAACAAAAAAAAGAATCTGAAAAAAATAAATTTATATATGTATATACACACACACACATACATATATATGTAATATATGTATATATATGTATGTATAACTGAATCACTTTGCTGTACACCTGAAACTAACACAACATTGTAGATCAACTACACTTCAATTAACAATAAAGGGAAAAAAGATTCATTTTTCTAAAAAAAAAAATGAGTTTACATATGGAAAACACTTAGAACAGTGTTTGACATATACTTGTATCTAAGTGTTTGTTAGTTATTGTTTTATTTAATCTTCAAGACAATCCTGTGGTGTAGCTATTATTTAGCATTATTCCCATTTAATAGATACATAAACTGAGCCTTAGAAAAGGTCAGTATTTGCTAATCACAGAGTTGGTAAGTGGTGGAGCTGGGATTTGGCCAGCAGTCAAGGAAGTGTCACCTTCCAACTTAGGACTTAGGTCAGACTTCATAACAATTAGCCCATTGTTTAGACCAGAGTAAGCATCTACCCTTTGTTAAATTAATCAGTTAGTCATTATTTCTTTCATCTCTGAGATGCTAAGCCTCTGGGAAATGTGTGCTCTGCTGGAGGAGGATTCAGGAACCCAGCTGTCTTGGGATTTCTTACCAATTGTTGACCTCCACATAATTAAATATCAAGTATGACCCACGCTACCCCTTCTGAATTAATTGCCTTGGTGTTCCGTCCTTTCCTCCCTATGGGCATTGCCCAAGCTCCAGTCTCATTATCCGTCTGGACTCTGAACTTAGCACCACTGTATACTAACCCTGGTCTCTCATATCTGCATAGCATTTCGCATTGTTCAGGCCTCTGAACAGATCTCAGACAGCCAGGGCTACCTGCCCTAGGACCAGAGCAGACTGCATGAGAGCAGTGTGCAGTCTGGACCATGGCGGGAGCTTGGTGAGTTGCTGCTCTCTGGGTGGTTATTTGGGGATCTTCTAAGGCAAGGAGTGGACTGAAAGGGGCAAGGCCCTCACCAGCGTTCACCGTCACTCACGCTTAAGATCTTGGATTCAGAACCAGTGCTCAGGGCAGATTGTCTGAAGGCAGGCAGTCCTCAGCTCCTCTAGAAGTTTAGAAATTACCCCTTCATGAAGTTCCAACTACAGAGGGCTGGGGCCCTAAAACTGGTCCCTGCCACAGAATATCTTTTTCCCAAATTGCTATCAGCTTATATCCAGGATTGCTGTAGGACATACAGTGAAGTGCCACCATGTCTACATTAATAATAAGAGCAAACACTCACTCTGTGTCAGGTACTCTAAGTGCTTTGTAAATATTAACTCTTTTAATTCTCACACAAACCCCATGGGGTGGGTACTGTTTTTATTTAACTTACAGAAATTCAACTTTACTTGCTGTTAATAAAAAGAGAGATGGAAAGAGAAAGCCCAATAATAAATTAAATATTTCACCCACTCAGCATATGCCGCAGGATGAGTGTGTCATGGGAGAGGTAAACCTGCTGTTCCTTCTGTTGGTATCAGTTCCTACATGCCTCGTACAATCCACCACACTGAGTGCGATTCTCGTATTTCTTGCCCCCAAGCAAGCCAATCTCTTCATCAGAAACCTCCCCAAAGAAGCAGCAACCTGTTCCGTTGCTAGAGGACAAATTGGCTGTGCTGTTGAGAGGTGGTTCTATTCTCCTGCCTGATGGGTGATTGAAAGGCTTTCCAAGGATAATCTTGACTACACACAATTCTGTAGAACCTTAGCCCAGGTAAGCTTTGACTGACCTTTAACTCACAAATAAGGTGACCAACCAATCTCAGTTTGCCTGGGACTAAAGGGTTCCTGGGACGCGAGACTTTCAGTGCTAAAACTGAGCAAGTCCCAGGCAAACCGGAATGAGCTGGTCTCTCTATCGCGTAACACATCTCTGGGGCTGCGTGAGAGCCCTGTCGAGGTCATGGTCCATTCTGTCCTTCTTTGTGAGGCTCTCAGGAGAAATTCTTGTCTGATCTTCATACCAAGAATAGTTGTGTGTCTCCTGAGGAGTAAGTGCTTTGTTTTTATCTCATGTACACAGTGAACTGTGTAAGTAAACAGCTTTCCCTTTTTGCCTTGGCTGCTGGAAGTCTTAGAGCTAAAAATGTGGGACGCAAATTTAGCCGTGCCCGTCACTATGTTCTGCACTTTTTGCATCATTCCAGGCTCCACTTTGTCCCTATTTTGTTTTTCTCAAACTTATCTTGTCCTGTCTTAAACTTAATGATCTTGTTTTACTTAAATGCCTTTCTGGATTAAGATAGGGTAAACGTAAACAGTTCTTAATTTAGAGTCTAGACTATCTTGCCCATAGTCATTGAAAATCTGCAATAATCTGCAAAATTTATGTGCACATACTTTGTTTTTCTGGGGAGAAGGGGCCATGGATTTTAATTTTTCAAAGGAGTCTGTATTCCCCAAAATATTAAGAGCCATTGGTATAAGTGAACCAAAAAACAAATAAATGCTTTTAGTCGAAGGAAGTTGGAAGGTTGAAAGTTTCAGTTGTAGTACATAATGGTCTTTTAAAATGTTGGAGTGATGGTATGGAGGAATGTTAGTAGGGCAGAACATGGGAATGGCAGAGAGAGGAAGGCTGGTGGGGTGGAGTGGCCCCCCATAATGGAATGGCAAGGTGAAAGAATGTGGTGTGCTGGGATATTATTGTGTTAGAATATTAGTATTTCTGGAATGTTGATGTGACTGGGTTCCTAGAACACCTCCTTCTAGATGTCCTGGCATCCTCCTTGCTTAGTTTTACCTTAGGGTTGGGCTTCTATCTGATTCAGCCTCTATATCTTCCACATCTCCTACTCAGTGTCCTATTAAGAGCCCAGCGAAGATTGGTTGCTGGAGCCTTGTGCCAGTGGGCACCAGGCTGGCCTACGGGCTTCCGTCAATTTCACACTGAGATGCCTATTCCTTTCTGACTTTGCCTATTCTTCTTTGAGGTATATCTCAAATACCTTGCAGACTCAGGACCCCAGGAGACCACCTTGTCCATTTCTCTGTCTTCAGTGCTTGTCTCAGGGTCTGCCCAGAGGGCATGCCCAGTTTATGGCTACTCTAGGGCATGCCAAGCTGCTGGCCATTGGGCCACCTGCAGGTGGGGCTCTCAGGGCTGGAGTTCAGCTTCTGGGGATGTTAGGCTGAGGGCAACTCAGGATCCTTGGAGTTGGTCATGAGAAGGGGAAGCCAGGTCAGAATAAGTAGCGGGGGAGTTGAGGCTTCATTACCAGAGGAACCTGATCTAAAGGCCAAATTCAGGAGTTGGATTAGGACAGAGACTGCTGCCCTTAGCCTGGAGTTTAGACTGAAAATGGAGAAGGAGTTGGGGTGAGGGCTGGCTTCTTGGATGTTCTCTCCTCCTTTTCTCCATCCATTCATTCAATTAGCTAACATTCGCTGAGGCTCCTCAGTGGCTGACCACGTCAGCTCCATGCCCTGCAGCTGACAGTCTGTAACGGAGGAGACCAGCACGGACACTGACAACCCAGCGTGGTGAGGGCTGCAATGTAGGGAAGTTGTAGGGGCTGCGGAAGTTCAAAAATGTTCCTAGAGGAATGCTGTCTGAGCTGACTCTGGAATCAGGATGCAGTCGGGGGACACGTGTGTGGTGGGAAGGCCGCCTCAAGGGCCAAAGCACGTGGAAAATCCCTAGCACCTAGGTGGGAGCCTCAGATCAAGGTGCTAACGATTGCAGACTGTCCAGTTCTTTGGGCCCACGAGTTTGATCTGTCCAGGTCTAATATAATCGCCTTCAGACCCCTCTCCCCAGCTATTCCAATAACTGACAAATTTAAGTCTCTTGCAATCATTTCCAACCAGGAGAAGATAACTGGCTCTAATGTCTGGAGATATTTCCTGGTTACGAGAGAACAGGATGTTCTGGAGGTGCAAAGCCTCCTACCGCCCAGCCATCCTGCTGCCATGCCCTTTCTTCCTGGCCCATGCCTTAGCCAGGCCCTCATCCCAACAGCTGGGTGGGCCACATACTCTCCTGCTGTCCATCTCAGTTACAGCAACTTTAAAATGAGCTCCAGAGTGGTGTGGGGAATGCTCAGTAAACAGGGAAACGGGGAGGCAAGGGAACTGCATTCAAACCCTGGCTCTTGAATGAGGCTTCATAGATGGCAATGTGTGAGGTTGGGGAGGGCACTTCCTCTCTCTAGGCCTCGGCTTTGCCATCAGTGAAAAGAGGGAAAGGATGCGAAGATTGCTTAGACCCCTTCCTGCCCTGACATTCTGTGTCTCTGTTGAATCCTGGATGTCCTGCTATCAGCCTGCTCCTTTGAAATAAAGGCCGTGTGACAGAGCAGACTCTGGAGACAGGAGACCTAGACATGATTTGGGTTCTGACTTGCTTTGTGAGCTTGGGACAATCACTAAACCTCTCTGAGCCCCAGTTTTCTCATTTGGTAAACTGAGGTAATACCTACTTCACAGGGTTTTGTGAGGCTCCAATGAGCTAAAAGGACTATGATGATGGTGGTGGTAGTGGTGATGATGAGGATGGTGATGATGATCTGTCTGCATAGCAGTCAATCTCTTGGAATAAATTACCATTGTGCACATAGCCAGAAAGTTTGGGGAGAGCTCCAGAGTCATAGGGAATATGAACAAGGTTTTAAAATCCTGCCCCGGGACTTCCCTGGTGGTCCAGTGGGTAAGACTCTGTGCTCCCAAGGCAGGGGGCCCGGGTTCAATCCCTGGTCCGGGAACTAGATCCCACATGCGTGCCACAACTACGACTCGGTGCAGCCAAAATAAATAAATAATAAAAAGAAAAAAAAAAAGCCTTCCCCGTGGCTGAGCTATTACTGAGGAGGAAAGGGGGATTAATCTTTGCTAACTACCCACATCCGTATTTTTTTCCCATTCCGATGAGGTGGGTGTTGGTGTACCCACTTATCAGCTGGGTGACCAGTAGATAAACCTTCAGAGACTCAGTCTCTTCATGTGTAAAGTGTAATATTACCTGACTCAAGATTGCTGACACCTGTAGTGGACACTGCCTACTTTTGGCTACTCCAAATCCAAACACTTTGCCTACCTGGAGGAATTCCAAGCTACATGGAAGCTGAAAAAAAAGCAGCTGCTCTTCACCTGATCCCTGAGGGTCTGGGCTGGGCCAGGTTGGTGCCCCAGCTGGGCCTTGAATCTGGTGGGAGTTAGAGGGGTGAAGACGGTCAGAGATTACTTCAGGAGGAGGCTGCAGTGGGGACCAGAGCCCAACATTGTGGTGGCGAGCAGCAAGAGGCTGTGTGGCTTGAGGTGGAGTCTGTCCTAAACAGTTCCTAAGGCAGAACTTTGGCTGTGCCCGGCTGCCCCGATTCATGACTAGTTCTCCAGTCTCCCCACATTTCAGTGAGCCATCCAGTAGCCTTCTGATAAAGCTCTTTTTTGCTTAGTTTTGCCAGAGATGGTTTCAATTGTTTGCAACTGCGAATCTTAACTGGTATGGAGTAAATCATGTAACATGCCAGACACAGTGCCTAGCATATAGTAAGCACTCAAAAAAACTACACACACACACACACACGCATACGCACATACACACAGAAACTAAGGTTCAGAAAAGTAAAATAAGAAAATTCCCTGGCGGTCCAGTGGTTAGGACTCCACGCTTCCACTGCAGAGGGGCACGGGTTCGATCCCTGGTTGGGGAACTAAGATCCCACAAGCCACATGGCGTGGCCAAAAAAAAAAAAAACAGAAGTAAAGTAATCTGCCCGAGGTCACACAGTGAGGCTGCGGTGCTGATGTGGGACTGACCATGAACATCTTAGTAGTACAGTGTATTTATATATCACTTTCCATCACACATTATTGTTGAACAGTTCATTGTTGATACGCTGGTTCAAAAGCCTCAAAACACCTCATGAGGCCCATAGGACCAGATCCTTTCTTTAGATAGAGAGGAAGGTACTACCTCAAGGTAACCCTGTAAACAGTAGTAGCCTGGAACTTGGGTCTCAAGTTTGCAGCCCAGCACTGGTGCTCTGGTGGTGTCCACGCATGTGAGGTCACATGTACACATGCTGCTGCATCCTGTGAAGCAGACCCATCTGAATACGTGGATCCCTGGTACATTAGAGACTTGGGGTGAGTCAGAAGCTGCCTGTGAGGCCAGCAGGGAGGGAACATCATGTACCAGAACCTACAGAAAGGAATGCTCCTTAAGCCACTATGCTGATCTGGGGTGTGAGGGAATAAGGGTGTTTGGGGTACAGGGTGGGGGTGGGGAGGTGGGTGGTGGAATCATCCTAAACTGGGGCCTCCTCTGCTGGGCCTCCTAATCCAGGGGTTTTGATTCCTGCAGTGTTGGCGAAATGGCTTAATTGGACCTAATGGGAGAAAATGTGTGATGAATATGGATAATACAGGAAATGAGGCCCCAACAAAAGCTGGCTAGAGGAAGGCTGATGAACTGAAGACAGGTCTGATGGGAATTAAGCTAAGGCTCCATGGGTGAGCCCAGAAGGTGAACAGCAGGGACAGTTGCTCTGCCCCAGGGGCCTAGGACCATGCTGCTCACCTGGGTCTCCATCCTGCCCTGGCCTTCAGACCTTGACTTCACACTTGTATGGAATCAGAAAATGTCAGACTCATGGGGTTCTGGGATTAGAATCAGGCTCAGGATTCTAGAATCACAGACTTTAGCATCACATATGTTAGTCATAGAAAATTTTGGAACCTAATCATTTGACAATTGGAGACCCTTGGGAAAAATTTAGGAGATCCTTCTCCAACCTTCTTTTAGTAACAATAAATAACATCTGTTGAACATATCACAACTTCCAAAGTCCTTTCCCATCACTGCATCACACTGGAGTGGGTGGTATTCTACCTTCAGATTAAGTAATGTGCAGAAGATCAAAATGAGCCAGTTGGGACTGGAACCCAGCTTTGCAGAAAAAATTCTATTTTTCATATGCCAAAGTTTTGATACCCTTGTCTTCCAGAGTTGTGAAAACACTTTTAACTACTTGGTATAATGTGTCCAAATTTTTGGATGTTTGTTGTGTAAATTCTGCACGGTCATGTACCATTTTTCTTAATGCTTTCTGGCATGCTGCAGTGCTCTAAAATGTGATTATCCTTGTTGCATCAGCATAATCAGGGCTGGTACATTCTGCGATAGCTTTTTGGCAGCTTTTATCATCCAGCACTATTTTCAGTGAACAAAGGACTTAAACAACATATCCAAGAATAGATTTAAAGTCACTAATGTAAAGACTGAACTTCAAATCACTCTAGGTTTAGTCAGAACACGTTCTGATCTCCTTAGAATAACAAGTTAAACCACCAAAAATGCAGAAAGAAGAAAAAAGGGAAAACAAACCTCCCTGATTAGGAGCACATAAGGCCACACAGAGAGACGGTTGTGGTGAGGAAGGGGTGCCCCTCGTGGAGCAAAGCTGTGTTTATGATTCTGCCAGTAACAGGCTGCTGGTCCCTGCGGCAAATCCCTGCCCTTCTCTGGATCTCAGTTTTCCTCGATTTCAAATGGGGATAATAATTCCTGTCTTGGGAAAGTTCGGGAGTTTATCAGCCCTGGGGGAGATCTGCAGCCACAGGAGGAACAGCTTAAAGAGAGGGTGAAGGGGGAGGGGTGCGGAACAGCAGGGTGTTGCGCGGGGCTTACGGTCTCCATGGTAACGCACGGCAGCCAGGAGAGGAGGCGGGGCTTGAGAACCCGGAGCAGGAGGCTTTGAAAATGAAGGTTTGACAAAGAAAGCTCCCTCCTCCCTGGAGAAAGGCCTTCTCGGAGACAGAGCTCTGCACTCGAGCAGCCCTCTGTGCCGAGTGCACGTTGCTTCTTTGCTCACGTTACAGACAGGTCCAGAGAGAGGTCGAGTGTCACCAGCAAGTCACTTGCAGGGCGGGCATTCGAACCCAGCTGTGCCGACCTCTGATCCTTGCTCTTCTCTGTACCAGAATGTTGTTTCTCTGAACCTTGGTCTCCCCGTCTATACAATGAGACAGTTGAAAGGGTAGGTTTCCAAGGGCCCTTTGAGCTCTGACAGTGTTTGATCAAACTATCAGTAAACACAGCGGAGGTGGTGAATACTAAGAGGAGGATCGTGCGGTCTGTGAGGCATGGGCTGATTTGTCTTTGAGTCCTCCAGCCCAATACATGGGGAGGCACAGAGGAGACATCTGGTATTTGTGGAATGAATGTTTATGAAAATGAACACATTCATTCTTTTGTTCCAGAAGGTTTACAGTGCACCTACTATGTGCCAGGTACTGTGATAGTTCAGAGAAGGGCTCACTCACTGAGGGCTGAAGGCTTGCTGGAGAAGGAAGCCCTGCGTGAGGGAAAGGTGAGGAAAAGGGCGCCCAAGTGGGCGCAGGTGAGGGAGAGGACTCTAGTGCCTTGAGCTGCCCTACGAAATGCCCTGCATTCATGTCCTGGGGCTTCCCAGCCAAGCATGATTTCCCTCCATCTCCAGTCTCCAGAAGGATGATTTCATTCTCAAGGCTCCTGCTGGGCAGCGAGGCTGGCGGCGGAGCCAAGACCTTTCCTTGGAAAAGGTGAAAAAATTCTGTTGAAGAAGAGGGTGGGGCAGATGACCCCCTGCTGGCTTCTCCTAGGAGGGCCCACTTTGTTTTTGTTTGCTTTCCCAGCTGGCTTATAGGATGGGAGGTGTGTTGAGGTCATGCCTCTTCCTCAGCTGGTATGGCAAAAACAGCACTGAACTGGGAGTCAGAGACCTGGCTTCAAATTCTGACTCTACCTCCAGCTCAATGTGTGGCCTTGGGCAGGTTGAGTTTTGGTCCCTTGGTCTTACTTTGCTAAAAAAAATATGGGGATAGTGATCTTTACAGTGGTGTAGTGAAAATCAAATGGGAAAATGTTTATGAAATCCTTCCTACCTCCTCACCAAAGTCATACTTATCATTTACTGTGATCCACAGGTTTTACAAACATTATCTATCAATACAATCTGAGCAACAATCCTGCAGTGTTGCTATTTGTTATTTAACTTATGAGGAAACTGAGGCTCAGAGGAGTGAAGAAATTTGGCCGAGGCTACACAGCTAGGAAGCCACAGAGCCAAGATCCAGACCCAAGTCTTTCTGACCGAAGTATAACTCTAGATCGCTTGGAATGTTTATTCCTTCACCAAATGACACTTATTGAGCATATACCATGAGATAGCTGGCAGCTGGGATAGATTAATTAATACAACACTATCAATCAGGGTGTCAGGAGGAAATAAATGGCATTTCTCAAATTGGGTAATTTTGAGAAGAGTTTAATAAAGGGATTATGTAATACAGGGACAAGGAATAGGGCAAGTAATGTTAGGGCACTAGTTACTACCCTTAGGCCTAAAGGAGCAAGGAGGGAGAAATTACAAGAATCTGGAGTCAAAGAGAGCTGTGGTAAGCACAGTGTGACAGGAGCTGTGTCCTTCCTATAGAGATGCCGCCAGCCCATGATGTAACTTCAAGGAGGAAGCCAGGGGAATTTATACTCTGCTGGGACTTTAGTTGACCAAACCCTAACAGCATCCAAAGGGCACAGTAGTGCCTTAATGTAAATCATAAAAATCATCCTTCTAAGATATGGAGAGTGGGTCTGGAGTGGCAAACAGAAGATGGCACGAAGACGTTTCTTTCCTCTAATGAGGGGCTTATCAAAAAACGGGGAAGACAGGTATATTCACAATTGTAATGAAATATGTGAAAAGAATTATACCAGCAATCTATTGCTGTGTAAAAATCTAGCCCAAAACATATGGCTTAAAACAGTAACCGCTTATTTGCTAATGAGTGTGGATTGGCACTTTGGGCTAGGCTTAGCTGGCGGTTCTTCTGCTGATCTCACCTGGGGTCACTCAGTAGTTGCAGTTATCTGGTAGCTCAGCTGGGAGCTGGTTGGCCTGGGGGCCTCAGTGGAGAGCTCAGTATATTCTACATGGTCTCATCTGCCAGCAGGCTAGCCCAGGCTTCCTTACATGGTGACATTGCATTCCAAGAGGGTGAGAGAGGAAGCTGCAAGGTCTTTTGAGGCCTAAACTCAAAATAGCACAGTGTCACTTCTGCCACTTGCTGTTTGTCAAAGCAAGTCGCAAAGTCGGCACAGAAACAAAGGATGGAAAAATACATTCCACTACTGGATACGAGGGGTGGCAAAGTTACATTGCACTAATGCAATGCCATGTAGGCTTGTATAACCTATCTTAGTGGTAAGCCATCTTTCAACCGATGAATGAATAAAAGAAATCATAGCACTTTCCAAACTATTGTAATTGTGTGTTAACCTATCAGTCTTTCCCCAATAGCCTGAGAACTCCCCGAGAGCAGGAATTATGACTGATTCATTTCTTTGTTCCTAGAGCTCACGACAAGGCACACAAAACATATTAAGTGTAGTTTATTGAATGACTGTGGCTGGGGGTGGTGTGGTGAAGAGTCTACTTGTCCAAAGCCCTTGGAGCCACAAGTAGTACCCTCTTTAAATATAAAGTTGACATTATAGAACACTTCCTCTACCTCACTGAGACCCTTCAAATATTGCCATGGTCCATCAAGGTCAAATTCAACCCCCTCTTCCTCCACAAAGGTGTCCAAACTACTTCTTTTCTCCTGTTTTAGAAGCTCTGCAACTCTAATGGCCTTTTACCCCACAGCTTGGCATTTGCTTTCAAAATCTTATTGTTCTCTAGGGATTTCATGGGTCAAAACTACTTTTCATCCCTAGTGAGTAATTCCCTAAGGGCAGGGCTGCATCCTCTATCCCTTAAGGCTTGTCACAGTGCTGGGTTCACAGTACATCCTCAATCAACACTCCCTGGGACTTCCCTGGTGGTCCAGTGGTTAAGACTCCATGCTCCCGATGCAGGGGGCTCAGGTTCGATCCCTGGTGGGGGAACTAAGATCCTACATGCTGCATGGTGCAGACAAAAAAAACCCCAAAATAACAACAACAAAAACCACTCCCTGAGTGGAGCACCCACTCTGGATGGCCTTGATCCTGTGAGGTACGTAGAAGGTATGCAGGGAGCCACTCACACCCTTGAGAGTGTTCCACACATGAAAGCATCCCAGGTCTCTGGGACAGAGCAAGGCATGTTGCTCCCCTGGGCTCTGGCCCGTGCCCTGGGCTTTGGTTGCCTATACTCTGGCCCCTGAGCTAACTGGACATAGACCAGGAGAAGCAGTGTCCCAAATGGCAGTGGCATGGCCTCCTCCTGACAAGAGGAGAGATGTCCAAGGCTTGAGCCATTTCTTGTGGGCACATGATCCATCACTGTCCATCAGACTTCTGACATTTCAGGAACCAAAGGGGCAGCTGTTGAATAGGCCCTGAAAGCAGAGCTCCTGGTGGCAAATTTTACTTCAGTGTCATAAAGAACATAAAAAACTATCGCATAAGGTGCCGAGTTCCTTCCAATGCTTTAAACCCTTTCCTATGGCTCCTCCTTGCCAGGAGGATGAAGCCCAAGCCCCTTGATGTGGCAAAGACTTCAGGACTTGGCCCGTATATCCCTCCAGCTTCATATCTCACCATCCCTCACCTTGACTGTAGTGTTCACCAAACTCAACTACTTCTTGTTCCTTGAAATCATCATGTGCTGTCTCTTAGCTCTGGGTCTTTGTGTATCAGTTCCCTCTGCCTTGAATGCTAGTCTCCGTCTTGTACCACAAACTCCCGTTCCCCCATCAGTGGATCCTTCAAGACAATTCGGGCATCACTTTCTCCAGGAAGCCTTCCCTGAAGCTTTTGTCTGGGTTAGGTAGGGATCTCCCATAGATGCCATAGCCATGAACTCCTTGAGAATGGGGACTGGGATTTCATTTAGCCCAGATCCTGGCAGAGAATCACCGTCAATCAATGTTGAAGGAACAAACAAATGTGCATATTTGAGGACAGGCTAGAAAACCACCTGACAGGAGTGCCATAAAGGTGAGTGGAAGGTTCTAATATTTCCAAGTTCTAAGATCCAAGAGTTCCCTAATTCTTGGCCGAAGATTGAGACTTGGGCTCCACTCCCTCTAGAGCCCTCTCCCCAGTGAGCCACCGCCACCCCCTGCCCTGAGTGTTTGTTCTCAGGCAGGCACACACACATGTTCGGAACATAACCAGGAAAGCAATTTACAAGAAATAATTGCGGGTCAGTGTGTGCTTGGGAGCAGCGGTGAGCTCAGACTATTTCTGTCTGTGCGTCAGCCCACCGGCTTCCTTCCTCCTTGGCTGCCTTGGGGGAGGGGGTTCCTGCACCACCGGTTGGGCAGTTTGTTTCCAACCTAGGACTGAGGCAAGCCAACCCCATTGTGAGCCAGCTCTGGGGGCTGATTGAATTCAAACGGGAGAAGCTGAACAAGGGTGATGCGATGTAGCTTTTTTGGAGGGGGGTGGGGGAGGAGCTTTAGGGGGCCTGGGATGTGTAGGTCAGCAGAGGCAGCACGGAAATCTATTTTCCACCTATCGCCACCCCATCCACAGAGGCTCTGGCTGGGGAAAACCTACCAGGCCTTCAGCCCTGCTCAGTGTGAGGTCTCCTCCTAGCCTCCCCAGCTCCGAATTCTCTTTATTCTTCCAGGCCGGTCGTGCTCAAAGGGTGGTCCCAGCACAGCAGCATCAGCATCACCTGGAACCAGTTAGAAATGCAAATTCTGAGGACTTACTCCAGACCTACCCAATCAGACACTCTGAGGGCAGGGTGGGGGCAGGGAGCAACAATCTGTGTTTTAAACAAGCCCTCCAGCTGATCCTGATGCAGGCTGAAGTTTGAGGACCACGGGCTTAGGCCACTGATGACCACTTGAGTTTTTAGAATTTACAGATCATCTCCCCCTAACAGACCATGAACAGCCTAAAAATAAGGTCTTTATAGGATTCTTCCTTGTAACCTGCCAGAAGGCCAGCACAGAAAGTGTCCTGAGAAAAACTGAATTTTCCTAATGGGGGTACCAAGGAGAGAGACAGGATCTGTGCTGTGAAAGGTCACATAGAGCATCAGTGACTAAATCTCCCACGTATCACCCATTCCTGCCACACACACACACACACACACACACACACACACAGACAGGTACCCTAAGCTGTCTCTACAACAAATAACTTGCAATTCCTGGGCTGTGCTAGGCTCTCTCTCACTGTTTTTGAACAGTGACTCTGTCTCACCTGGAAACTTTGACTCATCTTTGATGATTCAGCTCAGACATCACTTATTCCTCCCTCCAGCTGCATGAAGGGCCACCACTGGGCCCACTGCCCTTTGGTGTGCCCACCTCACCCTCCATATGAACCCCTTGAGGGCAGGAGCTGTGGCTGATTCTCTGTTGTTTCTGGTAAACTGCACAGGTCCTGGCACAGGATAGACACCACGGAATGGACAATAAGGGGACAAAGGTGCTGGGTTTAGAGTGCTGAGAATCACACACACACACACACACACACACACACACACACACACAAGACCACAAAAAAAGCAAGACCAGAACCAAAATCTCTCGATTTGCAGCCTAGGGCACTTCTTTTTTTTTTTTTTTTATTGTGGTATGCGGGCCTCTCACTGTTGTGGCCTCTCCCGTTGCGGAGCACAGGCTCCGGACGCGCAGGCTCAGCGGCCATGGCTCACGGGCCTAGCCGCTCCGCGGCATGTGGGATCTTCCCGGACCGGGGCACGAACCCGTGTCCCCTGCATCGGCAGGCGGACTCTCACCCACTGCGCCACCAGGGAAGCCCAAGCCTAGGGCACTTCTGAGGTGACTCACCCTGTCTTGCTGCCCATCATATACCCTTGGCTGGTTGAGGCCCCATGCACAGATATCTAAGAGTGACCCTTTTACTGTTGCCAAATCCAGTAGTGAGTCGTATCACTGTCAGAAATGTCAAGAACTGCCTTCAGTGGCTACTGAGTCTCCCCATCTTTGCCTTGCGCCCCCAAGGCAAAGCCTAAAACCATTGCCAAAATTGAGATAAGGAGAGCAGCTGGGAGAGAGGGGAGGCAGTCAGCATCCTGCCCTAAGATTCCTTTGCTATCAGACTAATAATATTTTAAAAACCCAATAATAATAGCTAACACAATGCTCTCCGTTAGCCAACACTGTTCTAAGTGTGATGCTTTGCATGGACTAAGTAATTTAATCCTCCCCCAAGCCTTACGAGATAGATATTACTGTTATCCCTGCTTGTACAGATGTTACTTAGCAAGTAAGGGCAGGGACCAGATTTAAACCAGGCATTTGGCTCCAGAGTCCCTGCTCTTAATTACTAAGTTATATTGAAAAACACTCACCTGTAATTTTTGGAGTTTTTGTAGCACTTTCACGTTTAGGAAGAGAGTTCATATCCATCAACTCATTGAACACTCACCATGACCCTGCAAGGGAACTGAGGCTCAGATAGACAAAGGGACTTTATCCAGGCCACACTGTGGAGCCTATTAACCATTTGTTCCCTCGCTCACGTGACCATTCATTCTTTCATTCACCTGAGGAACTGAATGATATTAAACATGGCTGGGCCCTGTGTATGTACTCTACACTCCCTCTCCTTCTGTTCCTTGGCAAGGGACTCACTCCAGGAGCGACACAGAGCTGCTGGAGGGGCACGAGTCACCTACCCCTGGGTCCTGGTCATCTTCCCTGGGCTTCCTAAGTACATCTGCTCTGTGGCAGGAAGACCAGGTCCGAATTCTCTGACTCCCCAGGTTAGGTGAGGGGCTCCTCTGAGTCTCCACAGGCCCCAGGCTTCTCCCTGATCGCCTGCAGTTGTTACGACCATTTTACTGGGGACCCATGTCTAAACTCCCTTCGGCCCACAGTGGGCCAGGCAGAGCACTATGGCTGGATCCACAGTAAGACCTGAGTGGGTTTGCTTGGAAAAGCCCTCATTTATGCCGCTAGGTTCCAAAGTCCCTTTGATTATCCCCAGCCCCACCTTTTTACCAAGAAGAGAGCATCCAGAAGAGGATGGTGTAGAAATATTTATTGGGTGTTTATGGAGCTGGGTCTAGATTGGGGACAGTTGCCTGCTCAGGGCTGACCAGAATGTCACCGGCCATCACTGTAGCCATGAAGCAGTGCTGGAGGAGGCGTTTGGGGTCCACAGCCTGCTCTCCACTGCAGTCCAGCCATGGGTTCAGGAAGGGTGACTCTGCCCGAGAGGGCTCACTCCTGGCACCTCCACTGAATTGCCCATGTTCCCACCTTGGTGGTCAGGCAGTAGCTCATCAGGGTCTGGAAAACAGC
Source organism: Leucopleurus acutus (assembly GCF_964270905.1). NCBI lineage: Eukaryota > Metazoa > Chordata > Mammalia > Artiodactyla > Delphinidae > Leucopleurus > Leucopleurus acutus. The sequence goes on from NC_139143.1 coordinate 149,658,715, forward strand.
AAGCCGAGGGCATGGGGCTTCCTCCTGCAGCCCTTCTTTCCATCAGGATCATACGCGCTGAACTCCCCTGAGTGCTTACCGTGGGCAGGATTGCGCTCAGAGTCTTAAATGCATCATTCATTTAACAAATATTCATTAACAATATACCACATCATGAACTAGGAGCTGTCAATGTTTCTCATGACCTTAACGTTTAATGGGGGAGACAGACAATAAACAATTGTTAGTACATATGAAGACTTCACCTTCACCATAAACCTGTGTGGTAGGTACTTTTAAAAACTCATTTTATTTTACATTTGGTAGTGTATATATGCTAGTGGGAAGCAGCCGCATAGCACAGGGAGATCAGCTCGGTGCTTTGTGACCACCTGGAGGGGTGGGATAGGGAGGGTGGGAGGGAGGGAGACACAAGACGGAAGAGATATGGGAACATATGTATATGTATAACTGATTCACTTTGTTATAAAGCAGAAACTAACACACCATTGTAAAGCAATTATACTCCAATAAAGATGTAAACAAAACAAAACAAACAAACAAACACTCATTTTATAGGTGAAGATACAGGCTTACTACACAGCTAGCCTGCAGGGAAGTGCTGGAAATTTTAAAAGCATGTATTATTCTCTGCTTTAAGAATAGATTTCATGAGTCTCTTCACTGGCTGCTTAATCCTCTCCCCCTTTTATGACTGAGCTTGATAGGAAGCTCACTTGGCCTTATCATATCCCACTTCCCATTCATGACTTATTCTGCTGCAGCTTACTTGGTTTCTGCCCTCAACAGAACTTAAAACTTTTTGTCACTGAATCCCATGGTTACTTATAAGTTATTGTCTCCCTTGGCTTATCAGGAGCATTTCACACAATTAAGCATTTCTGCCTTCTTGGATAAAAAGTATATCAAGTGTTCAAGCCAGAAATGTGAGTCAACTCTCACATCTCCTCCCCCTCCCCCTTTCCAAAGTCAAGCAATTCACCAGGTCCTGTTGATTCCACCAAATCACTATCTACCGTATCCACCCATTCTCTCCATCCTCAAGGCCACCACACTAGGTCAGGCTTTCATTTTCTTCTGCCCAGGAAAAACAGCCTTCGGCTGGGTCCCCTCCAGTCCACCTTCCAGGCTACAGCTGGAGAGATCTTTTTATTTATTTTATTTTTTTGGCTGTTTGGGGTCTTTGTTGCTGTGCGCGGGCTTTCTCTAGTTGTGGCGAGCGGGGACTACTCTTTGTTGCAGTGCGCGGGCTTCTCATTGCGGTGGCTTCTCTTGTTGCCGAGCACGGACTCTAGGCATGCGGGCTTCAGTAGTTGTGGCGCACGGGCTTAGCTGCTCCACGGCATGTGAGATCTTCCCGGACCAGGGCTTGAACCCCGTGTCCCCTGCATTGGCAGGCAGATTCTTAACCACTGCATCACTAAGGAAGTCCAGAGAGATCTTTCTAAGGTGAAATGAGTCCATGTACTGCTCTTTCTCAAAAGCATTCAATGTCTTCCCATTATCTGTGATCCTTGAGGTGCATTCAAGGTTCTTCATGCACTAGCCCCATCACTCCTTCTCTAGCTTTTTTACTACTACTCTTCCCTCAAGAACTCTATGCTTTATTGTACCAAAATTTCATTTTTCCCTGAATGGATCCATTTCTTCACATCTATGGGTCTCCGCTTTTACTGTTTCTTCTGCCTGGAACGACATTTTATACCTTCTTTGTCTAGAAAACTCCTATGCTTTAAAACCCATTGATGAAAGAGACCGAGGATGATTGGTGCCTCTGAAACCAAGGGAAGAGTGAATTTCAAGAAGGAGGCTATAGGGCTTCCCTGGTGCCGTAGTGGTTAAGAGTCTGCCTGCCAATTCAGGGAACACGGGTTCGAGCCCTGGTCCGGGAAGATCCCACATTCTGCGGAGAAACTAAGCCCGTGCACCACAACTACTGAGCCTGTGCTCTAGAGCCCGTGAGCCACAACTACTGAGCCCACGTGCCACAACTACTGAAGCCCACGCACCTAGAGCCTGTGCTCTGCAACAAGAGAAGCCACCTCAATGAGAAGCCCATGCACTACAACGAAGAGTAGCCCATGCACTACAACGAAGAGTAGCCCCTGCTCGCCGCAACTAGAGAAAAGCCCTCGCGCAACAATGAAGACCCAACACAGCAAAAAATAAATACATAATTAAATTTTTTAAAAAAAAGGAGGCTGTATGGGACATTGGACTTGGCTACACAATATCCATTCCACCTCTTCCCACCCAGTAATAGCAATTATGTTTGGGTAGGATTGGCCCCATCTCAGCTCCAGCAGGGGGGCCTGATTGATCCCAGCCCATCAAGTAGTCCTGTTCCTTTGCTACAGGGGTGAGAAGTCAGTGCATAGCATTTCCCTGGATTCAGTGATTGGTTTAGGGTTGGCACAGGACCTGAGGTAGTCCAATCAGGGTAGAGGTCAGGCCTTTTTTTCCCTCCTGGTTGAAGGAAGAGATAGCTCCCTCTTTCTCCTCCTGGCTAGATGGGAACAAAAAGCACACAGTCCCAGGGACTGCTGGCAGCCAACTTACTACCATGGGAAAAATCAGTCTGAGGAGAAAGCCAACACAAGATAGAGGGCAGAGCTGAGAGAATCTCAGAGGAAAAAGCCACAAGCATGAGGACATTGTGAACTTCTATTGAAACCATTCCTAAAACTCATCCTACTTTTGGACTTCTCATCTACAGAGCCAAAAAATTCCTTTTTTGTTTTGTTTTGTTTTGAACTTTCTATTTTTAATAATTTAAGGCTCACAAAAAGTTACAAAAATAGTAGAGAGTTCCATTGTACCCTTCACCTAGCTTTCCCCAATGATAACATCTTACATAACCATGGAGTAATTTCAAAACTAGGAGACTGCCATTGACATAGTACAATTGACTAAACTACAGGTCCTATTCAATTTTACCCATTTTTATATGGACTTTTTTTTTGGTGTATAGTACTATGAAAGCTTATCACATGTGTAAATTTATATAATCACTACCACAATCAGGATTAAGGACTGTTCCATCACCACAAAGAAACCTTCTCATGCTATCCCTTTATAGTCATACCTTCCTCCTAAACCTAACTCTGGTAACCACTAACCTCTTCTCCACACTATCATTTTGTCATTTAAGAAGCGTTATATAGATGGAATTATGCAGTGTACAACTTTTGAGATTGGCTTTTTTCACTCTGTTTAATACCCTTGCAATCTACTCAAGTTGTTATGTGTATTGACAGTTCATTCGTTATGCACATTTGTATATAGGTTTTTGTGCAGACACACATTTTCATTTCTCTAGGACCACTTAGGAGTGTGATTGCTGTTTTGTATGGTAGTGGGTTGAATGGTGACCCCCAAAGATATCATGTCCCAATCTCTGGAATCTGTGAATGTTACCTTATATGGTTTTTGCAGGTGTGATGAAATTAAGGCTTTTGAGATGAGGTTATCCTCAATTATCTGGATGGACCCTAAATGCTACCACAAGTGCCCTTATAAGAGAAAGGCAGGGATTTCCCTGGTGGTGCAGTGGATAAGACTCCACACTCCCGATGCAGGGGGGTCAGGGTTTGATCCCTGGTCAGGGAACTAGATCCCACATGCATGCCACAACTAAGGAGCTCACGAGCCACAACTAAGGAGCCCGCGAGCTGCATCTGAGACCCAGCGCAACCAAATAAATAAATAAATATTTTTTAAAAAGAGAGAGAAAGGCAGAGGGAGATAGACACTCACAGACAGTGATGTAAAGACAGAGGTAGAGATTGGAGTGATACAGCTACAAGCAAAGGAATGCTGGCAGTCACCAGAAACTGGAAGAGGTAAGGAACAGATTCGCCCATGGAGCCTTTGATTTCAGCCCAGCACAACTGATTTTGAATTTCTGGCCCCCAGAACTGTGAGAGAATACATGTCTATTATGTTAAGCCACCAAGTTTGTGGTAAGTTGTTACAGTGGCCATAGGAAACTAATACATGTAGTAAGTATGTTTAACTTTATGAAAACACCAAACTGTCTTCGGAAGTGGCTATACCATTCTAATTCCCACTAGAAGTATGTATATAAGCGATCCAGTCGTTCCATGTCCTCACTTTGGATTGTCAGTGTTTTTACTTTAGGGTTCTGATAGATGAGAAGTGGTGTCTCATTGTGGCTTTAATATGTGTTCTAGCTCCATTTATTTAAGTCTTCTTTGCTTTTCTTCATTAGCATTTTGTATTTTTTATCGAATAGCTCCTGTACATGTTTTGTTAGTTTTATACCAGAGCATTTCATTTTTTTCAGAGTGACTATACATGATATTGTATTTAAAATTTTGGTCTCCAGTTGTTTGTTGCTGGTATATATAAATACAATTGATGTTTGGGTCTGACCTTACATACTATGACCATGCTGAATGCACTTATTAGGTCTGGGAGGTTGTTTTGTGCATCTCTCTGTGCCTGTTTTGCAGATTCTTTGGGATCCTTTGTTATTTAAGCTTGCATTTTAAGGCATTCCATTTGGTACAGGGATTTAGTTCAATCTTCTATTCAATGCAAGAATCTCTTTCACTGAATCCCACATTTAGCCTTTTCCTGGTTACCTTCCAGGCTTGGGGGTGCTCTTTTTTTTTTAAACCAAGAGTTACAATTGATGAACTAAATACGACTATGGTGATGAGGGCCCGCTTTACAAAAGTATTTCAGGTCTTATTCTAAGAAAGACCCAGCTTTATTGAATCAACATCTGCCTTCCTAAGGCTTCCCCCACTGATCCCAACTCTGTTCTCTGGCTTCTCTCAAAATGTCTCTTCCTCGCGCCCCAGGGTAGCCTTGCAGAGACTGGAGGTCCTAGGCCGTGAACACTGAGACTCCTTTGCTTGAGGCCAAATGTCCCCAGCTCTTCAGCCGATATTCACATAATCTGTTTCTCAGACCAAGCTGGTCACCTGCCTCTGATCACCTTCTGATTGGTCAAAGTTCCTCTGAAATTGTGGGTCTCTGAGCAGCTGGCAGTCAGGGCTCAGGGGGAATCCTTGGGCTTCTAGGAGCTATAAAACCTTGGCTCAAATCCTCATTCTGATATTAAATCATTGTGCTACTTTGGGCTAACTTCTTCTCCTCTCTGGATCTCAGTTACTATTCTATAAAATGGGGTAGAAAGTAGGGCTGGTCTTGTTTTTCTCTTTCTTTTCCCTGGAATTCCAAATTGTAAAGGATTCTGTCTGTATAATAGACTGCCTTTATTAGGTACTAGCTCCCCCCCTCCCATTTTCTATTAAAGAGTTCTGATTAGCAGGAAAGAGCCCGTGCTAATTACCCTCCTTGGACTAATATAATTCGAGCTCAAAACAAAGAAACTTGGTCCCAGTAAAACCTTTGAAATATTGGAAATTGCTCAAGAATCCTCATTGCTATATTTGGGGACCCTTGGGTGATATACTTGGAACCCAAAGTTGGGAACCTGTGGAGTGGATGCTAAAATGTTACCTCTGAGCTGTGACAGCTGATGCATTCTATTCAACTGCGAGTAAAGAAGGACCATCATTCTCTTGCTTCCAGACTCTATAATTCTGTTAATGTAATCTGAGCTTCCACTCACCCTTTTTAGGCAGATACATCACAATGCAGGTTCATACTGAACTTGTGGACCCAACATGTCTTTTTTATATGATTATCTTTCCCAGATCCCACGGATTCCCTCACATATGTATCCCAGGGCCTTCAGTTCCACAACCCTTCAATTCCCTTCCAGGGAAACCAGCAGAACAGGCAATGGTCCAACTCTTGAGTGCGCATATATATTTCTGCCTCTTCCTCTGGCTAATATATAATGAAAGTTATTAAAGTCCCTCAGTGGTGCCGGAAGCCTGGGGGAGGGAGTTCTATCTTATAAAGGTGCTAGCCAAGAGGCACTTGGAGAGGAGGATGCCTAAAGGCAAATATAAAAAGTTCAATTTTCAAGTTACAATAAGATCCATGTTTGGCTAAAACACACCGGTACAACAATCTTATCTGATTCTCCTAACAACTCTCTGAGGGTGGGTGTTATTATTCCATGTTATAGATAAATAACTGAGGCCCAGACAGAGGTTAGCACTGACACAGGTATTAAGTATTGGATCCAGGATACACTTTCCGTTCTGCTCGATTCCAAAGCTTGGGCTCTTTCCACAGAGCAAGCATACCCTTAGTATAGGTTAGGAACTCTGTTAGGTGCTGGGGATACAAAGGCGCTTAAGACATGGTTCCTATATTTGAGATATTAACAGACAGGTTGAGGAGACTAACATGTAAAAATCTAAGTGCCTAATAATAATAAAAATGAGGGTTACTCATTGTTAAAAGTCTACCATGTATCAGAGACTAAGTAGCTCCTATGTAAGCATCACCTCTAGGTTTACAACTTTCTTGGTGGGTATTATTGTACACATTTTACAGAGTAAGCTGAGGCCCAGAGAGAAGTGACTTGCCTAAGGCCACACAATGAGAGTAACAAAGCCAGGATTAGAGCCAGATTCTCTGATACCCCAGCCCAGGCTTGTGCTTTCCTACCTTTCTCCAGGGACCTTTTGGCCAGTCCCCCCATTACCTGGGGTCTTAGCCTGTAGTGACCAGCCAGGAAAGGAGTTCTCAGATTCTCTCCCTGCTTGGAGATGAGTCAAGACTGACCCATCACTGAGGCTTGTTTGGGTCATAGGTACTACCTCCCCAAGTGTGGTTAATTAAAAAGCAGGGCTTCCCTGGTGGCGCAGTGGTTGAGAATCCACCTGCCGATGCAGGGGACACGTGTTCGTGCCCCGGTCCGGAAGGATCCCACACGCCGCGGAGCGGCTGGGCCCGTGAGCCATGGCCGCTGAGCCTGCACGTCCAGAGCCTGTGCTCCGCAACGGCAGAGGCCACAACAGTGAGAGGCCCGCGTACCGCAAAAACAAAAACAAAAAGCAGTGGGCTCTGAGGAAGTGGAACCTGGAAGGTAAGAGCGCCTACTACAGGAAAAGATCTTTGGCCCAGGAGGCAAAGGCTTGGCCAGTTGCCTGGGTGACCTTGGGCACATGAATGTCCCTTTCTGGGCCTCAGCAACCCGTTGATACAGTGAGAACATCAGACTTGATTTCTAGGAGCCCTATGAATTAGTGAGAATGGCTGATTAATGATATCTCCACCAACACTTTTCAGAGGAGGATGAGAACTGAACTCTTGTCTTTCTTTTTTTTTCCCCCACTTTTTGTCTCTTATTAAAGGTACCTAGGTTGGAATATCAATGCCACACTTACCTCACTCACCTCATCTGTAAAATAGGATTGATAATAACCACCTGGTAGAGTAGTTGAACGGGTTAAATGGGATAATATGTTTAAAGTCCTTGGCATAGTGCCTAGCACAAACGTAGAAGCTCGGTCAGCCTTCTGATCAAGCTAGTTCCTCACAAAGTACGAGAAGAAAAAAGTTTATGGTCTTTGTTGCATCCCAAGTTTGAGGGATGGGGTAGGGTGGGGGTAATGGGACAGTACAGACCATCTGGGCAGCAGAAGGAGCCTATTTTCAGAAGCTCTGTTCTATTTCCGCTCTGCTCTTGCCAAGGAACTCCCCATCCCGTCCTTGCGCCCAGACTCAGAGATCAGGACCCCAGGTACCATGTGCAATGAGTGTGGGCTTTAGCGTCGGGAGATCGGGGTTGACATCCCAGCAGTGCATGCTCACCAGCTGTGTAGACTTGGCCATTCACCTCCCTTGGCTGAGCCTTGATTTCCTCTCCTGTAAAATGGGGCTAATGATCTCTCTACATGTCCTACCAGAGAAGGAGATGGAAACAGATGAAAGTCTGTGTAAGGCAGCAAGCTCTGATTAGTGTAAGGTAGCGGCCTGTAAACGTCTCAGATGCACGAGGGACAAGAGGCTCCTGGGTTGATGCTGTGGGTTCAAAGGAAGGAGAGGACAGCATTTAATGAAGAAAAAAGGGAGGTGCTAAGAGCTGAGTTTGGGCAAAAGGCAGAGAGAACCCAAAACTGTCATTTAGTGAACAGTCAGGAAATGCATTTTCCATCTGAAAAATAAGAAGCCAATAGCAAGAACACAAGCTGTGTCAAACCCTGGTGACTGAATAATTGAATAACCCAGCTGGTGGCTGAGCAGTGAAAAGCAGGAGGGTGGTTTTCATTCACAGGATCGACGGACAGGTGAACTGTGTTCCCTTGAGTTAGAAAGGCTACAGGGGATAGGGTGGGGAGAGATGAGGGGAGCAGGGCACAAGCAGAAGCACCCCACACACCTGGCCTGGTGAGGTAGAAAGAGTAGGACTTTGGAGGCAGAAAAACACACATATTTGAATTCCAGCTCTGCAATTTACAAACTGTGACCCCTTGGGCTAGTTATCTGACCTCCCTGGAACCTGGTTTTCACATCTGTAACATGGGTGATAATAACACCTACCTCACTGGGGTAGTTTGGAAAATTAGACAAGATAGTGCATGTAAAGTTTCAAATGGTATCTGGCATAAAGTAGGGACTTCCCTTTCTCAGCACAGGGATAAGGAGAGGAAGGAAGGTGGAGGTGGAGTTGGCTCTGTCACTCACTCACTAGGTGACTGAGGCCTCGGTTTCCTGATCTGTAAAATGGATAGTAATAAGTTCTGTACTCTGCCTGGTTATTGTGAAGAGCAAATGAGATGGTCTATTTAGAGCTAATTCATTCCTTTTAACTGCAGTATCATACTTTATTATTCCTCTACTGATGGACATTTAGTTTGTTTCCAGTGTGACAAGCTGTCATGGAATCCATCTTTACAAGTCCTCTCCTAGTGCAACTATATCTCTAAGGCAGATAATTAGAAAAGTGGAATTACTGAGTTATAGGGTATGTACATTTTTAGTTTAAATGGATAGTGCCAAATTGCTCTGCAAAGTGGTTTTACCAATTTATTCTTATCAGTGGTATATGAGAGTATCCATTCCCCCCATGTAACCTTCTCACTATTAATGTGATCCATTTTTGGAGTTTTGTCAATGTAATCATTTTAAAAAAAAGGTATGTCATTCTTAAATTGCATTCTCCTGATTATTAGTAAGGTTGGGCATCTTTTCATGTGTGTTGGGCATTTGTATTTTTTAGTGGATTATGTTTTTCTCACTTGTTCAAAGATATACTTATATATTCTTGATATCAATCCTGTCTTTATTTTAGATACAGTTGATTCTCATTAGTCGCTGTAGTTATGTTCTAAAAAGTCACCACAAACACTGAATTAGCGAATACTGAATTATTGCTCCTTGGGGAAATACAAAGTTAGGTTCCTGTGAGCCTCTGGTCACATTTTTGTCAGTCAATCAACATATAACTTTGTTTTGTGTGTTTCTGTTTAAAAACACCTTATTTAATATATATTGCTAATTCATTAACATTTAACTCATGGCCAACAGCACTATACCTCCTGTCTGAGCAAAGTGTACTGAACACATGTATTTTTTCCATAAGGCACATGACAGCCTTGTACTGAGGAGTACCAGACAGAACTTCAGCATTAATTTGGGGGTCATTTTCAACAGCGAAACCGCCAACAAAAATCATAAAAATGTGGCACTAAATATACCACGAAAAGGACACTTGTTTACTGTATAAGAGCAGAAACAAGAAGGCAGAGCATGGCCTTCCTTGTTCAACCGCAGCTGAGAATGTGTGTGATAGGGCAACTCAAATTTTTTGTTGCTCTGTGTACATCCACATCTGCACATGACCTCAAAAACACTGAAAGTATTGATTTTTGAGGTTACAAATTAATTCTAGCAAGTAGGCAAATTCACAAGTATGGAATCTGCAAATAATTAGGATTGACCGTGTGTGTGTATTTATATCTTTGCAGTCCACCACTTGTTTTTTAACTTTATGTATGGTATCTTTTGTATTATTTGTATTTGATGTCTATTTGTATTTGATGTAGGCAAATTTGCCAATATTTCCCTCATTTTTAAAATTAAACATTTTATTCATGTTATTATATTCTTTAATTAGTCTGTTTCTGGAGTCTCTATTCTAGGGTTTCTCAACATCAGCACTATTGACATTCTGGGTCAGATAATTCCTTATTGTAGGGTGCTGTCCTATATATTGTAGGATGTTTAATAACATCTTCCTGTAACAAATAGGATGCTGACTATAATCAAATTATTTTGATTAACAATGAGCACATGGAAGAGTTTGGGATGGAAATGTTCATATCATGAACCTCCTGAGAAATGTGCTGCTGCTTCAGAATATTCCAGAAACACTTTTGAGGCAAATGTTCCGAACATCATTTCTAAATATCTCCCCTCTGCAAAGGTGCTAACCTGCTGAATACAAGGAAATCATGTGACCTCTTTCTTACCTGTAGTCTGTAAGCTTAATCCTGGGTCCAACTTTGTGTGGGGTTTTGAGCTGATGAACAGGTAACAAAGCACACAGGTGGTGACAATGAGGGCCGGGAGGACCACTGCTGCTATGGACAGGCCCACAAGAGCACCAATACTGGGGAGAGAAAACCATAAGGGAGCAGAGGGTCAGGAAAGGACTTGGGAAGCAGCATGTTATAAGGGAAGTATTGTAGGTGTTATAGGAGTCAGCTGACTTTAACTTTTGTTCATCTCTCCTTGCCTTAAACAGGTTTTCTGGCCCTAAGCATGGGAAAGAGCATCAACTATGTGGCAAGTACTCACCACATACATAACTTGACATGGCTCAGGTCACCATGTAGTTGGGACTCAGTATGTGTTCCCTTTCTTCTCCTCTCCTTTCATCAACCTGCTCCCACCCCAGGAAGCTAGAGATGATCTTAAAGAGCCCTCCCCACACTGCTGTTTCTTAAAAATCAAGGGACTTTCCTGGTGGCGCAGTGGTTAAGAATCTGCCTGCCAATGCAGGGGACACTGGTTCAAGCTCTGGTCCAGGAAGATCCCATATGCCGCAGAGCAATTAAGCCCGTGCGCTACAACTACTGAGCCTGCGCTCTACAGCCCATGAGCCACAACTACTGAGCCCACGTGCCACAACTACTGAAGCCCGCGTGCCTAGAGCCCATGCTCCGCAACAAGAGAAGCCACCACAATGAGAAGCCTGCGTACTGCAATGAAGAGTAGCCCCTGCTCGCCGCAACTAGAGAAAGCCTGCACGCAGCAACAAAGACCCAACGCAGGCAAAAATAAATAAATTTATCAAAAATCAAGACACATAGCAGGCCTTAGTTCAATAGCCGCTGTCCTTCCAGCTTCAAGGTAATTTCTGACCCAGTCTCTAGTGGGTCATCACACCAGTGTGGACTCCATGTCTAGAACACCTCCCTGCTGCTGGTTCCTCACCCCACAACTTCACTGCCTCTGCCCCAAGTCAGGCCTTGGTCACCTGGTCTCCATACAGCTACCTTCTGGCTCATTTTGGGGTCCACTGTCTTTCCTGTTTCACATGATCTCTCCCATCATCCCCCCACATCAGAATTTCACCTGTCCTTGAAGGCCCATCTCAAATGTCTCCTCCTCAACGCTTTCCTTGGTCCTCTTTCTCTCTCCTTTCTTCTTCCAGGCCAGGCCCACCCAGCCAGAACACCTACTCTGGGTCTTTAGCACTTCCTACTTGGTCAGGCAGCCCAATGTGGTAGGGAAAGAACAGAGAGCTTTGGAACTCTTACAGACCCACCTAGTTTAGGACCCAGGTCTGTACCTAACTCGATGTGAGATCTTGATGAAATTACTTAGCCTTTTGAGCCTCAGCTTCTTTGTCGGAAAAGTGAGAATGATCAAAACACAGCACCTCACAGGTGGTAGTGAGGATGAATGATATATGTAATATTCTTGGTGCACAGAAGCTCAACATGTTCCTCATGTGTTCTTTGTAGGGAGACTGAGACCATGTTTAACTGGCTTTGTTCTCTCCTTGTACAAGCTCCAGCACATAGTAGGCACTTAGTAACTATTATTGAGTCCCTACTTTGCGCCAAACACTGTGGGATGTTCTCCCAATAGTAGGGGATAGGTAGCACCAGGATTGTTTTTGTGCCCTTTCTGCCTGTGATTCCTGCAGCTTTTCTGCACCACCCCCAGCCCTGACCCCAGCCTCAGATTCCTGCCTTTGCCATTTCTGTTGGATTTCACTCCCAGCTAGCTGATGGCTAACTTCCACTAAACAGAAACACCTTAGAGCTTTGGAGAGTGTGTTTTCCCAAGGCTAAATAGATTATTGGATATCCCTGCAGTGGAATAGTATAGAGCCATTAAAAACATGTTTTCAAATAATATTTAAGATCAAGGATGAATTCTTTTTTTTTTTAACATCTTTATTGGGGTATAATTGCTTTACAATGGTGTGTTAATTTCTGCTTTATAACAAAGTGAATCAGTTATACATATACGTATGTTCCCATATCTCTTTCCTCTTGCGTCTCCCTCCCTCCCACCCTCCCTATCCCACCCCTCCAGGTGGTCACAAAGCACCGAGCTGATATCCCTGTGCTACGCGGCTGCTTCCCACTAGCTATCTACCTTACGTTTGGTAGTGTATATATGTCCGTGCCTCTCTTTCGCTTTGTCACAGCTCACCCTTCCCCCTCCCCATATCCTCAAGTCTGTTCTCCAGTAGGTCTGTGTCTTTATTCCTTTCTTACCCCTAGGTTCTTCATGACATTTTTTTTTCTTAAATTCCATATATATGTGTTAGCATACAGTATTCGTCTTTCTCTTTCTGACTTACTTCACTCTGTATGACAGACTCTAGGTGTATCCACCTCATTACAAATAGCTCAATTTCGTAAGGATAAATTCTGATGAGATAATGTTAAGTGAAAAAAGCAGGACCCACTACTAATTATATAGTGTAGTCCTAACTTAAATAAATAAACATAAACATAACATATACATGCATAACATAACATAGGTAAGGTTGGATGTAAATACACTAAAATGCTAACGGGCTGTCTCTGGGAGTAGCACAGGCTGTGGATGTCCTGTCTGTGTCCCATTGGGTCTTACAGTTGTGGAATATTCTGGCCAGGGTTTCAAAAGCCCGCAAACGTATCTCTTTGTCTGAGGGCTTTCTTGGGCCCAGAACAGTCTCTGTCTGCACGTCGAACAGGTCAAAAGTACAGGAAAATTAATGCCTCCCTTCTCCCACCAGCACACAGTCAATGACTGAAAGAAATTGGTATGTAAATACCCAGCTTCCTGGCCCTCAGATGGGATGACTCTTGAGAGTATGTTCTACACTGGCTGGCAGAGTTCAGCAGTTTAAGCTCTGGTGGCCCTTGGTGGTGACTTGCTTGGTAACACCATCATTAGCTCCTTCCCTTTCCCATCTCACTTCCCCACCCTGTACCAGTATTTTCTAGGATTGCTGGTCATATAAACTACTTGCACTCAAATCCTTGTTTCCAAGTCTTCTGGGGAGCCCAAGCTAAGACACTGGATTTCTCATGGTTGCTTTCCTTTTTTGTTTCTCCTGTCCGTTCCACATTTTCCACATTGAGCATATAGTACTTTTTAGTTCTTTAGGACTAGTTTACTACTTTTAGTTTACTATTTAACTAAGATACACTCACTGTTTATAAGGCTTTCTTGAGATACACTTTCTTGAGATACACTCACTGTTTATAAGGCTGTTATGTGGAAGACTCGTGCTCAGGTTGGGACCACACCCTTTACAAGTGACATCCATGGGCACCTAGCTGGAAAAAGCCCTGTAAAAGTAGGATTCTTTGAGGAGTGGGTGAGAAAGCTGGGGGGATATATTCCAGATCAGCGGTCAGTCTGGTAGTGGGCACTGCTCTGATGGTCTGTCTGGGAACGGACGAACAAGCTCCCAAGGACAGAGCTGGGAACAACAAGGGAGGGTCCAGGGGGGAAAATCTGTACTCAGTATAAGATGAACTCAAATGATCAGAGTTTTCCCATGGTGAATGTACTGCCTCAAGAGGTGGTAAGTTTCCTATTGTCGGACAGGTTTGCACAAGACCTGGATGAATCCACCTTTCAATGAAGTTAGAGATTCCTGCCTATGGTGGGAAATTGGATTGAAGAGCTGCTAGCCTTCTAGGATTTCACAGATCTATGACTCTGAAAGATAGGTAATCCACTGTGACTTCTAGGAAAGAACTGGAGGGATGGTCTAACATTTGTTAGGGTTTTTTTTTTTGCAGTATGCGGGCCTCTCATCGTTGTGGCCTCTCCCATTGCGGAGCACAGGCTCTGAACGCGCAGGCCCAGCGGCCATGGCTCACAGGCCCAGCGGCTCTGCGGCATGTGGGATCCTCCCAGACCGGGGCACGAACCCGTGTCCACTGCATCGGCAGGCGGACTCTCAACCACTGCGCCACCAGGGAAGCCCCTTTGTTAGGGTTTTTGAGTCAGACAGTTCTAAGTGTGAATCCTGGTTCTCTCACATATAAGTTGAAAAATCCTTCACCTTTTGAGCTTCATTTTCTTCATTCATAAAAGTTACTATATCACCAAGTGTCCATAAAGATTAAATGAGATAGTGTATATACAGTGCCTGGTCGCCAGTTCTGCCCTCCAGCAAGGCTGCTGCCTTTGGCTCACGTCCTGATAAAAAACAGAACTACTGGGGCTTCCCTGATGGCGCAGTGGTTGAGAGTCCGCCTGTCGATGCAGGGTACACGGGTTCGTGCCCCGGTCCAGGAAGATCCCACATGCCACGGAGCGGCTGGGCCCGTGAGCCATGGCCGCTGAGCCTGCGCTCCGCAACGGGAGAGGCCACAACAGTGAGAGGCCCACGTACCGCAAAAAAAAAACCAAAAAAAAACAGAACTACTGATAAAGGATGTTTGGAAAGTCAGCCAGACATGTGATAGCACCAGCTGCTTTTCCACAGGGAGTCTTCATTTCCTGAGACATGCTTTTTTTTAAAATAAATTTATTTATTTTATTTATTTATTTTTGGCTGTGTTGGGTCTTCATTGTTGCACGTGGGCTTTCTCTGGTTACAGTGAGCGAGGGCTACTCTTCGATGCGGTGCGTGGGCTTCTCATTGCCGTGGCTTCTCTCATTGCGGAGCACGGGCTCTAGGCACGCGGGCTTCAGTAGTTGTGGCTCACGGGCTCTAGAGCACAGGCTCAGTAGTTGTGGTGCACGTGCTTAGCTGCTCCGCGGCATGTGGGATCTTCCTGGACCAGGGCTCGAACCCATGTCCCCTGCATTGGCAGGCGGATTCTTAACCACTGTGCCACTAGGAAGTCCTGAGACATGCTTTTAAAGACAGCAATTCTTCTTGAGCACTACCCAAGGAAACAGTGTTTACCTGCTGATTTTCATGTTTTTAAGGGCCAGCTTTCATGAAAAGGGCCAAATGGAGTCCAGAACAAAACATGTTCTCCACCCTGCAATGGCGGGGCTCTGACATCCCATGCCGGAAGGGTTGTTTCAGGGTTTGGAGTATACTGATCACCTAATGTCCTGAGGACCCCAGTTTCCCTCCTCCACTTTACAATTGTCTGTGATGTTTATGAACCATATTATAGCCATGCCTAGGAAGAGTCAGCCCTGCAGGCCAGAACCTTTCAGCTGCCCTTGGGGTCATAGAATGGAAGCACACAACATGCAATGTGACCTCAGAGATCACCCCATCCAACCCTCTAGCTCACTGTCTGAGCCACTAAAGCACTCTATGTCTCAAGAGGGTCCAAGGCAAGGAGAGGGACCCCAAGGGGTGTATAGGGAAGGGGGTGGTAGTAGTGGGATGGGATCCTGGCTGGGTGCTGAGGAGTTTACTCATCTCTGTGTCTCCAAGTGCTACAACAGTGTCCAGAAGACAGCAGAAGGTCAGTGAGTATCTTTTCAGGTGATCTGAGTAGAGCAGGTTATGAGAGCCAGGCTAGATTTAGACATTTGTGCAGCAGCTCAAGCCTGGGCTTGGGACCAGACAGGCCTGAGTTTTCATCCCAGTTCTGCCACTTCCTCTCACTGGGGTACTCGAAGATAGTAACTTAACCTCTTTCAAGTTTTCTCATCTGTAAGATGGAGAGAAGATGTGCCAGGGTTGTGAATGTGTGAATGCATCTAGCCCTCAGATGGTGTTAGGTAATGTTCTTTAAATCTCAGTGTACCATGACATTGTTGGAAGATCTTGGACAATTCACTTTCATATTCTGAGCTTCACTTTCCCCACCTATGAACCAGGGAAAGGGAACTCCCTTTTATTGAGCACCTACTATATGCACTAGTCACTTTCACATGCATTATTGCACTTAATCCTCACAATAATTCCATGAGACAGGTATTACTATTGCCATTTTAAAGATGACAAAAGAGCCTCGGAGATAATTTGCCCAAATTCACATAGCTAATAAGGGACAGAGCCAAAGTTTGGACCAGGTTCTAACCAGCCCCAACGCTCCACACTGCTTCCATACCTCAAAGGGAGGTCAGCGCTGTCATATTTCAATACTCAGCTCAGTACTAAGTACACAGTGGGTCTTCAACAAATACTCCATTGTTATATTTTAGATGCACGTCATATCTCTTTAAATGGACTGTGAACTCCTCAGAGAGGGAATCATTGATTTCTGTGTCTCTAATGCCTAGCCTAGCACCTGGCACAAAGCAAAGGCTATAATGAATGAATGAAAATATGGATGAACAGAGAATATATGAATATAATTCCCCAGGTGACAGCAGCCAAATGTGCAGGATCTGAAAACCTGGCCATCTGAAAATCCTTTGGAATTACAGACTGAGCAGTCTAGAAAACTAATATCTGTAACTGTTAGTGGCATATGCCACGTTGATTTTACCTCTTGATCTCATTTGGTCCTTGCCCTAGTCAGAAATCATCCTCCCCATCTGATAGATGAAAAGAGAGAGGCTCAGAGAGGTTTCAGAGGCAGACTGTCCTTTCCCACCCAGCAGGCATACAGCCTCTGGTCACATACTTCCAGAGACAGGAAGATCACTGTCTACTGAGGCAGCCCACTCCATTTTCGCTGATGCCTGTTTCCCAGAGCAGGCTCAGGGTCAGGTCCTATTCTCTGGGTGAGGCCTTTGGAGACCCACAGAGATTGAGACCTGTTACCCTCTCAGTCCCACACTTGGGTTCCAGGAATGTCAGCACTGGCCTAACCACCTGCTTCTCTGAACTAGTGGGGAAACTGACGTCCTGTGGTGGGGATTCACCCAAATTACACCAAGCTGGCTTCTGCTGTGGCATCATGTCATTGTCTCATTATGAAGCTGGAGGCAACTCTGAGTCTTTGGTCTTCTGCCTTAGCTCAGAACTCACCACAGGGTCTGGCATTGCTAAGGCCTCAGGAAGGGGTGGCTGAAAGAATGACTAAATATGAGGGGGAACAAAAGAATTGAGGTTGGGCTGAGGCTTGGGTTGAGTTGGGGTGTAGCATCAGGTGAGGTATTAAGGCTTGAGAGTGAGGTTTGAATGTAGGTCTAGATAATGTTTGGAGTTGGGGTGAGGAGGAGAGCTGAGGTGGGCTTGCAGGGAGGACTGGGGTGGAGGTTAGGGCTGCTGATAGAGTAAGTACTGGGGAGTGGGTTAGGTCAGGGATGAGGCTGATGATAGCATTAGGGAGGGGACCCTGGCTGGTACTTAGATAAGGGAGGAGTCTGGGTATCCTGTGAAGGCTGCAAGATGGGAGTTTGCTGTTAGGCTGGGGCTTGTTATGTAGTTTGAGGTTGGGTTGAGGGTGGTGGATGATGATGTTTGGAGTGGGGATGAAGTGAAGGTTTTTCAGGGTAGAGTTGGTGTGAGGTTCAAGGATGGATCTGAATAATGGTTGGGTCAAAATGGGGGAATGGAGCGGAGAAGCGGCCGCAGGGGGAGCTGGGTTGGTGACAGGGCGAGGGCCTGAGAGGGTAACAACTGGGTGGGTGTCGGTGCTGACGTTGTGGTGGGCACCTGGATGAAGACTGAGACTTTAGCAGGCGGCTGGGCCGAGGATGGAGCACGGGGGCTAAGACTGGAGTGGGGTTCTAGGTGGGGTTAGGGCCAGGGCCGGTACCTGAGCCACCACATGTAGCTGTGCTCGTAGGGGAAGAAGCTGTGCGGGTCGTCGCAGCAGTACTTGTGGTCGCGGAAGCCGCAGCAGAAGACGGCCGCCGAGAGACGAACGGACGGAGACAGAACTGAGCCCGAGAAAGATACAAGGAGAGAGGCAGAGATAAGCAGAGAGACAGAGATTGACGCAGAGACGAGGAGGACACAGCGAGGGGCGCTGAGACGCAGCGGTTAGAGACCTAGAGTCCCAAGGACGGAGGGAGGCGACCAGGTACCCGACAGGGCTCGGCAGGAGGGGAGATGGAGGAGGGAGAGAGAGGGAGGAGGAGGGCGTGGAGAGCGGAGGGAAGGCGGGCGGGAGCCGGGAGGAGGGAGCCAACCGCGTCTCTGCCAGCGTCCCCCCAGGCCCCACTACGTTCCCAGTTTATACACTAGGGCGCTGGGTGCTCAGAGAGACAGCGCATGTCCGGGGTGGCAGAGCGGGAATCGAAGCCACCGGCTTGAATTCCACATCTGCGCTGAGCACCCGCCCTTGTGCTAGGCGCTGTGCGGGGCAGTCCCAGGCTAGTGCAGGACACAGACAGGGGACCTGCCATGGACCACACAGTAGGGTCAGTATAGGGATGATCAATGCACGACCTCACTTAACCTTCACAACAACCCAGAGGACCAGGGATTTTCATACTCATTTTATAAATGAGAGCTTAGGGTCAAATTAAAGTCATTTTCCAGGGCTCTTAAAGCCCATGGGATTTCAACGTGGGTCTGTCTTGTTCCCAAGCCCTTGCTCTTTCTGGGGTTCTCGCAGAGCCTCTTTTCCAGTGACTTTTATATGTTGTCATCATCTGGCTTCCTTGCCTGCCACTTCCTTTCCCTGAGCAGCTAACTCATGCACTGACATGTTCACGCTCCCCTGTTCATACTCTCTGCCACACTGGCCTAGGACAAGGGGGGCTAGTGGATGTCCAGATGGTAACTCCACCCAGCAGGAAGCAAAGCCAACACACCTCTCCGTTCTCAAACATCATTTCCATATCACAAGGTCGGTGTTCTCACTAGGATCAGAGAACCACAGTCTGAAGGAACTGTATGAAGCCTTTGGAGACTGCCTGTCTGTCCTCTCAGGGTACACTGGGGAAACCCAGGCTCTGAGAGGTGCACAGTATGGCCCAATTACACTGAACCAGGACTAGGGACAGCTGAACTTTAGTTGTCAATACTTCCCATTCAGCCAATCACAGAGTGTTGGAGCTGAAAAGGACCTATGGGTCATGTAATCAGTTACTGAGTTACAGCTGGCATTAAAAAAAAATTAATGGAATAGAAAATGCGCACTGCAAATAGCAAAGTTAAGTATTCTTCCATAAAATGCTTGTTTCATTTACATGTGTCTCTGTGTACTGTGGTCCAGATCACAATGTAAAATGCATTTCTTACTTTGAGTCAGGTCAAAAAGGTTTGAAAGCCACTGAATCTGACACCTCCCATTGTACAGATGGGCAGGGACTCACTCAAGATTACAAAATATTTAGCTCTCCTCATTTCTCACAGCAGTGGATAGAGTAGGAAATAGCTAATGTGATGCCTTGGGAGTCCCTAATTCCTCCATCCCTTGCTTTCAGTGTGTATGGGATAAATCATGGGCATCAGGGGATCTGGGCTCAAGCCCTAGCTCTACCCCTTCTCTGTTTTTTCTCTCTGTGCTTCAGGTTCCTTTTCTTCATCCAGGTCAGCTCCTCAGATACTGATGTGTGCCATGCCCTTGACCTGGGCTCTGGGGCCCCTGAGAGATATCAGATCTGGGTCTGCCCTTGAGAAACACTGTATAGTGGGGCAGTCGGACAGATGATGACAGGACACGGCAGTGAAGGGGGAAATTCAGGGACCATGGCCACAGAGGGATCACCCTCTGAAGGAGAAGGGAAGAGTTTTGAGGGGGTAGTGTCTTCAAGGGTCACTGTAAGGTCAAATATGAAAACTGGAAGGAATTATTATCCTCCAGAAAATTCCTCCCCTAGGCTGTGAATCTCTGGAAACTGGGAACTGTATGACTACTTTAATGGAGGTGCACTTTGGCCTCTTTATTAGATGGAGAGCAAAAAGAAAGGGTGGAGTCCTGTGGAAAGGATTGGGGTCTCCTGGAGACATGGGATTCAGCTGTGAGGTGCAAAGCACTCTGCTCTGGCTTTTGGCAAAATTGGGAAGCTGTCAACAGTTTCCAAAGCCCTTTTCCAGCCAAGAATTAATTTGTTCCTCCAGCAACCCTGTGGAGTGAGCCAAGCAGGGATGATGGGGCCCCTGAGAGAAATAACAAGGCCAATGTCACAAAGCAGCCAGTGGCCCAGGCAGGACTAGTATCCGTGTCTGTCTAGCCAAGGGTCCTCTCTGGCAGTCTGATGCAGACTATGGTCCCCTATTCAGAAGAATATTTTTAACTACAAAAAGTAAATTACTTAGGATTACAAAGGATACCAATTATGTAGAATCATTATCAAAATAGTTATTTTGTGAATTAGTTCTTTTTTAACATATTAAATAATGAGATAGAGAGATTCGTCTATTAACTATTGTAACTTTGAGATGGTGAATGAGTGTAAACAGTATTTCAAGATAATGCTACTGTAATGCAATACAAAAATAACTGATTTCTATTGGTGACAAAGTCACAGGTTCTGCTAATACTACTGTGATTTGTTGCTTACATGCATGATAGAAGGGAATGCTAAATTTGACTTAGGGGTAGTGAAAACAAGGATGTAATCTTTTTCAATACAACTTCATGGACCTCTCCCATGCTGAACTCTATCAATGGACCCCTTCAGCTCTTTGGAATCTATGCGAAAATCTTCTACCTCTTCTGGTCTAGAACCTACTCTAATGCCTGTTCCTTCATCATGTGTGTCATGTTTCTTCCTACAGACACTTACTGCAGACCTACTATGTGCCAGGCAGTTTCCCATCTTGCATGTCATGTAGTCCTTGAAAACTTTCTTTGAGGTAGGTGTTTTTCTTCCCATTCTTCAGGGAAGGTAACTGAGACTCAGAGAGGTCAAGTGATTTATCCAAAGCCACACAGCTAGTAAATAGACCCCTCCTTCCTCCCAACCTGAGGTCTGGGGGCCAGAGTCTCCAACCAGAGGGGAAGGAAAGTGTAGGAGGGAAGAGTAAGCAGGGAGAACTCACATTTACGGAGAACACACTGTGAACTAGAACTCTGTGCTTTTCATAGTCTCCTTCAGTCCTCACAACGCTGTGCAGTGTTGCTTTCTTAATAAAAATAAAAATAATTAAATATGTACATATTTATTATAAAACAACAAATTAGAAAATATAGATAAACCCAAAGAAAAAATATCACCCATTACCTCACCAGGTAGAAATCTCTCTTAATACTTTGGTATGGAGTCTTCCAGATACACAAATAATTTTGCACCCACTCTACCCATAGGAAAACTGGACCCAGAGAGGTTAAGTAACTTGCTCAAGGATATACAAGTAATAAGCTACAATTACCTGCGGTGTGACCTTAGGCAGGTCACTTTCCCTCTCTGCATTAGGGCAGTAGTGAAGATGGAAGAGCATGAAGCCTGGCACGCAGTGAGTCACAGTAACTGGAAGCTCCTTCTGCGTGGTTCTCAAAACAATGCGCTTGAGACCTGGCAGCTTTGCTCCGGAGCCCGGTCCTCAGGGGTCCGGAAAGAAACGCCCCTCGCTGTCGTGGGCCGCGCAGCTCGGTGGCTGAAGCCCACGGAGGCTGAGAACCCGGGCACAACCCGCGGTGAGGACTCGGTTCACTCACTGAGGGGTCTGCCCGGAGTCCTTGGACTCTGGACGCAGTGGAGCACCCCCCTCTCCCCTTGCCCTACTGCCTCCAGCTGTAACCGCCCGACGCCCCTCCCCGATGGCTCTCCCCATCCACAACCCGGCTCCGGTGCCAGCTTGCAGGTCACCGCAGCTGGAGAAGCAAAGAAAGGACGCTGATGTGCATTAAGCACAAGGCCAGTTCCTCGTACCACCACTCCCTGCTGCCCAAGACTGATTCTTTCTCTTCTTTTCCAGAATGAGGCTCTTGCTTCTCATCCTGAGAGAAGTGACTTTGCCACGTTGGAACATGAAATCCAGGGACAAACCGGACTGAGGCTCAGATCTCCTGATACCAGCTAGGCTCTCCCCCAACTCTAAGTGGTCACTCTATGGGTTTAGGTTTTCGTTACTTTGCTGTTTGTTTGTCTTCCTATGAAATCTTTAAAACACACAAACAACGTAAAGAATAATACAAGAACCACCCATGTACTACTCAAATTTAAGAAATAAAAAATTTGATCAATCCTGTTTGAAGCCCCACTCCTGCCCTCCATGCTCCTCCTTCCCCACATAAGTATTCTCCTGAATTCGGTGTTTATCGTCCCCATGCTCTTATTCATGCATTTATCACATATGTATGGATCTTTGAGCAATGTATGAAATTGCTTTACATGTGATTACATCTTAAATAAATAGTATTCTTCTGGAGCCTGATTTTTTTCACTCAGTCTTATGTTTTTGAGTTTTGTCTATATTGATGTGTATGCTCAATCTGGCTCATTCACTTTTACTGCTATATAGTTTTCCACTTAGTGAATATATGATAATTTATTATCCATTTTCTTCAAAGTTTAGATTCCTTCCAATTTCTTTTTTTTTTTTTTTTTTTTTTTTTTTGCGGTACATGGGCCTCTCACTGTTGTGATCTCGTGGCCTTTCCCATTGCGGAGCACAGGCTCCGGACGCACAGGCTCAGCGGCCATGGCTCACGGACCTAGCTGCTCTGCGGCATGTGGGATCTTCCCGGACTGGGGCACGAACCCGCGTCCCCTGCGTCAGCAGGCGGACTCTCAACCACTGCGCCACCAGGGAAGCCTCTTCCAATTTCTTTTATTACTATATAATGCTGTTTCTCTTGTGATTTTTTATTTTTAAAATCAATTTTACTGAGGTATATTTTACAAACAGTAAAATATACCCATTTTAAGTGTACAGCTTGGTGACTTTATACTCACGTAACTACCACCACAGTCAGGATACAGCACATTTCCATCACTTGTCACCATCCATTGTGCCACTTTGCAGTCAGCCCTCCTCCCCACCCCTAGCCTTGCCTTAGACAACCACTGCTCTGCTCTCCCTTCCTATAGATTAGTTCTGCCTGTTCTTGAATTTTTGTCTTAATGGAATCCGATAGTATATCCTCTTTTGTGCCTGACCTATTTTGCTCACCACAGTGCCTTTGAGATACACAGAAATTGTTGCATGTAGGAGTAGTTCCTTCCTTTTATTGCCGAGTACCTGGAAATATACTCATTATATGAAATACTGCAATTAGTCCATTCAACTGTTCATAGGCATTAGAGTTGTTTCCAGCTGGGTACTATCATGAATAAAGTTGCTATAAAATTTTTTGCATATATGTTTTTTTGGGGGGGGTATGTTTTCATTTCCCTTGGGTGAATCCTAGAAGTGGAGTTTTGGGGTAATAGGGTGGATGTATGTTTAACTTGATAAGAAGTTGCCAAACTGTTTTCCAGAGTGTGGTTGGAACCATTTTGCATCCCCACCAGCAATGTATGAGAGAGAGTCAGGGCTCTACATCCTCACCAGCACTTGGTATTGTCAGTATTTTTTATTTTGGTTATTCTTGTAGATGTGAAGTAGCATCTCATTGTGGGTTTAATTTGTTTTTTCCTAATGGCTAATGATGAATAACTTTTCATGTGCTCATTAGCCATTCATGTATCTTCTTTGGCAAAATGTATGTTTTGCCTATTTTTTAAAAAATACATTTGTTTATTTATTTATTTATTATTTTTGGCTGAGTTGGGTTGCTGGGTGCGGGCTTTCTCTAGTTGTGGCGAGCAGGGGCTACTCTTCATTGTGGTGCGCGGGCTTCTCATTGCAGTAGCTTCTCTTGTTGCAGAGCACGGGCTCTAGGTGCGCAGACTGCAGTAGTTGTGGCACGTGGGCTCAGTAGTTGTGCCTTGTGGGCTCTAGAGCGCAGGCTCAGTAGTTGTGGCACACGGGCTTAGTTGCTCCGCGGCATGTGGGATCTTCCCCGACCAGGGCTCAAACCTGTGTGCCCTGCATTGGCAGGCGGATTCTTAACCACTGTGCCCTCAGGGAAGCCCCGTTTTGCCTATTTTTAAATTGGGTTATCTTCTTATTGAACTGTAACAGTTCTTATATATTCTGGATACAAATCCTTTATCAATATATTATTGTAAATATTCTTTCCCAATCTATAGCTTGACTTCTCATTAAATTTTTTTTTTTATTAAAGTATAGTTGACTTACAATGTTGTGTTCTTTCTCATTTTTCTTAACGGTGTTTTTTGAAAAGCCGAAATTAAGAATTTTGATAGTTCAATTTATCACCTTTTTTCTATTAAGATTAGTGCTTTCTGTGTTCTATCTAAAAAAGATCTTTGCCAGGACTTCCCTGGTGGTCTAGTGGTTAAGACTCCATGCTTCCAATGCAAGGTGTGCAGGTTCAATCCCTGGTCAGAGAACTAAGATCCCACATGACGTGATGGGGGGGGGGGCGGCCAAAAAAAGTTTTAAAAAAAGATCTTTGCTGACCCCATGATAACAAAGATTTTCTCCTATGTTTTCTTCCAAAAGTTTTATAGCTTTAGCTTTTACATTTATGCCTCTGATTTTTTTGAGTTAATTTATGTGCCAGATATGAAGTAAAAGTAGTTTCAAAACCATCCTTTGAAAGGACTATCCTTTCTCTATTGAATTAACTTGACACCTTTGGCAAAACTCTATTAACCATGTATGTGTGGATTTATTTCTGAATTCTCTATTCTATTCCATTGACCTGATCTGGATCTATCCTTATGCCAGTTCCACTCTGTCTTAATTACTGTAGCTTTGTAAGTGAGTCTTAAAATCAGGTAGTATAAGTCTCCTAACTTTGTCCTTATTTTTCAAAATTGTTTTCATGATTCTGGGTCCTTTGCATTTCCATATAAATTTTAGAATCCACTTGTCAATTTCTGCCCCCAAAAATCCTGCTTGGATTTTGTTTAGGATTGCATTGAATCAATAGATCAATTTGGAGAGAATTAACATCTTAATATTGAGTTTCCCAATCCATGAACATGGTATATATCTCTTCATTTATTTAGTTCTTAATTTCTCCCAGCAATGTTTTATACTATTCCATGTACAGGTCTTTTACACATTTTATAAAATTTTTCCCTTTTTCTTATTTTTGATGCTGTTGTAAATGACATTTTTAATGTGATATTCCAGTTGTTTGTTGCCAATTTCTAGAAATACAACTTATTTTCCTATATTCACCTTGTATTCTGAGATCTTGTTAAATTCAGTTATTAGTTCTAGTAGCTTTTTTATAGACTAAGGATTTTTTTATGTTAACATGAAAAAAACATGATTTCCTCACAGGCAACATATTATGTTGCTTGTGAATAAAGGCGGTTTTACTTTTTCTTTCCAGTTGATGCATTTTATTTTTTTCTTGTTTGGTTACACTGTCTAGGATTTCCAGTACAATACTGAAGAGAATTCTTTTGACTTTTGAGGCAGAGTTATGTGATTCTTTTTTCTCTGCATTTGATTCTCTCCCATCACACACTTATCAACAGAGAGGTCCTCTGAAGGCTTGACCTGAGCGGTTGAAGTAGCCCCAGTGGTTCTAGTCTGACCTCTAAAATCTGAACTCTCCATACGTCTCCAACTATACCTGCCTCTTCTCTCCTACAGGAAGCCTCTGTTTCAGCCAATCTGACCTGGGAAGGGAGCCTCCTCTCCCAAGTTTTTGCTCATGTAGTTCTCTTCTTTTGCTTATCTAAATCCTCTATACTCTCTTGAAGACTCCCCGCCCCCGAAAGCACCATTGTTTATTGCAGCGTCTGCTCTATGTGTACCATTCATTGAACACTTCCATGTGCCATCATCTCACTCAGGAACCACAACTTCAGACTATGGGCTCCTCTAGGACAAAAGTTATACCTGCTCGGTGCTGGCTTCACCACACTTAGTCTAGGGCTGGTTCTCAAGCTGCTGCTTTGTGCCACTTTTGTTCTTTTGTGTGCTTTTGTGCAAATCAGAAAAAAGTGCCCCTTGGGACTTCCCTGGTGGTCCAGTGGGTAAGACTCCAAGCTCCCAATGCAGGGGGCACGGGTTCAATCCCTGGTCAGGGAACTAGATCCCTCATGCATGCCTCAACCATGAGCCTGCATGCTGCAAATAAGAAGTCTGCATGCCACAATTAAGAAGCCTGCATGCCACAACTATGAGCCCGCATGTTGCAACTAAAAGATCCCACATGCTACAACAAACGATCCCACATGTGGCAACAAAGATCCCAAGTGCCTCAACTAAGACCCGGTGCAGCCTAAATAAATAAGTAAATATTAAAAAAAAAAAAAGTGTCCCTTCCTCTGGCTTTATATAGCTCTATGCCAAAGGCAAGGCTGAGTAATTAGAGTTCAGGCTAGATTTCAACTCCTAATTGTCCTTTCTGCTGGCCACCTTCAAAATCTGCATACCCATATAGGTTAAGGGAGGAGGAAGAACGAATAAATGAACGAAAGAATGGTTCTGATGAACCTAGGGGCAGGACAGGAATAAAGACACAGATGTAGAGAATGGACTTGAGGACATGAGGAGGGGGGAGGGGAAGCTGGGACGCAGTGAGAGAGTGGCATGGACATATATACACTACCAAATGTAAAATAGCTAGTGGGAAGCAGCTGCATGGCACAGGGAGATCAGCTGGGTGCTTTGTGACCACCTAGAGGGGTGGAATAGGGAGGGTGGGAGGGAGATGCAAGAGGGAGGGGATATGGGGATGTACGTATGTATATAGCTGATTCACTTTGTTATACAGCAAAAACTAACACAACACTGTAAAGTAATTATACTCCAATAAAGATGTTAAAAAGATAAAATAAATGAACGAATGATTCTGAAAGGGTATTTTAGATATAAAGATATTGAGCCTCAGAGACGTTAAGTTCTCACCCAAGGACCCAGCCAGGAATGGCAGAAACTAGGATTTGTCCTGGGTTTGCCAGTCCCCAAAGTTCAAGGAAACAAACACTGCCTTCATCTACCTCCTTCTTTGGTCTCAACATGAGTCCAGCACTTTATTTGTTATTAAGCATTTTTCATATTCGTAGTTCTTTTTCAGTCTGAGATCAGCCACTTCTGCAATTTACTCCAAGACTGCTGCACCCTGAATTGAACGGCCTTCTCCCAGAATCAAAATCTCCAACCCTAAATCCTCCCTGTCCCTGCTGGAGTGTTACCAGAGTCTAGGGAGCAGAGAACAGAGGGAGAGGCAGGGGCTTTGGTACTGGGTCAGCCTGGATTTCAATTGCTACTTGGCAATTGACTTGCTGGGAGACTTTAGACTTCTCACTTAGTCATATCTCTACAATGGAAATCATAATACCTACCTTAAGAGATGAGATACAGGTTATGTGAGCACTCAGTAAAGGTTAGTTCTCCTTTTCCTTCCACTTTGCTGAGTGCAAGGATGGTGTCTCATGTTAGGTCCACACACAAGAAAACTGCAGCCTTTGTTTACGGAAGATTCTTGGTGACGTTTGTCAACCCCATGACTAGAATTGCTTTTTCTCTTGAACTTGGGCAAGTCTATTCCCCTCTCTGAGTCTCAATTTCCTATCTTTTAAGAGGGGACAGTAATACTTAAATAACTATAAGAAGAACTATCATTTACAGAATGTTTACTATGTATCAGATACTCCAGTGCTTTATGGGTGTATTTTTATTTAATCATCAAAATAGGCCTATGAGGTAAGTGCTATTAATATCCCAGATGTCCCGGAAGAGGACACTGAGGCACAGAGAGGTAAAGTCCATGAGTCGCCCAGCGGCTAAGTGGTAGAGCTGGGATATAAATTCTGCTTGGTAGTACTCTAGACCATGACTGCTCAGCCTACTGACATTTTAGGCCAGGTAATTCTTTGTTGTAGGGGACAGTCCTTATACTGTAGGATGTTTAGCAGCATCCCCGGCTTCTACCCTCTAGATGCCAGTAGTACCCATTACCCAGTTGTGACAACCAAAATGTCTCCAGACATTGCCAAATGTCCCCTGGTGAGCAAAATCACCCTTAGTTAAGAATCACTGCTCTAGGCACTAGAGTCCTAGACAATGTTTTTCCCCTACAATATGACCAAACTAGGGAAACTTCTTTCCCCTGAAGGTTTCAGTAAAGGAAATCAGCTAGAGATAGATGCTACACTAATCCTAATACTGTTTCACATTTGTTACAGCCCACTTCCACTTACAAAGGGCCTTTTCGGGCTTCCCTGGTGGTGCAGTGGTTGAGAGTCCGCCTGCCGATGCAGGGGACACGGGTTCGTGCCCCAGTCCGGGAAGATCCCACATGCCGCGGAGCGGCTGGGCCCGTGAGCCATGGCTGCTGAGCCTGCACATCCGGAGCCTGTGCTCCGCAATGGGAGAGGCCACAACAGTGAGAGGCCCGCATACTGCAAAAAAAAAAAAAAAAGAGCCTTTTCACACATTAGTTTGTCTGAACATTCCAGGGGAGACAGCACATAGACAGAAGTGTCTAACACAGTGCCCAGCATTTATTAGGTAAAATCTTGGTTTCCTTTTATTGGCTAGATGAAGCAATAGAGGTTGAGGTAGATTAAGTGACTGTCCCAATGTTACACATCTAGTAAGGGGACATTGTCATTTGTTCTATTGATTAGCCTATTAACTATGTTCTTAGCTCTTTGACTTTAATCCTGAGTTTCTGCTTTCATTGGGAGTTACAAGGTGAATCAGAAGAGTTAGAATCTTTGTTTCCTAGAGTTGAAAGTATCCTAGAGGCTATCTAGTTCAACTTCCTACTGCACGGTATTCAACCCTGGATTAGTGTTGCCAGATAAGATGCAAGACAGCTGGTTAAATTTGAGTGTCATATGAAGAACGAGTAATTTTTAAAATATAAGTTTTTCCCATGCAATCATCACTAACACCAGGGACGATTGTGGCCCTGGGACCCCCTCTGGAGCATGACCAGAAGGGCGCAATGGGTCATGTGCTCAGAAGGGAGCACTCATATTCCAAGAGATTAGAGGAAGGGGCCTTCTGACTGGGCTTTCCCATCTTACTGAGATTGGTCACCCCTTCCACGGGAGGATTTGAGCCTTTTACGGGGAACCTAGCTGATGCAGGGGCTGAGACAGTCTTTAGGACACTTAGAAACAGACATAGATGATGACAATGAGGTAGTCAGTCAATATATGACTTTTGAACACCTACTATGGACCAGACATTTCTTACGTTCAAAGAACACAACAGAGATAAGGTGCACAGCAATATGAAGGAAAGGAAGAGAATTTCTACCTGTGCAATGGGAGGAAGAAATGAGAGAGAATATAGCAAGCAGTTTGGTGCTGTAGCAACACCGAAGGTGAGTAATTGAGGAGGATGAGGCACAAGGGCTTTGAATGACAGTTTAAAGAACCAAGACTTTATTCCAAGGTTAAGGGTTGGGGGGCACACTGAAGCAGAGAGGTGATATGCTCAGGTCTGCTTTTTGGAACATCATTCAGCTTGTGACACGAAGGATGGATTGAAGGAGGGAATTGGGGCCAAGGATATGAGCCAGAAAGATGATAAATCCTGAGTTAGGATAGTCGTAGCAGGAAAAAGGAGAGGAGAGAGATTTGGAAAATGTTAAGATATAGCGCAGAGATGTCTATTTGTCCCTGACCCCTGCAACACCTGTTCTCCCCTTCTTTTATGTTAATGGAACTCAATTTTCATATGGGCACATGGCCATACAGAATAAAAACTTTATTTCCTAGTGAAAATAAATTATGTCTGGGTATGGCTATAGACTAAGTTCTTCTGACTTGTAGAATGTGATGTAGTCATGCCCTTAAAGGCATAGGGGTGAGGTGATCAGCTGTCTTGGGTCATGCGGCTGATGACAACGTCCTAGGGATGCCAGAGCCATAAGCCCGGGCCCCTGACTAATTCATGGAGCAGGTAAAGGTCCAATTTTTATATGGTACAGAAAAAACTTCTACTTTTTTTGAGACTGTGTTTACTTTGGGTTCTTGTTACAGCTGCCAAATCTCTATCCCGACACAAAGTGGTAAAAGTCACAGGTAAGGGCTTCCCTGGTGGTGCAGTGGTTGAGAGTCCGCCTGCCGATGCAGGGGACACAGGTTCGTGCCCCGGTCCGGGAAGATCCCACATGCCGCAGAGCGGCTGGGCCTGTGAGCCATGGCCGCTGAGCCTGCGCGTCCGGAGCCTGTGCTCCACAACGGGAGAGGCCACAACAGTGAGAGGCCCGCGTACAGAAAAAAAAAAAGTCACAGGTAAGGGCTAAGATGTAGGGACTGAAGGAGATGTGGGGAGGAGAGGAAGCTGCAGAGTTTTTTTTTTTTGTTATACCCAAGGCAGTGTTTCTGTCTTGAAATGTAGCCTATTGACCACCTGCAATGTAATCCCTCTGGGGCCCAGGAATCTATGCAAGCAGCTCGGTGATTTGTAGCTAACCAAGCTTCAGCAATTCCCTCCAGCAAACACCAGGCTGGCCCTGCTGGAGCTGGGAGGTTTCAGGTCTGCCTGCCTTCCACAGGTGTCTCCATGCTGACCAGTGCTCCTGGTAGCCCCAGAGCCATCTATTTCTCCTATCTGTAGTTCAGTGTCTGCCTCTGCGCCAAGGGTTTATTTCTGACCTTCAGGTTTGGGACTGAAGACAGACTCTGTGATGCTAAGTCAAGTCACTATCATTTCTCACCTGGATCCCACAAGACCTTGAATGATCTGGCCCCTGCCTACCTCTCTGACCCTTCTTCCTATCACTTCGCTCCAAGCAGCACCGGCTCCGTTCTGTTGAGCATCTTCCCTCATTAGGGTCTTTGCTCCAGCCACTGCTTCTGTTTACAAACCCTCCACTCTACTTCTTTGCCCTAACTCTTTTTTTTTTTCGGTACGCGGGCCTCTCACTGCTGTGGCCTCTCCCGTTGTGGAGCACAGGCTCCGGACGCGCAGACTCAGCGACCATGGCTCACGGGCCCAGCCGCTCCGCGGCATGTGGGATCTTCCCGGACCGGGGCACGAACCTGTGTCCCCTGCATCGGCAGGCGGACTCTCAACCACTGCGCCACCAGGGAAGCCCCGCCCTAACTCTTATTAAAATTTCAGCTCTCAGCTTAAATGTCATTTCTCATGGAAGCCTCCACTGCACTCCAGAATATGTCCAATGCCACTTTTATACCTGCTCATGGTTCCTTGTACTTCTTCCTGGTGCTTATCATAATTGTAATTGTATAATAATTGGTGTAATTATTTGTTTAATGTTTCCCACTATTTCCCACTATTCTCTGAGCACCATGACAGCTGGGAACATGGGTGTTTTGTTCACTGATATATCCCTAAAACCTAATGCAGAACTTGACACATAGGCAATGCTCAAGAAATATTTGTTGATGAATTAAAGTCCCTTCCAACCATAATTTTCCAGAGATTCCCCTCATAGTCACGCTCTCCTCCCTCCACACTCCAGCCCAGCTCAGAAAAATAAATAAACAATTAGGATGGGTCCACCCTCTCTTTGAGGACCTAGGACCAGTTGATAGTGAATGAGAATCATCTGAGGGTGAAAAGAGAGCTCAACAAAAGACAGAGGCTATTATCGTATCAGCAGCCAGAAATGAGCCCTTCTCCAAACTCCTAACTGGTGGTCCCAGGCTTGCTTATCACCTCTAAACTAATAGCAGAGAGCTTAGGGATTGGTAATATGATTTAAGCAGACAACTAAAATATTGATTAATAATTAAGTGTTAGCAAATAGCTAAACTGCTAAGTGCTAAGACATAACCTAATAAATAAAATATTTGGCGTAGGGGCTTCCCTGGTGGCACAGTGGTTGAGAATCTGCCTGCTAATGCAGGGAACACGGGTTCGAGCCCTGGTCTGGGAGGATCCCACATGCCGCGGAGCAACTAGGCCCGTGAGCCACAACTACTGAGCCTGCGCGTCTGGAGCCTGTGCTCCGCAACAAGAGAGGCCGCGATAGTGAGAGGCCTGCGCACCGCGATGAACGGTGGCCCCCGCTTGCCACAACTAGAGAAAGCCCTCGCACAGAAACGAAGACCCAACACAGCAAAAATAAATAAATTAATTAATGTCAGATGCAGGCTTGTTAAAAAAAATTTTTTTTTGGCTTATAAGTGTTAGAAGATGATTAAGGCATCAGTAGAAAAATCAAATATTAACTATTCAAGTGTTAGAGATTACCGAGGGATTAATTTAAAACTAAGTTGTTAGCAGATATTGCTTAACCAATGACTGAGGTAACAGTTGATAACAACATAAAATGAGATTTTTCCTAGGAGGACTCTTGCACATTAGAGGGGACTTGGGAACAGCAGAAAGCTGATAAAGCCTAGGAATGAAGGTCTAATTTGGAGTGCAACATCCTCAGCTGGACTCTAAACTGCTGCGGGGAACTGTTTGCTTGTCTTTGGTTTTCCAGATAGGGTCTAGGCAGGGACAGCATGGAGCCAGTGCTCAAAATGCTTCCCATATAATTAAATTTAATCTGCTAAGGGCCAAGCACTGTGCTGAGGAGAGAAAGGAAGGCAGTTACTTAAACAATGAGAATGTGGTGAGTGAGTGAGTGAATGGTGTGTGGAAGGAAAGGCGCAGAGGTTTGTGAAGCCTGGGGATAATGGACAGCAAGTGTGTCAAGGAGAGGTGATGAGTTTAGTTCTGGAGACACTGAATTGAGGTGTCTCTAGTCATGCCCAGTAGGCAAGTGGGTATGAGTCCAGCATAGATACAAGGTAGAGATTTAGGTATCATCAGGATGTAGACGGTGGTCAAAACCATGAGAAAAAATGAGATGGTTGTGGAAGAGTATATGAAGTGAGAAAAGGGACCCGCCTAGAAGCCTAAGGAAGACCACAGGGAAGGAGTGGGCAGAGGAGGAAGAGTCATGGACAGACATTGAGAAGGAAGGAGCACTCAGAGAGATGGGGGAAAACCAAGAGAAGACAGGGGCAGGAAAACTAAGAAGGGAAGAGAATGTGTCGGGGAGAAGAGTCATACAATCAGCAATGTCAGAAGCGGCTGACAGGTCAAGTAGGGTGAGGTCAGAGATATGTCCATTGAGAATGTGGTTCTGAGTTGTTCATCACAAAAATTTCTGTGATAGCTGGATTTCACTGTGTGTGTGTGTGTGTGTGTGTGTGTGCACCTGCACACACGCGGAAACGACCACGTGCAGAGCCAGAGCTTGGAGGAGGGTGTGTTAGGACAGGCTGGAGGCCACCACAGGGTGGTATGTGGTCAGCCCACAGAAAGCCTTCATTTACTCTTGCAGCTTTTGGGAAGGATCATTAAGGGAGGCTTTGAGCACAGTTCAACCCTTTTACTGTCCAGTGGGATAATGGGAGACAGCAGAGAGGGAACAATTTGCTCAGTCTGTGAGTCAAGGGCACAGCCAAGACTTGAATCTGAGTTTCCTTCTTCTAGAAGAGTGACTTTGGGAGAAGTAGACATGAAATTCTCATTGGCCGATAAATTATCTATCAGTGACTCTGCTCATCACCTCTTTTCTATATTTATATAAAAGTGAAATACGTATTTTTACACACAAAATTCAAACATTACAAAAATACTTAACAAAGAAAGTGAATGACTCCTGTTATCCCACCCCACGCCCTCAGGGACAGCCACCATTAATAGTTTGGTCTACATCCCTCCCTCCCTCCTTCCCTCCCTCTCTCTTTCACACTTAACATTGTAAATTTTTAATAAAAATATTATTCTTGTTTGTACTGGATGTTTTCTTGTGTGTGCATGTGTTCATTACAATTTGCCATTTTTTCACTTTTGGACAACTTTCTATGGTAGCATAGAAATTAATTCATTCATTTGAATAACTTATTATTATTTTAATATATTTTTTATTATTTCCCTTTTTAAAAATATTTATTTTATTTATTTATTTTTGGCTGTGTTGGGTCTTCGTTGCTGTGCACAGGCTTTCTCTAGTTGTGGCGAGTGGGGGCTACTCTTTGTTGTGGTGTGCGGGCTTCTCATTGCAGTGGCTTCTCTTGTTGTGGAGCACAGGCTCTAGGTGCACAGGCTTCGGTAGTTGTGGCACGTGGGCTCAGCAGTTGTGGCTCACGGGCTGTAGCGCGCAGGCTCAGTAGTTGTGGCGCACAGGCTTAATTGCTCCGCGGCATGTGGGATCTTCCTGGACCAGGGCTTGAACCTGTGTCCCCTGCATTGGCAGGCGGATTCTTAATCACTGCCCCACCAGGGAAGCCCTGTATTAGTTATTATTATCATTTGGATTTGTACCATAATTTGCTACCAAACCATACTGATGGACACAAGGATTGCATCGAATTTTCACCATTATGAACAATGTACATACATATTATTGTACACACATATTTGCACAGTTTGGGAGTCTTTTAAAAGGAGAAATGGTGGATCAAAGCATATAAACATTTTGTTTTAAAAGATATTGACAAGTCATCCTCTAAAAAGCTGTGCCAGTTTGTCATCCCACTGACAGCTTATGCGAATGCCCATTTCCCCACATCCTCACCAATGACAGGTATTATCATTTAACAAAATCTTTCCAACTTGAATGAGGCTGAACATCTTTTCATATCCTCATTATCCGTCTCTATTTTTCTGTGAATTATCTGTTCTTATCCTTTGCCTGCTTGTAATTGTAGTGTACTTTTGGTCAGTGAATGCTTATTGGGCAATAATGATAGGCTTGATAAAAAAAGTCTGGGAAGACTTGGTACCAAACTGCGAACAGTGTTTACCTCCAGGGAGTGACCATATAGGAAATGAGGGCGATAGTTTCATTTTTATTTTGTATCATCTTATTTTACAATGAATTTGTATTAATTTTGTAATTGAAAAAAATACATAGGAAAACAATAACAACAGCAACAACAACAACAAATGTTTGGCCTGGATTCTCATGGCTGGAAATTCATGTTGGGTTCAAGTTTTTATTGATCACAACTTATTTTTTGGTTCATATGCAAAAAACATTTATTGAACGCCTCCTAGTTACCTGGCACTGCCCTAGGCACTTTTGTAGGCCTTTCATCCTCAATCTCACAACAGCCCTGTGAGGCAGGAATTGGCCTCATTTTAGAGAGTTCATAACAGGTAGGAGATTATTGCTTGTACCTCTATTTGCCACATGTTTTCAGGGGCCAGAGGTTCTTATTGGTTGTTGAGTCATTGGTCAAGAGCTGTCACTGGTCAGGGGTTCTTATAGGTTGCTCTAAGATTCAAATAATCAAACTACTAGAATTTTCCCCAGACAGGAGTGATGGGGTAGGTGGGATAAGAGTGGCGGAAGGAGAGTCAGTAGTCTCTCCCTTGTAGCACCATTTGAGTTTGCTTTGGTCACTCAGTGAACACTGAGTGAACAGTCACTTGGTGAACAGTGAGGGGAGGGGACAGTGGGAGAGGAGGGAAAGTACTTATAAGTCTTCTCGTTTCTTCAGGATGAGCTTCCTCACAAGCGCTGTAATCTGGGGTCTTAACTCCTCCACCGACATGGTTGGGTCCCAAGCCCCTATCACCTTTCCATCTGGGGCCACTAGGTACTTCCAGAAGTTCCAGGTGGGCTCCTTTCCAGAAGTCTCTAGAGCAAAGGAAGAAGGAGAGCAAAGTGTGCTTCCCTGTGTCCCCTCTCCTGGAATCCCACTATTGGTGTCCATCCCTCCCTTGAAGTAGTGGTTCTATTAGTTAGAATGAACTGGAGAGCTTTTAAAAATCCTGATGCCCAGTCCATACCCCCAGACCACTTAAGTAAGAATATCTGGGGCTGAGACTCAGGCATCAGTATTTTTCAAAAGCTTTCCAGGAGATTGCAATCTGGTGCCCAGGTTGAGAACTACTGCTTTATGATTCTGTGAAGTGCTGGGTAAGGCAACATCAGACCTTCCTTTATTAATGACCTCAAACTACTACACAGTCTATATCCTATTTTCTGATTAAATCTCAATGGTTTCCAAATGTTAGTCCATGGACTCTCTGCATCTGAATCATGGTGGTGGTGGTGGTGGTGGAGGAGGGGGGTTAATATAAACAGATTCTTGGGCTCTGCTTCAGGAGGTCTCAGGCTAATGCATTTTTAAGAGGTCCCCAGGTGCTTCTAAAGCACAGCCAGGTTTGATCTATAACTATGGGAACTGAGAAGGAACTAATAAAAACACACAGGGGAAAAAAACCAAATATTAGGATTGACCCACAAAGCAAAATTCAAATTGCCTCAGTAAGGGACCTTTTGTTTGCTACACCGTTGTTTGTTATTTACTCTTCCAGGTGAATGGATTGGCAGGCGGTGGGGGTGGGGGTGGGGGGGTGGTAGTGAGGGATATGAAGGCAACCAGAAGCATGGAACAGGAGGTGGGAGAAGGCAAAAATGGAGCCCCCAAAGGAAGGGAGAGGCCTGAGAAAGGAAACGGTACTTAATGACAAGCTTGGCTAATGACCCCATTTTGTGGTTCTGAGGCTTCTGCGGAAGGAATCTATTTCTCAAATATTAAGATCTGTTTGTTTCTTTTTATGGCTGCGCCACACAGCTTGCTTGGGATCTTAGTTTCCCAACCAGCAACTGAGCCCAGGCCGGGTAGTGGAAGTGCCGAGTCCTAACTGCTGCACTACCCGGGAATTCCCAAGATCTGGTATTTTAGCTCAGAAGGTTTCTCTCCTGTGGCCTACACAATTTGCCTCTGACTCAGGACAGGAGATATGGGCCGGCCTTCTCCAGGCATGTGGCATCCCCTGCCTGCAGCTAAGTCCATAAGCTCAACTAATTCACACTGACTAAAATCTGAGGGTCCAGTCTCCTTCTAGGAGCCACTGCAGATGGAAACAGGAGCCCAGAGAAGTCTGCAAGAGTGACTCTGAGGGAGAACTGCAAGGCAGCAGGGGCGGAGATATTCTTAACCAGGAATACTCCTCAGTTCATCCTCAAAGATTAGTGCTAGAAGAGACCATCAACCCGCCTGTGCGGGTCTAAGGGGCCCCAGGTCACCCAGCCAGCCAGTAGCTTCTGCTGCCCAGGGAGCCACAGCCTCAGCCAGCTGAAGGAAGGTGAGGGAAAGGCTCAGGACTCACGGATCAGGTACTTGAAGGCAGGGTGGGCACCAGTGCCGGTGACTGTGATCTTGCTAAACATGGGGAAAGAGACACTGTAGGTGTGGCGGGCAAAGTTCTCAATCTCCTTGTTGCTGTTGGGCTCCTGCTGGCCAAACTGGTTGCAGGGAAAGGCAAGCACGTTGAAGTGGTGAGGTCCCAGGTCCCGCTGTAGCTGTTGCAGGGCCCGGTAGTGCTGGTCTGTGAAGCCACACTCGCTAGCCACGTTCACCACCAGGGACACCTGGGTGGCAAAAGCAAGACACATACACAAAGCAGTGAAGAGGCACACACTTGTACATGGCCTGACATGCCCACGTATGTGATGCCCCCGCAACAATTAATGCTCTCTCTCATAAACATGCAGGGTCTTCCAGACGTGTGAAACACATACATAAACATTCATGAGAATAAGTACACAATACACATGAATGGGTATGCCTGTGCCCCTCGACACAAAGATACATTAGCACACATCACACAAGCCCACAAACACACAGAACACCATCACAGAGAGAGGCACACATACTGGTGAGCGCACATCAGGAGGTGATTCAGGAGAGAGAAAAGGCAGACCTGGGTCCAATTTCTGGCTCAGTCAACTAGCACTCATCATTCTACACTGTAGTTGCCTATACATGTGTTGGTCTTCCTTCTAGAATGTGAACCCACTGAGAGCAGGAGCTATGTTCACTTCATTACTGGGCCTGACACATGGAAAAGTCTCAGAAAGTATGTGCTGAATGAATAAGTAAGTGTGCACATATATATGATCACCTGAATGGGTACATAGACAGACATGGTTTTCTTTTTTTTTTTTTTGCGGTACGCTGGCCTCTCACTGTTGTGGCCTCTCCCATTGCGGAGCACAGGCTCTGGACGCGCAGGCTCAGCGGCCATGGCTCACGGGCCCAGCCGCTCCGCGGCATGTGGGATCTTCCCAGACCGGGGCATGAACCCGCGTCCCCTGCATCGGCAGGCGGACTCTCAACCACGGCGCCACCAGGGAAGCCCAGACATGGTTTTCTTGATAAAAGGATCCGAAGAACCTCAGGGCAATCCCTTTTTGCCCCTCTCCCTCCAGCAAACAAATACCACTTTCTTCTATCACTAGACTAACCCTTAAATTTATGATTGCCTTATAATATATTTATTTATTGCCGTTCAGTGATAAATATAAATCTGGCTGATGGAACTTGATTACATTACTGCAGTTACAATTTTGGCACCAATGCTATGTTTTTATCTTCTAGTTATATATTATTAAAGGATTTAAATTCTCACCCTGTGTTTAGGTAGCCAAGCCCTATCTCTCTGGCCACTTCTTATTTTATTATTTTATTTTATTTTATTTTTTTTAAATTTTATTTATTGATTGATTGATTTTTGGCTGCGTTGGGTCTTTGTTGCTCTGCGTGGGCTTTCTCTAGTTGCGGCGAGTGGGGGCTACTCTTTGCTGCGGTGCGTAGGCTTGTTATTGCTGTGGCTTCTCTTGTTGCGGAGCACAGGCTCTAGGCGCGCAGGCTTCAGTAGTTGCAGCATGCAGGCTCAGTAGTTGTGGCTCACAGGCTTATTTACTCCGCGGCATGCGGGATCTTCCGGGACCAGAGATAAAATCTGTGTCCCCTGCACTGGCAGGCGGATTCTTAACCACTGCACCACCAGGGAAGTCCTGGCCACTTTTTAGAAGAGGCAGGATTATACCAGCTGGCTCCATAAAGAGGGCCACCTTCCAGGGGCAGCCTGGGGCACTGGACATGCTCGGGCACAGACTGCTGAGGCTGGACAGGGTTTCTAGACCTCAGCACTACTGACACTTGGGGCTGGATAATCTTTGTTGTGAGGTAGCTGTCCTGTTCATTGTAGAATGTTTAGTAGCGTCCCTGGCCTCCACCCACTAGACGCCTAGTCTTAACAATCAAAAATGTCTACAGACATTGCCGAATGTCCCCTGGGGAAAAAGATCACCACCAGCTGAGAACCACTGAGCTAGGCGATGAGAACCACTGTGCTGTATCTCCCTCACCCATTCCTTGGGGCCACAGGCTGTTAGAACAACCTCCCTCATTTTGTCAGCATATGCCATATTGCGCCTCTGGTGGTGAGAAACTGGGACTCTTAGTTCCCTTCACTAGTTAGAGGTCTTCCTCTTTCTTCTTTACTGGATCCTTGGGCATTGAGAGCATTAAAGTTTGTTTATTTCTAACCTACATCTTGTGTGTCTGCCCATACTTTTGGAAGGAGGGAAATCCTATTTCTATTTCCGTGCCTGAATCCAAAAAGCTTATCTTTAAAGTGACCAAAACACAGACAGATACACCTAAATGCACACAGTAAATTTACATATACGTATACAAGCACAGATGCAGACTCAGATGAGTACACAGAAGCAAGCAAACAAATAAACCATTCACATACACGCTACACTCAGGCCTATATGTACATAACCTCACAGTGTAGCCAAGGGCATTCCTGAGTGTCACCCATTTATCTACACTCAACACTGGTCTAAATGACTGTCTTCCCAGTTAGCGTGAGGGCACAAACCATACAATTTTGCTCATGGCTATGTCTCCAGGGCTGGACCCAGTGGCAGGCATGTAGTGCCTATAAAGAAGCCAGTGGTTTTTGCTTCCAATTTTTAAAAAACCCATGGTAAAATACACATAATGAGCCAGTAGCTATTTGCAGGTGAATGAATGACCATATTGCCCAAGTGGCAAACCAAGCTTGGGTTAACACACAGTTTCGTTTACAGGTTCCCTGGACTGACTGTTCCTGGTTTCCCTCTAAAGTTGGAAATAAGCTGGAAATTAAGACATGGGCTCTGGAACTGGACTGCCCGGGTTCAAATTCTAACTCCACTTTGTAGCAGGCGTGTGACTTCATTTTTTTTTTTTTCCAGTTTCTTTCTGATTGATTTCTAGGCCTCTCGCTCCAATGCTTTTTAGGATCTACCAGTGACCTAGAGGATGAAAACACTCAGAATTCTGGGACTACTTTCCAGGTAATTTTTCTCCAGGATTTCTGTTCCTCACATCCTGGATGCCTTATTACTTCTGAAAGCAAACAGCCTTTGTCTGTTTTTGTCTTAGCATCTATTACTATTAGGAATTACATTGTTCATTTCTCCGTTCCTTGTTTATTGCCTTTCTCCTCTCTACCGCATATAAGCTCTGTTAAAGGGGAAACTTAGCTGTTTTGTTCACTGTTGTATCCACAGAGCTGGCACAGTACTTAGTATACAGTAGGTGTTCAACAATAAATAATGAATTAATGAGTAGCAGAGCTGGTCAAGTGCTAAACCTGGGGCTCTCTGGTGAGCTGCTCCAGAGGGAAGGGAAGGCCTGAATGGCAATGGGCCCTGCTCTTACTGGCCCTTTGCCCTGAGTCCTGGATGAGGTTCCTGCTGGGGCCCCACAAACACAAGCACAGAGCAAGCACTCTACCAAGTGCTTCCACCTTGTCACCTCATTTGAAACTCACAATACCTTGGGGCGGGGGGCAATCAGGACAAGGACTACTATACCCAGTACTCCCAGGATAACTGAGAATTCCAAGGCTTAGAGAGTACTTTCTTCACTAAGGATGGCCTTGCTCCTGGGAGAAGAATGCTAACAGCCATTTGTGTGTGTGTGTGTGTGTGTGTGTGTGTGTGTGTGTGTGTGTGTGTGTGGTCCATCCAAATCCGGATGCTGGGCCTCCCTGTCCATTAGAAACCAACTCCCCACCCTTTCCACACCACAGCCTGAGGTCCACCTTGAGAAGTGAACTTGGAGGGCTCTTCATTACACACAGTGCAACATTTCGGTCTCTGAAGGTAGTGTTCAAGGCCCCTCTTGGTCCCTCCCTACCCTTTTCAGCCTCATCTTTCACCCTCATGCTTTATGCTCCTTCAAGCACAACTGCTTGAAGACCTCCCCACCAGCATCACCATTCTTACTGTTTAGTTCTGAGTCTTGGCATTCGACAGTTCTCTTTGCCTGGAGTGCTCTTCTTGGTCTTACTAAAACTCACTCTTGTTTCAAAGACTCACCCAGGCACACTTCCTCTCTCAAGTCCTCTCTGAGCTGAGACTCCCTCTCGGTAAGGAGGTAGCAGTTATACTGGATGACACTTAAATCTCAGCCTGAGCTCCCAGCTAAAAAGTTTGCCTAGAGTAGGCCACGGATGGATAAGCGGTTCTCCTCCAGGCTCCGCGCTTTCTAGCGCTGTGCGACCTTCCCTCTCTGGGACTTAGTGTACTACTCTCTAAAGAATGATCTGTGTAAGGTCCCCATGTGTCTGAAATGGTAACTCCCTCTGCACCGAGCTTTCATTTCCACAATGTTCTCGCTGGACTGATTATCACCAACTCCCTCTGTTCCGAACGTGGAAACTGGGGATGGGAGAGACAAAGGCCCCAGGATGCTAGGGTTACTTTTTAGATCAGTGTGTGAGAGGCTGGGCCCCGCTGCCCAAAATCGCTGGGAGGGAAATCGGCGCCGGCAGCGAGAGTTTCGGGTTTCACCGCGCGCCGGGCCATGCCACGTAGTCGAGGGACAGACCCGGCGCAGGATCTGGGGGCGCCGCGCCCGGCGGGATGTCTGGGTGGGGGTGGGGAGCCAGGGCAGGGTGGCCGGGCGGCCAGAGCCCCTCGGAGCCACACCCGGCAGGGTCCCGGGCGCCGGGCGCCCCCGTCAGGCCCCGGCTGGATGGCGCCGAGGCCCGGCGGGCGGACACTCACCGAGCCGCGGTACTTCTCCAGAGACACCAACTTGCCCCGGATGTTGACCGCCTTGAAGCCGTAGAAGTCCTGCTCCCGCTGCGCGCAGGCCGTAGCCGCCAGGAGCAGCCATGCTGCCGCCAGTCCCGCCACCATGACTCGCTCCCGAGCAGGCGGCGTGGCAAAGGCAAAGGCAGGGCTGGGGTCACGGGCGCGGGGGGCGGGAGGAGGCGGCCCCGGCTCCAAGCGGCCAGCCGGGCAGGACGCGCCCCCTTCTCCGCGGGCGGTGGACAGCCGGGCTCTGGACCTCAGTCTCCCCATCTGTACTGCGGGAGCGTTGGACTCCGCGCCCCTTTCCGGACCCTAGAGCCGTGGTTTCAGGATTCTGCCCACTGAGACCGGAATTCGTTTCAATGAGGCTCCCTCTTGCTCCAGGATGCAGCGACTAAGTAGGGAAAGGGAGGTGGAAAACTGTATCTGGGAGCTTAGCTAGTTTTTAATTAGTGCAGTGCCCTTAGGCTGGTCGCTGCACCTCTCTGGGCCCCAGTTTCTCCATCTGTTGCCTTCCTGATGCACCTAGACAGTACAGAATGAGAGTAATAGAAAAATGGATGTGAAACTTTTTTGTCAGCTGAATGGTGCCTACGAACTTTAGGTGAATGAATGGACGTCCCCTGAAAGGGATGAGACAGAGGAGAAGAGAAGAGAGACGGTCTATTTCAGGTTGGGTTCCTGGGAAGCAGATTCTGAGATGGAGATTGCAGTAAAGGGTGTTTATGTGGGAGTGCCCTTGGGATCCACACCTGTGGAAGGGAGGGGGAGGGAACAGGAGTGGGCAGAAGAAGTCCAGAGGTCCACGCAGGCCCAAGGACAGTCATGGCTGACCCCACAGGGGCTCTGGAACTAGAATGGCCCATCAGCGTTGTCCCCAGATGAGCTAAGATGACCAGACCGGGCCTCTAATATCCCTGCCTTCATCTTTCGTGGGATGTAGGGCCATCTGGGAAGGGCTATGACAGGAGCCAAGGGGGCCCTGTCCCTGGGGGGCTGACAGTTAAAGGCTCTTCACTGACAGCATTCCCAATAGCTGGTGTTACAAGTCTTCACTGATGGGGGATCTGGGCAGCACTTCACAGTGTTTCCCAAACTTGGAAAACCCTTATGGAGCCCCACTAAGTGCCAAGCACGGTGCTGGGTGCTGACGCTGTACTAGCTCTCCAGGAGATCACAGGCTGGCTTGAGAAAACTGGAGGTTTCATGTAATGCGGTACAGGCTAAGCACTTACACAGTCATTCAACAAACACTTCTTTTTTTTTTTTTTTTTTTTCTGTATGCGGGCCTCTCACTGTTGTGGCCTCTTCCGTTGCGGAGCACAGGCTCTGGACGCGCAGGCTTAGCAGTCATGGCTCACGGGCCTAGCCGCTCCACGGCATGTGGGATCTTCCCAGACCAGGGCACGAACCCATGTCCCCTGCATCGGCAGGTGGACTCTCAACCACTGCGCCACCAGGGAAGCCCAACAAACACTTCTTGAGCACCCATTCTACACCAGCTTCTCTTCTAGGTGCCCCTCATACAGTGATGAACAAGACAGCATGGGGGAGACAGTTATCAAATCATTCATAAATAGCTCTAAAATTACTATTGTGGTAAGTGCCACCTAAACTAGCCTGGGGAGGGGGCACAAAGAGGGCTTTCCAGAGGAAAGAAGTTTTTGTTTGTTTTTTAACATCTTTATTGGGGTATAATTGCTTTACAATGGTGTGTTAGTTTCTGCTTTATAACAAAGTGAATCAGTTATACATATACATATGTTCCCATATGTCTTCCCTCTTGCGTCTCCCTCCCTCCCACCCTCCCTATCCCACCCCTCCAGGCTGTCACAAAGCACCGAGCCAATATCCCTGTGCCATGCGGCTGCTTCCCACTAGCTATCTACCTTACGTTTGGTAGTGTATATATGTCCATGACTCTCTCTCGCCCTGTCACAGCTCACCCTTCCCCCCCCCATATCCTCAAGTCCGTTCTCCAGTAGGTCTGCGTTTTTATTCCTGTCTTACCCCTAGGTTCTCCATGACATTTTTTTTCCCTTAAATTCCA
Source organism: Leucopleurus acutus (assembly GCF_964270905.1). Lineage (NCBI taxonomy): Eukaryota > Metazoa > Chordata > Mammalia > Artiodactyla > Delphinidae > Leucopleurus > Leucopleurus acutus. The sequence continues at coordinate 149,702,698 of NC_139143.1, forward strand.
TATATATGTGTTAGCATACGGTATTTGTCTTTTTCTTTCTGACTTACTTCACTCTGTATGACAGACTCTAGGTCTATCCACCTCATTACAAATAGCTCAATTTTGTTTCTTTTTATGGCTGAGTAATATTCCATTGTATATATGTGCCACATCTTCTTTATCCATTCATCCGATGATGGGCACTTAGGTTGTTTCCATCTCTGGGCTATTGTAAATAGAGCTGCAATGAACATTTTGGTACATGACTCTTTTTGAATTTTGGTTTTCTCAGGGTATATATATTTCTCAGTAGTGGGATTGCTGGGTCATATGGTAGTTCTATTTGTAGTTTTTTAAGGAACCTCCATACTGTTCTCCATAGTGGCTGAACCAATTCACATTCCCACCAGCAGTGCAAGAGTGTTCCCTTTTCTCCACACCCTCTCCAGCATTTATTGTTTCTAGATTTTTTGATGATGGCCATTCTGACTGGTGTGAGATGATATCTCATTGTAGTTTTGATTTGCATTTCTCTAATGATTAATGATGTTGAGCGTTCTTTCATGTGTTTGTTGGCAGTCTGTATATCTTCTTTGGAGAAATGTCTATTTAGGTCTTCTGCCCATTTTTGGATTGGGTTGTTTGTTTTTTTGTTATTGAGCTGCATGGGCTGCTTGTAAATTTTGGAGATTAATCCTTTGTCAGTTGCTTCATTTGCAAATATTTTCTCCCATTCTGAGGGTTGTCTTTTGGTCTTGTTTGTGGTTTCCTTTGCTGTGCAAAAGCTTTTAAGTTTCATTAGGTCCCATTTGTTTATTTTTGTTTTTATTTCCATTACTCTAGGAGGTGGGTCAGAAAGGATCTTGCTGTGATTTATGTCATAGAGTGTTCTGCCTGTTTTCCTCTAAGAGTTTGATAGTTTCTGGCCTTACATTTAGGTCTTTAATCCATTTTGAGCTTATTTTTGTGTATGGTGTTAGGGAGTGATCTAATCTCATACTTTTACATGTACCTGTCCAGTTTTCCCAGCACCACTTATTGAAGAGGCTGTCCTTTCTCCACTGTACATTCCTGCCACCTTTATCAAAGATAAGTTGTCCATATGTACGTGGGTTTATCTCTGGGCTTTCTATCCTGTTCCATTGATCTATCTTTCTGTTTTTGTGCCAGTACCATACTATCTTGATTACTGTAGCTTTGTAGTATAGTCTGAAGTCAGGGCTCTGAAGAATGAGTCGAAATTAGCCAGGGTAAACCAAGTGCAAAGGTCCTGAGAGAGAAACATGGTGCATTGAGAAACAAAGGCTAGTTTGGCTGGAGCAGAGAGAGCAAAGGGTGAGAAGAGAAAGGTGGAGAGGCAGCGCAGGGGTGAGGTCACACAGACCTGGCAGGCCACAGTGAAGATTATGGTCTTTAAGCCAAGAAATGAAACTTCTTTCCTCTTTTAAGTGGGGGAGAGGCAGTGAGTCCTATGTTGTAGAAAGATTCCTCTGGATAGTAAAGGGGCAAGAGCAGATGTGCTCCACATGCTGGGATAGAGGAAGCTCTGGGGTTTTGTGGCCATTGCTAAACTAGCCGTCAGGAAAAGCCTCCTGGGGGTAGTCACACCAGAATCACGTCTTGGAAGAGAAATGGGAATTCTCCAGTTTGGGAAGGGGGAGGGGAAAGATGTCAGCTGAGGGAACAGTGTCTGTGAAGACACAAAGCCCAAGAGAAGTGCTTGGCTGTTGGCTGAGAAGGGGTTTGGGGTAGATGAGGCTGGAGGGATCATCAGGGGCCAGATGGAGAAGGGTCTTGAGAGCCAAGCCAAGGAGCTTGGACTTCACTCTCTAGACCAGCGGTCCTCAACCTTTTTGGCACCAGGGACTGGTTTCGTGGAAGACAGTTTTTCCACGGACTGGGGGTGGGGCGGGGGATGGTTTTGGGATGATTCAAGCGCATTACATTTATTGTGCGCTTTATTTCTATTATTATTACATTGTAATATATAATGAAATAATTACACAACTCACCATAATGCAGAATCAGTGGGAACCCTGAGCTTGTTTACACTTGCCACTCAGTGATAGGGTTTTGATATGAGTCTGCAAGCAACTGATTTATTATAGTCTCTGTGCAGTCAAACCCCTCTGCTAATGTTATTCTGTATTTGCAGCCGCTCCCCAGTGCTAGCATCACTGCCTCAGCTCCACCTCAGATCATCAGGCATTAGATTCTCATAAGGAGCATGCAACCTAGATCCCTCGCATGCGCAGTTCACAATAGGGTTCGAGCTCCTATGAGAATCTAATGCCTCCACTGATCTGATAGGAGTCAGAGCAGGGGCGGTAATGCGAGGGATGGAGAGTGGCTGTAAATACAGATGAAGCTTCACTCACTCGCCGGCCTCTCGCTCACCTCCTGCTGTGCGGCCCGGTTCCTGACAGGCCACAGACTGGTACCGGTCCGTGGCCCGGGCCTTGGGGACCCCTGCTCTAGACCGTGGCAAGCAAAGATTTTGAAGCTGGGCACAAGATTATACAGTTAATAGGACTCAAACCCGGGACTTCAGATTCAGAACATGAGATGCTTCTGTACTACCAAGCAACCTCTCTCTTCAGAAGCAGATAACATCATACGGAGAGGTGGAGAATAGGAAAAAGGGTACCCTAGGCAAGGGCCAAGGCAGAAATAAAGTACTTCTGCCCTTCATACTCCTTCCTCACACCCTTCCTGTGGGAGTCTTGAGCCTCTGATGGGTCCTGTGGAATTAAATGGTCCGCTCTTCCCTGCTTTGCCCTTGTGAATCTTTTGGTCTCCTTTCCTTGGGTATCCCAATAACCAGGAGTTCTCAAATTCTGCTCCACACAACTTGGAGTTCTGCAAGCTTGGCCAGGCTATTTCCTGTTAAAGTCCAGATAGGTAGGCATTTCTAGTAAGCAGAGGGGGAAAAAAAATTATAATGAAATGTCTCTCACTTGTAAATTTCTCTCTGGGCTTTTCCCTCCTCCCTAATCATGCTTCAGAACCTAGCTCAGATATCATCCCCCTCTGCTACTACAAGTAATCATTCTCTCCTCTCTGTTGCCTTTGTACTTAGGACATTTTCCTGTTAGAGGGATGATGATAATATTGTATAGTTGTCTGTTTCCATGGCCTACCTTCCCCATCAGACTGTGAGCTCCTTGGGGGCAGGCAGGATTGTACCTGAATCATCTTTGTGCTCCCAGGCACGTGCTAGCTACTCAGTAAATACTCATTTTTCTTAAACCCTCTGGTGACTTTTACTACTTGGCTATGTTGGAATCTAATATGAAATGTTGATTTTAGCCAACAGTGTGTATTTTACCATTTAATTTTCAGTCCACTATGAATTTTTGGTGTTCCTGAAAGAGCACAGCTACTTCTAGGTGGTCCATCTGTACAAACAGGAGACCTACAGGCACAGACAAATGCACACACAGTCTCAGCTGAGCACCTGGAGGAGTAGAGGACTCAGTTGTGGATCCCCCCATATCCTCTTTCCCATAGTAAGCTCAAAGAAGCTTTTTATGGGTATTTAGAATACCTATTAATGTTTTGTTTGTTCAACAAATTGTTGAGCACCTACTATGTACAAGACACTGATTTAAGGGCCAGGAATATAGTGGTTAATAAAACAGATAAAAAATTCTTGAACTTACATTCTAGTGGGGACAGGAAAGGATAATAACTAAAATTTATAATACGGAACATATAGTACATTAGATGGTGATAAGCAAGAGAGAGGGAGAGAGAATGTGGCAGTAGGGTGGGAAGGGATTGCAACTTTAATTCCAGCGATCAGGGATCCTCACTGGGAAAGTGGCATTTGAGCAAAGATCAAAGCAAGAGAGAAAACAATGGGGAAAACTGGAAGAAAAGTAACATTACACATAGAGGAAACAAGTAAAAGGCCCTGAGGCAGGAAGTGATGTGTTTGGAGAACAGCAAGAAGGCTAGTGTAGCTGCAGTGGAGTGAGGGAGGGGAACTGTAGCAGGAGATGAGGTTAGAGAGGTAATGGGATGGGGGTGGGGGCAGAGACTTATAAGGCATTTTAAAGATGTAGGCTTGGAATCTGATTGAGGTGGGAAGCCATTGAAGAGTTTTAAGCAGGGGAATGACATTTCTATTTTAACAGAATCACTCTGACTGCAGTATTGAAATAAGGAGACCAGTCAGAAGGCGATTGCACTCATCCACGTGGGGGAGCATGGAGGCTTAGATCAAAGTGACGGCAGTGGAAGTGGTGGGATGTAGTCAGATTCTGAATGTATTGTGAAAGTAGAGGCAAAAGGATTTTCTGATAGGTTGGATGTAGGGTATGAGAGAAACAGAAGACTCATGGATGATTTCAAAGTTTTTGGTCAGAGCGACTGGAAGGATGAAGTTGCCATTAATTGAGATGAAGACACCATCTTCATTCAGCAGGGACAACTGGTTTGCAATGGGACACCAAGGGTTCAGTTTTGGACATGTTAAGTTTGAGTTGCCTATTAGCAGTGCTTTGCTGGTAAATGTTTAACAACTGGCTCCCTAGGGGAAAAAAGGTGTATGTGTGTGTGTGCGCGGGCATGCGTGCGTGTGTGTACCCATAGAAGTTTATTATAAAGTTTACTCATATAAATGATGCATAGCAAATAATTCACAAATGATAATAAAATATACAATACTCCTTATTGTGAATTCCACGTGGCCAATTTATTCTCACAGAATGCTTTAATCGATTTTTGCCAAACTTGTATTGGCAGCCAACTAATGGCTGCAGCTGCTGAACAAGGATAGTTCTAGGATGAATGTTTGTTGATACTTTCATTTGCATTAATCGTAAGATGAAAGTGAAACAATAAAGACATGTTGGAACTTCACTAGTCAATGACACAAGTGTCTCTTTGCTGAATTGGATAGTAGTTTTCCAATACTAGAAGAATATTTCCTCAAGTTTTTAATGTTATTTACAGTGTAATAGCTACAGACACAATACACTGTAAATTTATTCTGCATTATTAATATTTTTCCATCACTTTCTTAAGTCTAAGCAGTCAACAGAACAATAAATCAAGCTCTCACTGGTAGCATTTGCCAATTTCGGTGGTATAATACTCTCACCATGGTTGATTTTGAGCTGCCAACTTGATGTCGCTGAACACGGAGTTAGGAAGGGATGCAAGAGTAGCACACCGTAGTATAGTATTTCCATAATACAGACAGAACAGATGTAAATGACCCCAAGAGTATAAAAATAATAAAATATAGTAAAATAATTAGAAAGTGATGTTTTTAATATTACTTTTGATTTTAATATAATTTATTTTATCTTTCAAGTTTACATAATTTAATTTTCAGTAGTGGCTGTGTTTAATACTCTGGTTCCTCTTCAGATCGTATGAGTCTTTCGGCCTTTTCAGTAGTAGCTGTGTTTAACAAGAGGCTGAAAAAATTCCTGAAAATGTAACAATTGGCTGTAGGAATCAGCTCCAGACACCACTCTTATCTCTAGCTAGGTTGGATATATGAGTCTGGATTTGGAGGAGAGATCTAGGTCAAAGATAGAAATTTGGGAGTGGACAGCACTGAGTATTTAAAACCATGACACTGGATGATGGTGGAGAGTTAGTGTAAAGACAGTCCTTGGGACTCCAGCGTTCCGCTTCAGGGAGATGAAGACATCAGGAAAATGAGAGGGAACCAGCAGAGGAGACTGAACAAGAGTAGCCAGAGGAAGAACAAGAACCAAAAGAGTGCAATGTCATGGAGGCCAAGTGACAAATTTGTCCCAAGGAGGAGAGAGCGATAAATTGGTTAAATGCTGCTGATAAATCTAGTAAGAATAGGACTGAGAACAGAGCATTGGATTTAGCAATTTATCTTCCACCAGTAAAGGGAATTAAACAAATAAAAATACAGTATTTTCATGCCTCTTTGCCACGTTACTCACGCTGCTCCCTCTGCCTGGGTTTTTGGGTTTTTTTTTCCTTCCTTATCCTTATAGCAAGCTCCCTTACTGCTTCCAGGCTTTATCAGTCAGAGTGTCAGAAGGAAACAGATGACACACTGAGATTGGGATAATTAGACAAAGGTTTATTCACAAGGTGACTAATTTCAAACTTGTGGGTGGGGTGTAGAGGAAGACAAGGGATAGTTCAGGAACATATCTGGGCTGTTAACACCCCTTGACCTGAATGGGTGGGGAAGTGGGGAGAAATTACAGAATCTGGAAAGAGTCCTGTTCATCAAGCCATCTTGAAAGGGGCAATTACCTTCAGAGGAGGTTCACAGCCAGCCCAAGGCAAACTTACAGGGAGGTAGCCAGGGAATTACTACCTGGCCCTCCCTCCCCTCCCTCTCACCAATCTCCTGCAAGGGTGTGGGCCCATACCTAAGTGGAAGCCAGGGATCAAAGGAGCCCATTGACTTACTCTGTACAGCTTCAGTGTACTGGGCAGACAGTGAGTGGACAGTGGATCTAAAGGACCAAACAGAAGGTATTCAGCACACAAACTCAGCTCAAAAAACAACTTCTCTTTGAGGCTTTTCTCAATACCTTTAGATAGTTAGATGCCCCTATATTATGCTCCCCTTTAACGTAGCACTTATGCTGTATTGCAGTGATCCTCAGTCCCAAGTGCACCTTAGAGTCACCTGGGGAGCTTTTAAAGAATACTAATATCCAGGCCCCATCCCAGACCAATTGAATCAGAAAGTCGGGGAATAGAGCCTCAACATTAACTAGTGCTTTAAAAAAAAAAATCCTCCGGGTGATTCTAAGATGCAGCCAGAATTGAGAACCACTGCTGTGCTCTCATTGCCTATCTGCTTGTGTTTCCTTAAGGAGTCTGTGAGTGCTTTGAGGGCAGGACTGTGTTTGATTCAAACCTGTGTCTTTAACATGCAGCACAGAACCTGATACAGGGCATTAAAGAGTATGATGACTTCACATTTTGTGTAATTTTATTAGGATTGTGGTATAGAGTCGCCTAGGGCCTTGTTTTTCAAACTGTGTGTTGCAATCCATTAGTACGTCATAGAATCAACTTAGTGGCTTGGAGCAGCATTGAAAAAAAAAAGAATTGAATAGAAAATACTGAGTGAGTCCTGTATAGTAAGGATTAGTATAATATTGTGAAACAGCTATGTGTGATCTAAACTATAATGTAAGCAATGTTTCTAATATGGGTTGCATTCAAAATGCTTGAAATCCACTGACCTAGGACAAGTAATATAACTCCCTTTGCTTCTGTTTTGTTATCTTTAAAATGGGGCTAATAGTAGTACCTTCTACCTCATGGGATTGTAATGAAGATGAAATAAGCTAACATATATAAAGTGCTTGGTGTCTAGCACAGAGTAAATAATCAACAGCAGCTGTTTTATTGTTCAACAACAAAAACATTTTAAAAAAGCAGAATATAAAATTTTGTTTATCCTGTAATTACTGCTGTATAATATTAGGCATACAGATAGATAAAGGCTTTTTGTCTTACTATTTCAGATCAGTTATTATTGGTAAATGCTATGGCAATAAATAACCCTTTACAAATAGGAAGCTGTGTACTCAAGCTCTTTCCTTTTCTTGAGGCCAGGAACATTGTGGGGCCTGACTGGGGCGGTGGAGGTACTGCCTTAGATTCTATCTGAGGCTCTGTCCTATTAATATCTCCACCACAAATGACCAGTGCCCACAGGCTATCTCTGCACCTGCTCTTGGAAAATTAACACAGCTCTGTTTAGAGGCCCTGGGCGGAGGGACTCAGCAGGGCTTACTTATTTAAGTACCAAAAGCACTTAGCAGCATGCCTGGCACTCAATAAATTTGGGCTAAATTGAATTGGACTATTGATAACTGTTGTGTGACCTTGATCAAGTCACTCCCACTCTTTGGCCCGGAGCTTCCTGTGTGTAAAGTAAAGGAGATTGCGGAAGGTTAGAGGTAGAAGGCACCTCTGATTTTATAAGTGGGGAAGTTAAGACTCAACTAGGAAAAGGGACTTGCCCAAGTTCACACCACAAGTTAGTAGAGAGGCAGGGGCTATAGCTGAAGTCTCTCCACTCCATAGTAAGGCACTTTCTACGACATGGTGTTGTCAATCCAATTCTTTAATCCTAGGAAACAGAGACAACAAACTAAAGGTACACATAGTAGCAGGGATAGATCTTAAAAAATATGTACCCAAGTGTATAAAGTAAGTTACAGAATGAGAACCATAATCCGTCACCATTTACATAAATGTAAACTGTGTGTACACAATATGAAAACACACATTTACAAGAACAATATAAAGTGACACAATAAATACATTAAAGAGTTATCTGTAGGGGTTGGGAGAGGAAAGAGGGTAGAAGGGAATAAATAAGTAGATAAGACGAAAGACCAGAGAAGACAACTGAATAATATGTTTAACTCTCTGCACTTGAAGTCAAAATATAAAATAAAATAAAATAACCTCTGCTTTCTCGTGGATTTTATTTCTAGCAGTATGTGTAAAATACAAAGCACATAGGCTCCGTCATTGATTTCTAAAAATCTCCCTCCTCTCCCTGGCCTCTACCCTCCTTTAGGCCTCAGCTTCTCTCACTGGGACTCCCAGAGCAGCTTTCCCCTTGATCTCCCGACCTCCACCCTTGCTCCATCCAATCCAATGCAGTTTTCCATAAAGGAACCAGAATAATCTTTGTCACACAAAAATCTGATCCTGGTTCTCCATTGTTTAAATACCTTCAGTGGCTTTGTGACAAAATGACCTAGGCAGCGTGGAGCAGTGATCGAGCGCGCTGGAGTTGTCCGAGTCGGTGTGTAGCCCAGTTCTGCCATGTTCTGTGGGATTTTAAGCAAGTTAATTAACCCTACTGTGCCTCAATTTCCTCATCTATAGAATAGGAATAATAGGCACCTACTCATTTTGTGGTTGGAAGATTAAATAAATGTAAATATGTAAAGTATTTCAAACAATGCCTGTTATACCACAAACATTTAGATATCATGATTGTCATTCCCAGGCTTTTGACGGTTTGGATCTCATGTAACCCTTCAGTCTCCTGTCCTGCCTCTTCCTTCTTGTTTCTGATGCCTGTAAGGCCTTGCCTCCTCTCCCTTGCCTGGTGGACTCCCACTTGATTAGAATTCCCTTTCTCCGGAAAGTCATGCTTCAGTCCCCTTGCCTCAGATGGGGTGCAGTTGATGGGGAGTCCTTTCTCTGTGCTCCTCAGACCCCTGTGTATTTACCCCTGTCATGTTGTAAATTTCTCTTCAAGTGTCTGTTTGCCAAACACATAGAGCCTGGCACGTGGTAGGTATTCAGTAAACATTCTCTTTATAAACTTTTTATTGATGAATAATATATGTACAGCAAAATTAATATATCTTAAGCATACAGCCTTAATAAAATTTTGAAAACTGCACACACCATATAACCTGCACCCAGATCTATAAACAGAACATTTCCAGGACTCTGGAAGCCCTCCTCATGCCGCCTTCTAGTCACTACCTCCCAAGTCCCCAATCCTGACTTTTGCAGCATAGATTACTTCTGCCTGTTTTTGTACTTTATCTAAGTGTAATCATATAGAATGTACTCTTTTCTATCTAGGTTCTTTCACTCATCATATGTTTCACTCAGTCTTCAATATTTCATATTTTTGTGTATAGTTGTAGATTGTTCATTGTCCTACTGTGTGTATACTATTAAGTTGTATGAATATGCTATAACTTTATCCATTCTACTGTTGATGGGCACTCAATAACTATTTCTTGAATAAATGAAGAAATCTGTCCATTCTGCTACATTTTGAATTTCTTGAGGAAAGAGACTGGATTTTATTAATTTTTAAGTCCCCAGGACCTAGCACAGGGCCTGGCACTTGGTGGGAGCCCAATGAGTATTTGAGGAATGAACCGATGCATAATTCCCCTGAGACTTTGTAATTAAACTGGTCACTTCCCCATCCTTGGTGGGGCCCCAGCTTCAGAGCCCTGGGTGATGCAGGTGAGTTGCTAGGCAACAGCATGAGGTTGGCTCTGGGGTCACAGTGGAGAGTATGCTGCGGAGGAGGCTGAGGCCGAGGTAATTGGAAACATTTCTATTCAGCAGCCTCTGGTTTCTCCCCTCCAGCCCATCCCCCACACAGCTGCAGGAGGGATCTTTCTAAAACAGGCATAGGACACAGCATGCTCTATTCCAAAACCTTTGGGCTCTCAGTTGAGGGAACTAAGGTTCTGAGATTTGAAATAACTTGCCCAATGTCCACGGAACAAGTCAAGTGCAGAGCTAAACCCAGGTTTGATTTTAAAGCCCAAGCCCTGGACTTTCCTGGTGGCGCAGTGGTTAAGAATCTGCCTACAAGTGCAGGGGACATGGGTTTGAGCCCTGGCCCAGGAAGATCCCACATGCCGCGGAGCAACTAAGCCCGTGCGCCACAGCTACTGAGCCTGTACTCTAAAGCCCACAAACGACAACTACTGAGCCCGTGTGCCACAACTACTGAAGCCCACGCGCCTAGAGCCCCTGCTCTGCAACAAGAGAAGCCACCACAATGAGAAGCCCACTTGCCACAACTAGAGAAAGCCCGCGCGCAGCAACGAAGACCCAATGCAGCCAAAAAAAAAAAAAAAAAAAAAAAAAAGAGCTTTAAAGCCCAAGCCCTTTCCAGTATTTTGATTTTGAACAAGTTGGATCTGGGGTGCCCACAGGTCATTAGGTGGAGTGATTCAGGAGTTCGTGGGTCATATTGATGCCCACCCCATCAAAGCCTTCAATGGGGTAGGTACTTCAGCAACAAGTAAGAGCAAGAAGGCTGGGAGACCAGTTCTGTGCGGGAGAAGGATGACCTTGATGGTTCCCTCCAACTTGGTATCTGGGGCTCCAATTGTTGGGCTTTGATCCAGAGAACAGCAGCATCAGGACACCAGAGCCTCTCTGCCTAACCTCACTGACCCCAGAAAGGCATAACATAGTGGTAAGCACTTGACCCAGACTGGAAGGACAGAGTAGGGCTGCCAGGAAAGGATTCTAGGAAAAAGGGATTAATTTTGAACAATGAGTAAGAGATCAGGTAGATACAAGGGGAATGTGATGAAGGCAGTTCAAATGGCTAGATGTGGGCTTCCCTGGTGGCGCAGTGGTTGAGAGTCCACCTGCCTATGCAGGGGATGCGGGTTCGTGCCTTGGTCCGGGAAGATCCCACATGCCACGGAGCGGCTAGGCCAGTGAGCCATGGCCGCTGAGCCTGCGCGTCCGGAGCCTGTGCTCCGCAACGGGAGAGACCACAACAGTGAGAGGACCATGTAACGCAAAAAAAAAAAAGGTCTAGACGTATGAGTTTAGGAGAGATTTAATAATCTGGTTGAAGCTACTTTCATAGGTGAAGTTAAAGTTCTTTCAAGCATTCATTCATTCATCCATTCCACAAATATTTCTTGGTTGAGCCATGTACCCTATGTTCAGTCATACTGAACTCACTGCTCCTAACACAATAAACAAAAGCTCTATCCTCTCCGACGTTTGCGTATGTACACAGTTCTATGGGAAACCATGGCAGTAAGTCAGTCTAGATGTGAGATGGAGAAAGGGCATGTGAAGGAAGGCTTCCAGGAGGAAGTGTCATCCAAACTGTTACCAGAAAGATGTGTATTGTTAACCAGGTCAGGAAGGAGAAACAAGGAACTGGTTTAGGTAGAGGAACAACATGTGTAAAGGTTCAAAGGCAAGACGGCATGGACAATTGGAAGAAGCTTCTCACGGCAAATTCTTACACATTCTTCAAGTTTCCACTCAAACATGTCCCTTCTCCTTGTGGAGCTGTTCCCAAGTTATTCCAAGGAGATTTGCATCCTCTCCTGTTCCCTGAAGACTTACAATGTCTTTTCTTAGCAGATTCATTACATTATATTGTCATTTATCTGGATTGTAATATTTTGTGCTTGTCTTTTCTCCTAAAGACCATACATTCCCTGAAGGCAGGGAACTATGTCTGATTCTGCTTTGTGACAGCAACTAGTAAACAGTGGTACTATCCCTTTATATCCCCAAATGAAAGGGGATTTTTTTCCCACTCATCACTGGGAGAAGACTGGAGTGCTGTCCCTCCTACTCAGGGACCCCAGATTCCAATTTACAACCTACTGACTCAGTGTTACATGCTCAGTTTCCCTTAGACCTTCCCATTTTCCCCGTCCTTTTGCTCACTGCCTTGTACCATCTGTACCTGTCCATTTCCTCCTCAGACTGGAAGTCCTTGGAGAGCAAGGATCAGGGTGGATTAATACCTTGGCTCCTCAGTGCCTGGTACAATGCCTGGCACACAGGGAGTGCTTCTCATTAATCACATGTGAAGGAGAAATATAAAGAACAATGAGTTGAATAATACATTCAGGGTGATTACAGACTCTAATTTAACTCAAAGACATCCCATTAAAAAAATTCTTCTTTCCTGGTAGCAATTTTCTATTTGGGACCAGTGACTTGGTTTATTGAGAGACCTTAAAGTGCTGTCGATGTGAGCCAAAGAAGGTTCAGAAAGCCTTTTCTTGGCAGGGACTCAGTCCTTTCTATTATGTCAGTTGCTTTAAACAAAAAAGGATTTAAAAAACCTTTTTTAATTGATTCTCTTCTAAACGCTCAAAGAAAGAAGGTCTGTCCTGTGGCTGGACTGTGATTGACTCTAAAGAATGAAGTGGAGGTCTCTTAATTGTAAGAATGCGAAATGTCTGAACCTCCCCTACTACGTATTGAGTATAATTGGCAATAATTTCCCCTTCCCCCACTCCCTGATTGAGAGACAGCTCACTGCGCATTAGAAGAAAACCAGACCACTAACCTGGGAACCTGAGTCTTGGAAAGAGTTTATTTTACCAGAGCATGCTTCCAGAGGGAGCGGAAAGCAGGAAGCCTGCATTTTCTCTCTGCTTCAGTCCACCTGGTACCTGGACTTATCACCACGCTTATGATTGGCCTCAGCTTTCCCTCCTCCCTCTTGGGACACTTTGCAGCCTTCGAAATATTTGGGCAGATGTTTCCTGTGGAAAATATTCCACAGGGCTGCCCTCTGTTATATGAGTTTCTGGTAGACGTATCAAAGGTCTGAAGCTGGGCTGCGTATCGAGATCCTAGGAGGTATATTGTGCTTGTAAGTGATCTGTTGTAATATTAGAAAATTCCTTCTTAGAAATTTCTTCACATTACCAACAATTTAAAATCCCTTCTTCAGCAGGCAAACTTTGAAATATGTCAGACTCCTGGCCCTACCACTTATTGACTGTCTAGTTTTAGACAAGTTGCCTAACCATCTCTGAAACTTAATTTCTTTTGCGGAAATAAATTTTTTTTTTGAAATAACAGTTTCCACCTCCAAGGATTGTTATGAGGTAGAGAGAATAGGCATGTGAAAGAACCTGGAACATAGTAATCACTAATAAATTATAACCATTATTAGTGTTATACCTTGGAACCAGAGGCTCAGTTGGTTTCCATATAAACACTTCCACGGGAGTTAGGGAATTCCTCTAGTCTTCCCTTCCTACTTGCTGCTTTGCACCACCTAGTCCACTCTTTCCTGGGGTCCTGCTTGGCTTCACATCTTGACTCTTCCTTCTCATCTTGCTCTGTTTGCATATAGTAATTTTGTTCCAATGCCTGGTTTGTAACTGACCAGAAAATATTTGATCAATCACTAAATGCAATCAGGGTTTGTATTAGTTTGCTAGGGCTGTCATAACAAAACACCACAGACTGGGTGGCTTCAAGAATAGAAATTTGGGCTTCCCTGGTGGCACAGTGGTTGGGAGTCCGCCTGCTGATGCAGGAGACGCGAGTTCGTGCTCCGGTCTGGGAGGATCCCACACGCCGCGGAGCGGCTGGGCCCGTGGGCCATGGCCGCTGGGCCTGTGTGTCCAGAGCCTGTGCTCTGTAGTGGGAGAGGCCACAGCGGTGAGAGGCCCGCATACCGCAAAAAAAAGAAAAAAGAATAGAAATTTATTTTCTCTCAGTTCTGGAGGCTAGAAGTCTGAGATCAAGGTGTCTTCAGGTTTGGTTTCTCCTGAGGCCTCTCTCCTTGGCTTACAAGTGGCCACCTTCTCATTGTATCCTTACATGGTCGTCCCTCTGTCCACGTATGCCCCTAGTGACTGTGTTCAAATTTCCTCCTCTCATAAGGACACTAGTTAGATTGAATTAGGCCCATCCTAACGGCCTCATTTTAACTTAATCACCTCCTTAAAGGCCCCATATCTGAATATAGTCACATTCTGAGGCACTGGGGGTTTGGGCTTCAACATATAGATTTTGATGGAAGGAGACACAATTCAGCCCATAACAGGGTTCTAAGTAGTAAACAACAGAAATTGACTCATTGATTTTAGCAGGAAAAAAATATTAAAAGGTCACTGAGGATTTTACAGAATCACAGGGAAGCCTTGGAAAATAGGCAGGAATGAGAGAGGTGAGGCAGTGAGTAACTAGACCACAACTCAAATCACATCACCAAACCAGTCTGGTGAGAGCATTGCTGCTGTGACCAGTGGAACTGCTGTCTCTGGATCCTGCATGCTGCTACTGCCCCACTGGCAACTCAGCATCCCTGCTGCTGCTCCCACTTTGCCACTAGAATGGATTCTCTATGGCCCCTACTCCTCTGGGTCACCAGCTCCTGATTCAAATTTGAGGTGGCTGTATCTGATGAGGACACATGCCCTTGCTTACTTGCAAGGGAGGCTGGAAAAACAATCATCTTGTGTTTCCTGCTTCTGTATAAGGCTCTGCCTTCCACCAAGACTCAAGAAGTCTCTCAACATAAGGAGATTCAGAGCCGGGGCACTCAGAATTACAAGTGTCCACTACACTTAACAAACATGTATTGAACTTTTAATTATCATGCCTTGGGAATACAAAGGTGACCAGCATCTTCCTTCAAGAGTTCCTAGTCTAGTATGGTGGGAGACAGATGAGTAAGTGGGCAATTTGAATACACTGCGATAATGGTCATGATGGAGGAAAGCAGGAGGGGGCTGTTGAATTACAGAGACGAAGAAATGACTCACATCAGGAGAAATCAGGGAAGATATTCTGGGAAAGATGATGGCATCTGAGACCTGAAGGACAAAGGAGTGCTAGCTAGCTAAGAAGTACATCTCCCTCCTACTATTCCAGGTGCCTGTTTTCAAAGCCTCGGAAATGAGACACTGCTTGGCATTAGCATCCAACCTAGAGCTGTAGCCACTATTGGCCAGGTACCCCAGCCTTCTGATCTAAGGACAGAGATTGGACACAAGTTTCCACAATACAGAGACATACCCCCATATGCACTGAATTCATTCATTCCTTCATTAATATTCTCAATCTCTTTTGGAAATTTCTAGAACTGTCCAGCCCTGTGCTAGGCAGAGGTAGGAGATGAAAAAAGAGAAACCATGGCTGTGGAGAAAAACAGGCCTGCAGTGGGGCTAAGGATGTGGTCCTGGGGAAGGTCTGCTGGTCACTCAGACTCATTCCCACAGACTGGTACGTTACCATGGTCCAGCATCCTGACAGGCTCAGAATCTTGATTTTTGTGGCACATGAAAAGTGGCTGCATCTCTCAGATTAGAGACATACCCTCAGACTCACATTAACAAAGATCACTGTGACTGATGCATAAACCAAAAAAGACTCACATTAACAAAGATCACTGTGACTGATGCATAAACCAAAAGTCCATTTATTAATTTGCAAAAAAGAAGCACTATCTGCAAAGCCAATTTAATTCCCAAAGCAGACCAGAGCACACATCAGAAGATCTGTGCATTTTCTCATGGGAAGCCAAGTATCTGGGGGTAGCCTGGTAGGCCTGGAATCAGAGCACGGGGTGTGAGTCAGTCTCAAGAGAGACCTCTCCATCAGTGAACTTAGACATTCTACTCACTTCAGCTGTTTCTCAACCCTGATTGCACATTAGAAGCATCTGGGGAGATTTCTTACGCGCTCATGCTTGGGCTCTCTCTTCGAGGTTCTGATTTAGTTGGTCACAGCAAAGCCCAAATGGGAATCTTACTTTAAAAGTAGGGCTTCCCTGGTGGCACAGTGGTTGAGAGTCCGCCTGGGGACACGGGTTCATGCCCCGGTCCAGGAAGATCCCACATGCTGTGGAGCGGCTAGGCCCGTGAGCCATGACCGCTGAGCCTGTGCGTCCGGAGCCTGTGCTCCGCAACAGGAGAGGCCACAACAGTGAGAGGCCCGCGTACCGCAAAAAAAAAAAAAAAAAAAAAAAAATTAGCTGAGACTTCCCTGGTGGTCTAGTGGTTAAGACTCCGTGCTCCCTATGCAGGGGGCCTGGGTTCGAGCTCTGGTCAGGGAACTAGATTCCGTATGCTGAAACTAAGAGCCCACATGCTGCAACTAAAAGATGCTGCGTGCTGCAACAAAGACCCAGCACAGCCAAATTAATTTATTAATTAATTTTTTAAAAAGTAGCTGAGGCAAGTCTAACATGAAGCAAAGGGCTGATTTCTAGGTCTTGTCAAGGAAATCATGATGTTAATGTTACTTAGCTAAGACTTCTCATCCCAGGGCAGTGTCTGGAGAGATACCTATGACTTTCCCTTTTCAAGTTTCCATGGTTGACCATCCTCCTTTTTCTATTCACACAGATGTTCTCCAAACAGAATATGTTACAATTGATATGGTTTCCGCTCATTAAATTGCAGTCAGTTTCTAGGTCTGCAGCTTTAAGAATACTTCCAGATCACCTTGGCCACTTGGTGAGAGTTTTGAGTGCTCCCAAACTTCTCTGACAGTTTTACACAGGGGCTCTTAGCTCCTACAGATGGTTAATTTCATTTATGGAGAGTAGATTTTACTTCAGGGGCAACCTTATTCTCAGTCTTTTTGAGGATGTCCCACTGTTTGCCATCAATCATCCAGAGATTAATCTGAGGCTGTGGAAATTCAAAGAGAAAGTTTAATTACGAGTTAACTGACTCTTTATGGACATAGTGGTGGCTCAATTGAAACAATCAGAGAGGTTTTGACCTTTTCAGGGTATGTGACCTTGGGCAAAGGCTTTATCACCCTGAGTTTCATTTGTAACCTGTGGATTATCATGTCTAGGCTTTTTTTTTATATATATATATATTTTGGCTGCGTTGGGTCTTTGTTTCTGTGTGCAGGCTTTCTCTAGTTGCCGTGAGCGGGGGCTACTCTTCGCTGCGGTGCGCGGGCTTCTTGTTGCAGTGGCTTCTCTTGTAGCGGAGCACGAGCTCTAGGCATGTCGGCTTCAGTAATTGTGACACACGGGCTCTAGAGTGCAGGCTCAGTAGTTATGGCACACAGGCTTAGTTGCTCTGCGGCATGTGGGATCTTCCTGGAAGACCAGGGCTCTAACCTGTGTTCCCTGCATTGGCAGGCAGTTTCTTAACCACTGCTCCACCAGCGAAGTCCTATCATGCCTAGGCTTTAGAGTTGTGGTGAGCAGTAAAGATACCATATGAAAAATCCTTGGCATGATGTAAGCACTCAATGAAAATAACTTTTAATATTGATATTATTGAAGGAATCTGTTTTTCAAAAGTTAGGGAGTATTTCCTCAGAACCAAACTCCTTCTCTCTTTAGTTTTTTAGAATAGTAATTTTATCATGCTTTAAAAATAGTCATACATGCTCATAAAAAATTCAAGCAGTACAGAAAAACACAAGGAAGAAAGTAACAGATCACTCTTAATTCTAACACTCAAAATAACATCTTTAACATATGGTGAAAATCATTCTGAACATCTTTATATGTATTTATACAGGATAATTGACACAGAGAAGTAATTTTAAAGGGCTCACACTGAGCAAGATGTTTCAAATAAAATATTTAATTAAAAAGCCTTATTGAAGTTAATTTAACAAATAAAAAATGACGAAAGGATTGATGAATGATAAGTTATAAAAAAGATTATGAAAATAATTGGAGTTGTCATCTTTTTTTAAACTACACATTTTAATGTTAGACAATATTGACTATTGTCTATCATAAGGATGATTAATACTCTATACTTCTCCCATTTCCTCTCCTACTGTCTAATTTTTGTTATTATTTTTACTTTGCCAATATTCATAATGTTTACACTAATTCCTCAAGTTGTTTAGGCTAAGTTCTAGATTTAAATAGATGCAATCTTTGGGACTTCCCTGGTGGAACAGTGGTTAAGAATCCACCTGTTAAAGAAGGGGACACGGGTTCGAGCCTTGGTTCAGGACGATCCCACATGCTGCGGAGCAACTAAGCCCGTGCGCCACAACTACTGAGCCTGCGCTCTGGAGCCCGCGAGCCACAACTACTGAGCCCGTGTGCCACAACTACTGAAGCCCACACGCCTAGAGCCCGTGCTCTGCAACAAGAGAAGCCACCCCAATGAGAAGCCTGCGCACTGCAACGAAGAGCAGCTCCCGCTTGCCACAACTAGAGAAAGCCTGCGAGCAGAAATGAAGACCCAACCCAGCCAAAAATAAATAAATAAATCTATTAAAAAATTATTTAAAAAATAGGTGCAATCTTCATCACCAATGCTTCATGATAGCTTCTTTTCTTTATTTACATTCGTGTCTTGATTAGCTGGATTTCAGCATCAAGAAATTTTTTTCAAGAAGGATGCTGGATTCTTTAAATTTTTTCAATTTTAATAATAGTTTTAACAATTTTAAATTGTTGAAGCACCTGTTGCTTTTTAATTTAGCTGACAACATAGTTGGGTAAAATATTCATGGGTTACACTTTCCCTCAGAATGACGTAAACTTTTGCTGTGGAGAAGTCTGATGTGAATCTGATTTTATTCCTTTTTATAGATAACTTGCTTTTTCTGTTTAAAAAAAGAATTCTTTCTTCATCTGTGAAATTCAACAATTTGACCAGTATTAATCTCTCTTTTGATAGTATCACTAGAGAATTTATTATTTGCCTGTAATTTGCTGAATGACCTTAGGTTAAGACCCTGTCACTCTCTGGGCCTCATTTTCCCCAAACGTACAATGAGGGAGATAATGAGTCCTTTCAGCTTTGTCAGTCTATGCTCCTCTGATTGGATTCGTGAATGAGCAAGCAGGTAGTTTTCCTTTTATGGGTTGTTAGCAAAAAATACGTGAAGAGCTGCTTATGGAGGTTATTGCAGGACTTCAAGTTCTTGTGGGAAAGTGGACTAGAGCAACCATGTACAAGGTCCTTTTCCAGCCCTAGAGTGAATCTTGAATAACGATGCTTTGATATGTTTCTGTGACTGGGGGCCCAGTCAGCTACAGTCTGATGTTTCATAGAAGTTTAGAATAGGAATGTATCTTTCAGCCCTTCTAACCCAATGTTTATCATTGTACACATTAGCAACTGGATGCTCAGAGAGCGGGTATGGCTTGTACAAGGTCACACAGTGAGTTAGTGGCACAGTAAGGACTGGAATTCAGACTTTATAATTCTCAACCTACACTTTCTCCTCTGCAATGCAGTATGATGATGAGACTTAGAGCAGATCTAGACCCCAGATGAGCCCATTACCTTGACTCTGCCTTGCCATTGTTAACTGACACCAATGGGTCATCTATCTTTTTAGTGGGAACCTCTGGACATTTCAAGTGACGGTGAGAAGAAAGGATGAAAGTAGACAGATGCCCTCCTCTTTCATTAATTCCTTTCAAGTCCTACCCATTCTTATAGTTTGAGGAGATCTTGCCTACCTCTCCATCCATCCATTCATCCATCCATCCAACCAGTCATCCATTTACTTGACAATTACTCACTGAACATCTTCTTTGTGCAAGGCTATTAGCTGGGGACTCATCAATGAATCAGTCATGTCTACACTTTCATGGAGCTACCAGGGCAGGAATAAAAGCAAATATGATGCAGTGCGGTAAACAGGCCCTCAAGACTCCCAATGCAACCTGGCCAGTTTTTCACTTTGAAGCTTCTCACAGCTACTCTCATCCTCACTTATGATGATGGATTTTAGTTAGAATTGGGGGTAAATTTTTGAATAAACAGTAAAGTGACAAATCATAAAATGGTTATGAATAGAAAAAATGTTAAACTGTAGCACTTAAATTTCTACAATGTTTACTAGACTTATTGTTTTACCTAAATTATTTCCTGAATAGGTCTAAATTTAGAAAATTCAGAGTGAATTTGAAAAATGGCAAATGGCAAATAAATGTAGGGATATTAAGAGATTACAAAATGACCTCAAAAGTAAGTAACTACAGGGAATTCCCTGGCATTCCAGTGGTTAGGACTCGGCGCTTTCACTGCTGGGGCCCAGGTTCAATCCCTGATCGGGAAACTAAGATCCCACAAGCTGCGTGGAGTGGCAAAAAACAAACAAACAAACAAACAAACAAAAAATAAAATACATACAAACCCACATAACAAACCAACATAAAAATACATACAGTGGAGGGCTTCCCTGGTAGCGCAGTGGTTGAGAGTCCGCCTGCCGATGCAGGGGACACGGGTTCGTGCCCCGGTCTGGGAAGATCCCACATGCCGCCAAGCGGCTGTGCCCGTGAGCCATGGCCGCTGAGCCTATGCGTCCGGAGCCTGTGCTCCGCAATGGGAGAGGCCACAATGGTGAGAGGCCCGCATACCACCAAAAAAAAAAAAAAAAAAAAAAAAAAAACATACAGTGGAAATGAAACTATAAAGAAAGTAACTGCAAAGGACAATTATTATGAAGCAGACTAGAAATTAAGAAACATAAAACTGGAACAAAGAAATAAACTAAAAAAAGACAACTTACCATGTTGATGCAGCTACACAATATGCAGGAATAATTCACAAAGAACTGTTAATAGAGGAATTGAGTGGTTGGCTGTTCAATAATACTCTCCTACAGTTACAGTGTCCCTAAAGTATGAGATGGGCAACCAACTTTGCTTTTTGTAGGGAAACTGCCTGCAACCTATAAATAACTATGAGTGACTAACAATAATCTTTACAGTTGGCAGCTCTATGACTCATAGAAAAAAATACAGAGGATTTATCACACAAAAGACTACTAGTAAGATAACTGTTAAAGTGAACAAACCAGAACTATATGTATCAATATGGTTACATCTCAAAAATAAATGTTGAACAAAAAAACTCAAGTTGTAAAAATATATTTACATATGAAACCATTTATATAAAGTTAAAAAAAAGTTATCAGTATTAACACTTGTTTTGAAAAATCTCTATCAAATACATGTAGAAATAAATATAGATGTGTATGTATATGTGGGTTAGTATACGTATAAATATTTCCTAGCTCTGTCTGCTTAGAGCACCTAGAAGCAGTAATACCCCAGTAGCAATGATTACATCTAGTACCCAGATCTTTGTTTCTAATTACCTGTTTTCAATAAAAAGAATCAGTGCTCCTTGGAGAAGTGATTGATTCCAGGGCTGGAAAAATACAAGATGAGCCTGGAGCATCTTGTGGTGCTAGGATAGAGACATGTCAAAAAGACACAGAAGCCAACCAAAAGAGTTCCCAATGGCCAAAACTTGAATAATTTGAGCAACAAAATAAATAATCATAGTTTAGATTATAACCCAAAGAATGAAATAAAATCACTAAGTCCTTACTGATATAAATAAATGATTGAATAAATAAACAAATGAGGGAGAAGGAAATAGTCTCCCTTACAGAAGAATTTCGGTAAATAAAAGCAGAAGAAAAAAAAAAAGTAGAAGGAATTAGGGAATTAGAAAATCACATTAGAACATCAAAGTATTAACTGCATCAAGCAAGGTCCACTAATAAATACTGTAATTAGTGGGTTAAAATTTAAGATGAAACAAGGTATCTGCATAGCTTCAAATTATATCTCCCCAAATATTTTTTTAGAAAAGGAAAAATAGTAAGTTTACAACGGAGAAACCTGGCAGCCCCATGTTAACCAAGTGATCAAGATAAATATCACAAGTAATAGGATGTATCAGTATTGTGTATGCCTGATTGGGTGCATTGAAAAGGGCACATAGCTTTTGTGATACTCTTCTCCAAAATCCATAGCCTTAATTGAATCATGAGAAAACCTTAGACAAACCCAAATTGAGGAACATTCTACCAAGACAAGTACTCTTCATAATTCTCAAAGTCATGATAGAAGAGGAAAGACTAAGGAACTGTTACAGACGGAAGGAGACTAAGGAGACACGATGATAACTAAATGCCTGTAGGGTCCTAGATTGGATTCTAGAATAGAAAAAGGACATTAGTGGAAAACCTGATAAAGTCTGAATAAAGACTTTAGTTTAATTAATAGTATGGCATTTATGTTAATTTCTTAGTTTTGATAATGATACCATGATTGTGTAGTATGTTAATATTATGGAAATTTGGGTATATTATTTTGCATAATTTTTTGTATATTTGAAATATTTCATTAAAAATGGAATATATAGTTCAATGCCAAAATGAACATTTGTGTTAAGGCCTTACCCTCTTCCCTTGCACTGAACAATAGCCAAAACTTGAGCTACCCTCCCCTTGCTCCTGCCTTTGATTTAAGGGCAGAAATGTGAGTTGGGGGAAGATCGTAAAGGACCTTTAATGCTTGCACTTTATCCTGGAGTAATGAGAAGCTGTTAAAAGGTTTTCAACAGGACAGAGATGTGGTCACATGTGTTTTACGAATACAACTCTGATGTGATACACACGTTAACAAATTAAAGAATAAAAACCATATGATCATCTCAATGGATGCAGAAAAAACTTTTGACAAAATTCAACAACGATTTATGATAAAAACTCTCCAGGAAGTGGGCATAGAGGGAATATACCTCAACATAATAAAGGCCATATATGACAAACCCACAGCAAACATCATACTCAATGCTGAAAAACTGAAAATATTTCCTCTAAGATCAGGAACAAGACAAGGATGCCCACTCATGCCACTTTTATTCAATATCATATTGGAAGTCCTAGCCACCACAATCAGATGATAAAAAGAATACAAAATAAAAAACGAATCCAAAAAAAAAAAAAGGAATCCAAATTGGAAAGGAAGAATTAAAATTGTCACTGTTTGCAGATAACATGATACTATACAGAGAAAATCCTAAAGATGCCACCAGAAAACTACTAGAGCTCATCAATGAACTCAGTAAAGTTGCAGGATACAAAATTAATATACAGAAATCTGTTTCATTTCTATACACTAACAGTGAACTATCAGAAAAAGAAATTAAGGAAACAATCCCATTTACCATTGCATCAAAAAGAATAAGAGGGGCTTCCCTGGTGGCGCAGTGGTTGAGAGTCTGCCTGCTGATGCAGGGGACACAGGTTCGTGCCCTGGTCCAGGAGGATCCCACATGCCAGGGAGCGACTGGGCCCGTGAGCCATGGCTGCTGAGCCTGTGCGTCTGGAGCCTGTGCTCCGCAACGGGAGAGGCCACAACAGTGAGAGGTCCGAGTACTGCAAAAAAAAAAAAAAAAAAAAAAAAAAAAAAAGAATAAGATACCTAGAAATAAACCTACCTAAGAAGGTAGGAGACGTGTACTCAGAAAACTGTAAGACACTGATGAAAGAAATTGAAGGTGATATAAACAGATGGAAAGATATACTGTGTTCTTGGATTGGAAAAATGAATGTTGTTAAAATGGCCATACTACACAAGGCAATTTACAGATTCAATGCAATCCCTATCAAAATACCAATAGCAGAGACTTCCCTGGTGGTCCAGTGGTAAAGAATACACCTTACAATGTAGGGGACATGGGTTCGATCCCTGGTGAGGGAACTAAGATCCCACATGCCATGGGGCAACTAAGTCCATGTGCCACAACTATTGAGCTTGCGAGCTTCAACTAGAGCCTGCGGGCCACAAACTACAGAGCCCATGTGCCCTGGAGCCTGCATGCCACAACTAGAGGAGAGAAAAACCTGCATGGCACAACTAGAGAGAAGCCCACGCACCACAACAAGAGTCTGCATGCCACAATGAAAGATCCCGCATGTCTCAACGAAGATCCTGCATGCTGCAACTAAGACCCGATGCAGCCAAAAATAAATAAAATAAATAAATAAATAAAAAATCTTAAAAAAAATACCAATAGCATTTTTACAGAACTATAACAAATAATTTAAAAATTTGTATGGAAACACAAAAGACCCTGAATAGCCAAAAACAATCTTGAACAAGAAGAACAGAGCTGGAGGAATTATGGTCCCTAACTTCAGACTATACCACAAAGCTATGGTAATCAAAACAGTATGGTACTGGCACAAGACAGACATATGGATCAATGGAACAGAATAGAGAACCCAGAAATAAACCCACACACTTATGATCAATTCTTCTATGACAAAGGAGGCAAGAATATGCAATGGAGAAAAGAAAGTCTCTTCAATAAATAGTTCTGGGAAAATTGGACAGCTACATGTAAAAGAATGAAATAAGAACATTCTCTAACACCATACACAAAAATAAACTTAAAATGGAGTAAAGACCTAAACAGCTCATACAACTCAACATCAAAAGAACCCCAACTCGATTAAAAAATGGGCAGAAGACCTGAACAGACATTTCTCCAAAAAGGACATGCAGATGGCCAATAAGAACATGAAAGGGTGCTCAACATCACTAATCATCAGGGAAATACAAAACAAAACCACAATGAGATATCACCTCACACCTGTTAGAATGGCTATCATTAAAAAGAACACAAATAACAAATGTTGGAGAGGTTGTGGAGAAAAGGGAACACTCAAACACTGTTGGTGGGAATATAAACTGGTGCAGCCACTGTGGAAAACAGTCTGGAGATTTCTCCATAAACTGAAAATAGAACTACCATATGACCCAGCAACTCCACTCCTGAAAGAAACAAAAACAGTCCAAAAACAATCCAAAAAACCCAGAAACACTAGTTCTAAAGGATACACGCAGGGACTTCCCTGGTGGTCCAGCAGTTAAGACTCCCAATGCAGGGGGCGCAGGATCGATCCCTGGTCAAGGAATTAGACTTTGCATGCCGCAACTAAAATAAAAAAGATTTTGCATGCCACAAATAAAGATCCCGCACGCGGCAACGAAGATCCCATGTGCTGCAACTAAGACCTGGCACAACCAGATAAATAAATAAATAAATAAGCGTTAGCTGGATGTATTGTAAAATATATGTGCTATTTTCCTTGTAGTAAAGTTTTTATACTTAAAAATCATATGTATTACTTTATAGCTCAATTTCAACTTAAGATATATGATTAGTGATTTTAAAATGTACCGAACAGTTAGATAATGTTAATATTAGACTCTATGAATTGATAAATTCAAATGTGAAACCTGTACTCATTTCTACATGAGAATACATATGCAAATAATTCATTAAATAACTTCTAAAATTGACTTGCTAAAAAAAAAAAAAGAGCTGGATGATGAGCTGGGGATATGAGCAGGAAGAGACAGTTGGAATGGCATTGGCACGTGGAAAGGCCCACAGGCTTTAGGAGCCAAATGTTATTCAGGAAACTAAAAAGTGCATATTGACTGGAGCATACAGTATGGGACGTGAGACAAAGCTGAGAGACTGCTGGAGGTCAGCTCATTTAAGACTTTATGGTCATGTTGGAGTACTCATAGATCCTCTCGCTGGGACTGGTTTTGTTCTAGGTACCAGGGATATACAGAATTGAACCAGACTTTAAAGTACTTTAACCCCAGGCCTTAAATAGCTCATCATGTGGGGTAGAACCATTCTGACAATGGCTGTGCAGCACGACAAATATGATGATAGAGGTAAGAAGAGATTTTCATGGGAATTCACAGAAGAGGTACTTAAAGAATAAAATTATTTCATCATATTGCCTTTTGAGTTATTGCATATTGCCTCCAAACTCATATTAGATTAGATTAGATTAGATTAGATTAATCGGTTGTAGGATTAAGTTTAGATTAATGTTCTTTTTAGACACACAGAAAAATGGTTTAGCCACTTAGGCAACCAAGAAATTCCTAGTATAGTTCTTGCTTATGACCTCTTTCTTTCCTTTTCATAAACTCTCACTTACGCTTTAAGACTCTGCTGAACTGCCCCCTTCCCACTTTACTCCAGATAGAGTTAGAAATCTTCCCCTCTGTGTCCCTATTATAGCATTTATCATAATACACTATTTTATTTTCTGTATCCCCACAAGACCTTTTTCCCCCCACCAACTAGACTTCTTAAGCATAGAGATTTCATCATGCTCATCCTTCAGTCAAGTCATTCAACAAATATTTATCAAGCACCTACTATGTGATGGTCATCAAGTTAGGTGCTGCAGATTCAGTGATAACCCAGATAAGATTCAGTCCTTGCTCTCACAGAGCTTACAGTCTAGTGCAGAAGGCAAACAAGTAAATGGGCAAGAACAGTAAGTATGACAAATACTATGATAAGGAAAGTGTAAAGTGCCACGGAGCCCAGAGCAGGGGCACATAACTTACTTGAGGGGGATAATGTAAGGCTTGCAGAAAGAAATAATTTAAGCTGAGAACTGAAGGACAAGCATGAGTTAGCGGGGCAAACCGGCAGTGGAGGTTCCCGAGCTGAGCAAGAGCACAACACATTAAAGAAACTGAAAGAAGTTCACAGAGCAGTGGAGTTTGGGGGGGAGGTTGTAGCGATTGGGTGGAGGGGTGATGGGAGAAAGCGGGGAGCCATTAGAGATCAGTGTTTAACATGGTGGTGTACACATAGAAAGCACTATGTAAATATTTGTTGGATGAATGGCTCATTTACCCGAGGAAGTGAGACCTTTGGGAAAGCCAGGTTTGTGTGCAGTTATTTGTTCTCTTGGTCTCTGGAAGGCATTTGTATTGGGTTGGTTAAAAGTCTGGTTTCTGATACCAACTACTTAGATTTGAATCCTGGCTTTGACAATTAGTAGCTGAGGTGACCTAGACAAATTACATAAATGCTTTTGTGTCATTTACCTTATCTTTAAGTTAGAGACAATACTACTACTACATAGGATTGTTGTCAAGATTAAAGATTAAGTTAATATATATAAAGCATTAGAACAGAGCCTAGAACTAAGCACTGTGTGTTTGATATTATTATTCCTACATTCATCAAAACATTTATTGAGGGACAAAGTACTGTGACAGCTGTGAAAATAAGATGTGGCTCCAGCCATGGAGGAGGACCATAAAGTCTGGTGAGGGAGAAGATTCATAAATAAGTAATTACAACACTACATGATCAAGCAGGGTGATAGCAGTAAGTGCTACAGAATTAAAGAAGAGGGAGTGACTCATTTTCTCCAAAGAAGCCAAGGGAGAATACAGAGGGAAGGATGCATTTAAGCTGGGTGAAGAAGAATGAACAGTTTGCCAGCAAAGAAAGGCAATAGAGCTTATCAGGCCAAGGAAGCACCATGTTGCAAAGGTTTAGTAGCATGCAAGCCTAAGGCATGTTTACCAAACGGCAAGGACACTAGAAATCTTTTATGTTCCAGGGTCTATGTTAGGCATTTTAAAAAAGTTATTTCTTTTACTTTTCATAAGAACTGTTACATGTACCCACTCTACTTGATACTTATATAGTACTTACTGTTGCAGTCACCTTGTATATATTAACTCAATCCTTATGACAACTGTATGAAATAGGTACTATTATTATTCCCACTTTGCAGATGAGGAAATTGAGGCAAAAAAGGTGAAGTACCTTATTCAAAGTCATACAGCTAGGAGATGGCAGGGCCAAAATTCAAACCTGCAGTTTGACTCCAGAATCTGTGGTCTTAATCACTACTAACTTATTCTTCACCCCCAACTCCCACCCACTAGTTGTTGATTTTGATCTGCTATAGTTATGGAAACTAGATATCCAAACTTGTTGGAACTGCATGTAAAGTAAGAGTTGAAAGTCACTTCTGGGACAAAAGTGCATGAACTCTCCAGCATGTGCAGACTGCACAAGACTGTACATAAAAATGCTTGAACATAACTCCTCCCCCTCTCTGACTCTCGCATTTGCTTTAGCCAGCAAATGTGGGTTGGGGGCAGGGTGGATATTTATTGGATTACACAGGATGTCTCAAGCCACACATGTTTCTCTGGGGGTCCATTTTAAACTTGAATCCTCCAACCAGCAAGTTGCTCTCTCTGGAAACAAAAAAAGTTTAAAATACTCCCTTCACTGTAGGGGAGGGCAAAAGTGGGCAGAAAATGCAACACAGACAAGACATGTGATAAAAAGTTAAGATTTTATCTAGAGCTAGGCAGAGCCATACTAATGCACAAAGAGTAACATTTCAGGGGACAATCAGAAATAAGAAGAGAGAGTTTTGCAGGCTTATTAGAGGAAGCAAACTTCCACAGAACTATGATCGATTAAGACTATACCTAAAGTGAACCTTGAGAAAATACATCCATGGAGATCTAGATTAAGGGCTCCAGGCAGAAGAGAATTTACAGAAATTGCATAGTGCAAAAAGTAAAGTCCAAATTGGACCTGAGGAATTCATATTGGTTAAGAGCTTTCCTTAAGTTTTTTAGAAAGAAAGAACTGAAAGTTTAAACCAGAACCTAATAAACCACCTTTGAAGATCTTTATACAGATTTACGTGTAAGTCAATGGGTGGTAAACTGTACATTCTCATTTCAGAGCGTGGGCTCAGTCTTTCTCAGTGAACCCTTTTGTGACCTTCATAAAATCTCCAGTTAAAGAATCACTCTATGTATGACCTATAGATAGCAATCTAGAAGGCTAGACCTAACTCGATATGTAGTCAAAATTCTGTTTTCCAGAGTGGACGAAAAGAGGAGAACGCTTCATTTTTAGTCTGAGTGTAATATATAGAACACAAACTTCCTGACAACTCTGAGGATGTTCAGAGTTCTTCTTGCGTGTGAAACTGCTTGAGAGCTGGATTCTGGATAGGTGGAATTTATAGCAACATTATGTCCCAGATTTTTGAGGACAGCTCAGATTTCAAACATTGTAACTATAAGTAGGCTTATAAACCTGTGCTCTTGTGTATCCTAATTTGGATAGAGAGGAAAACATGGGCATAATATAAGTGATCTTTTCTTGGACTTTATGATAAGGAAGGAAGTCATGTTTGGGTTAGAGGGGTAACAGTGCTCTTCTAAGAGTATTCCTTGGTAACAGGGTTACGAAAGCTGTCTTATGTGTGAAAAATGCTGGGAGAAACTCCTGCAAAATTGAGGATGTGTGTGCCATTTGGAGAGAATAGAAAAGTCTGGGGGAGAGAAGTCTGAGGACAAAACAGAGAGAGGCGGCTCCTAGTGAAGGTCAGCTGTGTCCCTGTTGAAGAGGAGGAAAGGGTTGAAAGTTTGAGAAAACTGGGTGAGGGAGAAGGAGAAGATAGCATTAAAAGAGAAGCTTAGAGAGAAACTTAAAAGACTCAGGAGAGTGAAAGTGAGGAGAGAGGAGGAAAAGAAGAAAGACTAGGGAGAACAAGAGGAGAAAAGAGAGTGAGAATGTGCAGAGGAGAGCTACAGCAAGTAAGCCTTCATGGTTCAGAGAGACAAAGGGGAACCTTGAGGCTTCTCTCAAGGTTGCAGAAGTCTGGAGGGCCCCTGGAGGAGTGTTGGGAGAGATCTAAGGTAGGGCAAGGATTCTGGAACTGGACCAAGGGCTGTCTAAACAAGAAAAATCAGAGCTGCATATAAGATGAACTGGTGATCCCTCCAAGGATCCCTTTGACAGCCTACGCTCCAAAGCGGTGCGTGATCTTGGGTCATATTCTCTGGGGAACTTTGGCGACACAGCAAGATTTTCCATTGATGTTGTCTAACCTTAAGGAAATCTGTCTCTAAAATATTGTTGTCTTGCAAGGTGGGGGTACTTAGCTATTTAGAAGGTGTGTTTCTCAGGCTCTCAGAGACATCAAAGTAAGTGAAGTGTGGCAAGTCTCCCCTCTCCCCAAATCTGGCACGTCTATGTTTCCAGTCAGTATTTTTTTTTGAAGGAAAATATATCTGTAGATACTATAGCCTTTGCTCAGAGATTCTGAGAAGCCTATCATTTTTAAAGCTTGAAAATATTTGGTTGGTTTTCTCTCCCATATAATAGTGGAAGTGGAATTTAGGACAAACCTCTTAAATCAATTTGGCAGTACACATCAGGAACCTTTAAAAATTTCACACTACTTGATATAGAAATCCCACATCTGAGAATTTTCTCTGAGGAAATAATCTTATAGTGCTTTATACATTTATGCAAAAAGCATTATTTAGAATAGAAAAAAATTAGGAGTAACTTAAATGCCTAACAATATGGGACCGGTTAAGCAAACTCTGGCGCCTTCTCTTATATAATATTTTGCAGTTGCTAAAACTGTATTTACAAAGAATTCTTAATGACGGGGAGAAATACTTATGATAAAATATTAAGTAAAAATATATTATGTGCAAAGTGTGATCTCAACTATGCTAAAATGCATTATAAAAAAAAAGACTGAAAGGAAATATGCCAAAAAGTTGTTTAGATTGATTGTCTTAAGACAGTGGGGTATGGTCTATTGTTATTGTTATTTTCTTCTTTATGTTTTCCTAAAGTTTCCAGATTTTCTGCAAAGGGCATGTAATTCTATTATAATCAGAAAAAATAAAAATTTAGTTTTAAAAGTTTAAGAAAACAGGGGACTAAATATTTACAAACATAAGTCACTTAGTCAAAAATAATTTTACAAAAGATTTAGAAGTTGTAAAAAAATGTTAAAGGAAATAAAGCAAAATTGTTAAGAATAAAATGAAACTTTTATTTAAAAATATTAATTTAAAATTCTTTTATTAAAAATAAAACTTAAAATGCAAGTGGTTATGAAAACTATATAACAACATGAGAAATGCATATGATTTAAGGTTAAATGAAAATAAGACAAAATCATTAAGATTACAACTATCCAGTCCAACACTGTAAGCAACTACATTCAGCTCATAATATGCAGTAGGCACCCAGTAAAAGGGACTTCTGTATACATACTGCCCTCCTACAGCGGCTAGCACTTGAACCTTTCCACCCTTTGCACTCTTGCCCCTTGCCTCCTCATTTTATTGGGTTTTTTATACATCTTTATTGGAGTATAATTGCTTTACAATGGTGTGTTAGTTTCTGCTTTATAACAAAGTGAATCAGTTATACATATACATATGTTCCCATATCTCTTCCCTCTTGCATCTCCCTCCCTCCCACCCTCCCTATCCCACCCCTCTAGGTGGTCACAAAGCACCTAGTTGATCTCCCTGTGCTATGCAGCTGCTTCCCACTAGCTAGTTTGGTAGTGTATATATGTCCATGCCACTCTCTCACTTTGTCACAACTTCCCTTCCCCCTCCCCATATCCTCAAGTCCATTCTCTAGTAGGTCTGTGTCTCATTTTAGACGCATATTTCTGATTTGGTTTTCTTTTAGATTCTGTCTTGCTCCTGCCAAAATATGGTCAGAGACTACTTTTAGTTATGCTTCTCCATATCTGACCTAGTCCCTGGTACTCTGCTATCAGCATAGGCCAGCTACCTTATCCTGAAGAGTGAACTGGTTTGTTTTTAAAAAAGGAGAAAGACTGGTAGGAAGTCCAGTATACCAAAATGCTAATAGTACTGTAGTAGGATTATCCATAGTTTATGCCACTTTTCTTTAGGTTTGAGATTTTTGCAATGTGGTTATGTTAGGTTTATTATTTAAAGTTTGAATTAAAGTCACTTGCCAAGTACTTTCACAGGTAATTATTGAATTCCCCTCCCTTTCGTGATTTCCAAGGATGGATATAAAATTGATAAACCTTTAGCTAAGAAGATACTGGGTCTGAGATCCTAGCTGGGTCAGAGAAACTGTTCTTCACCTTTTTCTCTCCAAAGTAGACTCTGCACAGCCAAAACAGAGATATGGGATTATCTAAAACTTTAGATACTCTCCAACAGCTGTAGGAACAAGTCAAAACTCTTTAATATGGCTCCCGAAACCCTTCACAATCTATTGCCATTCTACTTCTCCAACTTTTATATCCCAGTAATCTGCTAACCTTTTTCTTTCTTCCTTACCCTATGCTACATCAGACTACTTGCCATTCCTTAAACACATATTAACTTTTTTCACTTTTTTAAATTGATATATAAGATTCATATAGCAAGAAGCACAAAACTTAAGTGCACAACTCAATGGTTGTTCACAGATGTATACATGTGTGACCACCACCCAGATCAAGCTCTAGAAAATTTCTAATACTCTAAAAGACTCCCCTGTACCACTTTCCAGTCTGTATCTACATCCCCACCCAGAGATTACAACTATTCTGTCTTCCATCAACAAAAATTAATTTTCTGTTCTTGAATTAAAAAAAATGGAAACACACCATATACATTCCTTAAAACACATAGTATACCTTAATGTTTCCTCTGAGAATAGGAATGTTAAATATCTGTCATGTGCTAGTGTTCTCCCATTCAGCATCCATGGCAGAAATTACTATTCATCGTTCCTTCTTATTGCGCCTAGATTGAGTTTTAGGCTCCTCTACTAAACTGCATACCAGCAGTCACGACTGGTTGTTCAGAGTTGGCACTAGTGAAACCTCCCTGGATAAGAATAACCTCTTCTACATGAGAACTTTTATCTCTGCCATTCACAACACAGTTAATAAGTCGTTTAAGTCTCGTTATCCTATCACTGTAACATCTCTCTGATCTGTCCCTTTTTTCTATTCCTACTGCTTCTGCTTATTTCAAGCTTTCATAATCCCTCACCTGATTTTCTACAATATCCCCTTACTGTTTTCCCTGCCTTCAGTTTTGGCTCCTCTATTCTTACCTACCCACTGCTAATTAATTTTTTTAACATTGAAATATGACTACATCATTCTCCTGGTTGAAACCCTTTAAGGACTACCTTTCAGGTTAAGGCCAGGGGCTTAGCATGGTATTGCAGGCCTCATGATCTGCCCCTGCCCATCTCTCCAGTATCATCTCCTGTACCCTGCCCTCCAGTATTCCAGATTCTTGCAGATTCCTGAAACATGTCCTGCCCTTTTCCCACTCTACATCTTGAATGCTCCTCCTCTCCTTTAGATGGCTGTTTCACTCACCCTTCAAGGATATTTCAAGAATATTTATTATCCAAACTTTTGTTGATCATTCTTTCCTAACAAAAGATTATTCTCTCCCAGACAAAATTAGTTATCCCTTATTTGTGTTCTCATACATAAACTTATTATGGCAATTATCATGTTCTATCAGTACCTGTTTACATTTCTGAGAGCCCCTTGAGGGAAAAGAGCTTTGCAGCTCCAGAACTCATCAGAGTGCATGTCATTTTTTTTTAACAATTTTTTAATGTTCTGGTAAAATACACAAAACATAAAATGTACTACCTTTACCTTTTTTTTTTTTTTTTTTTTTTTTTTTTTGCGGTACGCAGACCTGTTACTGTTGTGGCCTCTCCCGTTGTGGAGCACAGGCTTCGGATGCGCAGGCTCAGCGGCCATGGCTCACGGGCCCAGCCGCTCCGCGGCATGTGGGATCCTCCCGGACCGGGTCAAGAACCCATGTCCCCTGCATCGGCAGGCAGACTCTCAACCACTGCGCCACCAGGGAAGCCCTATCTTTACCATTTTTAAGTGTACAGTTCAGTAGCATTAAATACATTCATATTGTTGTGCAACCATCACCACCATTCATCTCCAGAGCTTCTTTCATCTGCAAAATTGAAACGCTATACTTATTAAACAGTAATTCCTCATTCTCCCCTCTCCCCAGTCCCTGGCAACCACCATTCTACTTTCTACGATTTTGTCTATTCTAAGTACGTTATGTAAGTAGAATCACACAGTATTTGTCTTTTTGTGACTGGCTTATTTCATTTAGCACAGTGTCATTAAGGTTCATCCATGTTGTAGCATATGTAGAATTTCCCTTTTTTTTTTTTAAATTGGAGTATAATTTAAAAGTACAATATTGGAGTACAATATTGTGTTAGTTTCTGCTCTACAATGAAGTGAATCAGCTATATGTATACATATATCCCCTCCCTCTTGGACCTCCTGTCCCCCCTCCCACCATCCCACCCATCTAGGTCATCATAGAGCACCGAGCTGAACTTCCTGTGCCTTAAAGGACGTTCCCGCTAGCTATATATTTTATGCATGGTAGTGTATATATGACAATCCTAATCTCCCAATTTGTCCCACCCTTCCCTTCCCCCCCCATGTTCACATGTACGTTCTCTACGTCTATGCCTCTATTCTTGCCCTGCAAATAGGTTCATCTGTACCATTTTTCTAGATTCCACATATACGCCTTAATATATGATATTTGTTTTTCTCTTTCTGGCTTATTTCACTCTGTATGACAGACTCTAGGTCCATTTAAATCTCTACAAATGGCCCAATTTCATTCCTTTTTATGGCTGAGTAATTATCCATTCATCTGTCGATGGACATTTAGGTTGTTTCCATGTCCTGGCTATTGTAAATAGTGCTGCAGTGAACATTGGGGTACATGACTCTTTGAATTATGGTTTTCTCAGGGTATATGCCCAGTAGTAGGATGGCTGGGTCATATGGTAGTTCTATTTTTAGTTTTTTAAGGAACCTCCATACTGTTCTCCACAGTCGGTGTATCAATTTACATTCCCACCAACAGTGTAAGAGGGTTCCCTTTTCTCCACACCTTCTCCAGCATTTATTGTTTCTAGATTTTTTGATGATGGCCATTCTGACTGGTGTGAGGTGATACCTCATTGTAGTTGTGATTTGCATTTCTCTAATAATTAGTGATGCCAAGCATCTTTTCATGTGCCTCTTGGCCATTTGTGTGTCTTCTTTTTGTGTGTGTGTTCACTTACTTTAATAACACTACATTTACCATGTTATCACCATGGAATGTAAATTCAGGTTAGACAAGAGAATCTCACAAGTACAACAAAGCATTCTGTAGTATACCAAAGTTTGTATAATGTCTGACCAAACCAGCTTGCTCATAAATCACTTCCATTACAGGCAATTTATTTAGTTTAACATTTATGATTCTTTCAGAGAAAATAAACAGACTGCACACATTTAAAAAGTATTTTTCATTTACCTTTGCATTAGCACTTAAAATACACACTTCTATTTCAAAATGCCATTTAAAAATTATTCTAAGATAACAGCAGCAAACTATAATTCTGCAATTACAAAACAGCTAAACGGGGATCTACAGTTAAGTTATTCTCATGTTTACAACTATGATTCTGAAACAGATACTACTTCAAAGCAACTGTTACCAGCTCTTTAGTTTTGATTTAAAAACACACACATAGTTGCTGGGAGGTTTATAATGTTGTATTCCATGCACTGTTCTGAAAGGGTTCTTCAAGAGCCAACCAGACCTTAAAAACAGTACTCAGTCCACAAGGCAGTCAGAAAGAGTTAAATTAACTGGGGTAAATAGGATTCCTACATTACATCAAAAGCATATGATATTCTGCAGCAACTGGGAGCATTTTCAGGTTTGGCATGTTGTCCTCTTTACAACTAATTTTATCAGAAGAGTTTAAGAAGGTGGACACTGTACCACTATCAAGTGCATTTAAAAGTGACATGTTTTTGTGCTAATCTGACTCCCCTGAATGACCTAGCTATTGAACTAGTCACTAGGCAAATCAAGCCTGCAAGAAAGGAAGCCAATATTCATATTATCATGTTATTGTCCGACCCATAGAATTTATTTTCAACATAAACATATAACCCCAATATGAGATGTCTAACTAAAGCAAGCACCACCAAGACCAAGACAGCATCTCCTCTTCTAAGGTTTAGGTTCTGCCCAGAATTCTTGATACATGGAATAGCCCATACCAAGAGTCATTTTTCCCACAACAAAGCCTTGGGCTGCCACGCGCATGTGGATCAAGTGAATAGACATTTTAGTATTGCCCCTGCTCTTCAATTTATATAATCCATATGCAAAGATTGCTGCAAAACCTGCCATTCCAATGGGGACAAATGGTGCCTCTCTAGCTTTTAGGATAAGTTTAGATCCCTGATCTTCATCATATGAAGAAAGAGAAACATCTGTGTCACTTGACATAGTGATTGAAGAATCTTCAGACAACGGCAGGACATCACAGTCTCCTACTGGCTTCTCCGTATGTCTTCTTTGGTGAAATGTCTATTTAGGTCTTCTGCCCATTTTTGGATTGGGTTGTTTTTTTGATATTGAGCTGCGTGAGCTGTTTGTATATTTTGGAGATTAATCCTTTGTCTGTTGCTTCGTTTGCAAATATTTTCTCTCATTCTGAGGGTTGTCTTTTCATCTTGTTTATGGTTTCCTTTGCTGTGCAAAAGCTTTTAAGTTTAATTAGGTCCCATTTATTTATTTTTGTTTTTATTTTCATTACTCTAGGAGGTCGGCCAAAAAAGATCTTGCTGTGGTTTATATCAAAGAGTGTTTTTCCTACTTTTTCCTCTAAGAGTTTTATAGTGTCTGGTCTTACATTTAGGTCTTTAA
This sequence comes from Leucopleurus acutus, assembly GCF_964270905.1. Taxonomy (NCBI): domain Eukaryota; kingdom Metazoa; phylum Chordata; class Mammalia; order Artiodactyla; family Delphinidae; genus Leucopleurus; species Leucopleurus acutus. The sequence continues at coordinate 149,739,098 of NC_139143.1, forward strand.
TCCATTTTGAGTTTATTTTTGTGTATGGTGTTAGGAAATGTTCTAATTTCATTCTTTTACATGTGGCTATCCAGTTTTCCCAGCACCACTTATTGAAGAGGCAGTCTTTTCTCCATTGTATATTCTTGCCTCCTTTGTCATAAATTAGGTGATCGTATGTGTGCGGGTTTATCTCTGGGCTTTCTATCCTGTACCATTAATCTATATTTCTGGTTTTGTGCCAGTACCATACTGTTTTGATTACTGTAGCTTTGTAGTATAGTTTGAAGTCAGGGAGGTTGATTCCTTCAGCTCCGTTTTTCTTTCTCAAGATTGCTTTGGCTATTTGGGTGTTTGGCTTTGTTGGTGTTTCCATACAAATTGTTAAATTTTTTGTTCTAATTCTGTGAAGAATGCCATTGGTAATTTGATAGGGATTGCATTAAATCTGTAGATTGCTTTGCATAGTATAGTCATTGTCTCAATATTGATTCTTCCAATCCAAGAACATGGTATATTTCTCCATTTGTTTATGTCATCTTTGATTTCTTTCATCAGTGTTTTATAGTTTTCTGAGTATATGTCTTTTCCTCTTTAGGTGGGTTTATTCCTAGGTATGCATTTCCTTTCTTTTTAAGGCTGAATAATATTCCATTACATGTATATACCACATTTGCTTATCCATTCATCTGTCAATGAATACTTGGATTGCTTTCACTGTTTAGCTATTGTGAATAATGCTGCTATGAATATGGGTGTAAAATACCTCTTTGGTACCCAGTTTTCAAGTCTTTGGAGTATATGTCCCGAAGTGTAATTGCTGAATTATATGGTAATTCTTTTTGTTTGTTTGTTTTAAAAGAAGGAGTCAGTGTTTCTAGAATTTTTTTTTTGGTTGTGCTGGTCTTAGTTGTGGAAGGTGGGCTCCCTAGTTGCAGCTTGTCAGCTCCATAGTTGCGGCATGCATGTGGGATCTAGTTCCCTGACCAGGGATTGAACCTGGGCCCCCTGAATTGCGAGCATGGAGTCTTTTTTTTTTTAATTTATTTATTTATTTTTGGCTGCATTGGTTCCTCGTTGCTGCATGTGGGCTTTCTCTAGTTGTGGCAAGCGGGAGCTACTCTTTGTTGCAAAGTGCGGGCTTCTCATTGCAGTGGCTTCTCTTGTTGTGGAGCATGGGCTCTAGGCACGCAGGCTTTAGTAGCTGTGGCACACGGGCTCAGTAGTTGTGGCTCGCGGGCTCTAGAGCACAGTCTCAGTAGTTGTGGCACATGGGCTTAGTTGCTCCATGGCATGTGGGATCTTCCCAGACCAGGGCTTGAACCCATGTCTCCTGCATTGGCAGGCGGAGTCTTAACCACTGCACTACCAGGGAAGTTCCTATATGGTAATTCTATTTTTAATTTTTTGAGGAACCACTATACTGTTTTCCACAGCAGGTATATCTTTTTACATTCCAACCATCAGTGCACAGGGTTCTAATATCTCTACATACTCACCAACACTTGTTATTTTCTAGTTTTTTTGTTTTTTGTTTTATGATAGTAGCCATCTTAATGGGTGTGAGATACAATGGTATCTCATTATAGGTTTGATTTGCATTTCCCTAATGATTGGCAATGTTGAACATCTTTTCATGTGCATACCGGTCATTTGTATATCTTCTTCAGAGAAATGTGTATTCAGGTCCTTTGCCTGTTTTTGAATCAGGTTGTTTGGGTTTTTGTTGTTGAGTTTTAGTTCTCTCTATATTGTAGATATTAATTCCTTATCAGATATATGATTTGCAAACATTTTCTCCCATTCTGTGTGTTGCCTTTTTACTCTGTTGATACTGTCTTTTGTGCACAAAAATTTAATTTTCTTGAAGTCCAATTTGTCCATATTTTGTTTGTTGCCTGTGCCTTTAGTGTCATATCCAAGATGTCATTGCCAAATCCAATGTTGTGAAGGTTTTGCCCTATATTTTTATCTAACAGTTTTATTATTTTAGGTCTTACACTTAGGTCTCAGATCCATTTTGAGTTAATTTTTTCATATGGTGTTAGGTAAGGGTCCAACTTCATTCTTTTGCAATGTGACTATCCATGCACCATTTTCCCAGTCAAAAAGACTTTTTCCCATTGAATGGTATCAGCACCATTATCAAAAATCATTTGACCATATATGTGAAGATTTACTTCTGGACAGAATGCATGACATTTTATAGGATACAACAATGAATCAGAGTGCAGATTGTCCTAACACACTAGAATTGGTCATAAGCAAATTGTTAGAATGGAGTTGGATCTTATTTTTGCTTTGGAGAAAAAGGGGGGAGAAGATTTGATTTAGAGAAAGTAAAATAGCTGACTTAAAGGGAGTTCATGTCAGAATTAAAGACCTTTAGACACTTTTCCTGCCCTAGTTCATCTAGTTCACATCCTTGTTTTTATACATGAAGAAAAAGAGACATGGTGTTACTCTTGAGGTAAGAATTACCAAAAGAAAAGACATTATAGTAGAAAGATTTCAGCTCAGTAAAGGAAGAACTTCTAACATCTAGCATAGATAAATGTGGGGAGAAATGAGCTCTTTATTAAGTACAAATATTCAAACAGAAATTGTGTTACCGAATTAGATTCGAGGCCCCCTTCTTGGGGCCCTAGCTGAACTGAAGATCCCTTGGCTCTATCAGGGAGTTCTTTCTCTCTCAGCTTCACACTGCCAATAATGAAACTGAGTTTGGTACAAGCAAGACAGGCTTTTATTCAATGGCCAGAGAATGGAGAAGGGGAGCTCATGCTCTAAAAGCACCTCTCCCCAAAGGGAGAGGAGTAAGGGAATTTTAAGCAAACAGGTCAACAGAGCTCTAGGAAAGGAGCAGAGATTTTCATGGGCAGCCGGGGCATGCACAGTCTTTCATGTTCCTTTTCATGCACCAACTGTCCCTAGAAGAGTACAAATCCCCACTTTGGGTGGAGATCTTAGCATCGTAATGAAGTGAAGGTAACTTTCAGATACCTCCAGGTTTCATCTGAGCAGGAACATTCCTGTGATCAAGTCAAAGCTGGTTAGGAGCAGTTGACCATTGTATATCTCTCAAAGCACTATCTCTTAAAATACAGCTGCAAAGCATCTCTGCCAATACCAGGAGGTATTTTGAAACAAACACAGAGATAAATCAGGGCAAGTGTATTTCAGCTCTCAGGGGTTGGTATGGAAACACAGAGATAAATCAAGGCAAGGAAAGTAGTGACCTTTAGACTACTTTGCCCACCATCTTGGATCTAGCCTTTTCAGTCTGGTTTTATTGTGGTCCTTTGTGGCATCCTGTTGATAAAATACAACTAGCTTGTATGGTTAAAAAATAAAAAATAAAAATAACAAAACAAAAAAACAAGTTTCTGTGCCTGGGGCCTGGGCTGCATAGCATGTAAATTTTGCTGTAGAAAGCAGGTCTGATCATCTCTCTGCCTTGCTTGCAAATGTTCTGTGACATTAACTTCAGGAAAAAGGCCATTTTTTAAAATGGCATACGTGGCTCTTATAATGTGGTCCTAGGCTACAATTATAGCATCATTTCCTGGCCTGTATCTATGTTCTTGATATATCCAACTATATGAACTCTAATGTCTTTTCTAACTCTCAGATCTTATGCACATTAAAGAAAAAGCCTCTTTGAAAAAAAAAACCAGACCTTTTTTTTTTTTTGGCGGTACGCGGGCCTCTCACTATTGTGGCCTCTCCCATTGCGGAGCACAGGCTCCGGACGCGCAGGATCAGCGGCCATGGCTCACGCGCCCAGCCGCTCCGCGGCATGTGGAACCTTCCCAGACCGGGGCACAAACCCGTGCCCTCTGCATCGGCAGGCGGACTCTCAACCACTGCGCCACCAAGGAAGCCCCAACAGACCGTTTTTAACACTTCAAGGAAGTACACTAAAGGGTATGGCTGTAGTTAAAAATTCCACACAATGAATCCTCAGAACAAATTAAATGGAATCAATGGGTAGCAAGCACTCACATGTGCTAGTGTGAGTCTGTGGGCACGTTAAATCCAAACTGGGGCAGCTGAGAAGAAACTTGATTTTAAGGAGAAAGGGAATTAATTTTTGTTGAATGTTTACTACGAAATAGGCATTTAAACATATTTTAGTTTATTTAATGTTAAGAATGCTAAAAGACAAAAAGAAATCGATCCTTTACACTATCTTTGAGGCTCTGGTATTGCATGCTATTTTCTTTCTTTCTTTCTTTTTTTTTTTAGCGGTACGCGGGCCTTTCACTGTTGTGGCCTCTCCCATTGCAGAGCACAGGCTTCGGACGCGCAGGCTCAGCGGCCATGGCTTACGCGCCCAGCCGCTCCGCGGCATGGGGGATCTTCCCGGACCGGGGCACGAACCCGCGTCCCCTGCATCGGCAGGCAGACTCTCAACCACTGCACCACCAGGGAAGCCCGCATGCATGCTATTTTTAAGAATCACAATAATTTTAAACTTTGAACTTATCATCTGCTTTACAGACAACTTAGAGTGTCAACAAACAATTTCTAGGTACTTTCTGAGCATCAGAATTGTTCTGGGTGCTGGGAATACACAGGTGAAGAAGACGTGGTTAGGACCACATTATGGGACTCTTTTTGACTGGAGCTTATCGTCAGGGTCTGTAAAAGGTTACCAACCACTGAAGTCTCTCTCCTTGAAGAAATCAGGTATATAGAAAAAAAAGGAGCCTCAGAAAAAAAAACTTTAGCAGATCTGATCATATCTCTCCCTTACTTATGAATGTTCAGTAACTCCCCATTAACTACAGGATAAAACCTGTTTTTTTGAATAACATACATGGCCCTTTATGATTTGTTCCCTTTATGATTTACCAGTAGATCTTGGTTTCAGCAGACTTATCTCTAAGGTACCTTTCTTGTTCTGATTTAATTTACTCACCAAATCACCTTTTCATCCAATATGATGATTTTTGGATTGGGTTTTCCTATCACCGAGGAAGAGAATAGAATATGAATATTGATCCATTGGGCAATTATATTCCTCATTACATATGATGAAATAAGATTTTTGCTGTAAGTAATTTTCACCTGAGTTTGGGTGAAATTGAGCTCCCCGAACTTCTGAACTGGAAGGCTAAATTTGGAGACTTAACCACAATCTTGAGGTCTTCCTTGCAAGTATCAGATATAAGTCCTTAGTATATATATACAGAGCAGTATCAGATACAAGTCCTTAGTGAGCCGTCAGATATTTACCATTTAATTTCTCATTAAGATGTTGGTGATTCAATGGAAAGAACACAGAACTGGTATTCTAGGCCTGCCTGTGACTTACTGTATGACCCTGGCCACTAATTAAGTCTCTTATACCCTAAGTTCCCTTGTTTTTTGCGTAGAAATACTTGCTCTATACGTGTGTTCTATTGTGATGATAAGCAAGAGTATAGTTGCCAAAATTCCATTCAACGAGTACATAGGCATTATAAGGAATACACATGCTAAGTATTTGCACTCAAGTTGATAATTTATTGGAGTCAGACTCATGAAAGTAATGTGTAGGGATTCAGAGAATGGAGGAATCACATTCAGTGATGTGTGCAGGGGTGGTGATCAAGATGATTTAATGAAGGAGGTAGGAGTTGAGCTGGATCTTGAGGAATAGGAAAGGTGGTAGAAGAGCGTTAGCTGGAAGGGATAAGAGCAGAGAGGCACTGGGATTCTCAGTCTGGCCCCAGCCTTTGTTTTCAGACTCATTATCTTCTGTACACTCTAGACAAAATGATGTTCTCCGAATCACAGACTTGTGTCCGGCACATAGTAGGCAAACCTCCAAGGTTCAGCTTCTACCTCTTCCATTAAACCCTCACCCAAGTGGAATTTAACATGCTCTCCTCTGCAACTAAGATGTTAGTATCATCTTAATGTCTCTACAGGCTTTAAATTTGGGACCTGCTACTTTCCTTACATCCTCTCTGTCAGGTAGGTATTCTGCCATTGAAAACTTACAGATAAAGAAACTCAGAGGGTGTATTTGGCCAAAGTCAAACAACTGATAAGTGCTGAAGCCAGGTAGAGCTCTTTTGACTTGAAATCCACTACTGTACGCACTACACTGGAGCGCCCTGGCATGAGACGGGTGGAGTAAAATGTATTGATACTTAATTCTCAGAGCTCTAATTTTCTCATTTATAAATGAGAGCAGTAGCACGGACCTCGTGGGATTGTTGTAATTTTTTTTTTTGCCACACCGCTTTTGGGATCCCAGTTCCCTGACCAGGGATGGAACCCGAGCCCCTTGCAGTGGAAGCGTGGAGCTCTAACCACTGGACCAGCAGGGAATTCCCTGTTATAAGAATTAAATGGTAAAATATGTGAACTCCCTAGCTCAATGACTAGCATTTAGTGGTCTCTTCTCACCAAGCTTCAGATTCATGTAGGCATAAATACACAAATAAGAAATATCCAGTTCTGGGGTGCAAAGAAGACGGATTCTGCAGAGAGGCCTTCTGTAAACTTTTACAGGCCCCAGCCTCTGAGTCACATCATGAGAAATTTTATAAGGCAGCATCTTGTAAAGACTTAAGATTTTGCATTTTCCCCCATGTCCAACCTATCATATCCTTTTCCTGCCTCAGCATGTGTCAAATGCAAGAACTGTAGTTGTGTGACTTGTCCAGCTTTGAGGTTAGAGGGTGGTTGAATAATCTCCAAGGCTGGTATCTTAAAAAAAATTAACCAAACTATCCTTTCCGATCGGGACTTTTAATTACTATGTGGAGGAACCTACATTAAAAGCAAGAGGGGGAGAAGGCTCATGGATGGTAGTTGATTCCAAACCCACGTGAAACTAAATAAATGATTTCTTAAATCTTTTACCGGGGTGGAGGGTGGGATACTCTTGTGATTTCTCTCGAGTTCCTTAACTCCAGAATTGGCTGCACTTTAAAAGAAAAGGATTCCAGCTTCGGTGGGCTGGTGGCAAAGTGAATAGGCGGGGAATGGTGGGGCGACCCGGGAGGATTCCTCTGTCTACCTACTCGCTGGTGTTCAGAAGCCCGCTCTAGCCGCCAAGGGTCCGCGGAGGCGCGGGCCGGGTCAGTTCCGTAAGCCAGGCTCAGAGGTGCACGTCCAAGGCCGGGGCTTCCTTCCACTGGGGGACGGCTTTCGGGCCCTCTTCCCGCTTGGGGGCCTCCGTAGGGAGGTCCACAGCCCAGGAAGCCAACCTGAGCGGCGCGGCAGTGCCCGCGACCCCGGCCTCCTCAAGCACGCCAGCGTCCTCGCGCCGCTCCCCAGGGGGGCCCAGCGGGGGAGATGGACTTCGCGACCCTCGCTCGGTGGCCCCGCCCCTCCCTGCGAGCCCGTTGTGACTTCAACCTTCCCCCAACGCTAGAGGGCCCCGCCCCCTCCCCGCGGGCTAAAGAGTGTCCTCGCGCGCTCGCCCCTTCCCTCAGCGTGAGTGTGAGTGCGCTGTCCTCTCACCTCGGCGTTGTTTCCCTCCTCCCCATTGTTTCCCGTCTCTACCACAAGGCCCCGAACGTAGCCCCACCCCCATTGGTGTTTACTACCCCCCGCCCCGGTTTAACCAGTGCCCAGGGGACCCCAGAACGGAGGGAGGGGGCACCCCCAAACTCTTCCCTCTGCGCCTCTTCTCCGGGGTTTCCTGCGCATCTATTCCCTACCCCTGCCCGGGTCAGGACTCCATTCGGGGCTCCGTCCCTCTCTCCCCTCCCCCTCTCCCCCGGCTCCCCTTCTCCCTCGGCCCCCTCCCCTCAGCGGGTCCTCCTCTTTCTCTCCCCCTCTCTCCTCCCCCTCCCCATCCCTTCCCCCCCACAATGCAGTTCGCGGCGCGGCGGACATGGCGGTGGTGCCCTGAGCTCGTCGTGTCCTGGCCTCCAGCGGCGGCGGCAGTGACGGCGGCAGCGGGAGGCGGAGGCGGAGCGGGAGCCACTGAGATGAGGAGGCGCCGCGCGCGCCTGTAGCTCGCGGGCCTCGCAGGTACGGAGGTTCCGGCCGCGGCGCAGCACCCGGCGCCCAAGGGGGTGTGCTCGGGGCAGGCCGGGCGGCCCCCTCTTCGCCCTCAGGTGCTGCGGCTCGCAGGTGTCGCGGCCCGGCCCGAGCCCGTGTCAGCCGTCCTCTTGGGGCCTGACAATTCTTTCTTTGCCGGAATGCGCTTCGGGTGTCCCAGGGGAAGGCAGAGATAAGGGAGGTAGGGGCGGCGGCCTGGGCTTCCTGAGGAGGGCATCGGGGAGCTTTGGGGCCGAACTCCACAGCGAGGCTGGGACGCTCGGCCTCTGAGGTGAAACCTGTAGACCCGGGCAGCGGATTTTGAGTTAACGGGATAGGAGTGAACATTTTCTGGGGTCCAGTATGATTCCTTGTCATGTGTGCCTTTTCTTTCACCCCTGCTTAGATATAGACGTACGTATGTAACATGTAAATACACAAACACACATATAATACATAATAAACATTTTTTTCCGGGCTCGCCCTTGTCGTGAGGAGAGAACGTAGAGATGTCTGTGAGGATATCGCTTCTTGCTCGCCCGCCTTCTCTCTCCCCCGCCCCCCGGTCGAATGGTGGTAATGAACGCTTTTGACGTGGGAAACTGAGATTCGTATTTGTAAACAGACAGCACTCGCCGAGTGTGTTGTACGCCTCCGCGAGAGGTTTCAGGTCCTTCTGGTATACGGATTGCAAAAGAATGAGATATTTAGACCTGAAAGAAAGACATCATCGGGATTTCAAGTCGTACCTGAATGTGGTGAATTACTGTTATTTTAACAACGTTGATTAAATACTTTCTTTTTAGAAGATTATCAGATTTTTAATCAGATGAATTTTGTACCTTGCGCGAGGTCTTAGTTTCGGTATACCATGTTTCTTCGTTTCGATATATTTTTCATACAAAAGTAGTTCCTTACACATTTGACGTTTTACTCCCTTTTGTGATCTCCTTAGTGTCCAGAAGTGCAATTCGAATTGTGTATTGTTGGCATGCATTTAATAATTAGCTGGAGCGGATCAGGTTACCTTTTGTTTCCAAAGATCGCCCCCCCATCCAGTCTTGTAGTAGCGAAATGTGTAACACTTGGTGAAACGGAACATATCCTTTTTCTGTTTTTAAAATAATGAGAACTATTAGCTAATAAAATTGGATAATTGCAACTGGTTATGATAATTTAGAGAGAATGCCGTATCAAGGTGGTGAATTGTAGGATGGTTTTTTTTTAAAGTTTTTTTTGTTGTTGTTACTATCAGCGTGTTCTGTATATGAGTAAAATGTACGCTGAAATTTGTTTTAGGCTCAGAACGCTGTATGTCTCCTTAGAAATTGCTGCACTATATTGCATCCTAGTACTGATTAGTCACAACTTATAAAGTTTTGAAATACTCTTTTAGAAAACTGTGCTTAAGATAATTAATGAATTCACTAGTGTCTAGTGTATTATGATCCTTTTATAAACAAATTTTAAAGAGTGCTTCTTAAAAACCGTATACTTTGGGGAAGATAAGAATTTTAAGTTGTTTTATGCTTTAAAAAGATGATATTTAGTACAAACAAAATAGTTACTTTTTAAAAAAAGAGCTATTTTAGATAAATTTTCCTGCTGGTTGTAATTTTTCATTTGACTTGTGTGGAAAATGAAAAAATAAAGCTTCCTTGAAATAATACAGAAGCGGAAGTGAAAGTTATTGACATTTAATGTTTTAAGTCTAGCAAATATCTAAATACAAAAAGGAAATTAAAGTCTTTTCATTGTCCTAGGTCAAGTTGTTAGTAATACAGATAAACTAACAAGATGTTATGATGCACATAAGTTTAGTTCAATATTGTAAATCCTAAATCACATCTAGAATTACATTTAGTTTTAGTTAATGTAGCTGGAACAGTATAGTGTCTACATTATAATTTCAGACCTTTTAAAATAAAAATTTTTATTTGTAATTGTAAATGTCTGATTAATAAAAAGCTGTTTAAAGAGAATTTTTATTAGTTCTCAGAGTAGAGTCATTTTAGTAAGAGTAATTGGATGACTCTTTTTGACCTCAAAGTTAACCTTGACATGCACAATAAGCAGGATTAATTATGTTGTGTTCTTCATATAATGTCAAATCAGGATCTTTGCATAGACAAAGGTGTATGAATTTTATTTCTGCAGAAAGTTTCTGGTTTCAGAGAAACTATAAGTAAGACTTACCTGTAAATGCTGATGCCAGTAAATTTTGTTTATCCTTAAAAAAAGAGACCATTTTGATATAACAAATTCAGTGAGATGTGTTACTTCCTAACATAAACTACAAGTGCTTGAATTCAGTTGATTGTTACTGCAGATAGAAATATGTTCTAAAAAAGAACAGTTCTAGAAAGACAAATAGGCAAGGGGAGTAAAGCCGGATATATAGACTTTTTTCTTCTTAGAGGAATTAAGATTAATTACACTGAACTAAGTAAATTAGAATTTTTTTACACTAAGATTTACCTGTTTTGTTTCAGTCATTGTGCTAGACATGTTTATGTATTTTTTTCACTTGTTCAGTGTAACAACCCTATGAAAACTGTTTTATAAATGAGGAATCTCTGACTCAGGTTAATTTGCATAAGAGCATAGAGTTAGAAAGATTGAAAGCAGCTCTGTGCGTTCTTCCTATTATATATGTCATGTTGCTTCTCAGATGTATCAAGTGTTCTTCCAATTTTATAGGAGAAACTGCCTAAGGTTGCTTGTTCATTCATCATTTAATCATTTGTTTCTTCAAACATTTGCATTTGTACTTTATGCTAGACATTGCTAGGTTTTAGAGATATAAAATTATTGAAGACAACCTCTTGCTTCAGGGAACTCAGTCATATAATATGTACAGATAAATTGCAACACACTAGATTATGGGAGTTCGGAGGGAAGAAGCCGGCTCTTGAGGGATGAGTAGGAGTTTTCCAGGTGGAGAAGGGGATAGACGGGAGGCCATTGCAAAGTAAAGGAATAATGTGTGTGAAGGTGGTAAGTTGTAATAGGGCTTGGTGTTTAGGGGAGAGTGAGAAATTCAGTGTGGTATGAATTGAGGAGTTATGGATAGAGTGGTGAGAGAAATGGTTTGAAGTACCTGGCAGATTGTGAAGATTATTGTGTATGTTAAATGAAGACCTTTGGATTTTTATCGTGTAAAGTGAGATCACCAAGTGGGATAGTGGTTGAGCTGTAATTAAAATTATGTTTTTTGATTCCTATTTTAGTATTTCTTTCTCCTTGGCTTCTCCATCAATAGATTTACCCTTGTTTTCATTGGATAGTCAAGCCATCTTTTGTATGCTGCTCTCTTCTCCTCTCTCTAGTTGCTGTATTCCAGACTGGTTCTTTGAGGATCCTGTGATCCAAGTCTTATTGTCTAAGAACGTTTAATTTCTTAGAGGAGTCTTTTGAGGTAAAAATAACTCTGGGAGGGCTTCCCTGGTGGCGCGGTGGTTGAGAGTCTGCCTGCCGATGCAGAGGACATGGGTTCGTGCCTCGGACCGGGAAGATCCCACATGCCGCGGAGCGGCTGGGCCCGTGAGCCATGGCCGCTGAGCCTGCGCGTCCAGAGCCTGTACTCCGCAACGAGAGAGGCTACAACAGTGAGAGGCCCACATATCGCAAAAAAAAAAAAAAAAAAAAAAACTCTGGGAGAAATCACCTTGTTATGGTTACACAGGAAGTGTTTTCACTCCTTGGCTTGGGTTAGCTGACTGCTTTCTAGTTTACCACTGGAAAGCAATAACATAGGGCATTGGGGAATGTGGGCTGGAAAGCAGAGGCAGGATTCATACAAGCTCGGTGTTCATTAGTAAAGATGAGCAAAGTCCTACTGATCTTTATACAAAGCAATCTGTATTTTCAAAAATTAGGTATTTTGTAAGACACACAATAATCTGGTTGTTTTAAATGGGTATTTGATTTACAATGATAATAGGTAACTTACTGCATAGTTACTATGTATTCATTTATTGCTAAAGATCTTAGAAGTATTCATCGGCCCTCGCAACAACTCCTTTTATATTATCAGTATTTATAGGTGAGGAAAGTAGCTGCAGAAAGACTAAATACCTTGGATAAGATCTCAGAGCTAGTTTGCTGCTGAGCCAGGATTTGAACTCAGGGTGTCTGAGTCTAGAGTTAGAGCTCTTAATCACTATACTATGTTGCACCTTAAGCTTAGGTTGTCAAAATTTAGTATGCAGAGGATGTTAAATTCAGTATAGTCGCATAGGTTGTCAAAAAATGTTTTGTTAAGAACATAAAGTATGAATTAAGATGATAATGAAATCTGATTGCATTTTGTCAGTCTCAGCTGTACACTGTAGTTTAAATAATTTAATTAACATTAAAATTGATTGGTCATTAACTATAAATAGCTCCAGTCTTGCGCTGAGGGTTAGTTTAGGTCAGCGGTATTCAAACTATGTTTGGGGACCTTTTGGGGGTCTTTGAGTCGTAACTGTTTTCATAGTAATATTAAGAAGATATTTACCTTTTCCCCTTTCATTTTCTCATCTGGAATGTAGAGTGATAGATAAATGTGAAAACATTATTACTTTGATGGTATTGGAATGTGTAATAGTGTATTCTTTTTTTCTTTTTCTTTGAGATATAATTTACAGTACCATAAAACTCACCTTTTTAAAACATGCAGTTCAGGGACTTCCCTGGCAGTCTGGCGGTTAAGACTCCGCGCTTCCAATGCAGGGGACATGAGTTTGATCCCTGGTTGGGGAACTAAGATCCCATATGCTGCGTTACGTGACCAAAAAAAAAAAAAGCATGCAGTTCAGTGTATATTCGTAAGGTTATGTAACCATCACTACTGTTTAATTCCAGAACATTTTCATCTTACCAAAAGAAACCCTGTGCCCATTAGCAATCACCCTGCATCCCCCCCCCCACCTCAAGCTTTTGGCAGCCACTAAACTGCTTTCTGTCTCATTCTGTCTTTGGAATTGCTTCATGTGAATAGAGTCATATAACATGTGACTTTTTGTGCCTGGCTTCTTTCACTAAGCATAATGTTTTCAAGGTTCGTCCATAATACATCATGTATTAGCACTTCATTCCTTTTTATGGCTGAATAATACTACATTCTGTGGAATGTATTCTATAGAGATACCACATTTTGTTTATCCATTCATCATTTGATAGACATTTGGGTTATTTCCACTTTTTGGCTATTATGAATAATGTTTCTTTGAACATTCATGTAAAAGTTTTTGTGAGGATGTATGTTTTCATTTCTCTTGGATATATACCCAGGAGTGGAATTGCTGAGTGTTTTGATACATTTATGTTTAACTTTATGGAGGAACTGCCAAACTATTTTCCTGAGAGGCTGCACCATCTTATATTTTCGCTAGTAATGTATGAGGGTTCTAATTTCTCCACATCCTCACCAACACTTGTTATTGTCCATCTTTTAAATTATTGCCATCCTAGCTGGTGAAGTGGTATCTCATTGTGGTTTTGATTTGCACTTCCCTAATGACTAATGATGTTAAGCATCTCTTCATGTGTCTGTTGCCTATTTGTATATCTTATTTGGAGAAATGTCTATTTAAATCCTTTGTTCATTAAAAAAAATTAGATTATTTTTATTGTTGAGTTGTAAGAGTTCTTTATATATTCTGCGTACTAGACCCTTATCAGATAAATGATATGCAAAAATGTTCTCCCATTTTGTGGGTTATCTTTTCATTTTCTTTTTTTAAATTTAAAAAATTTGGCAAAATATAACATAAAATTTACCATGTTAACCATTTTTAAGTGTATATTCACAGTGTTGTGCAACCATCACCACCATCCATGTCCAGAACTTTTTCCTTTTTCCTAAACTAACACTCTGTGCCCTTAAGCAGTAACTCTTCATTCCCTCCTCCCCTCAGCCCCTAGCAACCATCATTCTACTTTCTGTTTCTATGCATTTGACTACTGTATGTAATTAGAGTCATATAATATTTGTTCTTTTGTGACTTACTTTATTTAGCACAGTTTCTTCAGGGTTCTTCCACGTTTTAGCATGTGTCGGAATTTGCTTCTTTTTTAAGGCTGAATAATGTTCTGTTGTATTTATATACCATATTTTGTTTATCCATTCATCCGTTGATAGACACTTTGGTTGCTTCTGCCTTTTGGCTATTGTGAATACTGCTGCTGTGGATGTGGGTGTACAAATATCTGTTTGAGTCCCTGCTTTCTGTTCTTTGGAAATGTACCCAGAAGTGGAATTGCTGGATCATGTGGTAAATCTATGTTTAGTTTTTGAGGAACTGCCATTTAATTCTTTTCATTTTCTTGAGTATGTTTTTTTAAGCACCCAAGTTTTAGATTTTGATAAAGTCCTATTTATCTATTTCTTCTTGCGCTTTGGGAGTCATATCCAAGAGATATAAGCCAAAATTACAAAGATCTACACCTGTGTTTTTTTCCTACCAGTTTTATAGTTTTAGCTTTTACATTTAGGTTTTTGATCCATTTTTAGTTAATTTTTGAATGTGGTGTGAGGCAGAGGTCCAACTTCATTCTTTTGCATGTGGCTATCCAGTTATCCTAGCACCATTTATTGACAAGACTATTCTTTCCCTTGTTGAATGATCTTGGTATCATTGTTGAAAATCAATAGACCATAAAAGTCTCTGTTTGTTTCTGGCTTCTCAATTGATTCTGGATTCTCCGTTGATTTGTATGTCTGTCCTTATGCCAGTACCACCCAGTCTTTTTTCCTTTTATTTATTTATTTATTTTTGGCTGCGTTGGGTCTTTGTTGCTGTGCGCGGGCTTTCTCTATTTGTGGCAAGTGGGGGCTCCTCTTCCTTGTGGTGCACGGGCTTCTCGTTGCGGTGGCATCTCTTGTTGGGGAGCACAGGCTCTAGGCGTGACGGCTTCAGTAGTTGTGGCACATGGGCTCAGTAGTTGTGGCTCGTGGGCTCTAGACCGCAGGCTCAGTAGTTGTGGCACACGGGCTTATTTGCTCCGCGGCATGTGGGCTCTTCCCGGACCAGGGCTCGAACCCGTGTCCCCTGCATTGGCAGGAGGATTCTTAACCACTGCACCACCGGGGAAGTCCCACCACCCAGTCTTGATTACTGTAGCTTTGTAGAAGTTTTGAAATTGGGAAATCGAAGTTGAAGTTGTGAGTTCTCCAACTTAACTTTTCCTTTTCAAGATTGTTTTTGGCTGTTCTGAGTCCCTTGCATTTCCGTGTGCATTTTAGGATCCACTTGTCAATTTTTGAAGAAAATCTTGTACTTCTTTTGTTATTACTTTGATGGTATTGGAATGTGTAATAGTGTATTCTTCTTTTTCTTTTTCTTTGAGGTATAATTTACAGTACCAATTGTAAATAGAATTTTTTTTTTTTTTTTGCGGTACGCGGGCCTCTCACTGTTGTGGCCTCTCCCGTTGCGGAGCACAGGCTCCGGACGCGCAGGCTCAGCGGCCATGGCTCATGGGCCTAGCTGCTCCGCGGCATGTGGGATCTTCCTGGACCAGGGCACGAACCCATGTCCCCTGCATCGGCAGGTGGACTCTCAACCACTGCGCCACCAGGGAAACCCTGGAATTGTTTTCTTGACTTCACTTCTGGACTGTTCATTGCTAGTATGTAGAAATACAATTGATTTTTGTATATTGATCTTGGATAGTAATCTTGCAGGACTAATTTATTAGCTCTAACGGGTTTTTTGAGGATTCCTTAGGATTTTCTACATATGGGATCATGTCATCTGCAAATATAGATAGTTTTACTTTTTCTTTTCCAGTCTGGATGCTTTTTATTTCTTTTTCTTGCCTAATTGCCCTGGCTGGTACAGTGTCGAAGAGAAGTGAAGACAACAGGGAATTCCCTGGAGGTCCAGTGGTTAGGACTCGGTGCTTTCACTTCTGTGGCCTGTGTTCAATCCCTGGTCAGGGAACTAAGATCCTGCAAGCCATGCGGCCAAAATGAATAAATAAATAAATAGATAAATGTTAAAAAAAACGTGAAGACAACATATCCTTGTTTCTGTTCTTAAGGGAGAAAACATTTCACCATTAAGTATGATGTCACATGTGGGTTTTTTGGTCAGATTGAGGAAAGTTTCTTTTGATTCCTAATTTGTTGAGTGTTTTTATTGTAAAAGGGTGTTAGATTTTATCAAATGCTTTTTTTTGTGTCACTCGAGATGACTGTGTGGTTTTTGTCCTTTATTTTATTAATATGGTGTATTACATTGATTGATTTTCATATTGAACCAACCTTGCATTCCTGGTATAGAATACACTTGATCCTGGTGTATAACTTTTTGTTGCTGGATTTGGTTTGCTAGTATTTTGTTGAGGATTTTGCATCTGTATTCGTAAGACACATTGGCGTATAGTTTTCTCGTAATGTTTTTGTCTGGTTTTGGTATTAAGGCAATACTGGCCTTATAGAATGAGTTAATAGTGTATTTTGTATTTGAAAAATTTCTCAGTTTTAATATCTAATGATGTAAGTGTTAATAGCTATAACTTACATAAACAAAAGTTCTTGGGATTCTTGGTAATTTTTAGGAGTATAAATGCATCCTGAGGTCAGAAAGTTTGAGAACTGCTGGTTTAGGCTAAGGACATATCTTAGTGCCTAAGTATTGAACCAAAAAATATGTCTCTTCTTTTTTGTCATAAAACAATCCCATTTGTGTCATTTTAGGCAAGTCATATACTCAGGGTGCCTCATTAATATATAAAGTGGAAATACTGCAAGACTGTTAACTTTACAGGTGTGCAAAGATAAATGAATGAATGAATGAATATATTAGCTGATACTGTATCTTCAAAACAAACCTGTTTTTAAAAAATTTTTAAATTTTATTTAATTTTTTTATACAGCAGGTTCTTATTAGTTATACATTCTATGCATATTAGAGTATATATGTCAATCCCAGTCTCCCAATTTATGACACCACCATCCCCCACCACCACTTTCCCCCCTTGTTGTCCATACATTTGTTCTCTACATCTGTGTCTCTATTTCTGCCATGCAAACTGGTTCACCTGTACCATTTTTCTAGGTTCCACATATATGCATTAATATATGATATTTGTTTTTCTTTTTCTGACTTATTCTGTATGAGTCTCTAGATCCATCCACGTCTCTACAAATGATCCAATTTCATTCCTTTTTATGGCTGAATAATATTCCATTTTGTATATGTACCACATTTTCTTTATCTATTCATCTGTCGATGGGCATTTAGGTTGCTTCTGTGACCTGGCTGTTGTAAATAGTGCTGCAGTGAACATTGGGGTGCATGTGTCTTTTTGAATTACGGTTTTCTCTGGGTATATGCCCAGTAGTGGGATTGCTGGGTCATATGGTAATTCTATTTTTAGTTTTTTAAGGAACATCCATACTGTTCTCCATAGTGGCTGTATCAATTTACATTCCCACCAGCAGTGCAAGAGGGTTTCCTTTTCTCCACACCCTCTAGCATTTGTTGTTTGTAGATTTTCTGATGTTGCCCATTCTAACTGGTGTGAGGTGATAGATACCTCATTGTAGTTGTGATTTGCATTTCTCTAATAATTAGTGATGTTGAGCAGCTTTTCATGTGCTTCTTGGCCATCTGAATGTGTTCTTTGGAGAAATGTCTATTTAAACAAATCTTTTTTTTAAATTGAAAAATTTGTAAGGGCTCCAGGACTTTTTGTAGGAACTTATGGTATGAGACAGTGTCTTGAATTCTGTCATACAGGTAAAAAGTAGTTAGTGTTTGGAACTTGTATTTAAGCTTTCTGTGATAGTACCAGTTTTAAACCAGTAATTTTCATTATATGAGAGGTACACCTCCTTAGGAAGGTGTTTCATAATCACTTTGGAAGGTCTTTTAAACCACTCACAGCTAGCCTCTCCCACCTCCCATTCTTGTGTTCCTCTTTATTTCTGTTGGCTGTGTATTCTGTTTCTCAGATGGGTTAGAAAAATGATTGAGAGCCATTATTCTGAATCCTCTAGGGGGTTTGTAGCTTGTTCCCTTCACACCTCCTTCCTCAAAGCCAGAAAACCAGACCCATGTTTTTCTATATAGTGTCTGTCTATTCTTCTATACTCCTCTAAAATTCTTCTTCTTTTAAGACTGGTGTCATACTGCCAAGGGGGAAAGGTGGCAGGGTGGTGGGGTTGGTGGTGTGATGAATTGGGTGATTGGGATTGACATGTATACACTGATGGGTATAAAATCGATGACTAATAGAACCTGCTGTATAAAAAAATAAATAAAATTAAATTAAAAAATTCAAAGAAAAAAAAAGACTGGTGCCCTACTGGCTGTTTCTTACCTGACTTTGTTATTTCAATCTAGGAACCTCTATGTCACTCCCTTATGTTCACTGATACTTTGGTATAATTTTTGATGTCATATCAGGCAGTTGGAAGCATAATACTGAAGGTTACCTAACATCTTAACTTTATTTTTCCTTAATTTCTGTATTCCAGTGGTATTCAACTCTACCTTCCTTGACACACCTACTCATATGGTTCCAAAATGGTTCTACTTCTGACCAAAATCTCCTTAATATCTGTATGTGCATCTTTCTCATTTCTTTAGTTTTCTCATCTATCCCTAATCTCTTTGTATATAACCTCTTTTGGGCTTTATCCTTCCCCCTCACCAGTACCATTACTGTTGTGTTTGCTTACTCTATTGAAATATTCATTCTGTCAGTCCCCTACCCAGTATGAACTTAAATATCTGTAAATTGTATAAACTAGTAGACTGGTGTGTTATATATGTAGTTAGGTCTTTAACACAGTTGGGCAGTATTTTAGTCAGATTTCTTTCCTGTTTCTCACATTTAGTATTGTTTTACCCTGGCCTTAAGCCCTCTACTGCCCTCTGCCTTTCTCAGTCAGTGTTGGACTTCTGTTTCATAGAACAATGTTATAAAACTTGTGTTCCTCACAGTCCTTTGAGATGCTGATAGGTGGTCCTGGCAAAAAATGTTTCTTTAGTCAAATAAATCTGGGAAATGTTGCAAATTAGATCTCACTCTTAGAGATTTACAGTGCTTATTAGGATATTGAAGCATCTTTTGGGAAGAAACCCATTTAACTTTAACACAACTTTTCCCTCTCCGCAATCCCACTAAAATTGCTTGTGTTAAGGCCCTAAATAACCTTTTTTTTTTTTTTTTTTGTGGTACGCGGGCCCCTCACTGCTGTGGCCTCTCCCGGTGCAGAGCACAGGCTCGGGATGCGCAGGCCCAGTGGCCATGGCTCACGGGCCCAGCCGCTCCGCGGCATGTGGGATCTTCCTGGACTGGAGCATGAACCCGTGTCCCCTGCATCGGCAGGCAGACTCAACCACTGCGCCACCAGGGAAGCCCCTAAATAACCTTTTAATACTTTTTACTATTATTGATAACTATTCTTGTTTACTTCTGTGACATCTCCTTTTCCTCTCTTCTCTGTCTTCCTGTTCTGCAGAAGTTAATCTAAAGCAGAAATTGTGTTACTCTTCTGCTTATCATCTATGGCTTCTCTTTGTTAAAGTCTAAACTTGAGTTGGTGTAATATGTGTACCAATTTACATTCCCAGTTCATCTCCTGTATTCATCGTTATGCATGCTATTTTACATCCTAAAAAACCTGTCAGAGTTTTAGAAATATATTTTGTCTAGTACATACAAATCGTGTCTTACTCCTTCTCTTAAGTGAGAAATTCTTTCTCAGCTCAATATTATCTCCATGTAGAAGCCTTTTTCTTCGGCTCTTTCCTCAGGGTTTCCTTAGCATGTGTCACATAATATTGTCATTATTTGTTTATATGACTATCTCCCCTTTTAGACATGAGCCTATTATTTATCTTTGTATCTCCAGCTTTTAACTGAGCACCTTATATGTGAATGTTGAAAATTAATCTTTGTTAAAACTAATTCCAGATTTATATGTTTTTACCTGAGCAAATAAAAGCACAGCTACATAATTTGCAGGGCCTAGTGCAAAATAAAAATGCAGGGTCCCTAGTTCAAAACGCAGGAAAAAAAGTGCTGTTAAAGTTACTAAAACATCAAGGTTTTTTCCTTCTTCTTTGATCTTACTCTCAGCTCGTTTTATTTCCTTTTTAATGTCATTGTAAATAAAGAACATTAAAATTGTTAAATAAGCATGAATTTTACTGTTCAACTTTGTATTTTGCAATGTCAGATTTAAATGCAAATATATGATTATGTAACTCTTACGTGGAATTGCTCAAATTTCATAGCTTGTACATATATATTTCAGTCTTACCAGAACAGGGAAAACACTGCACAAAACTTACTCGCTGATTTTATTTCATTTCTTATACTTGCACATTCTACCAACAGTCTTTACCTTTGATTTGGCAGGACTGAAAGGAAAAGGAACTGTGGCTTGCTCTATCTTTCCCTTTCCTTCTGTGTTGTCACTTTCAGCATAAGTGGTTGGTTAATACAGGGAAGTAACATGAGTAAGAAAAGATATGATAGGCTTTTTGATCATACATGTTTCTTAGAATTCCATTGCCTTTCCTCTGTGTTTGAAGCAAGTTATGGTTCAAACAAAATGTGGCTTCTTGGGCTGTTAGTACCCTTGCTTACTTAGTTGTAGACAACATGCTTACTTAATATTCACATTGAGTCTTGCTGAACTCCCCACACATCATGGCTCCACCGATATTCTGTGTTCACGGGACATCACCAAATCTATATGAGAATGAGGTGGAAACGAATGGCAAGGTATACATTTTGCGTATATCTCCTGCTCCTGTGCATGTTCCATTGTCCTATTAGACTTCACTACAAAACACAGATTCAAAGATAAAATTATTAAGAATTTCAAGTTGGTGACAGGAGAGCTTTAAACCAAGCACAGCATCTTTCTGAGCATGGAGCCCTCTGTAACTGCACAGATCACCTGACCATGAAATTAGCCCTGAACAAAGAGATTGGAGGGAAATAGTAACATGGGTCGAGACAAAGAGACTGCCTTATTTCACCTTGTACTAATGTGATAAGCCTTGTTACTGCTCCTTTATTTTGAGGCATTCTGAGGGTTGTGTTCCTTATTGCCTTGAAGTTAGGTGCAGCCATGTGGCTTTTTTTGGTAAATGAAATGTGAGCAAAGGTGAGCAGTGCTATGCCTTCTCCCTCTGTTTTGCTAATATGGGAGGTAACGTAAGATTAAAGCAGCTTGGAATGCTGAGCCAATGCATAAAGGACAGCTGCCTTAGAGAGTCACCTTAATTCACAGAGGATTTTGCATGAGTTGTTAAATCAATGTATGTTGTGATAAACACTGAGTTGTAGAGGTTGTTATTGCAGCATAACCTGGCCCATTCCAAGGGATACAGTATATGAAATTTCAAAATGAATATGGTGTTAGTAGCACAAGAGTTGTAGGACCAGCACAGTTACATATCACAATTTTTGGACCTGTGGGACAAACTTTGTCTCCCCAACAAACAAGTAACACTTAAAAAGTGTTAGCTACTTTGTTATACATAAATACCAAAGAACTGCCTGATGTTGGAAGAATCAAGAACTTTCTAGTGAATCTTGCATCACAGAACTCTTCATATAGATAGAGCTTGTTCTTGATTATTTGTTTATAAGGAAAAAGAGGAAAGTGTGGCTTGGATAATTAGGGGATCCAGATGATCTCCATATCTCATTAGAAAAAAGCCCAAAAAACAATTGGCAACCTCAGGCTGTTTTAATCAACAAATTGCTTGTGAAAAGAAGCATGACTTAAACTAAACTTCTTTGACCAGTGGCCAAAAAAGCTTTACCAGATGAACACAGAAGGAAAAGGCTTGATTAATCCAGAAAACCTAGCTAATTGGGCTTTAGATGAGGATCTAGGTAATTTAGTTTGGAAATCCCATTTATTTACAAAACTGAATTTGAGAGAAGAGGGCACAATTCTACTTGCCTTTCATCATAAAAACTGTCAGTTGATTTACCCATATAAAACGTTATGTTTTTTTAAACCTTTAGCTATTTTAGAATATGATTGACATTTAAAATTTGAGGTTTGTGATATTTTATATAAGCTTAATACACATTATTTCGATTAAATATTTTGAGTTAAAATTTTTTTTATTCTGGTAAAGTATACATCACATTAAATTTATCGTTTTAACCTTTTTAAGTGTACAATTCAGTGGCATTAGTACATTCACAATGTTGTGTAACCATTGCCACTATTTATTTCCAAAACTATTTTTATCATCCCAAACAGAAACTCTGTGCCTATTAAGCAATGACTTCCCATTCCCCTTTCCCACTAGCCCCTGATAACTTCTGTTCTACTTTCCCTGTGAATTTACCGATTCTCAATATCTTATATAATTGAATCATACAATATCTGCCGTTTTGTCAGTGACTGATTTCATTTAGCATGATGTCCTCAAGGTTCATCCATGTTGTAGCATGTGTCAGAGTTTCGTCCTTTAAATGGCCAAGTAATATTCCATTGTGTGTATCCCACATTTTGTTTATCCATTCATCTGTTGATAGATGCTTGATTGCGTCTACCTTCTGGCTGTTGTGAATAATGCTGCAGTGAACATGGTGTACAAATATCTGTTTGAGTCCCTATTTTCAGTCTTTTGGATATATGCCTACGAGTAGAATTGCTAGATCATATGGCAATTCCATGTTTAACTTTTTGAGGAACTTCCAAACTGTTTTCTGCATCAACTGCGTCATTTTATTCCCACCAGCAGTTGCATGAGGATTCCCACTTGGTTTTTTGTTTTTTGGCTTTGGTTGCCTTTGCTTTTGGTATCAAATCCAAAAAAATCATTGTCAAGATGGATGTCAAGGATGCAATTTTAAATTTTGATGAAGACCAATTTATCTGTTTTTTTCTTTTGTCATCTGTGCTTTTGATGTCATATTTAAGAAACTGTTGCCAAATCCGAGGTCATGAAGATTTATAGTTTTTATGCAGTTATATTTATGTGTGTGTTTGTGTAGAGTATAAGGTATAGTTTTAGTATAGATATTAAATTTAGGTCTTTGTTCTTTTGTTTTTATCCTTGTATTGTTTATTTCTGAAAATATAGGTATATATATTCTCTTCTTTCTTACAAAAAATTAGCTTACTACACGTGCCTGTGTATATTACTTTTTTTCACTTAACAGTATATCTTCACTATCATTCCATAACAGAATAGAGAGTTCCTCAGTCTAGTTTACATCTGTATGGTAATATATTTTATTGTTTTATGACAATTTTTCTATAATTTTTCAAAAGGCTCAAATGGTCATTTGAGTTTTTTTCCTGTCTGCTGCTTTTACAATTAGTGTCTTGTCTTATTTGATCCATTTTGAGTTAATTTTTGCAACTGGTGTAAGGTCAGGGTCCAGCTCCATTCTTCTGAACAGGCGTGTTCAGTTTTCCAGCACCATTTATTGAAAAGACTGTCCTTTCCTCCATTCAGTGCTCTTAGCACTGTTGTCAGATCGAATGACCACGTATGTAAGGGTTTATTTATGGGCTCTGTATTCTGTTCCATTGTTACATGTCTTTCCTTATGCCATTACCAGACTGTTTTGGTTATTGTAGATTTGTGTAGTAAGTTTTGAAATAAGAAAGTGTTATTCTTCCAACTAATGTTTTCCTTTTTTTAGATTTTTTTGCCTATTTAGAGTCCTTTGAAATTCCATATGACTTTTAGGATGGGTTTTTGTTTCTGCAAAAAATGCCATTGTGATTTTGATAGTGATTGCACTGAGTCTGTAGATCCCTTTGGGTAGTATTGTTAACAATATAAGTCATTGGCAATGACTTAAGTGAAGGAAACAAATGGGTGAGTGCACAGTGGGCTGCAGTTTATGAATTCTGCCCAGTCTCCAGCTTTTGGCGGCACTGGGAAAGCAGACTAAATAGTTTTGAGGACTCTTGATGTTGATAACAATAAGCAAGGAGTGGAGTATTTAATTCTTTTAAGGTGAATGATAAACATTGTAAAAGGTGTGTTTTCGAATGTTCTGCTCCCTTCGGCTGTAGGTCACATGAACTTAAAATACTTCCTGATTCCTTAGTTACCCATAGGCAGTGAGTGACCAAGGTCTGAAAAGGGAAGAGCAAGAAAGGTAGGTAGGGAAAGTAGACTGGAAGGAATCTATGAACATGGGATGTCACTGCATTTATTTATTTAATTTCTTTCAGTAATGTTTTGTAGTGTAATGTTTTCAGGGTAAAAATTTTTTTGCTTCCTTTGTTAAATTTATTCTTTATTACTTTTTTTTTTTTTTTGCGGTACGCGGACCTCTCACTGTTGTGGCCTCTCCCGTTGCGGAGCACAGGCTCCAGACGCGCAGGCTCAGCAGCCATGGCTCACGGGCCCAGCCGCTCCGCGACGTGTGGGATCCTCCTGGACCGGGGCACGAACCTGCGTCCCCTGCATCGACAGGTGGGCTCTCAACCACTGCGCCACCAGGGAAGCCCCTAAATTTATTCTTAAAGTATTGTATTCTTTTTGATTCTATTGTAAGTGGAATCATTTTTGTAATTTCATTTATGGATTGTTTGCTACTGTAAAGAAATCTGTGTGTTGATTCTGTATCCTGCAACTTGCTGAATTTGTTTATTAGCTCTGTTTTTTTGTGTGTATTCTTGGGATTTTGTTACATTTAATATCATGTCATCTGCAAACATAGTTTTACTTTTTCTTTTCCAGTTTGGTCGCCTTTTATTTCTTTTACTTGGCTAATTGCTCTGGCTAGAACTTCTAGTACTGTGTTAAATAGAAGTGGCAAAAGCAGACATCTTTATCTTATTGTGGGTCTTAGGGGAAATTTTTTTAAGTCTTTCACTAATGAGTATGATGTTAGCTGTGTGTTTTTCGTTTTGTTTTCGTTTTGGGTGGTTTTTTTTTTTTTGTAGATGGCCTTTATTACGTTGAGGAAGTTCCTTTGTGTTACTAGTTTGAGTGTTTATATCATGAAAAGGTGCTGGATTTTGTCCAATGCTTTCTTCTGCATCAGTTGAGATGATCACGTATTTTTCTTTTCCTTCAGTCTATTAATGTGGTTTATCACATTGATAATTCAATCACCCTTACATTCTGAAGATAAATCTCATGTGGTCATGGTGTATAACCCTTTTAATATGCTGCTGAATTTGGTTTGCTAGTACTTTGTTGATGATTTTTTGCATATATATTCAGAGTGTCAGAGTAATGCTGGCCTCATAGAATGAGTTAGGAAGTGTTCCCTCCTTTTCAATTTTTGGAAGTGTTTGAAAAGGATTGGTATTGATTCTTTACATGTTGAGTAAGCTTCTCCATTATAGCCTTCTGATTGTGAGCTTTTTTTGTTGAGGGGTTTTTGATTACTGATTCAGTCTACTTACTTGTTGTAGGTGTATTCATATTTTATATTTGCTCTTGACTCAGTTTTGGTAATTTGTGTGTTTGTAGGAATTTGTCCATTCCACCTAGGTTATCCAATTTGTTGATGTACAGTTGTTCATAGTATTCTTTTATAATCCTTATTTTAAAAAATTATATCAAATATCCTTTTATCTCCATTTAAAAAATTGTGGTAAAATAATACGTTGCTTAAAAAAATACATTGTTTGGGCTTCCCTGGTGGCACAGTGGTTGAGAGTCCGCCTGCCAATGCAGGGGACACGGGTTCATGACCTGGTCCGGAAAGATCCCACATCCCGCGGAGCGGCTGGGCCTGTGAGCCATGGCCGCTGAGCCTGCATGTCTGGAGCCTGTGCTGCGCAACGGGAGAGGCCACAACAGTGAGAGGCCCGCGTACCGCAAAAAAAACAGAAAACAAAAAACATTGTTTTCATTTGTCTCAAGGTATTTTCCGATTGCCCTTGTGATTTCTTCTTTGACCCGTTGGTTTGCGTGCATTGTTTAATTTTCACATATTTATGAATTTTCCAGTTTTTTTCCTGTTATTGATTTGATTTCCAATTTCAGTCTACTGTGATAAGAAAAGGTAATTTGTATGATTTCAGTCTTTTTAAATTTATTAAGACTTGTTTTGTGGCCTAACATAATAGTCTATCCTTGAGAATGTTCCATGTGTACTTGAGAGGAATATGTATTCTGCTGAGGTTGGGTTGAGTCTTCTGGATTTATCTGTTAGGTCTCATTGGTGTATAACGTTATTCAAGTCCTCTATTTCCTTATTGGTTTTCTGTCTGGTTGCTCTGTTATTGAAAGAAAGGTATTGAAGTCTCCAACTATTTTATTTATTTATTTATTTAATTGAAATATAGTTGATTTACAGTGTTGTGTTAATTTCTGCCATACAGCAAAGTGACTCATATATATATTATATATAATGTATATAATATATGTATACATTCTGTTTAATATTCTTTTCCATTGTGGTTTATCTCAGGATTTTGGATATAGTTTTCTGTGCTATACAGTAGGACCTTGTTTTCCATTCATTCTGTATGTACTAGTTTGCATCTACTAACCCCAAACCCCAGTCCATCCCCCCTCCCCACTCCCTCCCCCTTGGCAACCACAAGTCTGTTCTCTATGTCTGTGTGTCTGTTTCTGCTTCATAGATAGGTTCATTGTGTCATACTTTAGATTCCACATATAAGTGGTATCATATGGTATTTGTCTTTCTCTTTCTGACTTACTTCACTTAGTATGATAATCTCTAGTTGCGTCCATGTTGCTGCGAACGGCATTATTTTGTTCTTTTTTATGGCTGAGTAGTATTCCAGTGTATATATGTACCACATCTTTTTTTGTTTTTTTAAAATTTTTATTGGAGTAGAGTTGATTTACAATGTTCTGTTAGTTTCAGGTGTACAGCAAAGTGAATCAGTTATACATATATCCACTCTTTTTTTTTTTAAGATTCTTTTCCCATATAGGCCATTACAGAGTATTGAGTAGAGTTCCCTGTGCTATACAGCAGGTTCTTATTAGTTATGTATTTTATATATAGTAGTGTGTATATGTCAGTCCCAGTCTCCCAACTTATCCCTTCCCCCCTTATCTCCTGGTAACCATAAGTTTGTTTTCTACGTTTGTGACTCTACTTCTGTTTTGTAAATAAATTCATTTGTACTCCTTTTTTTTAGATTCCACATATAAGTGATATCATATGATAGATGTCTTTCTGTGTCTGACTTACTTCACTCAGTATGACAATCTCTGGGTCCATCCCTGTTGCTGCAAATGGCATTATGTTCTTTTTTGTGGCTGAGTAATAGTCCATTGTATATATGTACCACGTCTCCTTTATCCATTCATCTGTTGATGGTCATTAAGGTTGTTTCCATGTCTTGGCTATTGTGAATAGTGCTGCTATGAACATAGGGTTCATGTATCTTTTTGAATTATAGTTTTGTCTGGATATATGCCCCGGAGTGGGATTGCTGGATCTTATGGTAGCTCTGTTTTTAGTTCTCTGAGGAACCTCCATAGTGTTTTCCATTGTGGCTGCACCAACTTATATTCCCACCAACAGTGTAGGAGGGTTCCCTTTTCTCCATACCCACCCCAGCATATGTTATTTGTAGACTTTTTGATGATGGCCATTTTGACTGGTGTGAAGTGGTACTTCACTGTAGTTTTGATTTGCATTGATCTAACAATTAGTGATGTTGAGCATCTTTTCATGTGCCTCTTGGCCATCTGTATGTCTTCTTGGGAGAAATGTCTCTTTAGATATTCTGCCCATTTTTCGATTGGGTTGTTTTTGTTGTTGAGTTGTATGAGCTGTTTGTATATTTTGGAAATTAAGCTCTTGTCAGTCTCATGGTTTGCAAATATTTTCTCCCATTCTGTAGGTTGTCTTTTGTTTTGTTTATGATTTCCTTTGCTGTGCAAAAGCTTGTAAATTTGATTAGATCCCATTTGTTTATTTTTGTTTTTATTTCTATTGCCATGGGAGACTGACCTAAGAAAACATTGGTACAATTTATGTCAGAGAATTTTTTACCTATGTTTTCTTTTAGGAGTTTTATGGTGTGATGTCTAATGTTTAAGTCTTTAAACCATTTTGAGTTTATTTTTGTGTATGGTGAGAGGGTGTGTTCTAACTTCATTGATTTAAACATGGCTGTCCAACTTTCCCAACACCAGTTGCTGAAGAGACTGTCCTTTTCTCATTGTATATTCTTGCCTCCTTTGTTGACAGTTAATTGACCATAGGTGTGTGGGTTTATTTCTGGGTTCTCTGTTCTCTTCCATTGATCCATATGTCTGTTGTTGTGTCAATGCCATGCTGTTTTGATTACTGTAGCTTTGTAGTATTGCCTGAAGTCTGGGATGGTTATGCCTCCTGCTTTGTTCTTTTTCTTCAGGATTGCTTTGGCAGTTCTAGGTCTTTTATGGTTCCACATGAATTTTAGGATTATTTGTTCTAGTTCGGTGAAAAATGTCATGGGTAATTTGATAGGGATCCAGCTATTATTATAGAATTATCTATTTCTCTTTTCAATTTCGTTAATTTTTCTCTCCTATTTTTGGGGCTCTGTCATTAGGTATATGTATGTTTATAATTGTGATATATTCTTGTTGGACTAAACTTTTTATCAGTGTATAATGCTTTTCTTTGTCTCTTGTAACCGTTTTTGACTTAAAGTATATTTTTTTCTGACAATTATATAGCCAACTCAGTTCTCTCTTGATATCTTTTTCCAGCCTGTATTTTCAACCTCTTTGCTTCTTTGTATCTAAAGTGAATCTCTTGTAGGTAGTATGATAGATGGATCATATATTTTTTAATCCAGTTTTCCAAACTCTGCCTTTACTTGGAGAGTCTAATTCATTTTTTAATTGGTGAAAAAATTCGTTTGTTTTTTTCCATAAGATGGCTCTAGTGGTTCTTCGTTGTCTTTAACTTCATTTGAAACAATTTTGTTAGATTGTATTGTGACAGCTGTCATATTAGTGTGCCTTTAAAAAACTTATCAAAATTGGTGAATTTTTGTGTAGCCATTTTAATGTTGAAGGTGGAAGGAAAAAGCAACATTTTTGGCATATAATGCTTTATTATTTCAAGAAAGGTAAAAACACAACTGAAATGCAAAAAAAAGATGATTTGTGCAGTGTATGGAGAAGGTGCTGTGACTGATCGAATGTATCAGAAATGGTTTGCAAAGTTTTGTGCTGGAGATTTCTCACTGGACAATGCTCCATGGCCCGGTAAACCATTTGAAGTTGATAGTGATCAAATCGAGACATGAACTGAAAACAATCAACATTATACCACACGGGAGATAGCCGACATACTCAAAATATCCAAATCAAGCACTGAAAATCATTTGCACCAGCTTGGTTATGTTAATCGCTTTGATGTTTGGCTTCCACATAAGTTAAGTGAGAAAAACCTTCTTGACCATATTTCTGCATGTGATTTTCTACTTAAGTGTAACGAAAACTTTGTTTTTAAAACAATTTGTGATGGGCGATGAAAAGTGGATACTGTACAATGATGTGGAACAGAAGAGATCATGAGGCAAGCGAAGTAAATTACCACCAACCACACCAAAGAAGATGATGTTGTGTATATGGTGGGATTGGAAGCGAGTCCTCTATTATGAGCTCCTTCCAGAAAACCAAACGATTAATTCCAACAAGTACTGCTCGCAGTTAGACCAACTGAAAGCAGCACTTGATGAAAAGCATCCGGAATTAGTCAACAGAAAATGCCTAATCTTCCATCAGGTTACCGCAAGAGTGCATGTTTCTTTGATGACCAGGTAGAAACTGTTACAGCTTGGCTGGGAAGTTGTGATTCATCCACCGTATTCACCAGACATTGCACCTTCAGATTTCCATTTATTTCAGTTTTTACAAAATTCTCTTATTGGAAAAAATATCAATTCCCTGGAAGACTGTAAAAGGCACCTGGAACAGTTCTTTGGTCGAAAAGATAGAGTTTTGGGAAGATGGAATTATGAAGTTGCCTGAAAAATGGCAGAAGGTAGTGGAACAAAAGAGTGCATACATTGCTCATGAAGTTCTTGGTGAAAATGAAAAATGTGTCTTTTATTTTTATTTAAAAACCAAAGGAACTTTTTGGCCAATCCAATACGTTTAAAGTAGTTATTGATAAGGAAGGATTTACTCCTGCTCTTTAGTTTTTTCTTTTCTGTATGTCTCGTGCTTTTTGTTCCTCAATTTCTCTATTACTGCCTTTTTATGTATTCAGTTGACTTTTTTTATAGTGTGCTATTTTAATTCCCTTTTTTGTATTTTTAAACATTATTTTCTTAGTGGTTGCCTTGCAGATAACAGCACAACTAATATCTTAAATTTATAACAGCCTAGTTTGAGTAATGCCAGTTTAGTTTCAATAGTATACACACGCTCTGATCCTATATGTCTCTGTTCTTTCTCATTGTTATTGTCACAGATTACATCTTTATACATTGTGTGCCCATTAACATAGGTTTATAATTGTCTTCTTATGTATTTGCCTTTTAAATCATGTAGGAGAAAAAGAAGAGTTACAAACCAGCAGTACAATAATATTGGCTTTTATGTTTATCTGTGCTAAGTTACCTTTACCAGTGTCCTTTATTTCTTATGGCTTTGAGTTACTGCCGAATTTCTTTTCATTTCAGCCTTAAGAACTCCCTTTAGCATCTCTTGTAGTGCTAGTCTACAAGTCTGCTAATGAAATTTCTTAGCTTTTGTCTATCTGGAAGTGTCATACTTTCTCTGTCATTAATAAAGGATAGTTTTTCTGCATGGTTAGTGAATATTTGGTTGACAGTGTTTTTCATCTGGGATTTTAAATATGGCATTCCATTGCCTTCTGGCCTACATGATTTCTGATGGGAAATCAGCTGTTAATTTTATTGTGGATTCTTCATGTATGAGAAGTTCCTTCTCTCTTGTTGCTTTCAAAATTTCTTCTGCCTTTAACAATTTAACAGTTATGTGTCTTGGTGTGGATTCCTATGAGTTTATTCAGCTTGGAGTTTATAGAGTTTCTTGGATGTGTGTAGTTGTGTCTTTATCAGATTTGGGAAGTTTTTGGCTATTATTTCTTCAATTTTTTTTTTTTTTGGCCACGCCGCACGGCTTGTGGGATCTTAGTTCCCCAGCCAGGGGTTGAACCTGGGCTCACGGCAGTGAAAGCACGGCGAGTCCTAACCACTGGACCACTAGGGAATTCCGTCTTTAAGTATTTTTTCTTTCCCCGTCTATCTTTTCCTTCTGAAACTCTTATTATGCGTATGCTAGTATGCATGGTAGAGAAGAAGGAAGGCACATGAGGAACTCAGGAACCAGACAATACAGGGAGCAGAAAAAAGTTCCAGAACAATTGTTAGTGTTTTCAGAAATAAGAGATGAAGATCAGAGTGCTATGAAAAGGAATAATCAGAGAATTAGTTCTTAGAACTGAAAATACGAAAGGTTTTCTCCATGTCCTCCCTCCAAATATAGAAGGGTTGGAAGAATTTGAGTAAGTCACCCAGGAAGGGCAAAAAAGAGATGGGAAATGGAGAGAAAAGATAATTGGAGGATCAGTGTAAGAGGCCTAAAGTTCAATTAATAGGAGCGCTAGAAAAAGAGCAGAGAAGATGAAGGGGAGGAAGTTATGGAAGATATAATATGGAAAAAATTTCCAGAAGTGAAGGACTTGAGTTAGAGATTAAAAGAGCCAGCTGAGTATACAGCAAAATGAATAAAGAAATATCTATACTAGGACTTATCACCTGTAAATTACAGAACACTGAGGCAAAGAGAATATCCTAAAAGTTTCCATAAAGAAAAAAAAAACAGTTCAGTAAAAGAGATGGAGAGTAAGAATGGCATAATTTTCTCAGTAGTAACACTAGAAACTAGAAATTGTTGAAACAATACCTGTAAGATTTTGAGTGAATGATTTTTAACTTAGAAGTTCAAACCTAATTAAACAAAATATGAAGAAAGAATAAAGACATTTCAGGCATGCAAAGTCTTATAAAACTTACCTACTATTGGGGCTTAAGGGAGCCCAATAAATAGCACTCTCTTTCCCTTCCTGAATTCTGAACAAACTGGGAGAGATAAAGGAAGCATATGGAGACCAGAATATTATTTTTATTATGGATAAGATTCATATTGGAGAATGGGACTTATATTTTCAAGTGGCTTGCTAATACTCACTGCCAGAAATAGACAGATTTAACCACTCAGGCATAGGCAGAGCTGAACAGTGACAGGCCCTGTGTGGGGCTTGCAACTGTAATGTTAGAGTATGAATGAGAGAATGGAATTTTCTTTCCTGAGAACACCTGGATGCAAAGAGGAAGGAGAGGGGAAGGTGCTTACTTTTGCCCAGATCATTTTTCTAAACTCAATGATGAAATAAGTTACCCCATCTCCCTAGGAAAGGAATGAATGGAGTGGAAAGAAAGCAGGAATGTTATGATAATGGTTGTCTCTCTACATGAAATGAAATGTCAGAAGTAGGGCATAATTATTTTCTCCAATGCCTTTCTTGTTTTCTTTCTTAGAAAGCTACTGGAGGATATGCTACACCAAAAAAGAGGGAGTAACTTACGGAAGAGGAAAATAGAAGAGTCCATCAGCATGACAGAGTAGATGGGAATTGGTAGGATGATAGCAAAAGGAAAGTCTCAGGGTGACAAGTGTGGTGGAAATCTAGTAGTAATCAGAAGGTGGCAGATGGGATGTCCAAGGGGAGAAAAATGACAATAAAAACAAACACATGGGTTGCTTGATGTATTTGAAGACATTGAGAGAAGATTTACAGTTCTGTCAATGAATTATTGACAGATATATAAAAAACTTAAGAGAAGTGAGACACTTCCAGGTAAAACTGAAAAGTATACCAAAAGAGAAATGTGACTATAGTATATATGTTGCTGAAGTCAAAAGCCTAGGCTCCTGTGATAAAGAGATCTAATAGTATAGTGACCCAAGAAACAGTTTTATTTCTGTCTCATGTAATAGTTGCTAGGTGAGTAGTCACCAGATCCAGATGAATAGTTTAATGTGTGTGGTCATTCAGGAGTCCCAAGTTCCATTGATGATTTTTGTCCAGTCAAAAGTATGGCCAAGGGCTAACAGTGTGGACTTTACCTGGGCTCGTTAGACTAAATGCAGAATGTTAGTCCTCACTCCAAATCTACTGAATCAGAATCTGCACTTAGGAACTAGCTGATTCCTGTGCACAAAAGTTTAAGACCTACTGGTCTGGATTGAAATTTAATTGTTGGCTATGTGATTGAAGATGGATGACTGAGAATTTTATCCAGTGAGAAGGGGAGAGCATGGAGGAGGTAAGAACTTGATCCTAAGGACACACCTAACTGCAGAGAAGGTTGGGAAATGTAGTTTAGCTACGTGCCTAGGAAAAAGGGGAAAATGAATTTTGATAGATATGTAGCAAACTCTGTGCAATGGCGTATTTGGCTCAGCCATAAATAATATTGGCATATCATATTATAGTCATCCTGGGAGGATGGTGGTGGGATGGGAACATAAGTGTGTGTACAATTCTGTCTGTAGGAAGTCAGTAGATAATATCTAAATCTAAAACAAAATAGGTAGTACCAGCTTAAGCGTGTAATTTAGAAATATGGAGATAAATCTCAGAAGAAACAGCTAAAAGAGTTGACAGTAGTTGCTTCTGAGGAGATTGGTAGTTGGTAGGAGAATGCTGTTTTGCCTTGCCATTTTTTCAACTCTGTAAGTGTATTTGTTTTATAAGAAGCACATTGGGAAAAAAATTCCTGTAGTCTAAGTAGGAGGTAAACACATGAAATGTGTTAAGTGCTAAGTACTATGAGAAAGGTAAGAACAAAGTCCATAGAAAGAGGCATACTTATCCAGGCCACCCTGGGTGGTAGGAGGCTAGGGGATGGATTGGGAAGCGAGATATTTTCTAGTTACATTGTAGACAATATAAAGTATGAAGCAATTAAATATCTTTTGGATCTATTATATTTTGTTTTTAAAGTGTGAATAATTAAAAATAAGTTAGGTTTTTATTAATCCATTTAACAAATTTATTGAGTGTCTACTTTGAACTAGGCACTGTAATAGGCATTGAAGATATAATGGTAAGCAAAATGAGAAATGGTTTCTTACCTCTTGGAGCTTATAATCGTGTGTATAAGATTATACAGAAGAGTTTGGTTTTCCTTCACTTCTACTTTCAGAAACATTCCTTAGAGCATTGATTTTTCAAGTGTCTTTTCCAGTCTAGCCATATGAGAATCACCTGGGAACTTGTGAGAAATGCAAATTCTCAGGCCCCAATCCCAGACCTGTTGAATCAGAAACTCTGGGAATGGGACCTTCCAGGTGATTCTAATGAATGATAAAATTTGAGAACTATTGCCTTAAAGGTAATCAACATTGTAAGCTTGGTTTATTACTGCTAATATTTCGGAAATAACCTGATTTCCATAATATGTAGTATACAAGCTATTTCTAGTATAGAAATTACTTAACAAAATGTACTGTTTTCATTTGTTTATAGTTTGTGCTCTGTGGTAGAAGTGTAATAGTTCCTATTATGTTTTAGAACAAAACGGATTCTGATTTTTTTTCTTTCTATTATCTTTTTTCTAAACATTATTATTCTTTAAGAGCAGTTTTAGTTTCACAGCAAAGTTGGGCAGAAAGTACGGAGTACCCATGTAACTCCCTTCCCCCACACAGGAATAGCCTCTCTCACTATCAGCATCCCTGCACCAGAGTGGTACATTTGTTACAGTGGATGCACCATTAACACGTCATTATCATCCAAAGTCCATAGTTTACCTTAGGGTTCACTCTTAGGGATATCCATTCTGTGGGTTTTGACAAATGTATAATGACATGTATCATCATACAGAATATTACTATAACTTCTAAACTCTGGGATCCTGTTGGTTTTTTAAAATTTTCTTACCTCAGAAGAATTTATTTAAACTGCTTTGTACTTTAGAGCTGGAGAAAGTCTGTTGATGTTGGTTCCCCATGTTTAGAGCATCAAGTTAGAAGTAGGTTAGTGGTATAAATAGGTAGTATTTAGTAGGAAAGTCATGTGGGAAAGATCTTACCACGTAGTCTTCTATAAACTGATTCCCTGTGTTGCATATAGATTGCAGTTCTTCTGTTATTTTTACCACTTAGTCTTCTATAAGCTGATTCCCTGTGTTGCATATAGATTGGAATTCTTGTGTTATTTTTGTTCCATTTCCTTTTATGTTAATTGTGGTACATCAATTGCAGGTTTTATTTCCCTTTTAGTTGAAATTCTTATTGAGTAATGTAAAACAGCATTTTACTTCTGAAGTTCCCTTGTTTTGATGTCATAGTGCTAGAATTACATTAGAACCTCCTTAATGGGCGTTTCACTGTTATTTACTAAGTGGATTTTAACTCCTCATATAGTTTTCAGAGTTTAAAAATTTTTATTTTTTACTCTTCAGCTTTTTACTTTATTTTTATTTATTTTTGGCTGCGTTGGGTCTTCGTTGCTGCGCGGCTTCCTCTAGTTGCGGTGAGCGGGGGCTACTCTTCGTTGCGGTGCGTGGGCTTCTTATTGCGGTGGCTTCTCTTGTTGCAGAGCACGGGCTCTAGGTGCGCGGGCTTCAGTAGTTATGGCGCGTGGGCTCTAGAATGCAAGCTTGGTAGTTGTGGTGCATAGGCTTAGTTGCTCCGCGACGTGGGATCTTCCCGGACCAGGGCTCGAACCCTTGTTCCCTGCATAGTCAGGCAGATTCTTAACCACTGGGCCACCAGGGAAGCCCCGCTATTCAGTTTTGAGAATAAATTATAAAAGTTTTTCTTATGTCTAACCAATTTTTTAGAAATGCGTTTTGCATTTTAAATAACAGATTTTTTTTTTTTAATCCAATAGTTTGCTTGCCTAAACTGGATTTGAAGCAATTCAGACTACTGGAGATCTGCCACTTTACAATATCACAGTTGGAAAGAAGCAGGTTTTTAAATAATGGAAGAGTCTAAGACCTCTGAAAATGAAAATCATGAACCAAAGAAGAATGCTTGGGCTCTTTCTGAAGAAAGCAAAGCAGTTAAATTTATAACTAATCAAACTTTGAAAGCTAGAAATGATAAATCCATAAAAGAAATTGGGACCAACTCTCCAAATAGGAATAGTAGTAAAAAAAATAAGCAAAATGATATTTGTATAGAAAAAACAGAAGTTAAATCATGTAAAGTAAATGCTGCCAGTGTTCCAGGCCCTAAAGATTTGGGGTTAGTCCTTCGAGATCAAAGTCACTGCAAAGCAAAAAAATCACCGAATTCACCGGTGAAAGCCGAAAAGGTACCTGTTTCACAGGCAAAAGTAGAAAGGGCACCCAGTTTACAGGCAAAAACAGAAAAATCACCAAAGTCACTTAATTCACCAGTGAAAACAGAAAAGGCACCCAGCTCACAGGCAGCAGCAGCAGAAAAGACACTTAATTCACAGAGGAGAGCAGAAAAAGCACCTGGTTCTCAGATGAAATCAGAAAAGGTGCCCAGCTTACCAGCAGAAGCTGAGAAGGTACCCAGTTTACTGTTGAAAGAAAACATGAGACAGACAGAATTACAGCAGATTGGAAAAAAAATTCCAAGCTCCTTTACTTCTCTGGACAAAATGAATATTGATGTTGCAGAGGGAGAAAAATCTGCTCTGGAAAACTCACAACAATCTCAGAAGCAACAAACATGTACAGATAATACTGGTGATTCTGATGATAGTGCTTCAGGAACTGAAGACATATCGGATGATTTGAGTAAGTACAAATTAGATTATTCCACAAGTCACATTTTTGGAGAGATTTTTTAATATTAATGTTCTTTAGATTATCCTTAGTTTGATTTTAACTACTTTAACTACAAAAAGGACATTAGTAATATGGGTCTTAGGTTGAAAACATTTATTATGGGAGGTACAAAGCCTGTGCAGATACAAATTTAGTGGCTCCTATAGTTGATGTGTACACACACACACGCACACACACACACACACACACACACTTTCTGTCTGTCTGTCTCTCTCTCTCTCTCACTCTTCTTTTAAATGGTCCTGGTAATACATTGCTCATTCATTCGCCAAACATGTATATATTGAGTTCCCATTATATGTTACGCATGTGTTTACAGTGGAAAACCAAAAAAACACAGCCCCAGACCTCAAGGAAGCTTCTAGTTAGGTGAGGGTGATACAGATAAGTAAGATGGTAATTTAGTTCAGTGCCAAAAACTTAGAATCGAGAAAGTACATGATTTAATTGAGGTATTTAGACTTTGGATTGAGAAAATGCATGATATAAATGTGAGACTGCAAGTGTGACTGAGATTTAGTATGACTGCAACAGGGACTTGCGGGGGAATGTGGCAAAAGATGTAGCTGAAAAGGCACACAAGAATTGGAAAGTAAAGGGCCTTTTAGGATATGATAAACAGTTTGGACTTTATTATGAGTGTTTTGAGAAGCCACTGAAGAGTTTTAACCAAGGTAGCACTGTGATCATATATATATACACAAATATATATGTTTATCTTTTCAGCAAATTCTTTGACAGGAGCAAAACTGGAAACAGATTCAATAGGACACTGTTGCAATTTACTTGAGAATTATCATTGTAAAATTCATTTTCTTATGAGATCTTGATCTTAGCGTTACTTAATTGTTTATAAATATTATCCATGTCTGTTTAAATTAATGAATTTTTCTTGGCAGTCTTTTTTCCTGATGTTTGTATGGCTAAAAGAATAAAACCTTTTCTTGATGTATAAACAGAAAAAGCTATTTCTAAATCATTATTTACCACACTTTGAGAAATACTGACAGAGTTCAGAAATAGCTTCTTTTTATTTCTGGTGGTACACAGATGATGGTTTATTGACAAACCCTTTTTTTAATTTAATAGAGGTACCTTTGTATGTAAGAAAAAATGTTAATAATTTCATAGGTATGTTAGGACAAGGCCCAAAAAAGTAAGTCAATTTAAAGACAATATCAAATAAATAATAGTACTGCTAGTGTTTAGATATGGCAGATCTAAACATGACGGTATGTGATTGATTGAAGTTGGGAAATACTGGTGCATAAGATCAGCTACAGGGGTCTGGTCACTTGAATTAGTGAAAAATATGATTTAAAGATTATTTTCTTAAAAAGGTGACAAAATAAGGTGACAGAGTGAGGTGGTTAAGACTGTGAGCTCTGGAGTAAAATTTCATAGGTTTTGAATCTTATCTTCCCCACCTAATAACTTTGTAATCTTGGATAAGCTGCTCATCCTTTAAAACATGTCTAAGTTTCCTCATTTTTTAAAATGTGGAGATGGTGCTGCCTTTGTTATAAAGATTAAGTGAAATAATTCAATAGAGTTTCATGTAGTCCCTGACACAGTAGGCAGGCAATGGCAATTAATATCCTTTATTATTATTATTTCTCCGATTAAATGCAGTTTTGTTATTTGTTAACATGGAGAACAAGTTGAAATAGCTTAAGGAAGCTAGTAGACCAAATAGAGGTCCTTTCAGGAAACTTGTTTTAACAAACTAATAAGAATGAGGGACTTCATGGCAGTCCAGTGGTTAGGACTCTGGCGCTTTCAACATGGGGGCTCAGGTTCGATCCCTGGCTGGGGAACTAAGATCCCACGTGCCACATGGTGTGGCCCACAAAAAGAAAAACCGAAAAAAACCAAAAATGATTTATATGGGAATTCCCTGGTGGCCCGGTGGTTAGGACTCCAGGCTCTCACTGCTGAGGGCCCAGGTTCAATCCCTGGTCGGGAAGTAAAATCCCACAAACGGTGTAGTGTGGCCAAAAGATTAATGGATTAATCTCCATTAGGTCCAACTTTAGCTCCCACCTAGCACTTCCACCATTTTTCCTTTTGCCGTTTGTACATTCAGTAAATATTTTGGGTGATCTCCGCTATGTGCAGGTACTGATCTAGTTGCTAGGAATATAACAATGAACTAAACAGATAACACTGTACTTACTTACAGAGTTAATATTCTAGTGGGAGGAGACAGACAACAAACATAGTAAACAACAAAAGTATATAATAAGTTAGATAGTGATAAATCTTATAAGAAAAATAAAACAGGAAAGGTCATAAGGAATGATGCTGCTGTGTCTGGTGGTGGTGTTTCAAATTTAAATTGTCACTGAGAAGGTGACATTAGAGCAAACACTTGAAGGTAAGAGGTGAGAGAGTGAGCCTGGTGAATATTTGAAGGGAGAATATACTAGATCTGGGCTTCTCAAACTTTAATGTGCAATTAAAGTGAATCAATTGGGAATTGTATTAAAATTCAGATTCTTGGGCTCCATTCTCCGAGATTTTTGATTTAGAAAATCTAGAGTCTGAGATACTGGATTTCTAACAAGCTCCGGAATGAAGCTGATGCTGCTGGTCAGGATCATGCTTTTGAGCAGCAGAACCTAACTCATCTTCTTACTTTCACTTATACCATCCTTCCTTGTGTCTTCAACATAGCAGCCAGAATGATCCTGTTAAAATTATTCAGATCATGTTACTGCTGTTCATCATGTTTCAATGGTTTCCCATATATCAGAGTAAAAGCTAGTGTCCTTGCTGTGACCTTTATGATCTTTGGCACTCCCCCTCCCCCCACTTCTCTGCCCTCATTTATCTGCTTCTCATCATTTCTCTCTGTTCCAACTGCATGATATCCTTGCAGTTCCTCAAATGTGAAGGCAAATGTCCACCTGATGGCTCTTGCATTTGCTTTTTCCTTTGCCTGGAATACTCTTCCCCCAGATGTCCATATGGCTAGCTCTCTTACCTCCTTCACCTTCTCAGTGAGCCTTTTGCTGGGTCACTTATCTAAAATTTACAAACCTCACCTCCACCTCTGGCACTCCTTATTCTTTTTACCTTTTTAATTTTTCTCCATAGTTCTTATTATCACCTGTCATATTTAAATTTTTTATTTACCTTTTTATATTAGTTTTATTGAGATATAATTCACATGCCATAAAATTTGCCATTTAAAAATATACAATTTAGTGTTTTTTAGTGTATTTACAAAGTTGTGTAGACATTACCACTGTCTAAATCATGAATATTTTCACCGCCCCCAAAATAAACTCCATACCCATTAGCAATCACTACTCATTACCCTCTCCTCCTAGGCACTGCCAACCACTAATTTAGTTTCTGTCTCTATAGACTTGCCTATTTTATATGAGTGAAATCATACAACATGTGGCCTTTTGTGTCTGGCTTTTTTCATTTAGTATGTTTTAAGATTCATGCATGTTGTAGCATGTAGCAGTACATCATTCTTTTTCATTGCTGAATAATATTCCTGTTATGCTCCTCTTGTGGTAGGAGACACATCACCTCCAGAGAGAGGCGCACACATTTTTATTTAGAAAAATTAGTGCTATCAAGAGAGAAGTGAATTTCAGGGTTCTTGTAGATGGCATGTAGAGTGGCTTTTGAGGGCAGAGAGGAGAGGTTTATTATCTATGAGCATTTACTTTTAGAAGTGCTTTTAGATACGTCCAAATCAATTTCTTTATTCAACACACTATTATTAAGTGTCATCTCTGGTCTAGGCATTGTATTAAAATCTGAAGGTACAAAGTTGAATAAGATCTGGTCATTAGCATCAAGGAATTCATTATCTAATTGTAAGAGGTAGATAAATAAATACAAATTACATTGCTGTGAAAATGTGAGATAATAGCGGGTGCTATGAGAATATAAAGAATATCAGACTGTCTTCTTTTTTCAAAATTATTTTATTTTTGGCTGCGTTGGATCTTCGTTGCTACGCGCAGGCTTTCTCTAGTTGCAGAAAGCGGGGACTACTCTTTGTTTTGGTGTGTGGGCTTCTCATTGCAGTGGCTTCCCTTGTTGTGGAGCACAGGCTCTAGGCACATGGGCTTCAGTAATTGTGGCACGTGGGCTCAGTAGTTGTGGCTCGTGGGCTCTAGAGTGCAGGCTCAGTAGTTGTGGCACATGGGCTTAGTTGCTCTGCGGCATGTAGGATCTTCCCAAACCAGAGAGCGAACCCTTGTCCCCTGCCTTGGCAGGCGGATTCTTAACTACTGCACTATCAGGGAAGTCCCAGACTGTCTTCTGAAACAGTTGATGCTTAAACTGAATTTTGCAGGACAGGTAAACATAACTAGTTGAAGTAGGAAGGGCCTTGATGGTGGAGGGAACAGAACATGTACAGGCATTGATACTTGGAGTAGCACTGATCCATTCTAGCACATTTGGTATGAATGAAGTGAAAAGTGTTAGGGCAGGATATAAGATTAGAGATATAGACAACTTAGCTCTCTTTTTTTGAGGTCTTGGCTTAAAGTCTCAGAAAAGCCTTCCCTGACGCCCATATCTAAAGTTTGTTTCCCTCTCAGTTACTTGTTTTTTTCTATAGCACTTACTACAACTTGGGATTATTGTATTTAAACTGTTGACTGCCTTCAAGAGGGCAAGCACTGTGTGTTATATGTTAAAGAGTTTAAACTTTATTCTGAACTCCATGAGAGCCTGTTAAGTATTTTAAGCAAGAGAGTAACATGATTCAATTTATATTTAAAAAAATCACACTGGTGGTGGAACCTACTATTATTCTAAGTATATATTGGTAGGTGCTGGAAATGCAAAGATTGAAAAGAAAGCACATAGTCTGTGCCTTAAAGAGATCACAATCTAGTTAGGAGGCAGAGAAGCAAAGAAAAAATATTGGTGTGGTAGAGATATCCATGAGTTCAGTGAAAGCAAAGAAGGAGCCTCATGTGAGTCTGTGGTCTGGAGTATATATGTTCTTTTAGCTTCTTTTGTATATTGATAAAGTCACTGAAGTGACTTCGGTTCATTGAGTCATCTTTGGGACTTAAAGTAGCTTTATATCATATTTACTTCAGAGATTCGACAAAATGGTTATGTTATGTTACCCTTGTATAGTGAGTCTCAGTCATATTTGTCTTTTTTGATATAGATTCGTTGGAAGAAGATAGGCATTTGACCCATGAAGTAGATTTTTCTTTGTGAATTTTGATATCATGTATATCTTTTCCTTTTATCTTACATAGGTATACCAACGTGCACAACGAAGGAAAACATAAAGGAAGAATATTTTTTCTGTATGTGTATAAATTGAATGTCTGTTTTTCATTAAAAAAATTTTAATTTACCAATTCTGATGATGGTAACTAAGTGATTGCTTCCTTTTCTAGGTAAAATGAAGAACGATGAATCTAATAAAGAAAATTCTTCAGAGATGGACTATTTAGAAAATGCCACTGTGATAGATGAATCTACATTGACACCTGAGCAGAGGCTAGGCTTGAAACAAGCAGAAGAACGCTTAGAAAGAGATCACATCTTTCGACTTGAAAAAGTATACTATGTGTTTTAGTTATTTGGAGGAAAATGCATGTTTCATAACTTTTCTTTCCCAAGTACAGCTCTTTTTATTTTTCTTATTATATTCCTTAGGTGGAGATATCATGCATCCTTCCTTCCTTCCCTATTTCCTTTCCTCTTCTCTCCCTCTCTTTCTTCTTTCCCTCCATTTGTTCAGCAAATCCTTACATCTGTGAGTCTGACTTCACTCATTCATCCCAGACTCGACAAACTGTGGCCTATCACCTTGTTTTTGTTTTTTTTAATTGTGGTAAAATACCTCATGTTTTTATAAACAGAGTTTTATTGGAACCACAACCATGCCATCCTTATTATCTATAGCTGCTTTCTTGCTACCATGGCAGAGTTGAGTTTTGAGAAGTTGCTACGGAGAGTATGTGGACCACAAAGCATAAAATATCTACTGTTTACCAAAGCATAAAATATTTACTGAAATATAACTTTGTCCCTTTACAAGAAGTTTGCTGACCCCTGATTTACTCGCTTATCAAATAGATAAGCTTGAGAGCTTGTTATGTTCTAGATACTGTGCTAGGCACTGGGGATATATGTTGGTGAAAATGGCACAGTTTCTGCCGATTAGAAGTTAACGGTCTATTTGGAGTGACAAATAAATTAGCAAATACTGCAGGATGTACCAGACTTCCTCCTTTCCCCCTCGGTTTTCTCTTTCCTCTTTTTTTCTCCCATATTTACTGAATATCTCCTATGTATTAGGAACTGTTCTAGCCATAGGTATCTTGTTGCTGAGTACTAATTAATTTCTTAACCTAGAAATACAGATTCCCAGCCTTAACAGTAAAAACACTGCTAGATATTGAAGGAAAGAATCATAAATCAGTCTGTTCTTAAATAGATACTTGGGATATTTGTTAGTATGCATACAGGGAAATAGGTCATCATTCTTGATAAATAAGGAAGGAAAGAAAGAAATGGTATGATTTTGTATAGCTTAGAAAAACAAGATTATATTTAAATTGAAGAAGGCAATCCTGAGTCATTAATAGAATTTATGACAGTAGTCACCCTGTGAAAGTAGGAAGGAATATCAAGGAGTAGAGGCCCATAATGTAGGATAGAGTTTGGATTATATAGTTAGTCTCACAAGATCCTAGTTAAAAGGAAGTCTTTTTTGCAATTTGCTATTTTATTTTTTTTTATAAATTTATTTATTTTTGGCTGCGTTGAGTCTTTATTGCTGCACATGGGCTTTCTCTAGTTGTGGCGAGCAGGGGCCACTCTTCATTGTTGGTGCAAGGGTTTCTCATTGCAGTGGCTTCTCTTATTGAGGAGCATGGGCTCTAGGTGAATGGGCTCCAGTAGTTGTGGCACGTGGGCTCAGTAGTTGTGGCTCGCAGGCTCTAGAACGCAGCCTCAGTAGTTGTGGCATACGGCATGTGGGATCTTCCCGGACCAGGGCTGGAACCTGTGTCCCCTGCATTAGCAGGCGGATTCTTAACCACTGCACCACCAGGGAAGCCTGCAATTTGCTGTTTTACATAGTTCTGTCTT
The DNA here is from genome assembly GCF_964270905.1 of Leucopleurus acutus. Classification (NCBI taxonomy): domain Eukaryota; kingdom Metazoa; phylum Chordata; class Mammalia; order Artiodactyla; family Delphinidae; genus Leucopleurus; species Leucopleurus acutus. The sequence goes on from NC_139143.1 coordinate 149,782,917, forward strand.
TCCTCTCACTTTCCCTTTCCTAAGTTTGAAATTAGTCTGGATCTGTGCATTATCAAGATAAATATTGAGTACCTTTCATGTGCCATGATCTGGTGATAAAAAGTTGAATTGGGGCATGTGTGGTTTTTTAAAAAACACCATACTGCCTTTCTATGAGTTTCTCTTAGAGAAAGGCGTGTAAGCAAATAATAATAATAATAACAATATTGTTTGAAAATAGGATCTTAGACAAAGGAGTAACCAACTTGAGTTGGGGTATAGAGGCATCAGTTTGGGGAATGCTTTATAAGTAGGTGACATTGGAACTGAGTCTGAAGGAATGGCTAGGAGTTGGGTTAGGGAATGGCTAGTGTAGGTAAATTGTATGACATGTATAAAGGGAATGTGAAAAATGTATTTTCAGGGAATATAAGCAGGGGACTGGTTGGGAAGATATGTAGTATATGAAGCAGGAAAAGTCAGTTCTTGGGAGAAGGAAGAAGTTGGGGTGGAATGGATATTTGATAGTAGTAGGAAAGAATGGCCTGGGGTGAAAGAAAACTTGGAAGCATGGAAAACATTTTGTTGTTGAATTTAGATTAGCAATGATGTAAAATCAGTGTGTGCCAATACCAGCATAGATATCTATAGTTTCTTTTTCTTGTGGCTCCTTTTTGGTTTTCATGCCATCCCAAACCTCTTGTCAATCCAGTATATTGTTAATTAAAGTTTTTCTTTACCAATTTTAAAATACTCATTAAGAATATTCTTACCAACTTGCTTTTGATTGCATCAAGTATTTGGTTCGCAGTGTACTTACAGATTATCTCATTGAGGAGTAAAGATGTAGATTTTTAACGTCTACTAAAGAAGGAATAAGTCCAAACTGTTAGATCAGAAGAGTAAATTTCCCTATAGCAAGTGTTAAATATTGACTAGGAAATACTTAGAATCTCCATGCCCAGGAATCTTTTTTTTTTTTTTAATTTCAAGTTACTACTTTTTTTTTTTTTTTTTTTTTTTTGCGGTACGTGGGCCTCTCACTGTTGTGGCCTCTCCCTTTGCGGAGCACAGGCTCCGGACGCACAGGCTTAGCAGCCATGGCTCACGAGCCCAGCCGCTTCGCGGCATGTGGGATCTTCCCGGACCGGGGCATGGACCCGTGTCCCCTGCATCAGCAGGTGGACTCTCAACCACTGCACCACCAGGGAAGCCCCCAGGTTACTACTTTTACTTTTTTCCAGTTTTATTGAAAAATAATTGATATACGTGACTGTATAAATTTAAGGTGTATAGCATGATGGTTTGATTTACATATATTGTGAAATGATTACCACAGTAGGTTCAGCTAACATCTTCTCGTATAGATAAAATGAAAAGAAAGAAAAAAAAGAAAAAAAGGAATAAATATTCTTGGGATGAGAACTTTTAGGATTTACTCTCTTAACAACTTTCTTATATATCATTCAGCAGTGTTCATTACATTCCTAGTACTTACTTATCTTATAACTGGAAGCTGGTACCTTTTGTCCATATTCCTCCAATTTTCCCCTCCCTTCCTCTGGTAACCACAAATCTGATTTCTCTTCCTATGAGGGTTTTTTTTTTTTTTTTAAGATTCCTCATATAAGTGATCGTACAGTATTTGTCATTCTCTGTCTCACTTATTTTACTTAGCATAATGCCTTCAGGGTCCATCTATGTCATTGCAAATGGTAGGATTTTCTCATTTTTTATGGCTGAATAGTATTGTATGTCATATAAGTTTCAGGTGTGCGATATAGTGATTCATAATTTTTAAAGGTTATACCCCATTTATAGTTATTAAAAAATATTGGTTATATTCCCCGTGTTGTACAGTATGTCCTTGTAGCTTATTATATACATAATAGTTTGTACCTCTCTATCCCCTACCCCTCTATTGCCCCTCCTCCCTTCCCTCTCCCCACTGGTAATCACTAGTTTGTTCTCTATAACTGTGAGTCTGATCTCTAATTCATTTATTTCTGCTCTGATTTTGATTATTTCCTTTCTTCTGCTAATTTTGGGATCAGTTCTTTTTCTAGTTGCTTATGGTAGAGTTAGGTTGTTTATTTGGGATCTTCCTTGCTTCTTAATGTAAACATTTATTGCTATGAAATTCCCTCTTAGAACTGCTTTTGCTGTATCCCACAAGTTCTGATATGTTGTTTTTCCATTTTTATTTGTCTCAAGAAACGTTTTTATTTCCCCTTTAATTTTTTCTTTTATCTGTTGGTTGTTCAGGAGACAAATCTTTATTCTAGTTGGTCTACAGAAACTTTAAAGGAGGCTTATCGATATATTTGTTTAATGGCAAAATAAATATTTTGACTATAATAAAGGAATTTTTAAACATTTTTCATGTGTCCCTTCTGTGAAACTAGAAGCTTCATGATACTGAGGACTTTCTTGTCTTATTTACTGTTGTGCCTAATACAGTGCCTTGCACATAGTAGTTGGTCAGTAATTAAAGGTAACAGTTTGCTTAGTGGTTAAGTGTATGGGCTTTTGGAGTCACTAGGTCTAGCACTGTCACTTACTGGTTAGATGATATTGGATAAGTTATTTAACCTCTTTAAACCTCAGTTTCTTTTTATTTATTTATTTGTTTATGGCTGCGTTGGGTCTTCGTGGCTGTGCACAGGCTTTCTCTAGTTGTGGCGAGTGGGGGCTACTCTTCGTTGCGGTGCATGGGCTTCTCATTGCGGTGGCTTCTCTTGTTGCAGAGCATGGGCTCTAGGTGTGCGGGCTTCAGTAGTTGTGGCACGTGGGCTCAATAGTTGTGGCTCACGGGCTCTAGAGCACAAGCTCAGTAGTTGTGGCACACAGGCTTAATTGATCTGCGGATGTGGGATCTTCCCGGACCAGGGATCGAACCCATGTCCCCTGCACTGGAAGGCAGATTCTTAACCACTGTGCCACCAGGGAAGCCCCAGATCTCAGTTTCTTTATCATTTAAATGGATTCGATAAAAATAATGATACCTCGCTTATTGGGCTATGATGATTAAATTAGATAATACAAGTAAAGTTCTTAACACAGTGCCTGGTATGTGCTAAGCACAAAATAAAGATTAGCTACTTGTAGAATTGAATTATTTTACCAAGTAGGGCAGTTTTTATTATTTCATTTTATGGGTATAGAAGCAGGCTCAAGAGTTAGAGATTTAAACGAGATCAATTGAGATGTCATTTCAGGCCTCTGGCTCCCCATTCAGTGTTATACCAAGCTTTTCTTACTAAAAGATTCCAGACGCAGTCGTTGTCTGCTCACATTTTACGATTGAAAAAGTTGTCTAATGAGTGCTCTCATGACTGCTGTAGTGACTTCATCAATATGCATGGCTTTAGGAATTCTGTGTTTATGCTTTCAACTCCTGAATCCAACGCTTCTTGCCACTTACACCACTCTTACCTTGAACCAAACCAACCAACATCATCTGGATTATTGTAGTATGATCATAATGGCATTAGACTCATCTTGTTTCTATTCTTAATATAGAAGGCAAGTGATCCCTTTGAAATTAGATCTTGTAATTCTTTGCTCAGAAGCCTTCAATACCTTCCCCTCACACTTAGAATAAAACTTGGAGTCCTTATGAGGAGTCTTGTCATCTGACCCCCTTTACCTCTCTTTTCCAGTCATAGTAGCCTTTTTGTGATTTTGCAAACAGATTAGGCACATTCCTTCCTCAGGGCCTTAGCATTCACATTTATCTCTGCTTGGAATGTCTTTTCATATATCCACACAGCTCAGTCTTTCACCTCAAGACATTTTATTAATAAGTGATGACTATTATTAAAAAGGAGATAACACCTCCCCCACATTCCTATTTATTTATTTCTTTGTACATTTGTTTATTTATTACCTGTCTTCCTACAGTAGAATGTCAATTCATGAAGACAAGGATTTTCATTTGTTTTGTTTACATTATCATCCTCACCTCCTAGAAAAATGTTTGACATAGTATGAGCTCAGAAAATACTTGGTGAATTAAGAAGTAGCTGTGGTTGGAAACTGAGAGAAAGAAGTCTGTGAGGGCTTAATTCATTCTGCAATAAGGACAGATTTGAAATAGTTTTAAACTAAAGAATTGAAATGACTAGATTGAGCTGAATTTTCTTATTTGCTTGTTGCCTTGGGCAAATTATTTACTTCTAGGGATTTAGTTGCTTTGCTAGTAAAATGGGGAATCCTCATACAGATGTTGTAAGGTTAATACTCTATAAATGAAGACTGTATTTATTTTTAGTCTGTGGCAGGACTGTTTCTAAATTTGGGGCAAGTTTCCTATTTAAAGGAAATTATGTTATATTCTGAAGTGAGAATCTTTTTGTCAGGAGTTGCAGCCTATTGAAAGTCAATCTGAGATAAAAATTAAGCATTGCTGCAATTTCAGTGTAAGACACTAGAAACAATATTTTAAAATTCAACATGTATTTATTGTGTTTTTAAAAATTTTTTAATTTTATTTTTTTTATACAGCAGGTTCTTATTAGTCATCAGTTTTATACACATCAGTGTATACATGTCAATCCCAATCGCCCAATTCAGCACACCACCATCCCCGCACCCCCATGGCTTTCCCCCCTTGGTGTCCATACATTTGTCCTCTACATCTGTGTCTCAACTTCTGCCCTGCAAACTGGTTCATCTGTACCATTTTTCTAGGTTCCACATACATGCGTTAATATACGATATTTGTTTTTCTCTTTCTGACTTACTTCACTCTGTAGACAGTCTCTAGATCCATCCATGTCTCAACGAATGATTCAATTTCGTTCCTTTTTATGGCTGAGTAATATTCCATTGTATATATGTACCAGAACTTCTTTATCCGTTCGTCTGTTGATGGGCATTTAGGTTGCTTCCATGACCTGGCTATTGTAAATAGTGCTGCAATGAACATTGGCGTGCATGTGTCTTTTTTTTTTTTTTTTGTGGTATGCGGGCCTCTCACTGTGGTGGCCTCTCCTGTTGCGGAGCACAGGCTCCGGATGTGCAGGCTCAGTGGCCATGGCTCATGGGCCTAGCTGCTCTGCGGCATGTGGGATCTTCCTAGACCAGGGCATGAACCCGTGTCCCCTGCATCAGCAGGCAGACTCTCAACCACTGCGCCACCAGGGAAGCCCTGCATGTGTCTTTTTGAATTATGCTTTTCTCTGGGTATATGCCCAGTAGTGGGATTGCTGGATCATATGGTAATTCTATTTTTAGTTTTTTAAGGAACCTCCCTACTGTTCTCCATAGTGGCTGTATCAATTTACATTGCCAACAACAGTGCAAAGGGTTTCCCTTTTATTCACACCCTCTACAGCATTTGTTGTTTGTAGATTTTCTGATGATGCCCATTCTAACTGGTATTAGGTGATACCTCATTGTAGTTTTGGTTTGCATTTCTCTAATACTTAGTGATGTTGAGCAGCTTTTCATGTGCTTCTTGGCCATCTGTATGTCTTCTTTGGAGAAATGTCTATTTATGTCTTCTGCCCATTTTTGGATTGTGTTGTTTGTTTCTTTAATATTGAGCTGCATGAGCTGTTTATATATTTTGGAGATTAATCCTTTGTCCGTTGATTTGTTTGCAAATATTTTCTCCCATTCTGAGGGTTGTCTTTTGGTCTTGTTTATGGTTTCCTTTGCTGTGCAAAAGCTTTGAAGTTTCATTAGGCCCCATTTGTTTATTTTTAGTTTTATTTCCATTACTCTAGGAGGTGGATCAAAAAAGATCTTGCTGTGATTTATGTCAGAGTGTTCTTCCTATGTTTTCCTCTAAGAGTTTTATAGTGTCCAGTCTTACATTTAGGTCTCGAATCCATTTTGAGTTTATTTTTGTGTATGGTGTTAGGGAGTGTTCTAATTTCATTCTTTTACATGTAGCTGTCCAGTTTTACCAGCACCAGTTATTGAAGGGCTGTCTTTTCTCCATTGTATATCCTTGCCTCCTTTGTCATAGATTAGTTGACCATAGGTGCGTGGGTTTACCTCTGGGCTTTCTATATTGTTCCATTGATCTATGTTTCTGTTTTTGTGCCAGTCCCATATTGTCTTGATTACTGTAGCTTTGTAGTATAGTCTGAAGTCAGGGAGTCTGATTCCTCCAGCTCCGTTTTTATTTTTCAAGACTGCTTTGGCTATTCGGGGTCTTTTGTGTCTCCATACAAATTTTAAGATTTTTTGTTCTAGCTCTGTAAAAAATGCCATTGTTAATTTGATAGGGATTGCATTGAATCTGTAGATTGCTTTGGGTACCATAGTCATTTTCACAATATTGATTCTTCGAATTCAAGAACATGATTTATCTCTCCATCTGTTGGTATCATCTTTAATTTCTTTCATCAGTGTCTTAGAATTTTCTGCATACAGGTCTTTTGTCTCCCTAGGTAGGTTTATTGCTAGATATTTTATTCTTTTTGTTGCAGTGGTAAATAGGAGTATTTCCTTAATTTCTCTTTCAGATTTTTCATCATTAGTGTATAGGAATGCAAGAGATTTCTGTGCATTAATTTTGTATCCTGCTACTTTACCAAATTCATTGATTAGCTCTAGTAGTTTTCTGGTGGCAACTTTAGAATTCTCTATGTATAGTATCATGTCATCTGCAAACAGTGACAGTTTTACTTCTTCTTTTCCAATTGGGATTCCTTTTATTTCTTTTTCTTCTCTGATTGCCATGGCTAGGACTTCCAAAACTATGTTGAATAATAGTGGTGAGAGTGGACATCCTTGTCTTGTTCCTGATCCTAGAGGGAATGCTTTCAGTTTTTCACCATTCATAATGATGTTTGCTGTGTGTTTGTCGTATATGGTCTTTATTATATTGAGGTAAGTTCCCTCTATGCCCACTTTCTGGAGAGTTTTTATCATAAATGGGTGTTGAATTTTGTCAAAAGCTTTTTCTGCATCTTTTGAGATGATCATATAGTTTTTATTCTTCAGTGTGTTAATATGGTCTATCACATCGATTGATTTGCGTATATTAAAGAATCCTTGCATCCCTGGGATAAATCCCACATGATCATGGTGTATGATTATTTTAATGTGTTGTTGGATTCTGTTTGCTAGTATTTTGTTGAGGATTTTTGCATCTATATTCATCAGTGATGTTGGTCTGTAATTTTCTTTATTTTTTAGTATCTTTGTCTGATTTTGGTTTCGGGGTGATGGTGGCCTCATAGAATGAGTTCCTTCCTCTGCAATTTTTTGGAAGAGTTTGAGAAGGATGGGTGTTAGCTCTTCTCTAAATGTTTGATAGAATTCACCTGTGAAGCCATCTGGTCCTGGACTTCTGTTTGTTGGAAGATTTTTAATCACAGTTTCAATTTCGTTACTTGTGATTGGTCTGTTCATATATTCTATTTCTTCCTGGTTCAGTCTTGGAAGGTTATACCTTTCTGAGAATTTGTCCATTTCTTCCAGGTTGTCCATTTTGTTGGCATAGAGTTGCTTGTAGTAGTCCCTTAGGATGCTTTGTATTTCTGTGGTGTCTGTTGTAACTTCTTTTTCATTTCTAATTTTATCGATTTGAGTCCTCTCCCTTTTTTTCTTGATGAGTCTGGCTAATGGTTTATCAATTTCGTTTATCTTCTCAGAGAACCAGCTTTTACTTTTATTGATCTTTGCTATTGTTTTCTTTGTTTCTATTTCATATATTTCTGCTCTGATCTTTATGGTTTCTTTCCTTCTGCTAACTTTGGGTTTCGTTTGTTCTTCTTTCTCTAGTTCCTTTAGGTGTAAGGTTAGATTGTTCATTTGAGATTTTTCTTATTTCTTGATGTAGGCTTGTATAGCTATAAACTTCCCTCTTAGAACTGCTTTTGCTGCATCCCATAGGTTTTGGATCATCATGTTTTCATTGTCATTTGTCTCTAGGTATTTTTTGATTTCCTCTTTGATTTCTTCAGTGATCTCTTGGTTATTTAGTAACGTATTGCTTAGCCTTCATGTGTTTGTGTTTTTTACGTTTTTTTCTCCGTAATTCATTTCTAATCTCATAGCGTTGTGGTCAGAAAAGATGCTTGATATGATTTCTATTTTCTTAAATTTACTGAGGCTTGATTTGTGACCCAAGATGTGTTTTATCCTGGAGAGTGTGCACTTGAGAAGAAAGTGTAATCTGTTGTTTTTGGATGGAATGTCCTATAAATATCAGTTAAATCTGTTTGGTCTTTAGTGTCATTTAAAGCTTCTGTTTCCTTATTTATTTTCATTTTGGATGATCTGTCCATTGGTGTAAGTGAGGTGTTAAAGTCCCCCACTATTATTGTGTTACTGTCGATTTTCTCTTTTATAGATGTTAGCGGTTGCCTTATGTATTGAGGTGCTCCTATGTTGAGTGCATATATATTTATAACTGTTTTATCTTCTTCTTGGATTGATCCCTTGATCGTTATGTAGTGTCCTTCCTTGTCTGTTGTAACATTCTTTATTTTAAAGTCTATTTTATCTGATATGAGTATTGCTGCTCCAGCTTTCTTTTGATTTCCATTTGCATGGAATATCTTTTTCCGTCCCCTCACTTCCAGTCTGTATGTGTCCCTAGGTCTGAAGTGGGTTTCTTGTAGACAACATATATATGGGTCTTGTTCTTGTATCCATTCAGCAAGTCTGTGTCTTTTGGTTGGAGCATTTAATCCATTCATGTTTAAGGTAATTATCGATATGTATGTTCCCGTGACCATTTTCTTAATTGTTTTGGGTTTGTTTTTGTAGGTCCTTTTCTTCTCTTGTGTTTCCCACTTAGAGAAATTCCTTTAGCATTTGTTGTAGAGCTGGTTTGGTGGTGCTGAATTCTCTTAGCTTTTGCTTGTCTTTAAAGCTTTTGATTTCTCCATCAAATCTGAATGAGATCCTTGCTGGGTAGAGTAATCTTGTTGTAGTTTCTTCCCTTTCATCACTTTAAGTATATCATGCCACTCCTTTCTGGCTTGTAGAGTTTCTGCTGAGAAATCAGCTGTTAACGTTATGGGAGTTCCCTTGTATGTTATTTATCGTTTTCCCTTGCTGCTTTCAATAATTTTTCTTTGTCTTTAATTTTTGCCAGTTTGATTACTGTGTGTCTCTGTGTGTTTCTCCTTGGGTTTATCCTGTATGGGACTCACTGCGCTTCCTGGACTTGGGTGGCTATTTCTTTTCCCATGTTAGGGAAGTTTTCGACTATAATTTCTTCAGGTATTTTCTCTGGTCCTTTGTCTCTCTCTTCTCCTTCTGGGACCCCTGTAATGCTAATGTTGTTGCATTTAATGTTGTCCCAGAGGTCTCTTAGGCTGTCTTCATTTCTTTTCATTCTTTTTTCTTTATTCTGTTCCACAGCATTAAATTCCACCGTTCTGTCTTCCAGGTCACTTATCCATTCTTCTGCCTCAGTTATTCTGCTATTGATTCCTTCTAGTGTAGTATTCATTTCAGTCATTCTATTGCTCATCTCTGTTTGTTTGTTCTTTAATTCTTCTAGGTCTTTGTTAAACATTTGCATCTTCTCGATCTTTGCTTCCATTCTTTTTCCGAGGTCCTGGATCATCTTCTGTCGTTATTCTGAATTCTTTTTCTGGAAGGTTGCCTATCTCCACTTCATTTAGTTGTTTTTCTGTGGTTTTATCTTGTTCCTTCATCTGGTACATAGCCCTCTGCCTTTTCATCTTGTCTGTCTTTCTGTGAATGTGGTTTTCGTTCCACAGGCTGCAGGATTGTAGTTCTTCTTGCTTCTGCTGTCTGCCCTCTGGTGGATGAGGCTATCTAAGAGGCTTGTGTAAGTTTCCTGATGGCAGGGACTGGTGGTGGGTAGAGCAGACTGTTGCTCTGGTGGGCAGAGCTCAGTAAAGCTTTAATCCGCTTGACTGTTGATGGGTGGGGCTGGGTTTGCTCCCTGTTGGTTGTTTGGCCTGAGGCAACCCAACACTGGAGCCTACCTGGGCTCTTTGGTGGGGCCAATGACAGACTCTGGGAAGGCTCATGCCAAGGAGTATTTCCCAGAAGTTATGCTGCCGGTGTCCTTGTCCCCACGGCGAGGCACAGCCACCCCCTGCCTCTGCAGGAGACGCTCCAACACTAGCAGGTGGGTCTGGTTCAGTCTCTATGGGGTCACTCCTCCTTCCCCTGAGTCCCGACGTGCACACTACTTTGTGTGTGCCCTCCAAGAGTGGAGTCTCTGTTTCTCCCAGTCCTGTTGAAGTCCTGCAGTCAGCTCCCACTAGCCTTCAAAGTCTGATTCTCTAGGAATTCTTCCTCCCGTTGCCGGACCCCCAGGTTGGGAAGCCTGATGTGGGGCTCAGAACCTTCACTGTAGTGGGTGGACTTCTGTGGTATAAGTGTTGTCCAGTCTGTGAGTCACCCACCCAGCAGTTACGGGATTTGATTTTACTGTGATTGCGCCCCTCCTATGGTCACATTGTGGCTTCTCCTTTGTCTTTGGATGTGGGGTATCTTTTTTGGTGAGTTCCAGTGTCTTCCTGTCGACGGCTGTCCAGTAGCTAGTTGTGATTCTGGTGTTCTTACAACAGGGAGTGAGAGCACATCCTTCTACTCCGCCATCTTGGTTCTTCGTATTGTGTTTCTGTAAATTTTTTTTGTATCATCTTATGGGTGGAGTCTTGGCTTTGGATTCAGATATACATGAAATTAAGTTCAGCATCTACCATGTAATATTGTTGTATCCTTGTGAAAGTTGCAAGCTCTATAAAATGAAGATAATACCAATCTAATTGGATTATTAGGGGAGTTAAAATGACAAATTATATGTCAAACATCTAGCATAGTGCCTAGCATATAACAGGTACTTTGGGATTACTAATTTTTTCTTATTTCAAGAATATATATATAAAGTATGATTTCAGTATTGTGACTGATACTTTTCATGTGTCATAATTGTTTTTCCCTTCAGAGTAGTTAACTCAAGAGGTTATCCATTTATTCCCATGTGATTGTAATTGAGTAGAGTGTTTTCAAAACTCAGATTTTAGAATTGTCTTCCATATTTGCAATTCATTCTTCTGAAATTCCCAATTTCGGGTGAATTTTATGGTAATCAAAAAGACTGAAATTTTTAAACCAGTTTTTGAGACAGTGTTGGAATAAGACTAAATAATAATACTGCCTTTCTTATCTTACATTGGATTCTGAAGACTATATTAGATAAGTATCAGACATATTTAGGATTATCATGATATCATTTGAAATTAGTATATTATCTCCTATGATGACTATTTTGAAAAGGACAGCTATCTCTTGGATATATGAGTACTGAATTGTTTATTAAAAAGTATTCATTCACTGCTTATTTTTGTCTCATATTTACATAGTTGTATCCTTCACATATATAGTAAAAATTTTACTTTTTTTTTGTTTTCTGAAAAAATGTTTTCAACTTTTTTTTTTAGCGCTCACCAGAATATACCAATTGCCGATATCTGTGCAAACTTTGCTTAATTCACATTGAAAACATCCAGGGAGCTCATAAACATATAAAAGAGAAACGACATAAGAAAAACATTTTGGTAAGTCTTTTTACAAAATATTTTATTTATTTATTGAGTGGTAAAACTATATCAAATATTTTTTATTAATGAAAGTAAAAATCAAGTATTTTTCTAGTCATATAGTAGTAACTGAAATGATAGCGTTGAAAGCTGTGATTGCCTTTCTTATCTTAGGTGATCAGGAGGGGAACCTTCTCAGAGACCAGTTTGCTTATCCTAAAGTACGTTGATTCCTAAGTTTAAAGGTACAATCAGTTAGTCCAACCAATATTTATTGAGTTCTTATGTGTTAGGTCTAGGGAGTGGTGAATAAGATAGTCATGGTTCTTGTCCTCAGAGTTTCTAAAGTATTGGTGAAGGCATACATTGAATAAGGATTTAAGTAAGATGAGTTTTATTAAAGGGGCAATTGTGGTGCTAAGTAAGTGTACAAGGATATTTTACTTAATTTAGAGGAGAAAGTGAGAAATTTACTTAATTTAGAGGAGAAAGTGAGAAAGTGACATTTGTTGAACCTTGAAGTAGAGGTTGAGTGGCATAGAAGGGTGAGATGAGAGCATTTTACACAAAAAAGCAGTATGAAGGTCTCTAAGTTATGAAAGGACATGGCATATGAGGAGCTGAAAGAGCATGATTGGAGCAGAGAGCCAGGAGGAAAATGATATGAGATGAAGCTGGAGAAGCCCAGATCATGCAGGGCCTTTTAAGGTTTAGCCTTTGGGAATTCATAAGTTTTCAGTGATTTTTATTAGAACATTTCATATAGACATAGTATAAGTAGACTATTTTCTTTTTAAAATTCATTAGTATGTTAGCTATTTAATTTTTTCTTTTCAAAGTTATAATGTTAATTCTATATAAATTCTTACTTATCTCTAAGATATCTTCTCTGAGAAATACTCTTTTACTTGACCTTCCCAACAGGTCTGTGTTATAGGTACACTTTCTTGGTGTTCCCACAGTGGCTTGATCAGAAAACCTTATACACTGTGTTATAAATGTCTGCCTTCTCTCTTCTTCCAGGCTTCAGTATCCAAATATTGTAGAGGACAGGTTTAATTTCTTATTTATTTTTGTTTCTGTGTTGCTTAGTACAGTGTCTGACACATAGCAGGTGCTCAGCACATTTTTATTGAAAATAATGAATGCATTGAAAAAATTCAGGAACTTAGAAGGAAAAGAAATCATTCAAATTTTATCAGCCTATTATTTTGATTTAATTAGCATTTCAGAAGACTTAATAGAACAGAGCCAAAGTGGTAGTTTAGGAGATAATAACTGAGAAATTTCAAGAAATGTTCAAAGATGCTGATCATTAGCTGCAGGAAGCTCAGGGAATTCCAAACAGACTTAAAAAGAAAGCCATTATATATTATGTACATTATAGGGAATTTTAGAATATTACAAAAAAACAAAACTAACCTTAAAAGCAGCTCTACTGGACTTTTGGTGAAGTTGGAATAACAGGGCCTGGATTTACCTTCTCCTCAAAATAACCAACAAAACAAAAAAAGACAAAAATCACTAATAATGTCTTCTTTAGGCAATGAAGGACCAACAGTGAATGGAAAACAAATGAGGTGAGCTCAATGATTACTCCAATTTGAGAGAGTTTCTAGATGGTATTATAGGGAGTAGAATGCAGTGGATTCCCAGGGTTGAGGAGATGGACGAGTCCAGGGAGTACAGCGTGGCTAGAGTTTGTAGGACAGAATAACAAAAACGAGAAAGCTATACAGAGAGAAACCCAGAGATCTATGGACAGTCCCCTCAGAGTATTCAGCACAATACTGTGGTGCATGCATGTGGAAAAGCTTCCTGAAGCCAGAGAAAGAACCATCTGAGGGGATTAGAACAGTGCTTGGTGCTCACACAGAGCTGGGAATAGTATCTTCCAACTATCCAGACTGAAAAGCCTCATACTTTGTGGGGTATTGGGTAGAGTACTCAGAAAGGTCTTGTTTTACTAATGGGGAATATTTAACCCTAAACTAAATGTGGTCTGGTCCCAACTAAAAAGTTTTAAAGGCAAGATCCAAATGAATAAACTATTTCTAAGTATTTCATGTCATTATTGAAGAAAGCTTGAGAATATTTATAGTGGAATACAAAATATCCATCGCTGCCAAAAAGTTCACATTGTCTGCCATTCAGTCAAAGATTATCAGGCATACATGGAAGCAGGAAAATACAAACCATGAAGAGAAGAAAGATCAGCCAGTCAAAACTGACCTTGAACTGACCCAGTAGAATTAGTAGAGAAGGACATTAAGGCAGTTAATATAACTATATTCCTGATGTTCCCAAAAATAGAGACATGGAAGATATAAAAAAAGATTAAAATTGAACTTACAGAAGTGAAAACTACAATGTCTAAGATGAAAAATACAGTGCGTAGGACTAATGGCAGATCAGACATTGCAAAAGAAAAGGTTAGTGAGGGGCTTCCCTGGTGGCGCAGTGGTTAAGAATTTGCCTGTCAGTGCAGGGGACACAGGTTCGAGCCCTGGTCCGGAAGCATCCCACATGCTGCGGAGCAACTAAGCCCATGCGCCACAACTGCTGAGCCTGTGCTCTAGAACGCATGAGCCACAACTGCTAGCCCACTTGCCACAACTACTGAAGCCCACGTGCCTAGAGCCTGTGCTCTGCAACAAGAGAAGCCACCGAAATGAGAAGCCCATGCACTGCAATGAAGAGTAGCTCCCGCTCGCCACAACTAGGGAAAGCCCGTGTGCAGCAATGACAACCCAATGCAGCCAAAAATAAACAAAATAAATAAATTTATATTAAAAAAAAAAGGTTAGTGAACTTGAAGATAAAGCAATGGAAACTATCCAAAATGAAACAGAAAGAAAAAAGAACTTGGGAAAAAGAAAGAAAAGAGGATCATTGAGCTCTGGGATAATTGATATGTATGTACCAGTTCTACACAAACTCTTCCAGAACACTGAAGAGGAAGAATGCTTCCCAACCCAGTCTATGAGGCCCACATTACTCTAATACCAAAACCAGGTAAGGACATTACAATGAAAGAAAACTTCAGAGCAATATCCCTCATTAACATAAATGCAGAAATTCTGAATATTATTTTAGAAAATTGAATCCAACAGTATATTTAAGGAAGAAATACATCATGACCAAATAGGAATTTATTACAGGAGTGCATTGTTGGTTTAACATTAGAAAATGAATCAATGTAATTCATCATACTAACAAACCGAAAAAGAAAACTATATGATCATCTTAGTAGATGCTGAAAAAGCATTTAAAAGTCCTGATTAAAAAATCTCAGCAGGGCTTCCCTGGTGGCGCAGTGGTTGAGAGTCCACCTGCCGATGCAGGGGACACGAGTTCGTGCCCTGGTCTGGGAAGATCCCACATGCCGCGGAGCGGCTGGGCCCATGAGCCATGGCCGCTGAGCCTGCGCGTCCGGAGCCTGTGCTCCGCAACGGGAGAGGCCACAACAGTGAGAGGCCAGCATACCGCAAAAAAAAAAAAAAAAAAAATCTCAGCAGACTAGGAATAGAAGGGAGCTTCCTCAACATGATAAAGAACATCTATGAAGAAGTCACAGCTAATGTTATACTTAATGGTGAAAGACTGAATGTTGTCTCCCTAAGATTAGGAAAAAAGACAGGCATGAAAATGGTATAGCTGCTGTGGGAAACTCTTGCAGTTCCTCAAAAAGTTAAAAATGGAATTACCATGTGATCCAGCAATTACACTTTTGAGTATATACTCAGAAGAATTGAAAACAGGGTCTTGAAGTGATATTTGTACGGCCATGTTCATCGTAGCATTATTCACAATAGCTTAAACATAGAAGCAGCTCAGTTGTCCATCAACAGATGAATGGATAAATAAAATGTCACATATACATACAGTGAAATATTATACTGCCTTAAAAAGCAAGGCAGGGAGGACTTCCCTGGTGGTCCAGTGGGTAAGACTCTGTGCTCCCAATGCAGGGGGCCCAGGTGCGATCCCTGGCCGGGGAACTAGATCCCACATGCATGCCGCAAGTAAGAGTCTGCATGGTGCAACTAAGAAGTCTGCATGCTGCAACGAAGAGCCCGCATGCCACAACTAAAAAAGATCATGTGTGCCGCAACTAAGCATGCCACAACAAAGATCCCGTGTGCTGTAACTAAGACCTGGTGCAGCCAAAATAAATATTTAAAAGAAAAAAAAAAAAAGCAAGGCAGAGACTTCCCTGGTGGTCCAGTGGTTAAGACTTTGCCTTCCAATGCAGGGGATGTGGGTTCGATCCCTGGTCGGGGAGCTAAGATGGGACATGCTTCCTGGCCAAAAAACCAATATGTAAAACAAAAGCAATATTGTAACAAATTCAATACAGGCTTTGAAAATGGTCCACATAGAAAAACATAATCTTTAAAAAAAAAAGGAAAGGCAATTCTGATATGTTACAACATGGAAGAACCTTGAGTAAATTAAAGCTAAGTGAAATAAGCCAGTCATAAAAAGACAAATACTGTATGATTCCACTTATATGAGGTACTTAGAGTAGTCAGAATCATAGAGATAGAAAGTAGAATGGTGGTTGTCAGGGACTGGAGAGATGGAGGAATGGGGAGCTATCCTTAATGGGTGTACAGTTTCAGTTTTACAAGATGAAAAGAATTCTGCTGATGAATGATGGTGATAGTTGCACAACAAATGAATGTCCTTAATTCCACTGAGTTGTACTTGTAAAAATTGTTAAGATAGTAAGTTTTATGTTATGTATATTTTATCACAATAAAAAAATTGGAAAAAAAAGATAGATATGTTCACTCTTACCACTTTTATTCAGCATTTTATTAGGGGTTCTAGCCAGTGTAGTCAGGCAAGAGAAAGAAAGGCAAGCTATCGAAACTGGAAAAGAAGAAGTGAAACTATATTTGTAGGTAATATGATTGTTTATATAGAAGTCTAGAAAAGACTTATTCATTAGAATTAATGAGTGAGTTTAGCAAGGTTGCAGAATACAAGCTCAATGTGCAAAAATCAATTATATTTTTATATACTAACAGTAAACAGTATAAAATTGAAATTTAAAAAAACTGCTATTTATAATAGCATCAAAAATACACAAAACTTGTGTACAGAAATTACAGAACATTCCTGAGAGAAATTAAAGAAGAGCTAAAGAAATGCAGAAATAAACCTTTTTTATATGTTGGAAGAATTGATATTGTTAAATTTCTTTCTAAACTGACCAAAATCCCAAATTGAAAAGCTGATTCTAAAATTCATCTGGAGGGACTTCCCTGGTGGTCCAGTGGTAAAGAATCTTCCTGCAATGCAGGGGATGTGGGTTCGATCCCTGGTTAGGGAACTAGGTTCCCACATGCCACGGGGCAACTAAGCCCACGCGCCACAACTAATGAGCTCATGCGCCTCAACTTAGAGAGCCTACGTGCTGCAAAACTACAGAGCGCACGTGCCCTGGAGCCTGCGTGCCACAACTAGAGAAGAGAAAACCTGCATACCACAACTTCGAGAAGCCCGCATACCTCAACAAAGATCCCGCATGCCGCAACTAAGACCCGATGCAGCCAAAAACAAACAAATAATAAATAAATCTTTAAAAAAAAGCTATAATGGAAAAGAATCTGCAAAAGAATCTGTCTGTATAACTGAATCACTTTGTTGTACACCTGAAACATTGTTAAATCAACTATACTTCAATAAAAAAGATAAAAAAGAAGAGAAAAGCTAAAATTCATCTGTAAATGCAAAGACCCTAGAAAATCTAAAACAACTTTGAAAAAGACCAAAGTTGGAGGACTAACAACACCTGATTTCCAGACTTATAAAGCTACAATAATCAAAGTGTGATATTGGCATCAAGTAGACAAGTAGATCAGTGGAGCAGAATAGTGAGTCTCGAAATAAGACTACAGTTCTATGAACAACTGAATTTTGACAGACATTCAGAGGTAATTCAGTGGAGAAATGATAATCTTTTAAACATATGAAAAGTTAGATATCCATGTACAAAGAAAGACCTTTGATCCATACCTTGCACTATGTAAAAAAATAACTCAAAACTGCATTACAGACCTAAATGTAAAACCTAAAAGTATAAAGTTTACAGAATAAAAAATGAGATAAAATCTTTATGACCTTGGATTAGGCAAAATTTCTTAGGTATGATACCAGAGGAAAAAAATGATTAATGGGACTTCCTCAAAATTATAAACTTATGCTTTTTGAAAGATATTTTTTAAAGAATAACAATATTGGCTGCAGACTGGGAAAAAATATTTGCAAATCATATCTGGTAAGTGATTTGTATATAGGAGATATAAAAAACTTTCAAAACTCAATAATAAGTATAGTAATCCCCCCCTTATTCGTGGTTTTGCTTTCTGTGGTTTCAGTTACCCTTGGTCAGCCATGTCTGAAAATATCAAATGGAAAATTCCATAAATAAACAACTTACAGTTTTAAACTACATGCCATTCTAGATAGTGTGGTGAAATCTCATGTTGTTCAGCTTCATCCTGCCTGGGATATGAAACATCCCTTTGTTTAGCATATCCATGCTGTGTATACTACCTGCCTGTTAATCACTTAGTAGCCATCTTGGTTATCAGATTGGCTGTTGGTGGTATCACAGTGCTTGTGTTTGAGTAATCCTGATTTTATTTAATAATGGCCCCAAAGTGCAAGAGTAGTGATGCAGGCCATTTGGGTAGTCTCTTAATGTGCCTAATTTATAAATAAAACTTTATCATAGGTAAGTATGTAGAGGAAGAAAATAGTATTTACAGGGTTTGGTGCTATCTGTGGTTTCAGGCCTCCACTGGAGGCATTGTAACATATCCTCCAAGGATAAGGGGTGACTACTGTAAACAACCAAATAAAAATATGGGCCAAAGGTTAGAGCCAACACTTTTTTAAAGAAGACATACAGATGTCAAACACATGAAAAGATGCTCAACATTATTCGTCATTAGGGAAATCACTACACTTACTAGAACAGCTAAAATTGAAAAGATTGACTGTGCCAAGCGTTGTCAAGGATGTGAATGAATGCCAAGTCTAAAACAGGGCTAGTGGAAATGTGAAATATTACATCCACTTTCTTTTTATTTTATTTATTTTTTTAAACTTAAAAAAATATTTATTTATGTGGTTGCACTGGGTCTTAGTTGTGGCTCACTGGCTCCTTAGTTGTGGCTCGCTGGCTCTTTAGTTGTGGCATACATGTGGGATCTAGTTCCCTGGCCAGGGATCGAACCTGGGCCCCCAGCATTGGGAACATGGAATCTTATCCACTGAGCCACCAGGGAAGGCCCCTCCTTTCTTTTTAAAGATTTTTTTCTTTTTTAATTAAAAAATTTTTTAAAAATTTATTTGGCTGCATTGGGTCTTAGTTGCGGCACGTGGGACCTTTGTGGCATGCACGGTGTTTTCGTTGCGGTGTGTGGGCTTCTCTAGTTGTGGCATACGGGCTCCAGAGCTCATGGGCTCAGTAGCTGAGGCATGCAGGCTCTCTCGTGGCATGTGGGCTCTAGAGCACACGGGCTTAGTAGTTGCGGCCCGTGGGCTTAGTTGCCCTGTGGCACGTGGGATCTTAGTTCCCCGACCAGGGATTGAATGCGCGTCCTCTGCATTGGAAGGTGGATTCGTAGCCACTGGACCACCAGGGAAGTCCCTAAAGGTTTATTTTTAAATTATTTTTAATTGAGAGTTGGTTGACATATAACATTATATTAGTTTCAGGTGTACAACATAATGATTCAATATATGTATATTTTGTGAAATGATCACCACAGTAAATCTAGTTAATATCCACCACCACACATAACAATTTATTTTTCTTGAGGTGAGAACTTTTAAGATTTACTCTCAGCAACTTTTCTTTTCTTTTTTTTTTTTTTTTGCGGTATGCGGGCCCCTCACTGCTGCGGCCTCTCCCGTTGCGGAGCAGAGGCTCCGGACGCGCAGGCTCAGTGGCCATGGCTCACGGGCCCAGCCGCTCCACGGCACGTGGGAGGACCGGGGCACGAACCTGTGTTCCCTGCATCGGCAGGCGGACTCTCAACCACTGCGCCACCAGGGAAGCCCTCAGCAACTTTTCAATATACAATACAGGGCATGTGGGCTTTGTACCTTTTGACTACTTTCACCCGTTTCACTCACCTCCAACCACCCACCCCTGTCTCCGGCAACCACCAATCTGTTCTCTGTATGAGTTCAGGTTTTGTTGTTGTTGTTTTTAGATTCCACGTGTGAGATCATACAATATTTGTCTTTCTCTGTCAGACTTATTTCATTTAGCAATATGCCCTTAGGGTCCATCCATGTTGTGGCACATGGCAAGATTTTCTTTATTTTTATGGCTGAATAATATTCAGTTATATATATGGACCACATTTTCTTTATTCATTCATCCATCAATGGACACTTAGGTTGTTTCCATGTCTGGGCTATTGTAAATAATGTTGCATTGAACATGGAGGTGCAGATTTCTTTTCCCGTTAGTGTTTTCATTTCTTTTGGATAAATACCCAGAAGTGGAATTATTGGATCATATGATAATACATCCACTTTGAAAACATTTTGGCAGTTTTTAAAAAGTTAAACATACGCCTAATATATGATTCAGTCATTCAATTCCTATGGATTTATCCAAGATAAGTGAAAGTATATGTCTCTACATTTACTTGTATATGAATATTCAAAGCAGTTTTATGTGTAATAGCCAAAGAGATGAACAGATATACAAATTGTGGTATATCCATACCTTGTTATACTATTTGGTATAAAAAGGAATGAACAGTACAACATAGATGAATCTCAAAATAAGTATCCTGAGTGTAAAAAGCCAGACAAAAATGACTATATACTGTGCGATTCCCTGCATATGAAATTCTAGAAAATGCAGTCTAAGCTATAGTCATAGACAGCAGGTTGGTGGTTGCCTGAGTATTGGTGTGGAAGAGGGAGGGAGTGATTACAAAGGGATATGAGGGAATTTTTGCGAGTGATTGATATGTTTATTATCTTGATGGTGGCGATGGTTTTATTATATACGTATGTCAAAAATGAACCAAATTGTAAACCTTAAATATGTGCAATTTGTTTTATATAAATTATATCTCAGTAAAGTTGCTTTTTGAAAAGCAGCCAGAAAAAAAAGGTAAGGTCATTCATAAAGGTGTGGAAGTTGGGAATGTGGCTGACTTATCAGTAGTAGCAACAGAAGCCAGAAGACAGTTGAATAATATCTTAAGAGTTCTGGAGAGAGGAAAACCTCCTGTCAACCTTTATTTCTATATTCAGTGAAATTATTTAACAATAACCAATACAGAATATATATATATATATATATGTACACACACACACACACGCACACACACTTATTTATTTTTTATATTTATTTTATTCAAGTATAGTTGATTTACAACATTAAAATTTCTGCTGTATAGCAGAGTGATTCAGTTATACATATATATATATACATTCTTTTTAATACTTTTTTCCATTATGGTTTATCCAGACATTGAATATAGTTCCCTGTGCTATATACAGTAGGACCTTGTTGTTAAGCCATTCCATATATAATAATTTGCATCTGCTAATCCCAAACTCCCAATCCATCCCTCCCTCTCCCCCATCCCCTTTGGCAACCACAAATCTGTTTCTGTCTGTGAGTCTGTTTCTGTTTCAAAAATAAGTTCATTTGTGTCATATTTTGGATTCCCCATATAAGTGATATTATATGGTATTTGTCTTATTCTTCCTGACTTACTTCACTTAGTATGATAATACCTAGGTTCATCCATGTTGCTGCAAATGGCATTGTTTCATTCTTTTTTATCGCTGAGTAGTATTCCATTGTATATATGTATCATGTCTTCTTTATCCTGTTGATGGACATTTAGGTTGTTTCCATGTCTTGGCTACACTGACTAGTGCTACTATGAACATAGGGTGCATGTTAACATCTTTATTGGAGTATAATTGCTTTACAATGGTGTGTTACTTTCTGCTGTATAACAAAGTGAATCAGCTATACATATACATACATCCCCATATCTCCTCCCTCTTGTGTCTCCCTCCCACCCTCCCTGTCTCACCCCTCTAGCTGGACACAAAGCACCTAACTGATCTCCTTGTGCTATGCGGCTGCTTCCCACTAGCTATTTATTTTACATTTGGTAGTGTATATATGTCCACGCCACTCTCTCACTTCATCGCAGCTTACCCTTCCCACTCCCCATGTCCTCAAGTCCATTCTCCATGTCTACATCTTTATTCCTGTCCTGCCCCTAGGTTCTTCAGAACCATTTTTTTTTTTTTTTTTTTAGATTCCGTATGTATGTGTTAGCAAATGGTATTTGTCTTTCTCTTTCTGACTTACTTTACTCTGTGTGACAGTCTCTAGGTCCATCCACCTCACTACAAATAACTCAATTTCGTTTCTTTTTATGGCTGAGTAATATTCCATTGTATATTGTGCCACATCTTTTTTTTTTAATCACTAAATTAATACTTATTAGGTGAATAACTAAGACATGAGCTCTGAGTTCAGAAACTGTTTGAAAAATGAAGTGGGAGGCAGATAAGGATGGCAGTATCTGATTTATTTGTGAAATAGAATCTATAACTTAATGGTGAGTCTGACATATTAAAGGGATTGAGTAGGAAAGACAAATGGTTTTCTCCCAAGCAGTCTCCAAACCACCCACTCTCCTTTGTGTGTGTGTGATTTTTAAAAAAATTTGCCAGGTATTTTATTTTATTTTATTTTTTAACATTTTTCTTGGGGTATAAGTGCTTTACAATGATGTGTTCGTTTCTGCTGTATAACAAAGTGAATCAGCTATATGTATACATGTATGTATATGTATCCCCTGATACGGGGATACATATATCCCCATATCACCTCCCTCTTGCTCCTCCTACCTCCCACCCTCCCTATCCGACCTCTCTAGGTGGTCGCAAAGCACCAAGCTGATCTCCCTGTGCTATGCAGCTGCCTCCCACTAGCTAGCTATTTTACATTTGGTAGTGTATATATGTCAGTGCTACTCTCTCACTTCTCCCCAGCTTATCCTTCCCCCACCCCATGTCCTCAAGTCCATTCTCTACGTGTGTCTTTATTCCATTCCTGCCCCTAGGTTCACGAGAACCAATTTCTTTTTATCTTTAGATTCCGTATATATGTGTTAGCATATGATACTTGTTTTTCTCTTTCTGACTTACTTCACTCTGTGTGACAGACTCTAGGTCCATCTACCTCACTACAAATAACTCAGTTTCGTTTCTTTTTATGGCTGAATATTATTCCATTGTATATATGTGCCACATCTTCTTTATCCATTCATCTGTTGCTGGACACTTAGGTTGTATCCATGTCCTGGCTATCTTAAATAGTGCTGCAGTGAACATTGTGGTACATGTCTCTTTTTGAATTACGGTTTTCACAGGGTATATGCCCAGTAGTGGGATTGCTAGATCATATGGTAGTTCTATTTGTAGTTTTTTAAGGAACCTCCATACTGTTCTCCATAGTGGCTGTATCAATTTACATTGCCAACAACAGTGCAAGAGGGTTCCCTTTTCTCCACACCCTCTCCAGCATTTATTGTTTTTAGATTTTTTTTTTTAACATCTTTATTGGAGTATAATTGCTTTACAATGGTATGTTAGTTTCAGCTTCACAACAAAATGAATCAGTTATATATATACATATATTCCCATATCTCTTCCCGCTTGCGTCTCCCTCCCTCCCACCCTCCCTATCCCACCCCTCCAGGCGGTCACAAAGCACCGAGCTGATCTCCCTGTGCTATGCGGCTGCTTCCCACTAGCTATCTACCTTACGTTTGGTAGTGTATATATGTCCATGTCTCTTTATCGCTTTGTCACCGTTTACCCTTCCCCCTCCCCATAGCCTCAAGTCCATTCTCTAGTAAGTCTGTGTCTTTATTCCTGTTTCCCCCCTAGGTTTTTCATGACATTTTTTTTTTTTTAAATTCCATATATATGTGTTAGCATACGGTATTTGTCTCTCTCTTTCTGACTTACTTCACTCTGTATGACAGACTCTAGGTCTATCCACCTCATTACAAATAGCTCAATTTCGTCTCTTTTTATGGCTGAGTAATATTCCATTGTATATATGTGCCACATCTTCTTTATCCATTCATCCGATGATGGACACTTAGGTTGTTTCCATCTCTGGGCTATTGTAAATAGAGCTGCAATGAACATTTTGGTACATGACTCTTTTTGAATTATGGTTTTCTCAGGGTATATGCCCAGTAGTGGGATTGCTGGGTCATATGGTAGTTCTATTTGTAGCTTTTTAAGGAACCTCCATACTGTTCTCCACAGTGGCTGTATCAATTTACATTCCCACCAACAGTGTAAGAGGGTTCCCTTTTCTCCACACCCTCTCCAGCATTTATTGTTTCTAGATTTTTTGATGATGGCCATTCTGACTGGTGTGAGATGATATCTCATTGTAGTTTTGATTTGCATTTCTCTCATGATTAGTGATGTTGAGCATTCTTTCATGTGTTTGTTGGCACTCTGTATATCTTCTTTGGAGAAATGTCTATTTAGGTCTTCTGCCCATTTTTGGATTGGGTTGTTTGTTTTTTTGTTATTAAGCTGCATGAGCTGCTTATAAATTTTGGAGATCAATCCTTTGTCAGTTGCTTCATTTGCAAATATTTTCTCTCATTCTGAGGGTTGTCTTTTGGTCTTCTTTATGGTTTCCTTTGCTGCGCAAAAGCTTTTAAGTTTCATTAGGTCCCATTTGTTTACTCTTCTTTTTATTTCCATTTCTCTAGGAGGTGGGTCAAAAAGGACCTTGCTGTGATTTATGTCATAGAGTGTTCTGCCTATGTTTTCCTCTAAGAGTTTGATAGTTTCTGGCCTTACATTTAGGTCTTTAATCCATTTTGAGCTTATTTTTGTGTACGGTGTTAGGGAGTGATCTAATTTCATACTTTTACATGTAGCTGTCCAGTTTTCCCAGCACCACTTATTGAATAGGCTGTCCTTTCTCCACTGTACATTTCTGCCTCCTTTGTCAAAGATAAGGTGACCATATGTGCGTGGGTTTATCTCTGGGCTTTCTATCCTGTTCCATTGATCTATCTTTCTGTTTTTGTGCCAGTACCATACCGTCTTGATAACTGTAGCTTTGTAGTATAGTCTGAAGTCTGGGAGCCTGATTCCTCCAGTTCCTTCTTTCGTTCTCAAGATTGCTTTGGCTATTCGGGGTCTTTTGTGTTTCCATACAAATTGCAAAATTTTTTGTTCTAGTTCTGTGAAAAATGCCAGTGGTAGTTTGATAGGGATTGCATTGAATCTATAGATTCCTTTCGGTAGTAGAGTCATTTTCACAATGTTGATTCTTCCAATCCAAGAACATGGTATATCTCTCCATCTATTTGTATCATCTTTAATTTCTTTCATCAGTGTCTTATAATTTTCTGCATACAGATCTTTTGTCTCCTTGGGTAGGTTTATTCCTAGATATTTTATTCTTTTTGTTGCAATGGTAAATGGGAGTGTTTTCTTGATTTCACTTTCAGATTTTTCATCATTAGTATATAGGAATGCCAGAGATTTCTGTGCATTAACTTTGTATCCTGCCACTTTACCAAATTCATTGATTAGCTCTAGTAGTTTTCTGGTAGCATCTTTAGGGTTCTCTATGTATAGGATCATGTCATCTGCAAACAGTGACAGCTTTACTTCTTCTTTTCCGATTTGGATTCCTTTTATTTCCTTTTCTTCTCTGATTGCTGTGGCTAAAACTTCCAAAACTATGTTGAATAAGAGTGGTGAGAGTGGGCAACCTTGTCTTGTTCCTGATCTTAGTGGAAATGCTTTCAGTTTTTCACCATTGAGGATGATGTTTGCTGTGGGCTTGTCATATATGGCCTTTATTATGTTGAGGAAAGTTCCCTCTATGCCTACTTTCTGCAGGGTTTTTATCATAAATGGGTGTTGAATTTTGTCAAAAGCTTTCTCTGCATCTATTGAGATGATCATATGGTTTTTCTCCTTCAGTTTGTTAATATGGTTTATCACATTGATAGATTTGCGTATATTGAAGAATCCTTGCATTCCTGGAATAAACCCCACTTGATCATGGTGTATGATCTTTTTAATGTGCTGTTGGATTCTGTTTGCTAGTATTTTGTTGAGGATTTTTGCATCTATGTTCATCAGTGATATTGGCCTGTAGTTTTCTTTCTTTGTGACATCCTTGTTTGGTTTTGGTATTAAGGTGATGGTGGCCTCGTAGAAGGAGTTTGGGAGTGTTCCTCCCTCTGCTATATTTTGGAAGAGTTTGAGAAGGATAGGTGTTAGCTCTTCTCTAAATGTTTGATAGAATTCGCCTGTGAAGCCATCTGGTCCTGGGCTTTTCTTTGTTGGAAGATTTTTAATCACAGTTTCAATTTCAGTGCTTGTGATTGGTCTGTTCATATTTTCTATTTCTTCCTGATTCAGTCTTGGCAGGTTGTGCCTCTCTAAGAATTTGTCCATTTCTTCCAGATTGTCCATTTTATTGGCATAGAGTTGCTTGTAGTAATCTCTCATGATCTCTTTTATTTCTGCAGTGTCAGTTGTTACCTCTCCTTTTTCATTTCTAATTCTATTGATTTGGGTCTTCTCCCTTTTTTTCTTGATGAGTCTGGCTAGTGGTTTATCTATTTTGTTTATCTTCTCAAAGAACCAGCTTTTAGTTTTATTGATCTTTGCTATTGTTTCCTTCATTTCTTTTTCATTTATTTCTGATCTGATTTTTATGATTTCTTTCCTTCTGCTAGCTTTGGGGTTTTTTTGTTCTTCTTTCTCTAATTGCTTGAGGTGCAAGGTTAGGTTGTTTATTCGAGATGCTTCCTGCTTCTTAAGGTGGGCTTGTATTGCTATAAACTTCCCCCTTAGAACTGCTTTTGCTGCATCCCACAGGTTTTGGGTCGTTGTGTCTCCATTGTCATTTGTTTCTAGGTATTTTTTGATTTCCTCTTTGATTTCTTCAGTGATATCTTCATTATTAAGTAGTATATTGTTTAGCCTCCATGTGTTTGTATTTTTTACAGATCTTTTCCTGTAATTGATATCTAGTCTCATGGCGTTGTGGTCAGAAAAGATACTTGATACAATTTCAATTTTCTTAAATTTACCAAGGCTTGATTTGTGACCCAAGATATGATCTATCCTGGAGAGTGTTCCATGAGCACTTGAGAAAAATGTGTATTCTGTTGTTTTTGGATGGAATGTCCTATAAATATCAATTAACTCCATCTCGTTTAATGTATCATTTAAAGCTTGTGTTTCCTTATTTATTTTCATTTTGGATGATCTGTCCATTGGTGAAAGTGGGGTGTTAAAGTCCCCTACTATGAATGTGTTACTGTCGATTTCCCCTTTTATGGTTGTCAGTATTTGCCTTATGTATTGAGGTGCACCTATGTTGGGTGCATAAATATTTACAATTGTTATATCTTCCTCTTGGATTGATCCCTTGATCATTATGTAGTGTCCTTCTTTGTCTCTTCTAATAGTCTTTGTTTTAAAGTCTATTTTGTCTGATATGAGAATTGCTACTCCAGCTTTCTTTTGGTTTCCACTTGCATGAAATACCTTTTTCCATCCCCTTACTTTCAGTCTGTATGTGTCTCTAGGTCTGAAGTGGGTCTCTTGTAGACAGCAAATATATGGGTCTTGTTTTTGTATCCATTCAGCCAATCTGTGTCTTTTGGTGGGAGCATTTAGTCCATTTACATTTAAGGTAATTATTGATATGTGTGTTCCTATTCCCATTTTCTTCATTGTTTTGGGTTTGTTATTGTAGGTCCTTTCCTTCTTTTGTGTTTCTTGCCTAGAGAAGTTCCTTTAGCAGTTGTTGTAGAGCTGGTTTGGTGGTGCTGAACTCTCTCAGCTTTTGCTTGTCTGTAAAGGTTTTAATTTCTCCATCAAATCTGAATGAGATCCTTGCTGGGTAGAGTAATCTTGGTTGCAGGTTTTTCTCCTTCAACACTTTCAATATGTCCTGCCACTCCCTTCTGGCTTGCAGAGTTTCTGCTGAAAGATCAGCTGTTAACCTTATGGGGATTCCCTTGTGTGTTATTTGTTGTTTTTCCCTTGCTGCTTTTAATATGTTTTCTTTGTATTTAATTTTTGACAGTTTGATTAATATGTGTCTTGGCGTATTTCTCCTTGGATTTATCCTGTATGGGACTCTCTGTGCTTCCTGGACTTGATTAACTATTTCCTTTCCCATATTAGGGAAGTTTTCAACTATAATCTCTTCAAATATTTTCTCAGTCCCTTTCTTTTTCTCTTCTTCTTCTGGAACCCCTATAATTCGAATGTTGGTGCGTTTAATGTTGTCCCAGAGGTCTCTGAGACTGTCCTCAGTTCTTTTCATTCTTTTTTCTTTATTCTGCTCTGCAGTAGTTATTTCCACTATTTTATCTTCCAGGTCACTTATCCGTTCTTCTGCCTCAGTTATTCTGCTATTGATCCCATCTAGAGTACTTTTAATTTCATTTATTGTGTTGTTCATCGTTGCTTGTTTCATCTTTAGTTCTTCTAGGTCCTTGTTAACTGATTCTTGCAATTTGTCCATTCTATTGTCCATTCTATCTCCAAGATTTCGGATCAACCTTACTATCATTATTCTGAATTCTTTTTCAGGTAGACTGCCTATTTCCTCTTCATTTGTTAGGTCTGGTGGGTTTTTATCTTGCTCCTTCATCTGCTGTGTGTTTTTCTGTCTTCTCATTTTGCTTATCTTACTGTGTTTGGGGTCTCCTTTTTTTTTTTTTGCAGGCTGAAGGTTCGTAGTTCCTGTTGTTTTTTGAGTCTGTCCCCAGTGGCTAAGGTTGGTTCAGTGGGTTGTGTAGGCTTCCTGGTGGAGGGTACTAGTGCCTGTGTTCTGGTGTATGAGGCTGGATCTTGTCTTTCTGGTGGGCAGGTCCACGTCTGGTGGTGTGTTTTGGGGTGTCTGTAGACTTATTATGATTTTGGGCAGCCTCTCTGCTAATGGGTGGGGTTGTGTTCCTGTCTTGCTAGTTGTTTGGCATAGGATGTCCAGCACTGTAGCTTGCTGGTCGTTGAGTGAAGCTGGGTGCTGGCGTTGAGATGGAGATCTCTCGGAGATTTTTGCTGTTTGATATTATGTGCAGCTGGGAGGCCTCTTGTGGACCAGTGTCCTGAAGTTGGCTCTCCCACCTCAGAGGCACAGCACTGAGTCCTGGCTGCAGCACCAAGAGCCTTTCATCCACAGGGCTCCTTAATTTGGGATGATTCGTTGTCTATTCAGGTATTCCACAGATGCAGGGTATATCAAGTTGATTGTGGAGCTTTAATCCGCTGCTTCTGAGGCTGCTGGAAGAGATTTCCCTTTCTCTTCTTTGTTCTCACAGCTCGCAGGGGCTCAGCTTTGGATTTGGCCCCGCCTGTGCGTGTAGGTCGCCGGAGGGCGTCTGTTCTTTGCTCAGACAGGACGGGGTTAAAGGAGCCGCTGATTCGGAGGCTCTGGCTCACCCAGGCCGGGGGGTAGGGAGGGTCACGGAGTGCAGGGCGGGCCTGCAGCGGCAGAGGCCGGCGTGACGCTGCAGCCTGAGGCGCGCCGTGCGCTCTCCCGGGGGAGCCGTCCCCGGATCCCGGGACCCCGGCAGCGGCGGGCTGCACAGGCTCCCCGGAAGGGCGTGTGGCTAGTGACCTGCGCTCGCACACAGGCCTCCTGGCGGCGGCAGCAGCGGCCTTAGCGTCCCATGTCCGTCTCTGGGCTCCGCACTCTTAGCCGCGGCTCGCGCCCGTCTCCGCAGCTCTCCCAAGCAGCGTTCCCAATCCCCCCTCCTCGTGCACCAGGAAACAAAGAGGGACGTAAAACTCTCTTGCCTCTTCGGCAGGTCCAGACCCCTCCCCAGACTCTCTCCCGGCCAGCCGCGGCGCACCAACGCCCTGCAGGCTGTGTTCACGCCGCCAACCTCAGTCCTCTCCCGGCGCTCCGACAAAAGCCGGAGCCTCAGCTCCCAGTCCCGCCCGCCCCGGCGGGCGAGCAGACAAGCCTCTCGGCTGGTGAGTGCCGGTCGGCCCGATCCTCTGCGCTGGAATCTCTCCGCTTTGCACTCCGCACCCCTGTTGCTGTGCTCTCCTCCGCGGCTCCCAAGCTCCCCCACTCCGCCTCCCGAAGTCTCCACCCGCGAAGGGGCTCCTAGTGTGTGGACACTTTTCCTCCTTCACAGCTCTCTCCCGCTGGTGCAGGACCCGTCCCTATTCTTTTGTCTCTGTTTAGTTTTTTCTTTTGCCCTAACCAGGTACGTGGGGGGTTCCTTGCCTTTTGGGAGGTCTGAGGTCTTCTGCCAGCGTTCAGTAGGTGCTCCGTAGGAGTTGTTCCACGCGTAGATGTATTTCTGGTGTATCTGTGGAGAGGAAGGTGATCTCCGCGTCTTACTCTTCCGCCATCTTCCCGGAACTCCTAGATTTTTTGATGATGGCCATTCTGACTGGTGTGAGGTGATACCTCATTGTAGTTTTGACTTGTATTTCTCTAATGATTAGTGATGTTGAGCATCCTTTCATGTGTTTGTTGACAATCTGTATATCTTCTTATACAGATTGTATACAGGAGAAATGTGTATTTAGGTCTTATACAGGAGAAATGTGTATTTAGGTCTTCTGTCCATTTTTGGATTGGGTTGTTTGTTTTCTTGATATTGAGCTGCATGAGCTGCTTGTATATTTTGGATATTAATCCTTTGTCAGTTGCTTCGTTTTCAAATATTTTCTCCTATTCTGAGGGTTGTCTTTTTGTCTTGTTTGTGGTTTCCTTTGCTGTGCAAAAGCTTTTAAGTTTCATTAGGTCCCATTTGTTTATTTTTGTTTTTACTTCCATTTCTCTAGGAGGTAGGTCAAAAAGGATCTTGCTATGATTTATGTCATAGAGTGTTCTGCCTATGTTTTCCTCTAAGAGTCTTATAGTATCTGGTTTTACATTTAGGTCTTTAATACATTTTGAGTTTATTTTTGTGTATGGTGTTAGGGAGTGTTCTAATTTCATTCTTTTACATGTAGCTGTCTAGTTTTCCCAGCACCACTTATTGAAGAGGCTGTCTTTTCTCCATTTTATATTCTTGCCTCCTTTATCAAAGATAAGGTGACCATATGTGCGTGGGTTTATCTCTGGGCTTTGTATCCTGTTCCATTGATCTGTATTTCTGTTTTTGTGCCAGTACCATACTGTCGTGATTACTGTAGCTTTGTAGTATAGTCTGAAGTCAGGGAGCCTGGCTCCTCCAAATCCTGAACAAAATACTAGCAAACAGAATCCAGCAGCACATTAAAGGGATCATATACTATGATCAAGTGGGGTTTATCCAAGGAATGCAAGGATTCATCAATATACGTAAATCAATCAATGTGATAAACCATATTAACAAATTGAAGGAGAAAAAACGTGATCGTCTCAATAGATGCAGAAAAAGCTTTCGACAAAATTCAACACCCATTTATGATAAAAACTCTCCAGAAAGTAGGCATAGAGGGAACTTAACATAATAAAAGGCCAAATATATGACAAACCCACAGCCAGCATCATTCTCAGTGGTGAAAAACTGAAATCATTTCCACTAAGATCAGGAACGAGACAAGGTTGCCCACTCTCACCACTATTATTCAACATAGTTTTGGAATTTTTAGCCACTGCAATCAGAGAAGTAAAAGAAATAAAAGGAATCCAAATCGGAAAAGAGGAAGTAAAACTGTCACTGTTTGCAGATGACATGATACTATACATAGAGAATCTTAAAGATGCTACTAGAAAACTTCTAGAGCTAATCAATGAATTTGGTAAAGTAGCAGGATACAAAATTAATGTACAGAAATCTCTTGCATTCCTATACACTAATGATGAAAAATCTGAGAGAGAAATTAAGGAAACACTCCCACTTACCGTTGCAATGAAAAGAATAAAATACCTAGGAATAAATCTATCTTAGGAGACAAAAGACCTGTATGCAGAAAACTATAAGACACTGATGAAAGAAATTAAAGATGATACAAACAGATGGAGAGATATACCATGTTCTTGAATTGGAAGAATCAACATTGTGAAACTGACTATAGTTCCGAAAGCAATGTACAGATTCAATGCAATCCCTATCAAACTCCAATGGCATTTTTCACAGAACTAGAACCAAAAATTTCACAATTTGTATGGAAACACAAAAGCCCCTGAATAGCTAAAGCAATCTTGAGAAAGAAAAACGGAGCTGCATGTATTTCTTTGAATTAGAGTTTTCTCTGGATATATACCCAGTAGTGGGATTGCTGGATCATATTCTGTTTGTAGTTCTGTTTGTAGTTTTTTAAGGAACCTCCATACTTTTCTCCATAATGGTTGTACCAAGTTACATTCCTACCAGCAGTGGGAAGGGTTCCCTTTTCTCCTCAGCCTCTCCAACATTTATTATTTGTAGACTTTTTCATGATGGCCATTCTGACTGGTGTGAGGTGGTACATCATAATTTTGATATGTATTTCTCTAATAAGTAGTGATGTTGAGCATCTTTTTGTGTGCCTGTTGGTCATTTCTGTGTCTTTGGAGAAATGTCTATTTTGGTCTGCCCATTTTTCGATTGGGTTGTTTTTTGTCATTGTTGAGTTGTATGAACTCTTTGTTTATTTTGGAATTAAGCCCTTGTTGGTCACATAATGTGCAAATATTTTCTCCCAGTCCATAGGTTATCTTTTCGTTTTGTTTATGGCTTCCTTTGCTGTACAAAAGCTTATAAGTTTGATTAGATTCCACTTGTTTATTTTTGCTTTTATTTCTTTTGCTTTGGGAGACTGACCTAAGAAAACATTGGTATGATTTATGTCAGAGAATGTTTTGCTTATGTTCTCGTCTAAGAGTTTTATGGTGTCATGTCTTTTTTCTTTTTTTTGTGGTACACTGGCCTCTCACTGTTGTGGCCTCTCCTGTTGCGGAGCACAGGCTCCGGATGCGCAGGCCCAGCGGCCATGGCTCACGGGCCCAGCCGCTCCGCGGCACGTGGGATCTTCCTGGACCGGGGCACGAACCCGTGTCCCCTACATCAGCAGGTGGACTCTCAACCACTGCACCACCAGGGAAGCCCGGTGTCATGTCTTATGTTTAAGTCTTTAAGCCATTTTGAGTTTACTTTTGTGTATGGTGTGAGGGTGTATTCTAACTTCATTGATTTACATGCAGCTGTCCAACTTTCCCAACACCACTGAGAGCAGAATATATTGATGGACAAATGAAATAAGAGAGTTAACCTCCGAAAGACCCTCAGTAAAGGAAATTCTAAAGGATGTATTTTAGATTAAAGGAAAATGATCCTCAGGAAAACATGAGAGATGTGAGAAGGAACAGAGAATTAAAGGCATATTGGTTGAATAAAATAACAGTAGCAACGACAATAACAACAGCATTCAATTTGTCAGGGACAAAAATGCAGGCTAGAACTCAAGTACTCAACAATAATAGGATATACGTTCGGAGAGAGTTATCAGTGTTAAAGCTTTTAAAAAATTTCTGGTTTGGGAAGAGAATAAAGAAACTGGCTTATTTTTTAGATATTTTTACGTTAAGTATACATGTTGAAATACCTAGGTAAGCAGTAAAAGATGGGTGGTAGAGTAAAGCTTCCAAACTAATATAGGAAGAAAGATTAAATAAGATAATGAAAAAGTCTCCATCCTAAAGAATGGGCAGGTGTGTGGGGTAGGGTGGTGGGCTGAGGGTGTCAGCAAAAGCAGATGAAAAAGAAAGCTCAATCAAAATTTATCTTACACCTATTCAAAAAGATAAATGAGCTATGTTTTTCCAATTAAAAGACTGGTACAAATTTTTGATTTATAAATAATTTATTGTGTACCTTAAGCTTCTGTCTTAGGCACTGATAGTATGGAGATCTAAAAAAATAAAGCATTATAACATGTGGATGTAGGGAGTTCACAGGTATTGGGAACCGGGCATATAAGCAAAGGGTTGAAAGAGTGTGGTAAGTGTGATAGTAGATGGTTTTTAGAATATGCTGTGACAGCAAATTGGGACTTATGTAATAAAGTTTGTGTAGTGAGTCAGAGAAGGCTTAATAGAGATGGTGAATAGAGAATCTGATCCTAGTTCTTAAAAATGTTAGCCAGGGGGCTTCCATGGTGGCACAGTGGTTAATAATCCACCTGCCAATGCAAGGGACGCGGGTTCGAGCCCTGGTCCAAGAAGATCCCACATGCCACGGAGCAGCTAAGCCTGTGCACCGCAACTACGGAGCCTGCGCTCTAGAGCCTATGGGCCACAGCTGCTGAGCCCGCATACCACAGCTACTAAAGCCTGTGCTTAGAGCCCATGCTGCACAAGAAGAGAAGCCATGACAACAAGAAGCCTGCGCATCGCAACTAGAGAAAGCCCATGTGCAGCAATGAAGATCCAAGGCAGCCAAAAAAAAAAAAAAAAAGTTAGCCAGGTAAAGAAGTGAGAATACATCTTTACAGACGAGAAACCAGCATGTGCAGAGTTACTGAAGCAAGAAACGGCAGACTGTGTTCAGGGAAAAACTAGTAGCTTAGCATAACTGAAGAAAACTGGCAAAGGGAGGGATGAAATATATGATGTTGGAGAGTTGGGCAAAAGCCTGATCATGAATGAATATGTATACTATGTTGGAGTGTTTGGATTTTATTTTGAGGTTTATGGAGCATAATGACACGTATTTTTGCAACATTACTCACCCTCGAATAAGTGTGAAATAAGCCTTTGAAGGATCTAGGTTGGGGAGACCAGTTAGGTTTTTTTTTTTTTTTTTGCCGTGCCTTGTGGCATGTGGGATCTTAGTTCCCCGACCAGGATCAAACCCGTGCCCCCTGCATTGGAAGCGTGGAATCTTAACCACTGGACCTCCAGGGACGTCCCACCAGTTAGTCTTTCATGATAGTCTAGTCAGGCAATGAGGAACATTTGATATGAAGTAGTAGTTAGTGAGAATGGACTTGAGGTTAGAGTTTTAAGAGCAATGTAGGATATAGAATTGTGGAAGTAGAGGCCTAGGATGTCTAAAATGATCATAAGGTATCTGATTTGAGATGTTATTATAGATTCTGATACCATTAACTTAGAGGAAATACTAAAAGAAAAATGTTTTAGAACATACTCAGTTTGATACACTTGTTGGACATTTCAAGAAGAGATGTTCACCCATCAGTTGAATATAAAGATCTGGAATTTATATTAGGAGCTGGAGAATCATATTTGGTAATCTTCAGCATATCTAAGTCATAGATTTAGGTGAGATCACCCAAGGGAGTGAGAAGGAGAGAAGATCAAACAACACAAACATTTAAGGGACTAATAGTGGAGGAGCAACCAATAGACTGGAAAATGATCAGAAAAATAGGAAAAATGGAGAAAGATATCACAGAAGCCAAAAATAAGGAGAGTTTTAAAAAGATAGTCCAAAGTGTCTGATAATATAAAAATAATCTAAGAACGTAAAAATGTTTGACTTGGCAATAAGGAGGTTTTGATAATCCTGTAAGAGCAGTTTCTGTTTTAGAGCTAATGATATAGTTTTGAGGGAACAGGTTAAAGGAACGGTGTATGGACTCAACCTTCAGTAAGCTTTGTTGTGAAAAAAGAGTAAGGAAGATTGCTGGAGTGTCACACAGGATCTTTTTTTTTTAAGATATGGCATAGTAGAACTCCCATCATGGTTCACAGCTTTAATTTTTATTAATTTCAGTAATTGTGTAATTAATCCTTATCTCTCTCTTGACTGTAAACTCCATGAGGGCAGGGATTATATGCATTCTTTTTTCCCTGTTGTATCTCCATTGCCTAGCACAGTGCCTGACACTTAGATGCTCCATAATATTTGTTGACTAATTATTACATTGGAAGTGGAAAGTGCACAGACATGGGAGTTAGACCTAGATTTAATTCTCATTTCCACTGTGTGATTCTAGAAAGATATTTAACATCCCTGAGCCTCAGTTTTCTTATCTATAAAATGATTATTTTTTCTTTTTTCCTTTAAGATCTTTATTGGGTATAATTGCTTTGCAATGTTGTGTTAGTTTCTGCTGTATAACACAGTGAATCAGCTATATGCATATGTATATCCCCATATCCCCTCCCTCTTGTGTCTCCGTCCCACCCTCCTTATCCCACCCCTCTAGGTGGTCGCAAAGCACCAAGGAGATCTCCGTTCTATGTAGCTGCTTCCCACTAGCTATCTATTTTACATTTGGTAGTGTATCTGTGTCAGTGTTACTCTCTCACTTCATCCCAGCTTACCCTTCCCCCTCCCTGTGTCCTCAAGTCCATTCTCTATGTCTGTGTCTTTATTCCTGTCTTGTCCCTAGGTTCATCAGAACCATTTTTTTTTTTTTAGATTCCATATGTATGTGTTAGCATATGGTATTTGTTTTTCTCTTTCTGACTTACTTCACTCTGTATGACCAACTCTAGGTCCATCCACCTCACTACAAATAACTCAGTTTCGTTTCTTTTTGTGGCTGAGTAATATTCCATTGTCTATATGTGCCACACTTTCTTTATCCATTCATCTGTCCATGGACACTTAGGTTGCTTCCATGTCCTGGCTGTTGTAAATAGTGCTGAAATGAATACTGTGGTACATTACTCTTTTTGAATTACGGTTTTCTCAGGGTATATGTGTAGTAGTGGGATTGCTGGGTCATATGGTAGTTCTATTTGTAGTTTTTTAGGAACCTCCATACTGTTCTCCATAGTGGCTGTATCAATTTACATTCCCACCAAAGTGCAAGAGGGTTCCCTTTTCTCCACACCCTTTGCAGTATTTATTGTCTGTAGATTTTTTGATGATGGCCATTTTGACCGGTGTGAGGTGATACCTCATTGTAGTTTTGATTTGCATTTCTCTAATGATTAGTGATGTTGAGCATCTTTTCATGTGTTTGTTGGCAATCTGTATATCTTCTTTGGAGAAATGTCTGTTTAGGTCTTCTGCCCATTTTTGGATGGGGTTGTTTGTTTTCTTGATATTGAGCTGCATGAGCTGCTTGTATATTTTGGATATTAATCCTTTGTCAGTTGCTTCGTTTGCAAATAATTTCTCCCATTCTGAGGGTTGTCTTTTGGTCTTGTTTATGGTTTCCTTTGCTGTGCAAAAGCTTTTAAGTTTCATTAGGTCCCATTTGTTTATTTTTGTTTTTATTTCCATTTCTCTAGGAGGTAGGTCAAAAAGGATCTTGCTATGATTTATGTCATAGAGTGTTCTGCCTATGTTTTCCTCTAAGAGTTTTATAGTGTCTGGTTTTACATTTAGGTCTTTAATACATTTTGAGTTTATTTTTGTGTATGGTGTTAGGGAGTGTTCTAATTTCATTCTTTTACATGTAGCTGTCCATTTTTCCCAGCACCACTTATTGAAGAGGCTGTCTTTTCTCCATCGTGTACTCTTGCCTCCTTTATCAAAGATAAGGCGACCATATGTGCGTGGGTTTATCTCTGGGCTTTCTCTCCTGTTCCATTGATCTATATTTCTTCTTCTGTGCCAGTACCATACTGTCTTGATTACTGTAGCTTTGTAGTATAGTCTGAAGTCTGGGAGCCTGATTCCTCCAGCTCCGTTTTTATTTTTCAAGATTGCTTTGGCTATTCGGGGTCTTTTGTATTTCCATACAAATAGTACAGTTTTTTGTTCTAGTTCTGTGAAAAATGCCAGTGGTAGTTTGATAGGGATTGCATTGAATCTGTAGATTGCTTTGGGTAGTATAGTCATTTCACAATGTTGATTCTTCCAATCCAAGAACATGGTATATCTCTCCATCTGTTTGTATCATCTTTAATGTCTTTCATCACTGTCTTACAGTTTTCTGTTTACAGGTCTTTTGTCTCCTTAGGTAGGTTTATTCCTAGGTATTTTGTTCTTTTTGTTGCAGTGGTAAATGGGAGTGTTTCCTTAATTTCTCTTTCAGATGTTTCATCATTAGTGTATAGGAATACAAGAGAGTTCTGTACATTAATTTTGTATCCTGCTGCTTTACCAAATTCATTGATTAGCCTGAGTAGTTTTCTGGTAGCATCTTTAGGATTCTCTGTGTATAGTATCATGTCATCTGCAAACAGTGACAGTTTTACTTCTTTTCCGATTTGGATTCCTTTTATTTCTTTTACTTCTCTGATTGCTGTGGCTAAAACTTCCAAAACTATGTTGAATAATAATGGTGAGAGTTGGCAACCTTGTCTCCTTCCTGATAGTGGAAATGGTTTCAGTTTTTCACCATTGAGAATGATGTTGGCTGTGGGTTTGTCATATATGGCCTTTATTATGTTAAATTCCCTGTATGCCTACTTTCTTGAGGGCTTTTATCATAAATCGGTGTTGAATTTTGTCGAAAGCTTTTTCTGCATCTATTGAGACGATCAAATGGTTTTTCTCCTTCAATTTGTTTATATGGTTTATCACATTGATCGATTTGTGTATACTGATGAATCCTTGCATTCCTGGGATAAACCCCACTTGATCATAGTGAATGATCCTTTTAATGTGCTGTTGGATTTTGTTTGCTAGTATTTTGTTGAAGATTTTTGCATTTATGTTCATCAGTGATATTGGCCTGTAGTTTTCTTTCTTTGTGACGTCTTTGTCTGGTTTTGTTATCAGGGTGATGGTGGCCTCATAGAATGAGTTGTGGAGTGTTCCTCCCTCTGCTATATTTTGGAAGAGTTTGAGAAGAATGGGTGTTAGCTCTTCTCTGAATGTTTGATAGAAATCGCCTGTGAATCCATCTGGTCCCTGGCTTTTGTTAGTTGGACTATTTTTAATCACAGTTTCAATTTCAGTGCTTGTGATTAGTCTGTTTATATTTTCTATTTCTTCCTGGTTCAGTCTCGGGACGTTGTGCTTTTCTAAGAATTTGTCCATTTCTTCCAGGTTGTCCATTTTATTGGCATATGGTTGCTTGTAGTAATCTCTCATGATCCTTTGTATTTCTGCAGTGTTAGTTGTTACTTCTCAGTTTTCATTGCTAATTCTATTGATTTGAGTCCTCTCCCTTTTTTTTCTTGATGAGTTTGGCTAATGGTTTATTAATTTTGTTTATCTTCTCAAAGAGCCAGCTTTTAGTTTTATTGATATTTGCTATTGTTTCCTTCATTTCTTTTTCATTTATTTCTGATCTGATCTCTATGATTTCTTTCCTTCTGCTAACTTTGGGGTTTTTTTGTTCTTGTTTCTCTAATTGCTTTAGGTGTAAGGTTAGATTGTTTGTTTGCGATATGTCTTGTTTCTTGAGGTAGGATTGTATAGCTATAAACTTCCCTCTTAGGACTGCTTTTGCTTCATCCCGTAGGTTTTTGGTTGTTGTGTTTTCACTGTTATTTGTTTCTAGGTATTTTTTGGTTTCCTCTTTGATTTCTTCAGTGATCTCTAGGTTATTTAGTAGTGTACTGTTTAGCCTCCATGTGTTTGTATTTTTTACATTTTTTTCCCCGTAATTGATATCTAGTCTTATAGCATTGTGGTCAGAAAAGATACTTGATATGATTTCAATTTTCTTAAGTTTACAAAGGCTTGATTTATGATCCAAAATATGGTTTATCCTGGAGAATGTTCCCTGAGCACTTGAGAAGAAAGTGTATTCTGTTGTTTTTGGATGGAATGTGCTATAAATATCAATTAAGCCCATTTTGTTTCATGTGTCATTTAAAGCTTGTGTTTCCTTATTCATTTTCATTTTGGATGATCTGTCCATTGGTGAAAGTGGGGTGTTCAAGTCCCCTACTATGATTGTGTTACTGTCGATTTCCCCTTTTATGGCTGTTAGCATTTGCCTTATGTATTGAGGTGCTCCTATGTTGGGTGCATAAATATTTACAATTGTTATATCTTCTTCTTGGATTGATCCGTTGATCATTATGTTGTGTCCTTCTTTGTCTCTTGTAATAGTCTTTATTTTAAAGTCTATTTTGTCTGGTGTGAGGATTGCTACTCCAACCTTCTTTTGAATTCCATTTGCATGGAATATCTTTTTCCATCCCCTCACTTTCAGTCTGTATGTGTCCCTAGGTCTGAAGTGGGTCTCTTGTAGACAGTATATATACAGGTCTTGTTTTTGTATCCATTCAGCCAGTCTATGTCTTTTGGTGGGAGCATTTAAATCATTTACATTTAAGGTAATTATCAATATGTATGTTCCTATTACCATTTTCTTAATTGTTTTGGGTTTGTTATTGTAAGTCTTTTCCTTCTCTTGTGTTTCCTGCCTAGAGAAGTTCCTTTAGCATTTGTTTTAAAGCTGGTTTGGTAGTGTTGAATTCTCTTAACTTTTGTTTATCTGTAAAGGTTTTAATTTTTCCATCGAAGCTGAATGAGATCCTTGCTGGGTAGAGTAATCTTGGTTGTAGGTTTTTCCCTTTCATCAATTTAAATATGTTCTGACACTCCCTTCTGGCTTGCAGAGTTTCTGCTGAAAAATCAGCACTTAGCCTTATGGGGATTTCCTTGTATGTTATTTGTTGCTTTTCCCTTGATGTTTTTAATATTTTTTCTTTGTATTTAATTTTTGATAGTTTCATTAATATGTGTCTCGGCGTGTTTCTCTTTGGGTTTATCCTGTATGGTACTCTCTGTGTTTCCTGGACTTGATTGACTATTTCCTTTCCCTTGTTGAGGAAGTTTTTGACTATAATCTCTTCAGATATTTTCTGAGCCCATTTCTTTTTCTCTTCTTCTTCTGGGACCCCTATAATTCGAATGTTGGTGTGTTCAGTGTTGTACCAGAGATCTCTGAGATTGTCCTCAATTCTTTTCATTGTTTTTCCTTCATTCTGCTCTCTGGCAGTTATTTCCACCATTTTATCTTCCAGGTCACTTATCCGTTCTTCTGCCTCAGTTATTCTGCTATTGATTCCTTCTAGAGTATTTTTTGTTTTTCTTTTTTGCGGTACGCGGGCCTCTCACTGTTGTGGCCTCTACTGTTGCGGAGCACAGGCTCTGGACGTGCAGACTCAGCGGCCATGGCTCACAGGCCCAGCCGCTTCGCGGCACGTGGAATCCTCCCGGACCAGGGCACGAACCCGCGTCCCCTGCATCAGCAGGCAGACCCCCAACCACTGCGCCACCAGGGAAGCCCTAGAGTATTTTTAATTTCAGTGATTGTGTTGTTCATCACTGTTTGTTTCCTCTTTACTTCTTCTAGATCCTTGTTAAATGTTTCTTGTATTTCTCCATTCTGTTTCTGAGATTTTAGATCATCTTTACTATCATTACTCTTAATTCTTTTTCAGGTAGGTTGCCTATTTCATTTTCATTTATTTGGTCTTGTAGGTTTTTACCTTGCTCCTTCATGTGTAACGTATTTTTCTGTCGTTAAATTTTTTTTTTCCTCTTTTTGATGGGTGGTGCCGTATTCCTGTCTTCCTGGTTGTTTGGCCTGAAACGTCCAGCACTGGTGTTTTCAGGCAGTTGGGTAGAGCTGGACCTTGGTGGTGTGATGAGGACCTACGGGAGGTCTCACTCTGATTAATATTCCCTGAGGTCTGAGGTTCACTCTTAGTCCAGTGGTTTGGTCTCAGAGCTCCCACCACCGGAACTTGGGCCTGACCTCTGGCCTTGGAACCAAGATCTTCCAAGCTTTGTGGTGAGGTTAAAAAAGAAAAAAAAAAAAAAAAAAAGGCAGTACAATATCAAAGAATAAAAAAATAAAATTAGAAAGATAAAAAATACGTTAGGAAAAAATAAAACTAATTGAAACAACTGCAACAAGGTAAAATAAAACCACAGCAGAAAAAAGAAAAAGAAAATAAAGAGCGGGGAACTAGCCAAAAGGGGAGAACAATAACAAAATATAAAGAATAAAATAAAATTTGAAAAATAAAAGATTTATTAGGAAATATAAAAATATAGAAGAATCAAGAACAGTGAATCAACAAGGTAAAACAGAACCCCAATCTAAAAGAGGAAAAAAGAAAAAAAAAAAGCCTTGGCTATGGGGGCAGAGTTTAGGTGGGGGTGGAACTGAGGCAGGGACCTAGGCGGGTGGGGGGGGTGATGCTTGAACGGGACTTATGCAGGGCTCTGTTCAAGCGTGGCCCAGGACCTCTGCTTAGGATCTGGGCATTGAAGGAGAGGGGCAGCACCTGGAAAGGAGGGCCTCTGGAGTGTGGAGTTCCGGAGTTTGGAGGTAGGGCCCTGAGTGAGGGTGTATGGGTGGGGTTTAGGCCCAGCGCATTGCAGGGTGTCTCCGAAGGTAGAGGTAGGGACCTGGATGGGGGTGTAGGGGCAGGGCTTGGGCTCTGAGCGGCAGGAGGGAGGCTTCCAGGGCAGAGGTTTAGGCCTGGGGTGCCTAAGTGGACGGGGAAAGTGCTGGCTCAGTTCTCTTCCGTTCCTTCATGCTCCTCCCCACCATCTTCCCCAGGGTCTCCACTGTTGCCGCTGGACCCCTAACCATGGGTGGTTCCCTCTGGGTGTAGGAGCTCCTCCCCTCCCCCAGCCACCCCTCAGGGGTGCTCATCCCAGAGGTCCGGCCTTTACTTTTGCTCCCCCTTCCCTCCCTCCCACTCCCTCAGGACCCGCTCTGCTGGAGGGGGCCTCAGTGTGCAGAGGATCAGGCCCAGAGTCTCAGCAGGTTCCTGGGGGCTCAAGTGGGCAGGAGAAACCTGACTGACCATGTTCCCTTTTGATCCTCTGCCCTCCCAGTGGTTCCCCAATATCCTCCTTCTGGCATGGGATCCCTTCCCCTCTGCCAGCTGCCCCTCAGGGGCACCAGTCCCATCCCACCTCCACTTCTCCTCCCCCATCACTCCCCCCATGCCCCACATCCTACCCAGTCGCTGGGGGTTCGCCCTGTTCCCTTAGGTGTATGTGGTCCCACGTGGTGCCTGGTAAGTGCCCTAGTTATGAGGAGATGTGAATCCGTGCTCTCCTAGTATGCCATCTTGACTCTGCCCCCTATAAAATGATTTTGATGATAGCTCCCTAAGGAGGTGTATTTTAAGACTTAAGTGACATAATAGCTCTAAAGCCCCTGGCACAATGCCAAGCCCATAGTGGGTACTCAGTAAATGGTGGTTGTTGTTGCTGTTATTATAGAGGTAACGAGTGCTTACTTGTTGAAAACACAAGCCAGTAGATGAGGCAGTGTTTAAAAGGAGGAGAATAAGTGATTACCTCAGAAAGTAAAGTGATGGAATGCATAGCATGTTATTAATCATGAATTAAAGGGAGCATTTCATTATGTTGGAAAGGGAAAGACATTAAGAAGCCTTCACTGAATATTTGACCTTTAAATTACAACTTCAGGGATTAGAGTTTCACCAGATGGATACAAGAAAGAGTGTCATGATGTGAGTAATGATGTGGAGACCCAATATCACAAATAGTCTTTGGAAGCTGCTGACTATTTAACTATGGATATCTGCCCCAGATGTTACGGGGAGGGAATGGTTGGAGGAGGGCCTAAAAAGGCATGCTGAAACTAAATTGCTGTATATTCCATGTTAAGAAGGTGGTGCATTATCCTATTGGTGCCATTGAAGGTTTAAAACAATTTTTTTATTGTGGTAAAATATATATGACATAATATTTACCATTTTAACCATCTTTAAGTGTACAGTTCAGTGACATTAAGTACATTCACATTATTGTACAATGATCTGCAATATCCATTTCTAGAACTTTTTCATTAACTTATATTGAAACCCTGTATCCATTAAACAATAACTCCTCATTTCTCTCTCACCCTTGCTCCTGGTAACCACCGCTCTACTTTCTGTCTCTGTATTTGACTATTGTAGGTGCCGCATGTAAGTGGAATTATATATTTGTCCTATTCTGCTTATTTCACTTAGCGTAACGTCTTTAAGCTTCAGCCATATTGTTGTACAGTACGTGTCAGAATTTCTTTCCTTTTTAATGTTGAATAATATTCCATTCTATGTAGTATATACCATGTTTTGTGTGTCCATTCATCCATGGATGGATGTCTGGGTTGTTTCTACTTTTTGCTATTGTGAACATTGGTGTAGAAATACTTGTTTGAATCTTTACTTTCATTTCTTTTGTGTATATACCCAGAAGTGGAATTGCTGAGTCAAATGGTAAATTTATGTTTAATTTTCTGAGGACCTGCCATGCTGTTTTCTGCAGGGGCTGTACCATTTTACATTCCCACCAGTGGTACACAAGGGTTCAATTTCTTCATATCCACAAAATCTTGTTGTTGTTTTTTCTGTTGTTTTTGTTTTGATAATAATCATCCTAGTCGTATATCATTGTGCTTTTGATTTGCATTTTCCTAATCATTAGTGATGTTGAGCACCTTTTCATGTGCTTATTGTCCATTCATATATCTTCTTTGGAGAAATGTGTATTCAAGTCCTGTGACCACTTTTGAATTGGGTTATTTTCTTGTAGTTGAGTTTAAGAGTTCTTCGTATGTTCTGGATATTAATTCTGTATCATACACATGACTTGCAAATTTTTATTCCATTTATGAGTTGCCTTTTTACACTATTAGTAGTGTTGTTTGATACACAAAAGTTTTTAATTTTCGTGAAGTCCAATTTGTCTGTTTTTTCTTTCGTTTCCTGTGTTTTTGTTTAATATCCAAAAAATCATTTCCAAATCCAAGGTCATGAAGCTTTTCTCTTTTGTTTTCTTCTAAGACTTTTATAATTTTGCTCTTATGTTTAGATCTTTGATCCATTTTGAGTTAATTTTTGTATGTGGTGTAAGACGAGGCTCCATATTACATGTGGATATCCAGCTTTCCTAGCACCATGTTTTGAAAAGGAAATTCTTTCCCATTGAATGTTCTTGACATTTTTATTAAAAATCATTTGACCTTATATATGAACATCTATTTCTGGGCTCTCTTATTTTACTTTATTGGCCTCTGTGTCTATATTTATGCCACTGCCATACTGTTTTGGTTACTGTGGCTTTGTAGTAAGTTTTGAAATCAGGAAATGTTAGTCTCCTAGCTTTGTTCCTC
Source organism: Leucopleurus acutus (assembly GCF_964270905.1). Taxonomy (NCBI): domain Eukaryota; kingdom Metazoa; phylum Chordata; class Mammalia; order Artiodactyla; family Delphinidae; genus Leucopleurus; species Leucopleurus acutus. The sequence continues at coordinate 149,827,397 of NC_139143.1, forward strand.
TTGTTCAAGATTGTTTTGGCTATTTGGGGTCCCTTGAGAGTCCAGGTGAATTTTAGGATCTTTTTTCCTATTTCTGCAAAAGAAAAAGTCATTAGGATATTGATAGGGATTGCATTGAATATGTAGATTGCTTTGGGTACTGTTGACATCTTAACAATATTAAGTCTGCCAATCCATGAACATGGAATATCTTTCTCTTTATTCATGTCTTCTTTAATTTCTTTAAGCCATGTTTTGTCTTTTTCACTGTACCTCTTTCATCTTCTTGGTTAATTCTTAAATCTTTTATTCTTTTTGATGCTATTTTAAGGGGAATTATTTTATTTCAGGTTGTTCATTGTTAGTGTATAGAAATGCAAATGATTTTTGTGTGCTGATTTGTATCTTGCTAGTTTGCTGAATTTGTTCATTAGTTTTTTGGTTTTTTTTTTTACATCTTTATTGGAGTATAATTGCTTTACAATGGTGTGTTAGTTTCTGCTTTATAACAAAGTGAATCAGTTATACATATACATATGTTCCCATATCTCTTCCCTCTTGCATCTCCCTCCCTCCCACCCTTCCTATCCCACCCCTCTAGGTGGTCACAAAGCACTGAGTTGATTACCCTGTGCTATGCGGCTGCTTCCCACTAAGCTATCTGTTTTATGTTTGGTAGTGTATATATGTCCATGCCACTCTCTCACTTTGTCACAGCTTACCCTACCCCTCCCCATATTCTCAAGTCCATTCTCTAGTAGGTCTGTGTCTTTATTCCTGTCTTAACCCTAGGTTCTTCATGACTTTTTTTTCCTTAAATTCCATATATATGTGTTAGCATACAGTATTTGTCTTTCTCTTTCTGACTTACTTCACTCTGTATGACAGACTCTAAGTCCATCCACCTCATTACAAATAGCTGAATTTTGTTTCTTTTTATGGCTAAGTAATATTCCATTGTATATATGTGCCACATCTTCTTTATCCATTCATCCGATGATGGACACTTAGGTTGTTTCCATCTCCTGGCTATTGTAAATAGAGCTGCAATGAACATTTTGGTACATGACTCTTTTTGGGTTATGGTTTTCTCAGGGTATATGCCCAGTAGTGGGATTGCTGGGTCATATGGTAGTTCTATTTGTAGTTTTTTAAGGAACCTCCATACTGTTCTCCATAGTGGCTGTACCAATTCACATTCCCACCAGCAGTGCAAGAGTGTTCCCTTTTCTCCACACCCTCTCCAGCATTTATTGTTTCTAGATTTTTTGATGATGGCCATTCTGACTGGTGTGAGATGATATCTCATTGTAGTTTTGATTTGCATTTCTCTCATGATTAATGATGTTGAGCATTCTTTCATGTGTTTGTTGGCAGTCTGTATATCCTCTTTGGAGAAATGTGTATTTAGGTCTTCTGCCCATTTTTGGATTGGGTTGTTTGTTTTTTTGTTATTGAGCTGCTTGTAAATTTTGGAGATTAATCCTTTGTCAGTTGCATCATTTGCAAATATTTTCTCCCATTCTGAGGGTTGTCTTTTGGTCTTGTTTATGGTTTCCTTTGCTGTGCAAAAGCTTTGAAGTTTCATTAGGTCCCATTTGTTTATTTTTGTTTTTATTTACATTTCTCTAGGAGGTGGGTCAAAAAGGATCTTGCTGTGATTTGTGTCATAGAGTGTTCTGCCTATGTTTTCCTCTAAGAGTTTGATAGTTTCTGGCCTTACATTTAGGTCTTTAATCCATTTTGAGCTTATTTTTGTGTATGGTGTTAGGGAGTGATCTAATCTCATACTTCTACATGTACCTGTCCAGTTTTCCCAGCACCACTTATTGAAGAGGCTGTCCTTTCTCCACTGTATATTCCTGTCCCCTTTATCAAAGATAAGGTTACCATATGTGCGTGGGTTTATTTCTGGGCTTTCTATCCTGTTCCATTGATCTATCTTTCTGTTTTTGTGCCAGTACCATACTGTCTTGATTACTGTAGCTTTGTAGTATAGTCTGAAGTCAGGGAGCCTGATTCCTCCGGCTCCGTTTTTCGTTCTCAAGGTTGCTTTGGCTATTCGGGGTCTTTTGTGTTTCCATACACATTGTGAAATTTTTTGTTCTAGTTCTGTGAAAAATGCCAGTGGTAGTTTGATAGGGATTGCATTGAATCTGTAGATTGCTTTGGGTAGTAGAGTCATTTTCACAATGTTGATTCCTCCAATCCAAGAACATGGTATATCTCTCCATCTATTTGTATCATCTTTAATTTCTTTCATCAGTGTCTTATAATTTTCTACATACAGGTCTTTTGTCTCCTTAGGTAGGTTTATTCCTAGATATTTTATTCTTTTTGTTGCAGTGGTAAATGGGAGTGTTTTCTTGATTTCACTTTCAGATTTTTCATCGTTAGTGTATAGGAATACCAGAGATTTCTGTGCATTAATTTTGTATCCTGCTACTTTACCAGATGCATTGATTAGCTCTAGTAGTTTTCTGGTACATCTTTAGGATTCTCTATGTATAGTATCATGTCATCTACAAACAGTGACAGCTTTACTTCTTTTTTTCCGATTTGGATTCCTTTTATTTCCTTTTCTTCCCTGATTGTTGTGGCTAAAACTTCACAAAGGCTTGATTTGTGACCCGAGATATGATCTATCCTGGAGAATGTTCCATGAGCACTTGAGAAAAATGTGTATTCTGTTGTTTTTGGATGGAATGTCCTATAAATATCAATTAAGTTCATCTCATTTAATGTATCATTTAAAGCTTGTGTTTCCTTATTTATTTTCATTTTGGATGATCTGTCCATTGGTGAAAATGGGGTGTTAAAGTCCCCTACTATGAATGTGTTACTGTCAATTTCCCCTTTTGTGGCTGTTAGTATTTGCCTTATATATTGAGGTGCTCCTATGTTGGGTGCATAAATATTTACAATTGTTATATCTTCTTCTTGGATCAATCCCTTGGTCATTATGTAGTGTATTTCTTTGTTTCTTCTAATAGTCTTTATTTTGAAGTCTATTTTGTCTGATATGAGAATTGCTACTCCAGCTTTCTTTTGGTTTCCATTTGCATGGAATATCTTTTCCATCCCCTCACTTTCAATCTGTATGTGTCTAGGTCTGAAGTGGGTCTCTTGTAGACAGCATATATATGGGTCTTGTTTTTGTATCCATTCAGCCAGTCAGTGTCTTTTGGTGGGAGCATTTAATCCATTTACATTTAAGGTAATTATTGATATGTATGTTCCTATTCCCATTTTCTTAATTGTTTTGAGTTTGTTATTATAGGTCTTTTCCTTCTCTTGTGTTTCTTGCCTAGAGAAGATCCTTTAGCATTTGTTGTAAAGCTGGTTTGGTGGTGCTGAACTCTCTCAGCTTTTGCTTGTCTGTAAAGGTTTTAATTTCTCCATGAAATCTGAATGAGATCCTTGCTGGGTAGAGTAATCTTGGTTGTAGGTTTTTCTCCTTCATCACTTTAAATACGTCCTGCCAGTCCCTTCTGGCTTGCAGAGTTTCTGCTGAAAGATCAGCTGTTAACCTTATGGGGATTCCCTTGTGTGTTACTTGTTGTTTTTCCCTTGCTGCTTTTAATATGTTTTCTTTGTATTTAATTTTTTGTTCATTAGTTTTAACATTTGTTTTTCCACGCTTAAGGGTTTTCTATCTCTCACCTGGACTATTTCCAATTTATTTCACTTCTTGCCCTGCCCCCCCACACCCAGTCTTCTTCATTCAGTAGCCAGAATTGTTCTTTTAAAATATATGATAGGGCTTCCCTGGTGGCGCAGTGGTTGAGAGTCCTCCTTCTGATGCAGGGGACATGGGTTCGTGCCCTGGTCCGGGAAGATCCCACATGCCGCAGAGCGGCTGGGCCCGTGAGCCATGGCCGCTGAGCCTGCGTGTCCAGAGCCTGTGCTCCACAATGGGAGAGGCCACAACAGTGAGAGGCCCACGTACCACAAAAATAAAAATAAATAAATAAAGTATATGAAGTTCCTTCCTACTTATAGCCCATCAGTACCTTCGCAACTTAAAATAAAATTCTAAGCCCTTATCAAGTTTCATGAGGTTATACAATATTTGGCTTCTAGTTAACTTTTCAGTTTCATCATGTTTCACAGTCACGACTTTGTTACTCAGCCTCAGAAATATTGCTCTCTTTAAATAAGATTAGGTACTTTTTTGCCTCTGAGTTTTCACATTTACTGTTTTCTGTGTCTTGAATGCTCTTCCTCCAGAAATTTAAATGTCTCTCTTCTTCACTTTCAGGTCTCTTCACCTGTTTAGAGCGGCTTTGTCTGTCTACTCTATTCTAAAATAATACCGTCTTTCCAACAGTCTGTAGCCTCTTACCCTGTTTTATTTTTCTTAATAACACTACCTGACATCATAATATATATTTATTTATCTGTTGTCTATTTTCTCTAATTGGAATGTAAGTTACAGAAGCGTAGGAATTTAATTGATCATATTTATGACAGAGGATATATGAAGATATCAGGTTGACAGGATGATCAATGATATGAGGATATAAATGAGAATGTTTGATGGAACAGTATCCTAAAGGAGGTAGAATAGGCTTATTTTTCAAAAAAAAAATTTATTTTTATTTATTTGGCTGCGCCGGGTCTTAGTTGTGGCAAGCAGGATTGTTGCAGCATGCGGGATCTTTAGTCGCAGCGTGCAGGCTCTTATTGCAGCATGCGGGATAGCATAGATAGAAGAGTGTTCACTGTCTTTTATCCTCTTATTTTCAATCTAGAAATAAAGATAATTTTGTTGCATGTTAATTTTGTTTCATTTTTTCATTAGGTATATTGCTGTTAATACCTTGGGTAAATCCTAAAAAGAAAGTAGTCCTGAAAACTTAGATGCTCATCTAAGATGTAGTTTATAGTTAAGGTTGCAGAAATGATTTCAGAAACTTATAAAAACAAGGTTGTCTTACTTCCTGTGTTTGATTATTCTGTACCATAGGTAAACTTGATTTACATTAAGACTGAATATGGTAACAAAGAATAGAATTAGGAATAGACCAAAGTCTTTGTTTTACTATATTGAGTGGGGGAGCGGGAAAAATAAACTACTTTTGATTATTCTTTTGGGAGCTCCATATCTCAAAAAAAATAAGAGATTGTTTTTTGACTGAAATGTGATAATAGAAAATGTTTTTGTTATAATATTAAAGAAATGGTATAGTCTGTTATGTTGAAAAATGTATGGAATAGTAGGATGTGAGCTGGTGGGTGATTTTCTTTTTTTCTTATAATTCATGTAGCTTTTGCAGTTAGCATGTAGTTTTTAAAATCAGAGTAATCAATTAATTTTAAAAATCATTGTGCATATATAATATAGTCCCTCTTCAGCTCCTTGCTTTAAATTGGCTTTCAAACTTTTAGCAGAATAGAGGTTTTGTTTTTTTTTTAACATTTTGCCTAGTTTTGTATAAAATAACAGCGAAATCAGTTTTAAATGGGAGGCAGTGTATCAAATACATGGCGATATTGTTTAGGATGTTTTCCTGTGACCATTTAATCTGGTACTGTACATGCCAATCAGAGACATTCAAGACCTTCTGCTATAACTAAGACAACGTCTCTTGGCTGCAGCAAAATGATCAGCTAAATGTTGTTACTTATGGAATCTTGGCTTTGATGTAGCATTTCAGAATTTATGCACACAGTAAAGTAAAACAGGTTTTATTTTTTAAATGTTTAATAGCAACCTCCCCCACAGCACCTCTCATTCTTTCAATCCTGCTTCACAAAGGCAGGGATCTCTGTCTCTTTTGTTCAGTTCCGTATCCTAGGTTTCTTAAATCTGGCAATAGAAGGTGCATGTTTGTTGATATTGTCCTTCTCTCCTAAATACGAGGACATTAAAATAGAAATCTTTTTTTATATTGTTGTTGTTAAACGTCACACTAATAGGAAAAACAGGAAGAAAGTGAGCTTCGTTCTCTGCCACCTCCTTCCCTTGCCCACTTGGCTGCTTTAAGTGTTGCAGTTATTGAATTATCAAAAGAACAAGGAATAACAGATGATGACCTCAGAGTTCGTCAGGAAATTGTGGAGGAAATGTCAAAGGTTATAACAGCATTTTTACCAGGTACAGCTTCATTTTATACTTAATTTTTAAAATGACACAACTCTTCCTCTTGCTTCCTCTTGAACTTAGGGTAAATTCTTAATGTTTTTCTTTCTCTTTTTTTCTCCATCTTAACAGTAGATTAATTATTTGTAAATGACTTTTGGGGGGGAGATATTTCAGAAAAGGAAAATGGAGAATTACGGCACAGCATAAATTTTGTAATAAGAAAAAAAGATTTTTAAAATGTCAGATACAAGATTAATTGCTTAGTGCTTGAATATTATATTTTATATTAAATTTTCAGTATCATTGACTTCTGAATGGACATTTTAGTCATATTTATTTCAGTATATACAGTTGAACTAGTTACTGAATAAAATTCCTATTGCTTGATAGTGGGGAAAATTAATTTACTTTAAGGAAGTTAGAGGTAAAATTTATACTTTTATTTCTTTTTTTGACTCTTGATCTTTCTTTACAGAAAGCTTATGTTTTTGGCACAAGGGGGAGTTGGGTCAGGTTTATGGTAGACATTTATGTATAGATTATTTGCTTAGCCCTCATCATTTTTTTGCATTAATACTGAATTTAAGTAAATGGATATTAAGTAAGACTTGTTTCTTACCACCAGAGGGATTTTAGACAGTTGATAAATTATAATTTTATATCAAGCCATTGTGAGATTTATAAGAAAGAATTTGAAATTTTAATTTTTCTTTATTATTTCTATAATGTAGTTTTCTATCTAAAACACATTGATACTAATTTAAATTATACATAGGAATAATTTACTTATTATTATAAGAATAGAAGTGAAATATTTATGATTTTAATGACTTGGATGACTTTCAGACATTTTGTGAACTTGAAAAGTAGACTTTTATAAATTCAACTGAGTACAAACTTAACACTTCCTAACATACTAAACATCCCATGATCAGTCCCAATCATGTTATTTTTCAACTTGCCCTCTGCTGAGATCATTTAAAAATTTACCGTATTATGATTTTTGTTTTTGTTTTTGTTTTTTGCGGTACGCGGGCCTCTCACTGTCGTGGCTTCTCCCGTTGCGGAGCACAGGCTCCGGACGCGCAGGCTCAGCGGCCATGGCTCACGGGCCCAGCCGCTCCGCGGCATGTGGGATCTTCCCGGACCAGGGCACGAACCCGCGTCCCCTGCATCAGCAGGCGGGCTCCCAGCCACTGTGCCACCAGGGAAGCCCTGTATTATGATTTTTGAAATAACATATTTGATAGTTTGCAAAAGATGTAGGT